>NC_135331.1:84933377-86133377 GCF_023851605.1 Tamandua tetradactyla | reverse complement strand
CATCCTCTCTCTTCTTCTTTTTGTCAATCTTGCTAAGGGCCCATCAATCTTATTGATTTTCTCATAGAACCAACTTCTGGCCTTATTGATTTTCTCTATTGTTTTCATGTTTTCAATTTCATTTATTTGTGCTCTAATCTTTGTTATTTCTTTCCTTTTGCTTGCTTTGGGGTTAGCTTGCTGTTCTTTCTCCAGTTCTTCCAAATGGATAGTTAATTCCTGAATTTTTGCCTTTTCTTCTTTTCTGATATAGGCATTTAGAGCAATAAATTTCCCTCTTAGCACTGCCTTTGCTGCGTCCCATAAGTTTTGATATGTTGTGTTTTCATTTTCATTCGCCTCGAGGTATTTGCTAATTTCTCTTGCAATTTCTTCTTTGACCCACTCGTTGTTTAGGAGTGTGTTGTTGAGCCTCCACGTATTTGTGAATTTTCTGGCACTCTGCCTATTATTGATTTCCAACATCATTCCTTTATGGTCCGAGAAAGTGTTGTGTAAGATTTCAATCTTTTTAAATTTGTTAAGACTTGCTTTGTGACCCAGCATATGGTCTATCTTTGAGAATGATCCATGAGCACTTGAGAAAAAGGTGTATCCTGCTGTTGTGGGATGTAATGTCCTATAAATGTCTATTAAGTCTAGTTCATTTATAGTAATATTCAGATTCTCTATTTCTTTGTTGATCCTCTGTCTAGATGTTCTGTCCCTTGATGAGAGTGGTGAGTTGAAGTCTCCAACTATTATGGTATATGAGTCTATTTCCCTTTTCAGTGTTTGCAGTATATTCCTCACGTATTTTGGGGCATTCTGATTCGGTGCGTAAATATTTATGATTGTTATGTCTTCTTGTTTAATTGTTCCTTTTATTAGTATATAGTGTCCTTCTTTGTCTCTTTTAACTGTTTTACATTTGAAGTCTAATTTGTTGGATATTAGTATAGCCACTCCTGCTCTTTTCTGGTTGTTATTTGCATGAAATATCTTTTCCCAACCTTTCACTTTCAACCTATGTTTATCTTTGGGTCTAAGATGTGTTTCCTGTAGACAGCATATAGAAGGATCCTGTTTTTTAATCCATTCTGCCAATCTGTGTCTTTTGATTGGGGAATTCAGTCCATTGACATTTAGTGTTATTACTGTTTGGATAATATTTTCCTCTAACATTTTGCCTTTTGTATTATATATATCATATCTGATTTTCCTTCTTTCTACACTCTTTTCCATATCTCTCTCTTCTGTCTTTTTGTATCTGACTCTAGTGCTCCCTTTAGTATTTCTTGCAGAGCTGGTCTCTTGGTCACAAATTCTTTCAGTGACTTTTTGTCTGAGAATGTTTTAATTTCTCCCTCATTTTTGAAGGATAATTTTGCTGGATATAGGAGTCTTGGTTGGCAGTTTTTCTCTTTTAGTATTTTAAATATATCATCCCACTGTCTTCTAGCTTCCATGGTTTCTGCTGAGAAATCTACACAAAGTCTTATTGGGTTTCCCTTGTATGTAATGGATTGTTTTTCTCTTGCTGCTTTCAAGATCTTCTCTTTCTCTTTGACCTCTGACATTCTAACTAGTAAGTGTCTTGGAGAACGCCTATTTGGGTCTAATCTCTTTGGGGTGCGCTGCACTTCTTGGATCTGTAATTTTAGGTCTTTCATAAGAGTTGGGAAATTTTCAGTGAAAATTTCTTCCATTAGTTTTTCTCCTCCTTTTCCCTTCTCTTTTCCTTCTGGGACACCCACAACACGTATATTTGTGCGGTTCATATTGTCCTTGAGTTCCCTGATACCCTGTTCAAATTTCTCCATTCTTTTCCCTATAGTTTCTGTTTCTTTTTGGAATTCAGATGTTCCATCCTCCAAATCACTAATTCTATCTTCTGTCTCTTTAAATCTATCATTGTAGCTATCCATTATTTTTTCTATGTTTGCTACTTTATCCTTCACTTCCATAAGTTCTGCGATTTGTTTTTTCAGTTTTTCTATTTCTTCTTTATGTTCAGCCCATGTCCTCTTCATGTCCTCCCTCAATTTATCGATTTCATTTTTGAAGACGTTTTCCATTTCTGTTCGTATATTCAGCATTAGTTGTCTCAGCTCTTGTGTCTCATTTGAGCTATTGGTTTGTTCCTTTGACTGAGCCATATTCTCAATCTTTTGAGCGTGGACAGTTATCTTCTGCTGCTGGCGTCTGGGCATTTATTCAGATTTCTCTTGGTGTTGGACCCAGCAAGGTTGTAATATTTTTCTGTGAAATCTCTGGGTTCTGTTTTTCTTATCCTGCCCAGTAGGTGGCGCTCGTGGCACATGTTTGTCTGCGGGTCCCACCAGTAAAAGGTGCTGTGGGACCTTAAACTTTGGAAAACTCTCGCCATCCTGGGGGTTCGCTAGCCGAAGCGGCTTGAGCCGGCCCTCGGTCCGAACGCAGGGAGGGTTGCTGGTCGCCGCAGCCAGGGAAAGAGCCCGTCCGAATTTCCTAGTCGGCCCTGGGCAACAAGCGTGGCGGGAGGGCGCCAGCGGCAGCGGCCCGCCCGAGAGAGTGCACGTTCCCCGGGAGTCACGGGTTTGGAAGGGGCCTCCCCCACCCGTCACCGTTCTCCGCGGGCTGGGGATTTCCGATCCAATTCTCTCAGTTGGTCCGGGGGCTGCGCGTGGTGTGGGCGCCAGTCGCCTTGGTTTCCGGGGACCCCAGACTATGTCTTTTGATTGGAGAGTTTAATCCATTAACATTCAGTATTATTACTACATGGGTAGTACTTTCTTCTACTATTTTGCCTTCTGGATTTTGTATGTCATATCTAATTTTCCTTCTTTTTACCTTTACTCTTAGTCTGCCTTTCTACACTCTTCTCCACACCTCTCTCTTCTGTCTTTGTATCTGTCTCTAGTGTTCCCTTTAGTATTTCTTGCAGAGCTGGTCTCTTGGTCACAAATTCTCTCAGTGACTTTTTGTCTGAGAATGTTTTAATTTCTCCCTCATTTTTGAAGGACAATTTTGCTGGATATAGAATTCTTGGTTGGTAGTTTTTCTCTTTTAATAATTTAAATATATTATCCCATTGTCTTCTTGCTTCCATGGTTTCTGTTGAGAGATCTGCGCATAGTCTTATTGGGCTTCCCTTGTATGTGACGGATTGCTTTTCTCTTGCTGCTCTCAAGATCCTCTCTTTCTCTTTGACCTCTGACATTCTGATTATTAAATGTCTTGGGGTATGTCTATTTGGATCTATTCTCTTTGGGGTATGCTGCATTTCTTGGATCTGTAATTTTAAGTTTTTCATAAGAGTTGGGAAATTTTCAGTGATAATTTCCTCCATTAGTTTTTCTCCTCCTTTTCCCTTCTCTTCTCCTTCTGGGACACCCACAACATGTATATTCATGCGCTTCATATTGTCTTTCAATTCCCTGAGTCCCTGCTCATATTTTTCCATTTTTTTTCCTATAGTTTGTGTTTCTCATCGGATTTCAGATGTTCCATCCTCCAGTTCAGAAATCCTATGTTCTGTCTCTCGAAATCTACCATTGTAGGTTTCCATTGTTTTTTTCATCTCTTCTACTGTGTCTTTCATTCCCATAAGTTCTGTGATTTGTTTTTTCAGACTTTCAGTTTCTTCTTTTTGTTCTTTCCTTGCCTTCTTTATATCCTCCCTCAATTCATTGATTTGGTTTTTTTTTTTTTTTTTTTTTTTAAGAGAGAGGGAGGAAGGGAAGGAAAGACAGAGAGAAGGAAGGAAGGATGGAAGGAAGGAAGGGAGGAAGAAAGGGAAACAACTTCTTGTTTTTTTTATTGTATTTTGTTTGTTTGTTTGTTTGTTTTTTTTACATGGGCTGGGGCCGGGAATCGAACCGAGGTCCTCCGGCATGGCAGGCAAGCACTTTGCCCGCTGAGCCACCGCGGCCCGCCCTGATTTGGTTTTTGATGAGGTTTTCCATGTCTGTTCATACATTCTGAATTAGTTGTTTCAGCTCCTGTATGTCATTTGAATTGTTGGTTTGTTCCTTTGACTGGGCCATATCTTCAATTTTTTCTAGTGTGATTTGTTATTATTTGCTGGCCTCTAGGCATTTAATTACCTTAATTAGTTTATTCTGGAGATTGCTTTCATTTCTTTTACCTAGGGTTCCCTTGCTGGATAAATTTGTTGTCTATCTGTTCTTTGACATTCCGTTCAGCTTTATCTGGACCTTTAGATTAAGTTTTGTTTAACAGAGGAGAATTTTTCAGTTCTTGTTTTCTTGTTTCTTGCCCTGCCTATGCAGTGCCTTTCCCCCACACATACTTAGGAGGGTGTACATATATATTATAGACCCCAGCCAGATTTTCCCAGACCAAACTGGCCTCCTATCAAGAGGAAAGAGTCACCTGCATCAGTTTTCTCTGAGGGTGAGACCCAGTAGGTTGAAAGACTTTCCTGTGAGGTCTCTGGACTCTGTTTTTCTTATCCTGCCCAGTATGTGGTGCTTGTCTGACTGCAGGTCCCACCAGCATAAGATGATGTGGTACCTTTAACTTTGGTGGACTCTCCCTGCTGGGGGCATGGTGGAGACAGAGGAGAGGTTGTAGGCTGGTTTTAATGGCTTCAAATTACCAAGCCCTGGGGTCTGAATTCCTTGATGGAGAGATTCCACCTGGGTGGAGCTTCACCCCTCTCCTGGGGAAGGCACAAGCTCCAGATAAGCCCCCAAAAGAGCTCACTTCTGCCTATGCCTGGGGCAGTTGCAGCCTGAAAAGTCCTACTGCTGTATCCAGAGGCAGTCAAGCCTTTGTAGATACACAGCCACAAAACACTTTGTTTCCTTCTTTCACCCCGCCTTTTTCTGTCAGTCCTGCCCCCTTGGTGCTGGGGCAAAAATGAGCAACCTCCGCTTTGATCAGGTTCACCTAAACTGGGGGCCTATTTTTAGTAGTCAGAATTTGTTAATTAGTTCCACAATTGGCGTTTGATTGTGCCCAGTCCCTGCTGCTGGTAAAGTCCTTTCCTTTCCCCTCTGGGAAGTGGTGTGTTGGGGAGGGGCACTGGCCGCCACAGTTTTGGGAACTCACGGTTCTGGGGGGTGCTCACAGCCAGTCCAGCTGGTCCAGACTGGGGTTCACTGTGTGTCTGGTCACTATCATGGCTCTGGGAGCTGTTCTGTACTGTTTCTGGTTATTTAGTAGTTGTTCTGGAGGACGAACTAAAATGTGCACGTTGTTAAGCTGCCATCTTGACCCCAAGTTGAATTCTTGATATTCTCACAAGCAGTGTGGACAACCAAAGCTGTATAGGCTGAGCCCCCAGTCTTGGGTTTCGTTCATATGAAACTTAACCCCACAAAGGATAGGTCAAGTCTACTTAAAATTTAGGCCTAAGAGTCACCCCCAGAGAGCCTCTTCTGTTGCTCAGATGTGGCCTCTCTCTCCAACCAACAAAACAAGCAATCTCACCACCCTCCCCCTGTCTATGTGAGACATGACTCCCAGGGGTGTGGACCTTCCTGGCAACGTGGGACAGAAATGAGCTAGAATGAGCTGAGACTCAGCATCAATGAATTGAGAAAACCGTAGAATGAGCTGAGACTCAGCATCAAGGAACTGAGAAAACCTTCTCGACCAAAAGGGGGAAGAGTGAAATGAGACAAAGTGTCAATGGCTGAGAGATTCCAAACAGAGTCAAGAGATTATCCTGGAGGTTATTCTTACGCATTAAGTAGATATCACCTTGTTATTCAGGATGTAATGGAGACACTGGAGGGAACTGCCTGAAAATGTAGAGCTGTGTTCCAGTAGCCATTGTTAAGCCACCATCTTGACCCGGAAGTATCCTCTAGGTTTGTTTTTATTCAAAGCAATCATCACTGATTTTCTAATAAAGTTGTATTTGTTTATTGTCTGTCTGTATTACTGAAATATATGTCCCTTGAGTCAAGAAATCTTATCTGTTTCTTTACAATTGTACCCCTACATCTAGAACAGTGCCAATACTGTAAATGGATATCACTATAATGTTTAAAAAAAATTTTAAATTATGAAATTGAACATATATGCAAAAAAGCAATAAATTTCAAAGTGCACTGTAACAAGTAGTTAAAGAACAAATTTCAGAGTTGGTAGGGTTTACTATTCCACAATTTTAGTTTTGTCCATCTTGCTGCTCCAAGACACTGGAGACTGAAAGAAATATCAGAATAATAGTTCAGTGGTCATACACATTTGTCAAATCCTATCTTCTCTGTAATAACTTCTCCTTCTCCTTTGAATTATGATGCCTTTGAAAAGCAATTTCATATTATGTATAAAAAGCCTTAAATCTTGCTGCCCTTTGACCCAGTAATTTCTATTCTAGAAATCTATAATTCCAAAACAAATCCAAAATATAGGAGCCTCTTTAGTACAAGGATATTAATCAGACATGATTTACAATGATGATGAAAAAGATATAAAAGAAGAGTGGCAATATCCCCTTTATGGAAAATAGTATGCAGCCAGTAAAAGTGGTATTTAAGAAAAGTTTGTAGTACATAAAATTACTCATTGAAAATAACAGTTTTCAAAAGTGATATGCAAAATAATTACAATGTATAACTGCAACTATGTAATCCTGCATAGATACATCCATACCTAGAACACAACCGGAGGAAACTCAAGGCCACTGCCAAGTTCACCCCCTGACACCCTTGGGGCACCTTTCACCCTGAAGTCTGTGAAGACCTCTGCCTTGGATGGTTCTCTGGATGCATAGCATAGTGATTTTCCATATTTCTACATCTATACTTTTTTTTGCATGTGAAAATATTTATTTTAAAGCAGAATATTTTGTTAAGCTGGAAAAATTTTCCTACAAAGAACATCTCTTTGCCATCTGTATTTAATCCAAGTAAATTGTTCATTACTCGAAAGAAAACTCGATAGGTGGACCCTCTACCCCTTGGAACTACTGGATTATTACAGTCACTGACGTTAAAAATCTCATACTCTAATGTTTAGTGAACTTACCCTAGAAAACCCTAAGAAGTGCATTTATTTTCCTTTATTTATTTTTTTTTTTTTTTACATAGGCAGGCACTTGGAATCCAACCCAGATCTCCAGATCTCAGGCATTGCAGGCAAGAACTTTGCCTGCTGAACCACTGTGGCATTTATTTTCTAAGAAACATTAGTATTGAATCACAAATAAGTCTACACATTTTTTACAAATATATTTTTATTGACAAATCTTCACACACATACAGTCCATACATGGTGTGCAATCAACAACTCACAATATCATCACATAGTTGTGTATTCATTACCATGATCATTTTTTAGAGAAATCATGATCACTTTTTAGAGTATATGTTCTATGATTGAGCAGGTTTTACTTTTCTAATAGAATAAAATACTTAAGAGGTTAAAAACATTTGAAATAAATAAATATGAATATATATATTTGTGTGTGTGTGTGTGTGTGTGTGTGTGTGTGTACATGGGCCAGGAACCAGACTTGGATCTCCCACATGCCAGATGAGCATTCTACCACTGAACCACCTGTGCACTCTTAAAATAAAATTTTAATAGGCAAAGTACAAATCCCCTTTTCCAACTCAGCTGGAAGCAAGAAATCCCTACTGTTTCTCCTTCGAAGGAAATTAACTTCCTCTACAATCTCCAATCCATCCTTATGTTATAGGGTCCGACTCAGTGATAAAGGCAATGCTAACAGTACATTATCTGATAGATGACTGATTGTCGTCATAGATACATCCTGCAATACCTAAGAGAGTGGGATCAATTCTTTCTTTTCACAATGTAAGAATCTGCGTCTCTGAGAATCTGAGTCCTTGGACTCCATTCACCAAAAAAAGTAAATAACACTCAACCTCTGCAAAAGCCCATCTGGACATGAGCCACATGGAAGGAGGCATTCCAACAGCAGGAAGAGAAACGCCGGGGCCAGACACCAGGAATGCTCACACTAGCGCTTAGTCCTGAGCCAGGGAAAGCTGAGATATGGGCAAATGTGCAAGTCCACCTCCTTCCTGCTGCAGACTGACTGGGTCAGTCAGCCAGAGTCTGGAGCTCTGGTATTCACTGGGGAGCAGGCTTCTTTTTAAAACTGCAAACAGTACTCCCTTAAATGTAAGGCCAACCATTGCCACTCCCACAGAATCATTCCAACTTGATAATCTCTTAACCGAGCAGTTGCATCCAAGGCAGGAAGTCATTTTGGGGTTTGGACTTGGCTGATCTGGAAGATGGGTTCTAAAGGAGGGGATGGAAATGCCTGATGAGAGGAGAACAAAGAAAGATGGGAAGATTCCAGAAGCAAATTTCAATTGTGCCTACAACCCAACATAGGGTTTTGGAAAATGTCTTCCCAGCCACTTTTGGTTTTGTTTGCAATGGTTACACATTCCAATTCCTTGTCTGTTAGGGAATCACAGGTGACACATTCATTTGGTAAGCATTTACTAAAGACTATTAGATGCTGGGCGTTGTCTTTGGGGGGAGCTGGGGCTAATGTAACAAGAACCAAATTCTCTCAAAGTTGGAACAGTCTGCTCAGGCGGAGATTGGCAAGGAAATTACAGTGCAAATTGTAAGGGCAGCATGTACACAAGCATTGTGAACATAGAAGTAGACCGATAACTCTGTTAGTCACAGAAATGTCATAAAAAAGACTACGTTTGAGATCAGTTTTGATATGTAAGTAAGAGCCCAATAGGCAGAGATTTGTGAGGACACCTAGGACAACAGAAATTTCTTCTCTGCTGCAGCAGGTGATTCAGACTAAGCTGATTGAGAAGCCAGCTGTGTGCTGACAAGAAAAAGTGTCATGGACATCTGACTATTCAGAAATCACAGCTGCTAAGTACTGAGACTTAGTATGTGCCAGATGCTTTTCAATATTTTATTTAATCCTCCCAGTATATTCTGCAAGTTCATGCCACTGAGCCCCATTTATGACTGAGCAAAATAAGGCTCAGAGAAACTATGAGATTTCATTATTATTACAAAGACAGTAAGGGGGTGAAGGCAGGAATTAAACCCAGACTCATACACCAGCAGTGGAGACAACCAACGCAATAGGCTAGGCCCTTAGTCTTGATGTTCACCCGTACAAAACTTACTCCTGCAAAGGAGAAGCTAAGCCTATTTATAATAATGTGTAAGAGGGTGGGCAATGGTGGTGCAGTGGCAGAGTTCTTGCCTGCTATGCCAGAGACCCGGGTTCGATTCCTGGTGCCTGCTTGTGCAAAAAAAAAAAAAATATATATATATATATATATATATATATATATAAAATATATATTATTATGCCTAAGGGTCATCCCCAGAGAGCCTCTTTTGTTGCTCAGATGTGGCCTCTCTCTAAACCAACTTGGCAGGTGAACTCACTGCCCTCCCCACTATATGGGACATGACTTCCAGAGGTGTAAATCTCCCTGGCAACATGGTTAGGATACTGGGATGAGCCAGGACCCAGCATTAGGCAATTGAGAAAGTCTTCTTGACCAAAAGGGGTGTTTGAGTTTGCTAGCTGCTGGAATGCAATATACCAGAAATGGAATGGCTTTTAAAAGGGGGAATTTAATGAGTTGCTAGTTTATAGTTCTAAGGCCAAGAAAATGTCCCAATTAAAACAAGTCTATAGAAATGTCCAATTTAAGGCACCTGGGGAAAGATACCTTAGTTCAACATGGCCAATGAAGTTCAGGGTTTCTCTCTCATCTGGAAAGGCACATGGAGAACACAGTCATAGTTTCTCTCTCAGCTGGAAGGGCACATGGCAAGCAAGGTATCATCTGCTACTTTCTCTCCTGGCTTCCTGTTTCATGAAGCTCCCCGGGAGGCATTTTCCTTCTTCATCTCCAAAGGTCGCTGGCTTGTGGACTCTGCTTTGTAGTATAGCATTCTCTGCTCTCTCTCTGAATCTCCTATTCTCCAAAATGTTTCCTCATTTATAGGATTCCAATAAACCAATCAAGATCCACCCAAATGGGTGGAGACATGTCGTCACCTAATCCAGTTTAACAACCACTCTTGACTAAATCACATCATCCAGGGAGATGACCCAATCACAGTTTCAAACATACAGTATTGAACAGGGATTATTCTACCTTTACAAAATGATATTTTGATTAAAACATGGCCTTTCTAGGGGGCATATTTCCTTTCAAACCAGCACAAGGGGAAAGAGTGAAATGAGACAAAATAAAGTTTTAATGGCTGTGAGATTTCAAACAGAGTCACAAGATTAGCCTGGAGGTTATTCTTATGCATTATATAAATATCCCCTTTTTAGTTTATGGTGTATTGGAGTGGCTGGAGGGAAGCACCTGAAACTGTAGAGCTGTGTTCCAGTAGCCTTGATTCTTGAAGACGATTATATAACTATATAGCTTTTACAATGTGACTGTATGAATTTGAAAACTTGCATCTGATGCTCCTTATATCCAGCATATGGACAGATGAGTAAAAAATATATAATAAATGAATAAATAATAGGGGGGACAAAGAGTGAAATAAATTGAGTAGATGGAAACACTAGTGGGGGGGTAAAGGGTATGTGATGTATGAGTTTTTCTTTTTATTTCTTTTTCTGAAGTAATGCAAATGTTCTAAAAAATTATCATGGTGATGAATAGACAACTATGTGATAGTGTTATGAGCCACTGATTTTTCCCCATATATGGACTGTATGTGTGTGAAGATTTGTAAAAAAAAAAACCCAAAACAGCCACTTAGGCGCCTTCCCTTCCTGCTGCTGTTGGGGGTACAGGGGAGCAGGCTCAGGAGCAGAGGCTGTGCCCACTCTGACAAGCCATGGAAAAGAAACAGGGTAAATCACGACCCTTCTCTTGACTCTGGTGTCAGAGTTCATGTCATCTTAGGGCCCATGAGTGAGTTCTCTACAGGGTCACACGGCCTGCCCCATAAATCCTTTTTCTAGGTTGGAAAAGATCAACATAGGAGCAAGGAAGGAATTTTGTATGCAAGAGATCAAGGGTTCTGAAAGATTTGAAGGGTGTGTTGCATGAGAAATAGAGAAAGAAGGAGGAAGAGAAGAAGGAGGAAAAGGAGGAAGAAAGGAAGAGATCGTGAGAGGAGAGGGAAGGAGAAGGGAAGAAGGAGGGGAAGGGGGAGGAGGCAGAGGGGGAGAAGAAGAAAAGGAAGGGGGAAAAAAGGAAAAGGAGGGAAGAAGGAAGCCAATGCCTAATTTGAACAACAAAATTCTGCCAGGGGACTTGTAAAAATGCAGAGTGCTGGGCCCCACTCCTAAACTTTCTGATGCAGTCGTTCAGGGATGGGACCTGAATAGTACATGTCTAACCAATTCCTCATTGATGCCAACACAATGCTGCTTCTCTGAGGACTACCCTTTAAAAGCCATGGCCCAGCCCAGCACCATAGTAGCCAAACCCAAGGACTCCTCTTGCAGTCCACAGCAAAATTCCGAATTGGCCCACTATGAGCACATGCACATGTCGGGCTCCGAAGAGTTCAGCCAGGCCTTGGTGCAACACAATGGCAAAAACATTTTCACCTACTTTACTGGTTCTAAGGAAGCTGGAGGGAAAAGCTGGTGCCTGACCTGTGTATAAGTTGAACCAGTTGTACGAGAGGGGCTGAAACATGTCAGTGAAGGAAGCGTGTTCATCTACTGCCAAGTAAGAGAAAGACCTTATTGGAAAGATTCAAATAATGATGTCAGAAAAAACATGAAAGTAACCGCAGTACCTAGACTTCTAAAATATGGGACTCCTCAAAAACTGGTAGAATCTGAATGCCTTCAGGCCAGCCTTGTGAAGATGCTGTTCTCTGGGAAGATTAAGATTTGATGATGGCAATTGTAGCTTGATTTCCTGATCTTGCTATAGTATAAAGAAAACCACATAATTGCTTTGAATTCATGTTAGCAATAACTAATGATGGTTCCCAGAGGGATCTGAACAGTGAATGAAGAAGTATTTGCAAAGTCTCCTTGGGGGAATGGTGAGAAAGGGAGAAAATTCAACTTCCCCATTTGGAGAATTCCTGATATTCTTGCAAGCAATGAGGACAACAAAATCAATAGGCTGAGCCCTCAATCTTGGGGTTTGTTCCTATGAAACTTATCCCCACAAAGGATAGGCTAAACCTACTTGAAAGTAGGTGTAACATGTTTCTTGAAGATAATTGCATGATGATATGGCTGTCGCAGTGTGACTGTGTGGTTGTGTGAGCCTTGTGTCTGATGCTTCTTTTGTCTACCTTATTGATGGACAAATAAAACATATGGATTAAAAATCAATAAATAATGGGGGAACAAATGTTAAAATAAATTTAGTAGATTGAAACGCTGGTCATCGGTAAAGGGGAGGGGTATGGGGTATGATATGTATGAATTTTTTTCTGTTTTCTTTTTATCGCTTTTTCTGAATTGATGCAGATGTTCTAAAAAATTATCATGATGATGAATATGTAACTATGTGATGATATTGTGAGTCATTGATTATATAACAAGAATGGAATGATCATATGATAAGAATGTTTGTGTTTGTATGTGGTTACGTATCATAAATAAAAAATAAATATATATTTTTTTTAATTAGGCCTAAGAGTCACCCCCAGAGAACCTCTTTTTTTGCTCAGATCTGGCCTATCTCTCTCTCAGCCAACATGGCAAGTAAACTCACTGCCCTCACTCTCTCTGCATGGGACATGACTCCCAGGGATGTAAATCTCCCTGGCAACATAGGGCAGAAATCATGGGATGAGCTGGGACTCAACATCAAGGAATTGAGAAAACCCTCTTGACTAAAAAAGGAAAGAAAGAAATGAGACAAAATAAAGTGTCAGTGGCTGAGAGATTTCAAAAAGTGTTGAGAGGTTATCCTGGAGGTTATTCTTATGCATTATATAGATATCCCCTTTTTAGTTTAAGGTGTATTACAGAGGCTGGAGGGAAGTGCCTGAAACCATAGAGCTGTGTTCCAGTAGCCGTGTTTCTTGAAGATGATTATATATTGAAATAGCTTTTGCAATGTGACTCTGTGATTGTGAAAACCTTGTGTCTGATGCTCCTTTTATCTATGGTATGGACAGATGAGTAAAAACTATGGATTAAAAATAAATAAATAATAGGGGGGGAAATGTTAAATTGAGTAGATTGAAATACTAGTGACCAATGAAAGGGAGTAGTAAGGGGAATAGAAAAAAACATAGGGGGACCAAAGGTTAAAGGGGTATGGTATGTATGAGTTTTTTCTTTTTTCTTTTTATTTCTTTTTCTGGAGAGATGCTGTAGCAGGCAGGCCTCTTCCTCTCTTTGGTCTTCTGGTTCAGCTGCCTCCTCTGTGGAAAATCCCCAAGCCCTCTCTCCTGACCTTCAGGAAAGGGTGAAACAACAGGCAAGAGAGATAAGACACCTGGGATGGAGATCCTTCCACTAACAGCTCTTCTGCTTCTGTAACCCGCTTCCTGCTTTAAACTAACCAATTATTTTTCCTTTAATATTGCTGGTCATATTAAGCTTACCTTATCTCCAGCATGTAATGTGTCTATAAAAGCTAAGGTTGCCTTTTGTTCGGGGCTCAGACTTTCAGAGGCTACTCAGCTAAGCCCTATGGCCATAGAAAATAAAACCTACTACCTGAAACTTCGGAGCCTCAGCCGTTTTGTTCTGTTTCTATATAACATTCCAGGAGGCTTAAGGCCTTGTCCCTTTTTTTGCGCAACATTTCTGGGGTCTCCTCCGGGATGTGAGGCAGGTGTATCATCACCTCCCTCGCCAGCGGCTGTGGTGGCGCCTGGACCGGAGGGAGACCTGACGGAATCCAGTGCCTGCAGTGGGGCGTTTACCCGTCTCTCGGATTCCTCACCTCCCCAGATGGGGCGCCTGTCACTGCCTGAGCTGCGATGGATCCAGGACAGTTTCTGGAACCAGGTTTCTGGGAGCACCCCCCGTCTGACTGGTGAGCGCCCTGGTGGATCAGTTTCAGCCCACTCATAAAAGGCTAGGGGAGCCTGATCAACTCCCAGGACTCTCCCAGTACCGGTCTCCAGTTGGAGGACCAGGGGAAACGGAAGTCTTCAGGTCTGAATTTGGGAAGGGCAGTGCAGGGGGGGTGTTGGAGTGTGTGTGCGTGGAATTGTGTGAATGAAAAGAAGTCCTGGGCCATGCATCAGGCTGTGAATGAGTTTGGATTCTGCAAGTTCATGGCAATCCTCACAGGGCTCAGGGTGAGCAACCCCGAAAGGGGGTCCAGCCCGGGGTTTATACCAGACCACCAAAGCCAAGAGGCACCCAACTTCCCCATGGGGGAGCAGCCAGACCCAAAGGAAGCCGAAAGTTTATTCAAAACCCTCTTTTGTTTGTCTGTAAGCCCTCCCACTAATCATTGGTGCCACAGTTGTGAGGGGCAAGTCAGTAAGACATTGTAGTGATACATGATTTCTAACTTTAAGAAAGCTTTTACTAATGACTGGGAATCAAGCTGACCCCTGATGACTTAGGAAACTGTATGAATTAAAGTGAATCACTTTTAGGGAGGATAAATATATATCTATAATGGGAAATGGTTCCCCAAAACCAATAACAGGATTTCCCACAGAGACATGTTCCAAGGCCTGCTGGAAGCTGAGGTCAGCTGAGAAAATATTAATGTTTTGTCAAATGGTGAGATTTTAAAAATGTATTAAAAAATGTAAACCAAGTTATAATCATAAAGTGAATAGTGCTCCTACTCCTGGAAAAGAGAAGACCTGCGTCCAGCTCCCTTGGTACCTCTGTACCCTCATTTAATCCCTTTCTTCCAGACAAAGGGATTAAGCCAAACCCCATTATCTTTGACTCCTAATGTGTGACTCCCCTTTGGTTTAATGTTTCCTATTTTTTTAATTGAAAAGCCTTGATTGCAAATTTTATCCATACAGTTTTTTAAAAATTTTAGTATGTTCCATCAATCCTTATTTTAAAAAATGTATATTAAGATTTCAAATACTCATTAACTAAAGCATTTTAAATATTAAACATTATTCTGACAAATTTGATTTTATTAGTAATTATGTGTGGTAAAATGTTTGCTTTAAGTAATGACTTACATATGAAGGATATAAAAGATATGTTTTTACTAAAAGGAAAAGGAAGATAGTTTTATCCTAACATAAAATAAATGGCTGTTACAGAATAAAAAATATAAGACAAAGCCTGAACAAGTATAAGTTGCTGAATATTTATAAAACTGAAATTATGGTCAAAGTTTGGAAATGTTTTAGGCGAACTAAAAGGGAAGGTGTTAAAAGCTGTACCCAAACTCTTTAGCATCTACCCTCCTGTTCTAGCTGCCGGAATACAATACACCAGAATGGCTTATAAACAGAATGGCTTTTAAAAAGGGGAATTTAATAAATTGCTAGTTTACAGTCCTAAGGCTGAGAAAATGTCCCAATGAAAACAAGTCTATGGAAATGTCTAATCTAAGGCATCTAGGGAAAGATACCTTGGTTCAAGAAAGCTGATGAAGTTCAGGATCTCTCTCTCAAGTGAGAAGGCACATGGCAAACAGGGTCAGGGTTTCTCTCTCAACTGGAAAGGCATGTGGCAAACACAGAGTCATCTGCTAGCTTCCTCTCCTGGCTTCCGGCTTCATCAAGCTCCCTGGGAGGAGTTTTCCTTCTTCATCTCCAAAGGTCACTGGCTCGTGGACTCTGTGCTTCATGGTGCTGCAGCATTCTCTGCTCTCTCTGAATCTCTTTCTCCAAAATGTTTCCTCTTTTATAGGACTCCAGAAAGTTATCAAGACCCATCCAAATGGGTGGAGACATATCATCACCTAATCCATTTTAACAGCCACTCTTCATTGGGTTACATCTCCAGGGAGATGATCTAATTACAGATTCAAACATACTGTATTGAACAGGGATTATTCTGTGTTTATGAAATGGGATTTAGATTAAAACATGGCTTTTCTAGGAGACATCCATCCTTTCAAACCAGCACACCTCCCTTACCTGAGATTAAACCAGGAAACATGGTATGGGTAAAAGCCTGGAAAAGAAAGAGCTCCCTCCAGGCTTAATAAAAAGGTCCTTACCATGTTGTTTTAGTAACCCCAACAGCTATCAAAGCCGTGAAGACACCACTCTCGATCAAAAGGGCCGCTGCAGACCACCCCTGGGAGTGCAGCCCTGATCCTGAACACCCGACAAGCATTATTCTCCAGGAACCACTGCACCCTTCTCCATCGCAGCTGAGATGAGCTGACCAGCCCACAGCTAAAGCCTGAATGACCATCACCACCCTGCTCTAGCTCACCGGAAGCAGCTAGACAAGGAAGGGCCGAAGACTGAGGAGACCCCCAAGCCCTGCCTCAGTCACCCCGGAAGCTGACTGACCTCCGCACGGCCAAAGATTAAAGAATCAACACACGGACATCCCAGCCTGCTGGGTCTGTGGACTAATTGTCTTTTTTTGCTCTTTGTCTTCTTTTTTTTTCTTGCATTTGTCTTTCATTTAGCACTTTTAGCCCTCCTGATAATACGTCCCCTGGAGTTCTTCCCAAAAATCAACTTTACTCTAATTTGATGGGATCCCTCTTACCCAGATAACGTACCCTTTCCTAGCCGCTGCCCAGAGTGTGTCTCCATTCCTTCCCTGAAGCTAATTGTACGTTCGTGCGGTGGCATTCCCCACAGGCCCATGCGCCTCACTCCTCTACTTCTGCTTGGCATTGTCATAAGCCCTTCCAAGGAGAATGATGCATGCCAGGCATGCCTCAAGACTACCTATGTGGAAAAAGGTAAAAACTATAGCAAGTATTCATGCCAGGGCAATTCTCAAACCTGAATTATTCTGTATGCACACTAAAGAAAGATCCCCCAGTATGCTATAATCCCACCTCGTCAGGTTCAGTAATGCTGTTTTCGCTACTCTAGGATGGCAGAAGTGTAAAGGCCTTCTGGGAGCTGGTGCTAAGTTTATCTCTTGCCCAAAGCTATAAGCCAAGCCCTCACTGGAAAAAAAAAAAAAAAAAACTGGGTTCCTGAAAACACATGACCAAAGCTGATGCCCCACCAGCAGTTAAAGGAATCCCAAAGCAGGTGCTGGGCATAAAGGCCAGGGGGCACAGGCTGTCAAAGAAACAGATCGGACTCTCTCAAGGGGCGTTGCCCCTCCCTCACTTGCACACCTCACATCACCCTGCTCGGCCCTGGAAGATGGCTGGTTAGCCAAAGACGGGTGAGATTCCTCAGGGAAGGAACAACCTAAGACAGGCACAGTCACAAAGGGGCCATCAGGAAAAAACTTGAGGCCAACAGAGGGGGGACACAAACTCTCACCACCCCCCCCAACTTGGCAGGGGCCTAAACCCTGTATGGCTACATTGTTTCCCACACCCAGCACAGATGGGTACATATCAACACCAGCAGCCAAAAATACATATATATATATACATAGGTAATGCTATAATCCCTCCCTATAAGTCAGGGTAAGCACCAAAGGGGGGAAATGTAGCAGGCAGGCTTCTCCCCCACTTCTTCTGGTTCAGCTGCCTCCTCCGTGGAAAATTCCCAAACCCCCTCTCCTGACCTTCAGAATCAGGTGAAACTGCAGGCAAACGAGATAAGAACCCTGGGATGGGGAGCCCTCCCTTAACAGCTCATCTGCTTCTGTAACCCGCTTCGCATTTAAACTAACCAGTCATTTTCCCTTTAATATTGTCGGTCACCATATTAAGCTTACCTTATCTTGAGCATGTAATACAGTCTATAAAAGCTAAGGTTGCCTTTTATTTGGGGCTCAGACTTTCAGAGGCTACTCAGTTGAGCCCTATGACCATAGAAACTAAAACCAACTTCCTGAAACTTTGGAGGCTTGGCCGGTTTGTTCTATTTCTATATAACATTCCAGGAGGCTTAAAGCCTTGTCCCTTTTTCGCGTAATAATGTAAATGTTCTAAAAAATGATCACAGTGATGAATATACTACTATGTGATGATATCGTGAGCAGTTGATTATACACCATGTTTGTATGTTAAGAATATTCGGGTTTGTGCATTGTTTTGGTTTGTCCATTAAAAAAAAAAGAAAGAAAAGTGAATAAATAAATAAAGATGGTGTTAAAACAAACAAAACATATGTCTAAACAAGAGTACTATTAAAATGCTCACAAATCCGCAAAAAATAAAAACAAGAGCCAAAGCCCAAACCTAATCTGGTCTAATTTCTAATATCGGAAGACGGCTGGAAAAGGGCTGTGAGGTAGAGGTATAGGATAAATTAGAAAGTCCTGTTTCCCTAAAGGTCCGGTGTTTGATTTCCTTGGGGACCCAGGAATAGCAGCGACCCAGATAGGGGATGGATGTGGACGTTGGAGAGGGGAGTCCAGAGGCTGTGCTGAACGCACAGCACCGGGGTTGCCTGCACTGCAGGCTGGGCCTTCCCAAGCTCTCACCTCCAGGTCTTTCTCTTGGCTACTCGGGTCTGAGATGTGACCAGCGGGGTGCCGAGCATACTTTGTGATCCAAAGGTAGGGTGAAATGGTCTGACACAAATGAGGAAACTTATAGGGATGATAGGAAGAGCCAATGAGGAGGGCCCTGAAAACCTGGCAAATAACTTCAATAGCCTACGAAAGAGTTACCAGTGTTTTCTTCTTTTCTAAATATTGCACCCACACGGACACTAGGGGGCGCCCTGAGCTTAGCCTGAAGTTGCAAGCATTCCGTCGAACACCCAGAATCCCTTTTTGTCTTTTTCACCTTACAGCAAGATTTGGTAAAAATTTTCTTCACCAAACAAATGCCCTTATGTTAACTTTTAATGAATGAAAGATATGTAAAGAAAGGTAAGCAATCAGAAATCAATATACTGAATTAAAATGGCAGTAAGCATCTTTATGTAAGGAACGATGTCATTTTTAAACAATTTGTTTTTATCTTCATGAAAGTAAATGACTTATTGTCATTTGGGTTTTTTTTAAGTGTTTTTCATTTGAGTTTTTTGTTTGTTGGTTGCATTTTAGAATTATCTTTCATTTTATATTTGACTTGGTACAAAATTCAAAAAGTTAAAATTTTCTCTTTTTCATCTTGTCCCACCCCCAGCAGGCAATCACTGATATTAGTTTTGTGCTTATTCTCCCAAACACATTTTATGCATATATGAGCAAACATGAATGTATGTATTTATTCTTTTTCCCTTTTCCCTCAAATTTTAGCAGATTATGTATGCTTTTCTGCACCTTGTTTTTTGTTCCCTTAACAATATATCACGGAGACCGTTCTATGAGTGTATATCAAGAGCTTCTATATCCTTTTTTTTTTAATCTTCCTTTCATGGTATTCTAGTATACTCACTATAATATATATAATATTATATATATTGTATTTTATTACATAGCTATGCAATGCTTTCCATCCAGTCCCTTACTGATAGATATTTGGATTCTTTTTTCTTTCACTTTTCTTTTTCCATCTTCCTTTTTCTTTTCTTTTTTTTTACAAACAATACTGCAATATGTAATTTGAATATAACTGTTTTCCAAGCATACAAGTATATTTTGGGGCAACACAGTCCTCCCAAGTGGGACTGCTGGATGTGTACATTTTTAATTTGGGAAGATATTGCCAAATTACCATTCCTAGTAATACTGTTTAGGTGTGACTGGTATTTATTATTATTATTATTATAAAAATATGTGGAGATACATTTTGGGGAGCCATCTATTTGAAATCTTGGAACCTGATGAAAGAAGAGCAATTTGGAAGGTGGAAGAGGGAAGAGGCAGAGGCCCAGGTAAAGCACTCCAGCACTCCAGTGTTGAGAGCAAAAGGAGCAGGCAAAGGCAGCTGAGGAGCAGCCAGTGTGATAGGAAGAAAACTAGAACCCTGTGATGTCACGGATGCTAAAAAAAAAATACGAAAGAGAGAATGTTTTTCAGAAGAAGGAAGTATAAATGAATACAACCACTTGGAAGAACAATTTGACATCATGTATTAAGGCTAAAAGTGTGCAATGCTACCCAGGAGTGTATAGTGTGTTTAGGAGGGGCCCTAAATATATTTCCTAGGGGAACTTGCTCATGGGATCGTGGGGAGATGTTCCAGAATGTTCAGGTAACAATGTCTATAATAGAAAAATACTAGAAACAGCTTAAAGGCCAACAAAGGGGGGCACACGGGTGGTTCAGTGGTAGAATGCTCACCTGCCATGTGGGAGACCCAGGTTCGAATCCCCAGCCATGTACATTGTCCACCACTCCACCCAGCCGCCCACCCCCCAAAAAAAGCCAATGAAGAGGGGAAGAGATAAATTGTAGCATATTCATACCTTGAAATACTAACCAACAACACAAACAAAATAACTAACTGAATGGATATGCTATGCTAAGTGAAAAAGTGAGCTGCATAATGATATATTCAGCAAAAAACTGTTTATTGGCCGTGGCGGCTGGTGCCGGCTGATGCTAGGCGGCTCCCTGGGCTCCAGGCTGTTGCGAGGTGTGGGTGGCTTTCGCGGTCAGTTTGGGGCTCGGGGTGTCTGCGAAGGTGGAGCAGCCATGGCGGCAGGGGAGAGCATGGCTCAGCGGATGGTCTGGGTGGACTTGGAGATGACCGGATTGGACATTGACAAGGATCAGATGATTGAAATGGCCTGTCTGATTACTGACTCTGATCTCAACATTTTAGCAGAGGGTCCTAACCTGATTATAAAACAGCCAGATGAGTTGCTGGACAGCATGTCAGATTGGTGTAAGGAGCATCATGGGAAGACGCTGGTATCCGATAGAAGAAGATGAATTTGCACCAAAGAAGGCTGCTTCTCACAGGGCATTTGACCACATTAGTGAGAGCATCAAAGAACTTCAGTTTTACCGAAATAACATCTTCAAGAAAAAAACAGATGAAAAGAAGAGGAAAATTATAGAAAACGGAGAAAATGAGAAGACAGTGAGTTGATGCCAGTTTTCATGCTGCCACCACATAGTTCTCTGGAAGCAACTTCTGGTGGCTTTTTTTTTCTTTTTTCACCTCGATTGCTTGGCAGAGCACCTTCATTCAGTTAACTTACATCTCCAGACTACTCAAGCAGAAAGCACCTGAAATATTTTTCTCTGTAAATGCTGTTTCCATTTATGACACAGTAGCTCCTTTGTAAGTACCAGATCATGTCCATTGCTTGGTACATATCTGCATTTGCTTTTAGACCATTTTTTGTTTTTTTTGTTTAAAAAATAATAATAAAGCTAGTTCTATTGAAATGCAAAAAAAAAAGAAACTGTTTATTAAAACGTGCAAGTCATAGGATAAAAAAACAATTACTAAAAGTATAAAAGCCTACACCAAGTTCAAGACACACACACCTCACAGGCAGTCCTTGCTTTGCAGGGTACAGTGAAACACATGCACACCCCAACTTTGCAAAACAAGGACTGCCTGTATATAGTTACATATTTTTGCTCTCTATATTACGTATAACACATAAGGTAAAACTGTTGCTAAGCAGCAAAGCTGGGTGCTGGCTTCACAAAAGTTTCTTAGAAGTCTCTTATTTCTTATTCCTGATAGAACCACTTAATGATAAAAACTGTGAAACAAATTCACAGGAATTAAGCAAAAAATACAAATACAAACAAAAAGGAGTTGTCCAGTATGAGGAAAGCTGCTGGGAGGTAAAGGAAGATGAGGACCCAAACGTGTCCATTAGACCCTGCAACAATGAGGACATTAGTGACCTTGGACCATTTTCCTGGAGAAATTTGAGCTGAAGTCAGAATGGTAGGTAGAAGCCTGAAAGAAGGATGCGGGAATCCTGGCTAGCAGGGACAAATAGGCTTTAAGTGTCAAACCCTGGGGGTGGGGTGGGCAGGACTGGGTGATAGGGTTGGATACTAAGCATTCTTCTTTAGGTCCAAAGCTCCTTAGAGAAAGAGAAGTAACATTTATTTGGCTTTTTGCACTATCTTTGGAGAAATCTTCTGACCTAGGTTTTACGAATTAAGGAATGAACTACTCCAGCAGCTCCAGGGCCTTTTCCAGAAAGTAAGTACTTTGCCCTGCCTAGTTTCTGAATACAAAGGTGAATAATGTGAAATTCCTGGAGCCTGGACCTCACAATCTGGGGTATAATTCTCAATAATGTGTGAAAAATCCGTAGGCTTTGCCCTCCAGAAGATTTTTTTTTAAAGAGAAGTTCTTTGTTAGAATATTTGCAATACCTGCTTCAAAGACATATCCAGAATAATCCATTTCTATGATTCAATAATAAAAAGACAACCAACAAAAACAATGAGCATAAAACTTAAACTGGCACTTTACAAAAGGGATGTGTGAGAGGTCAATCCACGTATGAAAAAGTTCCCAGCATCAGTGAGGGGAAAATGCAAAGTAAAATCACAATGAGAAATAACTACACACCCTAGAATGGCTAAAACGGAAAAAAAATATTAATAACTCTAATGTTGTTATGTAACATTGGCAAGGATGTGAAACAAGCAGACTTTCATCCACTGTTCTGAAGGGATATAAAATAGAACAATCATTTTGGAAATCAGTTTTGGATCTTCTCATAAAGTTAAAATAAGTACTCTACGACTAACATACCCTGCTAAGCATTTACTCAAGAGAAATGAAAGATACATGTCCCTGAATTTTGTGTGCAAGAATGTTATAATTACTAAATGTACAAATCTTAAAAATGTTTTTGCATGAGGAAGAACAAAAAATGTCATTACTGCAGGGTGCTGAAAATAGATGGTAATTAATATTTTAAAATTTCAACTTATGTGTGAGACTAAAGCAAAAAATGTTTATTTGGAACAAAATTTATATTTTGACTAGTGCATTTCTTAATATAATTTATGTAGGTAGCTTAATTGAATCCCATAAGCACATGGAACCTTGAGTAGGACATGAGATTTTGTTGGTTTGTCCAGAGTAATGCCCCGATAAATCCCAGAGTGATTTGATCAGTGAATGAAAAAGTATTTGCAAAGTCGGGGGAAAATTCAACTTCCTCAAGTTGAATTCTTGATATTCTCACAAGCAGTGTGGACAACCAAAGCTATTGGCTGAGCCCCCAGTCTTGGGGGTTGTTCATCTGAAATTTATCCCCACAAAGGATAGGTCAAGCCTACTTAAAACAGGCCTAAGATTTGTTCATATGAAACTTAACCCCACAAAGGATAGGTCAAGTCTACTTAAAATTTAGGCCTAAGAGTCACCCCCAAGAGAACCTCTTTTGTTGCTCAGATGTGGCCTCTCTCTCTCCAGCCAACACAACAAGCAAACTCACCACTCTCCCCCTCTCTGCGTGGGACATGACTCCCAGGGGTGTGGACCTTCCTGGCAATGTGGGACAGAGATCTTGGAATGAACGGAGACTCAGCATCAAGGGATTGAGAAAAACCCTAGAATGAACTGAGATTTAGCATCAAGGGATTGAGAAAACCTTCTCAACCAAAAGGGGGAAGAGTGAAATGAGACAAAGTGTCAATGGCTGAGAGATTCCAAACAGAGTCTAGAGGTTATCCTGGAGGTTATTCTTACACATTAAGTAGATATCACCTTGTTATTCAAGATGGAATGGAGAGGCTGGAGGGAAGTGCCTGAAAATGTAGAGTTGTGTTCCAGTAGCCATGTTTCTTGAAGATGATTATATAATGATAAAGCTTTCACAATGTGACTGTGTGATTGTGAAAACCTTGTGTCTGGTGCTCCTTTTATCTACCTTGTCAACAAAGGAGTAGAACATATGGAATAAGAATAAATAATAGGGGGAACAAATGTTAAAAAAAAATTTAGTTTGAAAAAAAAGAGAAAGAAAATAAGCTGAGTATTATAAAAGAGGTCTGCCTTTCCTCAGATTTCCTCCTTAAGAGAGATTGCAGGAATAAAGTAAAATAATGTTGCAAAATTAAAAAAAAAAATTTAATTAATTTAAAAATTAAAAAAAAAGAATGTTATAATTGCTAATTCATCATGGTCCCAAACTGGGAAAACCTCAAATGTTAGAATTGTGCTACAATCATATGATGGAAATACTACGCAGCAATGAAAAGGATCGAACTACTGATGCATGTAACTACACAGTTGAATCACAGAGACCTCAGGCCCAATGCAAAAAAGCCAGTGTCAAACAAAGCCACACTGTATGAGTGCATTTATATGACATTTTAGCACAGGCAAAACTATGCTATGGTGAGAGAGATGCAGTGGTTGCTTGGGGGGTGGGGGTAGAGGAGGATGCAGACTATAAGGGGTCAGAGGGAACTCGCAAGAGCAATGGAAATGCTTTTTATTTCCAGTGGGGGTTAAAATACAACTGACACCCTAAAGATCTGTTCAGTTCACTATATGCAAATTGGATCTCAACTTAAAAAAAATGTTTATCATTTAAAAAATAAGATACTTGGAAGGCAAGACAGATGTCTGAAGACATCCACCAGTGTTGTAAAAGCAAAAGCTGGAAACAACCAAAAATCTGTTAATTAGGGGTGAGTTAAGTGAATAAGAATATAAAGGAATTCTCCATTTTTGTGGCTCAGTTTTTATAGAATATAACTTTGTAATTTGGTCTATCTTTTTTAAACACCTATCTCACTTCAACTATAGGCTTCTTTAACTTAGGGACCACACCAAGGATGGATATTTTGATATTCTGAAAATCAAACATATTGCCCTATTATTCCTACAAGTGTATGAGTAATCCATTTTTAAGCTTTGGGTCTCTATTTGTAAACCTACTGTACTCCTTTTCATCCTATCAAGTGCCATTTGTATAGTGCTGAGGTCTCAGAGGAGAGAGTGAGGGGCTTTTGTAAACAGCTTTTGCAGGATGCTTTCCATTATCAGTGGTGTGAAACACCTGCAGAGCAGCCCAACTGGGCCAGAAGGGAAAAGAAAAAAAAAAAAGCAGAATGAGTTTAAGGCCCAGACATCTGCCACCTTCACATTTAAGAAGAAAGAGTAAATGCACCAGACAACTACATGATGACACAAGACCACATATCGCTTCAAGCTGATACTCTGTGACCCGTAGGATTTCAGAAAAGAGACAGATCAATGCCGGCTAGAGGAGGCATTAAGAGTTTTGTGGGGAGAGGGCAACTGCAAGCGGAAATGAACTCACTTGTTTGTAGCACTTATTATTGCCAGGAACTTGATATTATTATCTCCTTCAGTCTTCACACTGCCCCTCTTGGGAGGAACATTCCCACTTTGGGGATCTCGAAACTGGAAATCAAGAGTTAAAGTAATCAGTCCACAAAAGCACCCAGGAGCAAAGTTGAATAGACCCACCCAGGACCTCCTGCCTCCAGGTCTAACCGGGTTCCGGACTCTGAAGAAGGGGAAGATTCCTATGGGTCATGAGATTCCAGCGCAAACTAGGTCTGTTCTCAGAGACCCCCTCCTCCTCACCACTCGCACATGCCCTTCCCCAAAATGGAAAATAGTCCCCTCTGATCCACCCAGACTGAAGAATGGGGAAGGAAAGAAAAGGAAATTGCCTTTGCTTTTCTTGAACCATCTTTCTCCTGGAGTCTCAGCCTTTTGGACCATTTAGTCTTCTCCATGCCGCCATTAACATAAGAATTAGTTGAGTGCCTGATTACCTGCCAAAAACTTTGTTTGCCTCTGGGGACAAGAAAATTAGTAAGACAGCCCCTGACCTCAAGGAGTTTACTGTTTAGGCAGAAACAAAGACCCTAGAGCAGATTGCAGTAATTCCCTTCTGTGTAAATTTAAATGTCACCCTGTTAGTGGGAAAAGGAAGGGATAGATCAGGGAACCGGACCTGAATAGAGCTGACACAGAGGATGTGCCAGGTTCCAGAACTCTAGTTACTGGAAGTTAAGGCTGGACACAGATAAATAATGTCTTCCTGACTGAGTTATCCCCAGTCTCCTTGCAAGGGGAGCCAGCTCATTCCGGAACAAGGCAGACAGGTGGGGTGAAGGAGGCCGTCCCCAGTTCCCAAGGGCATTAGTTCCACCACTGCCCACCCAGCCTTCTAGGTCCAGCCTTCTTCCATTGCTCCAGCTGACCACCCCCTCCCCACCTCAGCATTCCCCAGTGTCCATCATGGGTCACATGACCACAGCCAGCCTCGGAGACAGACATGTAAGCCAACACTGACCTTTACTGAATTAATAGGACAACCAAAGCCTCCTTGAAGCAGACAGAAGCTTCAGGCTTCTGCCTCACTTAAAATTTTTAATTATAAATCCAAATGACCTACAAACCTGTGAAACATTACTCCATCAATTAGCCATAACATCCAGGGCTGATAAAGTACAGGGAAAGGGGCATTCTCAGCTTTAGCTGTTGGAAGTGTTTCCATTTGTGAATATAATCTGACAATATTACTGAAAATACCTACCATCCTTGATTTTGTAATCCACTGCGGGGAATATCTCCTATAGAAATAAGACACTGCAAGCCAAGAATATATAAGGATATTTTTGCTTTTATTTGTAATGTCAAATTGTAAACAAGACAAATATCCATCAAGATTGGAAAAACTGGACAAATTGTGATTCAGCTATATTAGACTATTATGCAGTTATTAAAAAGAGTTTAACCTTTATGTATGGACAGACGTCTGTGAGTTACATTGTAAAATGAATACCATTATCTTGTCTTGTGGGAGCAAAAAATAAAAACTCTCAAATATGCAGTTATCACTTGTATAGTCCTTAAAGAACCACGGACAGGGGTATAGGGCAGGCTGTCAACAGGGCTCCCTTCTTGGTGATGGAAACAGATGGTGCTGGCAGTTTCTTGATTTTTCCTTTACACATATTTGGATTGCTTGCCCGTAACAAGCGTGTATTACTTTTAAATTTAAAGTTTAGACGTATCAAAAGCTTGTCAATAGGGGACATACAAGAACTCTGCATTTTGTATATTAATGCATGATATTTCTGCAAACCTACAATATCTCTAACAAGCAAATATTAATGAAAATATTTCTGGTAAAGAAAATGTATCTATAAATTTAAAAATTATGAAAGCTTCCAATGATCCTGCGTCTTGGAGGGGACTTGGGGGTGGAGCCAGCTTTTAGAAAGCCAGCTATTAAAGCAGGTTTTAAAAACATAGCCATTCATTAGGGGAAAGGGCCGTCTGAACATAACTCCGCTCAACCGCACACTGACCGAGGAGGAACAATTTAAACCGAGAATACCAAAGTCACGACTGGACCAGTCTACGGAGGAAACCTGAATCTTGTTTTTGGCCAGATTTCGGCCAATGGGATTCAAGGAAAATGGAAAGTCCTGGCTCTCAAGCAGCTACGATCCAATGGGGGCTCCCCGGGACGCGCCGCTGGGTCGGATTGCGCCGGCGGGAAGTTCGGCCTGTGAACTGCTGGGCGGGAGGCGAGGGGGACCCGGACAGAGTGAGATGCGCGACCCGCGGCCGGACCCCGCCCCTCCTTCTGGTCCTGCTGCTGTCTCTACTGGAGGGGGCTTGTCCGGAAGCCAGACCAGTGAGTGCGGGAGCCCCAGGGTGCCAGCCCTACTGCACCTTCCTGCCCCGCTGGTCCCCATCCACCGCCCCTCCCCGACCCCCGCCGGACCCCCAGCCGCGCAGCGAGGGGCCCATCTCCAAGGAAACAGACCAGGTGCCTCCACGCTCTCGCTCGAGGCCTGACTGCGTGGTCAGTTGCGAGGAGGGGGGTGAGCTCGACTGCGTGGACTCCTTCCCCTTCTCCCCAACCAAACTCAGCCCCCACTTCACGAAATCCAATCTGTGGCACGTCCCTTTGCGACTGCTTCCTGGAGCGGAGCAGGAGCAGGGCAGACTGGGAGGCTACTGGTCGGAGAGAAGGTCCGGAGTAGGGGTGAGCTTTCCTCTGAGCTGTTCGCATCTCCTAAGTAGATTGCCAAGTCCTCTTCCCTACACTCAAACCTTAAACTTAAGTCCCTACAGTTAGTCCTACACCACGGCAGAAGATAAACAGAGAGAACGTGAATTTTATATCAAATTGACTTTTGCAAGGCCCATTTACTGATCGCCTACTTCATGCTTGGCATTGGAGATGCAAAGATGAAAAATACATCTTTTTTTTTTTTAACTTTTTAAAATTGTATAATATAACATATATACAAAGCAAAGAAAGAAAAAAGCAATAGTTTTCAAAGCACTCTTCAACAAGTAGTTATAAGACAGCACCCAGAGTTTGTCACAGGCTACCATACCATCATCTCAGATTTTTCCTTCTAGCTGCTCCAGAACGGTGGAGACTACAAGGAATATGTATTTTTTTACCATCACTTTTTTTTCTTTTTTGTGAAAAATAACATATATACAAAAAAGCCATAAATTGCAAAGCACAGCGCTACAATTAGTTGTAGAACAGATTTCAGTGTTTGGTATGGGTTACAATTCCACAATTATAGGTTTTTACTTCCAGCTGTGCTAAGATACTGGAGACTAAAAGAAATATCATATGATTCAGCAATCATACTGATTTGTTAAACCCTACCTTCTCAGTGTAACTCCACCATCACTTTTGATCTTTCTCCCACTCTTTAGGGGTATATGTGCTATGCCTATTCTAAGTTTTTCGTGTTGGAAGGGGCTGTCAATAATATGGAATAGGGAAATGGATCTAGCTGATGTTCTGGAGATCCTGGGTTCTCTAGGTTTCAGAACTGATCTTGTCCAGGGACCCATCTGGAGGTTGTAGTTTTCTGGAAAGTTATTCTAGTGCATGGAACCTTTGTAAAATCTTATATATTGCCCTAGATGTTCTTTAGGATTGGCTGGAATGGTTTTGGTTGGAGTTTGGCAAGTAATGATAGGCAGCAACATCTAACTGAAGCTTGTGTAAGAGCAAACTCTAGAGTAGCCTCTCGACTCTATTTGAACTGTCTCAACCACTGATACCTTATTTGTTATTCTTCTTTCCCCCCTTTTTGGTCAGGATGAAATTGTTGATCCCACAGTGCCAGGGCCATACTTATCCCTGGGGATCATCTTCCCAAAACTTTTTTATTATTTGCTTTATATATGCTGGGATATATTCAGGCATTACAATAAGCTATACAGGATTAAAGGCCCTCATTTTTATTCTGAGCTCCCTGTGCTTTGATTGTTTAAATGAGCTATCTGGAGAGGTTGAGTTAGATTTGGTGCTACAGAAAATTTAGGTTCTGTACAAAATAAACCTTTCTTCCTTTGTCTCAAAGAGTAGGTGAGGTTCTAAAATATCGACAATGTCTTCCTTAACCCCTATACTCTGAATCACCTTAATCCCGACCTGATAGCCTTGTTCTTATCTCTGAATATCAAGTTATACATAATTAGAACAGCCTCTAAAATTCCAAAAATAATTATTACCACTCAGGACTAAATGTGACTGTTACAAGAGCCTACGATCTAGGCCTCTGTTTTCTTATAAGTATTTTCTAACTGAGACCATATAATAATTGATTTTTTTGTTTCTGGCTTATTTTTGCATCACTACCTTTTAGGTGCTTTTCCTTTTTTTTTTTTACTTTTTTTGCTGTATAATATAACACTCTTCAACAAGTAGTTACTGGACAGATCCCAGAGTTTGTCATGGGCTTTAGGCGCTTTTTTTGCATTACCTCTAATCCTCAGAGAGAGTTGTTATGTCCTCAGTTTATACAGAGGAAACTGAGGCTTAGAGAGGTTAACACTGTTAAGTTGGTATATCTAATAAAAATCATCTGAGGTGCTTGTTAAAATGCAGACTCCGAGGCCCCACTCCAACCCCCCTGAGTCAGTTTCCCTAGAGGAGATGCCTGGGAAACAAATAGCCCAGGTGATTCTTAGGCTCTGGCAAGCTTGGGAGCACTACATTGGACCCTCCTACCTCCCAGGAACTGATATTCTGGAGAGAATTTCCCTTCTGGATAGAGGGAAATAAGGAAGGGATCAAAGGGAGGCCAGAATGGGAAGAGGGATTCACAGCTGTCTCTGACATCAGAGGGAAAAGTGAAGGAAATACATGCAAGGATGAAGGTATAGGGTGTGTGTGTAGGGGGGGTGTCATGCATTAGCCCACAATTGTCTAAAATAAGAGAAGGGGTGCTGCAGCACGGTAGGTGGTGGTGGCTTGAGAGGAGGGGTGATTGCTTAGTGTAGTTGGTGTGTCGAGCAAAAGGAAGGAAGGGGTCTTCCTGCAAGAGTGGACAGTCTCAGAAGGGCACTGGGACAAAGGGTACAGAGATGCTGAAACAATCAATGGAAGGCTGGGAATGGTGGGAGGTGAGGGTAGAACAGTTAGTCTGTTAGCCTGCTCTGAGGAGCTTGGAAGTCATCCTGAGGCCAAAAGGGAATCCTGGGAGGAGCAGCAGAGTGGTGAGCAGTCAGATATGTGTTTCAGGAGAGGTCACGGTGATCGTGTCAAGGAGAACAGACTTTAAATGGTTAAGACTGGAGGTGGGGAGACCAGATGGAAGACCCTGATTATAATCCGAGCAAGTCATTGTATATGGCTGAGGTAGGGTTGGTGTTTTAGCCTGCCAAAGCTGCCAGAATGCAACACACCACAGATGGATTGGCTTTTAATAAAAGGGGATTTATTTAGTTAAAAACATATAATTCGTCAGAGGAAAGGCAAGTAACTTTTTTTTAAAGATATCGAAAAACACCAAACAAATGCAAACATTCATAATTTTTGATCATTCCGTTCTACATATATACATATATATCATTCCATTCTACATATATAATCAGTAATTCACAATATCATCACATAGTTGCATATTCATCATCATGATCATTTCTTGGAACATTTGCATCTATTCAGAAAAAAATAAAAAGAAAGAAAAAAATTCATACATACCATACCCTTACCGATCACCAGCATTTCACTCTAAATTTATTTTAACATTTGTTCCCCCTATTAGTCATCTTTATTCCATATGTTTTACTCGTCTGTTGATAAGGTAGATAAAAGGAGCATCAGACACAAGGTTTTCACAATCACACAGTCGCATTGTGAAAGCTATATCATTATACAATCATCTTCAAGAAACTTGGCTACTGGAACACAACTCCACATTTTCAGGCAGTTCCCTCCAGCCTCTCCATTACATCTTGAATAAAAGGTGATATGTATTTAATGCGTAAGAATAACCTCCAGGATAACCTCTCAACTCTGGAATCTCTCAGCCATTGACACTTATTTTGTCTCATTTCACTCTTCCCCCTTTTGGTCGAGATTTTCTCGATCCCCTGATGCTGAGTCTCAGCTCATTCTAGGGTGTTTCTCAATCCCTTGATGCTGAGTCTCAGCTCATTCTAGGATTTCTGTCCCACGTTGCCAGGAAGTTCCACACCCCTGGGAGTCATGTCCCATGTAGACGGGGGAAGGTGGTGAGTTTGCTTGTTGTGTTGGCTGGAGAGAGAGGCCACATCTGAGCAACAAAAGAGGTTCTCTTGGGGGTGACTCTTAGGCCTAATTTTAAGTAGGCTTGACCTATCCCCTGTGGGGTTAAGTTTCATATGAACAAACCCCAAGATTGGGGGCTCAGCTTATAGCTTTGATTGTCCACACTGCTTGTGAGAATATCAAGAATTCAACTTAGGGAAGTTGGATTTTCCCCCAGAAAAGCAGGTAACTTTCAACTGAGGTCCTTTCATATACGAGAAAGCACAGGGTATTCTCTGCTGGCTTTCTTTCCAGACCTCTGGGTTCCAACAACTTTCCCTGGGATGATTCCTTTCTGCATCTCCAAAGGCCTGGGCTGAGCTGAGAGTGCTGAGATGAGGTATACTGAGCTGCTTGGGCTGCGCTACGTTGAGCTCTCTCATTTAAGCATCCAATCAATTAAATCACTCATCATCCATTGCAGCAGGCACACCTCCTAGCCGACTGCAGATGTAATCAGCAACAGATGAGGTTCACATGCCATTGGCTCATGTCCACAGGACTAGAACTTAGGCACCTTCACCTGGCAAAGTTGACACCTGAACCTAACTGCCACAGTTGGTTTGGTGGGGGTAGAGAGGAATGTCGAGATGTGAGAAATAGGAAGTACATTAAAAAAAAATAGACTGGGCTTGATGATTATTTGAAACTGGAGGGTATTTGGGGACACAGCAATCTGCGGATAAACACCCAGATAAAGCACACTTGCTCATTGAGAATATTCAGCTCTATTCTAGAATATGAAAGAACAAATGGGACAGATGGAACTCTTGAGAAGTGTTATGCATAGATAAGTAAGTTATAATTTATGAGAATGTTAAATTTAAATAAATAAGTAGATGTATGTGTGAACACAGATAGAAAGGAATAGAAGGACCAAGTAGGCAGTAAATATTCGTGATACCCTGATTATATGAGACGTGGGACACTCAATGTTCCTGAGGTCTCAATTCAACCATCCTTTGGGGGCACCTTTTGTGGCAATGTGTCCTCTGCCTTAGGAAAATACAGAGCTGCTCATCAGGCTCACTAGCAGATGACATTCCCCCCTTCCTCCCTCCTATTGAGCAAGTGTCTGTTTTGACCCCAGCCACCTTCTGATTGTTGGGCCTTCTTATTCCAATCCCAGCTCTCATCCCCATAACCGCACTGTCAGTGTCAGGAAGCCTGACAGCAGAGGCAGAGACAAGGCCGAGACATTGCCTGACCCAGAATTCAGGCTGTGTGATCCTTTTACCTGGCTCACATCCTATCCTGAGTTTGTCAGCATACTCCATTTCTTTCCCCTAACTCCTTGCTGTGTGTTTTAAGTTTATTTAATACACTGGGCGATTTGAGCATCTTAGTTTAGTCTGTGAGCATTTCTGTTCTATGATCTCTGAGATGCTTCCATGATTCTATACCAGGAGGCTGCCACAGAATCAAGGTCACTTCCCACACTGCAAGCCAGTTCTGGCTTGAATAACTGGGTCGACTGAATGGTGATGTTACCTGTCAGGATTATAGGTTGAGGGAGGGCCAGGTTGCTCCATGGTAAGGACAAAGAGGATGTGCTAAAATCTGGATGTGTTGAGTTTGAGGTGATGTGGGAACTTAGGTCAGGATGCTCAAGAGATGACTTGTATATGGATGTGAAATGCAAAGAGAAGGGCTGAAGTTGGATTTAGAGATTGAAAGGCATTACTGTTTAAAGCAGTGAGCCCAGATGACATCCTGTAGAGAGAAGTTTCCTTTCCATATGTCCATTCTCCATCCTTCTATCCTCTCCTTTGATGCCCTAAAAAATAGTGATGCAGCTTCACTTTATGGGAAGCCTTGTGGGATCATCTCCCAGACAAGACTTACATTAGAGATGACATTTTCTCATCATTTCTTTTTCCCTCAGCAACCCATAGTCTGTACTATGACTTCACTGCTTTTTCCTATCCTAGCCCTGGACAAGCCCCTTATGAGATCTCAGGCTTGGACGACCAGCCTTTCTTATGGTACTGCAAGAGGGGCAGGTGGGCAGAGCCCCGAACACCCTGGTCCAAGGCCAGGGACCCAGGAACCTGGAAGAAGCTGATTCTCAGATTGATACCAGAGCCCAGCACCTTGTCATCATCTTAAGGAGCATCATGGAGCTGAACAACCAGAACCAAGGTGATTGGGTGGGGGTGGGGGTCTGAGCAGGGGAGGAGGGATGGAACTCAAGAGAGGCCTAAAGACGTTTTGGAGTTATGCATTAATTTCTTCATCAGCTAATGTTCCATGCCAGCTTCTATCCTCGGTACTCCAGATATGACACTCTGAGAGCTGATATTATCTCTACCCTCTGTCTCAGGGAATTCATCCCTGACTTCAAACCCTAGTAATAGTTCAGCACCCAACAGTGCCAAAAGGACAGGATATTAGATATTGGAAAGAGTAAGACGTAAGTACAAGATCCTCACCCCTCTTCCCTAATCAAGGGATAGAACAAGAGAATTCTTCACTGTCACTAACCTCCTAAGCCTTCTGTTTTCGTCTCCTGAGCTGCTCAAGCAAATACCATGCAATGGTTCAGTTTAAACAATGAGAATAGCTCAGGATTTTGAGGTTAAGACAAAGTGCAAATCATCATCAAGGTGATGCTTTGTGCCCGGAGACTGAAGAATTCTGGGGCTGGCTGCCGGTGATCCTTTGTCTTTAGCTTATCACATGGCAAGGCACATGGTAGCATCTCTTGGTCTCTCCCTTCTTTTCTTGTTCCACTAACGTTCATCTTTTGGCTGCTCCCCCTGGGGCTTTCTCTCTCTCTCTCTGAATTTCATTTTCTTATAAAGGACTCCAGTAATAGGATTAAGACACATCCTGATTGAGGTGGGTCACACCTTAACTGAAGTTGCCTCATCAAAAGGTCCTACTTAAAATGGGTTCACACCCACAAGAATGGATTAGAATTTTTTTTCCAGGCATAAAGAGGTTTAATGCACAGAGTTTGATGCTTATAAAATCATTAGGACTTAGTGTTCCCAGGTAACAGCGTGCTAAATTACAGAGCAAGACCTCCTGCTAAAAGTGATGCAAAATGCTGGATAAAACATTAAAACCAACAAACTCAAAGCCAGTTTATGGATGAACAACTGTAACTAGTGAGTTAAGGGTAATGTCTATAGTGTGAGGGCATTTGCCATCCCCACATGAAGGGTTAGGAATGGATTAGATTTGAGAACATTTCTTTTTCTTGGGTACATACCACTCCAAACCATCACACCTTCCTTTCAGGTGAAGAAAAAAATCTCTCCAAATTTTTTGAACCCAGGGACTGGGAAATACCTGGCTTTTTTTCTGACATATTCACCTCACCACCCCCACCAGTAGTTATAGGAACCTTGGAGACTTAGTCAGGGTCCAATAATGAATGTTACAGTAGTGGCCACTAGTTTTTATTTTTATCTTTTATTAGAGCAGTCGTAGATTTGCAAAAACATCATGCGGGAAATACATATTTCCCATATACTCTCCTCTGACGTGCACAATCTTCCCTATTATTAACATTTTGCATTAGTGTGGTGCCTTTGTAACAATTCATGAAACAATATTATAATTATGCTATTAACTTCAGCACACTGTTGACATTGTGTTGTACAGTTTTGTAGGTGTGTGTGTGGTAATTTATTTACCAACCTAAAATTTTCCTTTTTTTTCCCTTTGGAATACGTAATTAATTGATCTTAATTATATACACAAAGTTGTACCTTCATCTCTATCATCCATTGCCAAAAATTTTCCATACCAATTACTCAGTTCTTGAATTTTTATTGGTAGGTTTTAACACTGACATGCATTATCTCATTTGATCTTCACTTGTGAGGTGTGGACTATTATTATCTCCAGTTACCAAATGAGGAAAGTCAGGCCTAGAGATTTCATCAAATTTGCCTTGGGCACAGAGCCAGTGGGTAGCATTTAGATCAGGATGTAAACATTAGGCCATGTTGAGCACAGGGGCCAGGTCCCTGACTTCCTAGAGGGTGCAGCCTGGTGTGGTGGGACATATAACCAAGGAAGATACAGTGCTGTCTATGGCCATAATTGTGGCCTGAACAAGACAGGCTGAGAAGACAGGAAAGAACCACTAGCTGCAGGGAACAGTGGGTGGGGTGCAGCCTGAGTTTGCTGGGATGTGCATAACAGAGAAGCTGTGTGGAGAGGAATGAATTCCAGGCTGGAAAGGGAGTTCAGGCATTTGGGAGTGCAAGTGGAGGGGACCACCGTTTTGCTCTTCTGTGACTTTGGAATTCAAGGGCTTTGGCATTTCAGAGTCACACAGCCTCCAGTCCGTGGTGGTTTGTGTGTTGCTGGGGAACCAGAGCAGCTGGGGACACTGGCAATACAACTGTGGTGCCCAGGACTTCCTTCTGGGCACATTTGAGTCTTTCAACTCATCAAAGCATTTCCACAAAAAAGTGGAAATGTAGATGGGAGGGTCAAGGAGCCATCCTTCCTGATCAGGAGCTACATCTACGGTTCCTGAAGCTGGGGTGGGGCCACCACCTCCAGTAATAAGTGCCACAGGTGTGGACTGATGCCTGCAGGAAGGTGGGCTCAAGGCACAGGGGTGGGGGGTGGGCAATGGCTGAGCAGGCAGCCAGCCCCAGAAACTCCCTTCCAGACCTGCGTTCCAGGCGACCACAGTCTGGTGCCTGTGAGCAGCTGGCCACTCTGCCTCCTCTCTCACATTCCTGGTCAGCCCTTTCTCTTCTTGGTGTTCAAGTTCTGACCCAGGACTCAGTGTCCAGCTGCACTCAGGGCAGGTGTGGCTGAGTCACCATAGAACGCAGTGGGAATGGGGCCTGGGCAGCAGCCCTGGCTGTGGTGTGGAGGATGCCACTTGGCAAGTCCAGGAGCAGGGAATCTCCCCTGGCCCAGCAGAGTCTCTAAGATCTCCTTTGCTATCCCTTTCCCTGTCCCACTTGCTATATATGAATTCCCAGAAAGCCCTCGGAAGGGAGCCTCTCCTGGCATGCTGGGCTCAAATTCAGTTCTCCTTTGATCCAGCCAATGTAGTTGAGGGTTGGGCTGTCCCCAAACCCAAGTCCCTGGGCCCCAGGCCACCAAAACCCAGTGAGATGGGTCCACTTAGCACCAGTAGCCCTCTGAGCAACTTTCAGGTGAGCCGCTGTCTGGGATCCCAGGCCAGTGCTGGATCTTTGTAGAACCTCAGAGGAGGTCCAGGGTGGCCCAAGAAGACGGGGATGGGGAAATCCCAGCCCTGTACTGGTCTGTCAGTGGCCCACATACTGTCACCTTTCACAGTCTCTCAGTTCTAAGCAGTCCCCAGTCTGGATCTCCTGTGGGTTCCTGGCCTTGGCCATGGTCATTGTGGGAGCCGCAGGCACCTTCCTCTGGAAGACGTGGAAGAAGGACAGGACAGCAGGAATACTCAGAGAACTTCAGAGCTAGAAGCCACCTCAGGGATCATCTGGCGTCCTCCTCTAGGATGCTGAGGTTCCCAGAGAAGCCATTCATAGAAGAGCAACTGAGAAGATATGGAAAGGAAAGGGAATAGGTTAGAGGGCTAGAGTCTCTGCTTCCTCTATAGCCTCCCTCCTCCCCAACACCCCCCCATCCACTCACCCCACCCCCCACCCCACATGCTCGCTCTTTCTCTTTTCCATGAGATACTTCCTGTGTCTCCTGAAGTGTGTTCTTTATAAACTCCCAATCAGATCAAATGTGCCAACATTTCACAGAGTGTCTCCTCTCCTACCCCTCCAACCCCAATTTCTCTTCACTGTTATGCAGAGGGAAGTTCCTATTCCCATGTCAACTAAGTGATAAGGGTGGATGGGAATGGGACACCAATTTTACATCTAAGGTGGAAGGAAATTTAGAGTTCATTTAGTCTGGCTCTCTTTGTTAGGTGAGGAAACTGAGGCACAGAAGGGGGGAAGTACCACTAGTTGGGGACGTCAGAGCCAGGACCTAGAGTTCTGAGGTAGTGATTCTTAGTTTATTCTCACTCTTCCCAGCTTCACTTCCCACCTCCCGGCCCTTGGGATGCCTAACTAACCTCTTTGTCTGCAAACTGAAGTCAGCCAGCTGCCTCTTATTTGAGGTAAGAGTGTCTGAGTTTGGGGAAAGATGCAGGCCTTGAAGGACAGGTCAGAGGTGGGGGTACAGGTAGGTGGGGGTGAATGGGGGCAGATATTGGTCTATAGTCAGCACTGGGATATGTGTAAACTCAGGTGAAAGGAGATAATCTCTCAAGGAAGGCAAGGCCTCAGCCTTTCTTTCTCAGCCTTCTTTTCCTTCTCCTTCTTCTGCTACTGTCTTGACAGACCTAGCATAAAAATAAGTGGTTTTCTACCCTGATCTACAGCAACACTCCATTGGTAGGTATCCAAGCCCTTCCAACTGGTTTGCCTGGCCAGCAGCATCCCCATTTACCAGCGGGGAATGGCAGGGCTGACTCAGCAAGGCCTCCATTGCACCTCCTCGCTGCCAGGCTGGCCAGCTGCATTTGGATGGTGGAAGAGGGAGATCTCACCTGCCCTCTCTGGGTCTCCTCCCAGCAGTGGTCTGCAAGCAGATGCTTGCATTTATCTCTGTGAAGGGACTTAACATTGCACCGTAATAAAGTGTACAGAGTTTGTGAGCTCAGTCCTGAGTTGTTTTTCAAGGCTTGAGATTTTTTAGGAACCAGGTCTGAGGACTCTCCTCCAGGCCAAACACAGACCTTCAATAGCACCAGGCGGGCCCTGGGGAGAGGGGACCTAGGCAGAAGGGAAGCTGCCTACCCTTCAGTGGATTTGGAAGGGGGAGGGAAGCTTGTCTCTGCCTCCAGTGGGCTCAGAACTCCCCAGGAAGGGGCCTGACTAGGGCTCCAGACACATCTAATTTGCCATTGAGGTTGCTGATGAGACTTCAGGCATGCATGGGGTTGGCTGGACTCAGGTGGAGGGGTTGGCTGGGCTCAGCTGGCTGGCCTCGGGCCATCTGGGGAGGGTCCCAGGCACCCATACCTCCTCTGCCTTTTCCCACCTCTGAATGTGCTTCTTGCCCAAAGCAGAAACATACCACATAAAATGCCTACAAACTGTAATCTAAAATACAAGAGGATGGTGTTGAATGAGGGAATTAGGAAAGGGGGAGCTGGGTTTCTGGGAGCCTAGAAGGGAGCAAGCCGAGGGGCGCTGGTGTTGGAGTTTTCAGTCACGTACTGGGCCTGCCCCTCCCCCTCCCTCCGGTGACCCTCTTCTTGGCAGACAGCAGATAGATGCATGACAAAGGTGCGGTGATGGCTGTGTCCTGGGGCGGGGCGGGGAGGGGGGATTGAGGGTGAGGAGATGGATGGGAGGGGCCCCTTCTCTTCCAAAGCTCTCCACACCCTCCAGGCCCCTTAATCTACCTGCTATTTGGACTGAACTGTTTAGAGGTGAACACATCTCCAAAAAAACCACTGTCCTGCTGGTCTTTGCAAGCACCTATGGAAAATCTTGAAACGCATGCATACAGTTAGTTGCCCAAAAAGCATACACACATGGGCATATGCACGTGGCTAGGACTAACACACATCTAATGAAAAATTTAAAAAAATAACAGGCTCAAAAGGCTCACTGATACCACCCAGGTGGAGAGAGAGCTGACAGCCTGCCCACAGTCAGGATACCCAGCACCCGTTGAGGCCAGCAAACAACCCCAGAGAGCCGGAGCGCAGGGCCCGAGAGCAGGAGATTCCGTAAATTGGCTAGAGGCCGGTGTCCCCAGGCCGTGAGGATCAGACCCACGATCTCCAGAGCTCCCTAATTCTCCCTGGGGCCTCCATTTAGGGGAGGTTTTAGGGAGCAGACAGACAAACATCCCTCATAGACAGGCACACCGAGGGCTATTCTCTTGCAAAAAGAATCAAACACTAGGGCTTCGGGACACTCAGGCTAGGCCCAGAAAAAAAAGACCCGGAGGGAGAAAGTTAAGGGCTGGCTTCCTGCTCTCTTCTCCCAATCATTCCCTGCCTCCTCTGCACCTTTCTGCAGTCCCCCCAAACAAAGCACAGTCCACGGCCTGGGGGGTGGGGTGGAAGAAGAAGCCCGACGCCTGAGTCCACCTGAGGAAGGGGGGAGCAGGATACCTAGGTCGCGGCGGGGGGCCCTCGGTGCCTGTCTGCGGAGGCCCCGTCTTTGAGGGGGATTGGGGAGGGGGTTGCTGGAGCTCCGGGAGAGGGGATTCTGTGTGAGGGGCTGGGGGCTGGGGTGCCGCGGGGGCAGGAAGCTGTCCCCAGGGGAGCCATCCAGGCCCATTCAACGGTTGAGCACTTGTTTAGGGTTAGAGCTGCCCCCTCTGGGGACTGGGATTGTCCAGCCAAGGCCATTGTCCTGCCCCCTTCCCCCAGTCCCTCTCAGGCTGCTTTGAACCTGAAGTCAGAGCGTTTTCTTCTCCCTCCTCCCTCCTCGGCTCTCCCCACCCAGGGCCTAGGGCCGGAGCCTAGAGCTAGGAAGGTGGGGGAGGGAGGACGGACCTAGGGTATTAGATTCTCAGGTCTCTGCAGGGAAGCCAGGAGCCTGTGGAGGGGCCCCGAGGGAGAGCCTGGTTCCTCTCACTAGATCCAGGTGGGGAAACTGAGGCCCTGTCAGCCCAGGGCCTAGTTCAGGGAAGAAATGGGGGGGGGGGGGGTTAATCCCTAAATCTAAAGTGAGGAGACTCTGGCGCCAAAGACTGGAAGTGTGGGGCAGGTGGTGGAGAGGCCTTGAAGCAGAGCAGGAGCAGTGGGCTCGTCTGGCAGTCTGCCCCTTGAGGTGGGATTTAGTAAGACTGGACCCGAAGGTGTTGGGTAACTAGATCTAGGAACGCCTAAATTTCTGAATAGAGGGTGGGGGGCACAAGGGAGTGGCTGGCCAGCGTGCCTGTGGCTGCTAATTTAGGAGTAGTCTCTGCAGTGCTTGGCACATCATATTCAGTAAATGAGCTGAGAGGGTGGCTGGGCTCCCATGAGGGGATGGTGCCGGGGGGTCTTTGGAGAATGGGTCAAACCCTGGTTCCTAGAGAACCTGTAGGAGGTATTGCAGGGTTCCCAGACCGCTCGGAGATGCGCAGACCAAAGAAATGGCCGGGCAGCCTGCTGGGAACTGGGGCTTGCACCAAAGTCCCTGGGGACAAGAGGGATCCGAGGGTGGAATCTCCCTTCCACCTACACCCCTGCCACCAATTGGCAAACACCCTTCGCCTCAGTTTCTCCCACCCCCACCGCCCTCTCCTCCACCCACCCAAGGGGCGGGGCCAGAGGTCAAGGCTGGTGGGTGGGATTGGGGAGGGAGAGAGGTGTTGGGCTGTAACCCTCAGAGAGCCCTCATTCCACCAGGCCCCCGGCTTGGGGCGCCCTCCCTCCCCATGGCGGGACACCTGGCTCCGGACTTCGCCTTCTCGCCCCCGCCGGGCGGTGGAGGCGAAGGGCCAGGGGGCCCTGAGCCAGGCTGGGTTGACCCTCGGTCCTGGCTGGCCTTCCAAGGCTCTCCCGGTGGGCCAGGTGTGGGGCCAGGAGCTGTGCCGGGTGCTGAGGTGTGGGGGGTTCCCCCATGCCCCCCGCCGTATGAGTTCTGCGGAGGGATGGCGTTCTGTGCGCCTCAGGTTGGAGTGGGGCTGGCGCCCCAAGGCTGCCTGGAGACCCCTCAGCCTGAGGGTGAGGTGGGACCTGGGGTTGAGAGCAACTCCGAGAGGGCCTCCCCCGAGCCCTGCACTGCCACCCCGGGTGCTGTGAAGCTGGACAAGGAGAAGCTGGAGCAAAATCCCGAGGAGGCAAGTGAACTGTGACGGGGAGGTGCTGGGGTGGCAGAGGAGGAGGGGGAAGGGGTCGCTGCAGCTGCCTGCACCAGGAGCCCCCCAAGCAGAGCCAGCAGGGGCCTTCTGCCCCTGACAGAGGGGTGCCCAACTATTGCAGGCAGTCCTGGGAAGGTGGGGTGTAGGTTGGGCAAGAACGTGGAATTTGGAGAGAGGGCCGAGGGACGTCGGGAGCTGGCCCAGGCTGGGCCTTGTCCTCAGCCCTTGTCAAGACGGTCTATCATTTTCTCAGTATGACCAGGCCCAGGTCAGTCATTAACAGCCCAGCACCTGCCCCAGGCTTGGAGTTTGAGCCCCTTCTCCCACCTTTACCCCTTCTTGAAATATGGGATCCTTATCAGACTCTGGGTCTTATGGCCTAGGGCTAAGCGTGGCCTGAGGGTAACGCCAGCAGAAAGTTCTTATCCCAGGCTTAATTGTGTTTCTGTGGGTCAGGGTGTGACTGGTTTCTGATAGAAGCTCTTGTCTGGGCTGTGTGGAATTGGGTTTTACTGGGAGTCAAGTTTAGGGTTAGTCTTCCCTGTCTGCCTTGGGGGCCACTGAGTCACCATTGTGTGAAGCACACACCCTGGCGACTTCTTCTAGAGCCCTGAAAATACTCAATTTTGGTTGAGTTCAGCCTCAGCTTCTTAAGTTGTGCAAAAGAAAAAAGTGGAAGGGTTTGTTGCGGGACTGAAGTCTATGCCAGCCCTGCTGGGGGCGGAGGGGTGGCACTATTAGTGATGTGCTCCCTTCCTCCGAAAAGACAAGTGCAAGCAATTAGAGATAAAGTACTAAGTCTATAGACTTCACAGAGGAGGTGTGAGTGGGGTTTCAGCCACGACAGAGTACCCCAGACCCTTTGTAGGGGGTGATTGAATGATGCCTTGAATGATAATGGCTGCCAGTTGTGGTCCCCTTCCTAAGTGCTTGGCCATGTCCCCAGTTTGTACATCATTATCTCATTAACAGTCACAGAACCTTCTAGGGAGGTGCTGTTAGCCTGTTTCACAGGTCTTAGCTGCTAGGTGGTGAAGCAAGAATTTGAAGTGGGGCTGAACCTTATTCCAAAATCCCAAAACGGGATTTGTAAAGGCAGGAAAAGGGGGCAGCTGAGGGCGTTTATGGATTTGAGTCCCTGGCAGAGCAGAAGTGAGGAATGGAAAGCACTCTTGAAACATTTTCCCTAAGGATTCCGGGGCTACACATGGGCATGGTTTTCTTTCCTCACTAGTTGCTTCCCAGCCTCCTTGGCTGGCTTATCTACGTTGGAAATGCCCCAGGTCTCAGTTTTGTCTCAGCCTTCCCTCCTTCCTCTCATCTACCCTCAAGGCTTTAACATTTTCTATCTCCTCCCCTTAGAACTCTCTGAGCTGCTCCACCCCCATCACACAGTTAAGACCAAAATCAGTCATCTTCGACTATTTTCATATCCTACATCCACCCAATCTGTTGGAAACGCTTTTTTTTTTTTTAACTTTTAAAATTTATTGTATAGTAGTATAACATATACAAGCAAAGAAAGAAAAGCAGTAGTTTTCAAAGCACTCTTCAATAAGTAGTTACAGGACAGATCCCAGAGTTTTTCATGGGCTACCATATCATCATCTCAGATTTTTCCTTTTAGCTGCTCCAGAACTTTGGAGGCTAGAAGGACTATATATTTTTAATATCACTTTTTTTCCTTTTTTTGTGAAAAAAATATATAAAACAATATATTTTTAAAGAACAGCACAACAATTAGTTGTAGAATAGATTTCAGAGTTTGGTAGGGGTTACAATTCCACAACTTTAGGTTTTTACTCCTAACTGCTCTAAGATAGTGGAGACTAAAAGAAATATCAATATAATGATTCAGCAATTGTACTCATTTGTTAAGCCTACCTTCTCTGTATAACTCCACCATCACCTTTGATCTTTCTCCCATTCTTTAGGGGTATTTGGGTAATGGCCATTCTAACTTTTTCATGTTGTAAGGGGTTGTCAATAATAAGGGGTCAGGAGATGGGAACTAGCTGATGTTCTGGAAAGGCTGGCCCCTCTACGTTTCAGGACTTAATCTGATCCAGGGACCCATCTGGAGGTTGTAGTTTTCTGGAAGTTTACCCTAGTGCACGGAACCTTTGTAGAATCTTATACATATCTTTGAAATACATCCTTAGGCAATCGTTTTTTTCTACCACCATCATCTGGGTCCTGATTACTGCAGTAACCGCCATAAATATACCCTTGCCTCTTCCTAACAGTCTATTACCAACACAACCACTCCTGAAAATCCTGCAGTGCCTCCCATTTCACTTCAGACAGTCAGCACCGACAGCCTCTGCCCCGATACCCTATTCAATCCTCTGATCTCATCAGCTCCTACCCTATTCCATCTCCTCCATTCACTCATACTGGTCTTGCTGCTACCAAACCCACCAGGCGCAGGCCCACCTCAGGGCCCTTGCACTGGCCTTTCTGTCAGGAATATTCCTTCTTCAGATATCTACCCAGCTCTTTCCCTTTGTTGATGATTAGCTTCCTTGAATATCTTATGTAAGTTGTGACCTGTTTTACTCTGATCCCCTACCCTGCCTCACTGGTAGACTGGTTCATTTTGGATCTTTGTGTTGTGGCTGGCAAAAATAAGGTACTCAATAAATCTGTTGAATTAATAACTTATTGAGGATGTCTCTATATTGCAAAAGATATGATAAAAATGAGGGATAATCAGATTTTTTATAAATCAAGGATCAACTATATATACTTTATATACTTCATTCTTACCTGACACCCATTACTTTGTGTAGTGTGTGTATGTGTATGCATACCTGTGTCACTTCATGGGGCCTTTCGGGCAAGCAGGGGAGAGGATGTTGGATTTAGAATCAAGAGAGGTTGGCGCTCTTTATTTCTCCCTCAAAACTGGGGATGGGAGGGGAAGTGTAATATTTGAATCAAAGGCTTTTGTGAATATTAAATGCGCTAACGGGGGGGAACCCCCTTTATATAACCTGACTGGGCTCTTCATGAAGCCAGGGCCTGTCTTACCACCTTTGCATCCCAGTCCCTGTCCTGGAGCTGTGCACCTGCAGGTTTCTGGGAGAAAGAGCACCAAATGAGTGAGTGGAATTTGTAAATAGGTTATTTCTGGGTGATGTTAGGGGGCAGAAATGCACCTCCCAGACCAATTCCTAGGGGACGTTCAGAATCTTGGAACTGCAAATAAGAGGGTTGATAGCTTGTGTGTTTGTATTCTCATGAGTTCTTTGCCTTTTTCTTAACACAGTCCCAGGACATCAAAGCTCTACAGAAAGATCTTGAGCAATTTGCCAAGCTCCTGAAGCAGAAGAGGATTACCCTGGGGTACACCCAGGCCGATGTGGGGCTCACCCTGGGGGTTCTCTTTGGTGGGTCTCCCTTGGCATGTTCCAACCCACAGGGACCATGAGAGTCAACTTGGGCCCAGGGGAGTGAGGGTATTTCATGGGCAGAGTTCTGCCCTCAACCAGGAGGTGGGGAGAGGGAGGATGAAGAGGGGGTGTGTGGGGATACTTGGACCTCTGAGGAGTGTGGACACTAATGTGAGATGTCTTGTGAGAATGCAGGTCTTGGGAGTACAAGGGCCCTGGATGCTACCTCATCTTGCTTCTCTTTCAACCCGCCTTCCTAGGGAAGGTGTTCAGCCAGACAACCATCTGCCGTTTTGAGGCTCTGCAGCTGAGTTTCAAGAACATGTGTAAGCTGCGTCCCCTGCTACAGAAGTGGGTGGAGGAAGCGGACAACAATGAAAATCTTCAGGAGGTGAGGGTGGGAGGGAGCAGCATGCACAGGGATCTGCAGTGTCTCGGCCCAATTTCCATGGCTTCTGTCCGTTGCTTGCTTCTATTTCTGGGCAACAGTTCTCAACAGGATGGAGTATAATCCTTCATTTGCTGGCAGAAGGTCCAGAACTACTAACTACTGGATCTTCCTTTTTTTTTATGCTACCTGGTCCTGGTGACACATCCAGGCAGTGACCCCCTAAGCGATTTATTTACGCTCACATTACTGGCCCCATGGTGCCCGAAGCTCAGCCAGGTCCAACGCCGGCCCTTCCATCTCTCTTCCCATCCCTTCCTCACCTGTTCAGATATGCAAAACGGAGACCCTCCTGCAGCAGGCCAGAAAGAGAAAGCGGACTAGCATTGAGAACCGAGTGAGAGGCAACCTGGAGAACATGTTCCTGCAGTGCCCAAAACCCACGCTGCAGCAGATCAGCCACATCGCCCAGCAGCTCGGGCTGGAGAAGGATGTGAGTGCCCCACCCAGTTACCTCTCCCCTCTTTCTCCCTAGCTTTGGCTTCTGCCCTCCAACCACTCGGGGGCTGTTAGCTTTGGGTGAAGTGACCAAGCCAAGCCAGATCTCCTCTCCTTGAGGTTATGGGCTAACGTCACTCTCCCTTCTGTTGTCCACCCAGGTGGTCCGAGTGTGGTTCTGTAACCGGCGCCAGAAGGGCAAGCGATCAAGCAGTGACTATTCCCAACGGGAGGAATTTGAGGCTGCTGGGTCTCCTTTCCCAGGGGGACCAGTGTCCTTTCCTCTGGCACCAGGGCCTCATTTTGGTACCCCAGGATATGGGGGCCCTCACTTCACTACCCTATACTCCTCTGTCCCTTTCCCTGAGGGTGAAACCTTCCCCTCTGTCCCAGTCACCAGTCTGGGCTCTCCCATGCCTTCAAACTGAGGTGCCTGACCTGCCCAAGAGCATGGGGGTGGGGTGGAGGGGTACAGAGGAAAAGGGAGAAGCTGGGGAAATGGGACCCTGGGGTTGTTAGCCAGGGTTTTGAGGATTAAGTTCTAAATTCACTAAGGAAGGAGTTGGGAACACTATGGGTGGGGGCAGGGAAATTTGGGGGAAATTGGTTAGAGGGAAGGTGAAATTCAATGATGCTCTCGATTTTAATCCCACATCACTCATCACTTTGTTCTTAAATAAAGAATCATGGGACGCAGTAGATAGACACTTTGGACTTTGGTTCATTCTCAGTTACTGAAGGGAGAAGGTGATGGGAGTATTCAATGCTAGGTATTAACTGCTCTCATACTCAAATGTCCCTCGAAATCAAGGTGCCATATAATCTGCTCAAGGTCACAGCATCAGTGGGAGAACAGGCATTAGATAGGGAAATTGATCAGTTGAAGACTTAAACCCACAGAGGCAGGCCCCCTAAGCCCCATGACCTACTAGGAGAGCTGCCTTTTTGTCTTCCCCACTGTACAACCCTCAGCATCTTTTTCGAAGAAGTCTGTGGGTGCTTATTCCTGATGATCACTCCAACCAGAAACTCCATCTTGATGCAAGGGTACATTTTTTTCCACCTAAGGTTTTTGTCAGCCCTGTCCAAGTGACTTCCCGAATCTCCATGTTTAGTCCTGGTGCCGCCACTTGCTAAGTAGGTATCTTTCAATAGGGAAAGAAGGGGAATGGGTGGGCAGGATGCAAGAGAATATTCAGGAACCCTAATAGGAAGTATAGAAAATGCAGTTTTGATAATATTTTGGCTGGTATGAGGTTCATTGGTTAAAGTTGATACTCACTGGACCAAGGCATCATCTGCTCTAGCTTGCCTGGTGGTACTGGTAAATGCTGTAAAAGTTTCCACCACCTTTGTGAAACCTGAGAAGATCCTAACTACCTTACTATAATGGTAGAAACCTTAATTAGCTCTATTCCTTTTTCCTGTTTCCCTCTTTCAGCTCATTCTTAGATCGCCACTTCCTAAATCTGTTTTCAGGCCTTTACCCAGAGTACATATTCCCAAGCATTGGGAATCCAGGAGTATGAGACTCCAAGAATAAATACCCAGGGGTGAAAGAAGAAGCCGCTTGTTCTTTATTTGGAAACTGAAGCAGAAAGTCTAAAGTTTTCAAAAAACATGTCATGGTCAAGATCGGGTAGGATCAGCCACAGTGTAAGGAAGCTTGGGGGCCGGGGCCCAGGTTTTCTCAGCATCTGTGTGGATTTTCAATTTCAAGGAATTGTCCAGATCTTATGACAGTCTTTTCAGGCATGGCCACTGTAATTGATCGATGCTCTGTGCCCAGACGTTCTGGTGTCCCTGCTAACAAGCCTCTACATTCTGTAGCAATGGGAATTTCCAGTTCACTGGCAACAACTTCCTGGAGGCAAAGTCTGACAGGCAACCAGCTCTCTTCTGTCACCTTGGCCATGAGGACCTGTTGCAGGCCCTGAGTCAGGATCCATGGCAAGGGACCCTTCTTCCCTGGAGTCACTCCCTCCTGGGGAGGGAAGGGAAGAAGGGGCATTTTTAAGGACTCGTTCCCACCCCACTGTCCACCCCTGGCCTGGAGTTCCCAGCTCTGCGTCCTCTGGTGCTGTGGTGATGGGCCTTAGGTCTGTGTGCCAGCACGGCACCCCGGGCACCGGAAGTCTGCCTCCCTGGCAGCCTGGATGCTGCAGCCCACACAGGCCACATGGAACCACACATCACAACCATCACACTGAACCCAGGCCACTGTCTCTTCTTGGGGCAGGCTGCAGCGGGGGGCTGCACAGGGCTCCCCGCCCCCAACTGCAGGGGGAGCCATGGGGACAGTCACTGGGTGCTTCCGAGGACGCCCACGACGATTTCTGAAGGAAGTTGAAGGGGAAGACACAAAAACCAGGGTCACTGGAAACCTGGGAGCCTAGGATTTGCCCCTGGTGAACCCAGGGTGACCCGGAAACTTGGAAAGCCTGTAGGGTGGACCCAGATAAGCTCTGTAATGTAAACTTGGAAACTGTCCCCTGAACATGTAGGGTGGGGCTAGAAATCAGTCCCTGAAAACCTTACAGAGTGAGCCCAGAAATCCCCCATCCTCAGGCACTCAAAAATAGGGTTAAAGCTGTATGAAAGTAAAAGGTGGGACCCTAATGCCTGCCCACTTGCCCAATCTAGTTTTATAGCCATTCCCCCATCCCACCTACCTCAATTGCTCCTATGGATTTTTTTTCCCCCCCGTTAATAGAGTTGACCCAGGTTTTGCTGTTCTATTCCACCAGTCTACCTCTCCCACGCCTCAGCCTGGGACTCAAAAAGGCAGGAGAGACAGGACTCTTCACTCACCCATTGGGTGTCAGTGGTGCCTTCTCTCCGCGTAGTTTCTTCCTGGGCTCTATGTAGACTGGTGGGGGGCTCTCAGGGGCCCCCCTTTCATCATCCAATTCTGCCAGCACTCGGTGGGCTGATTTCCTCCGGTTTCTGGGGGCTGGGGGTGGGGCAGAAGGGGAGCCCCCCACTTCCCCGCAGAGAGTGGGAGGGGGCAAGCTCTGTGGCTCCCTCCCACCCCCACTCCGGGAGAAGGTGAGGGGCTGGTGCTGGAGCTTGCTGAGGCTGCCGATGGAGTTGAGGATCAGCGTGGCCTTTGGGGCAGGGGAGAGGGTACTGATGGGCCGCTGCGGAGCCCCCTGGGAGGGCAGCATGGGCCGGAAACCACCCCCAGTCCCCACTTCTCCCCTAGATCGTGGGATGGTGATGGCAGCAAAGTCCTGAGGTTTCACTCGGACTTGTTGGAACATGAAGTAGAACTCGGAGGGACTGTTTCCTGGGGGTCCTTCAGGGCCAAAGGTCAGGAGGTCACCATCACTCAACTCCAGCCTGTGACCCTTTGGGAGTCGGACATTGTTGACCAAGGTTCCTGTTGGTGGGGACCAGGCAGATGAAGAGAATGGCAAAACAAAACCCGGAAAAAAAAATCCAGAATCAGGAGTGGGAAAACATCTGTTAGATTTTTTGGGGTCTAGTAAGAACATGGAACCCTGTCATTCTTTCCTCCCTCACATTCTAAACCCCTCAGCGAATGACACCAGATAATAAGCTCCTTGTAAGCTGGGAACAAATTCATTTTTCTTGGGGCACATGGAGGGAATGGACTCTGCTGAGTCCTAATCTCAGACAGGGGCTCACTCTCACCCAACTCAACTAAAGGACAGCACAGGTCAGCAGCAGATGGTGTTCAAGCCCCAGCTCTACCACTTGTCAGCGTCGACAAGTTTCTTAACCTCTTTGTGCCTCATTTTTCTCGTCTGTAAAATAGGAATGGTCATCAGTGCCCACCTACATTCAATGCATGTAAACAGTGGGTACGAAAAATATTGGCTACTGTAATTATGTAATCCCCACAACAGCCCCAACATCTAAGAGGTGACACGACAGGCCAGAAACCAGTGACAAGCCCTTCTGAGACTGAGACTGTAACTGAGTTAGGGAAAAATACACAGGCCCAAAGCATTAAAATAGAATTCAATGAAAAGCAGGAAGGAACGAGGTGCCTCAGCAAAGCTGGAAATGGGATCAAGACTGAGTTTGGCTCTCAATGGCCCCAGAACATCCCCACTGTGACACTTCTCTACTGATGTCCTAGGCCCTGGATCTACTTCCCAGCCCCCTGTAGGGGCTAAACAGGACCCTCTGGAGGGGACTCTTGACACTGCACACTTCTGATGGGAATATGTAGGTCTGGACCCTAAATGCCCAATGGGAGGGTGGCAAGGGGATCCTTAATCCTCTTAGCTTGGACCTGGGGGGGGGGGGGGCTCAGGAGCAAGGACGTCCTGCTCACCATGGCTGCTGTGGTCCTCCAGGCTGACCCTCCAGTCATCGCCCCGGCGCTCAGCATGCAGCTCTGCGTGGACCCCAGAGATGAGGCCGGGTTCCTCCTGGGGCCGCAGGGCCACATCACACAGGTCTGCCCGGCAGCCCAAGCGATAGGTGCAGCCAGCCCCCGTGGGTGGGTGGAAGGTGTAGAGATCACCACCTCGGCCGCCCCCTATGCGCAGCAGCTGGAAGCAGGGCAGCATGGGCGGTGCCCCTCCACACCACAGCTTCCACTTCAGGAATTCATCACCCTTCCCACTCCTGGGCCAGGCACGGTGGTTCAAGTTCACTTCTCAATCTGATGCGAACTTAAATTGTACTTTGTGCAGTTTCAACTTCAAGCACACTCCCTGAGTAGTGCAAAATCAGTGTAAGCAGCCGACGTATGCAATGCAAAATTTGCTGTCTAGCAACTGTGCAACTGAAAAATTCGGGTGGGGTTCCTGGTACAACGCAAAACCAGGAACACGCCTTATGGCACCGCAGATGAGCCGATTCTCAGGCCGCAAAATATTCGGGGAGCCTCTGATCTGTGCAAGACAATGATACAATAGACAACTTCTGAGGAAATGCAAACTGGGGGTCCTGCTTCTGAACAATACCAGCGTATCACAGTGTAACTTGGAGAAAGAAGCGTCTTCCTGTCAAACCTGTTTATCCAAAAGGAGTACCCCTCCCGCTCGCCTGCGCCTCCCTTTTCTGGCCAATTCCTCACTTGTAACTAGTTAATTTGGAACCCCGCGGTAAGTGAATCTACTGTCACCTTGAAAAGGTAGTGCAAACCGGTTCCTAAATTAACTAACAAAACGGATCTAAAAGCTCACCTTTACGGCTTCTCCGCGGGATAAAAACTGCAGGAGCTCCCAGAGATCATACAATTCAAACCCGACCTTTTCTCTCCTGGCCCGCTCAGTATAATCTCAGAGCGGTTTGTCCTCCATGAGCTACCAGCCGGTGCAGCGGTCTCTGGCGCTCCGGCAGCTGTTTGACAGCGAGGAGGCACTGGCCGGTGGGGCGGGGCCTCCGAGCGCGGGCAGCGCGCGACCCCGCCCTCGGAGTTCCCGGGTGAACGCCGCGCCGAGGGGCCACGCCCCTCTGGCCGCTCATGATTGGCCAGCCCATTCGGCGTTGCTCCACTCCATTGGGCGGCACACAGGGAGGCCCGAGCTCCCGCTTTCCGCGTTTTCTGATTAGTTCACTAAGTTTCCCGGGTTCCCGGAGTTGGGAGGAGCCGTCAGGGCGCGGAGGTGCTAGAACACCTTTATTGGCCCCAGTTTTAGACGCTACTACGCTTGCGTGCTCCTTTTCTCCGCCCCCTTCCGGGGTGAACTAGTCTTCTGAGCCTCCCGCCAACCCGCCCGCTCTGCGCAGGCGCAGTAAGAGGAGGCGGCCTTGGCCCGGGAACCTAGAGAGGTGGCGGTGGCCTGAGGGGTGGGGTGGGGTGGGGTGGGGAAGTGGCGCGTGCGCAGGGTAAGGAGCGTTTGGGCGTAGTCGGTTGGGGGTGGGAAGGGTCGGTTGTGGGCGGGAAGGGGCTGGCTGGGGTGTGGGGGTGGGTACAAGGGGTCCATCGGGAAGAAGGTTCAGGGGCCTGGTAAAGGAACAGATAGGGTGGTCAGAACAGCCTTAGATCTCGGAATCCAGCCGGCTGTAGGCGCGGGGATAACTGGGGTATCGGAGAAGAGCGGGGGTGAGAATCGAGAGTGTAGGGAGACGAGAGCAGGCATCTTTGAGCCGGTAGATGAGGGTGAGAGTGACGGACAAGGATAATTTCTTCAGGAAAAAAACAGATTAGGACTAGGGAGGGAGTGGGGTATGAATCTCAGGCTCTAGAAAAAAATAGATCAATTCGGGTGGGATGGTGGAGGTGAGATCTTGAAGAGCCCACTCTTACCCTGAGACTCCGAAGAGGGGAGAGTGGGCAATAGGAATGGAAACTGAGGGGATAATAGAGAGAAACTGAAAGGAGAATTGCAGAAAGGGATTCAGTGAAATGGCAGACAGCTGGCCTTTCTGTCAAGGGGTCTAGGGCTGTGTGGATTCCCAGGGATCCTGGGGAGGCATCTAGCCCTACATGTGGTGGCACTCGTCTGCAGCCAGGCCTTGGGCCAGTGCTTTCATAGGGAAGGACCCAGGAGTCATGGCTTGGTGGTGTCTGGATGGGCTTCCTCAAGGCCTGGCTGAGCCATGGAGAGAACTCTGGAGGTTGGGCTCACAGCGCCTGCACTCCGTGCGCCCTCTCTCACCTCAGACCTGCAGGACCAGCAGGGACTCTAGAAACTTAAGGAGGAGGGTAAAGACTGCCCAAAATACTAGGAATATGAGTAGAACCTAAGAGCTTTCCTCAGCTTGTGTCAGTAAATCCCCCCCCCCCCCACCTCATGTTATTGCCAGGGTTCTGTCAGGAATCAGGGTGGGACAAAGAGGTGATCTTGGGGGTTTCTCCTTTTGGAAACTAGGAGAAGAGAAGCTGAATGTCGGGTGGACCAGTTATTATTTAGGAAGGATAACTTTATCATAGGGGCTTTCTCTTTGGAAGGGGTGTGAAAACTGAATTGGAATGTCCTTGTTTTTCCTGTTGTTCAGGGGATCATGGATGGCTGGAGACAGAATCTAGAGCCTTCAGAAAGTGCAGAGATGTTTCGAACTTCAGGTCAGTGGGACCAGACTAGGGGACTGGTGATGACCTCTCCTTGGGAAACTGACCACCTGTGCCCTTGTGATTCCTCAGGTTCCACTAGGCTAATTCCTCCATCCCACTTCCAAGCTCGGCCCCTTCATTCTGTGCCAAGAATGGCTTCTACCTGGGTCTCGGACATTCCCCTGGTGCAATCCCTGGCCCAACAAGAGGTCTCAGAGAGGCGGCTAGACAACCAGAGACTGCAGGCGGACATGTGGGAACGATCTGCTTCTGGCGATGGGCAGGAGCCAGCACGGAGAGACAGGTAGGCATCTGGCATCACCATTTCCTTAGCTTGCTCACCGAAGACTCTGTTTTACCAGAATAGATTCCTTACCCTGTGTCAGCAGTTGGTTCCATAATTTTTTTCTTCCTTTTTCTATCACTTGAGTTTTTTTTTTCTTTTAAAAATGTATACAATAGGGTGCACAGGTGGTTAGGTGGTAGAATGCTTGCCTTCCATGAGGGAGAGCCGAGTTTGATTCCTGGACCATGCACCCCCCCCCCCCAAATATATATATATATACAACATAACATTTCCCATTTTAATCACTTTCACATACACAATTCAGTGGTATAAAGTTTTGCTAATGGATGGTGGTGATGGTAAGATACCATCGTGAATGTAATCAATATAATTTATTCACTTTTACATAACCAGTTCTTCGGTGCCTACAAACTATAAATAGTAAGGAAGTTGCTGGAGACTAGGGATGAGATAACAAAGATGAATGGGCGAGATCCTGATATTAAGGAGTTTAAAATCTTAGGTCAGTTCACCCCAAAATCATGAGCAACAAAACAAACAAATGGGTAAATTGGGCTTCATCAAAATTAAAAATTGTTGTGCATCATAGAACATTATCAAGAAAGTGAAGACAACCTACTGATTGGGAGAAAATATTGGGAAGTCATGTATCTGATAATGGTTTAAGATCCAGAATATAAAAAGAAATCCTGCAACTCAACAACAAAAAGACAACCCAAATGAAAAATGGACTTTAATAGACATTTCTCTTAAAAGGCACATGAAAAGATGCTCATCATTAGCCATTAAGGAAATTAAAATCAAAACCACAATGAGATACCACTTCACACCCATTAGAATAGCTTATTAAAAATAAAAAATAGCAAGTGTTGTCAATGATGTGGAGAAACAGGAACCTTTGTACTTTGTTGATGGAAATGTAAAATGGTTCAGCTACTGTAGAAAACAGTTTGGTGGTGCATCAAAAAGTTAACTAAAAATTATCATAAGGCTTGGCAGTCCCACTGCTTGGTATGTACTCAAAAGGAAAAAACATGGACTCAGGTAGGTATTTGTACACCAGTGGTCATAGCAGCAGCATCCAGATAGCCAAATACGGTAGGCAGTAGCAACCCTAATGTTCAGCTGATGAACATTTCTTAAGAAGAGATGTTAAGAAATGTTAAGACTCTATAAAGGTTTCGTGCACTGAGTTTGCTTTCCTGGAACCTATGATTCCCAGAGGGTTCCTAGGTCTGAGAAATCTTGAAACCCAGAGTGACCAACCACTCCACAATTATCAATTAATTATATCCCCCTGTCCTTTAGTGTCTGCACCACTTCTCAACATGAAAAAAGTCAGAATGGGCTTTGCCCAGGGATCCTTATGGATTGGGAGAGGGATCATGGAAGAAAGAGGAGGTATAACAGAGTAAATAGGATTTAACAGAGAAGTATGACTGCTGAATCACTATATTAATATTCCATCTAGCCTCCAGTGTTTGGGAGCAGCTAGAAGGAAAAATCTGAGGTGATGGAGTAGCAACCCATGACAAAGTCTGGGATCTATTCTGTAACTACTGGCTGAAGTGTACTTTGAAAAATATTGCTTTTTTCTTGCTTTGCTTTTTATGTAATATTTTACAATGAAAACTGTTAAAAAAAAATAAAAAGAAATGAAATTCTGATATATTCCATAGATGAACCTTGAAGACATCACGTTGAGTAAAATAATTCATACACACTTAGGAAACAGCTAGAAGTGCAAATTTGAAGAGAAAGTAGAGTGTAGGTTAACAGGGGTTGGGGTGGGACATTTAATGGATAATTAGTATTGGGTTTCTTTTTGGGGGTGATAGGGCAGTTCTGGTAATGGATGGTGGTGAAAGGAGGGCAATATTGTGAATGTGATTAATCCCACTGAATGGTTTGCTTGGGAATGGTTGACATGGGAAAGTTTATGTTGTATACATGTTTTCACAAGTAAAAAGAAAAAAAGAGCAGCTAAAGAGACATTGCCAGTTAAATGCAATACATGATCCTGGACTGGATCCAGTAATGGAGGAGAAAAGGTTCCAAAGGGCATTATTGGAATATATGAAAAGAATTGGAATAGAGACTATAAGCTTAATATTATTGTTAAAGTTCTCGGACATGATAAATATAGTTATTCACATAAATGAATATTCTTTTCCTTAGGTAGTATACATGGAAGTATGATATGTACAATCTACTCTCAAATATGTAGAGAATAGATAAAAAGATAGGTAGATAGATGGACAGATAGCTGGTTAGATAGAATGATACAGCAAATGTGGGAAAATATTAAAATTGGTAGATCTGGGTGTCTAGGAGTGGGGTGATTATTGGAGGTCTCTGTGTGGATTTTATATTATTTTTGTAACTGTCCTGCAAGTCTGAAGTTATTTTAAATTCAGAGTAGAAGCATAGACTTGACACTATGGTGGTATAGATTCCTTCTGATGGAGTAGTTGACAGAAGACCATACAGAGGACATGGCATTTGAGTTGGCCTTGCTATTTGTTGATGTATTGTCTATAAGAATTCTTATTCTGGGAGTTACATGTGCGTCTTTTCCCAGTCGTACTGGAATGTCACTCTGCCATTTTGCTCTAGAGTGGGATTGTAATGGATCTACCTTGGACCCTGTCAAGGAGGATGATGAATAAAGGGGGGCACTAGACTTGGTGTCAGGAGACAGTGACTCTCTGATACCAACTGGGGGACGTTTCGCCAATCACTTAATTTTTCTAGGCTGTGTACAGATCCCTGCCACTTTAAGAAGATCCTGTGGTCCTGGGCCTCAGGAGAGAGCTTTCTAAGAGCCATGTTATAAATTGGTTTAAACTTTATATGACATGAGTACGTTGTAAACTCTCTAATGGTAGAGACAATGTAATCTATTGCTGGACAGTTCCCTCAGAATTGTCATATAGTATACCTAACGATCAGAAAATGTTTTTAGTTAGCTCTTGGACTTGCCATATCAATCTTGGACGCTCATGACCTCGCTACTCTCTCTCCTACCTCCAACTTTTCCATGCTCTTACTCAGAATTCAGAAGTCTCTGCATGCTCTTGCATCCTTTCCACTCAGAATGTGTGGTCTAATGATGTGCCATCCTTATACCCCTTCCCACACCTCTTGCCTTCCCATTCTACCATGATTGTTGTGTGCATGTGACGTGTAGTCTATCTGCCTGAATATGGCTCTTGAGGTCTGTGTTCCATGATTTCAGCTAGCTTCTAGGTCCTGTGAGCCTAGACAGTGGACTTACCTGGCTTGGTAGGGCCTCGGTGAGTGACAATAGTGATGTAAATGCAGAGATCCCTGTGTTTTTATTCCTCACTGTGTCTTCTACAGAGAGCCCATGGCCCATTTTCATCCCCCCAACTCCCCATATGGAAGCGGAGGAGTCCTCTTCTCCTCCCATCTCCAGAGAAGCATCTGACCTATGCTAACCTGTCTTTGAAGGTCCCTGGACTTGCAAGGGTCACAGGCCCTGAGCCAGCAGGCTGAGCTGATCTCCAGGCAGCTACAGGAGCTGCGGCGATTTGAGGAGGAGGTACGGGTCCTGCGGGAGACCTCGCTGCAGCAGAAGATGAGGCTAGAGGCCCAGGCCATGGAGCTGGAGGCTCTGGCACAGGCAGAGAAGGCCGGCCGAGCTGAGGCCGAGGGCCTACGTGCTGCGTTGGCCGGGGCTGAGGTCATCAGGAAGAATTTGGAAGAAGGAAGCCAGCGAGAGCTGGAAGAGGTTCGGAGGCTACACCAAGAGCAGGTGAATGACAGTGGAGGGGAAGAGGAGAGGAAGGACTCAGGGCGCATTGAGCAGTAGCTTTCCAGCAAGGATTACAGTGCTGTAGAGAAGGCCCCTGTGAGCTATAGAGTGAGGAGAAGAACTCTGGGGAACATAGAAAAAGTAACAGGTGACGTGGAAAAAAGGAGAAATTGGATATTTTTGGCTTATTCAGACTTCACTTTTTTCCCAGGACTCAGGTGACCTGCCACCACTGGAAACTCTCCTTCCCCTTCCAGGACCTTTATAGTTTGCCTTCCTACTTTGCTGCAGGTACCCAGTTTATCTGGGAGCACTGTGGGGAGGGGCTGGAGTGAAGGCAGTGGGAGTGGGATCCTGAAATGGACTACAAAGTGGAGATTATTTTGTCACCATTTATTGATGCTTACTCTGCTGTCACTGAGCTTGGAAAGGATTCGGTGGTGAGCAAACCTGTCCAAGTCCCTTGCCCTTATGGATGGAGCGTACAGCCAGGGAGATATACTTTGAACACTTGATTTAATCACAATTAATTACAATGGGGGAAAGTGCCATGAAGGAGAAGGGGCAAGGGGCCTATTCCAGGGGTTTAGGAAAAACCACCCTAATGAATTGACATGTTCAGAAATGAAACAGTAAAGATACTGGAAGAAAATATAGGGGAATTCCTTTATAACCTTGGAGTGGGAAAGGACTTCCTAATTATGAGTCAAAATCTAGAAGCCATAAAAGATTGATACACTGGCTTTATAATAGTAAACTTACGCATGACAAAAAAAGTAAAAAGGTAAACAATACACTAGGGAAGAATATTTATACCTCGTATCACAGGAAAAAGCTAATATCCCCAATATTTATGTGCTTAGAAATTGAGACACAAAAGACCAGCAGTCTGATCAGAGAATGGACAAAGGCAGTAACCAGACAGTTCAAAGAAAAAAGAAACAGGAGTTGGCTGGTGAAGAGGCATGGGTTGGGGTGGTGAGGGGAGCTGGTGGGACACTTCCACAGCACAAGGGAGGCCTGGGCTGGGCTGGGCTGGGCTGCGCAGAGCTGAGCTGGAGGGGTGGACTGTCCTGAAGGGACCATGCTGGATGGTGCCCAGAGTGAGTTGGGCAAGGGCACGCAGGCATGGGGCTAGTAATGAACTTTATACTGATCCTCAGAGTAAAGAGTAACCATCGAAAGGTTTTATGCAGGGAAATGACATTGTCAGTTTTGTATTTTATGTCTAAGAACAGTTTTGTGATTTATATTCAGAAAGATCATGGCAGTAGGGTCAGGGTGGTACCAAACTGAAAGCAGGCACCCACCTTTTTGCTCTTTCACCCATCTGCTCCACTACTCTCTTTGAGTATTTCTATGTTCCTACCATGAATTTTGCAGTGCTGGGGATATAATAATGAGCAAAACAGACAAGATTCTAGCTTCTCAGAGCTTCCTTTCCAAGGGGTTGTGACAGATACAACAAGTCCCCAAGAAAGATCATAAGGGAGTGAGCAGGGTGTGGCAGGACAGAGCAAGGGTAGGTAAAGATTTGAGGGCCAAATAAGGCCTCCCAAGATCTGAAAAGTGAAGAAGAGCCTTGTCTGAAGAACTGGGGGAAGCCGTCTAGGTAGAGACTGGGAAAGAGCTTGGTTTGTTGAGTTAAGGAAAGGAGAGCCTTATGGCTGGAGCAGAGTGAATGACGGTGAGAGCCTCAGGGAAGAGTACAGTAGCCAAAGCCCTGTTTCTCAGGCTGTGGAAGAAGTTTGAATTTTATGCTGAATGCGATGGTGTAAGTACTCAAGGTTTTAAAAAACTAGTTAAACATGGTTATAGCTGTTTAGGTGAGAGTTGAGGATGGTTTAACTTAGATTGGTGGCAGTGAAGAGGGAGAGAAGTGAAGATATGTTTTGGGGGAGATCTGATGGGAGCTGCTGGAGGTTTAGACGTGTGTGGCAGGGGACAGTGAGGTGCCAAGAATGAGTCTCCATTTTGCCATGTGCAATTGGGGGTTGTTGGGTCATTATCAAAGGTCACAGAAAGTGGAAGTGAAGCGACAAGGCCAAAACAGGGAAGGGAGATTTGGAAAGCACAAATGGGGGAATTAGCTGGGCTCTGCTGAGACCTTTCTTCTCTCCACAGCTCTCCTGCTTAACAGAGGCTCACCAAGAAGCTCTTTCCAGTTTGACCAACAAGACTGAGGACTTAGAGAAGTCTTTGAGTAGCTTGGAAGCCAGGAAGGCAGAGGAAGCCAAGGAACTGGCCATGGCCCAGAAGGAGACTGAGCTGCTACAGAAGCAATTAAGGTCTGTGGGGCAGGCAATGGGGGCCAAAGAAGGGGTTAGCAAAAGGTGGGTGTGGCATCTCCAGGTTGCCCCGCTGATGGTCTTTCCTGGTCCCACCCTGATCCTAGAAAGACACAAGAAGACTTGGAGGCTCAGGTGGTCCTGGTTGAAACTTTAAGGAAATATGTGGGGGAACAAGTCCCTCCTGAGATCCACAACCAGACATGGGAACTAGAGCGACAGGAGCTTCTGAAAACCCTACAGGTAAGGGAGTGTGCAGGGGTTGGGGATGCTGTGGTGGGATGTGAGTGCTTAGGGAGTACATTCAGAGGTAAAGGCAGCCCCTGGAGAAGAACCCAGCCCCAGGAGAGAAAGCTGTGGGCCAGCACAGGGGCTGAAAGGGGGTGGTTGCTTTCACTCTGCCCACAGCATCTGCAGGAGGACCGGGACGCCCTGCGCTCCACCACAGAGCTGCTGCAAGTGCGGGTGCAGAGCCTTGGGTACATCCTTACCCTACAGGAGGAGGACCTGGCCAGGAAGGTAGGAGACCCCTGCCTCAGTGCTCCCTCCCCCCTCTCCTTGCTGGGTCCCTGTGCATATAATGGGGTGCTTGTGTGCTGTCAGAACTTGCCTACGAGTAATCTTCCTTTCTGAGACCTCTTCTTACTGTGGTTCTTGTTATTCTGGGTGGGTTAGAGACAAATCAAAGGCTGCTGTCTCCTTCCTCTACTCCCCCAGGAGCCCACACTCACCAATGCCACCTTCCCACTCTCAGGTTCAGCCTTCAGAATCCCTGGAGCCTGAGTGTATCAAGAAAGTCCAGTCGTTGCTGAACTGCTGGCGGGAGAAGGTGTTTTCCCTCATGGTACAGCTGAAGGCCCAGGACCTGGGCCACAGAGAATACGTTGGACAGCTGAAGGAACAGGTACTTTGACTCTCTTTTCCTCCCCATGTTTCCGCCATTCCTGCCGACTCCTTATTCCTTACAAAATGGTAAGGCATTCATTTATTCAACAAATATTTGTTAAGTGTTGTAACCACACACTGGTAATACAGCCCTGAGCAGAGACACACTGATTACCTGCTCCACAGAGTTGATATTCTAAAGGGAGAGACAGGTAAGAAACAAGAAGACAAGAGTGTATAATAATAGAGACTAAATGTACAAATTTTAAAAATGTTTTTGCATGAGGAAGAACAAAGAAAGGTCATTACTGCAGGGTGCTGAAAAGAGATGGTAATTAATATTTTAAAATGTCACCTTATGTATGAGACTAAAGCAAAAAATGTTTATTTGGTACAAAATTTATATTTTGACTAGTGCATTTCCTAATATAACTTATGTAAATAGTTTGATTGAACACCATAAGTACTTGGAATCTCAGGTAGGACATGAGATTTTGTTGGTTTGTCCAGAGTGATGCCCTGATGAATCCCAGAGTGATTCGATCAGTGAGTGGAAAAGTATTTGCAAAGCCCCCTTCGGGGCTATAGGCTGAGCCCCCAGTCTTGGGGTTTGTTCATATGAAACTTAACCCCACAAAGAATAGATCAAGTCTACTTAAAATTTAGGCCTAAGAGTCACCACCAAGAGAGCCTCTTTTGTTGCTCAGATGTGGCCTCTCTCTCTAGCCAACACAACAAGCAATCTCACCATCCCACCCTCCCCCTGTCTACGTGGGACATGACTCCCAGGGGTGTGGACCTTCCTGGCAACGTAGGACAGAAATCCTAGAATGAGCTGAGACTCAGCATTAAGGGATTGAGAAAACCTTCTCGACCAAAAAAGAGTGAAATGAGACAAAGTATCAATGGCTGAGAGATTCCAGTGTCAAGAGGTTATCCTGGAGGTTATTCTTAAGCATTGAGTAGACATCACCTTGTTATTCAAGATGTAATGGAGAGGCTGGAGGAAACTGCCTGAAAATGTAGAGCTGTGTTCCAGTAGCCATGTTTCTTGAGGATGATTGAATAATGATATAGCTTTCACAATGTGACTCTGTGATTGTGAAAACCTTGTGTCTGATGCTCCTTTTATCTACCTTGTCGACAGATGAGTAGAATATATGGAATAAAAATAAATAATAGGGGGAACAAATGTTAAAATAAATTTAGTTTGAAATGCTACTGATCAGTGAAAGCGAGGGGTAAGAGGTATGGTAGGTATAATATATATATATTTTTTTCTGTTTTCGTTTTATTTCTTTTTCTATTGTCTTTTTATTTCTTTTTCTGAATGGATGCAAATGTTCTAAGAAATGATGATATTGTGAATTACTGATTATCTATGTTAATGTTATATTTCATTTGTTAATTTTTTTAAATTAATAAATAAATTTAAAAAATGGAAAAAGAAACAAGAAGACAGAAAATGTCAAATAATTATATGTGGTATCAAGTAAAACCAAAAATAATAATAATAATAATGAACCTGAGAGAGACTATGGGGTGGGAGCAGCTTGAATTAGGACGGTCAGGGAAGGCCTCTCTGAAGAGGCAGCTATACTGAAGGATAGGTGCACGGTCAGGGGGTGGGTCCTCGGGGAGTGGGCATATTGACATGATTCTGGAAGGGAAATGGACTCATTCTCCATACTAATTATCCCAAGCTGCTTCTCTTCCTGCATGGCATTCTTTCAGAGACCCTTGCCCTTGCCCCTTCATCCCCAGTGGGGATGCCCCCACCCCTACGACTTTGTGTTCTGGAAATGCCCTAGCCCAACTCCCCCTACCCCAGGTGGCAGAGCTTGAGGGAAGAGTTGCATCCCACAGCCAGAAGGAGGCCATCCTACAGCGCTCCCTGCAGGATAAAGCTGCAGAGGTGGAGATGGAGCGGATCAGTGCCAAGGTCAGTTGTCTGAGATGGGCAAGGCTGAAGGGGGTGGTGAGGAAACACATGGCGTGGGTCTGTGGGCCTTGGAGCCAAGGGAACCTTTTCTTTACCTGCATCCTTCCCAGGCCCTGCAGGGGGAGCTGAGCCGGGCTCAGGAGGCTAGGTGCAAGCAGCAGCAGCAGATAGCCGTGGCTGAGGAGCAGCTTAAGTTTGTGGTCAATTCTGTGAGCAGGTATCTGGGGTGGAAGAAGGGGTCAGTGGAGTCATGTTTCTTTCTCTCAGCATCTGTGGCATCTTGGGCCTTGGGCAAGAGAGGCTGGAAAACTGTCAGTGTGGGGGATATAGGGTTAAAAGGGCTTGTTCCTGGGGCCACCTTCTCCACATTCCCACCACAATCTCTTATGAACTCCTAGGATTCCTTCTGGCTTCCTCATGCAGTTCAGTCTGGTAACAGCTGGAGCTAAGCAGGATACCAGGGAGGAATCTCCACCTTCAAAACTGTTCAAGGATGGGGACTTGAATACCAGATCAACCCTCCCTTCCTCTCCAATCCCGTCCTTTTCCCTCCCCTCCTGCTCTTTAAAATTTTACAAGCATGTCCTCTTGAGTTAGAAAAACATTTCATCTTTTTCTTTTAAAACATTACACCTACTTACTTACTAGAAAGTCCAGCTAAAATGAATACCAGTTTCCTTCTTAATCAATTGCAAGCCTGTGTTTCTCCACCGATATCTTCATTGTTCCATTACCAACTATTGTTATATGACCTTTATTATCTTGTACAAAAACCTCTATGGGAAAACAAAAGCTTCTTTGCACTGGTAATAAATCTCTCCTCAGTCTTGGGCATTGAGGTACCAGAGATATTCTCTAACATTGACAAGGCAGATGACTTGGAGACTTTATCAGGAAATTGCTTTAATAAGAGCCACAGTAGGTGTTGGAAACAGCCACTTAAACCCTTTCCGGGTAAAGTGATGTTTGCTGTGCTCTTTGGGATCCAGCTTTCAGGCCATTGCCACCTACTGGTTTTTCTGTTGCTGCAGGCTTGGCCTCTCCTGAGGTAGTTCTGTCCGTCTCCAGGTATTCCTTTGGCCTTCCTCCCTGGGGGCCTTGGCCCTGTTTAGACTTTTTAGCTCTTGTGAACTGGGGTTGGTCCTACTCCTGGTACAACCAGCCCACAGAGCACAGAGCTTGTTGTCAGAGAATATACATTCCTAAGCTTGTTGCAGGGGATAACTTTGATCTCTCTGATGCATACTAGTGATCAAAAACCCAGCTCTGAGAAATAATCTCAGCAGCTTGTCTGAGAAGATAAGTAGTGAGTTAATGCCTCTCTTGGCCCCTTAGAAAGCTGATGGAGTTTAATGGGCCTTTGTTCCTTAGAAAAACACACATCAGTTCATATACCCCAAATGTGGCATACAAGGCCAGGGGATTCCCCAAATCCCAGGAACCTCTGCAGTGACCTGCACCTGAAGAAGTCTCAGTCAACTAGAGATTAGCCAGCTTTATGGTACACATTGTTTAGGCCCTTGCAGAATTGCTCTTACTGAATACTTTAACTGTGTTACAGCATCCAGGTAAAGCCCTGGGCCAGAGAGCTTATTATTGTTTTTACTGTAGGACTTTTATTAAAGATACTGACCCAGATGAGAAGCTTGTCTTAGATTTCAGTAACAGAAATAGCTGTGGGTTTTTTGTCTTGTTTAGGTTTTTTAAATTTTTATATATAAATATAAACATATATATTTATGAGCAACTAGATCATTTTATTTGGCAGTCACTAAGGTATTTAAGCCCTCTGATTTTCTTCTTTTCTTTTGCCTGCTAAGGAGCTTGGGCAGGATTTGCAGCACAGCTCCAGGAAAGGGCAGAGAAGTTAGTGCACATACATTACAGCTCCTGACCTTCTTTTGGCTTCAGGGTCTCTTTTTCTCCACTTCTCTTTCCCCCTCCCTGCTTTCCTCACTCATATCATTACAGGACACACCAAGTCCTTTTGGGAGTGAGGTGAGGGCTGCGGGCTCAGCAACCTTATGCCCCAACCCTCAGCTCTCATGTCTGGCTCCTGAGCACCATGGCTAAGGTGGAAGAGGCTGCAGCCCGGCTCCCCAGCCTCAGCAACCGGCTCAGCTATGCCGCCCGCAAGATCCACACCATTCAGGGTGGGTAGGGCAGCCACACTGCATCCTGTCCCAGCCCCTCCAGCTCTTCCCTCTTCTTCCTGGCCCAGCTCTCTCTCCCTGATCCCTTATCCATCTTCTTTCCTTCCTTTCTCTCACCAGTTTTGGCATCTCTTTTTCCCTTACTCCTTGCCTTCCCTTTGCTTTCTGGAAAACTCATCTTTCTGTTGCTCTCTATTCTTTTCCCCTCCAGGCCTGATGGCTCGAAAAGTGGCACTTGCCCAGCTGCGCCAGGAGAGGTGAATTTGGGGGCACAGATATATGGATCAGGGGGAGGAGAGTGGGCTTTAGGATATTGGTTGCTGGGACCCAAAGCAGTAAAGAGGGGTCAGGCAGCTAGGTGATTTTTCCCTGACTCTCTTTCTCTTCCTTGTCTCAGCCACCCCCCACCCTCACCTCCACCCCCAGCCCCCACAGATGTGGGCCTTGAGTTGGAGCAGCTGCGGGAAGAGCGTAACCGCCTGGATGCAGAACTGCAGCTAAGTGCCCACCTCATCCAGCAGGAGGTGGGCCGGGCCCGGGAACAAGGTATGCCCAGCCCTGAGCTACTGGGGTCAGGTTTGGTGGGAATACAGGGGAGAAGGGAAGGTCTTGGATCTGGGGAGGCCTGAGCACTGTTGGGGGGTTCAGAGCCAAAGAAGGAAGCAGCAAGCTGGATGTCACCTCCTTCCAGGGGAGGCAGAACGGCAGCAGCTGAGTAAGGTTGCCCAGCAGTTGGAGCAGGAACTGCAGCATACCCAGGAGTCCCTGGCCAACGTGGGGCGGCAGCTGGAAGTGGCTCGCCAGGGCCAGCAGGAGAGCACAGAGGAGGCAGCCAATCTCCGGAAGGAGCTAACTCAGCAACAGAAAATTTATGAGCAAGGTGGTGGGGGGATCGGCTTGGGCACTACCCAGAGGGGCGGGGGCTGCAGACCTCGACGCCTCCTGACACACCCCATCTGCACCTCCTCCCCAGTTCTACAAGAGAAGGTGTCTGAAGTGGAAACACGGCTACGGGAACAGCTGTCAGAAACAGAAAGGAGGCTGAGCGAGGCACGGAGAGAGCACACCAAGGCTGGTGAGATTTGCCGAGGGTAGACGCCTTCCAGGAAGGAGGAAGTCTTGAGACATAGGTTATGGTTTCCTCCCCAACTTGTTTTAAGGCTTCTTACTGAAGTGGACAAGTATTAACGTCTACAAGGAAAGGGCACAAATAGATTTTCACATGCGGACCACATCTACGTAGCCAGCACCTGGATCAAGAAACAATGTGACCAGCACTGGAGCCCCCTCGGGCCCTCAGAGTCACTACCCCTCCAAAATGGCATCCACTGCTGACATCTGACACCAAAGATTAGCCCCTGACTTTTTTATTAAGAAAACGTTCAAACCCCTGGACATGTTGAAGTAGTAATGTAATGAATTCCTAGGCTCCTTCTGTACCTAAATGTAGCAGTTATTAGCCTTCTGCCACATTTGATATCTCTATCCACACACATTTGTATATATTTTTTGAACTATTTAAAGTAAGATGTAAGCATCATGACCCTTCATCTCCCACAAATATAGGAGGAAACTCCCGTATGTAACCTTACCACCATTATATACCTTAAGAAAATCGACACTGACTGCACAAAACCTAACATCCAGTCCATATTCAGACGTCCCCTAAGGGACTCTGAGATGGTTCAGGGATGGGGAAGCTCCTTGGGGGTCACAGATTCATGGGGTCCCAAAGCCCTCAGCCTGTTCCTCTCACTGCACAGAGACAAATCCACAAAGCCTAAGTGACCTCCCCAGGCCACAGAGTGGCTGCCCCCACATTCCTCCCAGTCCCTCTGGTCTCGTTCTCATGGGGTCTTGCTACCTCTATGCTGACCCACACCTGCTTCCTCGGTGCCCTGGCTTCCCCATAGTGGTCTCCCTACGCCAGATCCAGCGCAAAGCTGCCCGGGAAAAGGAAAGGAACCAGGAGCTCAGGCACCTGCAGGATGAGGCCCGGAAGGAGGAGGGGCTGCGGCTGACCCGGCGCCTGCAGGAGCTGGAGAGGGATAAGAACCTCATGCTGGTAGGGGCGGCAGAGATCAGGACCAGTCTTGGGCCGGAGGGGGATGGAGGTGTGGAAAGAGGAAGGGGAGGCTCTGTCTGGGCTAGGTGGCCTTTAACCCTCTCCTTCCCAGGCCACCTTGCGGCAGGAGGGTCTCCTCTCCCGTTACAAGCAGCAACGGCTGTTGGCACTTCTTCCTTCCTTATTGGATGAGAGGAGATCCACGGAGTCTGGCTCCAAGCCTCCAGGGTCTTTGTCACCTTCAGCTCCTTTGACCCCCTCCCCTCCAGCGGTGGCAGTCTCCACCAGGGACTTGAAAAAAGGTAACAGTCTAAGGCACGAAGGGACCATTGGGGACTGCAGGAATCTCTACACAGACACTCTTGGATGGTGTAATCCTTAGGGCCAGTAGTCTCTTTTCTCTGCACCCACCCTGGACCAAAGAACCTTCTCCCTCATAACCCTCAGACCTTATGCCAGCCCTGTTATCTCTGCATGGTTGCTGTGAGAGCCTTCTCTTGTCTCTTCCCATCTCTTCGCGTCTTCTTTCCCAGAGTCTCTCTGTGCCCTGCTTGATGACCTGCATGGCCTGAGTGAAGCCATTTCCAGAGAAGAAGGTATTTGTCAAGAAGACAGCCAGGACTTTCCTGCTTCAGTTGGCAGCTGAGCAGCTCTGAGCCTGGGGGAGCCAGGAAGATGTGGAGAAGGGAGCAGCCAGCCAGCTCAGCCCTCTTTCCCACCTGAGGAAGAGGTCTGTGAATCCTCTTATGCTCAATAAAGATGATGATATTGGAGCCATTGCTTGGAAATGTCTCTGAAAATAAAAGGGAGTTATCCCTGCAGACATCAGTTTTCCTGGAGGTGTGAGAAGTGGTCTCCCAGCTTTTTCTCCAGACTGCCTTTTTCAAAACCCCTTTCTTTGACTAAGTTGGAAGCTTTTTGAGAAGCTGTAGGTTTTCTTTGTCCTAATCTTTACCTCTTGAAGATTAGAAATACCAGGAGTGAGGAAGGTACAGCTTTCCTTCATTTGAGAGGAATCTCACATGCCAGGCAGGGTCCTTGCCCTGGTGTTAAAGTGGTGGACTTCTCAGGCAAGGTCCTTCCTTCCATGGCCTTAGGTTCTACTAAGGAGAGAAATAATAGCCACGTGTGAACAAAGAAGATCATTTCAAATATGAGTAAGTTCAATGGAGACAAAATAAAATATAATAATGTGATAGAAACTGATGGGGGAGGAGCAACATTAGATTGAGGAGGTCAGGAAAATTGAGAAGGGGATATTGTGCTGAGATCTAAATGAATTGAGGAAATGAACTCTGTCTGAGAGAAGAGTGTCCATGTAGAGGGAACAGCAAGCGCAAAGCTCCTGGGACCAGATGGGATTTGAGGGTCCTGAATAAGGGAAGAGTGATAAAAGATGCTGGAGAGATAGACCAAGACTGTGATACAGAATTTGGATTTTATTAAGTCAATAGGAAGCCCTTGGAGTATTTTTTTAAACTTTTTTTTTATTGTATAGTGTAACATATACAAAGCAAAGAAATAAAAAAGCAATAGTTTTCAAAGCACTCTTAGTGGTTACAAGATAGATCCCAGAGTTTGTCATGGGCTACCATACAGTCCCCTTGGAGTATTTTCTAAACAGGGAAGTGATGTAGATTTACGTTCTTAAAAGATCCTTTGGCTGTATTGTAGAGGAGGGGTTTGGGTGTGGGTAAGTGATGAAGTGTGGGAGCAACAAGACAAATTAGGAGGGTGTTCGGAGAGGCAAGAGCAAGAGATAGTGGTGGTTCTGGCTAAAGGGAGGGGGTGGGAAGTGGCTGGGTTTTGGATATAGAGTGAACAGGTTTGCAGGTGGATTGGGGGTGGGGGAAAAGAGGAATGAAGGTTTTCAATTTGAGCCACAAAGCAGACAGTGTTGACCCTTAAAGCTGGACTGGGGGGCGCAGACCAGGCTGGGAACAACTTGGAAAATAATCAAGTCCTATTTTGGGCATATTACTTCTGAAAGATTTATTGGACTTACAGGCACCAAGATCCTCATTTTTTTAAAAAATTTTATTAAGAAATTGCACACACATATAGTCAATACATAGTGTCCAATCAGTGGTTCACACTGTCATCACATAGTTGTGTTTTTGTCACTGTGATCATTTTTAGAATATTTGCATCACTCCAGAAAAAGAAATAAAAAGAAAAGACTCATACATCCTATACCCCTTACCCCTCCTCACATTGACCACTAGTGTTTCAGTCTGCACAAAAGAGCATCAAACACGAGGTTTTCACAATCACACAGTCACATTGTAAAATCTATATTGTTATACAGTCTTCAAGAATCAAGACTACTGGGTGGGCCACGGTGGCTCAGCAGGCAAGAATGCTCACCTGCTATGCCAGAGGACCCGGGCTCGATTCCCGGTGCCTGCCCATGTAAAAAAGAAAAAAAGAATCAAGACTACTGGAACACAGCTCAACAATTGCAGGTACTTCCCTCCAGCCACTCCAATACATCATAAACTAAAAAGGGATATCTATACAATGCATAAGAATGACTTCCAGCATAACCTCTTGACTCTGAAATCTTTCAGCCTCTGAAACTTTATTTTGTCTTATTTCTCTCTTCCACCTTTTGGTCAAGAAAGCTATCTTAATCCCATGATGCCAGGGTTTCGCTCATTCCAGGAGTCCTGTCCCACGCTGCAAGGGAGATTTACACCCCTGGAAGTCATGTCCCATGTTGGGGGTGGGGGGGAGGGTAATGAGTTCACCTGCTGAGTTGGCTTAGAGAGGCCACATCTGAGCAACAAAGGAGGTTCTCTGGGGGTGACTCATAGGCATAATTATAAGTAGGCTTAGCCTCTCCTTTGCAGAAATAAGTTTCAAAGGAGTGAACCCCGAGGGAAGGGCTCAGCCTATTGATTTGGTTGTCCCCACTGCTTGTGAGAATATCAGAAAATTTCCAATTTTGAATATTTCCTCCTTTCTTCCCAGTCCTCCAAGGGGACTTTGCAAATTCTTCTTTATTCACTGCCCTCTGGCATATTCGGGGTATCACACTAATCTGAACAAACCAACAAGCTCTCACTCCCTATTCAAGAGTTCATGTACTCTGGAGAGTGCCAAGATGGCGGCTTAGCGAGATATGGGATTTAGATCATCGTCCAGAACAGCTACTAAATAGCCAGGAACAACACAGAACAACTCCTGGGGCCACGTCAGTGACCGGAAACACAGCGTACCCCAGTCTGGACCAGCTGTGAGCCACCCCCCTCCCCCCCAGAATCATGAATCCCCAAGCTGGGGCAACTGGTGCCCCTCCCCCACAGGCTGCTTCCTAGAGAGGAAAGGAAAGGGACTTGACCAGCAGCAGGGGCTGAGCGCAACTAAGCTTCAATTGTGGAATTAATTCACAAATTCTGACTACTAAAAACAGGCCCGCAGCTCAGCTAAACTGGTCACAGTGGAAGTTGCTGTTTTTTGCCCTGGCACCAAGGGGGCAGGGCTGACGGAAAAAGAAAAAAGAAAAATCAAAACAGAGGTTTTTTTTGGATCGATTAGCACATAATACTTCAGAGGGTCTGGGCTCTGAAGGAAAGGAGGAGGCACATAGGATCTGAAAAGCAGCATACCAACTTATGCTGAGGAACGGGGGTCCTGCTCTGAGAAGGATTTCTCTTTTTTATGTTTTTGTGGCTGTGTTTCTACAAAGGCTGGACTGCCTTTGGATACAGCAACAGGACTTCTTAGGCTGCAACTGCCCCAGGCATAGGGAGAAACAAGCATGTTGGAGAACTTGTCTGGAGCCTGTGCCTTCCCCAGGAGAGGGGTGGGGCCCAGCTTCAGGTGGATTCCTTCCCTCAAGGAATTCAGACCCCAGGGTTTGGAAATTTGAAGCAATTAAAGCCAGCCTACAACCTCTCCTCTGTCTCCACCATGCCTCCAGCAGGGAGAGTCTGCTGAAGTTAAAGATACTGCATTACCTTATGCTGGTGGGGCCTGCAGGCAGACAAGTGCCACATACCGGGCAGGATAGGAAAAACACAGAGTTCAGAGACTTTACAGGAAAGTCTTTCAACCTGCTGGTTCTCATCCTCAGGGAAAACTGACACATGTGGTTCTTTTCTTCCTGACAGGAGACCAGTTAGGTCTGGGAAAATCTGGCTGGGGTCTATAATACCTCAATAGGCCCTTCTAAGGGTGGGGGGGGGAAATGTACCATACAGGCAGGGTAAGAAACAAGAAAACAAGAACTGAAAAATTCTGCTCTGTTAAACGAAACTAAGATAGTGGTACAGAATAAGCTGAACTGAATATCAAAGAACAGACAACAAAGTCATCCAGCAAGAAAATCCTAGGTAAAAGAAGTGGAAGCAATCTCCAGAATAAGCTAATTAAGGTAATTAAATGCCTAGACACCAGCAAAAAATAATGAATCACACTAGGAAAATTGGAGATAGGGCCCAGTCAAAGGAACAAACCAATTCAAATGAGATATAGGAGTTGAAACAATGAATTAAGAATGTTTGAACAGACATGGAAAACCTCATAAAAAATCAAATCAATGAATTGAGGGAGGATATAAAGAAGGCAAGTAATGAACAAAAAGAAGAAATCGAAAAATCTGAAAAAACAAATCACAGAACTTATGGGAATGAAAGGCACAGTAGAAGAGATGAAAAAAAACAATGGAAACACACAATCAGATTTCAAGAGGCAGGAGTTGGATTAGTGAGCTGGAGGACAGGACATCTGAAATCTGACAAGCAAAAGAAAATATAAGGAAAAAAATGGAAAAATATGAGCAGGGACTCAGGGAATTGAATGACAACATGAAGTGCACAAATATGTGTGTTGTGGGTGTCCCAGAAGGAGAATAGAAGGGAAAAGGAGGAGAAAAACTAATGGAGGAAATTATCACTGAAACTTTCCCAATATTTATAAAAGACTTTAAATTACAGATCCAAGAAGTGCAGTGTACCCCAAAGAGAATAGATCGAGGTAGACGTACTCCAAGACACTTACTAATCAGAATGTCAGAGGTCAAAGAGAAAGAATCTTGAAAGCAGCGAGAGAAAAGCAATCCATCACACACAGGGAAGCCCAATAAGACTGTGTAGATTTCTCAGCAGAAACTATGGAGGCGAGAGGACAGAGGGATGATATATTTAAATTACGAAAAGAGAAAAACTGCTAACAAAGAATTCTATATCCAGCAAAATTGTCCTCAAAAATGAGGGAGAAATTAAAAACATTTTCAGACAAAAAAATCACTGAGACAATTTGTGACCAAGAGACTGGCTCTGCAAGAAATACTAAATGGAGCACTAGAGGCAGATACAAAAGACAGGAGAGAGAGGTGTGGAGAAAGTGGAGAAAGGAAGACTATGAGTAAAGGTAAAAAGAAGAAAAATTAGATATGACATATAAAATCCAAAAGGCAAAATGGGAGAAGAAAGTACTACCGATACAGTAATAAGACTAAATATTAATGGATTAAACTCCCAAATCAAAAGACATAGACTGGCAGAATGGATTAAAAAACAGGACCCATCTATATGCTGTCTACAGAAAATACCTCTTAGACCCAAGGATAAACATAGGTTGAAAGTGAAAGGTTGATAAAAGATATTTCATGCAAATAACAATCAGAAAAGAGCATGAGTAGCTATACTAATATCCAACAAATTAGTCTTCAAATGTAAAACAGTTAAAACAGACAAAGAAGGACCTTATGTATTAATAAAAGGAAGAATTCAACAAGAAGACATAACAATCATAAATATTTATGCACCAAGCCAGAATGCTCCAAAATACACGAGGCACACACTGAAAACACTGAAAAGAGAAATAGATAAATCTACCATCATAGTTGGAGACTTCAATTCCCCACTCTCATCAATGGACAGACCATCTAAACAGAGGATCAATAAAGAAACAGAGAATTTGAATAATACCATAAATGAGCTAGACTTAACAGACATTTACAGAACATTACACCCAACAACAGTAGGATACACCTTTTTCTCAAGTGCTCATGGATCATTCTCAAGGATAGACCATATGCTGGGTCACAAAGCAAGTCTCAATAAATTTAGAAGGATTAAAATCATGCAAAACACTTTCTTAGATCATAAAGGAATGAAGTGGGAAATCAATAATAGGAAAAGTGCCAGAAAATTCACAAATATGTGGAGGCTCAACAACACACACTTAAACAACCACTGGGTCAAGGAAGAAATTACAAGAGATATCAGTAAATATCTTGAGGCAAATTAAAAAGAAAACACATCATATCAAAACTTATGAAATGCAGCAAAGGCAGTGCTAAGAGGGAAATTTATTGCCCTAAATGCCTATATCAAAAAAGAAAAAAGGGCAAAAATTGAGGAATTAACTGTCCACTTGGAAGAAGTAGAGAAAGAACAGCAAACTAACCCCAAAGCAAGCAAAAGGAAAGAAATAACAAAGATTAGAGCAGAAATAAATGAAATTGAGACCAAGAAAACAATTGAGAAAATCAATAAAACCAGAAGCTGGTTTTATGGGAAAATCAATAAGATTGATAGACCCTTAGCAAGATTGACAAAAGGAAGAAGAGAGAGGATGCAAATAAAGATCAGAAATGGAAGAGGAGACATAACCACTGACCCCACAGAAATAAAGGAAGTAATGATGGGATACTATGAACAACTTAATGCTAATAAATTTGACAATGTAGATAAATGGACAACTTTCTAGAAAGACATGAACAACCAACATTGACTCGAGAAGAAATAGACAACCTCAACAAACCAATGACAAGTAAAGAAATTGAATCAGTAATTAAGAAGCTCCCCAGAAAGAAAAGTCCAGGACCAGATGGCTTCACATGTGAATTCTACCAAATATTCAAGAAAGAATTAGTACCAGTGCTGCTCAAACTCTTCAAAAAAATTGAGGAGGAGGGACAACTACCTAACTCATTCTACAAAGCCAACATCACCCTCATACCAAAGCCGGACAAATATATTACAAAAAAAGAAAACTGCAGACCAATCTCTCTAATGAATATAGATGCAAAAATCCTCACAAAATTCTCACAAACCGAATCCAGCAGCGCATTAAAAGAATTATACACCATGAACAAGTAGGATTCATCCCAGGTATGCAAGGATGGTTCAACATATGAAAATCAATTAATGTAATACACCATATCAACAAATCAAAGCAGAAAAACTGCATGATCATCTCAATTGGTGCAGAAAAGGCATTTGACAAAATTCAACATCCTTTCCTGTTGAAAACACTTCAAAGGATAGGAATAGAAAGGAACTTCCTCAAAATGATAAAGGGGATATTTGAAAAACCCACAGCTAACATCATCCTCAATGGGAAAAACTAAAAACTTTCCCCCTAAGATCAGGAACAAGACAAGGATATCCACTATCACCATTTTTATTCAGCATTGTGTTGGAAGTTCTTGCCAGAGCAATTAGACAAGAAAAAGAAATACAAGGCATCAAAATTGGAAAGGAAGAAGTAAAACTCGCACTGTTTGCAGATGATGTGATGCTATATGTCGAAAACCCTGAAAAATTCACAGCAAAACTACTAGAGCTAATAAATGAGTACAGCAAAGTGGCAGGTTACAAGATCAACACTCAAAAATCTGTAGTGTTTCTATACAGTAGTAATGAACAATCTGACAGGGAAATCAAGAAAATAATTCCATTTATAGTTGCAATCAAAAGAATAAAATATTTAGGGATAAATTTAACTAAAGAGACAAAAGACCTATACAAAGGTACAAGAAATTGTTAAAAGAAATCACAGAAGACCTAAATAAATGAAAGGGCATACCGTGTTCATGGATTGGAAGACTAAATACACTTAAGATGTCAATTCTACCTAAATTGATTTACAGATTCAATGCAATACCAATTAAAATCCCAAAAACTTAATTTTCAGAACTAGAAAAACCAATAACCAAATTTATCTGGAAAGGCAGTGTATTAGTTAGGGTTCTCTAGAGAAACATAATCAACAGGGAACACTTGAAAATATAAAATTTATAAAAGTGTCTCACATGACCATGGGAACACAGAGTCCAAATCTGTAGGGCAGACTGTGAAGCTGATGATTACGATGGATCATCTGGACGAACTCCACAGGAGAGGCTCGCCAGCCAAAACAGGAAGAGCCTGTCTCTTCTGAATCCTCCTTAAGAGGATTCCAGTGATCAGATTAAGCATTACTCATTGCAGAAGACACTCCCCTTTGGCTGATCACAAAGGTAATCAGCTGTGGATGTAGCTGACATGATCATGATTTAATTCTATGAAATGTCCTCATTGCAACAGACAGGCCAGCACTTACCTAACCAGACAAACAGGTACCACACCACTTGGCCAAGTTGACACATGAACCTAACCATGACAGGTAGGGTTCCCCGAATAGCTAAAGGTATCCTGAGCAAAAACAATGAATTTGGAGGTCTCACGCTACCTGACTTTAAGGCATATTATGAAGCTACAGTGGTCAAAATAGCAAAGTACTGACATAAAGATAGATATACTGACCAGTGGAATAGAATACAGTGTTCAGCTATAGACCCTCTCATCTATGGACAATTGATCTTTGATAAGGCAGTCAAGCCAACTCACCTTGGACAGAATATTCTCTTCAATAAATGAGAGACTGGAAAAATGAGAGAACTGGATATCCATACGCAAAAGAATGAAAGAGGATTCATATCTCACACCCTATACAAAAATTAGCTCAAAATGGATCAAAGACCTAAACATTAGATCTAAGACCATAAAACTGTTAGAAGAAAATATAGGGAGATATCTTATAAATCTTATAATAGGAGGCAGTTTCCTAGACCTTTCACCCAAAACACAATCATTGAAGAAAGAAAGAGAGAAATGGGAACTCCTCAAAATTAAACACTTTGGTGCATCAAAGAACTTTGTCAAGAAAGTAAAAAGACAGCCAACACAATGGGAGACAATATTTGGAAATGACATATCAGATAAAGGTCTAGTATCCAGAATATATAAAGAGATTCTTCAACTCAACGACAAAAAAACAGCCAATCCAATTACAAAATGGGCAAAAGGCTTGAACAGACACTTCTCCGAAGAGGAATTACAAATGGCCAAAAGGCACATGAAAATATACCCAACTTCCCTGGCTATTAGAGAAATTCAAATCAAAACCACAATGAGATATCATCTCACACCCACCAGAATGGCCATTTTCAACAAAACAGAAAATGACAAGTGCTGGAGAGGATGTGGAGAAAGGCACACTTATCCATTGTTGGTGGGAATGTAAAATGGTACAACTGCTGTGGAAGGCAGTGTAGCAGTTCCTCAGGAAGCTAAATATAGAATTGCCATGTGACCTGGCAATACCATTGTTAGGTATCTACTCAGAGGACATGAGGGCAAGGACACAAACAAACATTTGCACACCAGTGTTTATAGCAGCATTATTTACAATTGCAAAGAGATGGAAACAGCCAAAATGTCCATCAACAGAACAGTGGCTAAACAAACTGTAAATACATACGATGGAATATTATGCAGCCATAAGACAGAGTAAAGTTATGAATTATGTAACAACATGGATGGACTTTAAAGACATTATGCTGAGTGAGATTAGGCAGAAACAAAAGGACAAATATTGTATGGTCTCACTGATATGAACTGACATTAGTGAATAAACTTGGAGAATTTCATTGGTGACAGAGACCACCAGGAGATAGAAATAGGGTAAGATATTGGGTCATTGGAGCTGAAGGGATACAGATTGTGCAACAGGACTGATTGTAAAAACTGAGAAATGGATAGCACGATAATACCTAACTGTAATACAACACTGAATGAAGCTGAATGTGAGGATGACAGAGGAAGGAGGGCTGGGGGCATAAATGAAATCAGAATGATAGACAATAAAGATTGAGATGGTATAATCTAGGAATGCCTAGATGTATAATGAAAGTGACTAAATGTACAAATTTAAAAATGTTTTTGCATGAGGAAGAACAAAGGAATGTCATTACTGCAGGATGTTGAAATAGATGGTAATTAATATTTTAAAAATTTAACTTATATGTGAGACTAAGGCAAAAGATGTTTATTTGGTACAAAATTTATATTTTGACTACTGCAGTTCCTAATATAACTTATGTGGACAGCTTAATTGAACACGATAAGTACGTGGATCCTTAAGTAGGGCATAAGATTTTGTAGGTTTATCCAGAGGGATGCCCCAATAAATTCCGAGTAATTTGAACAGTGAATAAAAAAGTATTTGCAAAGTCCCCTACGGGGAATGGTGAGAACGGGGGAAAATTCAACTTTCCCAAGTTGAATTCTTGATATTCTCACTAGCAGTGTGGACAACCAAAGCTATAGGCTGAGCCCCCAGTCTTGGAGTTTGTTCATCTGAAACTTAACCCCGCAAAGGATAGGTCAAGCCTACAGGCCTAAGAGTCACCCCCAAGAGAACTTCTTTTATTGCTCAGATGTGGCCTCTCTCTCCAGCCAACACAACAAGCAAACTCACCACCCTCCCCCTGTCTATGTGGGACAAGACTTCCAAGGGTGTGAATCTTCCTGGCAACATGGGACAGAAATCCTAGAATGAGCTGAGACTCAGCATCAAGGGATTGAGAAAACCTTCTCGACCAAAAGGGGGAAGAGTGAAATGAGACAAAGTGTCAATGGCTGAGAGATTCCAAACAGAGTGGAGAGGTTATCCTGGAGGTTATTCTTACCCATTTAGTAGATATCACCTTGTTCTTCAAGATGTAATGGAGAGGTTGGAGGAAAGTGCCTGAAAATTTAGAGCTGTGTTCCAGTAGCCTTGTTTCTTGAAGATGATTGTATGTTGATATAGCTTTCACAATGTGACTGTGTGATTGTGAAAACCTTGTGTCTAATGCTCTGTTTAACTACCTTGTCAGCAGACGAGTAGAACATATGGAATAAAAATAAATAACAGGGGGAACAAATGTTAAAATAAATTTAGATTGAAATGCTAGTGATCAATGAAAGGGAGGAGTAAGGGGTATGGTATGTATAAATTTTTTTCTGTTTTCATTTTATTTCTTTTCTGAATACATGCAAATGTTCCAAGAAATGTTCATGGTGATGAATATACAACTATGTGATGATATTGTGAATTACTGTCTATATATGTAGAACAGAATGATCAAAATAGGAATGTTTGTGTTTGTTTGGTGTTTTTTGGTATTTAAAAAAATTTAAAAAAATACGTTAAAAAAAAAAAGAGAGAAAAGATTTTGTAGGTTTGTCTGGAGTGATGCCCCAATAAATTCCGAGTGATTTGAACAGTGAGTAAAAAAAGTATTTACAATGTCCCCTTGGGGGAATGGTGAGAACAGGGGAAAATTCAACTACCCCAAGTTGAATTCTTGATATTTTCACAAGCAGTGGGGACAACCAAAGCAATAGGCTGAGCCCCCAATCTTGGGGTTTGTTCATATGCACTTAACCCCACAAAGGATAGGTCAAGCCTACTGAAAATTAGGCCTAAAAGTCACCCCCAAGATAATCTCTTGTTGCTCAGATGTGGCCTCTCTCTCTAGCCAACACAACAAGCAAACTCACCACTCTCCCTCTGTCTATGTGGGACGTGACTTCCAGGGGTGTGGACCTTCCTGGCAATGTGGGACAGAAATCCTGGAATGAGCTGAGACTCAGCATCAAGGGATTGAGAAAACCTTCTCGACCAAAAGGGGGAAGAGTGAAATGAGACAAAGTGTCAATGGCTGAGAGATTCCAAACAGAGTGGAGAGGTTATCCTGGAGGTTATTCTTACCCATTTAGCAGATATCACCTTGTTCTTCAAGATGTAATGGAGAGGTTGGAGGGAAGTGCCTGAAAATTTATAGCTGTGTTCCAGTAGCCTTGTTTCTTGAAGATGATTGTATATTGATATAGCTTTCACAATGTGACTGTGTGATTGTGAAAACCTTGTGTCTAATGCTCTGTTTATCTACCTTGTCAGCAGACGAGTAGAACATATGGAATAAAAATAAATAACAGGGGGAGCAAATGTTAAAATAAATTTAGATTGAAATGCTAGTGGTCAATGAAAGGGAGGAGTAAGGGGTATGGCGTGTATGAACTTTTTTCCGTTGTGTTTTTATTTCTTTGTCTGAATTGATGCAAGTGTTCTAAGAAATGATCATAATGATGAATATGCAACTATGTGAAGATATTATGAATTACTGATTATATACATAGAATGGAATGATCATAATAAAGAAAAAAAGAATAAGAAAAAAAGAGTCCATGTACTTAATGGTGTTCAACAGAACTGATTATACAAGTTAAATTAAATAATGCAGAGAAGTGCTTCTTGAGGAGATGCTAGGGGTACCTCTGAGAAATATAGGTAAGTGAGCTGAGGCCTGAGGAGAGGGAAAGATGGGAGGGAGGAGATGGGGAGAGAGTTAGAACCAAGAACCAGGGTAGAGGTTGCAGAGGGGCCAAGAGGAGGGTTCTTGAGGAAGGAGGAAGGGGGGAGCTTTTGGGAGAGCAGCGGCAGCTTCTTCCTGAGTTTCTGGGGTGGTGACTCATCAGTCAGTTCTGGGTGGGGAGAAGGAATCCGGATTTTCTCATGTTTCCTTCCTCATCTGCAGTCAGAAGCTCCTGGAGGGAATTCCTGTTTGTCACTGCTCAGGAAGCAGTACCAGGCTGAAGAAGGCAGAAGCTGGGGAGTTAGGGAACCTGGGTCCTGAAAGGGGTGGAATTTCCAGGGAAAGAACTAAGCCTGGACCGCAAGTTCACCATGGGGGTGGGGAGGCTCCTACAGGCTGACACTGTCCTAGCTACCTCCAGGTGTTCAAAAGCAGCCCTCCCGCCAACCCGGGCGTCCTGCCTCCCAGTCCCTGTAATTAGCCTGCTTCCCCACGCGTGGTTTGTTCCCGTTCTTCAGCTTCCCATGACTGGGAGGGATGAAAGGTGGAAGTCTCTGTGATTATGCAGATGACAGGTGGGTACTGGTTGCTGCAGGGTATGTATGGAGGGGGGGCATGAAAACGGGGAGAAGTGATCAGGTCACTGATAGGGAGAGCTGCGATGGTTGGGTCCTGGGCTGAGGTGCTAAAATGAGGGACGCCACAGTCACAGGTTGCATGCACATTAACAATGGCCTTCCAGACAGGTTTGACCAGTTAGGTTCAAATGGGATTCCTTGTGTCACTGGGCCGGCCCCTCCCCAGAGATGTGCCACCTCCTGTCCCTCCTCCTTTATAAAGCCTCTTGGGGCTCTCAGAAACCCAGATTCAGCCTACCCCTGATTTGGGGGGCCAGGAGACAGCCATGACGCTCAACTGGAAACTCCTGGGGATCCTGGTCCTTTGTCTATTTGCTGGAGGTGAGCTGGGAATAGAGGCCAGGAGCACAACTGGGGGTAGTGGGGGAATGATCGAGATAAGGTGAGAGTGACCGCTAAGAAGGATGGGGTGCACCGGGGTGGAGAAGATTCTGGGAGTCTCATGAAGGGAAGAGTCAGGGGGATGCAGGTGGTACAAAAAGGTGCATTTCAGCCCATTATTAATGTGCTGGCTCAGGGGTAGTTCTAGGCAGAGATTAGAGCAAATTCTGGGTGTGTGGGGAGAGTATTCTCTGGTGCTGTGGGCTTGACTGAGTCGGGTGGAGATCGTTCCAGAGGCAGGGCCCAGGTGCCATCGGGGCTGCAGACCAACTCAGGGGCCAGCCAGGGTGGCATGGGGCTTATATGGGACTTATTTGGGGGGGGAGGGGCGGTGTGCTGGTCAGTTTAAATTTGATCAAGTTAATGGGTCAGATCAGTGTGGAGTTTCCATGTCATTCTGGTATTTTCTAATGCGTGGAGAGCTCTTTGAGAGTTAGCACTGATTTGTTTGTGGGGTTGGCTCGCTGGGGACGGGGAGCCACCCCACGGAGGCTGTGGCCGCCTTGGTCTTAGCTGAGGGAGGATCCGCTCCTCCCATGCCTCGTACCATTTTCCTTCCTCCTCTACAGGTATATCAGGCAGTGGGGACCACCCGTCTCGCCCTCCAACAGAGGCCCCGGAGGAGGAGAGCTCCCCAGCATGGCCACAGGGCCCTCCACTCCCCGGTGATCCCTGGCCAGGTGTACCCCCTGTCTTTGACGACCCTCCGCCTCCAGGCCTCAATCGTCCCTGGAGAGACCTGCCCGATAATGGAGTGTGGCCCCCCGAGCTCCCTAGGACCGATCCCCCTGAACCTCCCCGGCCTGATGACCCCTGGCCAGCGGGACCCCAGCCTCCAGAGAACAGCTGGCCACCTGCCCCTGAGGTGGGCCACGGGTTTCAGGAAGAGCCAGACCTTGACCCTCCCCGGGAGGAGTACAGGTAGCGGGGGAGCTCACCCCCACCCTCACCCAGGCGCCCACGCTGGGTCAACGTCTGGTCCCATAGGCAGAGTGCACCTGAGCCCACCCCCCCCTTCTGATTCCCCTATAATTCTCCCCAGTTTGACTCCTCTCCTGAATTCCTGTCCTCAATTCCTCCCCTCTTCAAATCCTTTTTTGCCCCCATTTTGCCTTTCTTTTTTTCTCCAACAGCCCCAGCTTGCACCTCTACCTCAGTCCAGTCCTCTCCCTCCTCCCCTCCCACTGTCTCTCCCCCACCCCGGGGCGGGGATGTCCGCAGGGTGTTCTCTGCTGCCACCTGGTGGTCCACCTCTGGGAACTGGCAGCAGACAGTGATGGTGCATCCCTGAAATGGAAAAATAAAAACCACGTTCTCTTAATTCTGAATCTAGGCTGCTTCTTTGCCAATGACTAAGTTGTTGAACATTCACATGCCTTCCTCACAGCCCTAAACTTACCGACATTTGGAAGTAATTCGAGTTTTGGTCTTGTCCTTATGTGTAAGAATGTGGGGCTCAGCAGAAGGAGGTTTGGAAATGTAACTCTCAAAGTTACCAGGATATTCAGTTCCCTGTTACTCCCTGAGCTCTTTCTGGAACTCCTGTTTTGAAGGGTGAGAAACCAAGTTATCTCTCTTGGTTATGGGTCACATATCCTTGGAAGTATATGAAAACTTTCCTGGGGGGCATGTGGGCAACAAGGGTGGGTTTTCAGGGAATCACTTTCCAGATGAATGTGTGCCCCTTCCTAAAATAAACCTTCCCAGAACTTCTGTGTTCTTCTCTACCATCATTTCCATTCAGAAACCACCTTTCTTCCACAGAGAAAGGCGGAGCTCTCTGGCTTACCCGAATCTGAGCGTGACACACTTTTGGGACTGCTGAACAAAGGCTAATGGGATATAGAAGTCAACCCTTTCATCTCATTAAGAGCTTACTTTTATACTTACTAATGTCTGTATTTGCCATTTTGTTCAGTTGCGTCTTGTAACATTGTAATTTTAAACTTGGTGCAGAATAACATTTTAACACTTATGGTCATGGAAATACATTTCAACTTTTTAAACATTGTTGTTATAGAGATACATAATAGAAGACTTTCAAGTATTGAATTACATTGCATTAGAATTAAATTCTGTAAAGGAAAAGGAATGGTAAAAGGAATCAGAGAGAAAAGAACAAGGTAAATTGGTTAAAGGAGGGCTTGTTCACTTATTTCTTAAAAGAGTATATCGGATATGAAATTACTATGGTATTACACGCTTTTGACTACATTTGAGAGAGTGATGTGACTTCTATTTTCTATTTAACTTTGTTTTTCGTTGTATACTATAACATATATACAAAGCAAAGAAAGAAAAAAGCAATAGTTTTCAAAGCACTCTTCAATAAGTAGTTACAGGACGGATCCCAGAGTTTGTCATGGGCTACCATATGATCCTTTTAGATTTTTCCTTCAAGCTGCTGCAGAATATAGGAGGCTGTGACTTCTATTTTAATATGTGAATATTTATGGCTCCCTGGAAATTATAAGTTTGCAACTAGTTAAACTTATAATAAAATGTCAGATGTGGACTTAATGTGTGAGGAGTTATATATAGTTTTTCTAAATTCTTTAAGGGAGTATTTGAGCAGGAGATTTCAAAGGACACAAGCCCAGTGATCCCTATGGTCTGTCATCAATGGAGTGACTGACCAGGGCTGGGGTTAGAGAGGAGCTAAAATAAATTGAGGGTGCATTACCTCAAAAATCACTCAGCGGTAACTCCCATTAAAACCTACATGTGGTGGGATGGAAACAAAATTAAAGTTAGGGCCAAGAAATAATTTGAGGACACATAAGAATGATAGGGCTGATCCTAGTGAAATGTAATGGATTACAAAGTGGACTAGATTCATCCATTTGTTCATTAACTCATTCATTATTTTATACCCTTTATATGCCTACCAGTGCCAAGTATGGTACATAATAGAGAGAAAAGCATAAAGTTTCCATTCTCAGGGAGCTTACAATTAAGCCAGGGGAAACAGGATCTACACACAAACTTAAATAGCAATGCCACAGATAGTTAGGATGCATATAACTAAATCATTACATGAGTAAGTATCTAAGTAATCGCCTCGGCAGTAAACACCATGACTTCAGAGACGCAAGAGAAGCACGATGAGCAGGTAGTCAGGGGAGGCTTCCAGGAGGCAGCGGCTGGAGGGAAGGGCCGGATATGTCCGTATTGGGCAGTGCGGGCAGCCGCGCACAGGCGCGGGAGCCGCGCGCCCCTCTGCGCTGTGGCGACCTCGCTTGAGGCTGGTGGGCGCCGGGCGGTTTGTGGCTTCTACATTTGCGCATGCTGTTCTCAGCCAGGAATCACGTACCGCTAGCTCCCCAACGGACTGCGTTCCTCTTCCGTGCAGCCTCTCCAGTGCCCCTGCCTCCACGGGCCCCACCAACACCCCCCACAGCCTCTCTGTTCTGTGGTGCCGCTGTGCATGGCACAGAACTCAAGTCTTCAGTGATTATTTACGTCTGCCCTGCCTTCCTAGGCCGTAAGGCTGTTGGGGCCAAGACTGGGGTCTGAATATTTCCTCTCCACTCTCTTTGCCATTTCCCCCCCTGCTATTTCCCAGTGGGCCTTCACTCCCCGCAGCCCTGCCTCTGCCTCCTGCTTGGCTGGGGGTTGCTGGGAGCATCTGGACATTTTAATCTCCCTTCCTTCCACTCCCCTAGCACAGCCCCAGCTCTTAACCCATGACACACAGATATCGGAATTAAACGCTCCAGTCCTCTCTGCGCCGAAATTATTCTCCATGAGACTGAGTTTGGTTCCACACCTTTGCGTGGCCTGCTTCTCCACCCCCACCACTCATCTTCATACTTTCTAGTAACCCCCTGTCACGTGAATCTTTTGTCTCAGAGTCTGTTTCTGGGGAGCGCAATGTACGACACAAAATATCATTTGCTACATACCATTACAGCTGCTTTTTACTGCGCATGTGCTGTACCCACTGTTGCCAAATGCTCAACAGATGGAGCTCTCATTTCATTCACACAACAACCCTATCGTTATCACCATTTCACAGAAAAGGGAAACAGAGGCCAGGAGAGGTACAGTGACTCATGCAAGGTTATTCAGGCGACAAATAGCAGAGCTGGGATTTGGATTCAGGTCTGTCCTAAGTCTCTGATTTTAACCACCACATTATCCCATCTCTTTTATTCATCCTGGTAACCCAACACAGAATACAGTGCCTGGGCCTTAATGGACTCTTAATATGGGTTTATGAATTCACTAATGAGTGGTGATTCTAGGCAAGAGAGAGTTGATCAAAACGGTTGGGTGAAGGGTTAATAACCGGAAGAAGAGGAAGCTCTTGTTGAACAGGTAGGTTGGGGAAGGTCTTGTGCGTGGGAAACTTCTTTCTTCTCTTGTTAGAACTGAGCCCAGGGGTGGGCTGATCTACACAGGTCTGGGTATTCGGAGCCAGGGAAGCATGGGGTAGAAGGGAAGATGGTAGACTGAACCCCTCAAACTGACCCTCAGCTACTCCCTAAGCCAGCAAGAGGGAGTTTAGTTGGGAAAAGAAAAGATGAGAGAGAGAGGGAGGGAGAGAACTCTTAAAAGAGAGTGAGGGCTCAGGGAACAAGCTCGGATTCCTTCTATCATGCCACTTGTTTACTTTTCATAACATTTTGTTCTTTCCATGTCTGTCTTCCTTTGTAAAGTATAAACTGTCTTTGGATCCCTTATCACTCTTCTAGTATTTGGTCCAATGTATTCAATAAGCAAAATATAAAATAACCCCATTTCACAGATGAGGAAACGGCTGAGTAAGGAGACTTTCCTCTCTCCAAAGCCAGGGCTGCCTGGCTCCGAACCAGTTCTTCCCATTTCAACACCTGGGTGGGCTTGTGGGTGAGCGAAGAGGGGAGGCACGAGCTCACTCTGGAGATTAAAACCTACTAATAGGCAGTGGGTATCAACTCTCAAATGCGACGTCTTAAATAGCTGGAGAGGAGGCTGAATCCAGCTTTCTGGTTCACAGTAGACAATGCTAAGTCCCTCCCCACCTGCCTGGGCTGACGTCACCTGGGAGCGAATGCAACTGGGGCACCACCATGTCTACGTCAACATGGAGTCATGGAATTAAATAATAGAACAGGACCTCAGATTTATAGAACAATAGCCTAGTACTTCAGAAACAGCAGTCAATAGACACTTGGCCCATGGAAAAAAAAGAACCTAGAACTAGTATCATTGAACAATCTAATTATAGAAGCAGCTTCAAGCAAGCTGCAAGTTACCATGGGAAAGCATCTGGCACAGCCCTGCAGCCTTTGGGTGAATGAATAGACAGAAGAGATGGTTGTCTGGTTTTGAAGCTCTCCAGGCAGGGAAACTCCAAACCACTCATTTGTTCACCCACTGGCCCACACAACAAACATTAATTGAGCATCTACTGAGTGTTGGGTGCTCAGGGACGGTGACAATCCCTGGAAACAGTTTCAGTCCTCCCTGCCCTCAAGGAGCTCTGTGTCTAGGGAGGAAACAAACATGTAAATCATGGCAATAAAATGTGATCAAAATTAGAGAAGGCACACCCAAGGTAGGAGCCCAGGAGGGAAGTCCCAACTCCTCTGCCAATTTTCTGTTTCAAATGTGACGAGACCTCCTTTGGTATAAACTTAACCTCCCTTACTGTACATTTCTCTCCATCCAATATTTAATTAAGTGCCCATCAGTTGTCTGGCACTGGCTCAAAAGACTTGTTGAACTAAATCAAATCCATCTCTTGAAAGTTATTCAGCCCTAAAAATATCAAGCCAGTAATCAATCACCCCCAGCCTTCCTTTGGCAGCATAATCTTAACCCCTGTGATGGGGGCAGGTTGAATAGGATAGTGTGTGGGTGTTCCAGCGTCAGCCACAAGAGGGCAGCCTAGAGACTCCTCTTGGGTGTTTTCCTCTAAGAATTCTTGCTCTTTGCTTCACCTTTCTGCCATCTGTCCTCCATCCTTGACAGTCAAGGTGGACCCCTCTAAGGGGAATATCAGAGAGATTCAGGCACAGGCTGCTTGGCCAAGTGATTCACACCTTCATTCTTTCTCTCACTGATTATTTATAGAGTTCCTTCCACAAACCTGGCAGTGCCGTAGGGCTGTAGATACAGCAGTGAGTCAAAGAGATGAGCATCCTGTCTGCATGGGGCTTGCCTTCTAGTAGGGGACTAAACCACAGGCGGATCAGGCTTGATGATAAAAGGCTATGTCAGGTGGCAATGAGAGCTATTAAAAACAATAAGGTAGGAGAAGGAAATGGAGTGATGGTGCATGTGGGGGCGGGGGCAAAATTTTAAATAGAAGACTCAGGGAACATCTACCTGGGAGATGACAGGTGAGGAAAAAATGAATGAGATGGGGGTGCGATCCATGCCTTTGGGCACATCTGGGGAGAAGAGGGGAAACCTACATCAAGATTGCAGGATAAAATTCCCAGCTACTAGTAGTGGGCGTCTTGCTTTCCTTCCTGAACTTATATCTGCAACTCCAAAGGATGAATACTCACTCCTGTCTCCAAGGATCATTCAGAGACCCAAGAAATGTCTTGTGTGTGCAAGCATCTGCAAGGGGTTGAATGCAGCACAATGCCAAAGAGTTGGTGTCCTTCTCTGGGGCTCAAGAGAACCAAGCCAGATACGAGGTCCCAGCCTTTCAGTAGAATTCTGTATTTACTGCTCACCTTTCAGGTGCGTCAGATACCAGGGAGATGCTGGGGAATGGGAGAAGCTCCCGGCCCCCAAGGGGTGCTGAGCCAAGGAGGGGAGATGAACCCATGCAGATTCGATGCCACGCCCAGCCTAGAGGCCCCTCCAGGCCCCAGCCTTCCACCCGGAGAGCTTCTTCACACCGCGCCTGGTGCCATGTTCATCCTCTCCTGGGTGGCCATCCTTGGGGGTGGGGGTGGGGGTTGGACGGGAGAACTGTGGCTCGACGGCTCTCTAATTCTGGGTGACCCAAAACAATAAAAAGCGTTAATAACCATAGTGGAAAGAATGAGTATTTAATAGGTATGCATAATGAGCAGACAACAGTACAGGTTTCCCCAGCACTCAGTTCTGTGCCAGAACAGAGCAGAGAAAAAAATATTATTGTTACTCTGAGGGCTAATCACATCCTGTGTGCTTACTTGCTCAAAGGACAGCAAGAGGGGTGGTGGCCAAAGGGGCCATGACGGCCGCTCAGCTGATTCCCTGCTGCTCCTGGGAAGGGGGGGTGAAAGGAAACCCCTGGGGCATTTTTGGCAGAGAGCCTGGTGGGAAGAGTCCCCCACCCACCAAGTCCTCCCTCTTTCAGGATTTCGTGACTGGCAGATAGATGCATCTGGCTCTGAGCCCAGGCCTCCCTCCGGGTCCCAGAGGCAGCGTCCTGTGCCCCCTGGAGGGACTGGGAGGGTGGGGGCAGGAAGTGGAGTCCAACCAGGCAGTTTCCAGGAGGTGAGAACAGTGTGTGCGGGGAGGGGGCACCTAACGGAATCACCCAGGGGGAGCTGCTGCTACTTCCTCACCATGGCCACCTGTGCAGGAAAAATGTGCTAGAGCCTTCAAAAAAAAAAGAGATAATTCAGCAGGGAGAAGAGGGGGCTCTGCGGAGACAGTCACCATGAGGAACATGGGTGGGTGGCGAGGCCCATAAGATGCGGGAGTCACCCCCCACCCCTGCCACCTGCAAGCCTGAGGGCTCCTGGAGGCAAGGTCTTCCCATTGGCGCCCCCCACCAGCACCAGGCTGTGAGCAGTGGTGAGAAGGGCACGAAGCCAGAGAGGGGGGAGATGTGTTCCAGGGTCAGGTGGAAGGGGAGGCCTGGCCTGGACACATTCACTCATTCCTTTGCTCCTGAAAACCATCAGGCACCTACCAAGGCCAGGCTCTTGGAATTGCAAGAACATGTGCTTCGCCTGCTGCCAGGGAGCCCACAGGCCAGTGGAAAACAGCTTCTGTTGCATTTGGAACCCGTGGTGGGGGCTGTGCAGATCACGTGCTGCAGAGACCATGTGAGGAGAAGGCAGAGGGGGCAGAGTCAGGAAAGATGGAGAGATCGCCTGTCACAGGGAAGGCACCCCGGAAGTGAGTGGGGCAGTCCCAGAGGCGGGCAGAGAGGGAGAGTTAAATCAGGTGAAGCAGTTTAGCCTGTCACCCCGGAATCCCCAAGCTGCCGAGGGTCCATCCCAGCACAGACTGGGTCAGATCTGCTCTTGCATGTGCGTCCTCTCCCTCTAGGTTCTTGGTCACGAGAGGAACCCAGCGAAGAGCGTGGATGATTCATGTCCACCCATCCCCACGACAGGAAAAACAACTCTGAGCACATACCTGACTGGGAGTGGGCAGGAGCGTGAGCTTCCTGAGGAGGGAGAAAGGGTGGTTTACTAGACACGAGTCCATCACAGGCAGAGCAGGTGCGATGGAGAAAGAGAGGGGGCGAGAGGAAGATGCCTTCAGGTCAACAGAGCAGAGAGAGCCCGTGGTGGGTGGTCTCCTGCCACAAAACGAGCTCCTCTTCCAGGCTTCTTCTGTTCATATGTTTTTTGTTTTGTCTTGTTTTCAGCTCCCTTCTTTCCTTCTCTCAAGCCTAAAGCCCAGGTTTACCGAGGCCCACCTCACACAACATCTGTTCTAGAACTTCTGTCCTGGCCTTCTCCTGGGTCCACAGGGGACACACAGAGATGAGAAGGTTGAGAGGGAGGGACACAGCGCCCCTGACTCTCACGTAGGGCTTCTTGAGTTTTGACCCTTTGACAAAAGCTGGGATTCTCTAGGATGACGCATACACACACACACAGGGATTTTGCACAAGTTCTTTTTTTTTTTCTTTTCCAAACTTTTATTTGTGCACCTTCAATTGAAAAAGATAACTTTTACAGGTTATTTTGGTTCCCATATAAAGCATACAAAATTGTGAAAGGCAATTCACGCAGAAAACACGTTAGCTCAAACCAGAAAAAAAATCGACGACAACAACAAAATAATGTTAAGCTGTGACAGCACTACTGAGAGGACACCAGAATTACTGTGGAAATAAATAGAATGTCTTTTTGTAAAAGCAACAATGTCATGGCTTGTAAACTTCCTTTCATATCACAACAAGGTTTGAAATAAAACCCAAAGGGACTGGTGCTTACACTGTGGTTGTGACTGAATTAAGAGTCCACCTCCTCCCCACTGTTGGTCCAGTTTCCTCTCCTATTAGGTCCAATGAGCAGCAGGTTTGTTTTTTTTTTTTTCCTCCACAATCACACGGCCACATTGTGAAAGCTGTATCATTATACAATCATCATCAAGAAACATGGCTACTGGAACACAGCTCTACATTTTCAGGCAGTTCCCTCCAGCCTCTCCACTACATCTTGAACAACAAGGTGATATCTACTTAATGCGTAAGAATAACCTCCAGGATAATCTCTGGACTCTGTTTGGAATCTCTCAGCCACTGACACTTTGTCTCATTTCACTCTTCCCCCTTTTGGTCGAGAAGGTTTTCTCAATCCCTTGATGCTGAGTCTCAGCTCATTCCAGGATTTCTGTCCCACGTTGCCAGGAATGTCCACACCCCTGGGAGTCATGTCCCAAGTAGACAGGGGGAGGGTGGTGAGTTTGCTTGTTGTGTTGGCTGGAGAGAGAGGCCACATCTGAGCAACAAAAGAGGCTCTCTTGGGGTGACTCTTAGACCTAATTTTAAGTAGGCTTGATCTATCCTTTGTGGGGTTAAGTTTCATATGAACAAACCCCAAGACTGGGGGCTCAGCCTATGGCTTTGCTTGTCTACACTGCTTGTGAGAATATCAAGAATTCAACTTGGGGAGGTTGAATTTCCCCCCTTTCTCACCATTTCCCAAAGGGGACTTTGCAAATACTTTTTTATTCACTGTTCAAATCACTCTGGGATTTAACGGGGCATCACTCAGGACAAACCCACAAAATCTCATGTCCTACTCAAGGTTCCACGTGCTTATATGGTGTTCAATTAAGCTGTCTACATAAGTTATATTGGGAAACTGTGCAGCAGGTTTTAAAATGTGCTCAGACAGGGCTTCTAACCAATGAAATGAACAATTACAAAATTTCTCTCCTGCTTTCAAACACAAATGGCTAAATCTGTTCCACAGCAGTAGCGGCAGCCTGGACACTGGGCCTTGTTATAGTGATATTTCCTGCTGAAAAAATCTGTAATGTAGCTCTTGGAGATTTTATTCCATCGCACACTCTGCACAGGTTCTTATGGAGTGCAAGAAACTTCTGAAATCTGTCTGTGAGTCACCACCATGAATTTATACTGTGATGCCAGCTACATAGTTTATGAGAACTACAGGGCTCTGAAGTCCAGTAGGCCTGGATTGGGGTCCTTTCCAAACTCTTCTATTTGTTAGCATGCTGATTTGGGGCAAATGATTTACACTCAGTTCCCTTATCTGTGAAATGGGGAGAAAGATCACTTACCCCATGAAGCTGTTGTGAGGATTGCACATGACAACTGAGTCCCTGGGAGGAGTTCTGGTGCTCCCTGAGCACTCAGTAAGGGGTGGCTCCCTCCCCGGGCTTCCCCTCTGACCAGGCCCTTCTCCCATGGTGCTAGAGGTCACCTCCAATCTCTCCATCCCTCCACCCCACGCTCCTCTGCGTCTATGTCACCCCCACCACCCAAGCCAGCCACCATTTCTAATATACCTTCAGCGTCACCAGAACTCTGAGTCTGAGCTGCCGACTTCCTGCTCACTGCTCAAGGACCCCCAAAAGACTTGCCTCCCCCTTGAAGCCAAGTGTCTGCCTCCCCGCCCCACCTTAGCCTTCTTCTTTCTTCTGCTGTGCATCCCCAGCAAAAATAACTCATCTTCCTCATTGCAGCAACCTCTAAAGTGCAGCCCTGGACCTGGACCTGGGACAGGAAAGACAGCTGCATGGGGCAGGACGCAGTGATTCAGAGTGGACAGAGAGAAGGACCCTGATCTCTTGCTTTCTGGGAGGTGCTCGATTTAGGCTTGGTTTTTTTTGGACTGGGGCTGCCAGGTGCCACCACACTCTCACCCAATCCATCCACTGCACTGGACACTTGTGGGCTGAGGCTGGGGTTAGAATCTGTGGCTGTGGAAGGCAGCGGACCCGCCTGGGCTACTGTGGGCATCGTCAGACAGGCCAGCTTGCCCGAAAACCACCCCAGCCCTGGTGGCACCCTCCGCCGACATCCCTTCCCTTCCCTCCTCAGCCCCATTGGCTTCGGGTTTTCACTGCCTGGGCTGGGAGGAAGGTTGCTGGTGAGCACAGGGGAAGCCAGCAGAGGAATAACACGAGGAGCGAGAACAGATGTGGGGATGGCAGTCATGGAACGGGGCAGACCAGGGAGGTGGCTGGAGTGGCCAGGAGGGGAGCAGTGGAGAGGAAGGAATGCAGCCGAAACACAAGCCTGAGTGGGTGGCTGCCGCACTGGCTGGAGGCCCAGAGAGACTCGGCCTCCTCCTCCTCCTCCTCCTCCAGCCCCAGCTGGCCCAGGCAAGGTTCTGACGGCACCCGGGAGGAATGTAAGGGAGACAACAAGACACACTTTGCCACTCCTGGCTCAGGCGAGGGAAGTTTGTGTTGGAAAAGAATACCCCACAGGCCCTGCTGGTCCTCCGCCCGCTCTCCACCCCTGCTCGGGAATGGGCCAGCACATTCCACACCACAAGGCTGCTGGCACCTCTCTCCTCCCGGCTGCTCCCCGCCCAGCTCCCAGAGCCCCGGCCCGCCTTCTCCAGGGCCTGAGACTCCAGGGCAGCAGGGAGGGACTCACAGGAGGACAGCAGCCCGTCTCCACTTCTGTGCCCGTCTCTGTCTCGGCGGGAAGGGAAGAGAGGGGAATCTTCTAGTGTCACTGGGCAGGAGGCTCGGAGACAGCGCACCCGGGACGGGTGAAAACCATCCTATTGAAAGTATGGAAAAGGAATAAATAAATCATAGGGGGGGTAAGGGGTAGAATAAATTGGGTAGATGGAAATATTAGTGGTCAATGAGAGAGAGGAATAAGGGATATGGGATGCATGAGTTTTTTTCTTTGTATTTGTTTTTCTGGAGTGATGCAAACGTTCTAAAAAATGATTGTGGTGATAAATACACAGCTATGTGATGAGATTATGAGCCACTGATCGTACACTGTGTACAGAATGTATGCATGTAAAGATGTGTCAATAAAAATATTAAAAAAAAAAATGTCCTATTTGCTTTCGCCAATGAGAAGACACCACGGCAGCAACTGCAGGGCGCCTGTGCCAGAAAAACCTCTTGTCCCACTTAATCCTTGGGATGAGTGCTCATTTGATTTTTTTTTCCATTGATCACTAGCATTTCAAACTAAATTTATTTTTAATTTTTTGTTTTTTAAATTTATTTATTAATTAAAAAATTAAGAACAAACAAAAACATTAACATATCATTCTGTTCTACATATATAATCAGTAATTCTCAATATCATCACATAGTTGCATATTCATCATTTCTTAGAACATTTGCATCAATTCAGAAAAAGAAATAAAAAGACAACAGAAAAAGAAATAAAACGATAACAGAGAAAAAAAAAAGATCATACATACCATACCCGTTACCCCTCACTTTCATTTATCACTAGCATTTCAAACTAAATTTATTTTAACATTTGTTCCCCCTATTACTTATTTATGTTCCATATGTTCTACTCATCTGTTGACAAGGTAGATAAAAGGAGCATCACACACAAGGTTTTCACAATTACACAGTCACATTGTGAAAGCTGTATCATTATACAATCATCTTCAAGAAATATGGCTGCTGGAACACAGCTCTACATTTTCAGGCAGTTCTCTCCAGCCTCTCCATTACATCTTGAATAACAAGGTGATATCTACTTAATGCATAAGAATGACCTCCAGGATAACCTCTCTACTCTGTTTGGAATCTCTCAGCCATTGACACTTTGTCTCATTTCACTCTTCCCTGTTTTGGTCGAGAAGGTTTTCTCAATCCCTTGATGCTGAGTCTCAGCTCATTCTAGGGTTTTTCTCAATCCCTTGATGCTGAGTTCCAGCTCATTCTAGGATTTCTGTCCCATGTTGCCAGGAAGGTCCACACCCCTGGGAGTCATGTCTGCTCATTTGATCTTCACAAACATTCTACAAGGCAGACATTATTTAAAATATCCCCATGTTACATGATGAAGAAATGGAAGTTCAGAAAGGTATCGTGAGTTGCCCAAAGCCAGGGGGTTAGCTGGGATTTGAACCCACGTCAGTCTGACTCTAAAGCCGGAGACCTCCCCCCCCCCATGGCCCTACCGCACTAGCCTTCTTCAGGGGCTGCAACCCCACTGTCTCCTCTTCCTGCTGCTCCCCCAGGCCCCTTCCCTCCCACTCCCTTGATGAAAGCTGCCAGAAAGTCAAGGGTTAGGCTGGATGGCTGCATGTGGCTATTTCAATCGAGTTCATTAAACCTAAAAATTCAGCTTTTTGGTTGTCCTAGCCCCATTTCAAGGGCTCAGCAGCCACATCTGGCTAGGGACTGCTGCATCCGGCAGCTTGCAGATATAAAACATTTCAAAGCAGGTCTGGAGGTGGAGGGGAAGGGACAGAGTGGCTCAAGGCCTCTGGGGATAGCACTACATCACAGGGAAGTGATGTCAATGAAAGTCTGGGGTGAGGTGGGCAAGGGGCTCCACCAGGCCCGGCTCCTGCGGAGGGAGAGAACAGCTTGACCCGACTCCCAGGCTCCTCCCCCTGATACTGATACTCTTGGCAATACTGGTGAGCAATTAATTGGCTGGGGTGGGGCAAGGGCCAAAGTGATGGGGGAGAAACCTCTGAGCACATCCCAGGCTCTGTCTTTCCGTCCTGTCTTTTCCACTTTTCCAACTCTTTTATTTTTGGGGGATCCCGGAGGGGTGTTGGGGGGCGTTATTGCCAGCCCTTGTTCATCCTAAACACGAGTTGGCTGCTTCCTGTCCACTCACCCAGGTCAGGGAGCCAGCTAATTGGCCGTGGGGTCCCCACCTTCCCAATTAGCCTGATTAGCCTCTTGCTCACCATTGGAGTCAGGGGCACCGGCCACGGGGGAGGGGCTGTGAGTTGCCTGTGAGTAACCAGGACCCAGCAAGGCTCAGCCCAGGTCTCTCTCCAGAACCCCCTGCTGTCCCTGGGGCCTTGGGGCCATCCCACCACCGAAGGGAGAGGTCAGGGGGCTGGTTTTCAAGACATACATGCCTAGTTTCCATCTGGGAAAAGTTTCCCTCACTGACGATAGAACCTGAGTGAGAGGCAGGCATGCTAATGGGGCGACAACAACAGGGACAGCTTGGGGAAGGCAGAGCCTTGGAGGAGGAAAGTGGAGGTGGAGTGATGGAACCCCAAGTTAAGGGGAAGGATGGGGGGGCTGCGATGGGGACCCTGGTTCGGAGGGCTGGCCTGGGCAAGGGCCCAGAGGGTAAAGCTGAAGTGCCTGTGTCTGCAAGTGGAGGGAGGATGGGGAGTGGGGCAGACCAACACTGGGGAGGGAAAGGGAAGGGGCCCTGCAGGTCAGTGGGCAGCCTTTGGGGTGGGGCGCCTGGTTCCGGGTTAGGCAACGGGGAGCCAGAGGCAGACTGGTCAGGTGGCAGGAGTCGTTAGGACCCATGGCCGTGGCACCCCACACTCCAGCCACTGCTGCTGCTGAGTTGGCAGATGCTGAGGGCTGATTACAGCATCTCCTCCCGGCCACGCCAACTTCCCCCAGGCACCACCCCCTCCGCCTCTCCTCCCCTCCCCACAGTGACTCCTGCCCAGAGAATGTCCAGCCCTGGCATAAAGGACCCAGGTGTCCACGAGCTGCCGTCAGTCAGAAGGCTGCGTGGACCAAGATGGGCTCCTGGAGGGCACCCCGGATGGGGTGTGTGGGAGGGCAAGGAATGATGGCACTGCTGCTGGCTGGTCTCCTCCTGCCAGGTAGGGGGCTGGGGACCCTTGGGTGGGCAGGTGGGGGCAGACACCAGCTCAAAGATCCAAAGTCTGGGAGAGAGACTAACGTGCTGGGAGAATCCAGGAGAGGACCCAGCCAGGGGATTGAGGCTCAGTAATAAAACCCCAGTGTAGTCTCTTTGTTAAAATAGCCTCAAATTAAATAATGTATGTGACAAGTGCCTTGGGAATTCTAGAGGGTTATGTAAATGTGGTTTCTGATTGTTGTTATTATTATTGAGGCATTAGAAATGAAGATCGGATGCGTAGAAGTGATAGTATTGTTATCCTTTTTATGTGTCAGTCACTTCCATACACTTTAAACGCCTTAGCACTTCCATTCGTTATGATAACCACATCAGAGATTTGTTGTTCCCTTTTTGCAAGTGTGGACCCTGAGGCTTGACGTGGTTAGGAACCTGGCTCAAGATGACAGGTCAGCTGTTGACCTCTGGCTGTATGGCTCTTGAGGATTTATGCGGCCCTCCCACCCATAGTCCAGAGGTGCAGAGGGCAATCCCAGTTCTGTCTGAGGGAGCAGGGCAGAAGAGAAGGAATGCTTGGTGGTTCGGGCAGCTCCGTGAAGGGGGCTGTAGCCAGAGTTGGGGCTCGGGGTGGAGGTGATGTAGAGAATATCTTTTTGAGGAAAGAATGAGGGCAGCACAGAACATCATAGGTTATGAAGACCTGGTTGTTGGCAGAAGGTTCCAAGATGAGCGGCAACAATAGATCATAATGCCTTGGGTTCTTTAAGGTCCCTTCCATGTAGATAGTTTCACTGAGTCTTTGAGTAATGTGGTGAGGGAGGCAGGCTGGATTCAGCCTCTGAATGTACAAACTGAAGCTCAGAGGGGGTAAGTGACCCAGCATCACAGTTAGCATGTGGTCTTGTCCACTCCACTGTACCTGGGACCTGAAGGGGTTGGGATGGGCCAGGAAACCAAGAGAAAGAGAGGAGAAGAGGAAGGACAGGGGATAAATTGGGTCTGGCAGTTGGTGGGATTAAAGGGTCAGTTAAAGGAAAGAAGTGTTGTTTCTCCATCCCCAAGGGAAGTAAAGGCAGACGAAGTCCAATGGTGGCCTGGTGGGGGTGGGGGTGGGGGTGGCAGGCTTAGGCTCACAATGGCCAGGTGGGGGAAGCAAGGAGCTGGAAATAGAGGAAGGTTTCATCCAGTGCCTCTGGGCTGGGCCAGAGAGAGCAGGGATGTCTTTGGGTGCGGTGCCCTGCTACACTGGTATCAGCAGGTTCTGAAGCAACAGTTGGTGCCCCCACATCTTGGCCTCCATCCAGCTTTATGGACACGGACAGTGCTGGGACAGGAAGCAAGATTTTCATCCTTTATCCAATGCTACTCTCTCATGAATAAACTAGTGACCGAGTTTTTAATCCTTAACTACCCTTTTCCTTCCCTCAGCCCTCTATCACCCTGTGTCTCTTCTCCTAGCCTCACTTTTTATATTTTCCCTTCTCTTCTCAGTCCCCAATTGTTTTGTCTTTTGTCTTCTCTTTCCATTTGGTCCTAGAGTCTTGCCTAGAATTTATTCCCTTGGATTTATGCCCCCATCTCTCAGAAGCTCAGTCTCTCCAACCCTCTGTATTTGGGGTCCTCTTTTTTAGACTTATTTCTTCCTGCCTCCCCTCCATTCCTTTTCACCTTTTCCATACTCCTCTGAGGTCTCAACTTCTGAGTCTCAATTTTTTTCTAGTAGATGCTTGCTGCTCTCCTCCCCCTGCCAAAGCAATGAAGCTGTCCTTCTGCCATCACAGCATCCTTTAGCAACAACAACCTGTTTTCCTGCTTGTGACCCTCCCTGGGCTCCTCTTGGGAGAAATCAGAGTGGTGGATCCCTGAGATGGGGCTGAAAGGTAAAGGAGAAAGCCAAGCCTTTTTTTAACTAACCACTATTTTTTCTCCACAGGAACCTTGACTAAGAGCATTGGGACCTTCTTAGACCCCTGTAAGGACCCCACCCGCATCACCTCACCTAATGACCCCTGTCTCACTGGTGGCTCCAGTAGCTTCAGCGGCCAGAGTGGCTCCAGCGGTTCCAGCAGTTCCAGCAGTTACTTTTCTAGTTCTGGTAGTTCCAGTGGTGGTTCCAGTGGTTCCAGTGGTTTCAGTGGTTCCAGTGGGAGCTCAAGCGGATCCAGTGTCTCCAAGGGTGGTTCATCAGGACCTTCAGTATTTAAGCCAGACACCGGCTATTCCCAGATCAGCTACTCCTCAGGATCCAGCTCTGTTCAACAGGGGGCATCCAGCTCCTCCCAGTCAGGGTCTGGCTCAGCTCTACCAGCCGGCAGTGGATCCTCCCGCTTTGTAATAAGCTCTTCGCAGTTTGGAGGAAGCTCAAGCTCTTCTGGTTCCCAAACTTCCTCAACGTCCAGCAGTGGTCGCCAGAAAGTCAGCTCCAACCTGCACCCCTGTAGTGCCGACATCCCTGACTCTCCCTGCAGTGGGGGACCCATTGTTTCCCACTCTAGCCCCTACATCTCAAGCTCCCACTCGGTGTCTGGGGGTCAGAGGCCTGTGGTGGTGGTGGTGGAGCAGCATGGCTCTGGAGGTCCTGGAGTGGTTCAAGGAGTCCCCTGTGGCAGTGGTGGCCTTCCAGGCAAGCCTTGCCCCCCTATCACCTCTGTAGATAAATCCTATGGTAGGTATGAGGTGGTAGGTGGTTCCTCCAACAGTTATCTGGTACCAGGCATGACCTACAGTGGGGGTAAAATCTACCCTGTAGGCTACTTCACCAAAGATAATCCTATCAAAGGCTCTCCAGGGGTCCCATCCTTTGCGGCTGGGCCTCCTATCTCTGAGGGCAAATACTTCTCCAGCAACCCCATCATCCCCAGCCACAGCTCTTCTAGTTCCAACATCTATCAGTCTGGAGCATCCCCAGCCATTGTCTTCCAGCCTGTGGGCTCTGGTGGTGTCCAGCCCTGCGGGGTTGGCTTCTCAGGCTCTAGGGGCCCCTGCTCCTCCCGGGGCACTGGTTCTGTCAGTAGCAGCTCCAGCTCCCAATCTACTGGCAAAATCATCCTTCAGCCCTGTAACAGCAAGTCCAGCTCCTCTCGTCAACCTTGCATTTCTTTCTCCTCCTCGACATTGAGTGGGGGTCCTGATGGCTCCCCCTATCCTGACCCTTCAGCTGGTGCCAAGCCCTGTGGCTCCAGCAGCTCTGGAAAGAACCCCTGCCGCTCCATCCGGGACATCCTGACCCAAATAAAGCCCTTGGGGCCCCAGCTAGCTGATCCCAAAGTTTTCTTACCCAAGGAACAGTTAAATCAGAGCTCATAAGTCAACTTTTACACACACCCATGCATGGGTATACACATATATACACACCATCTGCAATTGGGAAAATTCAAGAGGCTCAGGCATGGGCTCAATTCAGTTTCTCCACTTCCTCCCTAGAGAGCTGCTCCACTTCTCCAATTACCCCAATGACGCAAACTCTTCCTTAGCACCTCTTCTTCCTTCATCACTTCACAATAGTGAACTGTGAATCCCTTCCTCCTCATTCTCTCCTACTGATTAGATTCCCACTCCACTGCAGTGCCCTCTCTGCCAGATAACTAGCCCTTAAAATTCCCTCTGCCATTTCTTGGAGATGGTACAGTCCATTGGGTAGCCCTATCCATTCAGGCTCTTGGCTGGGAAACCCCCCAAATAAAGCAAAACCCAAACTGTTATCAGAAAAAATGACTGCTTTTCACTGAGCTTGGTCCCAAGAAGCTGGACTCTCTTCACCATCTGGTCAACCAACTCAATATCCCCCTCCAGCATAGTGTTCACTGCACCCAGTGAATCTCAACAAACTTCCTTGCTTCTTATGGTCTCCATTCCAGCCTTTCTTCCTGGCTGCCACTTCTCTCAGTGCTTAAATGATGCCCTGTGTGAAGGAGACACCAAGACACCTTGCAGACTGGAGCAGGCTCCCTGCTTTCTCTTGATCCTGGGCAGATACCTCAATAAACTGTGCAAATTAGATGCAGAATTTTTGCGTTCCTGAAACCCTAGATCTCCTCTTAGGATCTGGGTGGTACTCCTTCTATCTCTCTAGAGGTCCCTGGGACCCCCATTTCAACTCATAACTTGGCCCAGTATTTTTTTTTTCATATATATTACAACTCCTCCCACAAAGAGGGAGAATAATAAATACTTGTTGAACTGAATACAAAGGTTGCCTGGTCTCTAAGATCCTTCCTCCCACTTCTCTTCTCTCTCATTCCTCCAGGAAATCCATTCTCACCCCAGTCCGCATTTACCATATGATCCACCCTTCCCCCTATATAGAGCCCTAATTATTTCCCCCTCCCCATCCAGCCTCCTTTATCTCCACCATTAGCTTGCCTCACCTTTCAGATGCCATTCTCTCTGGGAGTTCCAATACGTGTCAGTTTCCTGAGTTTCTGGGACTCCTGGAATCTTGGGACCGCCTAGGACACAACAACCCAGACCAGATTCCAGGTGACTGAGTAGGAGACTGGGTGGATGTTGGTCTGGAATCTGGGGGTGGAGAGAGTAAAAGAGAGAGAGGATAGGAGCATGACACGGAACATGGTCAAGGGCGGTGACTCACTGGCTTATATAAAAATGTTCCAGCTGGTGGCAGGCAGCTCAGGAGACCAGAGGCTGATAGTGACCTCTCCACCTCCACACCTCCTGCTGCCTCTCCTGTGGTTCTAGAGTTTCAGCCGTGTGGGATATGGTGTACACAGGAGGCAGGGTGAGCAAGGGCAAGGTGCTCTAAAGGAGAAAGAAAGGTGGTCTACATGGGAGAGGAGAGAGAGAAAGTGGAAGGGGCAGTTTGAGGGCTATTGACTTGTGTCAAGGAAGGGATGAGGCCAAAGAAGTTCTCATATCCCAAGGAGGGGGTGTGGGCTTGGCCCAATAAAAGAAAGGCCCCTTCTAAAGCACAGGCTCCTTATGAGAACCTCTGCTTGGCTCTCACCGGAGAGAAATCTAATCCATTTCCTCCTATTAGGATGGTGTAGTTGGTTCCAAAATTAGTGCTGTTTAAATTCTAAATACTGAACCAGCAGAAGTATATTAACTATGATAAAAAAAAAAATGGCCTGGGGTAGCTCAGCCACCCTGCAGGATTGACTGAAGACAAAGCAGGTCTCCAGAACAGTCCTGTTTTGGTCATCACTGTCCAGACCCCTTAATCCAGCATCTAGTCTCTGGACTGTAGCCAATGGCAGGAGTCAGGAGATCAGGACTCTGCGGGCTGGAACCGCAGAGAGGGCTACAATCTCTCCAGTGGGGACTCCTCAAAGCTCTCGTGTGGCCCCAGTCAAGGGCTTTTGCAAAACTGGTGGATGTCACCCAAAAGAGCCTCTGCCTTCCACCCACTGGCCAGTTCTGAAGAGGAGCTCTCCACATCTCCAGTAGCTTGCCAGCTGGGGTGAATGCAGGTGGAACAGTAAAGTGTGCGGACAGCTAATGTGTACACCTCAGGAGCCTCCTAGAAGCAATGGAGAAGACAAAGCCTTTTTTTTTTTTTTACATTGGCAGGCACTGGGAATCGAACCCAGGTCTCTGGCATGGCAGGCGAGAATTCTGCCACTGAGCCACTGTAGCACCACCCGATAAAGCTTTTTTAAAAGCTCTTTATTATGAAAAATTTCAAACATACTTAAAAGTAGAACAGTTAGCAAATCCCTGTGGCCCCATCACCAAGCTTTAGCAGTGACCAACTATACCCATTGGACAAGGTCAATTAAATGTCTTCCTCTTCTGTCATTTGGAAACATCCACTTATATTCTGTCATGTAGACTACCTCATATTCTGTGGACACATCTGACCATGTGTGGTAGGCCAAATGATGGCCTTCCCAAAGAGGTCCATTGTCTAATCCCTGAAGCCTGTGAGTATGTTAGGTTACATGGAAAAGGGAAATTAAGGTTGCAGATGGAAGAAAGGTTGTCAATCAGCTCACCTTACGGTAGGGAGATGACCTAGAATTATCCAAGTGGGCCCAGTGTGGAAAAAGGAGGCTGAAAAGAAGGTTAGAGCAATATTATGTGAGAAGAATTTAACCCACGGTCACTGGCTTTGCAGATGGAGGAAGGGGCCACTAGTCAAGGAATGTGGGCAACCGCTAGAAGCTGGCAAAGGCAAGGAAATGGGATCTCCTCTGGAGCCTCAGAAGGAACGCAGTCCTGCCAACACCTTGATTTTAACCCGGTGAGATCTATTTTAGACTTCTGACTTTCAGAAATGTAAGATAATAAATTTGTGTTGTTTTAAGCCACTTAATTTGTGGTCATTTGTTGCAACATGCTTACAAAACCAACACACTATCATCTCTTAAGTATGGGAACCAGGTCTATTTCCCTAGATACAGGTCTCACCTACTGGGGTCAGAGCCCAGGAGATAAGCGGATGCATGGGAACAGGATCCCAGGGGAAAAAGATCTGAATTTCAAAGAGAAAGAGATGTGAACCACATGTTTCTATCACTGAGGAAAGGTGAGGAAGAGATTGGGACTCAAGAATGAAGGTCCTCATGTGCTTGGTGTGAGCACCCGGGAGGGGTTGGGATGGCAACCTCTGATGAGCTGTGAGCCAGGATGCCTGACAGGGGAAGGGAGCTCAAGGAAAGGAGCCAGAGCAGGGAAACACCCAACTTCCTCTGGGACATTTAAATGTCACCTGTTGCCACAGACTGAATTAGGAATGAGGGCGGAATGTGGAGATTGATTGTCTCCATAACCACTGGCCCAGCCTGTTTCTGCTGTCCGCCGCCCCACTACAGGATAAAGAGCCAGCTTCCTGGGGCTAAGGGAGATGTTGGAGCTGAGCAAGATGCAGGGCTGTGTGGCCGGGAGCCGAGCTCCTCTAGGCCTGCTCCTGGTCTGTCTTCATCTCCCAGGTATGGAGGCTGTGGAGTTAAGGGAATGGATAGCAGAGGGAGGGGAGCATGCTTGGGTCCATGATCCAAGTAAGAGTTGAGGAGGGGAGGTAAAAGGACTTGAAGTGGAGAGAATCAGGGAATGGATGGCATTGGGACCAAATGCTTGAGTTCATTGGTTACCTCAGCTTCCCTTTTCTGCAGGTTTCTTTGCTCGGAGTATCAGTGGGGTGGAGGAGAAAGTCCCCCAAGACTTGGGGACCAACTTGCTTCTGCTTGGACAACCTTCCTTGTCTGCCCCCTCCAACTCTGAACATCCACAGCCCAAACCAGACCTTGGGTCTAATGTTTTATCAGGGGTTCCTCAGAGGCCCAATGCTTCTCCAGATGGCGGCCAACTGGCAGGAGGCCCTCAAGTGCAGAAGTGGCCCTCATCCCAGGGGCTGCCCTCAGTGGACAGCTGGCCATCTGAGAATCCTTGGCAGATGTTCACGGCTGCAGCTGAGGACCATGTTGGGAAAGTGCTGCCAGAAGGACTAACTCATTTTCCTAGTGCTGGTGCCCTGCCTCCAGACAGTGGTCCTCTGCCTGCAGGTGCCTCTGCATATTCTGCAGACCCCTCCTCCGAGGATTTACTTCTCCCCCTGGACCCGGAGCTACCCCATTCTAATCCACAGGGAGCCCAGGGAGAAATCTCTGCCCAACACTCACTCGGGGCTCCCATCAACAAGATCCGTCATCCCCTTCTGCCTCGACATCCCCTTCTGCCTCGACATCCCCTTCTGCCTCGACATCCCCTTCTGCCTCGACATCCCCTTCTGCCTCGTCAACCCCTTCTGCCTCGTCAACCCCTTCTGCCTCGTCAACCCCTTCTGCCTCGTCAACCCCTTCTGCCTCGTCAACCCCTTCTACCTCGTCAACCCTTTCTGCCTCGACACCCCTGGGGAACTCCGAACCCCAGTGGGTCCTGGGGAGGTGGAGGTCCTGGAACTGGCTGGGGAACAAGGCCTGTGCCAACCTACCCCGTGACAAGGCCCGTGCCAAAATACCCTGTGACAAGGCCCGTGCCAGCATATCCCGTGGGAAGCTGGGATACCAATAATGAATACCCCAGTGCCAACTGGGGGAATATTAATCAGTATCCAGGAGGCAGCTGGGAGAATATTCATCTACCCCCAGGTATTGATAATAAGTCCCCTCCAAGAATTCTCCATCCTCCTGGCTCTTCTTGGGACATCCCAGCTGATTTCCCCAATCCTCAAAACCAGTGGGGTTAGGGGTGTGACAGAGGGGAAAACCCTAGTTTGGAAGTTAGAAAGGGGAGTCCTGCTCCCTCCCCTTGCAGTGTGAGCTGTATCAAGATTCAATCAGCCTGTTTCCAGCATTGTCCCACTTTTCACTACCTCCCCTGCTCCCCCCTGGCTGCTCTCCAATAAAACACAAGCAGTTATGGAATTTGCTTCTTCTCAGTGTCCTTCTTTCTGAGCATGAATTGAAGTCAGTTTTATCCTTCCTAGCCATCTCCATGTCCTTCCATGGTCCCTCACCCCCACCTACCCATATGTCTCCTGCTCCCTTCCCCACTCCCCTTTGCAAGAGATCAAAGCCCAGGTGTTTGAGGGTGGAGCCCCATGGTCTCACCCTACCTAGGTAGGAAAGCCCACTCCAGAATTGTCCTAGAATCTGAAAAAGGGAAGAGGGGAATACAACTGATTGAGATGGTACCTGTGGTAGGAGGCAAGGCTGAGGTGCAGGAAGTAGATACCAGGGCCAGGCGGGGAATGAATAGCCTTTGATTCACAGAGATACACAGAGTCACAACAACTCACATGGTCTGTACTTCTCTTTTCTTCCTTGGGAAGTTAAGTCTCTTGGACCAGGAGGATACTCTGAGCTCCTCCCTTATACACCTCACTCGGTGCATTGTGCACTAGAGAACCATGGTCTTTGATCATTTGCCGAATAAATATCAGACCTTAATGAAGGAAGAAGGGAAAGAGAGAAAGCAAAAAGGAGGGGGAAATCTTGATGTCAACATCCCATTAGCAGCTGCATATGATGTTTTTATTCCTAAATCATAATACAATCTCTTCCTTTGGTGACACTGTTTTCTATCCCGCCCTCCCTTTGATTTCCCAAGAGTTTGGCTTCGGTGTATAGGAGCTGGAGTGAGAGGAGGGGGAAGTCAATCCAAGGAAGCACTAACAGGAGTCGGTGAGCGATGCTGGAGGTGAGGAGGTTTCTGGAAGGGTGTACTTCTAGCGGCCTCCCCATCCTCTTCTCTCCAGGCCGTGAACTTCACCCTCACTGACCCAGGTGCGTGCGTCTTCCCCAAGGCCTGTGACCATTGCGGGTCCGGGGGGGAAAATAGGGCAGGTTGGGGGGATAAACACCAGAACTGCAGAGATGAGGCGCTATCTGCCCAAGTAGGAGAAAATCCCCCTCTTCCAGCTTCTGCCACAACCAGGTTGTGTTGAGAATTCCTTCTTGGGACACGTTCCCCATCAGCCCGGGGTTCTCACCACCACGCCCCCTTCTGTATCATTACAACCTTCTCACCCAATTCTTTGCTCACCCTGGGTTTTCTTGGTTTCTTCTTGTTGTAAGGCAAACAGGTCTGTCTTCAGAGCCTGTCTTGTTCACAAGCTCAGGCTCATTCCCTCAGGCTTGGGGCTGCATTTCTCTCCATCCTGCTTTCTGGTTGCCCGCCCCATCCGCTATTCACCCCTATTTTCATTATCCCATTCTGTATCGCACTTTGCCTCTCTGTCCCCACACATGCGAGTGTGAGCACTGTGGGGACAGGGAAACATTGTCTGGACCAGGGTAGACCCTCGGGAAACAGTAAGTGAATGAACAAATGCCCTCTCTCCCCCTTTCCCTTGCTGAACCATCCTTGTTTTCTCTCTTCTTCCAACCTGTTCTGGAGCCACACGACTGCACGCAGTCTATGGTCTCCTGCCATGGCCTTTCCAAGGCCCCCCCAACACGTCCCTATGGATCTCACAAAGCCCTTCTCAGCTCATAAAATGCTATGGACACTACATCATTTAATCCTCATTACTATCTGTGAAGAAGGTATTATGAGATTCTTTTTACAGATGAAGAAACTGAGACTCAAAGGGATTAAGCAAATGACACAACATTACATAGTCAAGAAGTGACAAAGTGAATGACTCAAACTTAATTTTTCCTATTATCTGTCCAGGGAGCTTTCAAGTACAACACGTAATTAAAAAATGACTAGAGCTCCTACTATGTGCCTGACGCTGGGTGATGTGTTTGCATACACACACACACACACACACACACACACATTTCTGGCTAATTCTCCTAGCATTTCCACTGGGTGGGCACTGCTGCACCCATTGTACAGGAGAGACACTGAGGCCCAGAGAGGAAAGTGAGTCAAGCAGTGCACAGGGGTAACTCAGCGAAGTTCGTCCAGTAATTTTTGCTGTGATTCATAGAAAGTGGAACTGCACCAAGGGAGGGTCTTGGGGCACCTGTGACTAGCCCTGTCGGGATGGTCTTTGCCTTGAGATCAGTTGTTATTAAAAACAAAACCAAACAACCAACCAACAGACAAAAACAAGACAGTGGGGAGAGGTCGGTCATCTGTGATACAATAACGGGGGCTGCTGTTGGGTCACTCATTTTTTTTATATAAATATTTTTATTGACAAATCTTCACTCACATACAGTCCATACATATGTACAATCAATGGCCCACAATATCATCAAATAGTTGTGTATTTATCACCATGATCATTTTTAGAACATTTGCATCACTCCAGAAAAAGAAATAAAAAGAACAATGAAAACCTTCATACATCCCATTCCCCTTACCCCTGCCTCTCATTGACCACTAGTATTCCAATCCACCCAATTTATTTTACTGCTTATCATCCCTATTACTTATCCATTTTTTATCCATACTTTTTATTCATCTGTCCATACCCTGGATATAAGGAGCATCAGACACAAGGTCTTCACAATCACACAGTCACATTGTGAAAACGGCATCTTTTTACGATTGTCTTCAAGGACCAAGGCTACTGGAACACAGTTTCAGGTACTTCCCTCCAACCATTCCAAAACAGCATACACTAAAAAGAGACATCTGTGTAATGCGTGAGAATAACCTCCAGGATAACCTCTCGGCTCTATTTGAAATCTCTTGGCCACTGAAACTTTATTTTGTTTCATTTCTCTGTTCCCCATTTTGGTCAAGAAGGCTTTCTCAATCGCATGATGCTGGGTCATGCTTCATCCTGGGAGTTCTGTCCCACATTGCCAGGGAAATTTAAGTCCCTAGGAGTCACGTTCTATGTAAAGGGGAGGGCAGTGAGTTCATATGCCGAATTGACTTAGAGAGAGAGGCCACGTATGAGAAACACAAGAGGTTCTCTGGGGGTGACTCTTAAGCAAAATTATAAGTAGACTTTGTTTAGGATAAGTTTCATAGGTGTGAGCCTCAAGATTGAGGGCTCAGCCTATTGATTTGGTTGTCCCCATTGCTTGTGAGAACATCAAGAATTCTTGAAATTCCAGTAATTCTCCAAATGGCTGGAAGTTGAATATTTCCTCCTTTCTCCCCAGTTCTCCAAGGAGATTTTGCAAATACTTTATTCACTTCCCAAATTACTCTGGGATATTTCGGAGCGTCACACAAACCTGGACAACCCAACAAAATCTCATGCCCTATTCAAGATTCCATGTACTTATTGTGTTCAACTAAACTGACCATACAAGTTAAATTGGGTAATGCACTTGGGTCACTCATTTCTATGTTTTTTGGTGGTGATGTGGTGGCAGGAACAGCAGAAGTCATTTCTCCTGCCCTGGGTGGCAAGGTGCTACAGCAGTAAGGGCACATGGATAGCATTTAGAAGACCTTAGCAGCTGCACAACCTTCCCTGCCATGTCCACTTAGGTGAGTCATTTACCTCTTTGAGTCATATCATCTGTAAAATGGAATGAAAGCAGATATCCAGCCTACCTCACAGGGTTGTTATGAAGTTTGGTTAAGATAATGATAGAGTGCTTTAGAGACTGAAAAGCAGTTGTAAAAGATTGATTAAAATGCAATAGATGGGGCAGTGCAACCGTGGCTCAGTGGCAGAATTCTCACCTGCCATGCCGGAGACCCAGGTTCAATTCCTGGAGCTTGCCTATGCAATCAATCAATCAATCAATAATGCAATGAATGGTCCCAGTGTGACAGTCCTGGAAGGAGGCTGGTCTGGTGAAGTGGCCACTGTTGACCTTCACAGTTAATAGTTGGTTTTTGTAAGGCTTCCCGCTGGGATTTACACACAAGGGAATTATTCCAGGATGGGAGAGTTGGCTTCTTATTTAAATATATTACTACTCAAACAAACTGTGTTCATTTAGTCAGATGTTTTTTACCTAACACATACTTTTGGGTGACAATAATAATACCTTCCTTTACTAAATATTAAATACACACTGAGCATGTTACAGGGATAATTCAATTAATCCCCACCATCATCCAGTGATGTAGTTACTCCTATTATTTCCATTTTACAAGTGAAGAGACTGAGATTTACTAAGGTTAGATAACTTGCCCAAGGCCACAAAGACAATCAGAGGTGGAGCTTGGCTATGGTACCATTTGGAAATTGCAATCATGGGGTAGAGTGGGGTGGGGAAAGGTGGCACAAACCCACAGAGAAGGTCAACACGAGATTCTCCAGCCCCTTGGCTTTATCACCACCTGGAGTCCTTCCTTCCTTAAGTTCAGTTCCAGCCAACCTTCCACGACACCCAAAGGCCGGCAGTCTGATCTGTTTTTATCTCTCTCTAGACTGGATCCCTACCTTTTGTGCTCCTCTTACTATTCAGCTGGAAGGATGCCCCTTATTTTCTTCCTCTCTTCTCCTTCTAGGTTGGCATTCACCCCTTGACTGTCAGGAAACTGGGGAACACTTTGTGAAGACCCCAGGTTTACTAATTCAGTATGAGAGTGAGCACACACACAAACCCTCTCAGGAATGGCATTTCACACCTGGCTTTTTTCTTTTATCCACTCACAGATGATCCTGTTCATGGAGGCCTGTACAGTCTAGGGGTAGGGACGGTGGGAGAATAGCGGGAGCTTTAGGTCTCAGGCGGGGAACAACTCTTATACTCTCAGTGGCCATGGCTCTTCCAGGAGCACTGTTGGCCCCACAGAGATGGATGGGGTGTATAGGGCTTATCTCAAGGTCTTAGTAAAAGGTAGTGTGTGACTGTTGTTTGCTCTAAAGGAGTGGGCTAGAGCAGGAAGGAAATGATAGTGGAAATGACTGTTGGCCTCAGATGACCTCCTGCTAGATAAGCCCCATTATGGAAAGATGGTAGAGGCAAGTTGGGAAATAATTTCAAGACCATTTAATTCAAGATGGCAATCAGGACTGATGGAGGGGAAGCTGTTTTATTTAGCACCTTGTTTAAGTTTGTAAACTACTGGAATGCAATGTACTGGAAAGGGAATGGCTTTTAAAAAGGAAATTTATTAAGTTGTAAGCTTACAGTTCTAAGGCTGTGAAAATGTCCAAATTAAGGCATTCAAGGAAAGATACCTTAACTCCAAAGAAAAGGCTACTGAAGGTTGGGGTTTCTCTCTCTCTCAGCTGGGAGGGCACATGGTGACATCCGCTAGCTTTCTCTCATTTCATAAGGCTTTCCCAGGTGTGTTTTTCTTCTGCTCCAAAAGTCTCTGGCTGTGTGGGCTATGTTGGTTCTGATGGCTTTAAAGTTTTTTCCAAAAACTTAACGGGCTCCAGAACAACCCCACCTTGAATGAGTGGAGATATATCTCCATGTAAACCAGTTAATCAAAGGTTACCACCCACAATTGGGTGGGTCCCATTTCCATGGAAACAATAAAAAAATCCCACCCAGCAATATTGAATGAGGATTAAAGGACATGACTTCTCTTAGGTACATAATGGTTTCAAACTGGCACACTTCCTTTCCCTCTGTCCTCTGTCTTTGTTTTCCACCTCCTTTTCCGATGCTTGTTGCGCTCAAACTTCTCCTTCACTACCCTGGAGCATCCATTCCCACTCCTCTTTGCTCGGTTCTGCCCTCCTAGTTCCATGCACTAGACTTTCCCTCTCACCTCATCCATCAAAACTCACCTCTCCTGGATCCCATTGCTTCAGGTCTCTCTGGTCAAGGTGCCACGATAATGTGATGAATTCAGAAGTAACTCTATTAGTGATTAACAGGGTTGAAGATGACAAACCTAGAAAGAGAGACCTGATCTTCTCTGTTAGTGAGCCCTTAACTGCAAACTCAGGGTGTTCTCTCTCCTCCTGAGACAACTGTCAGTATCTAAAGGATTTTAAGGCATTTCGGTTATTTATTCTAATTTGTTTAATGTAAATTTTATTATCCTTATAATTTATTAAGCAATTAACATTTAATAGCAAACGACATTGCTCTATTAACATACCACTTATGCAACGAATACATAAAAACTTAGGGATTTAATAAGCCAAATTTCTTCAAATATTAAATATCGATTTTAAACTTAAGCTCAAATAAGTACTTAATTAAAATCTCAGGTCAAATATACAGGATTCTCTTAAATGTCTTAAGCACCCTAAGAAGCAAGCAAATGCAAAGACTATCATAATGATTACAAAACCAATCAGTACACCTCCACCAAAACTCAGCGACAAAAGGCTAGTATCATTTATTTAAATTTGTTTCCTCATTCTTTTCCTTCCCTTTCTTCTTCGATTCTTGGATTATCTTTCTAGAATATCAGTATTTTCTATTTTTAATACCATTATGAGGTTGCAAAAATCTTAATAAATCCAAAAGAAAAAGAAAAATCATCTCAATATTGTTAGACCTGCATTTTGACCATTGGAGCTTCTGTTGGACATAACATCAGCTTACACAGTTCAAGGTGATTTAGACCCAAACTGCCAATCACCAGCTTGAATTGCTGCTGCTGCTTCTCCTCCTCCTCTTTTTTACTTTTAAAGAACTTTTAAATTGTATAATATAACATATATACAAAACAAAGAAAGAAAAAAGCGATAGTTGGAATTTGTCCTGGGCTATCATACCAACATCACAGATTTTTACTTCTAGCTGCTCCAGAACATAGGAGGTTAGAAGGAATAAATATTTTTTTATTATCACAATCAACGTTTTTTTTCTTTTTTGTGAAAATAACATATATACAAAAAAGTAATAAAGTTCAAGGCACAGCACAACAATTAGTTGTGGAACACATTTCAGAGTATGATATGGGTTACAATTTTACAATTTTAGGTTTTTACTTCTAGCCGCTCTAAGACATTGGAGACCAAATGAGATATGAATTTAATGATTCAGCATTCATATTTGTTTGTTAAACCCTACCTTCTCTGTATAACTCCACCATCAGCTTTAATCTTTCTATTCCATTCTTAAGGGATATTTGGCTATGCCCATTTTAACTTTTTCATATTGGAAAGGCTGTCAATAATAAGGGGTAGGGAGATGGAACTACCTGATGTTCTGGAGAGGCTAGCCCCTCTGTATTTCAGGACTTATTTGGCCCAGGGACCCATTTGGAGGTTGTAGGTTTCTGGAAAGTTGCTCTAGTGCATGGAACCTTTGTAGAATCTTATATATTGCCCTAGGTATTCTTTAGGATTGGCTGTAATGGTTTTGCTTGGGGTTTGGCAAGTTATGATAGGTAGCAATTTCTAGCTGAAGCTTGCAGAAGAGCGACCTCCAGAGTAGCCTCTCAGCTCTATTTGAACTCTCTCAGCCACTGATACTTCATTCGTTACCCTTTTTCCCCCTTTTGGTCAGGATGGAATTGTTGATCTTGTAGTGTTCTAGTTTGCCACCTGCTGGAATGCAATATACCAGGAATGGAATGGCTTTTAAAAAGGGGAATTTAATAAGTTGCTAGCTTACGTTTCTAAGGCCGAGAAAATGTCCCAGTTAAAGCAAGTCTATAAAAATGACCAAATTAAGGCACCGAAAAGAGGTTACCTTCATCTCCAAGGGCCGATGAAGTTCAGGGTTTCTCTCTCAGCTGGAAAGGCACATGGAGAACATGGCGATGTCTTCTAGCTTGCTATTCAGGCCTCTTGTCCATGATGCTCTCCAAGGGGCTTTTTCCATCTTCAAAGTTGTTGGCTGGTGGACTCCCTGCTTCTCATGGCTATGTCATTCCCATCACTCTGGCGGCTCTTTCAGATCTTTAATCTTTTCCAAATAGATTTCAGTAAAGTAATCAAGACCCACCTGGAATGGGTGGAGATGTCTCCGTCTAATCAAGTTTAATACCCACAATTGATTGAGTCACGTCTCCGTGGAGATAACCTAATCAAGTTTCCAGCCTATAGTACTGGGCAGGAATTAGAAGAAACGGCTGCCTTTACAAAATGGGGTTAGGATTAAAACCTGGCTCTTCTAAGGTACATAAATCTTTTCAAACTGACACACCCGGTGCCAGGGCCAGACTCATCCCTGGGAGTCATCTCCCACGTTGCCAGGGAGACTTTCACCCCTGAATGTCATGTCCTACGTTATCTCCTCCTCCTTTTAACTAAATTTCACTAGTTAACTTTTTCCAGAGTGGCTTTCTTGAGATATAAACTACCATGCAACATGGTAGTTTTGGTACATTGACGAAAGTGGGCAGCATTCATCACAATCAATTTTAGAACATTTTCATCATCCCAAAAGAAGCCCCCTGGCCATCAGCACTCATTCTCCATTTCTTCCCCAACACCCACCCCCACACCTAGGCAGCCACCCAACTTCTGACTCTATGGATTTCCTTTTCTGGACATTTCATATAAATGGAATCATACAATATGTGGTCTTTTGTGGCTGGCTTCTTTCACTTAGCCTAAATGTGCTTAAGGCTCATCTACATTGTGGCATGTATCAGGACTTCTTTACACCTTTCTAATGCCAAATAATATTCTAGTCTATGTATATACCACACTCTATTTGTCCATTCAACAGCTGATGGACATTTTGAGTTAGTTCCAGTTTTTGGCTATTATGAATAATACTGCTTTGAATATTCATGTACGAGTTTTTGCCTAGACATATGCTCTTATCTCTCTTGGGAATATACTTAGGAGAGCAATTGCTGAGTGATATGGTGATTCTATATTTAACCTTTTAAGGAAATGCCAGAGTCTTTTCCAAACTGGCTATACCATTTTATGTTACAACTAGCAGTATATGAAGGTTCCATTTTTCCCACATTCTGGCCAACATTCATTAATGTCTATCTTTTTTCTTCTAGCCTTCCTACTGGGTGTGAAGGGGCATCTCACTGTGGACTAAAACTTTTTAAAATGCACATCTTTCCCTTAGATTGAAAAATTTTTCAACCTGTTTTCCCTCCTTAATAAATCATACTATGAACATCTTTTGCTACTATTATGTGATTTTTTCTCATTATAATATACTGATTTGATCTATTAGCACTATTAAATTTTATGCATTCTTTATTTATATTTCATTATAAATAGTAGGATAATCTCCTAGGAGATGAGGAATTGAGTTTACTTAGCCCTGCCTTTTTAACGATTTTTTGGTTAATTTATCATTTTGGCATCTACCATTGAAACCATCTTCTCTTTCATTATTCTCTCTGATGTCATTCCCTTCTCAGACATTCTTATTTCTGCTCAAGTTCATACTTATACTAGGGTTACTTGGCTGCTTCATCAGTCCTGTGTTTTTCTTTTCTGCTTGCATAGATTAAAATAAGCACCTATTTCTGTTTTATAAACAGACACATAATTAATAGAAGAAACAAAATGAACAGTTCCCTTTTTATTAAATCAATTAAAAAATCTCCATTCTTTTGTGTTACAGCCATCTTTTGTGCACGTTATATTACCTTTTATCTTTTGAGTATCATAATGAGCTCATGGCCTTCTACAGCCTCAATTTATTTCAATTAACCATAATTATCATTCCTCCCCTCATGTTCTTTCTTCTCATGCTCAATTGTCTCAGCAAATAATAAGAGCTCTTTTATGGTAGCTCCTTTGTTCTTTTTTAGCACTTAGCTTGACATTCTTGAAGGCAAAAACGGAATATTTAAGTCTGGTCCTGATTCACTCCTTCCCTGGGACATGAAACTGCTATCATCTCAGCCTTGGCTTCTAAAGGGTCTTAGTTCTTTAAATGAAGAATAGCCTTTGAAATCAGAGGGTGGGTGCTGGGGGTCCTTAGGAGAGTGGTAGCAAAAACACTGCTACCTCTGTTGACTACTTTTTTTAAAATACAATTTTACCGATATATATTTTATAACATACCATGTAATCATCCAAAGTGTATAATCAGTGGTTCACAGTATCATCATATAGCTGTGCATTTATCATCGCAATGGACTTTTTTCTTTTTTGTGAAAAATAACATGTATATATATATAAAACAAAAAATTTTAAAGTACACCGCAACAATTAGTTGTAGAACATGCTTCAAAGTCTGTTATGGGTTTCAATTCCACAATTTTAGGTTTTTACTACTAGCTGCTCCAAGGCACTGGAGATTAAAAGAAATATCAATATAATGATTCAGCAATCATATACATTTGTTGAATCCTATCTTCTCTAACTCCACCATCACCTTTGATCTTTCTCCCACTCTTTAAGGGTATTTGGGCTGCGCCCATTCTAACTTTTTCATGTTGGAAGGGGCTGTCAATAATATGGGGTAGGGAGATGGAACTAGCTGATGTTCTGGAGAGGCTGGGTCCTCTCGGTTTCAGGACGTATCTGGTCCAGGGATCCATGTGGAGTCCTGAATGTGGGTTTCTGGAAAGTTACCCTAGTGCATTGAACCTTTGTAGAATCTTATATAATGCCCTAAGTGTTCTTTAGGATTGGCTGGAACGGTTGTGGTTGTGGTTTGGCAAGTAGTTATGGTAGGTAGCAATGTCTAACTGAAGCTTGCATAACAGCAACCTCCAGAGTAGTTCTCAGCTCTATTTGAACTCTCTCAGCCACTGATACCTGATTTGTTACACTTCTTTCCCCCCTTTAGGTCAAGAAGGCATTGTCAATCCCAGGGTGCCAGGGCCAGACTTCATCCCTGGGAGTCATCTCCCTCATTTGTTGGCTACTTTTAAGATAATTAATTGACATCGAATTTTCTAATTTAGTATAATATGTTTATTGTACCCTACTTTTGTTAGAGTGTGGGATGTTGCACGAAGACTTTCTGAACCACTGCAAGCCTTAAAAAGGGGACATGCCTTGGACCAGATCATGTTTCAGAACCAATGGAAGGAACACACGAAGACCCCCGCAGGGCTGGGGCATGCTGGAGCGTGTGAACTTGGCAACACCCTGGGCTGAGGTGCCTGGGTAATTAGAAGCCAGTTAACTATAGAGATTAAAAGTCATCAGGTTGGGACAGAATGAAGGGCTCAGGGATTTTTCTATCTGTCATTCTTATACAGGTAGGGTCTTTTTGAACTACAGACATTTGGGGGTGAGACCAAGTTCAACCCCTTCACGTACAGCCCCTGTGTTGAAAAACATCTCCTACAAAGATATATTGAAATCCTAACCCTCAGTGATCTAGTTCTCTAGCTGTTGGAATGCAATATACAAGAAATGGAATGGCACTTAAAAGGCGGAATTTAATAAGTTATAAGTTTACAGTTCCAATGCCAAGAAAATGTCCCAATTAAAGCAAGTACATAAAAATGCACAAATTAAGGCACCAACAAGAGGTTACCTTCACTCAAGAAAGGCCAATGAAGTTCAGGGTTTCCTCTCTCAACAAAATTTAAAAAAAATTTTTATTAAAAAACCAATCAATATACAGTATGAACATTCTTATTTTTCAATCATATAGTTGCATATTTATCATCATGATCATTTCTTAGAACATTTGCATCAATTCAGAAAAAGAAATAAGAAGAAAACAGAAAAAAACTCATACATACCATAGCTCTTACCCCTCCCTTTCACTGATCACTAGCATTTCAATCTACTAAATTTATTTTAACATTTGTTTCCCCTATTATTTATTATTATTATTTTTTAAACCTTTTTATTTTATTTTTTAAAATACCAAAAAACACAAAGAAAATGCAAACATTCCTATTTTGATCATTCCGTTCTACATATATAATCAGTAATTCACAATATCATCACATAGTTGAATATTCATCATCATAATCATTTCTTGGAACATTTATATCTATTCAGAAAAATAAATAAGATGAAAACAGAAAAAAAATTTATACATACCATACCCCTTACCCCTCCCTTTCATTGATCACTAGCATTTCAAACTAAATTTATTTTAATATTTGTTCCCCCTATTATTTATTTTTATTCCATATGTTCTACTTGTCTGTTGTCAAGGTAGATAAAAGGAGCATCAGACACAAGGTTTTCACAATCACACAGTCACATTGTGAAAGCTATATCATTATTCAGTCATCTTCAAGAAACATGGCTACTGGAACACAGCTCTACATTTTCAGGCAGTTCCCTCCAGCCTCTCCATTACATCTTGAATAACAAGGTGATATCTACTTAATGCATAAGAATAACCTCCAGGATAACCTCTGGACTCTGTTTGGAGTCTCAGCCATTGACACTTTGTCTCATTTCACTCTTCCCCCTTTTGGTCGAGAAGGTTTTCTCAATCCCTTGATGTTAATTCTCAGCTCATTCTAGGGTTTTTCTCAGTCCCTTGATGCTGAGTCTCAGCTCATTCCAGGATCTCTGTCCCACGTTGCCAGGAAGGTTCACACCCCTGGGAGTCATATCCCACGTACACAGGGTGAGGGTGGTGAGACTGCTTGTTGTGTTGGCTGGAGAGATAGGCCACATCTGAGCAAAAAAAGAGGTTGACTCTTAGGCCTAATTTTAAGTAGGCTTGACCTATCTTTTGTATTATTATTATTTTTAAGATTTCCAAGGGCAATATCTATATTTGTTCATCTTTGGATCCTTAATCACAGCACAGTTTTTATAGACAGCATACAGTTTTTAAAATGTAAATTTAAAACAACAAACATTTATTGTCTCATGGTTTTTTTTGGCTTTTGAAAAGGGGAATTTAATAAGTTGCAAGTTTACAGTTTTAAGGCAATTAAAGAAAGTCTATACAAATGTCCAATCTAAGGCATCCAGAGAAAGATACCTTGGTTCAAGAAGGCCAATGACGTGCAGGGTCTCTCTTGGCTGGAAGGGCATACGGTGAAGTCTGCTAGCTTTTGCTTCCAGCTCCTTGTTTCATGAAGCACCCCTGGGGGCATTTTCCTTCTTCATCTCCAAAGGTTTCTGGCTGGTGGACTCTGTGGTTCTCTCATCATTCTGCTGTGGTTCCACGGCTCCTCGTTCTCAAAAGAAAGACTCTCTCCAAAAGGTCTCCTCTTTTATAGGATCCCCGTCAACTAATCAAGACCCAAGTAGAATGGGTGGAGACACACCTCCATCTAGTCAAGTTTAATACCCACGATTGATTGAGTCACATCTCTGTGGAGATAAGCTAATTGAGTTTCCAACCTATAGTACTGAATATGGGTTAGAAGAAACTTGCTCTCACAAGATTGATTAGGATTAAAACATGGCTTTTCTAGGGTACATCAATCCTTCCAGACCGACACACTGTGTATTCTGGTTTACCTTAGTCCCAACCGGATTAGCTTCATTCATGTCTCTAATTGAAGTCTGATCTCTTTTTCATCTTCTTTAACAGTTGCTATATGGTGTACTACTGACTTTCAGAGCTGTAGAATTCTAACTCTGCATCTTAGGTGTCACATAGGTACCTATAAATCCAGGAAACGACCAAGTTACACACAAAGAGCACAGAATCTCAGAATTTAGAAATAACGCTTAAAACTCAGGAATAAATGTGACTGCTGCAAAAGTTTATAATCTAGGCCCTAATTTTCTTATAAGCATTTCCTAAATGTGGCTGTACACTCTTTGCCCTTTGTTTCTGGCTTATTATTTATTTATTTTTATTCCATATGTTCTACTCATCTGTTGACAAGGCAGATAAAAGGAGCATCAGATACAAGGTTTTCACAATCACACAGTCACATTGTGAAAGCTATATCATTATATAATCATCTTCAAGAAACATGGCTACTGAAACACAGCTCCACACTTTCAGGCAGTTCCCTCCAGCCTCTCCATTACACCTTAACTAAAAAAGTGATATCTATTTAATGCGTAAGAATAGCCTCCAGGATAAACTCTCAACTCCGTTTGGAATCTCTCAGCCACTGACACTCCATTTAGTCTCATTTCTGTCTTCCCCCTTACAGTCAAGAAGGTTTTCTCAATCCCTTATCCTAAGATTCTGTCCCATATTACCAGGAAGGTCCACACCCCTGGGAGTCATGTCCTACATAGACAGGGGGAGGGCAGTGAATTTGTTTGTCCTGTTGGCTGGAGAGAGAGGCCACATCTGAGTAACAGAAGAGATTCTCTTGGGGGTAACTCTTAGGCCTAATTTTAAGTATTGCCTGGTTAATTCTGTGTTCAAATTTATTTTTCTTTTCCCTTTAAGATTTGAGATTTTGCATCTTGCTTAGTGAGTCTTTTTATACTCCAAGACATATGTAAATAAATTTACAAAATTTTTGTCCCACTAAAAAAAAACAAACTGATTTCTCTGGGTGGAGAAGGGATTGGAGAGAAGAAAGTGTGGATGAGTGAAGGGATAGATTTTGATGATTTGTTGAACAAATGGGTGCAGAAAAGGGAGATTGAGCTCAGTGACAGCAAGTTTAGTGGCATCACATTTTCCAGAGATAACTCTAGCAGGCAAGGCTCTGAGAGAGGAAATGACTCCTGGGACAGCTCTGCAGGGCTTGATTTAGTGCGTGCCCCATGAACAAGGAGGGTAATTTTCTTTAATTGTTAAATATGTTTCCTGTTTACACCCTTCTTTCTCAAATGAGAATCCTCGTGGACACTTGCCTGGGTGGTTATGGCAATCTCTTAATTGGTCTCCTACCTATAGGCTCTGCCTCCTCCAGCTCATCCCAAAATCAGCTCCAGGTGAATCGCTCCCCTGCTTAAGTATTTTGCGGGCTGCAGAGCCAGGAGTTCTCACTGTTGTTCAGTCACGGTGCTGGCTGCCTTTTGGGCACTGGCTTGCTCCTCTTCTCCGCCCTGGCCCCTGCTCTCTGCCAGGGCAGGCATCACTGGAGTGAATGTTTGCCGAACCAGTGAATGAAGGAACAAATGAATGAATGAAGGCACCAGGCCCCCACCCTGCTGAGCTACACTGTGCCAACCCACCAGCTGGAGGCCACTCTGTGCCCTTGCTTCTGGCATCCAGCTGCTTCCTCTTTCTTTGCCTACTGAATGGTCTGTTCGATCACCAGAGAGTCCATTTCCAGAAGATTTGAACAAAACCTGAGAGATTACCATGGGGGAATTGGGAGGAGGAAAGAAGCAGAAGAAGTTTGGTTTAGGGGAGATATAAAGAAACGGATTAATCTCTCATGTTAAATAAAAATAGAACTTTAAATAGCTTTGTTAAAAAGTTAAGAGCAATCAGAGATTAGACTGGAACTTCAAAGTCCGTGTTTTAAACTACTGGAGGAGTTGAAACAAATTCACAAAAAGCAATGCTTGTAGTGAAAATCAGGAAAAAAAAAGTCACTCAGAAAAAATAAAATAATGTAGATGTACAGCTTGATTTCCTTTCGTCTGTGAAGATGTTTGTGGTTACTCCTTGGTGGTGGGAGTTTTTCGGCTTTTTACTTTGGATGGATTGTTTGGTCTTTCTCAAGGAGTATATACAGTACTGGGCTTACAGTAAAAACAACCAAACAGAAAAGCTCATTCACATGCAAATGATTCATCCACTGAACTCCGTGCACCTGGTGCCTTTCTCATGACACTGGACAAAGTAGCAACTACTGTAACTAATGGGCCAGGTACTAAGTTAAGCCTCAGTTTCCTTATCTATAAAATGGGGATAGTCCAGTAGCTAGATGATAAGGTTGTTGAGATGACTCAACCAAATATCTGCATGCTAAATGCTTAGTCTAGTGTCTTCCACAAGAACTCAATGAACTTTTGCTGCTGTTATAATTATTACAATTGAATCTAATTCCGAAAACCATCCAAGGTAGGCATCATCAACATTATAAATGATGAAAATATGGCTCAGAGAGGTTTAGTAACTTGACTAAAATCATACAGCTAGCGAATGGCTTCCTGGAAAGTAGATGGAAGTTAATCATCCCTGAGTGAAAGTTGTGGGAATCTGTACACAGCAAACAAAAGGCACCATCTGTGGAGGGAATCACAGGTGGTAATAAGAAAATTCATGAGCAAAGAAGTCCAATCAAAGGGCAACCCCAGGGAAGCATGGCTGGATGGAGATCATAATTAAGGAGGCAAAAATCGAATCTGTGGTAATGGAGTCCATCAAAAAAAAACCGTAGCTGCAGAAAGGAGTGGGATTTATGGAATCTAAGAAATGGGGTCCAAGGAACAAGAATCATGAGCTGTTTAGTCATCACTCCCCATGGGGAGAGTGGATGCTCTGTCCATGAATACGTTGTTGTAACCTACTCTTAATCAGTAGCCCCAAATGGCTACAATGGGTATAACATTGAACTAACAGTCACACTCTCTGAATCAAAAGATGAGTGAACATGGGTGTTTGATGAAAGAATGTGTGTTCTACCGAGTTCATGGTTAGACTAAAACCTGCCCCTGATCAAGCCAGCCAGCTGTGTGGGCACACAGACACTGATTCTGCCTGAACACAGTGCCACCAGATGCCACAGGACACTGGGGAAAATGACCAAATCCCATGAAATTTGTATTAATGGTAAGGATGTGGTTGAGATGATTCCAATCCATGAGGACCCAGAAGAGAACAATCTCTGGTGTCAGGGGAAGGAATAGCTGTGAGAATCTGGTCTCTTTTTACTTTATGGCTACTGGAAACCATGTAATGATCGTGTTTCCGTCTTTGAATTGGATGCTGGAGAATTCAGTTCCAAATATGCCTCCTCCCTCCATCCTAAGCATAATGTTTACATTAACCTCATTCTTGGTTTTATCTGACTTTTCTAACTCATTTGCCTTTGTTTTATCTTTTTTTTTTTTAAATTGCATTGTACTATGTTTAAGCTATCTCAGTTTAAAATAAGACTGGTATAAATTAATGCAATGTTTTATTGCGGGATAGGATTTCACCATGACCTGGATGAGATGTCCCCAAAATTGGGAACCTCTCCTGACTCTGAGTCCTTGGTCACCAAGCAATGTTCTGATTGCCAGCTAGCTTTCCCTTTGAGATCTCTTATTTCAAGGAAGTGTCCATCCTGGATTGTGGTTGAGACTTTCCAGCACTGAGTGGTCGCTAAACTGGCGATCCACTAATGATCTTGCATCTGTCCCAGTTTCATCCCTGGAAGGGAGGATTGCTCTAGAACTCAGAAGGGAGCTGCTTGGGGCAAGACACACAGTGCAGCCACTCCCTTGTCCCACTGAGTACGAGGTGAACCCATGTGTAATGAAGAGCAAAGGATGTTTTTCAGGAGAAGGCTTTTGAGAAAGGAACTAGCACTAAGGAGAGACTCAGAGAATGTTTATTGCATGAATGCGTTTAATTCTGGCAGTACTGGCTGTTGACCCTGGATAGGTTAGAGAAATTCTCTAGTCTTAGTTTCTTCATTTGTAAATGGGTATAATATCAATTCCTTCTTTGTATGGATTAAATAAGATGATTCATGTAAATCATTCAGCACAGCTACTATGACTATTGCCATTCTTATTACTGTGAAGACTATAATTACTAATTATCTTTGCTACAATCCAGTGAGGTACGTATTGTTATTCATGCGTTTTAAACAGGGAATACAGGGCGGGGCAGGGTGGGGTGGGAAAGCCACGCTCCCTTCATACCGGAGTTTTCCACTAGAGGGCAGTCTGAGAAGTTGCCTTGCGAGGGAACCAGCACCTTAGGGTAGCTCTGCAAGGGCAGGAAACGCATCCGGAAGGCCAGCTGGTAATCAGAACATTGCTTGGTGACCAAGGACTCAGAGTCAGGAGAGGTCAACAATTTTGGATTAATAGAAACATTTACACACTGGCTGAATATATGTGAGCACCAGAGTTTGGAAAGTACGCCACCTCCTCTGCTCCTGAAGTCACCGTTCAGCCCACGGCCTCTCATGGCGGCAGCGTCTTCTCCCTGTGACTGCTCTCAGTGACGCTTAAGCCCACCGTCTACCACCTCTCTCCCCTTTGACAATCCCAACTCCTCTATTTCTTTGAGATTAAGGACTGGTTTCCCTCCACCCTCTGGTTTCTTCCACTGGAATAAATAAATGCAGGACGGCAAACAGAAAATCCCCTGGGGCAACTGGGATTTCTCCCTTAAGCAGAATTTTAACAAGTTACATTCATCTTTCCCGTCTGCAGAACTTTACATCCGTTATCTCGTTTGACTTTCACCATGGTAGTTCTGGTGATGGACTAGTTAGACTTAATTAAAGTAATGCCCCCTGCTGGAGGCGTGACCCCCTTCCCTTCCCACCCTCACAGACAGAGGGTGGGAGCTGAACTGGATGGGGCTAGTAGGGCAGACCCAAAGCAGAACCCTCTGTGATAACCTGGAGGCCTTGGGAAGGCAGGCTGTCTGTCCTTCCCCGGGCACAGTGATGGCGACACTGGGAGTTATAAAAAATGACTGTTGGGTGATAACAGGGGATGGTTGTGGAACACAGGCCCAAAGCAATTTCTACTGACTTCCCTTTCTCCCTGCTCAGACCTCCTGAGTCCCACTACCTCCCAAACTTCTATCCAAAATGAATTCCACTTTCCAAAGCCTGAGGACCAGCGAACAACAGCTGCTACTGCGCAGCGAACAGCAGCTGCTACTGTAGCTACCCAGGAATTTTATTTTTTCTCTCTCTAGATAAGGTGTTTGGGACTGAGCCTGCAGCTCTGAAGAACGAAAAGTCCTGGCAGTGGTCCCAGAATGGCAGCTGGTCATCTGGGCTTCACTTTATGTCTCTTTCTTGTCTTTTGTCAGGGGTTTCTCCTGCTTTTCCTCCTTTTCTTGGACTCTCCCTTCTCCATTCCTTTGCTACTTCCTCCTCTGTCCTCCCCTTTTCTTCTGTTTCGCTCTTCTTCTTCTCCTTTTCTTTTTGCTCTCACTCCCAGCACTGGTCATGTTTTAGCAGATGCTGGTCCAGGGCCCCAGGCCTTTGTCTTTTCTGTGGCAGCCTCTTGTAAGGGACGTGACCCTGGTGGGAGTGGCCTGTATATGACAGAGAAAATGGGGACCTGGGAGGTTCCACTCGGGGGGCCCTTGCAACAAGCTCCCAGCCTTGAGGAGACAGATATGAGTTGTACTGGATTTCATAGCTGTTGTAGCCTAGAGGTGTCATTATTTTATCAGACGGTTCACAACTTTTGCCCTGGCACCAATTTTAATTTCAAATATAAACCCGCCTTCCCCTAGAGCCTTTATTCATTTATATTATTTTGAATTTCCTAGATTATTGTGTTATTTTGAAATTTTACTCTTTTATTCACTGGTTTCCAATATTTTGTGGTGTCCTTTTCCCTTTTGCTGTGCTCTGCTTCTTTCTTATTTTATACTTTTCTTTTAAGTTTTACATGACGTCCTACTCATATAATATGGTTCTCTCTCATTTTAAGTTTAAAAAATTTTTGGCCTGCCTATTTTCAATTTTTGTCTTTTTTTTCCATTAATTTTTTTTCTTTTTCTTTTTTTGCGTGGGCAGACACCGGGAAAGGGACCCGGGTCTCCAGCATTCCATTAATTTTAATGTTACTTTTTTATTTTTAAAGTCATTTTTTAGTTTCTTAACTTATTAAATGACTAAAACAGTTGTAACGATAACCAGCTAATACCAACCTAATACAGCATCCTCCTGAACAAGGGACATTTTTCCCTCCAGATGGCGCTGTGCATCCATGAAGGAGCCGTCCCTGCCCTCCCGACACAGAAAACTCAGCCCGAATAATTTAGGAGGCCCAAATCTTAACACACCGCCGCTCTCCATTTTCTCTTCCACCGAGGCCAACAAATGTTATCCCTTTATTACCAGCACACGTGAACTGCCGGGACAACTCTAAAACATTTCAAGCTTGAAATTTTCAAGTTTACAGCAAAGTGCAGAAAATACTAGCGGCCCTCCCCCAGCTTCAATAGTTATTAACATTTTGAGGGTCTTGGAACTATGATATTTTCCCCCGCTCTATCTCATTCCTAAGGCATTTAAGGATGGAAAGTCCATGTGCTAGGGGCAATGCAATCACCGTACACTAGGAGAGACCTGTAGCCATTGCACTTCTGTAGGAAGAGGAGCGAGGGCGATGATTTCATACAAGAAAGTGTCCTTAACACACTCATCGGGCAACGATGAACCTCCCAACCTGATTCATCCCCTCCCTATCGAAGGATTGTCTCAGGGTGCAGGTAATCCCAGCTGCCTTCTTTAGAGGGAGAGCCTGAGGTTGTCAGGACCTGGGAGTGTGTCCAAGAGGAGTTTTAGGATGCAGTCTGCTGCATTTGTACTGGGTTGTGAGTGCAGATAAACTGCAGGCACCATTTAGCATTGCAGGCTGTCCATCCGTCTTACATCCTGAATGTGGGGGCTCAGAGCACCCTCTCCGGGGAGCTGTCTGATATCAAGAAGAAGGAACTGCTGATCGTTCTCCAGTGTCTGTTCTCCATTCCCGCATACTAAGAGTCCCTCATTCCCAGCATATGGCCCCCTCGATTATGCCACATTTCCTGGCCTCCACTGTAGCTAAATGTTACTGTGCAATCAAGTTCTGGCCAACGGAAAGAGAGAAAGAGTAGTGTGTGCAACTTCAATGAACACTCTTTATTTTAAAAATATTTTTATTGACAAATCTACACACACACACAGTTCACACATGGTGTACAATCCATGGCTCACAGTGTCATCACGAATAGTTGTGTATTCATCACCATGACCATTTTTAGAACATTTGCATCATTCCAGAAAAAAAATTAAAAAGAAAAAAGCCTCATACTATAACCCCTACCCCTCCCTCTTATTGACCACTAGTATTTCAATCTATGCAACTCATTTTACCCTTTATACCTGCTATTATTTATTTATTTGTTATCCATATTTTTTTTTACTCATCTGTCCATTTGCTGGATAAAAAGATCATCAGACACAAGGTTTTCGCAATTAGACAGTCACATTGTACAAGTTATATCATTATACAACTATCTTTAAGAATCAAGGCTACTGGAACACAGCTCAACAGTCTCAGGTACTTCCTTCCAGCCACTCCAATACAACATAAACTAAAAAGGGATATCTACAGAATGCATAAAAATAGCCTCCAGGATAACCTTTCAACTCAGTTTGAAATGTCTCAACCACTGAGATTTTATCTTGTCTCATTTCTCTCTTTCCCCTTTTGTTGAAGAAGGCTTTCTCAATCCTTTGATGCTGGGTCCTGGCTCATCCCGGGATTTCTGTTGGAATTAGATTATATAATCTATATAATGCATAAAAGTAACCTCCAGGATAATGTCTCAACTCTGTCTGAAATCTCTCAGTCACTGAGACTTTATGTCTGTGAAAAATAAGTTGATTATTCTCAGAGTCTAGAATATACTGTTTCCTCGTCTTAATGATGTTTTCTGCCACCTTAATCAATTTCAATAGAAAACTTAATTAATTGAGAAGCATCCCTCATTGAAAACTGTCCAAATAACTCATCTGCAGTAACCAATTGCACTGGCCCTGTAGCTCTCCTTCTGCCCTGGATTATCTTTTAACATCCATTAGCTCCACTCTCTGCAGGAATGCCTCAATATATTGCCTCTCTAGTGACTGTCAGCCTTTTGCAAGCAAACTAGATCAGAAAACTGCAGACCCTTGCACCTTAAAGAATGACTTAGCTGACTCAAAGAATTGTCAGCTCTCTCTTCAAAGGGCTGATCTACCAAGCTATGACTCTTTTTTGTTCATTGTGATAGATGGAAATATATTTCTAGGATCTCAAGTACCCACATCTATCTATGGCAACTCCATGCTCTGCGGAAAATATGCATGCATTCTTCCTTGTTTTGATGTTCAACTGTATGTAAGATGTACAGTGGGTAAGCTGGGTGAAGGGTACATGGATATCTCTGAACTGTTTTTGCAACTTCTTGTGAATCAATAATTATTTCAAAACTAAAAGAAAAGTTAAAGATGAGAAGAAGGAGAGGAGGAGGAGAAGGAGGACATGAAGAATATATGCTCCATTAAAAAGTTGAGGACATTCCAGGTAGAGGAAGTCTTTTTATTCCTGGTTTTATTATGGTTTCCTCCCTTAGGGAGCATGTACACTCCATGTGGCCTCTTTTTGCCTAGACAAGAGGCAGGGATGGGTGATAGCCTGTGTCAGCCTACCCTGCAGCCTACAGAGGACAGGAACGGTGACTTAAACAGCAGGAAGAGGCTCTACGTAATTTTCTAGACACCAGCCTTGGAGAATGCTTTTACCTAAGGGTCCGTTATGCCTATATTCCCAGGAACCTGGGGGAGCCACTCATTAGGTGACTGATGGAGTATTTTAGGATTTAGAATCTTGGTTAGCTCATCTTTGAAGACTTGGCCTACACCTGGCATTGTCTGGAAGATGAAATTGAGAAGGCTATGTGCACAGAACAAACCTCAAGATGAACTGCCTTTCTCTTGGGTGCAGGTCGAGATTGGGAGAGACAGACAGCATATTGGGTCTCATGGGCTTTGGGGGTCAGGCTATTTGCAACTACAGCAACTTTATTGGATGAGGTCTAAGGAAAACTTGGGTTTTTGCACAGTTAGGATAAATCAGAGAGGAGAGCAGCAGTTGGGATGGTGGAGATTGTAAGGCCCAGAAACTGTCATGTACCCCAGAAAAGCCATGCTCTTTAATCCTCATTCAATATTCCTGGGTGAAGTTTTTTTTATTATTTTTGGAGATGTGACCCACCCAATTGTGGGTGGTAATTTTTGATTAGATGGTTTCCATTGAGATGTGTCTCCACCCATTCAAAGTGGGGTTTCTTACTGGAGCCCTTTAAGAGGGAACCATTTTGGAGAAATCTTCAGTGCAGAAAGAGCCCACAGAGCCAGAGACCTTTGGAGATAAAGAAAGAAAACACCCCCAGGGAAGATGTTTGAAGCAAGAAGCCAGAGATTCCAGCAGATGCCAGCCACACTTGCCTTCTAGGTGACAAAGGTGGTCTGGACCCATTGGCCTTTCTTGAACCAAGGTATCTTTCTTTGGATGTCTTGGTTTGGACATTTTTATAGACTTAGAACTGTAAACTTGCAACTTATTCCCTTTTAAAAAGACGCTCCAGTTCTGGTATATTACTTTCTGCCAGCTTTAATAAATTAAAACACCCAGTATAGGTGTTAGTGCTTTAACGCATATTATCTCCCGAATGAGTTTTTCTTTATTTGACTATTTTAACTTTTTAAACAGATTTGTACAACTTAAAAAGCTAAATAATTCTACAAGGCTTGAAGCAAAAGCCTGTGGTCTCTACTACCATACCCCACCCCCACCCCAGCCAAGTCCCTAACTCTCACTTCCTAGAAGCAAACATTTCAATGCTCAATTGGTTTTTATCTCCCTATTTCTTAATAGCAAATTGTCTCAGTTAAGGTACAGTGTAGGGCATAGATATTATGCCAGGTAAATTGAGCAGGAAGTGATTTTACAAAGGATATTAGTTGCTTTAGAAATCTTAGCGAAGGGCGGAAGGAACAGGTTCTAGGTTGAGCCTCGTGAAACAATGCCCAACACAAAACAGATCTGCTGGGGGAGCTCTGAGGGTCACTGATCAGCTGTCACCACTGCCACAAACAGTTCTCACATCAGAGAAGATGGAGGATGGATCCATGAACATTGTTGCAGGGAAAACATAACTTTGTTAGTCATCAACAATGGCTAAGAGTCTCAGAAAGATGCTGTATATGCCAGGGCCCTCCAGAAAAACAGACACAACAGAATATTGTAGGAATTAGCCCACATGGCCCATGGGATTGAGAATTCTGAATTCTGTAGGGCAGGCTGCAAGCTGGAATCTCTGATGAAAGTGAAGTTGAATTTCCCAGGAGAATCTGACTGGCTGAAGTAGAGGCAGAAATTCTTCTATCTGACTTCTGAAATCCTCAGTTCTGGCTTTAAGACCTCCAACTGATTGGATGAGGAGACTCCCCTCACTACTGAGGGCAATCTCCTTTGTTGATTTATAAATACAATCAGCTGTAGATGCAAATCCATCTAACAAAAACTTTCACGGTAACAATTGGGCTAGGGCTTGCTTTACCAATCAACTTGACACATATCCTAGCCAAGTTGAGGCATGAATTTAACCATCATAGATGCTGTGCTGGTTTGAACCTGATATGTACCCCAGAAAAGCCAATGCTTTTTTTTTTTTATCACATAGTTGTATATTCATCATCATGATCATTTCTTTGAACATTTGCATCAATTCAGGAAAAGAAATAAAAAGAAAACAGAAAAAAAATCATGCATACCATACCCCTTACCCCTCCTTTCATTGATCACTTGCATTTCAATCTACTAAATTTATTTTAACATTTGTTCCCCCTATTATTTATTTATTTTTATTCTGTATGTTTTACTCATCTGTCCATAAGGTAGATAAAAGAGGCATCAGACACAAGGTTTTCCACAATCACACAGTCACATTGTGAAAGCGGTATCATTATACAATCATCTTCAAGAAACATGGCTATTGGAACACAGCTCTACATTTTCAGGCAGTTCTATGCTCTTTTTTTTTTCAAACTTTTTTTAGTGTAAAATATAACATATATACAAAGCAAAGAAAGAAAAAAGCAATAATTTTCAAAGCACACATCCACAAGTAGTTACAGAATAGATTCCAGAGTATGTCATTGGCTACCATTTCACCAACTCAAGATTTTTCCTTCTAGCTGCTCCAAAACACTGGAGGCTAGAAGGAATATTAATATAGTGATTCAGCAGCCATACTCTCTTGTTAAATCTTATTTACTCTTATACTTCCTCCTCCTCTACTCCTTCTCCCAATGACCATTTTGACTTGTTAATGTTGAGAAGGGGAGTCAATATTAAAGGACAGAGGTATGTAATTAATTGATAATCCTGGAGAGGCTGGTTCCTCTGAGTTTCAGGATTTATCTGACCTACGAACTCGCTGGGAATTATATCTTCCAGGAAGGCAAACCTACTACATGAAACCCTTATAGAGTCGCAGTTCAGGCCCTAGGTGTTCTTTTTATTTTGTATGCTGTTTGGTGGGGGTCACATTTCATTATTATTTTTCCATGTGACTATCCCATTATTGCATTACCATTTGTTGATCTTTTTTTTTGGAAGTGCACAGTCCGGGAATTGACTTCCAATTTCATTCCTTTATGATCTGAGAAAGTGTTTTGTATGAGTTCAATATTTTTAAATTCATTAAGACTTGCTTTGTGACCCAGCATATGGTCTATCCTTGAGAATGATCCATGAGCACTTGAGAAAAAGGTGTATCCTGCTGTTGTGGGGTGTAATGTTCTATACATGTCTGTTAAGTCTAGCTCATTTATTGTATCATTCAAATTCTCTGTTTCTTTATTGATCCTCTGTCTAGATGTTCTGTCCATTGATGAGAGTGGTGAATTGAAGTCTCCAACTATTATGGTAGATGTGTCTATTTCTCTTTTCAGTGTTTGCCATATGTATTTTGGAGCATTCTGACTCGGTGCATAAATATTTATGATTGTTATGTCTTCTTGTTGAATTGTTCCTTTTATTAATACATAGTGCCCTTCTTTGTCTCTTTTAACTGTTTTACATTTGAGGTCAAATTTGTTGGATATTAGTATAGCTATTCTTGCTCTTTTCTGATTGTTGTTTGCATGAAATACAACCCAACCGTTCACTTTCAACCTATGTTTATCCTTGGGTTTAAGATGTGTTTTCTGTAGACAGCATATAGATGGGTCCTGTTTTTTAATCGATTCTGCCAGTCTATGTCTTTTGATTGGGGAATTTAATCCATTAACATTTAGTGTTATTACTGTATGGGTAGTACTTTCTTCTACCACTTTGCTTTTTGGATTTTATATGTCATATCTAGTTTTCCTTCTTTTTACCTTTACTCATAGTCTTCCTTTCTACACTCTTCTCCACACCTCTCTCTTCTGGCTTTTCGTATCTGTCTCTAGTGCTCCCTTTAGTATTTTTTGTAGAGCTGGTCTCTTGGTCACAAATTGTCTCAATGATATTTTGTCTGAAAATGTTTTAATTTCTCCCTCATTTTTGAAGGACAGTTTTGCTGGATATAGAATTCTTGGTTGGCAGTTTTTCTCTTTTAGTAATTTAAATATATCATCCTCCTGTCTTCTTGCCTCCATGGTTTCTGCTGAGAAATCTACACATAGTCTTATTGGGCTTCCCTTGTATGTGATGGATTGCTTTTCTCTTGCTGCTTTCAAGATTCTTTCTTTCTCTTTGACCTCTGACATTCTGATTAGTAAGTATGTTGGTGTACATCTATTTGGATCTATTCTCTGTGGGGTACGCTGCACTTCTTGGATCTATAATTTTAAGTCTTTCATAAGAGTTGGGAAATTTTCAGTGATAATTTCCTCCATTAATTTTTTTCCTCCTTTTCCTTTCTCTTCTCCTTCTGGGACACCCACAACCCGTATATTCCCGCGCTTCATGTTGTCATTCAATTCCCTGAGTCCCTGCTCATATTTTCCCAATATTTTCTTTTGCTTGTAAGATTTCAGATGTTCCATCCTCCAGTTCACTAATCCTATCTTCTGCCTCTTGAAATCTTCCATTGTAGGTTTCCATTGTTTTTTTCATCTCTTCTACTGTGCTTTTCATTCCCATAAGTTCTGTGATTTGTTTTTTCAGACTTTCTATATCTTCTTTTTGTTCATTCCTTGCCTTCTTTATATCCTCCTTCAATTCATTGATTTGATTTTTGATAAGGTTTTCCATGTCTGTTAGAACATTCTTAATTCATTGTTTCAACTCCTGTATCTCATTTGAATTGTTGGTTTGTTCCTTTGACTGGGCCATATCTTCAATTTTCCTAGTGTGATTTGTTATTTTTTGCCTGTGTCTAGGCATTTAATTACCTTAATTAGTTTATTCTGGAGATTGTTTTCACTTCTTTTTGAAAGGCTTAGGAGGTGAAACGGTGAGAAAGAAGGAAGGTAGACTGGGAAATTTAAAGTGGGCGGGTTTATTTCTGCACTCCCGGGCTGAGCTCACCGAATACAAGATGGAGGGAGGTGAGTCAGCACCTGGGTGATGGCGTGGGCAGTTTTTAAGCAAGGGGGTCAGGTGATGTCTGGAAGGGGCGGTTCCAGAAGTCATGTTGGGAGGGGCAACACAGCCTCCGCAGCTCCAGTTGCAGTGCGCTTCTCCATTCCACTGACCTAACACTTTTACCTAGGGTTTTCTTGCTGGATGAATTTGTTGTCTATCTGTTCTTTGACATTCAGTTCAGCTTTTTCTGGACCTCTAGCTTAGGTTTGTTTAACAGAGGAGAATTTTTCAGTTCTTGTTTCTTGCCCTACCTGTATGATACCTTCCTCCCTCACCCTTAGGAGGGTCTACTTAGGTATTATAGACCCCAGCCGGACTTTCCCAGACCAAACTGGCCTCTTGTCAGGAAGAAAGAGTCACCTGCATCAGTTTTCTCTGAGGGTGAGACCCAGCAGGTTGAAAGACTTTCCTGTGACATCTCTGGACTCTGTTTTTCTTATCCTGCCCAGTATGTGGCACTTGTCTGCCTGCAGGTCCCACCAACATAAGATGATGTGGTACCTTTAACTTTGCAGACTCTCCCTGCTAGGGGCGTGGTGGTGACAGAGGAGAAGTTGTAGGCTGGTTTTAATGGTTTCAAGTTACCAAGCCCTGGTGTCTGCATTCCTTGAGGGAGGGAATCCACCTGATTTGGGCTTCACTTCTCCTCTGGGGAAGGCACAGGCTCCAGACAAGCTCTCAAACAAGCTTGTTTCTGCCCATGACTGGGCAGTTGCAGACAGGCCGGGAATTGAATCTGGGTCTAGAATTCTGCTATTGAACTACACTTGCACACCCTTCTGGGTGTTCTTAAGAATCAACAGGAATGATGTTGGTTGGGGCTTAGCAAACCATGGCAATTAGCACTATCAAACTGAAGCTCGCATAAGAGTAGCTTCCAGAATAGCCTCTTGACAAGCCTATGCTCTTTTTTTTTGTTGTTATATATATGTATATTTATATATAATAAACCTTTTATAAACCAGAAGAATGTCTCATATCTCAGTTTCATCAAAAGCTATGGATTCATTTATCTCAGTACCTGGTATGCAGGAAATTGTTTTGAACCTTCCTGGTGCTCTTTCTCTTCTGAATGTTTTTTTTTTTTAATTTTTTTATTAATAAAAAAAAAGAAAAGAAATTAACACAACATTTAGAAATCATTCCATTCTACACATGCACTCAGTAATTCTTAGTATCATCACATAGATGTATAATCATCATTTCTTAGTACATTTGCATCGATTTAGGAAAAGAACTAGCAAAACAGCAGAGAAAGATATAGAATGTTAATATAGAGAAGAGAATTAAAATAATAATACTAATAAAAATATATATATATATAAAAAGGAAAAAGAAAAAAACAAAAACAAAAGATACAAACAAAAAACTATATTTCAGGTGCAGCTTCATTCAGTGTTCCAACCTAGTTACATTACACTTAGGTATTATTGTGCTGTCCATTTTTGAGTTTTTGTATCTAGTCCTGTTGCACAGTCTGTACCCCTTCAGCTCCAATTACCCATTATCTTACCTTGTTTCTAACTCCTGCTGGTCTCTGTTACCAATGATATATTCCAAGCTGATTCTCGAATGTCGGTTCACATCAGTGGGACCATACAGTATTTGTCCTTTAGTTTTTGGCTAGACTCACTCAGCATAATGTTCTCTAGGTCCATCCATGTTATTACATGCTTCATAAGTTTAGTCTGTCTTAAAGCTGCCTAATATTCCATCGTAGGTATATGCCACAGTTTGTTTAGTCACTCATCTGTTGATGGACATTTTGGCTGTTTCCATCGCTTTGCAATTGTAGATAATGCTGCTATAAACACTGGTGTGCAAATGTCCGTCTGTGTCTTTGCCCTTAAGTCCTTTGAGTAGATACCTAGCAGTGGTATTGCTGGGTCATAATCCATTCTGCCAGTCTATGTCTTTTGATTGGGAAATTCAGTCCATTAACTTTTAGTGTTATTACTGTTTGGATAATATTTTCCTCTACCATTTTGGCTTTTGTATTATATATATCATATCTGATTTTCCTTCTTTCTATACTTTACTCCATACCTCTCTCTTCTGTCTTTTCGTATCTGACTCTAGTGCTCCCTTTAGTATTTCTTGCAGAGCTGGTCTCTTGGTCACAAATTCTCTCAGTGACTTTTTGTCTATAAATGTTTTAATTTCTCCTTCATTTTTGAAGGACAATTTTGCTGGATATAGAAGTCTTGGTTGGCAGTTTTTCTCTTTTAGTAATTTAAATATATCATCCCACTGTCTTCTAGCTTCCATGGTTTCTGCTGAGAAATCTACACATAGTCTTATTGGGTTTCCCTTGTATGTGACAAATTGTTTTTCTCTTGCTGCTTTCAAGATCCTCTCTTTCTCTTTGACCTCTGACATTCTAACTAGTAAGTGTCTTGGAGAATGCCTATTTGGGTCTATTCTCTTTGGGGTGCGCTGTGCTTCTTGGATCTGTAAATTTAGGTCTTTCATAAGAGTTGGGAAATTTTCAGTGATAATTTCTTCCATTAGTTTTTCTCCTCCTTTTCCCTTCTCTTCTCCTTCTGGGACACCCACAACACGTATATTTGTGCGCTTCATATTGTCATTCAGTTCCCTGATACTCTGCTCAAGTTTTTCCATTCTTTTCCCTATTGTTTCTGTTTCTTTTTGGAATTCAGATGTTCCATCCTCTAGTTCACTAATTGTAGCTTCTGTCTCTTTAGATCTACCATTGTAGGTATCCATTGTTTTTTCCATTTTTTCTTCTTTGTCCTTCACTCCCATAAGTTCTGTGATTTGTTTTTTCAGATTTTCTATTTCTTCTTTTTGTTCAGCCCATGTCTTCTTCATGTCCTCCCTCAATTTATTGATTTGGTTTTTGAAGAGTTTTTCCATTTCTGTTTGTATATTCAGCATTAGTTGTCTCAGCTCCTGTATCTCATTTGAACTATTGGTTCGTTCCTTTGACTGGGCCATATCTTCAATTTTCCGAGCGTCATCCATTATTTTCTGCTGGTGTCTGGGCATTTGATCAGATTTCCCTGGGTGTGGGACCCAGCTGGTTGAAAGGTTTTTCTGTGAAATCTCTGGGCTCTGTTTTTCTTTTCTTGCCCAGTAGGTGGCGCTCGTGGTGCTCGTCTGTCTGCGGGGCCCACCAGTAAAAGATGCTGTGGCTCCTTTAGCTTGCCAATCCGAATCTCGCAGTCGGGCCCAGGAAACCGCGCGCGTGGAGGGGGGTCTCCGGCCGCCACGGCTTGGGGGAGTGCCGGTCCAAATTGCCCAGCTGGCCCGAGACGCCAAGTGTGGTGGGAGGGTCCCGCTATCCAACGTTCCCAGTCAGACCGGGGAGCCACGTGCGTGGAGGGGACCCCAGTCGCCAGCCGCCCCGGCCGGGAAAATGCGCGCCCCTCGGGTATCTCACCGCAGCGGATTCTCCCTGCCTGTTCAGCCGTTCCAGAATGGGGTACGCTATCTTTTTGGTCTCTGTCGTGGCTCCGGGAGCTGTTTCGTATTGTTTCTGTTTCTTTAGTTGCTTTTCTGGAGGACGAACTAAGACCCGCGCGTCTTACTAAGCCGCCATCTTCTCCGGAAGTCCCAAGCCTATGCTCTTTTGATCCATCCCTGTGGGAGCAGACCCATTGTGGGTGGGACCTTTTGCTTAGGTTGTTTCCATGGAGATGAGTGTGACCCAGCCTATTCAAAGTGGGTCTCAGTCTCCTTGCTGGAGTCCTTTATGAGATGGTAAAAGACAGATAAAACTCAGAGAGCTCAGAGAAGCTAAGGGAGAAAGAAAATGTCCACAGAGACATTTTGGAGAGAGCTTATAGAAAAGCGCCCACAGAAGCTCAGAGACATTTTGGAGAGAAGGACCAGCAGATGTCGCATGTGCCATCCCACATTACAGAGGAACCCTGGATGCAGCAGCCTTTCCTGTGAGGTGGCTTCCTCTTGATGCCTTAATTTGGATGTTTTCATGGCTTAGAATTGTAGATCTGTAACGTAGTAAATCACCATTGTAAAAGCCAACTCATTTCTGGTATATTGTGTGCCAGCAGTTTTAGCAAAGTGAAGCAGATGCTATCCACCTTATTTCAAGCTTCCAAATTTTGTATGAGAGGACCTCTTTGGAAGCATCTAACTTGTAAAAAGAATTCTAGCTGCAAAGGCATCTGGGAAAGATAGATTTTTCTTTGCAGCCTCTCCATCTAAGGTAGAAAGGAGTTTGAGTGAGTCAATCCATTGTTCCAAGAACATTTTTAATACAGCTATTTCTTGATTTTTCATTTTTAGATATCTATTGATTTCATACATTGGAAGATGGGTTTATTATTATTTTTCACTCCCTCCTTCTTTATAATGCATTTTTTTCTCTTCTCATCCAAGCAGTATAGTTCTAAAACAATTTTTGGTTCGAATGGTATTCATTATTTATATTATCATGACAATGTAAGTGTAATTCATGGCTAAACAATGTACCATATTGCAATTATATCTCATTTCCTATATATTTCTTTCCTAGGAGTTTATGATTGTTTGAATTTTCCTTTGATTGCTTTTCTATTAATTTATCACTAATTTGTTTCCAAATTCTTCTCCAGAAGCATAGATTTCCTTTCCATTCAAATGCATGGTAATTAATCAATTTCATCTCTGCCCTGGAAACATTCCTTCTGGAGCCAAGTAAAGGGATCTATTTTTTTCCTTCAAAATTTTGGCCTGAAACCCCTGTTTTCATCTGGACCTCTTGCTCCTTGGTCTCCTGCATCCTGGAATGTTCCCTCACTTTCATCCTGTGGTTTCCATTTGCCTCTCTTAGTAAGCTGTCATGTCTTTTTTCTTTATCTAACTCCTAGCTTTGTCAAAACACATGTTTCAGTAACTCTGTGAAAAAGGGGGCAAGGGAGAGAAATTTTTGAGACTCTGTCTGAAAATAACTTTCTGTTGTCACATCTCATTAATAATTTTACTGAGCATAGAATTTTAAGTTGTTAAATTTCCATCTCAATCTTGATTTCCAACTAAATTCTTCATTATTTTCAATACTGCTGTTGAAAATCCCTGTCATCAGAGTCCTAATCCTTTTTATGTGGCCTGTCTTCTTCTCTTTGAAATATTTTAGGGTTTTCCTCTTTGTGGTTTTTTGTTTGTTTATTTTTTGGGGTGGGGTGGGGGTTCACGGTCTGGGAATTGAACTCGGGTCTCCTGCATGGAAGGCGAACATTCTACCACTGAGCCGCCTGTGCACCCCCCAGTGTTTTTAAAATTCATCATGATTAACTGGGACATCCTTCCTTTTGCCTGACACTGAATAATCCCTCTCAGTTTGGCATCTATGTGTCTCAGTTTTGGGAAATTTTCTTGAATTTTTTTTTTTATAATTTCCTTTTTCTTCCTAGAAATCCTATTATTCTTTCAAATTAATCATCCAATTTTCATATATCTTATATCCCATATCCATATCTTTATTTTGGTTTCTTTCTTTTAGGATATTTTTTCAACTTTAAATTCCAACACTTCTAACAAACCTTTTGCTTTTAACATCATATTTTAAAATTAACAATATTTCCTTTTACTTTTGTTTAATTTTTATAGACTCGTTCTTTTTTTCATGGAGGCAATACCTTCTCTTATTTCTAAGAACATATCAATTAATTTATAGTTTTATTTCATATGGATAATTTCTTAGTTTTATTGGGCTCTTTTCAATGTCTGTTTCTTCTGAGCTTCTTATTTTTTGTTTTTTTCCCAATCTCTGTTTTTCATTTTAGTGGCTTTCTTTAAATGGTGACTGTGCTGGTTTATCCAATTACTGCCTCAACCGCGAACGTGCACCGTCTTGCCTACCTGCTCTGTGAATGGAGCTGTAAGCATTTCTCCTTGCAGCGAGCACAGAATTCGTCTATGTCAGTAGAGGGCGCTGGAGGGATGTTGTAGGAGGAAGGAACTTCCCTACCTGCGTTCAGTGAGCTGGAGATTTTAATTCTTGTTGTTCCTGCTGCACCGCGGATCAGCACTGCTGGTGCTGACGCCCAGTGGGCTTCCTCCCCGCCGCCTGCCGAGAGCGTGCAGTCCCTCCGGGAGCTGGTGCGGACGTGGACACTGCATCTGCGGTCTTGCATGTGTTGGGTGGGTTCTCCATGCTCAAACAGCCTCCGCTGCAGCCCACCACGTGGCCTAGCTTTGGCCCCCATCCCGGTGAACCTCTGTGCCATGCGGTGGGCTCAACCACACCCTTCCTGGTAGGTCTATATGGAGACCCCCTCAGCTTCGTTCTTCGTTGGGTTTTCTCCTTCAGCTCTGTGGTAGTCTTTAGAGTCTCTTTACATCCTTATAGTCACTCCCCAGTTAGGCCATCATTCTCTGTATTAAACTTTCCCTGCTTCATTAGAGCTTACTTTCTGTGTTTGAATTTGCCAGAAAAATAGAACCAATGTGGGACATGACTCCCAGGGATGTAAATCTCTCTGGCAACGTGGGACAGAAATCCTGGGATGAGCTGGGACCTGGCATGATGGGATTGAGAAAGCCTTCTTGACCAAAAGGGGAAGAGAGAAATGAGACAAGGTAGTCTCAGTGGTTGAGAGATTTCAGAGTTGAGACCTTATCTTGGAGGTTATTCTTATGCATTCTATAGATATCCCTTTTTAGTTTATGGTGTATTGGAGTGGTTGGAGGGAAGTTCTGTATTTGGTTAGTCTGTTTGTTTTGGGGTTTTTTTAAAAATATTTTTGTTGACAAATCTTCACACACATACAGTCCATACAATGGTGTACAATCTGTTGAAGTGTGTTCCGGTAGCCTTGATTCTTAAGACATTGTATAATGATAGAGCTTTTACAGTGTGACTGTGGGGTTGTGAAAATCTTCTGTCAGATGCTCCTTTTATCCAGGGTATGGACAGATGAGTAAAAAAATATGGATAAAAAATAAATAAGGGGATAAGGGGTAAAAAAAACACCACCACACAATTGGGTAGATTGAGATACTAGTGGGCAGTGAGAGGGAGGGGTAAAGGTAATGGGATTTATGAGTTTTTTCTTTATTCGTTTTATTTTTCTGGAGTGATACAAATGTTATAAAAATGATCATGGTGAGGAATACACACTATGTGATGATATTGTAAGCCATTGATTGTCCCCCATCTATGGACTGTATGTGTGTGAAGATATGTCAGTAAAAACACTTGTTAAAAAAAACCCAAAACAGAAAGAAGCAGAACCAACAGGATATCAAGTCTGAATTCTGTAGGACAGGCCACAAATTGAGAACATGGTATTCACGTTGAATTCCCAGGAGAAGCTTAAGTAGAGTTAGAAATTTTTTTTTTCTGACTGCCACAATCCTCAGTTCTCTGTCTCAGCCCTCCAACTGATTGGATGAGGGCTAATAGCTGAAGGAAATCTCTTTTGTTGATTGTAGGTGCAATCAACCACAGATGCAAACAACAGGCAAATTCTTTAAAGCCACAAAATACCCTCATAGTAACAGTCAGGACAGTGCTTATATGATCAAACAACTGGACACCATCACCTGACCAAGTTGATCCATGAACTTAATCATCACAGCTTCTGTCTCTGGATTGGACCTTGCCTGAGGCAATAATTCTTGGCTCATATTTTAAGCTCTTTGGGAGCTTCAGGTGTGTGGGTGTAGCTTTTTCAGCTTGTATCTTAACTGTAGATTGATTAGGCTCAACTGTTTCTCCAGGAGATCCTTTTAATCACACAGGGTCTGATCTGGCCAAAGGAAAAACTAAAAATATTTAAATTTATATTAAAATTTTATATAAAGAATTGTTAAGCATATATTGATCTACAGAGGCAAAAAGTGTTGGAAGCAGCTATGGACCCTGAGGCTAGGGAACCAAAGCAAGAGCTTGGGATGATTACATCTTAGAATCTTGGAATGAAGGCCCCAGGGAACTGGAAAACAAACCTCTGAGGAGTGGCTCTGACCTGGCTGGGGGCTGGTATCTGAGGTGGTGTAAGAAGGTCGATGCTAGGAGTGTGGAAAAACTGCAATTGGGGCCAACCACTGCAACTGGAATCGACCATTATTGCCGGGTTGAAGACCCTTTGCTGGGGGGTGCTGACAGGATAGGGAAGCAAAGGTCAGGGAGCAAGACCCCTCCCCCTACAGCCTCGCAGCCTCCCTCTAAGCATAAGAGGGGGCCAACTGGCAAAGGTGGTTTTAGCAGGGGTGGGGACTGTGGCTGGAACTTAATACCCAACACAACTCCTTACTCCTGGTGTCTGTAGGGTTTTTTCTTGTTCAGGCCAGAGGGAATTTCCTCATTGTCTTCCTGGGGGAAGTTGGGCTGCCAGGGCAGAGCTGACTGGGGTAAGGAGACCTGGAGGCCTTCCATTTCATGTGACCTCTCAGTGAGGTGGCCACCCAGGAGCGACTCTGCCATCTAGGGTGAGTTAGGGGATCTGGGCTCCAATGGCATCTTATACAGACCTTCAACTTCCATTCCTGGACCCTCTTTTTCTTTCCCCCATCTACCCAATTTATTTTACCCCTATCCCCACTATTATTTATTTATTTATTATCCTTGTTTTTTTCACTTATCTGTCCATACCTTGCATGAAAGGAGCATCAGACACAAGGTTTTCACAATCACACAGGCACACTGTAAAAACTGTATCTTTATACAATCATCTTAAGAATTAAGATTACTGGAATACAGCTCAACAGTTTCAGGTACTTCTCTCCAGCCACTCCAATACACTGTTAAGTAAAATGGAGATATCTATATAATGTGCAAGAATAACCTCCAAGATAATCTCTTGACTCTCAAACCTCTCAGCCACTGAAACTTTATTTTGTCTCATTTCTCTCTTCCCCCTTTTGGTTGAGAGGGCTTTCTCAATCCCTTGATGCCAGGTCCCAGCTCATCCCGGGAGTTCTGTACAATGTTGCCAGGGAGATTTATACCCCTGGGAGTCATGTCGCACATAGGAAGGAGGGCAGTGAGTTCACTTGCTAAGTTGGCTTAGAGAGAGAGAGAGGCCACATGTGAGCAACAAAAGAGGTTCTCCTGTGGTGACTCTTAGGCCTAACTTTAAGTAGGCTTAGTTTATCCTTTGCAGGAATAAGTTTCATAGAGGCAAACCACAAGATCAAGGGTTCAGGCTATTGATTTGGTTGTCCCCACTGCTTGCTAGAATATCAGAAATTCTCCACATGGGGAGGCTGAATATTTCCTCCTTTCTCCCCAGTCCCCCAAGGGAACTTTGCAAGTGCTTTTTTATTCACTGCCCAAATTACTCTGGGATTTACCGAGGCATCACATTAACCTGGACAAACCAACAAATTCTCACATTCTGTTCAAGATTCCATGTACTTATGGTGTTCAATTAAACTGGCCATACAAGTTAAATTAGGTAATGCACTACCCAAAATATAAAATTTGCATGAAATAAACATCTCTCCATTTGGTCTCACACAAAAGTTGAAGTTTTAAAATAGGGATGATATCATCCTTTACCCTGTATTCTTCTCTACCTTAGTCCTCTCCAGATCAGCTTCCTTCACATCTGTAGTCAAAGTCAGATCCCTTTTCCAACTTTTTAAACAGTTGCTGTATGGGGTAGTGCTGACTTTCATAGTTTCAGAGCTCTAACTCTGAGTCTCAGGAGTCACATAAATACCTTGGGGCCCTCTTAGAATCCCACTTTTGGAGGTAGTTGGCTCAGTCCTTTTGTACTTTACATTATGCCTTGTGAAATCATCTTGCCTCTGGGACTCTCTCACTGCCATTTTACCTCTTACTTTCTCTTATCTGTAAGACATTTGTCCATTTGCTGTCCAGATCCCGATTTATTCATATATCCATTTAGACTGCAGAGTCTCCTGTTATTTTTTGACCTTGCAGGTTCTGGGTTGCTGTTTTTTTTTTAACATGGGCAGGCATTGGGAATCGAACCCGGGTCTCCAGCATGGCAGGTGAGAACTCTGCCACTGAGCCACGGTGGCCTGTCCCAGGTTCAGGCTTTTTAAAAACTCCTGCACCATATTTCTGGTATTTCTGGTGGACCCTGGTATGGATGGACTGGCGCCATGAAGAACCAAATGGCGTGAGGACTCTTTCTTTTTGATTCCTCTCCATTTTCTCTGGCTCTCCCCTGCCCCTGGGTAGCCCTTGAGTCTCTACTCCACTGTGTGGCTCAAGGGTCTTGCAACAAAATCCTCTCCTGGGTGGATGGGGCAGCTGAGAATGCTACTGCCATATCATCCTATGGAGATGGTTTCCAGGAACAACACCAGGGAGGTTACAGCTTTATTTTTACTTTTTTTGACCCCTAAATAATGATGAGAAACAAAACAGGGTGAATATAAGTGGGCTAATTTGCATTCCCAACTATAGATGTTCATAAAACATCTGCATTTTTATATTGCTGCCAAGGGCAAGGACTGTAGAACAGTATTAGGGCAATCTTAAGAACTGTGAAAGAGGCTGTCTTTTGCTCAATAACTTCCCTCCTTCCATTAAAAATAACATGTATTGGGTTTGGAACCTTCTGGGAGAAAAAGATACATATTATAACTAAGAAAGTAAAAATAATCTCTAATGCCAATACAAAGAGATTTGGGTATCTTCCTCCTAGTTTATTTTTCCCCAAATATACTTTTTTTCTACTTAACTGCATGTGAAAAGCGATTTTTTTTAACAATATGAACATTCTTTTTTTATCACATAGGTGTATTTCATCATCATGATCATTTCTTAGAACATTCGCATCAATTCAGAAAAAGAAATAAAAAGAAAACAGAAAAAAAAATCATATATACCATACCCCTTACCCCTCCCTTTCATTGATCACTAGCATTTCAATCAGTTTATTTTAACATTTGTTCCCCCTATTATTTATTTTTATTCCATATGTTCTACTTGTCTGTTGATAAGGTAGATAAAAGGAGCATCAGAAACAAGGTTTTCACAATCACACAGTCACATTGTGAAAGCTGTATCATTTTACAATCATCTTCAAGAAACATGGCTACTAGAACACAGCTCTACATTTTCAGGCAGTTCCCTCCAGCCTCTCCATTACACCTTAACTAAAAAGGTGATATCTGTTTAAAGCATAAGAATAACCTCCAGGATAACTTCTTGACTCTGTTTGGAATCTCTCAGCCATTGACACTTTATTTTGTCTCATTTCACTTTTCCCCCTTTTGTTCGAGAAGGTTTTCTCAATCCCTTGATGCTGAGTCTCAGCTCATTCTAGGAATTCTGTCCCATGTTGCCAGGAAGGTCCACACCCCTGGGAGTCATGTCCACATAGACAGGGGGAGGGTGGTGAGTTTGCTTGTTGTGTTGGCTGGAGAGAGAGGCCACATCTGAGCAACAAAAGAGGTTCTTTTGGGGGTGACTCTTAGGCCTAATTTTAAGTAGGCTTGACCTATCCTTTGTGGGGTTAAGTTTCATATGAACAAACCCCAAGATTGGGGACTCAGCCTATTGCTGTGGCTGTCCCCACTGCTTGTGAGAATATCAAGAATTCTCCACTTGGGGAAGTTGAATTTTCCCCCTTTCTCACCATTTCCCCAAGGGGACTTTGCAAATATTTTTTACTCACTGTTCAAATCACTTGGAATTTATAGGGACATCACTCTGGACAGCCCTACAAAATCTTATGCCCTACTCAAGATTCCATGTACTTATGGTGTTCAATTAACCTGTCCACATAAGTTATATTAGGAACTGCACTAGTCAAAATATAAATTCTGTACCAAATAAACATTTTTTTGCTTTAGTCTCACACATAAGTTAAAATTTTTAAATATTAATTACCCTCTATTTTCAACACCCTGCAGTAATGACATTCTTTTGTTCTTCCTCATGCAAAAACATTTTTTAATTTGTACATTTACTCACTATCATTGTACACTCTAGGCATTCCTCAATTATACCATCTCAGTCCTTATCGTCTATCTTTCCTTCTGATTTCATTTGTGCCCCCAGGCCTCCTCCCTCTGTCATTCTCACATTCAGCTTCACTCAGTGTTCTAACATAATTGTATTACAGTTAGGTAGTGTTGTGCTGTCCATTTCTGAGTTTTTACAATCAGCCCGGATATAACAACATTTTTACTCCCTAAATTCTGTCCCTCAATCACAGACATTGTATACCCTTGTGATATATATATATATTTAACCCATCCTGGATTCTCTTATATTGAGTTCTGTTTAATGGTCTTGTTTCCTTGTCTAAGTTTGCTATAGGGAACAATATCATGAAATCATTTATTGAGAATATGGTACAGAAATTTTGCTGAGGACTTTTTTTTCTTCACCTTTGCAATACCCAGAGTCCCTTATTAGAAACACCTTGGGAGGAATTTATTTTAGAATTCACTTCCAGAAAAAGTTCTGCTTGCTTCTTTTTACTCCTAAGGTCTATAGACTGCTCATGTCTCTATACACAGAAAGCTTCAAATAAAACTTTCTCAATCTCCTCAATATTGTCAACCTCAAACTGTGGGGCATTTTCATTTTCCTTTCTCTTTGTATTTACAATTCTTTTCCCACAATCTGTTTCAAAATTTATTGCTTTTTTGTATATATATTATAGTTCATGATAAAAAAATATTTAAAAAACAAAGAAAAAGTTGACATAAGTACTGCCTTTACTGTAACAATAGTGAATGTGAATGGATTAAACTCCGTAATCAGACACAGATGGGCACAATGGATAAAAAAGTATGATCCAACAATATGCTGTCTACAAGAAATTCACCTTAGACCTAAAGGCACAAATAGGTTGAAAATGAAAGGCTGAAAAGAGATATTCCATGCAAACAGAAACAAAAAAAAGCTGGGGTACTAATACTAACATCTGACAAAATAGGCTATAAATACAAAACTGTTTTAAGAGACAAAGAAGGACACTATATATTAATAAAAGGGGAAATCCATCATAAAGAAATAACAACCATAAATATATGTGCACCTAACCATAGTCCCCCAAAATTCATGAGGCCAACACTGGCAAAACTGAAGGGAGAAATAGACGCCTCTGCAATAATAGTGGGAGATTTCAATATATCACTCTTACAATACACAATACATCTAGAGAGAAGATCAATATGGAAACAGAGAATTTGAATAATATAATAAGTGAACTAGACCTAACAGACATATATAGACCATTGTACCCCAAAACAGGATATACATTGCTTTCAAGTGCTCATAGATCATATTCTAAGATAAGCAAAATGTTGGGTCACAAAACACATCTCAAAATTTAACAAGATTGAGATTATACAAACCACTTTCTCTAACCACAATACAATGAAGCTGGAAATAAGAAACAGGTGGAGAGGGGGGTGCAAGGGTAGTTCAGCAGTAGAAGTCTCACCAGCCATGCGGGAGACGTGGGTTCAATTCCCGGCCCATGCACTTCTCACTGCTGGTGAGAAGGTAAAACGGTGCAGCCACTGTGAAAGACAGTTTGGCAATTCCTCAGGAAGCTGAGTAAGGTACTGCCATGCGACCCGGAAATCCCACTACTAGGTATATACCCAGAAAAACTGAAAGCAGGAACTCAAATAGACATTTTCACACCAATGTTTATGGTGGCATTATTCATAATTGCCAATACATATGATGGAATATTATTCAGCTAGGGGATAAAGAATTGCTCGGCCCTGCAGCTCCAGCATCTACTCCTGTCTGGGACTGTGTCTCTGCTCTGAAATTCTGCAGAGCACAAATGCCACAGTCTCTCTTCCCGGTGGGATTTTGTGTCAGTGGTTCCATCCCTCTTACTTCACAGGATTTTATTTGTTCCACAGGAATCACGGCATTGTGCAGGACCCCTAATCTGCAGCTCTTGGAACTCACTATCCCATAGAATCTTGGAATGCATCTTCTATGAACCCAAACTGGGCCACTGAATGCGCAAACTAGACAGGGCGAGAGGAGCCCAGGAGTCAGTTTGACTCAAGAACTCTTTTTCATGATCTTGGCCCTCTGTAGCCTCCACTGTAAATCCTCCTTCAGTCCTTTCACAAGCAGTGGGCCATGGCTGGGTTCCCTCCCATGCATTAGATCTGCCTTGCTTCAGTTGCTGCAAAGTGGCCTTTTTGGCAAGACTCAGAATTTCCCTGGAATCTATTCATTTCTGCTGCTCTTGGGAAAAGGTAGAAACTATGAAGCCAGAGAAGGGGAGGCTGCAGGCGCTCGGCCACACCTGGCGACCACGGCCGAGTACCGCCCTCCGCGCCATCGTGGAACCCTGATGCTCCACAGCCCTCCTTCGCTTACAGTGGAAACACTGATAATGACAGCGGGAGTCCGGGCAGTGGCTGCACATGAGCAGAGCGCGCCCGGGGTGGGCTTTTAAAAAATTGTCATGTATATTTATTTATTGCCATTTCATTTTGTGTGCTTTTTGTTTGTTTACATTTTTATTGTTAAATATAACATATATACAAAAACGCAATAAATTTCAAAGTACTTTGTAGCAAGTAGAACAGATTATGGAAGAGATGTCAGAGTTTGGTATGGGTTACAGTTCCACAATTTTTGGTTTTTCCTTCTAGCTGCTCCAAGACACTGGAGACTAAAAGGAATATAGAGGTAGTTATTCGGCAGTCATAGTCATTTGTAAAATCCTATCTTCTCTGTTATAACTCTTCCTTCTCCTTTGATCCTTCTCCCAATTGTTAGGGGTATTTTAACTTTTTGCTGTTGGAAAGGGGTGTCGACAATATGGGATAGGCGGATGGAACTAGTTGATGTTCTTAGAGAAATTGGCCTTGCTGAGTTTCAGCGTTTATCTGGCCTAGGAATCATCTGGAGATTGTAGATTTCTGGAAAGGAATCTTAACGCGTGAAACTTTTGTAGAATTTCAGATATAGCCATAGGTATTCCTCAGGGTTAATATGAATGATGTTGGTTAGTGTTTGACAAACCATGGTAATCAGCAATATCTAGCTGAAGCTTGTAAAAGAGTTGCCCCCAGATTCAAAGGGAGCACCTAACCCCCTGAACTTCCGTGGTGTCAGCAGAGCTCTTGCTCTCACCAAGCTATCTCATAATGAGGAATGTCCTCAAGTAGGAATAGAGTTTAAATACTCAGTATCTGAAACAATTACAACTATCCACTAAATAATATAGTTGTATTAAGATTTTAGTTGCTAGAAACAATACCCATCTTGGGTTATGTTGCACACCCCACCCCACCACCAAAAAGGGAGAAGAACAAACTTTTATTATATGACATTGAGATTACTCATGGGATCTATGGGCTCAGGATTCAGCCATACCTCAGGAAACGAATGGAAACATGACCTGGAAATACTGGTGTCTGGGCTCTACTTATGTTTGCAGCTCTCAGAGCTTCTGCTCCATTCTTCTCTCTGAAGCCTGGTTTTCAAGGTAGTTAGTCAGGATGAGAATACTTGGCTGCCATATGACCAGATGACCAGTGAGTTGACTTTACACATTAGGTCTCGCCACATGTCACCAGGGTGATGTGATTGATAGGAGGTGGGGTCCCAAAGGTGGTAATATTTGTCCTTCAACCTGGATGACAGGATTCAACCTCATAAGGGCCTGGGCAATGAGCATACAAGCTTTACTGGTACAAACAACAGGACAAAGCTATCATATTCCAGGAATAGAAAAAATGTGCCTGGAAGGCAGTGAACAAAAGGGAAAGTGATAGGGAATGAAACAAGGATGGTGAGGTAGGTGAGGGCAGGGTATTCTGGGATTTTAGAATCAGAATAAGAGGAAAAACAAGGTGAGGTCAAAGAATTTCCAAGCAGACTATGGCTGCTTTTGTAAATCCTGAACCGACCTAAAAAAAAAACTCACTGGATTGAATAGAGAGAAATAATGAAACCCAGAAGCAGATTAAGTTGCCTGCACTTGGCAGAATGGGGATGCAGAGATTTCATGGATTAGGTTCACATACAGAAAAAAAAGGTGATTGCATTTATGCACATAACTAAGTTGACTATAAAATTTATACTTGCTGTGTATGAAGGTGCATAGTAAAAATATCTAGAAATATGCATAAACTCATAATGACTACTTGCAGAATTGAATGGGTAAAGGTAGGCCCCAAAAGGAAATCTTAGCTTTATCCATAATGCTTTCAGTTTTTAAACCAGAATGTGTTGTTTGACTTATGTAACTAAAAGTCAAATTTAAAATTTTAAATGCAAGAACTGTTGTATCAGAGATGTTTCCTATTAAAATCTCATGAAAGGGTTTACTTCGAAATGGAGCAGAGAAAGAATAGCTTCTAGAAGACATTTATGAGTCTAGTAAGAAGATGGGAAAATTTATTTATATCACAAGGTAACCCCTGATAATTCCTTGAGCATGGAGAAAAATTTATGTCCCTTAGTTTTCTCCATGCTCATCTAATCCTCTGTAGGCATTAGTATGCATTCATATAGGCAATAAACTTTGATTTTTAATTGTTTGTTTTCTAAAAAAAAAAAAAAAAAGAGTAGCCCCCAGAATAGTCTCTTGACTCCATTTGAACTCTCTTAGCTACTGATACCTTATTTTGCTACACTTCTTTTTCCCCTTTTGGTCAGGAAGGCATTATCGATTCCACAGTGCCAGGGCTAAGCTCATCCCTGGAAGTCATGTCCCACACTGCTAGGGAGACCTTCACACCTGGATTTTATGTCCCATGTAGTGGGGAGAGTCATGATTTTCCCTGCAGAGTTGGGCTTAGAGAGAGAGGTTACATCTGAGCTACAAAAGAAGTTTTGTGGAAGTAACTCTTAAGCATACCTATAGGTAGACTTAGCTTCTCCACTGCATAAATAAGCTTCACAAGAGTAAGTCTCAAGATTAAGGGCTTGGCCTATTAACTTAGGAGTCCCTAATATTTGAGATAGTATCGGGGGTTTCCCCTGTGATAATGTTTAATAGTTCTATATATTTTCTCCCATCCCTCAAGAGACTTTACCAATACTTTTTTTTTATTTTTAATTTTTAAAGAAGACTATAACAACAAAAAACTCAAACATTCTTAACAAACGATCATTCCATTCTACATATATAATCAATAATTCACAATGTCATCACATAGTTGCATATTCATCAACTTGATCGTTTCTTGGAACATTTGCATCAATTCGAAAAGAGAAATAAAAAGCCAACAGAAAAAAATTCATACATACCATACCCTTTACCCCTCCCTTTCATTGATCACTAGCATTTCAATCTACTAAATTTATTTTAACATTTGTTCCCCCTATAATTTATTTTTATTCCATATGTTTTACTCATTTGTCGATAAGGTAGATAAAAGGAGCATCACACACAAGATTTTCACAATCACACAGTCACATTGAAAAAGCTATATCATTATACAATCATTTTCAAGAAACGTGGCTATTAGAACACAGCTCTACATTTTCAGGCAGTTCCCTCCAGCCTCTCCATTACATCTTTTTTTTTTTTCGCTTACATTTCTTTTTTATTTATTTATTTATTTTATTCATCATCATGATCATTTCTTAGTCTCCATTACATCTTGACTAACAAGGTGATATGCATAAGAATAACCTCCAGGATAACCTCTCTACTCTATTTGGAATCTCTCAGCCATTGACACTTTATTTTGTCTCATTTCACTCTTCCCCCATTTGTTTGAGAAGGTTTTCTCAATCCCTTGATGCTGAGTTCCAGCTCATTCTGGGATTTCTGTCCCACGTTGCTAGGAAGGTCCACACCCCTGGGAGTCAAGAATTTGCCAATACTTTAAAATTATCTGCTCAACATCCTCTGGGACGTATCTGGGCACTACGTTAAACTATACAGAATTACAAGCCCTCATTCCCATTCTGGGCTCTGTGTGTTTGGATTGTTTAAATGATCTATCCAGACAGTTTGAGTTAGATTATATGTTACAGAAAATTTAGGTATTGGAAAAAATAAACCTCTCTTCCTTTGATCACATTGGATAGGTGATGTTCTGAATTACAGACAATGTCCTCCTTACCCCTGTATTCTGATTTACCTTAGTCCCAACCCTATCAGCTTCATTCTGATCTCCAATTGAAACCTGATCGATTTCAATTTCTTTAATAGTTGTTGTATATGTATTTGCTTTTATTGTAAACCACTCCAAATAATCTATGGAGAGAGATGAAGTGTTAGTAAATGTACATTTAAATTTGTCCTTCCCTTCTTCACACTCTCAGGGGACATCAGACATGCCCTGTGTACCAGCCATGCCGCTCACAGTGCCCCTTCCCCCATATCCCTGCTGGGAGGGCAGACCCAGGCAGCTGGCTGTGCTTTGGGTTATGTGCCCCTGCACCTTCTGGCCACAGATGATTGGCCCAGAGATGGGCACCTGACTCAAGGTCGGCCATTCCAGAGGCTGGTCAGTGACTAGCGGAATAGCCTGACGGCACTGAAAGTTGAGTTGAACCAACCAAATTCTCTCTATTAGAAACTTGAACTAAGAAATAGAAATGTAAAAAAGTCATAAAAATATTAAGAGTTAGAAGAAACTCTTAAAAGCAGTTCAGTGTAGAGTAGTGAATAAGAGTTTGAACTTTGGAATTGAACAGGCCTAGCTTTAAATGTTATGTAAATATACAACTCTGAACAAGTTATTTGACCTTTCAGTACCTCCATTTTCTTAAAAGGAAATCATGGTACCTACTTGAGGATCTTGAAAGGATTAGATGATGTACTTTTTGCTTATTACAGACCTGGAGCAAATGATGGTGATGGTGATGATGGTGGTGGCTGTCATGATGACAATGGTGATGATGATGGACACGGAGGGATGATGATGGTGATTATGATGAAGATGATGGTGCTGGTTATTATGGAGGTGGTGGTGATGATAATGGTGGTTATGACAATGATGGTGCTGTTGAAGCTGGAAGTGTCTTGATTTGGGTTGAGGAAGCAGAGTTCAATAGTTAGGAAATAGAGGAAGAATTATATAGAAAAAAAATGAATGGAAAGGAGTATAGTCAGGTCACTCTGATGGTGGACAAAGACAAAGTTTATAAAAGAGAGAAGAAAGAGGAGAGAGAGAGAAAAAAGACAGTTGGAGAACGATGAATTTAGCTTTGCTCTTCCTTGGATGAGCTGAAATTGGCTGATAGAATAAGCTGACTGGGTCATCAGGAAAGACTATTTCAGTTATTTATAGATTCTTTTAGAAACCTTGAGAGCCCAGCTGTGGCACATTTGGGAAGGTCGTCTCTCTTGTAATGTCAGCCAGTTTCTTTCCACCACCTTAGTTAGACCACATTTGTATGATTTCTCTCATCAGACGTTCTTTCTCACACTACAAAGTGTCTCCTAAACCCAGTTTCATAGTTTCCTGATCTCCAGATTACCTCTTTCTTTATTTAATTCCCAATTCCTTTCCTCTTTGAGCAACCAGAATTTCAGGTTCCTAAATTTTCTCCTTTTTTCACCTCTAATTTCCACCTGCTGTCATAAGATGTCTTCTGGAAGAGAATGGAAAACTATCATCTGGTATAAAGGAAAAAAATTATTGCTTTCATTGGGAGTTTTAAGTAAGTGTCCTTCAAAGTTTCTTAGAATCCCAAGCATTGGAGATCATTACAGAAGAGAAGCTTCTTAAGAAAGAAATAGGGTTACCCTCAAATTTAAAGGACCAGACAATACTTGGGACATTTTTATTTTCTCCCATTGGATATTATTCCAACAACCAGTTTCTTATATGTTTGGCAGAGTTTAAATTCTTTGTCACAATAAAATATTATAGTTCATCTGCCCCACACTTTCCTTTAAATATTTATCACCACATGCCTGACATCATTGAAAGCAATTTTTTTGAAATTATGGAAGTGAATTTTTTAAATTGTGGTTTGAGAGCTGCATCATTCACTTTGGTCAATTATTGCACAATGTTGAAAATCAAAGCAAGATTGATTTAGTTTATAGAAATTCTATCCATTTCTGAGAACTTTTTAGAAATAAGCAAAGGAGATATACCAACATCACACTAAGCAAAAGTAAAAAGGGGTTTCAAAGCATGAGCAATACATTAAAACTCAAAGGAATTGCAGAAAACATTTGTGCAAATCAAAGAAAATACTGATAATTTTTTAGGTAATTCCAATGAGGGAGGGAAAATCTCATCAAGTTGATTTTTTTTTGCAGGGAAAGTGGAGCCAGAGCTTTCTCCATTCAACTAAAATTACTTCTTTTGGGGGGTACTCCTTAGTAATCAGTGGATAATCTGGGGTGAAATGAATGCTACTAGGCAGCATCCCGCTTTCTCCATGTCTTCCTTCTGTCATTCCCTAAAATCCCAGCTCCTAAAATTCCTTTGTGGATTATCTCTTCTACAAGGTGTAGTAGTTAGGTTCACGTGTCAACTTGGTGCAGTGATGGTGTTCAGATGTTCTGTTGCTGTGGCCTTAAATCATCAGCATGTGGAATTGTCTATGGCTGATTACGTCTGTGGTCAGCTAAGGGGCATGCCTTTCGCAATGCTTGAGGCTTAAAACGAGAGGTTAGAAGCTAGAGAAGGAGGTCAGAAGAGAGAGAAAGAGCTCAGCCCAGGCAGCCCCAACACAATGCAGCTCAGAGGCAGCTCAGACCTGCGTGATTGGAGATGTAGAAAAGACATGCCCTGGGGAAAGCTGGTGGAACCCAGAAGCCGGAAGAGAAGGTCAGCAGACATCACCGTGTCCCTTTCCATGTGACAGAGAAACTCAGATGAAAGCTAGCTGCCTTTCCTCCGAGGAACTGTAAATTTGTAGTTAAATAAATCCCTTTATTAAAAGCCAATCCATCTCTGGTATACTGCATTCCAGTGGCCTTAGCAAACTAAAACACAAGGCAACAATTAAAGTTTTTAATTCAACTCAACTCTATAATTATTTATAAGAGAAAAGAATGTCCCTGCTTGTGTGGAAGGCTAAAAGGGAATAAGACTTGGTTGCTGTACTTTTAAAGTTTTGACATTTAGCAGAGGAAGATACAATTTGTTCATAGATAGACAAAGGTTAGAAAAGCTGTAAGAGCTGCAAAAAGGACACTGGAAGCCTGAGATTGAGGCTACTCAAGGAAGCTGAGTATTTAAAATATGTTCATAGGTTTTGTCTATGAAAGTAAATCATTATCGTCATACATATTTGGAAAACACAGAAAAATATTTAGAAAGTAAGTTAGAGACTATTAAACCCTATGTCATGGTTTCTTTTTTTTTTTTTAACTTTTCATATATTTCTCTCTAACCTTTTTTATACTAGGTTTGTTTCTCTCTTTGTGTGTGTGTACATTATTGTTACCAACTGCATGTATAAATATGTATTCCTTTATTTGTTTTTAAACATTATGACATTATCATCTTCCTTGTTAAGACAAAGTTTTAATAAATACCACTAAAGTGGCTGGCTCCACAGTGTTGAATGAAGCACATAATCCATATTTATAATTTTTATTGTTAGAACATTTAGGCTGTTTCTAATACTTTGTTAAGATAATAAATTATAATGTAGACTTCTTTTTGTTTATGAAGATTTTTCCACAACTGAGAATTGGATAGATTCCCAGAAATGAGATCACGGTGTCTGAGGCTAAGACGAGGCTCCGGGAGAGCAGCAGCTGTCTGCAGCGAGCTGGGCCAAGGACCGCCGTCGGGAGCTGCTGGGTGGAAGCACGCCCTCCATCTCCACGGCTGGGTTAGGGATACAGGGAGAGAACTACAACCCAGAAGCACTTGAAACTGGAAATTCGCTCTGACTGCTTTCAGTTTCCACAGGACCCGGCCCCTCCTAATGTGGGATACTCCTAGAGACCCTCTCTGCCCAGCTTCCAGCACCATCTCTGTTTTGGGGGCCAGTTGATCTCCTCACGATCGGTGGTATTCTTGAGCATGCCTTCCTTATCCCCAAACCATCCCTGTTCTGGTGCAAAGAGGGGAAAGAATTTCCTCTTTCAATCCAGCTTCTGGCCCACCTACCAGAATCTGCCTTCTTTAGGATGCTTCAAAGTGGAAATGAGCCACGCTCTGCGGGAGAAGCAGGCCAGCTCGATGACTTGTGACCTCAGTGCCTTATAACCCACGGCAGTGCTGTCCAATGGAAGTATCATGTGCATCACATACATAATTTAACATTTTCTTGCGGTTACAATAGAAAGATAAAAGGCAAAAGGTGAAATTTTAATTTTAATGATAAATTTTATTTAACCCAGCATATCAAAAATTATAATATATGATATAATTTTAATATATTAATATAACATTATTAATGAGAGATTTTACATTTTATTGTAGTCTTTTTAAGACAATATTTTTATTGACATCTTCATACACAAATGTTCCATACATGGTGTACAATCAATGGCTCACAATATCATCATGTAGTTGTATATTCCTCATCATGATCATTTTTAGAACATTTGCATCACCCCAGAAAAAAAATAGAAAGAAAAAAACGCATATGTACCATACCCCTTACCCCTCCCTCTCATTGACCACTATGTGCTAAGTCTTTGAAGTACCATACTCAGATTTTTCTAATGGACAATTGGCATCAATTTTGACATTATGGTATTTATTTGACTTTTCTAGTGAACTCTGCTTTTTGAAATATTTGCAGCATCTGTGATCTAGCATCCAATGCTGCATTACACTTTGGCTCCATTTGCAAACTTATGCTTACTAGCAGAGCTGAATTTGGAGAAGCCACATTCTTAGCGCTAAGTTGCTATGTAGGGTTGATGGCTACCATATTGGACAGCAAGTCTACCACCTTCGGTAAGGAAACTCTTGCAACATACACTCTCTTGGATCATACATTTCTGAAGAACAAGTTATTCAGTCTTGAACATTAACACTTTGTTGCACATCTACAGACCAGTCTATGATGCACTGCATCAGACTCCACTAGCCAGGCCTGCATGAATTTCCAGCCATGCTTGGGTTCTCTGATTCCAAGCACCCAGGACTAGTGTGTTCACGCACTCTCTCTCTCTCTCTCTCTCTCTCTCTCTCTCTCTCTCTCTCTCCCTGCACATGCACAGACATACATATCCCTAGTATGTGGAACAACTGTGCCTTGGGGGATGCAGTCACAAAGCTTCTGTATTTCTTACTCCTACAGTCTCTTTAACTTGCTCAGTGGAGCCAGTTTTCCCTGTTTCAGCATGAAAACATGGACAGTCCTAAGGAGGGTGGGGAGGTGGGGGACAGGGGGACAGTTCTTTTCCTTTCCATGTACTTCTGTCCTTCATCTTCATCTTGCTCATGATGGTTTCTAACCCCCTGAGGTTGAGTAGAAGGGGGAAGAACAAGTGGTAGAGGGGCAGGGGAGTTCTCACTTGCCTGGCATGTTTGTAAGGCGAATTTGCACTCACTGGGACTGGCAGGTGTTTAAAACTGATTTTTCCCCTTGGGTGCTTCCTGGGTTCTTCTGAGACCCCATCCCCACCACCATCCTGGCTGTGGGTAGAGACGAGCACTCCTCTAAAGTTCCCTGTTGCAAATGAGTCACTCCTGTCATCATTTACTCCTTCCACAGCCCCAAGAAAGGCAGCTTCTTTCTGCAGATCTCTTTTCACGCCTCTAGGGGGCCATATCAAACAGGATTAACTCAGTCTCACATCAGCTCTGTTTCTAGCATGACACATACTTAATCCTCTGGAAACACAGTCTTTGCCCTGAAAAACTCCAGTAACCCAAGTCCCCAAGCCAACCTCCTCTGCCACACTGCCACCCTTAGGGCAGTCAGACGATAGCTCCCTGTGGAGAAGGAAGCTTTCTACTGGAAAGTAGAAAAAAGATTTGAGAGATCTTTCTGGATTAAACATTTAAATACATAAAAGGACAGTTTATGGTATTTATTTGGCTTTAATAGTGAGTTCTGCTACTTAAAATATTTGTAGCATCTGTGACTCAGTATCCAGAAGTGCATTATATTTCAGTCCATTCACAAATTGGGTTTCCCCTAAGCAGCTAAACACCTGAGAACACTAATCAAAATGAGAAAGAACGGGTCTGTTGTAGGCTCAGCATTAGAGGAAATGCCTCTGCTCAGTGGCGCATCTGCGGTGCACACTGCTCACTGCCCTGAATGGTTACATTCCTCATGGTAAATGGTCCTTGCTGAACGCTCTAGGCATTTTTTTAAGGTCTCCAAAGAAGGTGTGAAACACTGAGGTATTCACAACTTGGGCATCTACTTGCCAGTATCCATTAGCTTCCTCCAGGCACCTGGAAGGGAGAAGCTGTTTCCGTGGCTCTCCACTCATCCTCAGGGCTGAGCACAGCAGTGGGTGCCTGCGTGCTCACTGAAGAGCTGACGGATGTATAAACAAGCACGCACACGCCAGCCCTCCCCATGTAGAGATCATAGAAGCTGAAAGCCTCTCCTGGGTGGAGAAAATCACAAATACCTTGAAGCCAGCCTGACTCAGAGCTGCTACTTCAAAAATCCTGGGTGGGGGCCTGAGCTAAAAATAGAGCGTCTCTGCTCTTGCCCGGTCTTCAAATTCTTCTGAGGGTGGGGCCTGAGAAAAAAAGCATTGCTGCCCCTTCCCTACTGCCCTCTGGGCACACAAAGATGCTTTTATTTGGCCATCCTGGGTCTGTGCATCTGCTTTCATTCTAATTTGGAGCCCCCCAAGAATTGGGGACTGTGTCTGGTTTCACTTGCTTGGTTCAAAACCCAAAAGAGATGAATGGGGAGGTCTGAGGGCCTGTCATTGCTAAAGAAGAAAAGACGAAAGAGCGATTAGAATTTCATGGCTCTGTAGGAATTTTATGAGGAGTGTGCTGAGCATGTGACATTCAGCTCTGATGAGGCAAAAAAACAAATGGTCCTGGAGTCTGAAGACTCCCCCACTCCCCCACCCCACTCTGGCACTTACCATTGGTGTGATTTGGGGGCAATTTATTTAAGTTCTCCAAACCTCACTCTTTTGCATCTCTAAGACAGAGATGATTTTTCCACCCCATAGAGGTGCCATGGGGATAAAATGAGTGTGAGTATGGCACAGAGTGCCCCATAAATATTTAATAAGTCTCTGGTTAATTACCCCGTGGCTGGAAACTTTCAGAGCCCCACAGGCAGGGTGAGACCCCCTCCTCAGGGCTCCATTGCATACAAACCTCTCTTATAGCTCTCAGCATGTTACCTGGTCATTATGGGTTTTCTTGTCTTCGAGCACAAGGACTATGCTATTCATTTCTGGAGCCTGGCATCTTTATCCCCCGTGAATACCTGGTTCATCTTATACACGTATTAAAAGCATCTTAATTTTTTTTGTTGTTGTTTCCACATAAGACCTTAAAAAAAGAAATACCACCCAAAGAAAACATGTGCTCATTAATTTATTCCAAAATATGTATTTCATCAAATCTAAGATGACTGATTGAAAGATACACCATTATTTATGTCCCCTAAGAAAGAAAAAGTGCTGCTGAATAAACCATGATATACCACGAATGGAGAGGCTATCTCCATTTTAAACCGTTCCACCTGGGAGAAAACGCACATTTGAGATGCAGGAAGCACAATGGTCCTCGAGTGCTTATTCTGTTCCATGTATTGTCTTCGAGACCCTATTCTCAAGGCACTGACGTTCCAGGGGAAGAGGGCAGACAGAAAATAAATTAACACATTGTTAAACCTGCCTACGTTGAGCTTGCATAGCTCTAAGGAGGAAATGAATAGGCTGATTTAATAGATACTAAAGGGAGGGGTCTACTTTGAGATAAGTCTCAGGAAAGGTCATGACTAGATTTGAAAATACAGCTTTGTGTTTACTAAGGTGTCAAACAACGAAATTGGGCACTGAAGGGAGAGTGTTGAATCACTATCGCTGTCTCACCAAACACTCTTGTTTGTGAAGGTGAGGGACTGGCCAGAATGTGCATTCACTGACATTTTTATGAGGGGTGACGTGTCCGAACAGGAATAAATCCTGCCCAGGCACAATTCTACAAGGGGCGTGCATCCCTGGTCTCCTCGCCTGGGGCAGTCTCGCTGCAACATATGCCATCTGGGTTCACCTGGATTTGGTACCCCTCCACTAGAATACCTAAAGGAGTCCTTTAAACACTGGGCTTTATGAAGAACAAAGGAGGATTAGCTGAGTGGGGCTCAATTCACACCATGAAAGGAGCTCTAACAGTCATCAAACAGATGGCACACATTGATACATAGAACAAAATACAAGTGCCAAATGAGTAGGAGTGCAACCTGATTTGGAGATCAACTATAAATTTTTTAAAAATATATTTTTATTGACAAATCTTCGCACACATACAGTCCATACATGGTGTATAGTCAGTGGCTCACAAAATCATCCCATAGTTGTGTATTCATCACCATGATCATTTTTAGAACATTTGCATCACTCTAGAAGAAGAAAAAAAGAGAAAAGAGAAAAAAAAATCCCATATACATTACCCCTCCCTCTCATTGACCACTAGTATTTCAATCTACCCAATTTTTTACCCTTATCCCCACCCCCCACTATTTATTTATTTATTTTGTCCTTATTTTCTTACTCATCTGTCTATACCTTGGATAAAGTGTCAGCCCCAAGGTTTTCACAATCGCACAGTCACAATGTAAAAGCTATATAGTTATACAATCATCTTCAAGAATCAAGGGTCCTGAAATATAGTTCAATAGTTTCAAGTACTTCCCTCCAGCCACTCCAATAATCATAAACTAAAAAGGGATATCTATGTAATGCATACAAATAATCTCCAGGATAACCTCTCGACTCTGAAATCTCAGTCACTGAAACTTTATTTCGTCTCATTTCTCTCTTCCCCATTTTGGTCAAGAAGGCTTTTTCAATCTCATGATGCTGGGTCCTAGCTCATCCGCAGGATAGAGGTCCCACATTGCCAGGGAGGTTTACGCCCTTGGGAGTCATGTCCCATATAAGGTGGCAGGCAGTGAATTTGCCTGCTGAGTTGGCTTGGAGAGAGAAGCCACATCTAAGCAACAAAAGAGGTAGTCTGGGGGTGACCCTCCAGCATAATTATAAGAAAGCTTAATTCCTCCTTTGTGGGAATAGGTTTCATAGGGGTGAGCCCCAAGATCGAGGGCTCAGTCTATTGAATTGAGTGCCCCCCCACTGCTTGCCAGAATATCAGGAATTCCCCAGATAGAGAAGTTGAATATTTCCTTCTTTCTCCCCAGTCTCCCAAGGGGACTTTGCAATACTTTTTAAAAACTTTTTTTCTAGTGTAAAATATAACGTATACAAAGCAAAGAAAGAAAAAAGTAATAATTTTCAAAGCACGCTTCAACAATTAGTTAGAGAACAGATACCAGCGTTTTTCATGGGCTACCATTCAAATAACTCAGATTTTTCCCTCTATTTGCTCCAAAAACTGCCCAAATTACTCTGGAAGATATTGGGGTACCACACTAGCCTGTACAAACCAACGAGATCTCACTCCCTATTCAAGATTCCATATAATTATGGTGTTCAAATAAACTGACCATATGCAAGCTGAATTAGATAATGCATTACTAAAAATATAAACTTTGCACCAAATAAATATCTCTTCCTTCGATCTCAAATGGAAGGTGAAGATTTAAAATATAGACCATATCGTCCTTTACCTAGTCCTAGCCAGATCAGCCCCGTCCATATCTCTAGTTGAAGTCTGATCGCTTCTTCAACTTAAACTGGATTCTAATACTTTAATTTATCATTTTGTGTTTCTGATTATAAACCATAGTACTATGATTCCATTATCTAAATGATGGTGGTACTGCTGACAATTTGGCCGGGTGGGTAAACACAGCTAACTGTCTTCAAATATCTTTGCTTCTTTCGTTCTTTGTCCTGAACTCCTTATATTCAACACATGGTCGAGTCTTTGTTCTTAGCCACCTTAAGCATCATTTACAGGCCATTCCAAGGAGACTCCATGATTCTCAGGGACAGAGATATTCTCCCAGTTAGAGATCAGATCATGACTTTGTGTCTCTCATTTCACACCATGACCATGTGAGACTTAGTTATTTTCTGTGGCGCCCTGTCCCATAGTAGGTGTTCAGTGGATATTGTTGAATGACTAATTGTCTACATCCTGTAAATGCCATCCTTTAGCCTGGGTGTTGAGATCGCTCGGGAGTGGAATTCTTGAGAGACCTGAAATTTGTATCCTTTAGCTCACAGACAGACTGAGATGGACAGAGAGAAAGACAACACCTGGCCCAGGCTTGGCACTATTTAGTTACAGGAATGAATTTAGAGGTTCATTCAGACAGAAAAAGAAAGTTCTAATACAAATGCATTATTTATTTATTTATTTAAAAAATATTTTTATTGACAAATCTTTACACATATACAGTCCATACATGGTGTATAATCAGTGTTTCACAATATCATTACATAGTTAGGTTTTCATCACCTGATCATTTTTAGAATATTTGCATCACTCCAGAAAAAGAAATACAAAGGAAAAAGAAAAAACTTATACACCACATATTCTTTACCCCTCCCTCTCATTGCCCACTGGTATTTCAATCTACCCAATTTATTTTATCCCTTGTTCCCCCTATTATTTATTTATTTTTATCCTCATTTATTTACTCATCTGTCCATACCCTGGGTAAAAAGAGCACCAGAAACAAGGTTTTCACACCATTTCTTTCTAATCCTAACTCTTATCACTAGAGATATACAATTTCTGAAAATGTTTAGTCATGTGGGGAAAAAAAGACCCTTTTGATAAATGGGACTCAGAAGATGAAATGGAAATATAGGTACTTTTTATTTCTTAAACTCATTTTGGTTAAAAGTTATTTAGCAATTTTGGAAATACAAACTTTCCTCTTACTTCCAGTATCCAGAACCTTCAAAGCCATTTTTTTGCTTTTAGTTTCTACAAGAGATTAAAAAGGTGCCACTGTTGGTGACCACTCTGCCAACATGTACAGACTTGTTCTGAAGAAAGGAGAGTATCCCCCAGCCTAGAGTAAAAATATCCTATTAAAAAAAATTTTTATTGATAAAAATTAGCATACACATATACAAACACTCTTAACATACAAACACTCCATACATGGTGTACAGTCAATGGTTCACAATATCATCACATAGTTGTGTATTCATCACCATGATCATTTTTTTTAACATTTCCATCGTCCAGAAAAAGAAGTAAAAGAGAAAAAAGAAAAAACTCATACATCCCATACCCCTCACCCCTCCCTCTCATTGACCACTAGTACTTCAGTCTCCTTAATTAATTTTAAACTTTGTCCCCCTGTTATTTGTTTATTTTTTATCCATATTTTTTACTCATCTGTCCATATCTGAGATAAAAGGAACATTAAACACAGGGTTTTCACAATCGAATGTCCAATTTTTAGCTGTGGTCCCATGATCAGAAATTCATTTGTTTGGATAACCATAAAGTCAAGAAAGTCTTCCCTTGACTTGTGACTCTTGAGTGTGACTCATGCAAGAGTTAAGTACATATGGAGGCTTTCGTTCCAGTTTTCTTCTTGTCAGCCATCCTTCAGTAACGCCCCAGTTTCATGATGTAATTTTGGTGGAATTAAGCTTGGACATATCAATTGTATAATTAATTACTTTTAGCTTTAACCGCAGTCACAATTAAGTCAAAGGCAGAGGTCAAGTGCACATTGCCATCTATGACTGGCAAGAATTAATGAGACTTCAATGACCGGCACAAGATGACTAATTGTGTAAGCCTCCACCTGGTTAGAATCTCAAGTGCACTGAATCCTTTGGTCAGGATGGTGGAAAAAGACCAGTCCTTCCCCATAGCTCAGCAGGCCAGAAGTTGAAGGCTTGGGTTTTAAACCAGGAAATAGCAGGGTTGGCACAGAATCCTTTGACTTCCTCTTTAAAAACAGCCCCTCAGAGACTGAAAAAGACCTAGAGCTCCCTTTGAGAAATGATATGAACAGTGTTTCCAGTATGCAGCAGTCATGTTCGTAAAAACCTGCCCAATTTTTAGAAATATTTTGCTGAACTCCAAAGTGGATAGTAATTAATATACAAAAATGTATAATTTCCAGCAGGGGTAAACTATCCAAAATGTTTCTATTTCTTCCTCTTCTCTTAATACCCTATTCCTTGTCTTTTTATAAAAATCCCATCTTTTACATCTATCTTTACCTAATAGTTCGTGACTTTCTCTGGCTCACGTAAGCTGCTGGAATGCAATATGCCAGAAATGGGATGGCTTTAAAAAAAAGGGAATTTATTAGGTTGTGAATTTACAGTTCTAAGGCCATGAAAATATACAAATTAAGGCACCAACAAGAGGTACCTTCACTCAAGAAAGGCTGATGCTGTCCAGAACCCTTCTGTCTGCTGGGAAGGCACCTGGCTAGTATCTACTGGGGTCTCTGGCTTCTGGACACCTTTATCAGCTGGGAGGCACATGACAGTGTCTGATAGCTTTCTCTCCTCATTTCATAAGGTTTCCCCAGGGGCATTTTCCTTCTGCATCTCAAAGGTCCCTGGCTGAGTGGGCTCCGTCAGCTCTGAGCTTTTTCCAAAATGGTTCCCTCTTAAAGGGACTATCTCCATGGAAACCATCTAATCAAAAGTTACCATCCACAATTGGGTGAGTCACATCTCCTTGGATATAATAAAAAAGATCCGACCCAGCAATATCTTTTTTTAAAAAAAATTTTTATTGAGAATGATCTTCACACATACTTTCTATATGTGATGCACAATCATTGGCTCACAGTATCATCACATAGTTGTGTATTCATCACCATGATCACTTTTTAGAACATTTGCATCACTCCAGAAAAAAAATAGAAAGAAAAAACTCATACATACCATACACCTTACCTCTTCCTATCATTGACCACTAGTGTTTTCATCTACCCTAATTATTTTATCCCTTTGCTCCCTTATTATTTATTTATTTATATCCATATTTTTTACTTATCTGTCCATACCCTGGATATAAGGAGTATCAGACACAAGGTTCTCACAATCACACCATCACATTGTAAACAATATATCTTTATACAATCATCTTCAAGATTCTAGGCTACTGGAACACAGCTCAACAATTTCAGGTTGAGCTCCAGCCCTCCAGCCACTCCCAAACGCTATAAATTAAAAAGGGATATCTATATAATGCATAAAAATAACTTCCAGGATAACCTCTCACCTCTGTTTGAAATATCTTAGCCACTGAAACTTTATTTTTTCTCATTTCTCTCTTCCCCTTTTTGGTCAAGAAGGCTTTCTCAATCTCTTGATGCTGAGTCCTGGCTTATCCCAGGCTTTCTGTCTCATGGTGCCAGGGAGACTTAAACCCCTGGGAGTCATGTCCCATGTAGGAAGGAAGGCAGTGAGTTCGTATGCTGAGTTGGCTTAGCAAGAGAGGCCAAATCTGAGCAGCAAAAGAGGTGCTCTGGGAGGGACTCCTAGGCCTAATTTTTTAAATTTATTTTTTTAAATACCATAAAACACCTAACAAATGCAAACATTCCTATTTTGATCATTCCATTCTACATATATAATCAGTAATTCACAATACCATCACATAGTTGCATATTCATCATCATGATCATTTCTTGGAACATTTGCATCTATCCAGAAAAAGAAATAAAATGAAAACAGAAAAAAAATCTATACATACCATATCCCTTACCCCTCCATTTCATTGATCACTAGCATTTCAAACTAAATTTATTTTAATATTTGTTCCCCCTATTATTTATTTTTATTCCATATGTTCTACTCATGTGTTGACAAGGTAGATGAAAGGAGCATCAGACACAAGGTTTTCACAATTACACAGTCACATTGTGAAAGCTATATCATTACACAATCATCTTCAAGAAAGACAGCTACTGGAACACAGCTCTACATTTTCAGGCAGTTACCTCCAGCCTCTCCATTATATCTTGAATAACAAGGTGATATCTACTTAATGCATAAGAATAACCTCCAGGATAACCTCTAGACTCTGGAATCTCTCAGCCATTGACACTTCGTCTCATTTCACTCTTCCCCCTTTTGGTTGAGAAGGTTTTCTCAATCTCTTGATGCTGAGTCTCAGCTCATTCTAGGATTTCTGTCCCACGTTGCCAGGAAGGTCCACACCCCTGGGAGTCATGTCCCATGTAGACAGGGGGAGGGTGGTGAATTTTCTTGTTGTCTTGGCTGGAGAGAGAGGACACATCTGAACAACAAAAGAGGTTCTCTTGGGGGTGACTCTTATCTTAGGCCTAATTTTAAGTGGGCTTAGCCTATCCTTTGCAGGAATAATTTCCTTAGTGGTGAACCCCAAGATTGAGATCTTGGCCTATTGATTTGGTTGTCCCCAAATGTGGAAGTTGAATATTTCCTCCTTTCTCCTCATTCCCCTAAGGGGATTTTGCAAATGCTTCTTTTTTCACTGCTCACATCACTCTGGGAATTATTGAGGCATCACATTAACCTGGACAAACCAACAAAATCTTACTCCCTATTCATGATTCCATGCACTTATCCACTCAGCAATATTGGATGATGATTAAAGAGCATGGCTTTTCTGGAATACACAACAGTTTCAAACTGGCACACCATGTCTTTCTTTATTTGTGTTTTTATGTTTCTCTTTCTATCTGCTCTCTCTCTTTGTATTGCTTTCTGCTTCCCTTTTTCTTTCCTTCTCCTACCTCTTCCATCTTCTGCTCCCCCCCAATTCTTCCCTCATCCTTTATTCTAGTTGTTCCTTTTATTTTCTCTCCTTTCCTATTTCCTATATTTTTGCAAAGCTCTCTCTATGTAGGTTTCCTCACTCCTGCAAATTCCTTGTTACTTTTTCTTAGTCAGTCAGGGTTCTCTAGGGAAACAGAACCATCAGGAGATATCTGTAAAAATACAAGATTTTATAAAAGTGTGATATACAACTGGGTGGATGCAAGAGTCCAAATTCCATATGCAGGCTGGAAGCTGGTAGCTCCAATGAATGTTTTCAATGAATTCCCCAGGAAAGCTGGCTGGATGAACTAGAGATAAAAATTCTCTCTTCTGACTGTTGAATTCATGACTTCTCTTTTTAAAGATTTCAACTGATTGAATTAAATGTCTCTCATTGTGGAAGGCACTCCCTTAGTTGATGATAGAAATAACCAGCTGCAGATGCAGTCAACTAACTGATGATTTAAGTCTATGAAATGTCTTTGCTATAAGTTAGGCCAGTACTTGCCTGACCTGGGCACCATCACTGGTCAAGTTGATACATGAACTTAACCATCACAGATAGTTTGGAAAATTCTGAGCCTTTGGAAAGTGAGTTCCAAGAGACTAGTACCCCATGTGAGGATTCAACCAACGTGGAAGCCATTTCAGGGCAAGCCAGGATTGGAAATGGAGATATCCAGAAAGGATCTGTGGAAAGTACTATTGACTGATGGTTGTGACCCCCTGTATGCTGAATGCAAAACCAACAAGTTTGTTGTGGGATCTGTATACACAGAACCACTGCTAGCCTGAACTAAAATGAACAGAAAAGGGACAGATGGAAGGAAAAAAATGACTTCAAAGGCAAAATCATAGAAACTGAGGTCTGGAGCAGGAGAGTGGACTCACCCATGCATGTGGAATGGGCAAGCGTGCCCTGGAGTTTGCAGAGGGTGGGCCTTCTGCCCTGTTGTTCAGGAAGAGGGTTACCACCCCAGGGCTCTCAGATGCCTGGGGAATTGAGGGGAGCTTGGTTGTCCCCCATTGATCAGGAAGAATGCTGTCGCCCCAGGCCTTAGAGAGGGTGGAGCAGATTTCCCAGGGACTGGGAACAGCTTGGCCACTACTCCACTGTTCAGAGAGAGTTGAGCCTGTGTCCCAGAGATGGAAAAGAATCTGGCTGCTACCCAGATTCTTGAGGAAAGTGGAATGGTGAGCATGGCCATCTCCCCAATGTTTGGAGATGTTGGAGCCCTCACCCTGTGTTTGGGGACAGCAGGGCTTCTGAGCAAGCCCTTGGAAAGGGAGGAACCGCCACTCTCTCCTTTGTATATTGAAAGTAGATAATGTGTTCTAAGTTTCACAGGTTCACAGCCAGAGGAGAATTTTGCCTTAGGACAGACCATGACTGAAACTGATTTTGATGAGAATTTGTACTTAATATTTTTGCTGAAATGATCTAAGGCTCTTGTGATATTGTGATGGAATGAATTTTTCTTTTGCACGTGGAACAAACATGCTTATTTCAGGTTCAGAGTATGGTAGTTTGGAGCTGTTATGTACCCCAGAAAAGGTCATGGTCTTTTTTTTTTTAATTGATAAAACAACATACAAATGATAAAACCATACCATACATGGTATGCAATCACTGGCTTACAATAACATCACATAGTTGCGTATTCATCACCATGATCATTTTTTTGAACATTTGCATCACTCCAGAAAAAGAAGTAAAAAAAAGGATAGGAAAAAGTCATACACCCCATACCTCTTACCCCTTCCTCTCATTGACCACTAGTATTTCCATCTACCCAATTCATTTTAACCTTTGTTCCCCCTATTATTTCTTTACGAAAATGTTGGTTCATTTTCTAATGAAAATCTGTCATTTACTATCACTCAGTAAATTTTTGATAATTTTATACAGTATGAATCCAACCTTTCTATATTGAATATAAAAACTATTTCCCAGGATCCCTTTTATCTAGATGCAGACATATGATTTGTGCTCTATCATTCAGATGCATTTTCACAAGAAAGTATGGGCATGGGCATTGTGGTAGTTAGACTCATTTGTCAGCTTGGCCAGGTAAAGGCACCTAGTTCTGTTGCTGTGGCCATTAGCCAGTGGTATGTGAACTCATCTGTTGCTGATTACATCTGCAGTGGGCTAGGAGGTGTATCTGCTGCAATGAATGATGTTTGATTTCATTGGTTGGTGCTTAAATGAGAGAGATCAATGTAGCACAGCCCAAGCAGCTCAGCATACCTCATCTCAGCACTCGCAGCTCAGCCCAGGCCTTTGGAGATGCATAAAGAAATCACCCTGGGGAAAGTTGTTGGAACCCAGAGACCTGGAAAGAAGGCCAACAGAGATCACCCTGTGCCTTCCCACGTAAGAAAGAACCTCAGTTGAAAGTTATCTGCCTTTTTCCTCTAAAGAACTAACAAAATAAATCCCTTTTCATTAAAAGCCAATCCATCTCTGGTGAGTTGCATTCTGGCAGCTAGCAAACTAGAACAGATTTTGGTACCAGAGAGTGTGGTTTGCAAATACCAGATATGTTGAAACAGTTTTTTTGATGCCTAAGGGGAAGATTTTTGAGGAACTGTGACGAGAATGATGGAGAAGTCCTGGAGTGCTGGAAGAGACTGTTGGTATAAATGGAACCACTGCCAATCTGGACAAAGGGGGACACAAAGGGACAAATTGGAGTTTGCAGAGTGAGGACCATGGAAGCTCAGGTCTGAAGCCAAGAAACTTCGGCCAGGAGAGTGGGCCCACCCATGTACATGGAGCGGGTGAGTTTGCCCTGAGGGCAGAGGATGAGTCTCCCATCTCATTGCAGTGGAAGAGTTGTGCAGCCTCAGGCCTTGGAAAAGATATAGCATGCTCCTTGGGGACTGGGGAGAGACTGGCTGCCACCATATGGAGGGGTTGAGCATGTGCCCTGGAAATGGCAGAGAGCCCAGGGGTGGCCCCTATGCCTGGAGAGAGTGGAGCCGAGAAAAAGGTGATCTCCTCAATATTTCCCGAGGTTGATTTGGAAAGAGGCGGGCCACTGCATAGGCCACTGCATAGGAAAGGGTGGGACTGCCACTTTCTAAAGCTGAAGGATAAATGACTTTCAGACTTTGAAATCCAATGGTGTTTTCCCTGCAGGTTTTCCTTCCAATTTCTCTCTATGGATCCTGTGACTGTCCCTCCTTTGCATATTGGCACCAGACAACTTGTTTTGAGACTCACAGGTCCACAGCCAGAAGAGAATTTTTTGCACCTTAATATTGTTTAAGGTGATGCTAGCAAACTAGAACAGGCATCTTGCACTGGTTTTATGCTTCAAGAGTCAGCAGTGGTAAATTCTTGGCTTGTGAGCTTCCAAACAGCACCAGTTCCCTTAGTAGAATAATCCATGGTTCTAAAAATTTCAGCCCAGAATCTATCTATTCTAGCTTTCCATGGATTCCTTAAGATGTTTTTATCTCTTCAAAGACTTCCATTGATCACAGCAAGAGGAGTTTTTATTTATAGGGTTCTTTTAATCCTGATTCACATTGCATGTAGAAGCCCTGATAAGGTTGTCTCCGTGGAGAAGTGACACACCTAATTGTGGATATTAACTTTTTTAAAAACTTTTTTATTGTATACTATAACATATATACAAAGCAAAGAAATAAAAAAGCAATAGTTTTCAAAACACTCTTCACAAGTAGTTACTGGAAAGATCCCAGAGTTTGTCATGGGCTCCCATATGATCCTCTTAGATTTTTTCTTCTAGCTGCTCCAGAATATAGGAGGCTAGAGGGCTTAAATGTTGTTTTTTTTTTTTTAATCATCACATTAGATTTTTTTCCTTCTTTTTTTTGTGGAAAATAACATATATGCAAAAAAGCTATAAATTTCAAAGCACAGCACCAATATTAGTTGTAGAACATATGTCAGAGTTTGATGTGGGTTACAATTTCACAATTTTAGATTTTTACTTCCAGCTGCTCTAAAATACTGGAGACTAAACAAGATAATCAATTTAATGATACAGCATTCATATTCATTGTTAAATCCTATCTTCTCTGTATAACTCCACTATCACCTTTGATATTTCCATCCCTCTCTTTAGGGGTATTTGGGCTATAGCAATTCTAAATTTTTCATATTAGAAGGGTCTGTCACTAATATGGGGTAGGGGGATGGAACTAGCTGATGTTCTGGAGAGGCTGGGCCCTCTAGGTTTCAGGACTTATCTGGTCCAAGGACCCATCTAGAGCTTGTAGGTTTCTGGAAAGTTACTCTAGTGCATTCAATCTTTGTAGAATTTTATATATTGCCCCGGGAGTTCTTTAATATTAGCTGGAATGGTTTTGGTTAGGATTTGACACATTATGATAGGTAGCAAGATCTACCTGAAGCTTGTATAAGAGCAACCTCCAGAGTAACCTTTCGACTCTATTTGAACTCTCTCTGCCACTGATACTTTATTAATTACACTTTTTCCCCCTTTTGGTCAGGATGGAGTTGTTGATCTCACAGTGCCGGGTCTAGATTAATCCCTGGGAGTCCTCTTCCATGTTGCAGGGAGACTTTCACCCCTGGATTTCATATCCCACGTAGGGGGGAGGGCAATGATTTCACTTGCAAAGTTGGGCTTAGAGAGACTGAGGCCACAACTGAGCAACAACAGAGGTCCTCCAGAAGTAACTCTTAGGCATTCCTATAGGTAGGCTAAGCTTCTCTGCTACCTACATAAGCTTCACACTTAAGTAAGAGTAAGCCTCACGCTCAAGGGCATGGCCTATTGATTTGGATGTCCCTAAAGTTTGACACAGTATTAGGGAATTCCCTGATGGTCAGGATTAATAGTTCCATGTTTTTCTCCCATTCCTCAGGGGACTTTGCCAATACTTTTTGATTATCTGCTTAATATACTCTAGGATGTATCCAGGCATTATAATAATCTATACAGGATTAAAGGACCTATTTCTTATTCTGTGCTCCCTGTGTTTCAATTGTTCAAATGAGCTATACAGATAGATTGAATTAGATTATGCACTACAGAAAATTTAAGTTCCAAACCAAATAAACCTTTCTTCCATTGGCCTCAAAAAGTATGTGTGGTTCTAAAATATAGATACTGTCTTCCTTACCACTATGTTCTGAGTTACTTTAACCCCAACCTGTTCAGCTTCATTCTTATCTCTAAATATCAGGTTATATATAAAAAACAACCTCTCAAAATCCAGAAATAGTAATCATCACTCCGGACTTAATGCATCTGCTCTAAAAGCTTACAATCTAGGCTCCTGTTTTCTTATAAGTATTTTCTAAAGGTGACCATACCATTCTTGTTCTTTTGTTTCTGGCTTATTTTGTCTCACCAAATATCCTACATGTTTATTGTTGCATACCTCACAACTTCGTTCTTTTTTGTAGCAGCACAACTTTTGTTCATAAGCATACATCATCGTTTGCTAATCTACTTCTTCCTCAGTGCATCCTTCAGCCACCTGCATTCATTGGGCATCATGTATAGGGCTCAAAGTCCACAGTCCATCAACATTCTCAATTTTAGATAATTTCATTGTCCCCAAGAGAAAGAAAACCAATAAACACACCATCACCAAATAGGAAATCTAAACCTCCTCTTCACTCTTGTCCCTACCCCAATTATTTACCTCTCCTGTTGCTGTGGTAGTGCTGGTGGCCTCCTTTTGAACATAGCTCATAGCATGCAATAGCAGTTTCCCCCTTGTGCGCTGGACTTAAACACTCTTTGTACAAGAATCGGATCTTTGAAGTAATTCTTGCAAGAATGAATTCATATTTCTATTGTTAATCACTGGGACATGTAGGTCCATACACCCCTTTCAATCATGTTCATCTTCAATATGGTAATATTACTTAAAGACCCAATAGAGAACCACCTTCAGTCCTATCTATTCCCTTACATTGGAGTTCAACCTCATTAGCTAAAGGTTCGGTATTAACTTTTGATTAGATGGATATGAGACTCCACCCATTCCAAGTGGGTCTTGATTAGTTTACTGGAATCCTTTAAAAGAGGAAACATTTTGGAGAGAAACTTCACAGCAGACAGAGTCTACAGAAATGACAGATATCTCAGAGCTGATAGAAACTTCACACCAGAGCTGATACAGATGCAGACACATAGAGAACCGAGACATGGATGTTTGGAGATGTTTCGAAACCAGCAGACTTTACCATGAGATGTTAAGCAAGTTAGAAGCTGGAGAGAGCCAAGGGAAGCCAAGAGATGAAAGCCAGCCCTGGAAAGGTAAAGTGCGGAACCCCCACAGGAACAGAGGCTGGAAGCAGCAGAGTCCAGGAGCAAGAGACCAGCAGATGCAGCCACATGACAACCCAGTTGACGAAGGTGTTCCTGACCCATTGGCCTTTCTTGAGTGAAGGTAACCTCTAGGTACTTTAATTTGGACACTTTCACTTTCTTAGAACTGTAAACTAGTAACTTATTAAATTCTCCTTTTTGAAAGCTGTTCCAGTTCTGGTATATTGAATTCCAGCAGCTATCAAACTAACACACATATATATGACATAAAATTTGCCATTTTAATTTTTTTAGGTGTGCAATTCATTGGCATCAATTACAATTACAATATTGTGCTACCATCATAAACTTCCACTACTAAAACCTTTTTTAGAAACTCTTGATTCATTAAGTGATGACTCCCTATACCTCCTCCCTACAGCCCCTGCTAATCTCTTTTTGTCTCTATGAATTTGATTATGCTAGATATTTCATATAATATTTTATATTGTATAAGAAATCATATAACATTTGTCCTTTTGTGTCTGGCTTATTTCACTCAAAATGATGTTTTCAAGGTTCATCCAAATTGTCACATGTATCAAAACTTCATTCCTTTTTAAGACAGTAATATTCTGTTGAGTGCATATACCACATTTTGTTTATCCACTTATCTGCTTCACCTTTTGACTATTGTGAATAATGCAATATAAGTACATAAATACTTATATGTTTGAGGCCCTGCCTTCAATTCTTTGGGGTACATAACTAGGAGTGGGATTGCTGGGTTATGTAGTAATTCTGTCATCCACTTTCTGAGGAACTGCCAAAGTCTTTTCCACAAGATTTTTACATTCCATTCAACAATGCCCAAGAGTTCCTATTTCTCCACATCCTTGTCAACTCTGACTTTTCTCTCCCACATTGACAACAGTTTTCCAAATTTTTCAGCCTCTTCTGACCAGTGAAGGGAGCTCACACACAGCCTCATGGCAAGGAAGGAGATGGTGGCATCACCAGATTTGCTAAAACTGCTTGAATGCAATATACTAGAAATGGAACGGCTTCTAAAAAGGGAATTTATTGGATTACAAGTTTACAATTCTAAGACTGTGAAAATGTCCACATAAAGGCACCAGTAAGAGGTTACCTTCAGTCACAAAAGATTGATGCTGTCTGGAACACCTCTATCAGCTGGGAAGGCATATGGTGATGTCAGCCAGCTTTCTCTCCTGGCTTTGCATTTCATAAGACTTTCCCAGGAGGGGAGCAGGGCACTTTCCTTCTGCATCTCCAAAAAGTCTCTGGCTCTGAGGGCTCTGAAGCTTTTTCCAAAATGGTTCCCTCTCAAAGGACTCCAGTAAGCAGCCCCAACTTGAATGGGTAAGGACACACCTCCCTGGAAACCACCTAATCCGAAAGGTCCCACCTACAGCTGGATGGGTCACATCACCATGGAAACAACTTAGTAAAAAAGATCCCACTCAACAATATTGAATGAGGATTAAAGAACATGTTTTTTTCTGGGGTACACAACAGTTTCAAATCTGGGCTTCAGATGGATCCTCTCTTTCAACATCTTCATGGCACGAGCGGATTTTCCAGCCACAATCAGTGACAGGGCAAACCAGTACCAGAAGTGGAACTCCTCAAAGGCAAACTTCATGGATTTTTCTAAACAATCTGTGAGCATCTAGTACCAAGCTCTTCTTCCCAGAATGATGGTCAGCAAACTGTAGACAACAGATGCGCTCTGCAAACTGAAGAGGCTGTCACTCTCGGGCTCAGGGATCTACTCAGCATGGCATCCTGATTGAACATTAATTCACTAACCAGAAATAACAATGGGGCTTCTTCAGTAGTTTCTTGAGGACAAAACTGTTCTCCCTCGAGTTCACACGGGTTCTCCGAGTGAGGATACAGGTTTTCGTGTTTGCACCTTTCCAGTCAGAATTGTCCAGAGATGACTGGTATGGTGGGTCCTCCAGAGGGTTTCAGCAGCTCTGCTCACACCCCCCAGCAAGATCTCTGCCAATTTCCTGGCTATCCCCACCCACAGGTTTTGAGTTGTTCTTGTTTCAACTGCTCTATGAACCTCTCTAACTCTCCCTACTCTTGTCAAGTTCCCACTTTTGAAATAGAGAACATGGGTTCTCTGAAGTCCTGTTTCTAGGAAAAAACCTCTTTCCTTCCTTCTTTCCTTTTTTTCTTTCTCCAAAGAAGAAGATCCAGTTTATTTTATTTTATTATTATCAAATACCAATTGTCATCACAATGTGGATGATCATTAAGAATTAATCAAATAGATTATTCTATGTTGAGTTCAATGACAGAAGCATTTCTTCATTTGCTTTCCCTGAATTAAGGTGAGCAGCTAACTCTGAGATCTTTAGCCCAAAAAGGAGTAGATGAGGAAAGGCCTGCTTTCTTGGCTGCAGAATGCTTCCAAAAAGGATGCTGAAGAACTTGCCAGAGAAGATGGACCTAGCAAACAATTCCAGTAAGCAAATATGGATTTCCTGCCTCTGGAGACTGCATTAATTTCCTAAAAGATATTGGTTTTAAGAAATTAAGAATTAAGCAGGACAGCTTAATTGAACACCATACAGTACATGGAAACTTGAGTAGAGCATGAGATTTTGCAGGTTTGTCCACAGTGATGTTCTGATAAATCCCATAATGATTTGAACAGTGAATAAAAAAGTATTTGCAAAGTCCCCTTGGGGAATGACAGGAAAGGCAGAAAATTTAACTTCCCTGAGTGGAGAATTCTTGATATTCTCACAAGTAGTGGGGACAACCAAAGCAATAGGCTGAGCACCCAATCTTGGGGTTTTGTTCATATGAAACTTAACCCCACAAAGGATAGACTAAGCCTACTTAAAATTAGACTTAGGAGTCACCCCCAACAGAACCTCTTTTGTTGCTCAGATGTGGCCTCTCTCTCCAGCCAACACAACAAGCAAACTCACCACCCTCCCCCTGTCTATGTGGACATGATTCCCAGGGGTGTGGACCTTTCCATGGGACAGAAATTCTAGAATGAGCTGGGACTCAGCATCAAGGGATTGAGAAAACCTTCTCGACCAAAAAGGGGAAGAGCAGAATGAGACAAAATAAAATGTCAATGGCTGAGAGATTCCAAACAGAGTCAAGAGGTTATCCTGGAGGTTATTCTTATGCATTAAATAGATATCACCTTTTTAGTTAAGGTGTAACAGAAAGGCTGGAGGGAATTGCCTGAAAATGTGGAGCTGTGTTCCATTATCCATGTTTCTTGAAGATGATTGTATTATGATATAGCTTTTGCAGTGTGACTGTGTGATTGTGAAAACCTTGTGTCTGTGAAAATCTTATTGACAGATGCATAAAATATATTGATTAAAAATAAATATATAATAGGGAGAACAAATGTTAAAATAAATTTGGTAGATTGAAATACTAGTGATCAATGAAAGGGAGGGGTAAGGGGTATGGTATGTATGAATTTTTTTCTATTTCTTTTTCTGAATTGGTGCAAATGTTCTAAGAAATGATCATGATGATGAATATACAACTATGTGAGGATATTGTGAGTTACTGATTATATATCAAGAATAGAATGATCATATGGTAAGAATGTTTGTGTTTGTATGTGGTTATATTTAATAAATAAATAAATTGAAAGAAATTAGGAATTAAAACCTAGTTCTTGATCACAGGGATCAGGGCCAGGCTTAGGGCTTCTGTTTTGAAATTAGTAAGTATTACTTGATCTATCTCCTAGAGGTACAGGATTGTGATGTCCCCTGCTTTTTCATAACCAGTGATGACATCCTGTTCTGGGTCCATGTGGAGATTACTGGTAGAAGAGGAAATAAGCAACCTCTCTAAACATAGTCATTTGGTGGCATTGGCTTCCACAATCATCTACAACCTGTGGGGAGGGAGAGCCATCAGAGGCAGTCATTGAGGCCCACCCACACATAAATGTCGAGAACTTCTTTATAATCTCCTTCCATGCAATTCAACTTGGCCATTATCAGATTGGATTCTTGTGGGAATTCTGACTTGAGTTTCCCTTGGTACAGAGGGTATAGAGTAGAGGTCAGATGCTGGTGGACTTTGGTCAGCTGGGGCCTGGGACCTCGGGGACTGGTTCCCTGCCACAGAGGGTGTCCTTTTAGGTACTGCTCCAGCCTTGACTCTCCAAGGAAGGGTTCTGCCATTACATCCTTGGTGGTGAGCTTGGCCGACAGCTGTTTAATGAGCTTAGGGATCTGGTCCTGCTGGTACTTGGAGCTGCAGCACTTGATCGTGGTGGAAAGCCGTGAGCCCACCTTCTTGGTCACCATTGTGGTCTGGCTTGGTCACCATTGTGGTCTGGCTTGGGAATGGGGGAAACCACCCTCAGGCCCCACTGACACCATGGGATGCCCCAGCCACCATGGGCTCTGGCTCTGGCTCCCAGCCCTTGATCTGGATCTTTTTTTTTTTCTTTTTTTGTACACATTATTTATTGTAGGTGTCTATAAACAATTGATAAAGAAATGTAATTAAACGCAATAAAAAATAACCAAAAGTTATGAGTGAAAAGAACTGTCTCCCATATCCAGTGCCTTTACATATACTTTGAACAAGCACCATGTATACCAATAGTATTTAAAGTTTTTACTGTGAGAAATGGGCTAGTTTCTTTTTTTTTTAACTTTTTTTATTAATTAAAAAAATTAACAAACAAAACATTAAGATATCATTCCATTCTACATATACAATCAGTAATTCTTAATATCATCACATAGTTGCATATTCATCACTTCTTAGTACATTTGCATCGATTTAGAAAAAGAAATAAAAAGACCACAGAAAAAGAAATAAAATGATAATAGAGAAAAAAAGACTATACATACCATACCCCTTACCCCCCGCTTTCATTTACCACTAGCATTTCAAATTGAATTTATTTTAACATTTGTTCCCCCTATTATTTATTTTTATTCCATAGGTTCTACTCCTCTGTTGATATAGTAGCTAAAAGGAGCATCAGACATAAGGTTTTCACATTCACAGAGTCTCATTGTGAAAGCTATATCATTGTTCAATCATCATCAAGAAACATGGCTACTGGAACACAGCACCACATTTTCAGGCAATTCCCTCCAGCCTCTCCACTACATCTTGAACAACAAGGTGATATCTACTTAATGCATAAGAATAACCTCCAGGATAACCTCTCGACTCTGTTTGGAATCTCTCAGCCATTGACACCCTGTCTCTTCCCCCTTTTGGTTGAGAAGTTTCTCTCAATCCCTTGATGTTAATTCTCAGCTCATTCTAGGGTTTTTCTCAGTCCTTTGATGCTGAGTCTCAGCTCATTCCAGGATCTTTGTCCCACGTTGCCAGGAAGGTCCACACCCCTGGGAGTCATGTCCCATTCAGAGAAGGGGAGGGTGGTGAGACTGCTCGTCATGTTGGCTGGAGAGAGAGGCCACATCTGAGCAACAAAAGAGGCTCTCTTGGGGGTGACCCTTAGGCCTAAATTTTAAGTAGACTTGACCTATCCTTTGTGGGGTTAAGTTTCATGTGAACAAACCCCAAGACTGGGGGCTCAGCCTATAGCTTTGGTTGCCCACACTGCTTGTGAGAATATCAAGAATTCAACTTGGGGAAGTTGAATTTCTCCCCACTCTCACGATTCTCCGAAGGGGGCTTGCAAATACTTTTCCAGTCACTGATCAAATCATTCTGGGATTCATCGGGGCGTCACTCTGGACAAACCAACAAAATCTCATGTGCTACCTGAGATTCCAAGTACTTATGACATTCAATCAAACTATCTACATGAGTTCTATTAGGAAATGCTCTAGTCAAAATCCAAACCTTGCAACAAATAAACACTTTTTGCCTTAGTCTCACACATAAGGTGACATTTTAAAGTGTTAATTATCATCTATTTTCAGCACCCTGCAATAATGACACTCCCTTGCTCTTCCTCATGCAAAAACATTTTAAAAATTTGTACATTGTACATTTCACTATTATTATACACTCTAGGCATTCCTAGATTATACCATCTCAGATCTTTAACATCTATCCCTCTTTCTGATTTCATCTATGTCCCCAGCCCTCCTCCCTCTATCATTCTCACATGCAGCTTCATTCAGTGTTTCAACACAATTACATCACAGTTAGGTAGTATTGTGCTGTCCATTTCTGAGTTTTTGTATCCCATCCTGTTGCACAATCTGTATCCCTCCAGCTCCAATCACCCACCATCTTACCCTATTTCCATCTCCTGATGGTCTCTGTTAACAACGACATATTCCAAGCTCATTCACTAATGTCAGTTCATATCAGTGAGACCATACAGTATTTGCCCTTTAGTTTTTGGCTAGTCTCACTCAGCATAATGTTCTCAAGGTCCATCTATGTTGTTACATACTTCATAAGTTTATTCTGTCTTAGAGCTGCATTATATTCCATCGTATGTATATACCACAGTTTGTTTAGCCGCTCATCTGTTGATGGACATTTTGGCTGTTTCCATCTCCTTGCAATTGTAAATAATGCTGCTATAAACATTGGTGTGCAAATGTCCGTTTGTGTCTTTGCCCTTAAGTCCTCTGAGTAGATACCTAGTAATGGTATTGCTGGGTCATATGGCAATTCTATATTCAGCTTTTTGAGGAACTGCCAAACTGCTTTCCACAGTGGTTGCACCATTTGACATTTCCACCAACAGTGAATAAGTGTGCCTCTTTCTCCACATCCTCTCCAGCACTTGTCATTTTCTGTTTTGTTGATAATGGCCATTCTGGTGGGTGTGAGATGATATCTCATTGTGGTTTTGATTTGCATTTCCCTAATGGCCAGGGAATTTGAGCATCTCTTTGTGTGCCTTTTGGCCATTTGTATTTCCTCTTCTGAGAAGTGTCTGTTCAAGTCTTTTTCCCATTTTGTAATTGGATTGGGAAAATCCAATTTTCAATTTTGGATTTTACAATTTTCAATTTTGTAAAAAACTGTCTTTTTGTTGTTGAGTTGAGCAGTCTCTTTATAAATTCTGGATACTAGACCTTTATATGATATGTCGTTTCCAAATATTATCTCCCATTGTGTAGGTTGTCTTTTTACTTTCTTGATGAAGTTCTTTGATGCACAAAAGTGTTTAATTTTGAGGAGCTCCCATTTATTTATTTATTTCTTCAGTGCTCTTGCTTTAGATGTAAGGTCCATAAAACTGCCTCCAATTATAAGATTTATAAGATATCTCCCTACATTTTCCTCTAACTGTTTTATGGCCTTGAGCAGGATCTTAACTTTGTGTGTGTGTGTGTGTGTTTGGTATCTATAAAGCTTTATAAAACTTTTATTAATAGTATTGTAAAATGTGCATAGAGCAGCAGGTTGGTCCTGTTAAGAAGAACCTGGCAGAGTCCCAGGCTGTGAGAATCTCAGAAGCTGAGGAGACTTAGGAGGAATGAGTTGAAACAATGGTGAGTGATTAATTCCTCAGCAAGCGGAATGTGTGTGTAAGAAGCAAGTAGCAAGTTGGATCAGAAGCCTTGATGAGACTGAAGACTTCAGCAGGGGCTCCAGGGCTGACACATGGACTTTGTGTCCCTGTTCTGAGATCAGATTTTGCAAAGGTTGAGACCTAGATCTTATCAGGACAAGCCAGGCCTGCCACTGGAGAAACTAAGAGCATATTCTTTCTGTCCAGGGAGACTGCTGTGGCAGGGAACCCACAAGAGAGAAAGGTGGCAACTCACAACTGCACCATTGAATAACTGAAAACTGGAGCAGAGATGAGTGACCAGAGAACGTGGTAGCACCTGGCATAGCCCCATTAGCAAATCCTCCTTGGCCCCACAGCCCACACGATCACATTTCCCACCTCTTCATGTTCTAAATTCTCACAGAGATGGGTTTCTGTCCGTGCAACACAAATCTGCAAAGTCCAGCACCTACCTTTGTCCCATCCTTCCTAATTCCATTCTTCCACCAGCCAGGGGTGTCAGAGAAATGGAGGCAGAGTGCGAAAGAGAATGGGGACAGATAGAAGGTCTTTGGATTTCACTCTAGGGATTTGGGAACTGGGAGTATACAGGGAAGAAGAGTCTTCCCAGGATGAGGAACTTCTATTTGCAGTGATACATACATATGTATCCACAGAATCTTGCTCTCACCTATATTAGACGCATTTATTTAATAATTCAGCCACAGCTGTAGCCTCCGTTTTCTGGCCTAGGAAAACAAGACCATCAGAGGTTGAAGCACAGCTGGGAGGAACAGCTTAGAGGGCAGGTCCTGCAGTTCAGCTCTCTCCCTGATCATAAGGGCTGTGTCATGCTTCCACCTTCAGGAATGCTCAGGGTCACTTGTGTCCCCCAGTCAGTTTCATGGTGGAATCCGTTTTTCTCTGGAATCGATTGCCACTCCATAATTCCCTTGAGGGCATGGGCCAAGTTTGAAGCCAGGGGGGTGGTAAAGATCTGTGTAGAAGAGGTTTCTTAGACAAAGGGAGTTTCTCTAGAAAACAAAAGCATGAACAGCTTCAGTTGCATTGCCCTCTTCTAGTGCTTCCAATTCAAGCCCTCCTCATTACTTGCTTTGGCCCTCTTCTCCCATACATCACTTTCCTCTGAATACAAATTGGCTCTTCTTCTTCTTCTTCTTTTTTTTACTTAAAACAATTATTTTTATTGTGAAGAAAAACATGTATACAGAAAAGCAATAAATTTCAAAGCACACCACACAATTGTAGAAGAGATTTCAGAGTTCGGTATGGATTACAGTTTCACAATGTTAGGTTTTTCTTTCTGGCGGCTCCAAAACACTGGGGCTTAAAGAAAATACCAGTGTAATGATTTAGCAGTCATGTTCACTTCTCTACATAACTCCATCTTCTCCTTTAATCGGTTTTTAAAATTATTTATTCATTTTTATTGACATATATTACAGAATCACATACCATGTGAACATCCAAAGTGAACAATTAGTGGTTCACAATATCATTATATAGCCGGGCATTTATCATCACAGCTGACTTTTTTTTTCTTTTTTTGGTGAAAAATAACATATATACAAGCAATAAATTTCAAAGTGCATCGCAACAATCAGTTATAGAACAGATTTCAGAGTTTGGCATGGGCTGTAATTCCACAATATTAGGTTTTTACTTCTAGCTGCTCTAAGATACTGGAAGCTGAAAGAAATATCAATATAATGACTCAGCACTCATGCTCATTTGTTAAACCCTGTAATTCCACAATATTAGGTTTTTACTTCTAGCTGCTCCAAGATACTGGAGGCTGAAAGAAATATCAATATAATGACTCAGCACTCATGCTCATTTGTTAAACCCTACCTTCTCTGTATAACTCCACCATCACCTTTGATCTTTCTCCCCCTGTTTAAGGATATTTGGGCTATGCCCATTCTACCTTTTTCATATTGAAGGGGTTGTCAATAATAGGGGATAGGGAGATGGAACTAGCTGATGTTCTGGAAAGCTGCTGGCCCTTCTGATTCTGTTGTTGGTTCTAACCCATGGTTTCTGTGTCTTGATCTGTAACTCTCTCCTGATTTCTCATTCCTTGCCACCCCCGTGGTGACCTCGCTGTCTGTGTCCCATTTCTGTTCTCATTTTCCTGAACTCCTTTCCTCAGAAAAGTGTTCCCTATACATCAAGTATTCACAAAACAGAAGAGAAGCCCAGTGAAGAGAATCCCAGCTATTGCAACTGAAGCCAGGGTGATTAGGGTGACTTCCCACGACATCAGGTACCCATTATATCTTTCCTCATTCCCTGTAAGAGCACTACGTGTGCTAGTGGCATCGGAAGTTGTAGCTGTTTTGTCAATCCCACTGGAGTTTGGGGTTGATACTGTTGTATTAGTTCCGCCGGAAGCTGTGGTTGGATCAGGAGGGATGTTTGTGGTGTTTCCATTGGAAATTGTGGCTGATTAAAAGATGGCTGGTTAGTTCCGCTGAAATTTGGTTTGGCTCTGCCACAACAACAACAATTGCTACAAATGATAATAATAAATAGCTATCATTTACTCAGTGCCCACTATGTGCCCGGCATTGTGCTAAACGAGCACTGAGTAAATGAAAGCTATTTATTATTTTCATTATCAACTGTAATTTCCAAATACTCACAATACCTCCATGAGTCAAGAGTTATTATTACAGCATTTTACTGAAATTGAAGTTTAGAAGAGTCAAGCAACTGGCCTCAGACTAGACAACTGATAGGTAGAGAGGAACAGCGATTTAAACCAAGGCAGACTGACGAACAAAAAAAAAAAACAACTCATATATCATTCCACATCTCAAAACCACATAATCTGGGATCAAATGCCCCAGATTTGCAGGAGGATGACTTTATTCATTCTCCATCTATTTATGATACTTTTCAGACAATGAATATAAGAGAAGAAGTTGAAGGGTTCAGGTGTACATAACAACTGGCTCACCAGACCAAATTGCATCCTTCTCCGAGGAAAGGGAAAATCAAGGGGGATCAATTTCGGGGCAGCGGGGACAGGAGTGTACATTTTTAATGCTATCAGGAAATTCTTATGCACACCAGAGTTTGGGAGGCATTGTTAAGGAGCCCAGATGGCCTTGGGACATGATCTAGCAAAGAACCAGCCATAATGAAAAATAAATAATAATGGGGAACAAATGTTAAAATAAATTTAGTAGATTGAAATGCTAGTGATCAATGAAAGGGAGGGGTTAGGGGTATGGCATGTTTGAATTTTTTTCTGTTTTCTTTTTATTTCTTTTTCTGAATTGATGCAGATATTCTAAAAAATGATCATGATGATGAATATACAACTATGTGATAAAAAAGAATGTTCATATTGTATGTTGATTGGTTTTATTAATAAAAATTAAAAAAACATGGCAGATTAAAAAAAAAAAAGAACCAGCCACATACATGTAGCTTGAATAAATAATATTCCTCAGATTGAGGCTCAACCTTCTTGCTTAGTCAGTGAGAGTTAAGATGAGCCTGATGTTTCTTTCCCTCAATCTTGCATCTATTTTCTACCAGGTTCTGATTTCCCATCCCACTAAAGACCAAGCATTCAGCCTTTCCCTGATGCCCTTCACCTGCTGGAGGTGTTACTTTTTTAGTGTAACCCAGACTAACATAAGGGCTGCAAATTTAGATTTACGGGAAGAGTGCAAGAAACTCATGTTGATGCTTTTAATTAGAGTTAGAGTCAGTGTCCAGAGAGAAGCTGAAATGAGAGATTGGGACAAATAACCAACCTGTAGAGAGGGAATAAGTTTGATCTGTGTTGTTCAGGGCATTAAAATAGATGAAGCTTAACTTTCCATAAACCTACAACCTCCACATGTGTCCCTGGACCAGAAGTCCTGAAACCTAGAGGGCCCAGCCTCTCCAGAACATCAGATAGTTCCATCTCCATACTCCATATTATTAACAGCCCCTTCCAGCATGAAAAAGTTAGAATGGGCAAAGCCCAAAGACCCCTAAAGAGAGGGAGAAAGATCAATGGTAGAATTATACAGAGAAGGTAGTGTTTAATAAATGAATATGATTGCTGAATAATTAAATTGGTATCTCTTTTAGTCTCCAGTATCTTAGAGCAGCTAGAAGTAAAAACCTAAAATTGTGGAATTGTAACCTATGCCAAACTCTGAAATCTGTTTCACAAATAATTGTGGTGTTGTGCTTTGAAATGTACTGCTTTTTTTGTATATAAGTTATTTTTTAACAAAAAATTTTAAAAAGTCGATAGTGATGATAAGATATTTATCTCTTCTAGCCTCCTATATTCTGGAGCAGCTAGAAGGAAAAATCTGAGATGATGGTATGGTAGCCCATGACAAACTCTGGGATCTGTCCTGTAACTACTGTTGAAGAGTGCATTGAAAACTATTGCTTTTTTTTTCTCTTCTTTGAATGTATGTTATATTATACAATTTGAAAAGTTAAACAAACAAAAAAACAGATGAAGCAAAGCCATGGTGGGGCAAATCCCAGATAGAATTCAAACTATGTGAGTGTAGAACACCATGCCTCACGAAATGCTTAATTAGAGACTGTCAGAGATGTTGGAATGATCCCTGCCTATGGTGGACATTGAGGCAACATAAACTTTAATGTCTTTCTATCTATAATGCATCTATGTTTGGGACTGATTTGTCGCAGAGGAAATCGGTCAGATTTCTGGGAAGAAGAGTTGTTGCGAGGGGCAAAATGGAGGACAAACGCTGGGTTGGACTGGAGAGAACAGAGTAAAATAATGATCCTCACTTCTTTGACAAGCATGGAAGCAAGGAGGACAGAATGTATATCTCAGGAATTGTCAAAATTTCCCCAAACTTCCCATGTCTCCAAGACTATTTTCTTTTAAACAAAACCACTCACCATTTCCTAATAGTAGAAGAAGTTGAAGCAAGAACCATCATGCAAGGAAAAGTGTTTTCCTCTTCATCTTGAGATATTCTGCCTGTTTCAGGCTGGAAGCGGGCAGGGGTGGGGTTGCCTGAGTTCTGGAGGCCTAGGAGGGAAAGAAAAAAAAAGTTCTTGATAGAAAAGCATCTCGAGGTGGGGATCTGAGAGACTTGGAGTGCTGGGCATTTGGGTCTCCAGAGGATGGATTCTCAACCTAAAGAAAAGCAGCAGTGGAGGGGCCCTGGTACCACTCCCTCCACAGAATGTCTTCTGTTTCTTTCTCTTTCAGAGAAGGCCTTTACAGCATCATCTGGGTGGGAGAGTAGGTGGACATGTTGCCTGTTTTTCTTCCAACTGTGGGCAGATGACTGACATCCTGAGCTCAGAGAGGAGAGGAACAGGAGCAAGGAGCAAGGAGCAAGGAGCAAGGAGCAAGGTGAGGATGGTGAACGACATGGTTCCATTAGGCAGGGCCTGGGGAGGAGCAGAAATTTCAAAGGCTGTCAAAGTGAAGAGGAATCACTCTGTGAGTCAGAGATGGTCCTGAAAATCTGTTAAGCTGGAGCCCTTGTTTCCTGGGCAAGAAATCCTGAATGCCTGGGAGAGCTGAGTGGAGATGGGCTGTGAGGAGGAAGTCCAATGAACAAAACTGAGGGGTCAGGGCACATGAAGTGAGATTCAAGGTGAACAGGTGCTGGACATCAAAATACATTTTGAATGAATGGGGAGGAGAGGCCCAGGGGTAGGAAAGATAGACTCTAGGTTTCTGGGGCCTGGGAGGTGGGAGTGAGGAGAATGAGGACTCGGGCTGTCGGGGAAATGGGACCAGTGATGTGCTGATGTCAGCGCATTCCTGTTCTCAAGAGCTCTTTAAGAAAAAAAACCAAAAAGCTTTTTTTTATAATATAACATATATACAAAGTAAAGGAAAAAAAAAGCAATAGTTTTCAAAGCACTCTTCAACAAGTAGTTACAGGACAGATCCCAGAATTTATAATGGGCTACCATACCATCATCTCAGATTTTTCTTTCTAGCTGCTCCAGAATATAGGAAGCTGGAAGGAATATATATTTTTTATCATTGCTTTTTGTGCATGTGAAAAATAACATATATACAAGAAAGCAATAAATTTCAAAGCACAGCACAACAATTAGTTAGTTATAGAACAGATTTTGGAGTTTGGTATGAGTTACAATTCCACAATTTTAGATTTTTACTTCTAGCTGCTCTAAGATACTGGAGATTAAAATATCAATATAATGATTCAGCAATCATACTCGTTTGTTAAGCTCTACCTTCTCTGTACACCTCCACCATCACCTTTGACCTTTCTTCCATTTTGGGGAGGTATTAGGGCTAAGCCCGTTCTACCTTTTCATGTAGGAAGGGGCTGTTAATAATATGGAGTAGGGAGATGGAACTAGCTGATGTTCTGCAGAGGCTGGGCCCTCTAGGTTTCAGAATTTATCTGGTCCAAGGACCCATCTGGAGGTTGTAGGTTTCAAGAGCTCTTTTTTTTAAAAAAAATATTTTTATTGACAAATCTTCACAAACATACAGTCCGTGCATGGTGTACAATCAGTAGCTCACAATATCACCATATAGTTGTGTATTCATCATCATGATCATTTTTAGAACGTTTGCATCATGCCAGAAAAAGAAATAAAAAGAAAAAACTCATACATGCCATACCCTTTACCTCTCCCTCTTATTGGCCACTAGTATTTCAATCTACCCAATTTGTTTGACCCCTTACCCCCCTTTTTATTTATTTATTTATATTTTTGTCTGCTTTATGGCAGGGGTCACATTTCATTCTTTTTCCATGTGAGTATCCCATTATTGCAGCAACATTTGTTGAATTTTGTTTGTTTGTTTGCTTGTTTTGGGAAGTGCATGGGCCAGGAATCAAACCCAAGTATCCCACATGGCAGGCAAGAATTCTGCCACTGAGCCACCATTGTACCACCCTCCTGTTATTTATTTTTTTATTAATAGGGAGTTTCATTTTATTATAAAACAGAAAATTCTAAGTAAATATCAGAATAACAATCTTCAGTGGACCCTTCCTCTTTCCTCTTATTTATTTTTTATCCATATTTTTTTCTCTTCTGTCCATACTGAAGATAAAAGGAACATCAGACACAAGGTTTTCACAATTACACAGTCACATTGTAAAATCTATATCGTTACACAATCATCTTCAAGAATCAAGGCTACTGGAACACAGGTCATCAGTTTCAAGAATTTCCCTCTAGCCACTCCAATACACCATATATCAAAAAGGGATATCTATATAATGCATAAGAATAACCTCCAGGATAACCTCTCAACTCTGTTTGAGATCTCTCAGCCACCGAAACTTTATTTGGTCTCATTTCTCTCTTCCCCCTTTTGGTCTAAAAGGCTTTCTCAGTCCCTTGATGCTGGGTTCCAGCTCATCCCTGCAAGTCCTGTCCCATGTTTCCAGGAAGATTTACACCCCTGGGAGCCATGTAACCACGTAGTGGGGAGGGCAGTGAGTTCACCTGCTGAGTAGGCTTAGAGAGAGGACACATCTGAGCAACAAAAGAGGTTCTCTGGGGGTGACTCTGAGGCATAATTACAAGTAGGCTTTGCCTTTCCTTTGCAGGGATAAGAATCTTAGGGGCAAACCCCAAGATTGAGGTCAAGAGCCTGTTTTTAAATTATCATGAATTTTTGCAACATGGTTATCATTAAAAATTAAATTATGTAAACTTGCAGAGATCTAAATCATATTTTTAAAAAGGTAACAAATCCTCAAAACTTATCACTTCCTAGTTCTTTTGCTATGTCGTACTACTGTCTGTGCTTGTGAGGTTGTATACATCTATCATATCTGTCTGATACAAATACTGTACAATGGTGTGCTGAACAACCCTTTCCAAGTTTGGTAGTGTCATATTGAGAACTGGGAATCAGCCATTGTGGAAGCATCTGTGTCACAGAAAACCTGTTGTTAAATACTCACCAGCACATGCACTGGATGGGACCTAGGGAAAGTCATGACAGTTGGGGAGGAGAGTTCCTGTTTCCCACCCTCCTTGAGAGGGGTGCTTCCATTTTGTTTTCTGAAGAATTAATAGGAACTTTTCTATTCTGGAGACCTCCAGCTGGTTCTCCTTGGTGCCATATGCTGGACAAGTTGAATGATCAGTGTGGCACCTACACTTGGGACACTCCAGCCTGCTGGGGAACTAAAGGCTTACAGTCCAATCTTGCTAGGACACTGAATGAGACAGACACTGGATGTGACTACGAAATGGCACAAAGACAGCTAAACAACATGATGGAATAAATACAGCCTTGGGTGAAGGCAGTTGACATTTCTTTATCCACAGTTCATGTCAGGAAGTCTTATGGGAGTTTTTCAAGAAGATAGACTAATGGGAGTTTTTATTTTATATTATGAGTGGTCAAAACAAGCTGTCTCCATCTCCTCCATAAATTTCACACCATTTAGATGTTAGATTTATGGCATATGAAGCCCGATGGAGGGGAGCTGAGAAACAGGAGATAGCTGGTGATTCATCCCACAAATATTTATTGAGTGACACTGTACTCTAGTAAGCAAAACTGACATATTTGTGTTTTGTTGGAACTTACATTCTTAAAATATGAAAGAATTTCTGATTGCATATGTAGAATGGAATGATTTCTAAATGTTGTGTTAGTTAATTTTTTTAATTAATAAAAAAATATGAAAGAATTGTGAATGAATGAGTTCTAGAAGTGGGAAAAGAATAGGCTGAGGTAGAGAATGAGGTGTTGGGGTGGGATGGGAGCAGAAACTCAGACTCCAGGATGACCTGAGTCTGCCTACTGTCTGTCTTGGTAAGTTCCATGTGGGCCTCAAAAAGGCATGTGGTCAATAACAGCACCCAATTTTCAGAGTAAAAATCCCAATAACATTTCTAAGTAAAAAGACTTTCCTTTTTCCCTAGAACCAACTGGACTTAGAGAACGAGTTTTACAGTGCAGTCTTACTTACTTATTAATTAGCTATTCCTCTGAGTTGCAGATTTCTCATTTACTTAATGGGGGGTTACAACCCAAACTTCACAGGATTGTTGTGACAACTAAATGATGAGTATATAAAAGCTCCTAACACAGTGTTTGTCCCAACGAAATCACTCGGAAAGAAAGGACAACAGCAAAACAGTCACAAAGTTAAAAAGCATAAGCATTTCATCTGGATGCCACATATATTATGAGCTTTTATTTCTTAGCATGTCCAGTAACTTCCTTCTTAATCACAAATCATTTAGAAGAGACATTGAAAGGAGGAGGAGGAGTCTTTCCAAAGACAAAGCCAAGCCCTAAAAGACACTGGACTGGCCAGAGTGATGGAGCATGAGAAAGAAGCTGCCTCAAGCTGCAATTCCTTACCCCCCACCCCCACATCAAGAGCCAATTTCCTTTTTGATCTTGAAATTCTGAGCTATCGGGAGAGCCCAGGAAAGGCATTTGCTTGGGATCATTTCCAAGCCTGACATGACTGTGGGTCTCCTCCAAAACCACTCTCTGCTTGACCTGTAGCCCTGCTGGTCAGACACCAAGAGTCTTCTTGATTTTGTCGTTATCCTTCACCATGACCTATGGCCATTTCCTGGGAGCATTTTGGTCTCCCATTTGAGTTATTTCCTCATCAGGGCTCTTTATCTTCCTTCTCTTCCCTGACCCTCTCTTCCCCTAGAATGTCTCCCATTGTCCAGTGGCCATGGCCTCCTCAGTGACCTCTGTGGCTTGCCCCGTGCTCATCACTGACATGGGCTATTCCATGGCTTCTTTTGTGGTCCCATGACCACAGCTCCTGCCACAGCTTCCTCAGTGGACACCCTGATGACTTGTTCCATAGTTAGCTCATGACTGTGGCTCCAATCATGGTCTGCGTGATAGCTAGCCTCCTCCACAGCCAAGGCCAAGGGCCTTCCATGCCACAGTTCATTGTTGAGGTTGTAGGACAGTGTGTCCAGAGCTAGGTCATGGGTTCTCAGAGGGAGAAGGGTATTATCCCTCTAGAAGAGAAAAATACAGATATTTTAGATATATTCTCCTCTACCATTTCACAACCTGCACAGTTGACTAAAATCACAGACTTTCCCTTTTAGTATAACCAATTAAGACATAATCTCTTTCTAACCTCCTTACTTTCTCTGTGTCTCTGCATATCCTTGTTGTATTATTCTTATTTTCTTCTTTTTTTGAATGTTTTGGTTGATAAAACAATATACAAACACAAGCATTCTTAACATACAAACATTCCATACATGGTGTACAATCAATGGCTCACAATATCATCACATAGTTATGTATTCATCACCATGATTATTTTTAGAACATCTGCATCTCTCCAGAAATAGGAATAAAAAGAGAAAAGAAAACACTCATTCATACCATACCTCTTACCCCTCCCTCTCATTGACCACTAGTATTTCCAGCTACTCAATATATTTTAACCTTTGTTACCCTAGTATTTGTTTATTTTTTTATCCATACTTTTTACTCATCTGTCCATACCCTAGATAAAAGGAGCAACAAACACAAGGTTTTCACAATCACACAGTCACATTGTAAAAACTTTATCGTTATACAATCATGTAAAAGCTATAGCATTATACAATCATGTGAAAGCTATATCAGTATACAATCAAATTGTATTGCTCTTAATTTCTCTCTGTGCGAAAACAGCAAAACAAGCAAACAATGAAATAAAATAATGGCCTTACTGTGCACTTACTATGCTATACTAATGCAATACAGTGGAATTTGCAAAGCAAATATAAATAGACATCCCATCGTTCAGCAGGTGGACTCCTATCCAAGGACAGAAATCTGCCATTGTGTTAACTAAGAAAATGCATGTTTGCAAGACAAGAATTAACAGCTCTGGGTGAGCCATGGTTTTGAAATCTATCACAGCCTTGGCAGTTAAGAGGATGGACTCTTGAATTTTAAAAATCTTGGTTGAGTTCTAATTCTGCTATTTGCCCTTGAGTAAGTTACTTTACCCCTCTGTGTCTCCAGTGTCCTCATATATAAAATGGAGGTAATGATAGCACTTTCTCATAGGATTCTTTTTTTAAATAATTTTATTGTACAGAACAAACAAACGTACATTGTAGGAGATAGGATTAACATAAGACCTGCGGAACTACTTGGGAGTAGATGGCATTAGGGTGGTGGTGGCAGTAAGCTGTTTTATGTTATCTGATTTATGTAAGACAGTTTCGGAGAAAGAGAATGTTTGTTTACCCCAAATGGTTATTTTAAGTATGAAGGAAGAACACTGAAAGATAAGAACTTTGTTCCCTCAGGAAATGCATGCATGCCTATTGTCATCCTGTGGTATATAACCAGGATCTGGTTAAGAATAAAATTGTCTGAAGTCTGTCTGAAGTAAACTCAAGCTTCAGACCCCCTGAGCCTGTCTGTGTCTTTCTTTCTTTCTTTCTTTCTTTTTTTCTCATCATTCCTTAATATCCTTCGAGCTCCGTTTCAACAGGAAGCAACAGTACATTCTTTTTTTTTTTTTTTTTTTTTTTATTAATTAAAAAAAGAATTAACAAAACAATTAGAAATCATTCCAATCTACATGTACAATCAGTAATTCTTAATAACATCACATAGTTGCATATTCATCATTTCTTAGTACATTTGCATCGATTTAGAAAAAGAAATAAAAAGACAACAGAATAAGAATTAAAACAATAATAGAAAGAAAAAAAAACAAAAAAAACAAAAACAAAAAACCTATACCTCACATGCAGCTTCATTCAGTGTTTTAACATAATTGCATTACAATTGGGTAGTATTGTGCTGTCCATTTCTGAGTTTTTATATCCAGTCCCGTTGTACAGTCTGTATCCCTTCATCTCCAATTATCCCTTCTCTTTTTTTTTTTTTTAATTAACGGAAAAAAAGAAATTAACCCAACATTTAGAGATCATACCATTCTACACACGCAATCATTAATTCTTAACATCATCACATAGATGCATGATCATCATTTCTTAGTACATATGCATTGGTTTAGAAGAACTAGCAACATAACCGAAAAAGATATAGAATGTTAATATAGAGAAAAAAATAAAAGTAATAATAGTAAAATCAAAACAAAACAAAACAAAACAAAACAAAAACCTATAGCTCAGATGCAGCTTCATTCAGTGTTTTAACATGATTACTTTACAATTAGGTATTATTGTGCTGTCCATTTTTGAGTTTTTGTATCTAGTCCTGTTGCACAGTCTGCATCCCTTCAGCTTCAATTACCCATTGTCTTACCCTGTTTCTAACTCCTGCTGAACTCTGTTACCAATGACATATTTCAAGTTTATTCTCGAATGTCCGTTCACATCAGTGGGACCATACAGTATTTGTCCTTTAGTTTTTGGCTGGATTCACTCAGCATAATATTCTCTAGGTCCATCCATGTTATTACATGGTTCATAAGTTTATCTTGTCTTAAAGCTGCATAATATTCCATCGTATGTATATACCACAGTTTGTTTAGCCACTCTTCTGTTGATGGAGATTTTGGCTGTTTCCATCTCTTTGCAATTGTAAATAATGCTGCTATAAACATTGGTGTGCAAATGTCCGTTTGTGTCTTTGCCCTTAAGTCCTTTGAGTAGATACCTAGCAATGGTATTGCTGGGTCGTATGGCAATTCTATATTCAGCTTTTTGAGGAACCGCCAAACTGCCTTGCACAGTGGTTGCACCCTTTGACATTCCCACCAACAGTGGATAAGTGTGCCTCTTTCTCCGCATCCTCTCCAGCACTTGTCATTTTCTGTTTTGTTGATAATGGCCATTCTGGTGGGTGTGAGATGATATCTCATTGTGGTTTTGATTTGCATTTCTCTAATGGCCAGGGACATTGAGCATCTCTTCATGTGCCTCTTGGCCATCCGTATTTCCTCTTCTGAGAGGTGTCTGTTCAAGTCTTTTTCCCATTTTGTAATTGGGTTGGCTGTCTTTTTGTTGTTGAGATGAACAATCTCTTTATAAATTCTGGATACTAGACCTTTATCTGATATATCATTTCCAAATATTGTCTCCCATTGTGAAGGCTGTCTTTCTACTTTCTTGATGAAGTTCTTTGATGCACAAAAGTGTTTAATTTTGAGGAGTTCCCATTTATTTATTTCCTTCTTCAGTGCTCTTGCTTTAGGTGTAAGGTCCATAAAACCGCCTCCAGTTGTAAGATCCATAAGATATCTCCCAACATTTTCCTCTAACTGTTTTATGGTCTTAGACCTAATGTTTAGATCTTTGATCCATTTTGAGTTAACTTTTGTATAGGGTGTGAGAGATGGGTCTTCTTTCATTCTTTTGCATATGGATATCCAGTTCTCTAGGCACCATTTATTGAAGAGACTGCTCTGTCCCAGGTGAGTTGGCTTGACTGCCTTATCAAAGATCAAATGTCCATAGATGAGAGGGTCTATATCTGAGCACTCTATTCGATTCCATTGGTCGATATATCTATCTTTATGCCAATACCATGCTGTTTTGACCACTGTGGCTTCATAATATGCCTTAAAGTCAGGCAGCGCGAGACCTCCAGCTTCGTTTTTTTTCCTCAAGATGTTTTTAGCAATTCGGGGCACCCTGCCCTTCCAGATAAATTTGCTTATTGGTTTTTCTATTTCTGAAAAATAAGTTGTTGGGATTTTGATTGGTATTGCATTGAATCTGTAAATCAATTTAGGTAGGATTGACATCTTAACTATATTTAGTCTTCCAATCCATGAACACGGTATGCCCTTCCATCTGTTTAGGTCTTCTGTGATTTCTTTTAGCAGTTTTTTGTAGTTTTCTTTATATAGGTTTTTTGTCTCTTTAGTTAAATTTATTCCTAGGTATTTTATTCTTTTAGTTGCAATTGTAAATGGGATTCGTTTCTTGATTTCCCCCTCAGCTTGTTCATTACTAGTGTATAGAAATGCTACAGATTTTTGAATGTTGATCTTGTAACCTGCTACTTTGCTGTACTCGTTTATTAGCTCTAGTAGTTTTGTTGTGGATTTTTCTGGGAACAGTACATTCTTAACATACAAATATTCTATACATGGTGTACAATCAGTGGCTCACAATATCATCATGTAGTTGTGTATTCATCACCATATGATCATTTTTTTGAACATTTGCATCTCTCCAGCAAAAGAGATAAAAAAGAAAAACAGAAAAAACTCATACATGTCATATTCCTTACTCCTCCCTCTCATTGACCACAAGTATTTCAATCTACTCAATTTATTTTACCCCTTGTTCCCCCATTATTTGTTTATTATTCATGTTTTTTACTCATCTATCCGTACTGTAGAGACAAGGAGCATCTGACACAGGTTTTCACAATCACACAGCCACATTGCAAAAGCTATCTCATTATACAATCATCTTCAAGAAACATCTCATTGGATTCTTGTTGGGGAATAAAATGAAATAACAATGTAAAATACAAAGTGCCTGGCACAAATTAAGTGTTTAATAAATACTAACTGTCATTATTATTGCTTGTACTTATTGGTCTTGCATAAGAGGATGGCGATATGTTTAGGCGAAAACTAATAGATGTGAGTCTGTCCGTGATGCTCTCCAAATGGAGGACATTTTAGAGTTTAAAGTAAAGAAAGAAAGCTTTTCTGGCTTTCATTGTTTATACTCTGCCATCTTCCACACATTGTTTAAAGTGCTGCTCTCCAACAAAAAAATGTAAAATAAAAAATTCATAAATGGGATCAAATCCATTGGAATAGGAGATGAAGTATAGGTGAAAATTGACCAGAAAGAAGATTGGGGCTGGTTTCTACCCCTGTTATTCTGCCTTGATATTGCCCAAAGGCTTTTGTGTGCCATCCTAATTCATTTCTACTAAGGAGATACAAAGTTTTTAGCCTCAATGGGACAGAATCATGAAAGGGAAAAGATAACTTGGAGATAACTTGGTTAGGGACATCTGGACTAAAAAGTAGAACTCCAAAGAGAAGTCAGGGTAAAATACCAGGGTAACTGGGTTCCTCTCTTTTTTGCACCTAAAAAGGTCCCCTTTGGTGCTAAATTCTTGGAGGCTCTAAGTTTTGTTCTCCTTAAACTCTCCTCTCTTCTCTACCCTTCCAGACTCCAACCCTTTGACCGTCGCTATTTTTATCTGCTTTCTCTCTTTCTTTTTGTTTTTTTCCTAGCTCCTCCTCCCTTGTCTCTATAATATCCTATTCTTCCCTGTCTCTGATTCTTTTTTTTGGTTCTGACAATCTCTACATTTCATAGTATCTAATTATGATACTCTTATCACGAATTCCATCCCCACCACCAATCTGTGATCATCATCATTAAAAGCCTCCTCATTAACCATCACAAATATTAAGCAAAATCCAAGGCCTACTAACAGAAGGACAGCAGCTGCAGGTGGAGTAGGGAAGTGAGGATGACACCTTAGGGCTGTGAATATCTACTCAGCTTTACCATGGTCCTTGGAGCATTGCTCACGTTAGCTCTGCATACATTAGAAAGAACCTGCTCTGTTTTGTGGGTGCTTTTAATTTATGGGTGATTGTTTTAAGGGTAGACCAGGGATGACTGAGGTAGAGGTGGGGGTATTTGTTCCTGGGCTGGTAGTGCATGAAGCTGGAATACCTGTGCCTATTTCAGTAAATATCAAGGAACCCTGGCAGAGTGCGATATTCCAGTCCCAGTAGTGGAGTTGATGCCTAGGACAAGGGTGTTGGTCCCTGTTCTGGTGTTGGTTGGGTCTTGATGAGCAGTGTTAACATGTATTCCCTCGGGGGCTGTGCCTTGGCCAGAGGAGCTTTCTTGTCTTCCAGACCGGGGATCATCTGAGAAATGAGTGCATCCAGAGCTTGTGGTGACTGATGGAGGTAGTTTTGTCATTTCCTGTGATGCTGGACTTAGTCTTAGGGATATGCTTGTTCCTAAGCAAGCTGTAGGGTGGCTGTACCCCAAATGAAGCTGATATGCTTATTTAGTGGTGGTTGATCCTTAGGCAGGGACTGTGGTTCCTGTTCTGATGATAGTGGTGCCTGGGATAAGGGTAGATTTGCCTGACCCAGGGGTGGTTGTATCTTTGACAAAAGTGCTTGTGCTTGTTCCCACAATGGCTGTATCTCAGAGTTGGGTGGCTGTGCCTATTTTGGTGAAGTTTGCACTTTAGATGGAAGCTGGTGATCCCATTCCAGTAGTGGTTGATTCTTGGGATGAGAGGATGCTGCCTGTTTTGAAAATGGTGGTCTAGATGACACAAGGAGTCTGGCACTTGAGGATGGATACATCTGACCTATGGGAGGGTGTGTCTTGGGTGAAAGTTGTTCTGGTTTGTGTGATGGTCGTGTTTAGGGTTAAAATGGTTGTGCCTTTTACCAAGGATGATTGTGCCTCGAGAATTACTTATCTTGGTGTTGATCTTTGGGCAGAGGTGGTTGTTTGTCTTCCAGTAATGATGGTGTCTGGGATGAAGGTGGATGCAGTTCATCCTATAGTGCTTATGCCCTGGGCAAAAGCTGTGCCTGTTCCCATGGTGTTTGTGCTTGGGAAAATGTGGCTGTTTTTGCACTAGTGCTGGCCTTATCTGAAGCAGGAGTTGATGATTCCACTTTGTGGCTGGTGGTGACTGAGATGGAGGGCTTTGAGGGGGTTCCAGTGGGGGTTGCCTTTTGAGCAGTGGTGGTTATGTTAATTTTCTTGTTGGATGAATCTTGGGTTGGTGGAAGTGATTCCTATTCCAAGAATAGGGGTACCTGAGATGAGAATGGATATACCTGGTCCAGAATTGGTTTTGCCTTGGGCAGAAGGCTTAATGCAAGCTCCAATAGGGGTGGAGGTGTCCAGACCAGTCAAAGATATTTTTATTCCAGTGCTGGGTCTTATCTGAGACAGAAGGGCTGCATTATGTTCAGGATTGGTGGTGATTGAGATGGAAGTGGTTGTGTATGTTCCCATGGTGGTTGGTCCCCAGCAGAAGATTCTGTTCCTGTATCATTGGTGGTTGTTCCTTGGGCAGAGATGCTGCTGCAATAATTGTGGTACTTGGGATGAAGATATATGCACCTGGTCCAGTGATGCTTGTGCCTGTGGCTGACTGAAGTGGTTGTACCTGCTGTCATGGTAGAAATTCCTGGGGTCAGAGTAGTCACATCCTGAGCTGGGGCAGTTGTGGTTGGTTCCATGGTCTCTGGCTTAGTCCTAGTCTAATAGAGGTTGTATCGTAGTCAGATGCAGATGTGTCTGTTTAATTAGAAATTGTGCTTTAGGCAGAGGTAGATATGTCAGATGTAGTGGTGGCTGTGTCTTGTGATGAGGTGGTGTTGCTTGTTTCAGTGGGGGTTTGGCCTTTGGTAGGGATGTTTGTCCCTCTCACTTTAGAGGTTAGCCTTACTGTGAGGGCGTATGTCTGTAGCTGTTAGTGATGCTTGCAGTTATGACTTTGCCTGGGGTAAAAGGGACTACTGCTGGTCTTGACAAGGGTGAGGATGGTAAATCTGTCCCTTGATGGGGTAGTGATTGAAATAGAAGTTTGTGCCTGTTCTAGGACAGGGAGTGCCAGAAGCGGAGTCAGAGGCTCTTCCTCTGGGTGTTGGGTCTTGACAGGGTTATTATGGAGGGCATGGTGGTCTCAGATGTTGTGTTGGAGGCTGTGGAGGCCACAGATGCTGTTGTGCTCTCAGCAGGCAGGCATTGTGGCTGTGGAGGGAGCAGACTCAGTAGGCATTACAGAGGTGTTAGTGAAAACTGTTATGGTCTCGGAGGATGTAGTAATGGCCAGTGTGATCTCAGCAGCTTCAGTGAATTTCTTGGTGGTCTCAGAGGTTGCTGTGTTCTCAGAGCTTGAGATGGAGGCTGTGGTGGACACAGACATTATTGCAGAGGACACGGTGGTCTCAGAGACTATAGTGGAGGGCACAGCAGACTCATAGGCTGGAGTGGCCCCAGAGGCTGAGTTGGAGATGTGGTTAGCACAGACATTGTGGTGGAGAACCCGAGGATCTCAGAGGCTGTTGTAGAAACTTTGGTGATCTCAGAGCTTATGGTTGTTTCAGAGGCTGTGCTGGAGGCCATGGTAGGTACAGATGTTATTGTGGAGGGCCTGGTGGATTCAGAGTCTGTGGTAGTCCCAGAGGCTATGGTGGTTGCTCTTGTCATCTCAGAGGTGGAAGCCACTGTAGTTTCAGAAGCTGAGATAGAAGCATTGGTGGACACAGAAGTTGTCATCAAAGCTTTGGTGATCTCAGAAGCTGTGATGGAGGCTGAGGTGGGTACAAACAGTCTGGTGGGGAGCGGTGGTGGTCTCAGAGCCCATGGTGAGGACTGTGTAGGCACAGGTTCTCTGGTGGTATCAGCAAGTGTTTTTGGGGCTTTAGAAGGCTCAGACTCTGCAGTTGTCACAGAGGCTTCAGTGGAGATTGCAGTGGTTCCAAAGTCTGTGGTGAAGGTTATGGTCAAGGGCTGTTGTACTGGCTGTGATTGGGCTGTCTTGGTAGAAGGTTGTCAGTTGTCCCATTAGCTGTGATTGGAAAGGACATGTCACCTGTTGTGGCAGCTGTGCTTGAGTACCAAGCTTTTCACTGGAATATACACAGGGATTTTTATGATCAGCTCGAACAGTACCTTTACATCTTTCTCTTATTTTTCCCCTTCAATAGTAATGTCTGCTTATTATGAAATTTTAAAATCAACATTATTTCAAATTTCTATAGCACATGTTCTTTTACTTCCTTTAGGTCATGGGTAGTCTGTTATTAAAATATGAATGTGTGTGTGTGTGTGTGTTTTTAATAATGACATGTGTTTTCTCCCTTTCCTCTGTGACTTTTTCCCCACATGGTTAGCTTTTCTCTTTTGTTCAAGTAATCACACTACCTTTGAATCTGTTTTGCTCTTAGAATAATGCTTTATTTTAGCATAATCCTGTTTTTGTCAAATCTTAAACTGTAGTTCAACAAAAAGCCTATATGTAAATGTTTTAGAGGTGTTATTCAAAATCTGGAAACAATCTTAAGGTCCTTTAGTGAATGGCTTAGCACACAGTGATCCCTCCGTACAATGGAATATACTCAGCAATAAAAAAGAACTACTAATACATGTAATAACATGGATAAACCTGAAATGCATTTTGCTATATTAAAGAAGCTAGACTCAAAAGACTATATGCTAGAATTCCATTTATATGACATTTAAAAAATATTTTTGACAAATCTTCATATATATACAGTGCATACATGCTATATAATCAATGGTTCACAATATCATCACATAGCTGTGTATTCATCACCATGATAATTTTTAGAACATTTGCATCGTTCCAGAAAAAGAAATAAAAAAAAAAAACCTAATGCATCCCATATCCCTTACCTGTCCCTCTCATTGACCACTAGTATTTCAATTTACCCAATTTATTTTACCCTTGTTATTATTTATTTGTTTTTTAATCCATATAGATTTTTTACTTATCTGTCCATACCCTGATTAAAAGGAGCATCACATACAAGGTTTTCACAATCATACAGTAGTAGTGTAAAAGCTGTATCTTTATACAATCGTCTTTAAGAATCAAAGCTACTGGAACACAACTCAACAGTTTCAGGTACTTCCCTCCAACCACTCCAAAATGCCATAAACTAAAAAAGGAAATCTATATAATGCATAAGAATAACTTCCAGGAGAATTCCATTTCTATGACATTTTAAAGGCAAATAATTGGGTCACAAAACTGATTAGTGCTTTCCAGGCGCTGGGATGGGGGAAGAGGTTGACTATAAAGGGCCTTGAGGGAATTTTGGATGCTGTTCTATATATTGATTATAGTATTGATTATATGACCGAGCATTTGTCAAAATTCATAGAATTGAAAAAGTTTTATGAATGCTACTATATGCAATATAATAGTGAATTGCATATAATAGTAAATTAGGAATGAATTTGAAAGTTTAGGATTGCCTTACTTTAATATATGCTTAATATTGCTCATTCATTTATTCAGAAATATTGAATACTTAATATGTACCAAACTCTGGGGACCTTTCTGCCAACAAAAGAGTTGTGGTATTCCATACAGCAACTGTTAAAGAAGCTGAAAAAGAGATTAGATTCAATTAGAGATATAAATGAAATGGATCTGATTAGAACTATAGTAAATCAGGATATGGCGTAAAGGATGATATTGTCCATTTTTTAAAACTTCAACTTCTATTTGAGACCAAAGGAAGAGATGTTTATTTTCTCCAAAATTTAAATTTTCTAGTAGCACATCATCTAATTTAATCTGTCAGGTAAATTTATTTTAACAGCTGAATTACTTGGGACTTAGAATAGGAAAGGAGATATTGTTGTTTTGTACAAGTTAAGGTAATACCCCAATACATTCCAAAGTATTCTGGGCAGAAAATAAAGTATTTGCAAAGTCTCTTTGAGGGACTAAGGAAAAATATGGAACTATTAATCTTCCCCACTTGAGGGATTCCTGATATCCTCTTAAGCATTGGGGACTCCTGATTTAATGAGACAAGTCTTCAATCTTGAGGCTTACCCTTATGAAACTCATTTCTGCAATGGTGAAGCTAAGTCTGCTTAAAACTGTGTCTAAGAGTCACCCGCAGAGGTCACTTTTGTTTCTCAGATGTGAACTGTCTCTGTAAGCCAAATCTGCACATAAAATCACCATCCTCCCCTCTATGTGGGACATAATTCCCAGGAAGAGCCTGGCCCTGGCATCGTGGGATTGAGAATGCCTTCTTGACCCAAAGGAGGAAAACGAAAGGAACAAAATAAAATTTCAGTGACTAAGAGAGTTCAAATAGAGTTGGGAGCTCATTCTGGAAGTTACTCTTACATAAGCTTCAGCCAGATATTGCTAATAGCCATGGTATGCCAAGCCCTAATCAACAGTATTCCTGAAAACCTTAAGGAATACCCTGGGCTCTATCTAAGACTTTATAAATGCCTTACCTAATAAGTTTATTTTTGAGAAACTTTGCATGGGTTTTCATGAGAAATTTGCTATCATTCTTGCCTTTTTCCCTGGGAATCAACTTTCAATTTGTTCCTATGGGGGAATTCTGAGGAATGGAAAATGGTTTTGAAATCAAGCAGCATTCGAGGAAGGAATATTTTTACTTGACTTTAGATTCAGATGTTCTAATTTAGAATTAAGGATGCTATTGGAATTAGGATTTTCCAGTTAAAAAAAATATTTATCCAAGACACATTGGTAAGGGTGATACCCCCTGCTTGTGCTTCCACAGCTGATGAGTATGGATTTGTTCCAAGAAGATGGTAGAATCAGAGTGATGGTCAGTAGGGTTGGGGGTGATGTTGGTTTTCACAGAAATGGACAGAAGGAACGAGTCATCTTTGCTTCTGGAAGAAGAATCCTGCCTGGGCAAGGAGCATGGAGGAATATGGGGCATGGGAGCTCCACAAATTGCTTCACAATTTGCTTTCTTACTTTTATCTTTTTTTCCCCATTGGCATAGTTATAGCATTTAGCTACTGGGCAGAGGAGTCCAGAATTTCTAGTCCAGGGAGGGGCAACTCTGCACTATGCTTTTTGCATCTCAGAGCTGTTCAGAGAATGGCTCCTTGTTCAGAGAATGCAGCTCAGAGCTGTTCAGAGAATGAGGAGGGGCAGGGAGGGAAGTGGAAGGAGGGCCCAAAACCTGACAGAGTGAAGGGACTCGCCCTTTGAGCCAGAGATCATATGAAACCTGTTTTCTTTGGCTTCACCTCATTTCCAGAGAAGGCTCTTTTAGAAGAAGGAAGAAGGAAGAGAACAAAAGGAAGCATGAATCTTTTTTTTTTTTTTGACTTTTCAAAAGGGGATTTATTAGGTTACAAATTTAAAGCTCTAAAACTATGAAAATGTCTGAATTAAGGCATCAGCAAGATGACACCTGGACTCTGAATAAAGGCCACTGGCATCTATTTGTTAGATACCTTTGTTAGTTGGAAAAGGCACATGGCTGGCATCTTCTGGTCTTTGCTCCCAGTTCACTGCTTTCAGCTTCTGATTCCAGGGTCTTCTCTTAGCTTCTTTAGAGCAAACTTTGGATTTCATCTCTTAGCTTAGCATCTCCTGGGGCATTTCTGTCTTCTAGTGTCTATGCGTTCTCCAAAATAGCTCCCTCTTAAAGGACTCCACTAAGTGGATTAAGACTCAACTAGAGTGAGCAGGGTAAAACATCTTTGGAAACAGCCTAATCAAAAGGTCCCACCCAACAATGTCTGCCCCCAGAAGATTATATTGAAATAACATGGCTTTTCTAGGGTACACAACAGTTTCAAACCAGCATAGAGACTAACAGAGATCATTAAAATACCTAAGAATGTACAATTAATATATCATGAGGAGGAATGTTTCTTGTTATATAATCTACTTCAAGAATGCATTTGACAAATTTCCTAGACATATTTGCATTTTCCTATTAGGTTTAAACCCCAATATATGATTTTTCATTCTATTCTCCAAAAGAGAAAAACTGAGGGCATACACTGTAAAAAGTGATGCTATCACTTTTGTTACATTTCTGGATGACAGAGAAAGTATGTTAATATATTTTATTACATTGACATAGAACAACTTTATTTTTTACTGTCCTTAAATTATGTCATAATTGTTTTGCATTAACATATTATAAAGCATATCAAAATCAAAGGAAAAGAATCTAATTTGAGTTTCACTACCTCACCACTCAGTTATATGAATAAACAGTTTAACGATCAATAAGAATACCGTGGGCTGTAAAAAAAGAAGATGGTATAAGACTAACTCTTCCACCAAAAACAGTACATCTAGATATAGAACAAAAAAAAATCACTCTTTGAAGGCACTGGAAAATACACTGGAGAACAAACGACAAAAGCAGCTAAGAATTGAGGGTATAATGCCTTAGGGGGAAAAATGTATTCAGATAATTTTTTAGTTTCCTAATCTGCTCAAAACAAATGCAAGAGAATGGGTTGGGAATTTACTTTCTCATAATTGAGGCCAGGAAAATGTCCAAATCAAGGCAAGACACATCTGGTGGTCTCTCCCTTTTCATTCAGGTTTCATTGCATTCAGTTCTTGCTTCCATGACTTTCTCTCTTTGTCTTCCTTTTGTTTATCAAGACTCAATTAATAGGATTAAGATGCATCCTCAATGAGCTAGGTCACACTTTAATTAAAATAGCCACATCAAAAAGACCCACTGATGATGGGTTCACACCCACAGGAACAGATTAACATGTTTTACTAGGGTACACACAACTCCAAAGCACTATACTCCTCACTCCATACCTCAGAAAGACATGCTCTTTCCGTATGTAAAATATATTCATCCCATCATAATATCCCAAAGTCTTAAATCATCTCAGAAATAATGCTTAGTCAAAGTCTCATTAAAATTGGTTATAGGTATGATTTGTCCTGGGGCACAATCCCCCTCCATCTGTGGACATGTGAAACTTAGAGAACAAGTTTTCTACTTTAAATATACAATGGAGGGACAGAAATAGCATAAACATTCCCATTCTCATAGGATATTATAAGAGAAACAGGGGTCATATACCCCAAACAATGCTGAAACCCTGCAGGAAATGTTCCATTATATTTCTTTTTTTAAAATGTATTTATTAAACATAACCACATACAACACAAACATTGTTACCATCTGATCATTCCATTCTTGATATATAATCAGTAACTCACAACGTCATCACATAGTTGTATATTCATCATCATGATCATTTCTTAGAACATTTCTGAATTGCGTCAATTCAGAAAAAGAAATAAAAAGAATACAGAAAACAATGCATACATACTATATTTCTTACCCCTCCCTTTCATTGATCACTAGTATTTCAGTATACTAAATTTATTTTAACATTTGTTCCCCCTATTATTTATTTATTTTTAATCCTTATGTTTTACTCTTCTGTCGATGAGGTCGATAAAGGAGCATCCGAAACAAGATTTTCACAATCACATAGTCACATTGCAAAAGCTATATCATTATTCAATCATCTTCAAGAAACATGACTACTGGAACACAGCTCTATATTTCACTGGAACACAGTTCTCTCCAGCCTTTCCATTACACCTTAACTAAAAAGGTGATATCTATTTAATGCATAAGAATAAACTCCAGGAAAATCTCTCTGCTCTGTTTGGAATCTCTCAGCTACTGACACTTTATTTTGTCTCATTTTGCTCTTCCCCCTTTTGGTCAAGAAGATTTTCTCAATCCCTTGATGCTGAGTACCAGATCATTCTAGGATTTCTGTCCCACATTGCCAGGAAGGTCCACACCCCTGGGAGTCATGTCCCACGTAGAGAGGGGGAGGGTGGTGAGTTTGCTTGTTGTATTGGCTGAGAGAGAGGTCACATCTGAGCAACAAAAGAGGTTCTCTTGGGGGTGAATCTTAGGCCTAATTTTAAGTACGCTTAGCCTATCCTTTGAGGGGTTAAGTTTCATATGTACAAACCCCAAGATTGGGGGCTCAGCCTATTGCTTTGGTTGTCCCCACTGCTTGTGAGAATACAAGAATTCTCCACTGGGAAAATTTGAATTTTCCTCCTTTCTCACCATTCCCCCAAGGGGACTTTGCAAATACTTTTTAATTCACTATTCAAATCACTCTGGGATTTATCGGGGCATCACTCTGGACAAACCTACAAAATCGTATGTCCTACTCAAGGTTCCATGTACTTGTGGTGTTCAATTAAGCTGTCCACATAAGTTATATTAGGAAATTCACTAGTCAAAATATAAATTTTGTACCATAAAAACATTTTTTGTGAAGCATGAATCTTAAGGGTCTTTAGGTGTTTATTTAGGGGAAGCTGGGGATTTGGAGGGTGTGAAAACCGTCAGACATAGGTGAGGTTTTTTGCAGAGTAGTCATTCCTAGAGGCAAAGCGGCCATCGCTCAGTGAGTGATACTTTCCCTTGACTCTCCATGGGTAGGGAAGGTGGATGTTGAGTGAATATTTTACTTCTGGCATCAAATGGGATGGGAGGTGACTTGGAGCGGTGTGTAGGGTGCAGCTACCAGCTTCCTCTGGTTTATCTTTGGCAGTGGCTCTTTCAGCCCGAGTCTGGAGTCCTAACCCACCTGGTCCCTATTTCTAGGCCTCACAATGAACAATGGGCTGAAACGTATGTCAAACAACTCAGATGTGCAAGGAAAAAGGGTAACTTGATTTACTATAATGGATCTGGCTTAGTTTGCGGGCTTTTGTTCACTTAAATGACAGGGAGGGCTGTAGTAAGGTATGGGGATATGGATCTAGGTTTGCCAAATATTGGTAATTCAACTTCATTTACTTTTAAAGGGCTCTCTTTTGGAGACCACACTGTATGGTTCCATTTGTATGACATTCAATTACAGGGAAAATTCAGCTGATGATGACTGACGTCAAAAGAGGGGCTACCTGTAAGATGGTCTTGATGGGGAGGGACCCAGAAGGAGTCTTCTGGGTGATGGGAATGCATCTTCATCTGGGTGATGGATAGGTGGGTGTGTGCATGTGTTAAAATTCAACAAGGTAAATACTCATGATGTGTACATGCTGCACACTTTATGGCTTATATTTCATTTTTTTTATTTTTATGTTTTTCAATATACTTTAAACCTCAATTTAAAAAGTTAGAAAAGTAAGTTATTTTTGGAGTAAATATTCAGTCCATGTGAAATTCACTGCCCTCTTTTCAAGCTGGTTTTCCCTTTGTAGGGGTCCTCTGCCCACTTCATTTCCATGTCCTCTGTGTGGAAGGGGGGATTTATGCCTGAGGAATCCTGCAAGCTGGTCTCTCCTGAGCTTTCTGTCATCCTGTCGGGTCAAATGGGAACCTGAGTTGGTGTCCATTCACCCTAAGATCCAATGCTACTATTGTTTCCATTTTACAAATGAGGAAACTAAGTCACAGAGTCACAAGGTCAAGTAACTTGGCTAAACTCACTAAGCCAGTAAGCAGTAGAGGCAGGAATCAAACCAGAAATCCGGCTGGAGAACAGTGCATCATATGCAAACAGGGCTTCACGTCTGATCCTCTGGCTCTCTCTTTCCAACTAGAGAGAAATTCTGGAGCTGTCACTGTTAGAAAGAACTTGGAATATAAAACCACACAGTGTCTTCTGAGGCCTAGCCACATGCTCCAGTCAGAGATCATGTTTTGAGTGCCTATTTTGTGAGTTGGTTCTGTTCACTATGCAGGCAGGGGCTGAGGGCTTAGACTTTCGTTTAAGAGAAGAAAGAGATTTTTTTATCACAGTGTAAGGAATCTCAGGGACCAAACACCTACAAATAAAGTAAACAATTTATAAACCACAGCATGGTTTTGAAATCCATTGCTGTACAACTTGTGCTGAAAGTTTTATTTGGGAAATGACAGTTCCAGATTCTGGTGGCTATGCCGTTCACCCTTGTTCCTGGTTAAAATCTTCTTCAGCCTGGCTGGACAAGAGGTCTGCTTTATCCTTTCTAATTATTTACAAATTTATAAAGTCAGAAACCAGAGTATAGGTTACATGGGGCTGGGTATTGAGATGGTATAGAGTTTCTATTTGGGGTAATGGAAAAGTTTGGCAATGGATGAAAGTGATGGAAGCACCATGAATGTAATGAACAGCACTAAATTGTATATTGGAAAGTAATTAAAACAGGAAATTTCAGATTATGTATGTTACCAGGAAAAAAGAGCTCATAGAACTGTGCAACACAAAGAGTGAACCCTAATGTAAACTATGGACTATAGTTAATAGTTTAATTATAATGATATTGCTTCATCAGTTGTAACACAGATACCATATGTTAATAATGTTAATATGTTAATAATAGGGAAAACTACCTGTGGATGGAGGGAAAGCTTTCCTTTCTTCATGATTTTCCTGTAAGTCTACAACTGCTCTAATTTTAAAACAAATATACTTATAAGATATGCCCAGTAATAATATTTTAATAACTTTATTGAGATATAATTTAGATACCATATAATTCACCTTTTTAAAGTGTACAAATCAAGAGCTTTATGATATTTTAAAAAGTTGCATCTGGTGAACCTTTCCAATCTGCAGATTCATATCCTTCTTCTCTGTTGTTCCTTTACTTCCTCTTATCAATCTCTTTCTTTTTTTTCTCCATTTTGACCCTTATTCTTTGCATGTTAGTCCTTCTGGATCTATCCTCCAAATGTCTTATAAATTTTCCCAGTGATTTCCATCTCTGTACTGTTCTGTCTAATTGTCCTAATCTATCCTAATTTTCCCACTTGTTCTTCCAAATTGCTAACTTCATCCTCGACAGTAGCCAGTCTCTTTCAATTTGTCTATTAAAATTTTAAACTTGAAAAATTCATGTTTTAAGTTTTTACTAATCTAATTGGATCTTCTTGCCTGAGTGTCTTTATTTTCATGTTTTTCACATTATGCTTTCGATAGTTCCACCTTTCCAGGTATTTAACTCAGTTTCTCCTTCCAGTAAATGTGTCCCTTTAAGTTAGGTGCCTATTATTATTATTAGTGTAGTGGTAGTAGCTTGCTCATGTCTCAGTGTGGTTAAATCCAATGGGTGGTGGAAAAGCAGTACCCACTGGTGTGAGTTGGGGGAACCCATCAGCACACTGCTCATTCTTCCCCAGGAAGGAGCCCTCTCACTGCCTTGTGGATTCTGAACAATTTAGAATTAACCCTCAGAAGTATCTCCCCATCGTCCTCCAAGGCTTAGAGAATCAGGCAGCTCCCTCCTCTGGACCCATGAAAGAGAGACGTGAGGCATTCCTGGGAGAGGATTTATGGGACACTTCACGCCAAGTGTGTCTGCTATGAGCCTCTTGAAAGGTTAGACCTTAGCAGGCTGAGCTTGGATTTGAAACCAGGAAGTCTTTCCCTTAGGAAAACAGGAAGCACTTTCTTCCTGCTTCTGAAAGCTGTTAGGGTGAGGAATATTCTGAGAAAGAAAAGTGACTCTGGTAAGCAGCCCAAATGTGGAATAAATGTAAATGCCCTGAGAACTGTGACTTTGAGTGAACATACCCCACCCTACCATGCATGAAATTGCGCCTTCTCCACCTTGTCATGCTCTAAGCTGTCTTTATACTACAGCCTGGTAGAATCCAGGGACTGGTGCTTTTCCCTGATTCTCCTGACAGCCTGGGTGACTCTCAGGATATAGGGGCCCTTTAAGGTCAGAAGGGTTAGAAAATAGGGACAGATGTGAATGGAAGGGTCTCCAGATTTTACTCTGGAGATTTTGCGTGCCAAATGGATGCCAGCATGGGGATTCTGTCATAACTGGGAAACTTGACTCAGCTATAGACATACACTCACCTGTACAACATAGGTTTCTCTCTCTCATGCATGTTGATGAGTTTATTTCTTACTTAAATGAACCATATGTTCTCTCTTTCCAGTTTCTGGTGAAAGCAAGAGAAAGAGAGGAAGTATGTTCCTCAGGGCTGTCAGAGACCCAAACAGAGGTTGGAGGGGAACTTCTGAGGATGAATGAAACTCAGGTTTTCTGGTTCCCTCCTGAAGAATGCAGCACTCTGGCTTCAGGAGCCACTCAGAGCCCCCTTTATCGCCTAGTCATCTCCATGGCTTTTGAGGACACTGGGCTCTTCCAGAATGAGTTATGGCTCCACCTAGGCCTGGTATGGACGCCGCCATCCCCTTGAAGGCCTGGGCCCATGGGGGCGGTAAACAGCTTGACTGAAGACATTTCTTGGTGACAGGATGTTTCCCTAGAAAAAGAACGGTGAACAGTTTTATAGTTGCATCCTCCTTTCCTACACCTTCACCAGGGTCTCCTTCTGGAATCTTCTCCCCTTCCCAACCATCTCTTATACCTAGTATTACTTCCTCCAGCCTTTATTTCTTCTTTTGGTTCCCTTTCCCCACAGGGCAATATTTTCCCCTGCACATTAATTGGCTCCTCTGACTCTTACTTGCTCTTTCTTTTTTGTAGATCTCTCTGCTCCACCCACCCTGGCTGACTTGGAGCCCCTGCTATTCATACCCCATTTCCTTATATCCCTGATGCTCCTTCCCCCAAGTACTTTCCCTACATATATGACACTCACCACACAGAAGAAAAGCCCAATAAAGAGTCCCACGACCACTACAAATGAGACCAGAGTGATAAGGAAGATTTCCCATGGCTTGAGAGATCCACTAGGCTTCATGTCATCCACTGAAATAGCAGTAGTTGTGCTAACTCTATTGGAAGTTGTATGGGTTCCAAATGGAGCAGATGTGTTCAAACCATTGGAGGTTGTGTTGGATCCAGTGTTGGTTGTTGTGCTGGTTCCACAAGAGGTTGTACTGGATCCAGTGTTGATAGCTGTGCTGGTTCCACCAGAGGTTGTGCTGGATCCAATGTTGGCAATTGTACTAGTATCACCAGAGGTTACAATAGAGTCAGTGGTGGCTATTGTGCTGATTCCACCAGAATTACTGAATCCCATGTTAGTACTGGACCTACTGGAGGTCATACTGGATCCAGTGATGGTGGGTGTTCTGGTTCCACCAGAAGTTGTATTGGATCCCATGTTAGTGACTGTACTGGACACATTGGAGGTTGCACTGGATCTAGCCCTGGTAGTGGTGCCAGGTCTTCTGGAGGTTGTGTCGGATCCAGTGATGGTAGCTGTGCTGGTCCCACTGAAAGTTGTGCTGGATTCAGTGTTGGTGGCTGTACTGGTCACACTGGAGGTTCCACTGGGTCCAGTGGTGGCAGCTGTGCTGGTGCCACCAGAAGTTGCACTGGATACACCATTGGCAGCTGTGCTGGCCCTGTCAGAAGTTGTGCTGGCTACGGCACTGGTGGCTGTGTTAGTGCCACCAGAGACTGTGCTGGATCCAATGTTGGTGGTTGTGCTGGGTCTGCTGAAGGCTGTGCTGGGTCTGCTGAAGGCTGTGCTGGATCCAGTAGTGGCAGCTGTGCTGGTGCCACCAGAAGTTGCACTGGATACACCATTGGCAGCTGTGCTGGCCCTGTCAGAAGTTGTGCTGGCTATGGCACCGGTGGCTGTGTTGGTGCCACCAGAGATTGTGCTAGATCCAATGTTGGTGGCTGTGCTGGGTCTGCTGAGGGCTGTGCTGGATCTAGTAGTGGCGGCTGTGCTGGTGCCACCAGAAGTTGCACTGGATACACCATTGGCAGCTGTGCTGGCCCTGTCAGAAGTTGTGCTGGCTACGGCACTGGTGGCTGTGTTAGTGCCACCAGAGACTGTGCTGGATCCAATGTTGGTAGTTGTGCTGGGTCTGCTGAAGGCTGTGCTGGATCCAGTAGTTGCAGCTGTGCTGGTGCCACCAGAAGTTGCACTGGATACACCGTTGGCAGCTGTGCTGGCCCTATCAGAAGTTGTGCTGGCTATGGCACCGGTGGCTGTGTTGGTGCCACCAGAGATTGTGCTAGATCCAATGTTGGTGGCTGTGCTGGGTCTGCTGAGGGCTGTGCTGGATCCAGTAGTGGCGGCTGTGCTGGTACCACCAGAAGTTGCACTGGATACACCATTGGCAGCTGTGCTGGCCCTGTCAGAAGTTGTGCTGGCTACAGCACTGGTGGCTGTGTTAGTGCCACCAGAGACTGTGCTGGATCCAGTGTTGGTGGTTGTGCTGGGTCTGCTGAAGGCTGTGCTGGATCCAGTAGTGGTGGCTGTGCTGGTGCCACCAGAAGTTGCACTGGATACACCATTGGCAGCTGTGCTGGCCCTGTCAGAAGTTGTGCTGGCTATGGCACCGGTGGCTGTGTTGGTGCCACCAGAGGTTGTGCTAGATCCAATGTTGGTGGCTGTGCTGGATCTGCTGAGGGTTGTGCTGGATCCAGTGGTGGTGGCTGTACTAGTGCCACCAGAAGTTGCACTGGATACACCATTGGCAGCTGTGCTGACCCTGTCAGAAGTTGTGCTGGCTATGGCAGTGGCAGCTGTGTTGGTCCCACTAGTGATTGTGCTGGATCCAACATTGGTAGTTGTGCTGGTTACACTGGAGGTTGCACTGGATCCAGTGGTGGCAGCTGTGCTGGCCCTGTCAGAAGTTATGCTGGATACAGCATTGGTGGCTATGTTGGGTCTGCTGGAGGTTGTGTTGGATCCAGTGCCAGAAGTTGTGCTGGCTATGGCACTGGTGGCTGTGTTGATACCATCAGAGATGCCACTGGATCCAGTGTCTGTGGCTGTGCTGGTCCCACTGGTTGCTGCTCTTGATCCAATGGTGGCAACTGTGCTAGTATCACTGGATCCAATGTTGGCTGTTGTGCTAATTCCATTGCCAGGTGTGCCTGATGATAATTGTAAATAATAACAAAAATATATTGAATATATCTGCTTTCTGCTCATTGCTTAGTTAAATAAATTACATGGATAATGATCCTCTCCACTCACCCCAAAGCTAAGAATACATGCTCTAGTTTCCTGATAGATACACTTATTCCATTAATCCATATTCCTTTGCACAAGACCCAACACAGATAAAAGTATCATAAAGGAATTGTAGGACCCAGGTGAAAGTAGTTTATATTATTTCGTTCCTTCTAAAAGAAGGTTGCTCCCTTCTTCTTGGATAATATTTCTCAGAATGTTATTGAGCTCTATGGCAAAGGCTGGAGAAGAACAAATTATATGTAGGCTAAATGCATAAGATTTCTTGGTATTAAGGCCTGAAAATCACGGTGTACAGATACAGAGATGCTATTCAGTACTCTGGAGGCTCAGGTGGAGTAAAGGCTGTGCCTGTTTTCTTCCCCTCACCACCCTGGTGGATCAAAGTGCTCAGCCTGCCTGGGTATTGTATTTTCTCCTGTCATTTATGGTTCAGTTTGTGGCTGACTGGGCATGGATTCCTATCACCTGCCCCCCCCCCCCATGTGTATTTTCTCTTCAGTCTCATTTGAACTAACATAGGATTAGAGCTTAGCTCTATTTTGTGAAACGCCACCGTGTTAAGGTTAAGGTCCAAATCATAAGTAAAATGACATTAGAAATGGACATGGCCAAGGGTTCAGGTGTCTGTGAAAGCGTGGATTTGACCCAAGAAGTTTTAGAAAACAGAATGAATGAGTCAAAACTTTAGGAAGGCTAATTTGGTTGAAAATGATTAATTCTTTAAATCATGCTTTCTAGTTGTGCAACAGGAGATGTTTTATGAAGCATTTAATAGAATGCTAGAGGCATGGAAACAGGGTGGGACTCAGTTTGACTCTTAAATCCTAGTCTCTTAAATCTGAGTCTAACTTAAGCTGATATGGAATCAGGGTTTTGGCATGGGAGAGAAACTGAGTTTGTGATATTAACAAACAAACAAAGAGCCAACATTTTGTTCTTAATATTTAAGTTCCCATATCACATAGGTTATTACCATTTTATAGATGCAAAAACAGAGGCACAGAAAAGTTAAGCAACTCACCCAAAGTACACAGCTAAGAGATGTTTACACAGCTGAGGTATGTTTCAGACTCAGATGATCTGAGGCCAGAGCCCAGTTTTAAACACTGTGCTCTGACATTGGTTACTCTAACCATTTACTCTAACCATTTACTCTAACCATTTCAGTTACTCTAACTGAAATGGTTAGAGTAAAACCATGATGCTCTATCTATGGAAGAGAACTGGAGCTAGTCCCAGCAGTGATCACTGTCCCCTACAACCCTTCAAAGGTTTTCAGATCCACATTGAAATAAAATCACTCACCAGCTGTTAAAAGTAGGAGAGACAATAGTAACCCGTAGGTAAGAAGAGTGTTTCCTTTCTGCATCTTAATCTGCCTCTTTGTGGCTGGAAAGTCAAATACCTGGATCCCAGATGTGACCAAGACCTAGAGAGCAAACAACAGGAGATTCTTGAGAAAGAAGAGCTCAGAGTGAAAGAGGAAAGCTGGAGCTTCCAAACGCTTGGGTCTCCTAAGGACGGGTTCCTGGGGAGAACCTTGAGCTTGGAGGGGGAGGTGGGTGGTAAGCACCGAATGCCTAGGTTCCTCAGGCTTCCTCCATGTGCCGTGGTCGCCTATTTCTCTCGTATGGAAGAGCTACAGGGGCCTTTATAGCTTCATAGGGGTGGGAAAGGGTTGGGCACTTGACCCATTGCTTCTGCCAACTATGAGCAGGTGACAAGACAATACCGAGCCTGAACAGGAATAGCCTGGGGGTCAAGAAGAAGGTGAGAAGGGAGAATGACACAATCACACTGGGCAGGGCACTGGGCTGGGTTGGAGCAGGAACTAGAATGGGTTAAGGAGATCAAGTTTGTCAGTGGAAAGGACCCACCCTTTAAGGCAGGCTTGGGGCCAGAAACCTGTTCTAGCTCAACTTTGTTTCCTGGTCAGGAAGTCCTGTGCACCTGGTTAGCACAGAAGCGGCCCTGATGAATGGAGCTGAGGAGTCAGGAGTTTCTCCAGGACATATAAGTAGAGATAGAATTACAGGGCCTTGAGGTATGCACATCTGCACATGCCTCTGCTTTGTGCTAGATATTTGTCAACTTGTTTTTCTAAGTAGTGTTCCAATTTACAATCCCACTAGCAGAGTGTGGAAGTTTCTGTGGTTCTATAGACTCCTCAACTTTATGTCAGACTTTAAGTTTTGCCAACCTGGTAGGTATGAAATAATATTCTTATTATGGTTTTAATTTACCTTTCCATGATTACCAATGGAAATGAGTATATTTTATTATTAACTGAACAATAAGATTCTTTGTTCAGTAAGGTGCTTGTTACAGTTCATCCATGTGTTGTTTCATTTATGTCTTTTGAAAAAATTTTTTGTACATTCTGGTAATAATCTTTTATTAGTAGTATGTGTCACATATATTTTCTTCCATCTCTGTCTTGTCACTTTTTTGGGTGCCACTTGATGAAATTTATAAGCTTGATAGCTTATATTTAAGACTTTACTCTGAGCTTATAAAAAATATTATCCTATATTATGTTCTGTATGCTTTTCTCTTTCACTTGACATTTTTTAGTCTTTATATTATGGTCATTACCGGTAATGTGGCATTATGATGAAGATTCCCGGCTTAACAAAAAGGTAGCAATGCTAGAGGAAGGACATCAGCAGACAGCAGACAGAAACAGCCTATCACAAATGTTCCACAGCAGAACTCCCAAGATTTCTTAGAACTTTCACACATAACTGAAGTCGACTTCCCTAAGAACCGGTCAGTCAGCCTGCACCAGGGAAGCTGCCCCAAAGGGATTCTCTGGTAGCTTCCAGACAATCGGCAACTTACTACAGAAAAGGAAAACAAAGCTCATTGTTCCTGGACTGCAGTTGGCTCTCCCTCACATGCTAGTAAACTCCTCAGTGCTATCAGCTAAGCACTGAATTATTCGTTATTTCTCACATATGCCACCAAGATTCGCCCATCTCAGAGTTTCCATTCCAGACAGTAGAAACTTGCAGCCTGAAAGTTCATTCAGACACTGAACCGCCCAGCTCACTGTCCTTTTAACTCTTGCACATCAGCTTGGTTATGGGCCAAGTCTCGTTTGGATTCTGCTCTGCACATGCCTCTGCTTTGTGCTTATTGGGAATGGATCCAGGAGAATCTGATTTCTGGCCATTGAGATCACTATCAGTCAAGAATAGGGAATTTGGTCTGTTAGTCCTTTTTGTCTGCACGGAGACCCACAACTTTTTGCCACAAGCAATTGGTAGGTGTCAGCTGCAGATTTGAAAAGTCACTCATGCCACCTTTATGCCACCGATTTGCTGTCTTGTCTTTCTGACCACAGATACAATCAATTATCTGTGTTTTTGCCTCTGTGCACACCAAGACAAGTTTCTCTAACGCTAAGAATCTGCATCCTCCTCGTCCTCCCCAAAGCTCCCTTTCCATGTTTATTCAGCATGGCCTCAATTATTGTCAATATCTCCTTAATTCAAATTTCCGTGCCAAGGCTGGTATCAAAATACAATAGTCCCCTCCCATAACTCTTGACTTTAATAAAGTGATATGCCTGAAGGGAGTCTTTGAAAAGAAAGGAGCCCAAATACCTTGCACACAAGTGTCAGCTTTCATTGATGGATACCTGAAATTTCTAAATGATTAACTTAATCCCAAACAATTGTTCCTTTAGGACTCTTTTAAAATCAACGTTTAAAAAAATGGAAAAAGAAGAAACATCAATGCGAACTACAAAATTAAGTCAGGAAAATGAGGGCTTCTGATGGCTATATCAGTCAAGTTAATTATTTCTAAAACCTTAAGAAAATTCCGCCCTTGAGAAAAATAAAATGATGAAAATCAACATCTTTATTTTAAGAAATATGGACACTGGAAAAAAGAATGCCCTGCCAGATTCAAAATGAAATCATGCAGTGTGACCATTCCAATAAAGAAAGAAAAGAAAAGGCATATAGATTGGAAAGGAAAAAGAAAATATTTCTGGATGAGGTAAATAACAAAAATTGAACAAGTAAAGATATTGATTTTATTCAGGCTATTGCAATATGAAGAGGACCTAAATCCAAAGGTCAAAGCATCTCAGCAGGATGGTTTTGCCTTAGGATGTTTATAGGAGGGATAAGCATGCTGCAGGTGGGATGATTTACAATGGGGAATGTTTTGCAATCAGAAGTCTCAGTGGGCTGAACAAAATTATCCCTGCACCTACCTAGTTTCAAAGGGACAAACAATTCCAACCTTAGTCAACCTCTCATGAGGTGAAGAAAGGGAAGTTGGCTAGGGATGAAAGGGGAAGGGTCTGTGACTGGCCTTGAAAACAGGGTCGGGCCAATGTGGAAAGACCTGTGTTTGGTCTTGTCACAGGTCAACAAGGGAGTCACCTGTGAATCTTAGGGGAACCACGAGAAAGAGTGTAATGCAAGTCTTATATAAGTCATATGGGGAAGGGTGGTTCTTTGTGACAAGTTGTTTCTCAGGACACAAAAGGGATGGGGTGTTCAGAAAACCAAAGATGGGGAGGTGGGTGAGAGGTTAGTTCTTAGTCTTTGCTGTTTTCTGGCAGCACAGGGCTCAGGTAAAGTTCAACATTGTCAATGTCAGGATCATTTTTGGAGAAAACCCTGTGAAATCAATTTTTTTAAGGTTTTGATTTTTTTTTTAATCCTCGAATTAATAAGTGAGTTAATCCAGGTTGTAGGATAAATTCAATATAAAAAAATCAGTTGTACAAGCATACTCACTGCACTCCCCCTCTCTACGTGGGACATGACTCCCAGGGTTGTAAAGCTTCCTGGCAATGTGGGACAGAAATCCTAGAATGAGCTGGACTCAGCATCAAGGAAATGAGAAAACCTAGCCCAAAAGGGGTAAGAGCAGAATGAGACAAAATAAAAGTGTTAATGGCTGAGAGATTTCAAACAGAGTTGAGAGGTTATCTTGGAGGTTATTCTTATGCATTATATAGCTATCACCTTTTTGCATAAGGTATATTAGAGAGGCTGGAGGGAACTGCCTGAAAATGTAGAGCTTTGTTCCAGTAGTCATGTTTCTTGAAGATGATTGTATAATCATATAGCTTTCAATATGTGACTGTGTGATTGTGAAAAAAAAAATCAATTGTAATTCTTCAGTTGTAAAAATACAACTTCAGTAGTAAAATTCCATATTACAAGAGCAAACAAATACAGGACTTACAAAGGAAAAATGTTGACAAAATATGTGCAAGACCTGTTCACTGAAAACAGTAAAACCTGGCTGGAAGAAATTAAATGAAGATATATACTGTGTTCATGAATTGAAAGACTCAATAGTGTTAAGATGTCAGTTCTCCTCAATTGATCTATAGCTGCAATGCAACCCCAACCAAAATTCCAACAAGGTTTTTTTTTTAATTAACAAGTTGACTCTAAAATTTATTTGGAAAGGCAAAGAACCTAAAATAGCCAAAGGAATGTTTTAAATTTAAACAAATTTTAAATTTTAGAATAGTTTTAGATCTACAAAAATTTGCAAAGTCAGTACCCGGAATTTCCATGTATCTCTAACCCAAATTTCCCTTTTGTTAATATTTTACGTTACCATGGTACATTTGTCACAACAGAGAAATCAACATTGGTGTACAACAATTAACTAAACTCTACCCTTTATTTACGTTTCACTCATTTTTTTCTTAATGTCTTTTTTCTGTTCCAGGATACTCATTGCATTTAATCATAATGTTTCCTTCGTCTCTTCTGGTCTGTAATATTTTCTCAGACTTTTCTTGTTTTCAACACCTTAAGAGCTTTGAAGAATATTGGCCAGGTAATTTGTAGAAAATCATTCAATGTATGTTTATCTGATGTTTTTCTCATGGTTAGACTGGGGTTCTGGGTTTTGGGGAGAAAGACCTCAGAGGTAGTATATATTATTCATCATATCATTTCAAGAATTTATGCCATCAACAGGATTTATCATCTGGCCAAGGTAGTATTTACCAAATTCCTCTCCTATAAAATTATGTTCCCATTTCCCATCCCCCCCCAGCTTTCCCTGTTCTACTCTTTGGAAGCAAATCAGTATATGCAGCCCACATTCAAATAGGTGTGTGTATGTGTTAAGCTCCACCTCTTTGGGGGTAGATTATATAAATTATTTGGAATTCTTCTGTAGGAGAGATTTCTCTTTCCCCCTATTTATTTATTTATTTATTTATTTATTTAATTATATATCTATATACCAATGAGGTCTAATGAATGTTCATTTTATACCTTGGGTTATAATATAATGCTGCATTATTTTTTTGTTATTGCTCAAATAGTTTCAGCTTAGCCAAACTATTATTTAAAACTTTTTTATTGTTAAATATAACATACATACAGAAAAAAAGTGATTATTTTCAAAGTACACTTCAATAAGTACATTCAGAACAGATTTTAGAGTTTGTTATGGGTTGCTGTTCCACTATTTCAGATTTCTCCTTCTAGCTACTCCCAAATACTGGAGACTGGAAATATGTATATATATATACATTTTAATATAAATATATTTATATATTTTAATTTTTTAAAAATATATATTATATTTTTATAAAATAAATATATATACTTATTTTAATATATTTATTTATTATATTTATAAATAAATATATTTATTTATTTATTGTGAAAATAACATGTATCCTAAAAATCAATAAATTTCAAAGCATATCACAACAATTAGTTGTAGAACAGATTTCAGAGTTTGGTATGGGTTACAATTCCACAATTTTATGTTTTTACTTCTAGCTGCTCTAAGATACTGGAGACTAAAAGAAATATCAATATAATAATTCAGCAATCATACTTGTTTGTTAAACCTTACCTTCTCTGTATAACTCCACCATTACCTTTGATCTTTCTCCCACTCTTTAGGGGTATTTGGGCTGTGCCCATTTTAACTTTTTCATGTTGGAAGGGGCTGTTGATAATGTGGGATAGCGGGGTGGAACTAGTTGATGTTCTAGAGAGGCTGGGCCATCTAGGTTTCAGGACTTATCTGGTCCAAGGACCCATCTGGAGCTTGTAGGTTTCTGGAAAGTTACTCTAGTGCATTGAAACTTATAGAATCTTATATACTGCCCTGCATGTTCTTTAGTATTAGCTGGAATGGTTTTGGTTGGGGTTTTGCACTTTATGATAGGTAGCAATGTCTAACTGAAGTTTGCATAAGAGTGACCTCCAGAGTAATCTCTCGACTCTATTTGAACTCTCTCAGCTACTGATACCTTACTTGTTAGACTTCTTTACCCCTTTTGGCCAGGATGTAATTGTTGATCCCATGGTGCCAGGGCCAGGCTCATCCCTGGGAGTCATCTCCCATCAAATTAGCGGCATACTTTTAAATCATCAGTTCTTAGCAGTACCAAAATGCCCCACTCCTTTCTAGAAACATCTTTACTCCTTGGGGGGCCACTTGAAAACTATTAAAAGCAGCTACTAGTTACCCTTTATTTGGCCTGAGGCCTCTACTGAGTTGAGGTCTCTCAGCATTCCAGAGAAAATCCTTAAGCAAATAAACCTGCCTATATGGGATGAATGCATCCCAGAGCTAGCCGGTGAATTACCCCTGACTGCATGCAAGGTTTCGATCCTAAATCTTAAAAATGCATTTTTGTATCTTTCTTTATTCTAACTCTTGATACCTATTTGATGTTAAATGGCAAAGACTTACAAAAAAAGATTCCCACCCTGTTCACTTGTGCTGCCCCAAATGTTTCAAAATAATCCCTATATTTAAAAAAATACCTTAGCGGCAGAACTTAATGGCCTTCAACAGCCTCAAAGTACAGTCTTGCAATATGCTAACTTTGTAAACTAACATATTCCTAATATAAGTGAATTTTTAAATTAAATTTTGAACCATTACTAACTGAATGGATATGAAGAGTTGTGGAGAATATTTAAAAGTAAGCTTTGTTTGTAGTCACTGCTGACTACAAAAAGTTACAGAGAGTTTGTAAAAATAAATTGTCCTCATCAGTGCTGCTCTCAGTTTAACTGCTGTTAACGAAAAGTTTAAAAAGTTTTTCTTAACCATCTGAATACTCCATCTAAAAGATAAAAATTTTATGCTCTGCTAGAATAATACCCTTGTTAATGTTTATGTTAACTTTGTCATCCTTTATTTCAGAAGACGTCTTTTCACTTGTTATAAAAGTTTTGTTCTCTCACCTTGTAAAAGCAACATGCTAAAATAGTTTAACATATTTCCTGAAAAAGGCATTTTACAAATATTATCATTAAAATAAAATTTCTATCCTACTGTTAACTACATTTGCACAAGTAAAATATTCATATATTTTTAAATGATTTAAAATTCCTAAAAATTTAACAATGTCCTCACTGTCCATGTTATATTCTAATACTAATCTGTATAATATAAAACAACCAAATTTACTATCAGTTATACTACCTTAAGGCATCTCTAAAAGTACAGTTGGTCAGCTAGAGGTCAGAACTTCATCTTCAACAAAAAGAATCTTTAAAGGTAGAGCAAGGCAAGAATAAAAACTTATGTTCTACCTATTAATTAACTTAATCCTAGTAAGTGTATAAATGTAAATAAGATAAAATTTCTGCTATAGTTTGTAGTTGATGATCCTGATATAAAACAACTGTCAAATGTTTTTATTTATAAAAGTAAATTCATTTAAAATGCTTATTAAGACATTAATAATTACTCCTAAACCTTAGCCATTATTGCTAAATTCTGAAATGCTGTGCTCTTTGTAGTTCTCTAAAACTTTAAGCATCTGCGTAATACCCAAGACTCAGAGTTAAAGTTCTCCAGCTCTGAAAGTCAGCATTATTCCATACAGCAACATGTAAATGAAGCTGATCCAGTTAATACTAAAATAAGATATTATCTATATTCTAAACCTTTAACTTCTGTGTGAGACCAAAAAAAAAAAAAAGTGACGTTTTCTCCCAATTAAACAGCACCAAGAGATACTCAATTTATTAAATGCTATGCTTTTACCAACAAAAAATAGCAGTAATTCATGGACCTGACCATCAAAAAATAGTACTAACATCTCTCAAGGAAATATTTGGGCTGACATGGTAGCCGAAGCTGCAGTCCAATCTATCAAACCTGTTCAAAACCTCATTTCTGCACCCCTTCACTTGCCATGTGCACCTTTTTATTCCCCAATTAAGCAGAAATGAGCCCCCCAACTAGAATTCACTCATGAATCTGAAAAAAAGGTCATTTCTTTCCCTCTTCCCCAGTCTCACTTAACCGATGCCTCCTAGGCCCTCTCATTTTTATCTTCTTTGCTATTAGTTGGCCTTTACATTTTAAGCTTCTCACCAGGTTTATTTCTTCCAGACTAAAAGCCTTTCATACCAAATCAATGCCGATGCAAGAATTTTCAGCCATTCCAACCACCCCTCTGGACTCCTCTCTTATTTTAAAAGAGATAACCAATAAGTTCTAAGCCCCATTAAGCAGGGCCTACACCCCCTGACAAGCCAGAATCAGATACTGAAAACAGCTCTTCATCCATCAGCACCCCTTGAGATTAAGGGGCAGAACTCTCTAAAGGGGAATTTGAGGCAGGCTAGAACTGGGAGAGAGGGGAAAGTAAAAAAAAAAAGCAAACATGAAGGAGTCCTTGAATAAAGACAGTTAGTCAAGGTCAGGAGGGCCCATGTCTGGCACACACATCCTGCCTGGGGCTACCCCCTTAGAGAAACCCCCAGCAGCACCTAACCCATCTGGAGCCAAAGACCCCCACCTGAGTGAGTCAACTACACAGAAGGGTAGAGCTAACCGACCCACCCAAATGCACTCTCTACCCACCAGACACCATCCTGGAGAGAAGGGAGGGTAGGAGAAAGAGCCCTGAACAAGTAAGTGAGTAGGGAATAAGGAAAGCTCATCTATAAAAGCAAAGGGTCCCACATTGCCTATTGCCTACTGCCTTCCATCTTTCTTTATTTTCAAGAGCGCCCACATGTCTTCGTATATGTGTATCTAATAAATTTTCTGCCTGTTTACTTAAAACAACCAAACACCTCAATAATACAAAAACAATCTGATTTTAAAGATAGGCAAAAGATTTGAACAGACATTTTATCAAAGATGCACAGATAGTAAATAAGCATGTGAATAGATGCTCAATTCCTTTAAAGCATTAGTGGACTTCAAATAAAAACAACAGTGAAATGCCAGTATATTCCTATTAGAATAAATCTAAAAATTAAAAAGACTGATCATACTAAGTGTCAGAGAGGATGTGGAGTAACTGAAACTCTCCACTGCTGGTGGGAATGTAAAATGGTGCACCCACTTTGGAAAGCCATTTGGAAGTTTCTTAAAAAGTTAAACTTACATCTTCCATATGGTCCAGTCTTTCCATTCCCAGGTGCTTACCCAAGAGAAGTGAAAGCATATACCCACACAAAAAAAACTTGTACATGAATGTTCATAGAAGCTTTACTTTTAATAGCCAAAAATTGGAAATAAACTGTTTTTTAATAGGTAAATGGATAAATTTATTATGGCAAATACACACAAATTATGGTGAATACAGCAATTTAAAACTATTGATACATGCCACAAGATAGATGAATTTCAAAATAATTATTCTGAGTGAAAGAAGCCAGACAAAAAAGAGGACATACTCCATAATCCATTTATATAATTCTGTAAAATAGAAATTGATCTATAGTAACAGAAAACCCATCAGTAGTTCACTGAGAGGTGAAGGGAGGAGGGAGAGAGAGAGCAGCACAAGGATAGTTTTAAGATAATGGATATGTTCTTTTTTATTGTAGTTATGTTTTCACTTTTGTAAACCTATGTCAGAACTGATCAAACTGTACACTTTAAATATGTGCAGTTAATTATATATAAATTATACCTTAATAAGGTTTTTTCAGTGATCAAATCACATTAAAAAAATCAAAATTAGTGCAAAAAATCCATGATGAACAAAATTTCAAAATTTCACACAAAGGCAGGGTGAGTAACAGTGCTGTGCCAGGCCCTGTTAGAGCCTAAGGCAAAAGGAAAAATCAATTATATTGATCTTATCTTTATTTAAACTTTTGATCATTTTTTCATCATGGATCTTTTGCATTAATTTTTAACTTTTTTATTGTAAAATATAACATATATACAAAGCAAAGGGGAAAAAAAGCAATAATTTTCAAAGCACATTTCAACAAGCAGCTCCAGAACAGATCCCAGAATATGTCATGGGCACCATTCTATCATCTCAGATTTTTCCGTCTCCAGAACACTGCGGCCAGAGAGAATATTAATATAGAGATCCATCAGCCATACTTGTTTATTAAATCCCACTTTTTCTGTTACACCTCCTCCTTCTCCCAATCCATAGGGATCTTTGGGCAATACCCGTTCTGACTTTTTCATGTTGAGAAGGGGTGTCCACACTGAATGAAGGACGGGGGATGCAATCAATTCATAGTTCTGGAGAGGCTGGTCCCTCTGGGTTTCAGGATTTATCTGACCTAGGAATCCTCTGGGAATTATGTGTTCCAGGCAGGCAAACCTACACATGAAACCTTTATAGAGTCTCAGTTCAAGCCCCAGGTGCTCTTAAGAGACAACAGGGAAGGGAAGGCAAGATGGCGGCTTAGCGAGGTGTAGGAATTAGTTTGTCCTCCAGAGTAGTTAGCAAATAGCCAGGAACAGTACAGGACAACTGCTGGGACCACATCAGTGACCGGCACACAGCATACCCCAGTCTGGACCAGCAGGACTGGCTGCGAGCCCCCCCACAACTGTGAGTTCCCCAAGCCACAGTGGCCAGCTCCCCTCCCCAACAGGCTGCTTCCCAGAGATGAAAGGAAAGGGACTTTACCAGCAGCAGGGGCTGAGCCCAACCAAACTTCAAATGTGGAATTAGTTAACAAATTCTGACTACTAAAAATAGCCCCCCAGCTCAGCTGAACTTCTAGTAAAAGCGGAGGTCGCTGGTTTTTGCCCCAGCACAGAGGGGGCAGGGCTGACAGAAAATGAAAAAAGAAAAAAAACAGAGTTTTTTTTGGAACTGAAAAGATCTGGGTCCTGCAGGAAAAGAGGGGGCACATAGAACTTGGAGATACACAGAGCAACAGTACCAATTTAAGCTCTTGATTGGCAAACCCAAGAAACAGGGTCCTGCTCTGAAAAGGATTTTTCTTTTTCTCTTTTGTGAATGTGTTTCTACAGATCGATTACTCTTTGGATACAGCTGCAAGGCTTCTTGGGCTCCACTGCCCCAGGCATAGGCAGAATTGAGCTTGTTTAAGAGCTTGTTTGAAGTCTGTGCCTTCCCTAGGAGGGGGTGGGGCAGCTTAGGGGGAATCCCTCCCTCAAGGAATTTAGATCCCAGGGTCTGGAAAAATGAAGTGATTAAAGCTAGCTGACAACCTCTCCTCTTGTCTCCACCATGCCCCAAGGGAGAATCTGCTGAAGTTAAAGGTACCACATCACCTTATACTGGTGTGACCAGCAGGCAGAAGAGCGCCACATACTGGGCAGGATAGGTAAAATGCAAAGTCCAGAGACTTCATAGGAAAGCCTTTTAATCTGCTGGATCTCAACCTCAGGGAAAACTAACACAAGTGACTCTTTCCTCTTGAAAGGAGATCAGTTTGGTCTGGGAAAATCTGACTGGGGTCTATAATACCTAAGTAGACCCTCTTAAAGGGTGGGGGAAAGGGCCCTTACAGGCAGGGCAAGAAACAAAAAAACAAGAACTGAAAAATTCTGATCTATTAAACAAAACCTAAGTTAGAGAACTAGAATAAGCTGAACTGAATGTCAAAGAACAGATATACAACAAAGTCATCCAGCAAGAAAATAGTAGGGAAAAAAAGTGTAAACAATCTCCAGAGTAAACTAATTAAGGTAGTTAAATGCCTAGATGTCAGCAAAAAAAAATGACTCATACTAGGAAAATTGAAGATATGGACCGGTCAAAGGAACAAACCAACAATTCAAATTAATTCAGAATGTTCGAACAGACATGGAAAGCCTCATCAAAAATCAAATCAATGAATTGAAGGAGGATGTAAAGAAAGCAAGGAATGAACAAAAAGAAGAAATCAAAAGTCTGAAAAAAACAAATCACAGAACTTATGGGAATGAAAGTCACAGTAGAAGATATGAAAAAGCAATGGAAACCTACAATGTCAGATTTCAAGAGGCAGAAGATACGATTAGTGAACTGAAGGACAGGACATCTGAAATCTGACAAGCAAAAGAAAATACAGGGAAAAGAATGGAAAAATATGAGCAGGGACTCAGAGAATTCAATGACAACATGAAACACATGAATATACATGTGGGTGTTCCAGAAGGAGAAGAGAAGAGAAAAGGAGGAGAAAAACTAATGGAGGAAATTATCACTGAAAATTTTCCAACTCTTATGAAAGACTTAAAATTACAGATCCAAGAAGTTCAGCATACCCTAAAGAGAATAGATCCAAAAAGATATACTCCAAGACACTTACTAATCAGAATTTCAGAGGTCAAAGAGAGAGAGAATCTTGACAGCAGCAAGAAAAAAGCAATCCATCACATACAAGGGATGCCCAATAAGACTATGTGTAGATTTTTCAGCAGAAACCATGGAGGCAAGAAGACAGTGGGATGATATATTTAAATTATGAAAACAGAAAAACCGCCAACCAAGAAATCTATATCCAGCAAAACTGTCCTTCAAAAACAAGGGGAAATTAAAACATTTTCAGACAAAAAATCACTGAGAAAATTTGTGACCAAGAGACCAGCTCTGCAAGAAATACTAAAGGGAGCACTAGAGACAGATAAGAAAAGACAGGAGAGAGAGGTGTGGAGGAGAGTATATAAATGAAGATTATCAGTAAAGGTAAAAAAAAAAAAAGAAAGAAAGAAAGAAAGAAAAATTAGATATGACATAAAATCCAAAAGGCAAAATGGTAGAAGAAAGTGATGCCCATACAGTAATAAAACTAAATGTTAATGGATTAAATGCCCCAATCAAAGGACATAGACTGGCAGAATGGATTAAAAAACAGGATCCATCTACATGCTGTCTACAGGAAATGCATCTTAGACCCAAAGATAAGCATATGTGGAAAGTGAAAGGTTGGGAAAACATATTCCATGCAAATAACAATCAGAAAAGAGCAGGAGTAGCATACTAATATCTAACAAATTAGACTTCAAATGTAAAACAGTTAAAAGAGACAAAGAAGGACACTATATATTAATAAAAGGAACAATTCAACAAGAAGACATAACAATCATAAATATTTATGCACCAAGCCAGAATGCTCCAAAATACATGCAGCAAACACTGAAAAGAGAAATAGACACATCTATCATAATAGTTGGAGAATTCAATTCCCTACTCTCATCAATGGACAGAACATCTAGACAGAGGATCAATAAAGAAACAGAGAATTTGAACAACAAAATAAATGAGCTAGACTTAACAAACATATATAGAATATTACACCCACAACAGCAGGATACACCTTTTTCTCAAGTGCTCATGGATCATTCTTAAGGGTAGACCATACATTGGGTCACAAAGAAAGTCTTAATAAATTTAAAAACATTGAAATCATACAAAACACTTTCTCAGATCATAGAGGAATGAAGTTGGAAATGAATACTAGGCAGAATGCCAGAAAATTCACAAATATGTGGAGGCTCAACAACACACTCTTAAACAACCAGTGGGTCAAGGAAGAAATTATAAGAAAAATCAGTAAATATCTCGAAGCAAATGAAAATGAAAACACTGCATATCAAAATTTATGGGATGCAGCAAAAGCAGTGCTAAGAGGGAAATTTATTGCCCTAAATGCCTATATCAAAAAAGAAGAAAGAGCAAAAATTGAGGACTTAATGGTCCACTTGGAAGAACTACAGAAAGAACAGCAAATAAAGGGAAAGAAATAATGAAGATTAGAGCAGAAATAAATGAAATTGAGAACATGAAAGCAATTGAGAAAATCAACAAAATGAGAAGTTGGTTCTTTGAGAAAATCAATAAGATTGTGGACTTTAGCAAAGCTGACAAAAAGAAGAAGAGAGAGGATGCAAATAAATAAAATCAGAAATGGAAGAGGAGACATAACCACTGACCCCACAGAAATAAAGGAAGTAATGAGAGGATACCATGAACAACTTTATGCTAATAAACATGACAGTGTAGATTAAATGGACAACTTCCTAGAAAGGCATGAACAACCAACATTGACTTGAGAAGAAATAGACAACCTCAACAAACCAATCATAAGTAAAGAAATTGAATCAGTCATTAAGAAGCTTCCCAAAAAGGAAAGTCCAGGACCCAGATGGCTTCACGTGTGAATTCCACCAAACATTCCAGAAAGAATTAGTACCAATCCTGCTCAAACTCTTCAAAAAACTTGAAGAGGAGGGAAAGCTACTTAATTCATTTTATGAAGCCAACATCACACTCATACCAAAGCCAGACAAAGATATTACAAGAAAAGAAAACTACAGACCAATCTCTCTAATGAATATAGATGCAAGAATCCTCAACAAAATTCTAGAATCAAATCCAGGAGTACATTTAAAAAAATTATACACCATGACCAAGTAGGATTCATCCCAGGTATGCAAGGATAGTTCAACATAAGAAAATCAATTAATGTAATACACCATATCAACAAATCAAAGCAGAAAAACCACATGATCATCTCAATTGATGCAGAAAAGGCATTTGACAAAACTCAACATCCTTTCCTGTTGAAAACGCTTCAAAGGATAAGAATAGAAGGGAACTTCCTCAACATGATAAAGGGAAGATATGAAAAACCCACAGCTAACGTCATCCTCAATGGGGAAAAAAAGAAAGCTTTCACCCTAAGACGAGGAACAAGACAAGGATTTCCATTATCATCACTTTTATTCAACATTGTGTTGGAAGTTCTAGCCAGAGCAATTAGACAAGAAAAAAGAAATACAAGGCATCAAAATTGGAAAGGAAGAAGTAAAACTCTCACTGTTTGCAGATGATATACTATATGTCAAAAACCCTGAAATATCCACAGTAAAAGTACTAGAGCCAACAAATGAGTACAGCAAAGTGGCAGGTTACAAGATCAACACTCAAAAATCTTTAGTGTTTCTATACACTAATAATAAACAATCTGAGGGGGAAATCAAGAAAAAAAATTCCAGTTACAATTGCAACCAAAAGAATAAAATATTTAGGAATAAACTTAACTGAAGATACAAAAGACCTAGACAAAGAAAACTACAAGAAATTGTCAGAAGAAATCACAGAATGCAAATGTACTAAGAAATGATGCTCATACATCTATGTGATGATATTAAGAATTACTGATTGCATATGTAGAATGGAAAAAAAAATAAAAGAAATCACAGAAGACCTAAATAGATGGAAGGGCATACCATGTTCATGGATTGGAAGACTAAATATAGTTAAGATGTCAATTCTACCTAAATAATTTGCAGATTCAATGCAATACCAATTGAAATCCCCAGAACTTACTTTTCAGAACTAGAAAAATCAATAACCAAATTTATCTGAAGGGACAGAGTGCCCCAAATAGCTGAAAATATCCTGAGAAAGAAAAATGAAGTTGGAGGCCTCACACTACCTGACTTTAAGGTGTATTATGAAGCTATAGTGATCAAAACAGCATGGTACTGGCATAAAGATAGATATACTAACCAATGGAATCAAATAGAATGTTCAGATATAGACCCTCTCATATATGGACAATTGATCTTTGATAAGGCAGTCAAGCCAACTCACCTGGGACAGAACAGTCTCTTCAATAAATGGTGCCTAGAGAACTGGATATCCATATGCAAAAGAATGAAAGAGGAACCATATCTCACACCATATACAAAAATTAACTCAAAATGGATCAAAGACCGAAACATTAGATCTAAGACCATAAAACTTTTAGAAGAAAATGCAGGGAAAAATCTTATCAATCTTATAATAGGAGGCGGTTTCCTAGACCTTACACCCAAAGCATGAACATTGAAGAAATAAATAAATGGGAACTCCTCAAAATTAAACACTTTTGTGCATCAAAGCTCTTCATCAAGAAAGTAAAGGTAGCCTACACAATGGGAGACAATATTTAGAAATGATCTATCAGATAAAGGTCTAGTACCAGAATATAGAAATTGTTCAACTCAACAACAAAAAGACAGACAATGTAATTAAAAAATGGGAAAAAGACTTGAACAGATACTTCTCAGAAGAAGAAATACAAATGGCCAAAAGGCACACAAAGAGATGCTCAACTTCCCTGGCTATTAGGGAAATGCAAATCAAAACCACAATGCGATATCATCTCACACCCACCAGAATGGCCATTATCAACAAAACAGAAAATGACAAGTGCTGGGGGGAATGTGGAGAAAGAGGCACACTTATCCACTGTTGATGAGAATGTCAGATGGTACAACTGCTGTGGAAGACAGTGTAGCAGTTCCTCAGGAAGCTAAGTATAGAATTGCCATATGATCCAGCAATACCATTGCTAGGTATCTACTCAGAGGACATGAGGGCAAAAACAAAATGGACGTTTGCACATCATTGTTTATAGCAGCATTATTTACAATTGCCAAGAGATGGGAACAGCTAAAATGTCCATGAACAGATGAGTGGCCAAGCAAGCTGTGGTATATACATACAATGGAATATTATGCAGCTGTAAGACAGAATTAAGTCATGAAGCATGTAACAACATGAATGGACCTTAAGGACATTATCTGAGTGAGATTATCCAGAAACAAAAGGACAAATACTGTATGGTCTCACTGACATGAACTGACATTAGCAATGACCTTGGAGAATTTCAGTTGGTAACAGAGACCATCAGGAGATAGAAATAGGGTAGATATTGGGTAATTGGAGCTGAAGGGATGCAGATTGTGCAACAGGACTGATTGTAAAAATTCGGAAATGGATAGCACAATACTACCTAACTGTAATACAATAATGTTAGAACACTAAATGAGGCTGAATGTGAGCTTAGTAGAGGGAGGAGGCCTGGAGGCACAAATGAAATCAGAAGGAAAGATAGACAATAAAGACTGAGATGGTATAATCTAGGAATACCTAGAGTGTATAATGATAGTGACTAAATGTGCAAATTTAAAAATATTTCTGCATGAGGAAGAACAAAGGAACGTCAATAATGCAGGGTGTTGAAAATAGATGGTAATTAATATTTTAAAACTTTAACGTATGTGTGAGACAAGCAAAAAATGTTTATTTGGTACAAAATTTATATTTTGACTAGTGCATTTCCTAATATAACTTATGTGGACAGCTTAATCAAACACCATAGTACTTGGAACCTTGCGTAGGGCATGAGATTTTGTAGGTTTGTCCAGAGTGATGCCCAGATAAATCCCAGAGTGATTTGATCAGTGAATAGGGAAGTATTTGTGAAGTCCTCTGGGGGGAATGGTGAGAAAGGGGGAAAATTCAACTTCCCCAAGTGGAGAATTCTTGATGTTCTCACAGGCAGTCGGAACAGCCAAAGCAATAGGCTGAGCCTCAAATTTGGGGGTTTGTTCGTATGGAACTTAATCCCACAAAGGATAGATTAAGCCTATTTAAAATTAGGCCTAACCATCATTTTGTACAATTTTGTTGGATGGGTCAATCTTAACTGCAGCTTCATAATCCTGTAGGCCTATATTTACAGAGTAATAAACAGCAATAAAATGAATATTTTATTAAAAAAAAAATTAGGCCTAAGAGTCACCCCCAAGAGAACCTCTTCTGTTGCTCAGATGTGGCCTCTCTCTCTTGGCCAACATGACAATCAAATTCACTGCCCTCCCCCTCTCTACATTGGACATGACTCCCAGGGGTGTGGGAATGGAACAGAAATCCTAGAATGAGCTGGAACTCAGCATCAAGGGATTGAGAAAATCTTCTTGACCAAAAGGGGGAGGAGCGAAATGGGACAAAATAAAGTGTGAGTGGCCGAGAGATTCCAAACAGATTCGAGAGGTTTTCCTGAAGATTATTCTTACGCATTAAACAGATATCACCTGTTTGGTTAAGGTGTAGAAGAGAGGCTGGGGGGAACTGCCTGAAAATGTGGTGCTGTGCTCTGGTGGCCATGTTTCTTGAGAATGATTGTATGATGATATGGCTGTCGCAGTGTGACTATGTGGTTGTGAGAGCCTTGTGTCTGATGCTCCTTTTGTCTACCTTTTCAATGGACAAGTAAAACATATGGATTAAAAATAAATAAATAATAGGGGGAACAAATGTTAAAATAAATTTAGTAGATTGAAATGCTGGTGGTCAGTGAAGGGGAGTGGTGGGACTTATGGTATGTATGAATTTTTTTCTGTTTTCTTTTTATTGCTTTTTCTGAATTGATACAGATGTTCTACGAATTGATCATGATGAGGAATATATAACTATGTGATGATGCTGTGAGTTATTGATTATATAACAAGAACGGAATGATCATATGATAAGAATGTTTGTGTTTGTATGTGGTTACGTATCATAAATAAAAAATAAATTAATTTAAAAAAAACGAAAGAGACAATAGGAGTGGTGTTGATTGGGGTTTAACAAACTATGACCATCAGCACTATCTAACTTCCTGTTATCTATTGGCCATAGTCCATAGTTTTACTTTTCCCCCTATATAGCTCTGCAGTTAACTCCTTGTCCATTATCGAACCCTTGAAATAGTTCAGGTGAGAACTCATATATAATCATAGATTTGATCACTGGGATACATGGCACTTTACATCTCCTTTCAGTCATATTCATCTTCAGTATGGCAATGTTACTCATAAACTCACTAAATAGTTATCATTGCTTCTATACCTTCCCTTAAATTTAGATTCAACCTCTTTGGGTAGCCTTTCCTCCATCTCTAGCTTCTATGTATCTCTAGGTCTGCTATATTCTACACTATATCCTCTGAAACCACCTTTACCAGAGGCAAAACAACAAAATCATACAGCATTTGTTATATGCATACATGTTATATATCATGTACTTGAAATATAGCATTTGTCCTTTTGTGTCTGACATATTTCACTCAGAATTATGTCCTCAGTGTTCATCTGTGTCATCATATGTTTTGAGACATCATTTCATCTTACTGCTGCCTAATATTCCATCGTGTGTATATACCAATTTTGTTTATCCATAAATCTGTTGATGGGCACTTGGATTGTTTCCATCTCTTGGCAATTGTGAATACTGCCACTGTGAACATTGGCCTACAAATGTCTGTTCATGTCACTGCCCTCAGTTCTTTTGGGTATATACCAAATTATACCTTAATAAGTTTTTTTAATAAATTAACACTAAATTCTTATACATAAAAAAGAAAAAATTAAAAATTCAGAAAATAGGGATATTTGACAATTTATTTTTGTGCTTTTGAAAAATCTGAATTTTTAGCAAAAGTGTCCTACTTCCAAAAATGTTTCCTTCTGTTGTTTTAAATATTGTTACTTTGAGGTAATATTTTCTTGACTTTAGGCACATATGACTTACACCTATATGTGAAGCAACAGTTAGTTTGCCTTTTCACCTTCTTCCTGAAGTATATCCTTTGGAATTGGCTTTAGTGAGGGTCAGTTGGTGGATAAGACTCTCAGATTCTGTTTTACTTAAGTATCTGCTTTCCTCTCATTCTTGCAAAATATTTTTACTAAATATATAATTCTAGGTTTAAGTATTTTGTATTGAACTTATCATTTTTACTATCTTCTGCCTCCTGTTGTTGGACGTGAGAAGTAGGTGCTGTTTTAATTCTTACCACTTCGAAGATAACCTATATTTTCTCTCTGCTTTATTTGTTTATTTATTTTTGTATGCTGCATGGCAAACTCACATTTCATTATTTTTTCATGTGACCAACCAGTTATTCCAGCACGATTTATTGAGTTTTTGTTTGTTTTTGGCAAGTACATGGACCAGGAATTGAACCCAGGTCTCCTGCATGATAGGCAAGGATTCTACCATTGAACTACCCTTGTACCCCCTCTCTGCTTTATTTTTTAAAGATCACTCTATTTTCTTGGGTCTTGCAGCATCACCGTGATATGCCTATGTATAAATTCTATTTTATTTGTTGTGTTTGCTTAGGATTCACTGGGTTTCTTTAATTTGTGCATTGGGGTCTTTCATCAGTTCTGGAAGTTTTTAACTATGCTCTCTTCATGTAGTTTTTCTGTAGTATTACCTGTCATATCTTTTTTGTAAAACCCTGACTAGGTGTAAGTTGCAGATTTTTATTCTATCCTTAATTTCTCTCAGCCTCTTTTCCATTTTTGTATCTTTGTCTTTTTGTGCTGTACTCTAGATAATTTTTACATCTATTTTCCAATTCACTAAATCTTTCTTCAGCTGTACCTAATTTGCTGATATATCTGTCCATTGAGTTTTAAATTTCAACCACTGTACTATTTAGTTTCTAAAATTTCTATTTCATTCTTTTAAAAATCTGCATGAATCCTTTAAAAAACATTTTTTATTGTGAAATACAGCATATATACAAAAAAGTGATAACTTTCAAAGTACATTTTAACAAATAGAACAAATTTCAAAATATAGTCTGGGTTGCAGTTCCACAACTTCAGGTATTTCCTTCTAGTTACTCTAAGACACTGGAGACTAAGAAGAATTATCAGTATAATGATTCAGTAGTCATACTTATTTGTTAAATCCTATCTTCTCCGTTACAACTCTATCTCCTCTGATCCTTCTCCCAATCATTAGCGATATTTGGGTAATGACCATTCTAACTTTTCATGTTGAAAAGGAGTGCCAACATTATGGGGTAGGGGGCTGCTACTGTTGATACTCTTAAAGAGATTGGCTTATCTGGCCTAGGAACAATCCGGAGGTTATAGGTTTCTGAAAAATAAACTTACTGAGTGAAACTTTTATAGGGTCCCAGATAGACCACTGAGTATTCTTTAAGATTTACAGGAATACTGTTGATTGAGTCTTGGCATATGATGGCAGTTAGCAATATCTAACTGAATCTTGCATGAGTAACCTCCAGAATATCCTCTTGACTCTATTTGAAATCTCTCAGCCACTGATACCTTATTTTGTTACATTTCTTTCCCCCCTTTTGATCACTGATGACATTTTGATAGTATCTTCTTTTAGGGGTCAAGCTAAAGTATGAAAGAGAGAGAGAGAGAGAGAGAGAGAGAGAGAGAGAGAGAGAGAGAAATTCAAAAGCATAGTAGCTTAAATAAGATAGAGGCTCTCTTTTACATAATGAGTTATAGATAAGCCATCAAGAGCTGGTAGGACAACTCCTCTATCCTAGATGTGTGGTTCTATCTCTAGTTTCAAGTCAGCTACTCTATTTGCTACCATTTTCCATCCGGTGAGAAATGGAAGGCAGCAGAAACATACATACATATCTATTTTTAAAGGAATGATCCAGAAATGGCACACTTCTGTGCAGTCATACAGTTGTTAATCCATAAGAGAGACTGGAAAATATGGTCTTTAACTGGGTGAACATGTGCCCAACTAAGGCTTAAGAGTTCTATTGTTAAAGATGGGGAGAATGTATATTAGTGACCAACCATAAAACTCTGACACACACTTTTTAATGCATTTTTATTGAGATATATTCACACACCATATAAACTATCCAAAATATGCAATCAATGGCTCACAATATTATCATATAGAAGAGCATTCATCCCCATGATCAATTTTATAACAATTTCATTATTCCAAAAAAAAAGAGAGAAAACCCAAAGCATCCCATACTCCTTACCTCCCCATTATTATTATTAATTTTTGTCCTTATTTTATTACTCATTTACCCATACACTGGATAAAGGGAGTGGCACCCATATTAAACATACTCTCTTAATATTCTGTATTCAATAATTCCAACACCTAAAGTCTTGGTGACTCTGTTCCTTTCTGGTTCAACCTACCCCAGCCTCCACGCACTGGCTTTCACTCATGATGTCTATTTCCATCTGTGACTTGAGAATTTATGACAATGAATTTGTTTTTCTTGGAATTTTGTTTTACTGTGCTATGATGCTCAAAGCAGATACCATGAAACACATTGGCTTAAACAATTGCAATTCATTAGCTGTCACGCTTACAGTTTTGAGGCTAAGAAAAACGTCCAAATCAAGGTATTATCAGGAGATGCTTTCTTTTTGAAGACTGGTTGCTGGTGATCCTGGACTTCTCTGTCACAAAGCAAGGCAAATGGTGCTGTCTCTTCCAGTTTTATTGCTTTCAGCTTCTTGCTTTCATGACCTTCTCTCTGTATTCATCTGGGTCTATAAAGGACTCCAGTAAGAAGATAAGATCCATGTCTTAATTCATGAAAAGTTCCTACTTACAATATATATACGCCCACAGGAATGGACTAGCTTTCAGAATATGATTTTCTGGGGTACAAACAGTTTCGAATCACCACAGATATTATCTGTAGAAGTTCTCTGAAACCTGAGATGAAAAAGAGATGCTCCTCCCCAGAGAATGTGCATCTGTTTTTGCCAAGGATATGGAGGCATTACCATTTAAGGATGACTTTAAATTAAATTCTAAGATTGAGGTCTCTTGAATTACCCAGATTGCAAGGTTTAGGGCTGCAAATGCATGTATTGTTGTGATTACAATTTATTTCTCAAGGGATAATTTCCCCTTCCCCCACCCTGCACCAAGTTTCAAAGCAAGAGATTTTGCTTGTGTTTCCTTCCTAAAGGGGTGGGTTTATTTTTAGTTTACCCTCTCAATGAAGTGTCTGGATTTAAGTGAAGGCCTGTTACTGCTTTCCCCACCTTGGGCTGGTCCCAGTGAAGCTATGATACCTGAAGCTTAAATTTGCTAGGTTTGGCAAAAGTTGGCTTCAGAACTCCCCTTATCTGCTTGGGTTCTTACCGTAAGTTAGTTTTAAATTAACATTCCTTATTTCCTACCAATTCACTGATTTATTTAGGAAAAGGATTTTTTTCTTTTCTTTTTGCTGTATAATGGGGGTCATAATTCATTCTTTTCCATGTGACTAATCCCATTATTTTTTTAAAAAATTTTTATTTTTTATTAAATACCGAACAAACACAAACATTCTTAACTTTTGATCGTTCCATTCTACATACATAATCAGTAATTCACAATATCATCACATAGTTGCATATTCATCATCATGATCATTTCTTGGAACATTTGCATCTATTCAGAAAAAGGAATAGAAAGAAAACAGAAAAAAAATCATACATACTATACCTCTTACCCCTCCCTTTCATTGATCACTAGCATTTCAATCTAAATTTATTTTAACATTTGTTCCCTCTATTATTTATTTTTATTCCATATGTTCTACTCATCTGTTGACATGGTAGATAAAAGGAGCATCAGACACAAGGTTTTCACAATCACACAGTCACATTGTGAAAGCTATATCATTATACAATCATCTTCAAGAAACATGGCTACTGGAACACAGCTCTACATATTCAGGCAGTTCCCTCCAGCCTCTCCATTACATCTTAGCTAACAAGGTGAGAGCTATTTAATGTGTAAGAATAACCTCCAGGATAATCTCTCGACTTTGTTTGGAATCGCTCAGCCATTGACTCTTTATTTTGTCTCATTTCACTCTTTCCTTCTGGTCGAGAAGGTTTTCTCAATCCCTTGATGCTGAGTCTCAGCTCATTCTAGGATTTCTGTCTCAGATTGCCAAGAAGGTCCACACCCCTGGGAGTTATATCTCATGTAGATAGGGGGAGGGTCGTGAGTTTGCTTGTTGTGTTGGCTGGAGAGAGAGGCCACATCTGAGCAACAAAAGAAGTTCTCTTGGGGGTAACTCATAGGACTAATTTTAAGCAGGCTTGACCTATCCTTTGTATAATCCTGTGATTGTAGTGCCATTTGTTGAATTTTGTTTTTTGTGGGGGAAAGTGCATGGGCCAGGAATTGAACCTGGTCTCCTGTAGGGCAGGCGAGCATTCTACCACTGAACTACACGTGTATCCCCTTAGGAAGAGTTTTTAATTCAGCATTTTTAGTTTTTCAGGATATTTTCAGTCAAGGCACCTAGGCCATCAAATGATCATAAATTTAAGTTCTCATTGTACTGGTTTGAGAATAAATGGTTGGGTACTTAAAGGCACTAACACAGTGTTTAGAACATAATAAGCATGCAGTCATAAAGGCAAAGGAAAGAAAAAGAGACAAACATAAATGCACAGACACAAAATGTATTTTGAAATTTTAATTTGTAGCACTGTCACAGTGGCTTTCTCTTTGCTTGACACATGGCATCTGAAGAAGCCAAAATGTAGGGATGAAGAGTCTTCCTAAAGATAAAGGAGACCTGGAGGGCACTAAGTAGGTTTAAGATAGTTTTCTGATCCACCCAGTTTGTATGATTTGAAGACACAAACCCAAAAGAACAATGCTGTGTAATTACAAATTCTCAGGGGAGATTTTTCACCTCCTCCACTCAGTGTCAAGTTTAGAGACAGATGTTTTCCTCATAGTCCCCAGTGTGCATACTGGGCAATGTATTTTATTGTAGTTTAACCATACACTAAAGGTGTAACCCTTTTAGGTCTCAGCTTTATTTAGGATCTCCTATTAGATCTCACCCCTTAGGCAGCCCCTGGACTTTGCCTCCTTTGTCCTAAGCTTTGAGAAGATGAGCTCAAATTTATCAGGTTTGGCAATGCCTTCAATGCAAAGCCTAGTTCAGAGCTCTCCATAAACCTCTCTGAGTTTCTGCCTTCTCTCAGATATTGACCTAAATATTACTTACTACATTTCCAGCTAATTGATACTGCTGCAAAGATATTTTTCAATGTTTTATCCACCGATTTTTATTACTTTCATTCAACGAAAGGGTTAATGTATCTTGTCCACTATGTGCCACAAGTAGTTCTCAAAGGACTGTTTTGATCATTAAATGATAGTGCATTTAAGTCACCTAGTACTATGGATGGCACATAGTAAGCATTCAAGAACAAAGGGGAGAGGAGAGAAAAAGCATACCTAAACAGCATGAAATCTTGCTACCACATATATTATGAGATTTTTAAGAGCTGTAATATAATTTTTCTTATTTCTGGTCACATTGCATCCTGAAGAAACAAAAAAGTAGAAATCCAAAGCCTGAAATGCACAGGTCATGACTTGCATATCGGGAGATGAAAGAGAAGCTGTTCTGAGGTTGGTCAACGTGACCCCTCTAAAAGGGTCTGAACTATAGGGTATATTTTTCAGATCATATCTTAACCTGATGAGGCTGTAGGTCTCCTCCAGAAACACTCTGTCTTCCTGCCCTGGTGGCCAAACTTTCTCTAGTTCTTGCCTTGACTTACTTAGATCAGAAACATCTCCACAAGATGGGGACCTTTTGGAACCCCCATGATGACCTATTTTATAGTCACTGCCTTCTTCTCCATGATCCCTTTTTCCCCAGGATTTTCTTTTCCACAAATTCCTTCCTTACCTGCTCTACGGCTGTAGTCCACTTTTCCTCCATGGCTTCCTCAGCAGTGATCCATTTGAGGCCTATTTTTCTGGCCTCCTTCAAAGTGATGACCTCACCATGATTTGTTCCTCAATCATCTCCATGCCTGTGGCTCAATTCATGGCCCACACCATGTCCAAAGTCCTGTGCTCCTCTAGGTCCAATCCCAAGTCTCTCTCCATGGACCAGTTCGCTTTTCAGGCTGTGGAACATTCCAGAGCCCAATCCTGCATTCAGGTCCAGACCGAAGTCAAGGCTATGGTTATGGGGGTAAAAAGTACCACTATTTCTCAGGGAGAAGGAAAAGTCCCTCTACAGGAGAAAAATAAAGTTTATTAGAATTAAATATTTTCTTCCGTATCATTAAATCTTCTTGGATTATCAAAAATCAGAAATTTCCACTTTTCAATAGTGTTTGTTTCCTCTCTTAGCATCCATTTTTTTCGTGGGTGATATTACTCACTTACTTTCTCTTCTTCCTCTCATTTATTTATTTCTCTGGGAAAACAACCTTCCCTATAATTGTACGTGCATGTTCTCTGTACGAACATATTTTCATTGTTCTGAACCTTCATAAGTTTATAACTTGTTAGACTTTCAAAACAAGTCTACAGCCTGTAGTAAGGAGTAGCATCTCCCAAGAAAGAGGGATTCATTTGTTAATCAGCAAAGAAAGTTTCATATCATTGAGAACAACTAAAAATAAATGAAAGCCCTTAAAATGGAAGTCAGAGTAGTAGTTACCTTTGGTAGGTGGGTATTGACTTGGAGGAGACCCAAAGGAAACCCCCAGGGTGATGAAAAAAGTTCCTTATTATGAACCAGGTGGTCATAACACGTGTATGTACATATCCTAAAATTAATCAAGCTGTACACTTAAGACTTGGGCCCTTCTTGTAAGTGGTGCTTTGATTCTTTAAAAAAGGTGAGAGTCTACAAAGAGTTAAACATTAGAGAGCTACCTGGGTAAAACCCTGTGCCTGAGAGCACAGGCTCTCCCATCAAGCAGACATGGATTAGAGCCTCAGCTCTGCAAGGTGTGATCTTCAACAAGTTATTTAAGTCCCTGATTCATTTCCTTATCTGTAAAATGGAATAAGAAGAGTACACATTCCAAGGGTAGATAAGCAGATTGAAGGAGAGATGATGTACTCTAAGTACTCTCAGCTCTGGGCATTGTACCTAGTAAACAGTCAACAAAACACTAGTTCTTCTTCTTCTTATGATTAATAATATTATTACTACTATTAATAATAATATCATTATTATTATATCTCCATCTTAAATATTAAGAGGCTTGCTCCTGGCTGGCGAGTTGCATTTTATTCTCTGTGTGCAGAGAGATGAGAGAATTTGAAATTAGAAACCAAAGTATATTGATCATAAATTAATGCCCACAGTTTTTGGCTGGTTGGTGAATTTCTCATTTATTCAAAATTTGAAAATCACTTATAGGAATACATCCAGGCAAAATGGCTTAAAAAAAAAGAAGAAGAAGAACAAGAAAAGCATATTAGAATAGAAAGTCAAAGCCAGGATGGAAAATGGAATGCAGGTAGCAGTCACATCCAGCAGAGAGAACTGCAGAATGCTTGGGGCTTCAGGAAAGCATCCGCTTGTCTTCCACAACAGCACATTGCTTTATGACTTCTGTTCTTTCTAAGGGTGATTTTTTGTTATCGTCCCTTCATATTTAGTGCAAAGTGTTTTGAAACCTTTTTGAGCTGTGCTGAGAGAAATCTAGAAAAGTGAATTTCTTCTCTCTGGGGTAAAATCGTAAAGGTGGGACAGGGTGCATTCCATCACTCCCACCCCTAGAGCCAGCCTGTGGTCACCTCTGTAATGGAAGTGTAAAAACAGTCGGGGGGGGGGAAGACATTACTTTCTAGATGTTCTTTCTCTAGTACTATGGTTTCCAGCTATTTTATAAACACATGCTTTACCTTGGGATCTCCCTTCTCTTCCATTCACAGCGTAGACCCACTTCCCCCTCATTCGAGCCACTTCATCTTTCCTATTCTCTTTTCTTCTACCTCTTACTACATCTATCACTTATTTTAAAAACTGTGTATTTTTTATTGATATATAGTATATATTCACATACCATGAAATCATCCAAAGTGTACAATCAATGGTTCACAGTATCATCATATAGCTGTGCATTTATCATCACAATAGACTTTTTTTTTTTTTGCATGGGCAGGCACCAGGAACATCACAATCGACTTTTATCACTTATATTATGACTTTTATATTATGCTATGTGAGAAAGTAAAAATCAAATCTGATTGAGAAAATAAGAGTCTGGCCTGTCATTCCAAGGCTGGCATAGAACACAGAGCCAAAGGCACAGTTTACATAAAAGAATAGTTTTCCCAAAGGATATCCAGCAGCTGTAAAGCCTTGAAACAGCTCCCCTTACTCACTTTCAGTGACTCAGTCACCAAAATATTTGGTTCTCTAAAATCATAGACTATCAGAAACTTTGTTGTTTGAGATTCTATCACTAAGAAGGAAATATTGTATTCTTGACACAGAGAAGTAGGCTCTATTTCCAACCCAGCTGCCAAGAGCTCTTGAATACAAAATCCCACTATTGTATCACTGCAGTTTCCAAGGAAACTGGACCACGGGTCCCTTTCACAGTCTAGAGCTGCGGCTGACCCCTTTACACACTGCCTTGCTTTGCTTTGAGCCTATAGAAATTCTGCTTTGGTTAAATTTCACCCCAAATCCACATTTCCCCAAATACCGTAATAACTCCATCATTTCTTTTGTTTGCTGAGATGCTCCTTGGCTCCTCTGGTGTGCAATCTCCTCTGTCCAACAAGCAGATAAACATGAAATTGTGAGACTACAGGCTTGTCCCTGCTGCTCTTAGCTTGATTAGGCTCGGATACACGTAACTCTGCTCTTCCCTGCCATTCCACACACTTATGTGTCTGTCTGTCTCTCCCCCTCTTTCTCCCCTTCTGCATTCTAAAAGCCCTAGTCCCACCAATTCCGTTCCCACTCACAATCTATCTCCACAGTAGGTTCATCCATTAACTTCTCTTAGATACTCACCAGGCAGAAACTAAGCCCCATTAATAGGCCAACACTGATGGCAGTTGCAGCAAGAGAAATGAGGATGATACCCCAGGGCTGTAAATGTCTCCCTGGTCTAATGGTGTTGGTGGAGGTGTGGCTCACACCCAGCATGCTGTGCTCATTTCATGGGCGGTGGGGCTGGTTGCAGAAGTGATGCTTGGCTCATGGCTAGATCCTGCTCCAGTGGTTACGATACCTGGGACTGACGCTCCAACAGTGGGCATGCCCAGGCCAGAGGGACCCAGGACTATTGCAGTGGTGGTGTTGCCGGTGGCGGGAGGCAGGGAGTCCATTCCAGAAACAGGTGTGGTTGGTGGGGTCCCAGGGTCCTGGTGCCTAAGAAACAGGTCATAGAATATGACGGCTTTGTAGTGAAGATAAACAAAGGGAGTGTGTGAACTCAGAGCAGAGGTGGCTGGATTTAATATACCTTAGGTGATGGTGGTTTGAGAGAAGGTGTTGCAGGGAGGAGAGAAGGTACAGGTGCTTCACCTATGGCCATGGTCCCAGGAAAGAGGTGTGTCTCTTAAAGAAGAGAATGTAGAATATGTCCACTGGTGGTGCTCATGATGGCAGAGGCAGGAGATTGAGAATATGTGACTATGATGGATGCAGAATCAGAAGATCGATTCCATTTTACCAGTGGTCACCTAGAAAGAAGTGAGTGGGTTGGGGTAAAAAGCAGTAGGAGGGCATTGCACTGGTGGCTTAGTGGTAGAATTCTCCCTGCTGTGCCAGAGATCTGGGTTCAATTCCCAGAGCTTGCCCATGCCAAAAAAAAAAAAAAAAAAAAAAAAAGGTAGGACCTGATTCTCTTATGACTGCAGTCACTGGGGTGTAAGAAGGGGAGCTGGGCTGCTGACAGATTTGGATTTAATTGTGGATGTGGTCATAATACTGACTGGGAGCAGAGGTGATATAATCTAACACAACTGTGGTGGTCAACCAAGGAGGAATGAGTGTGCTTGGAAGAACCTGAATCAAATGGAAGGGCCTGGTCGCAGGGATAACAGCGGGTGTGCTCGGAATCAAGATGATAGATGTAGTGCCTCAGTGACAGTGGTCGCGGAGCCTTCAGTCCCAATGCTCCTGAAAATCTGATATGAGGAAGGAGTAAATCACCCTGTCCAGAGATTCATTTACCAGTGACCCAATTTTCTTTTTTTTTTACATTTTTTAAAATTTTTATTTATACAGCATACAAGCACATACATTCTTTTTTTTTGAGAGTATTCTTTTCATCTTTTTAAAAATTTTAATTAATAAAACCAATCGACATACAATACGAACATTCCTTTTTTTCCATCACATAGTTGTATATTCATCATCATGATCATTTCTTAGAACATTTGCATCAATTCAGAAAAAGAAATAAAAAGAAAACAGAAAAAAATTCATACATACCATAATCCTTACCCCTCCCTTTCTTTGATCACTAGCATTTCAATCTACTAAATTTATTTTAACATTTGTTCCCCCTATTATTTATTTTTAATCCATATGTTTTACTCATCTGTCCATAAGGTAGATAACAGAAGCATCAGACACAAGGTTTTCACAATTACACAGTCACACTTTCGAAAGCTATATCATTATACAATCATATTCAAGAAACATGGCTACTAGAACATAGCTCTATATTTTCAGGCACTTCCCTCCAGCCTCTCTGTTACATCTTAACTAAAAATGTGGTATCTATTTAATGCGTAAGAGTAACCTCCAGGATAACCTCTTGACTCTGTTTGGAATCTCTCAGTCACTGACACTTTATTTTGTCTCATTTCTCTCTTCCCCCTTTCGGTTGAGAAGGTTTTCTCAATCTCTTGGTGCTGAGTCCCAGCTCATTCTAGGATTTCTGTCCCACACCTCCCAGGAAGGTCCACATCCCTGGGAGTCATGTCTCACGTAGAGAGGGGGAGGGCAGTGAGTTTGCTTGTCATGTTGGCTGAGAGAGAGAGGCCACATCTGAGCAACAAAAGAGGTTCTCTTGGGGGTAACTCTGAGGCCTAATTTATGTAGGCTTAGTCTATCCTTTGTGGGGTTAAGTTTCATACGAACAAACCCAAAGATTGGGAGCTCAGCCTATTGCTTTGGTTGTCCCCACTGCTTGTGAGAATATCAAGAATTCTCTACTTGGGGAAGTTGAATTTTACCCCTTTCTCACCATTCCCCCAAGGGGATTTTGCAAATATTTTTTTATTCCCTGTTCAAATCCTTCTGGGATTTATAGAGGCATCACTCTAGACAAACCTACAAAATTTCATGCCCTACTCAAAAGCTGTCCACATAAGTTATATTAAGAAATGCACTAGTTGAAATATAAATTTTGTACCAAATGAACATTTTTTGCTTTAGTCTCACACATAAGTTAAAGTTTTAAAATATTAATTACCATCTATTTTTAATACCTTGCATTATTGACATTCCTTTGTTCTTCATGCAAAACGTTTTTAAATTTGTACATTTAGTCACTATCATTATACACTCTAGGCATTCCTAGATTATACCATCTCAGTCTTTATCATCTATCTTTTCTTCTGATTTCATTTGTGCCCCCAGCCCTCCTCCTTCTATCATTCTCACATTCAGCTTCATTCAGTGTTATAACATTATTGTATTACAGTTAGGTAGTATCCAATTTTCTTTAGGAAAAAAACATTTCTAACCATTTCCCTGCAAGATTTGGCCATTCTCACCTTCTGGAAAGAACCTTCCCTGGGTTTCTGCAGCATTTCAGGTGGGTGTCTGAATCCAGGTGGAGAAAACACACACACATACAACCATGTGCATACACCTTTATACACACACACAACCACACATACATGCCCACACTCTGATAACACACACACAGAACAAAGTGGGTAGACTCAGAACTGACACGAGTAGTGATAGGAAGTACATAAGTGGTTTTATTCAGATGTGCCAGAGTCTGAAAAAAAAAATTATTTTTGGTCTTGGACCAACACAAGACTTGGCAAACCTTGTGTCAGATAGTAAATATTTTAGGTCTTTCAGATCATACAATTTCTGTCACAATGACACCACTTGGCTTGTTGCTAGAAACCAGCTCTAAACAATATGTAAAGTAATGGGCGTTGTTGGTGTTCCAATGAAACGTTATTTACAAAAATAGATAAAGGGCCAGATTTGGCCCACAAGGAATAATTTGGCAGCTCCCTGACCATGGGTCAATATAGTGAATGTTATGAAGTGGCAGTATTACAGGTGGGAGGCTGACAAGAGCTGTTTGCATTTGGCACCATAGTGAGAGTATTTGACAAATAGAGTTGAGGTGGCTTTGGTGTAAGCATGGGTGGTAGACTGTAATTAACTTGTGATGATAGGATATTTGAAAAAGGTGTTTCTGATTGAAATGGAATTGGTGGGCACTAAACAAAATGAGAAGAGGCCAGAGTAGGAATAAGTAGGATCCAAGAAGAGGAAACAGAATTATATTTAATTGGTGTGCTGATTTGTCCAAGGACTAGAGACAAGATGAGAGAAATAGATGAAAATGTGGTAGTCACTGGAGTTAAAATGCAGGTGTGTGCTTAGAGAAATGGTAGTTAGTACCTGGTATGTTGGTGTTGGTGATGAATTGAGTGGAAATGTCAGTGGCCACAATGGTGGTGGCAGAGACTGTGAAGAGTCCAGAGACACTGGTGGAGAATGCAGTGGAAACCAAGATGAGTGATGAAGGCAAAGCAAAGTCTGTGGTGACCCTAGGTGCTTGGATCCAGAAGGTGAGGTGGAAGCTTCAGTGTATTCAGAAGTTGTGGAGGAAAATACACTGGGTATGGATGTCGAAATGGACACTGTGGTGCTCTTGGAGGCTGTGGTGGAGACAGCCAGGGTCTCAGAAACTGTGGAGCTGTTTGTAGTGGGCACAGAAAGCATGGACCCATTCGTAGTGCACTGAGAGGCTGATGTTGAAGCTGCAGAAAGCACAGAAGAACTGATAGTCTCAGAGGTTGTAGGGGAGGCAACAGTGGTTATCGGTGCTATTGTGGATGACATTGTGGTCTTGGAGCCTGTGGTGGAAGCCAAGGTGTTAACAGACTCTGATGTGATCTCAGAGACTGTGTTAGAGGTCTTGCTGGTCTTACATCTTGTAGTGGAGGCTATGGCGGTCAGGGAGGTTGTGGCAGTCTGAGAGGTTGTGGTGGAGGCCATGGTGGACAAAGACTCTGCAGTGCTTGCAGAGGCAGTGGCAGAGACTGTAATAGGCACAGACACTATCTCGGAAGCAGTGATGTTCTCAGATGCTGTGGTGGGCGTTCTAGAGGTCTCAGAGCCAGCAGTGGCCTCAGAGGCCATGGTGGAGTCTGTGGTAGTTTCAGAGGCTATGATGGAAACTGTAGTGGGCACACACATTTTGGTGGAGGACATGGTGGTATCAGAAGCTGTGGTGAATGATATGGTGGGCAAAGATGTTGTGGTGGAGAACAAAGGAGTCTCAGGAGCAATAGTGGAGGCCCATATGGGCACAGAAATAGTCATTGGTACTGTGATGTTGTCAGAGGCTGTGATGGACAATTTGGTGGGTACAGATGTAATCATGGAGGATATGGTGCTCCCAGAGGCTGTACTGGACACTGCGGTGTGCAGAGATGTTGAAAAGGTCATGATGGTCTCAAAGACTGTGGTGGAAGCTGTGGCAGCAGATGCTGTGGTGGTCTCAACAGACGTGAGACTGGCCATAGAGGACAAAGACTGCAATTGTGACAGGGATGTTAGTGAAGACTACAGTGGCCTCAGAGGCTATGGTAGCAGATGTGGTGGTCTCAGAAACTGTTGTATTCTTAGAGGCTGTAGAGGAAGCTATGGTTGGCCCAGACTTTATAGTGGAGGATGCAGCAGTCTCAGAGGCTGGAGTAGGGACTATCAAAGGTAGAAACACTGTAGTCTAGGACCTAATGATCTCAGAGGATATGGCAGAGCCCAAGGTGGGAAAAGACTTTGCTGTGTTCTCTAAGGTTGTGGAGGAAGCTATGAGGGCCTCAGAGTCTGTGGTAGTTTCAGAGACTGTAGTGAAGAATGTAGTGGGCACAGATGTTATCTTGTAGGGCATGGTGCTCTCAGATACTGTGGTGCAAGTGGTGATGGGCACAGATGCTGGAGCAGAGAGCAAAGTGGTCTCAGAGACTGTGTTAGAGATGATGGCTGGCACAAACATTGTGGTGGGGAATGTGCTGCTCTCAGAGCCTGTGGTGGGAGTTGTGGAGGATACAGATGCTGTGGTGGTCTCAGCGGGCACCATAGTGGCTGTGGAGGGCACAGACTCTGCGGTCACAGTGGTTTCAGTGGATACTGTACTGGTCTCCAAGGCTACAGGAGACTTAAATATCTCTGAGACTGTGGAGGTGACTGGAGTGGGCACCACCATGCCTGTGGTGACTGACATTGTAGTCACAGACATTATCTCAGAGGCTGTGTTGGTCTCAGAGTCTGTGCTGGAGAGCAAGGTGGTCCCAGAGCCTGTGATGGAGCCCACTGTGGACACAGGCTCTGCAGTGTTCTTTGAGGCTATGGAGGAAGCTGTGATGATCTCAGAGACTATGGTGGTTTCAGAGGCTGTGGAGAAGGCTGTGATGGGCACAGATGCTGTGGTAATCTCTGCAGACACTGGGATAGCTGTGGAGGGCACAGACCCTGCAGTTGTCACAGAGGGTTTGAAGAGACTGTCGGATTTTCACAGGCTGTGGTGGCAGCTGTGGTCACCTCTGAGCTTGTGGTGGAGGCTGGGGTGGACCCCAACGTGCCTGTAGTAGTGGTTGTGTTAGTGACAGGAGTTATAGTGGAGAGCATGGTGGTCCCAGAGCCTGTGGTGATACCTGTGGTGGGTACAGGCACTATGGTGGAGAATGAGGTAAGCTCAGAAGCTATAGTTGAGCCTGTGTTGGTCTCAGAGCCTTTTGTGGAGCCAATTATGGACACAGAATCTGAAGTGGTCCTTGAAGCTGTAGCAGAAGCTATGGTGGTTTCAGATCCTGTGATTTCTTCAGAAGTTGTGGAGGATGCTATAATGGGCACAGATGCTGTGGTGGCTGTGGAGGTCACAGAGGATTTAGTGGAGACTGTAGTAGTTTCAGAATCTGTGGAGGAAACTGTAGTGGTCTCAATGTCAGATATTATTGTGGAGGACACAGTCGGTACAGAGGCTGCAGTGGAGGACATGCTGACCTGATCCTGAGAAACTGTGGTGATGGCTGTTTCAGAGCCTATGGTGATCTCAGAGTTCACAGTGGAGGCCCCGGTAGGCGGAGATGCTGTGGTCAAGACTGTGGTGGTCTCAGAGACTGTGGTGGTTTCAGAGGTTGTGGTGAAGGTCCAAAGGGTCTCAGAGGCTTCAGTGGAGGCAAAGGTGGACTCAGAAGCTGTTGGGTTCTTAGAGCCTGTGGTGGACACAGGCTTCACTGTGGAGGACGTGGTGATTTCAGAGACTGCAGTGGAGGCAGCAGTGGACTCAGAGACTGGGGTAGAGATCATGGTGGTCTTAGAGCCTGCTGTGCAAGAAAGAGAGATCATGTCTGAAATGAAAAGTCTATGAATAACTGGCGGGGGCTGTTTTGGGGACTGAAAGGAAGAGGCACCCTCGCCTTCCACAACAAGGGCAGGGCTATGGAAGAGGCAGCTCAAAAGATAAACAAGGGGCTGGAGATCAATGCCAAAGAAGAGAAGTACCTGAAAACGTTTCTAAAAATGGAAGCCTAAATTATCATGGTACCACTTATGAATATGGAAAAGCAGAACTTATGAACAAGCTGGCATGATGTTGAAGGAGATGCAGAAACTACCAGAGGCTATTCTACTGATTGAGAAAGCCTGGATCTTAGTTTGTCAGGCTTCTATGACAAGTACAACACAACGGGTTGGCAACAAGAATTTACTGGCTCATGGTTTCATGCCAGGATTTCCCTAGAGAACAGGAGAGAACAAGGGGCACTGCACAGGATTAAGAAATGACAGACACAAGAAGTTAGTTCAGTGGGGTCAGGGGACTCAAGCTCATCAGGTGCAAGAGCCCCGAATAAACTGATGTCCACATACATATTGTGTTCTTACATGGGAACTGCTTTAGGGAGTGTAATCAAAGCAAGATTATTTTTGAACATCTGTCATGCCTGCAAAGCTACAAAGTTTGGTTCCCAGCTCCTTGTCCCAGGAACTGCTTATTTCTTATCAGAATGCTCTCTATTCAGGTCTCTTCGGGTTGTTGAGTCCGCGTCCTTAAGAGCATTTGCTTCAGCAGTTTACCACATTAGCAGGGCGCGGTGTTCCTAAGCCCTGTGTCCTCAGTCAGCCCTGAAAACACTAGCGTCTGCAGTTCACCACATCAGCAGGGCCCAGAATTCTCAAATCAAGGGGTCAACAAAGTCTGAAGCATTCTGGTGCTGGCTTGCTACAATCTTTTGGGTTCCTTGGCTTGTACCTCTGCCTGCTGTCACAGGGCCATCATGCCTTTGGTCTCCTCTCCTGGCTTTCTGTTCCGGTTTCAGCTGCCTTTCTGTTCTGGCTCTTTAGAAGGTCTCCAGTCATGTGGATTAAGGCCTGGTTCAGTGCAGCCACACCTAAATAGGATCTTAGAAGATCCTATGCACAAATGAGTCCACACCTTAACTGATCATACATTTTCAAAGAATTCTATTCACAGATGGGTCCACACCCACAGAAACACAGGTGAAGAGCAGGTCTTTTGCTCAGATATACAAATCAATTCATCACAACCAACATGATGTATCTGGAAAACGGCTTCCCTGACACAGCAGCCATGGCATTGGAATGAGCTGTTCTATTTTTATAGAAAATAGAGGCCCAGAAAAGTCTGTATGGTTTTATCAATAGACAGCTAACGTGTTTGAAGATGAGGAATGCTTGTGACAGGCAGTTCACTTGCTCAGAAAAGCCTCAAGACGGTGAGTTTCGGACACAGGCTTCATGAGGCAGCTCTCTCAACCCAGAAAGAAAAAATAAATATATCTATAAGGAACGTAACAATTCTCCAACTTGTAATAACAAAACAGTTGCTCGGGTCTTAGTTCACCTGCAAAGAAATGACCACAGTGACTGTGGAAAGATGTGTCAGGGAGAGCTTCGGCACTCAGGGTTCAAGGAAGTAAGGGATACGAGCAGTGAGACCAAAATCAAGGGCCAGAGGTCTGCAACTCTTCACTTTTCAAGAGACAATGATTTGGACTAAGTATGGCTGCTCCAGGAAGAGGAATCAGGAAGAAATCATCAGCAACACCACTGATGTCAGACGAAAAGAAAGATGAATATTCTGGAGGACAGTGCTAGTAACTTGCTTTGCAAAAAAGAAAAGGAAACATTCTGACATGCCATTTCATGGACTTGGAACTTACTTAAGAGTATTCCATGTAACATCGCAGTCATGATTTTGAATGCTAAGAAAGGCTGTAATTTCTCGTTACAATTTCCCCCAAATTACCCTGTTTCCATTAACTGTAAAGCATTTTTTCTTTCCATGGTAAAACCTTTTATAAGATACTAGCAAGAGTTAATGGAAAGCACATTATCATGTTTTAGTACAGATCATTTTTTAAATTTGTGAGCTAAATTCTAGTTAAACTGCATTCTAATTAAAGGACAACAGGCACGGATATTCTCTCAAGGGCTCTTGTGATTTACTGTTAGAGAATTTTCTTTTCATTTTATTCAATAACTGCTGCTAAAGGTGATATTTGCTAACAAAAAATAATTCATATTTTTAAATGTTTTATTTTGAAAAGGAAATTTATTCCCTATGACACTAAATATATTTAAGTTATTAAATCTTTTCAGAGGCAAAATTGGGGGACAGAAAGTTATTTTGAGCATTACAATATTATTTAGTCCAATAAAAATGCATTTAAGGTCTTAAAAAAGAATGTATGAAGGGAGTGCAAGGATAGTTCAGTGGTGAAATTCTTGCCTGCCATGTGGGAGATCCGGGTTCGATTACTGGTCCATGCAGTTCCCCACAAAACAAACAAAAACAAACAAAGAATTCAATAAATGGTGCTGCAAAAAGAGGATACTCACATGGAAAAATAATGCAATGTGACCTCCACCATACAGCATACAAAAAAAAAAAGAATCTATGAAGAGCAATACAATGTGGGCATGATATTTAAATATGTGGATGCAGATACTATGCTTCCCCATGCAAAAAAAAAAAAATCTGAAAACACACACAGTCAGTGGGAAATGAGGAAATGGAGATAGTGTTCACAGGGAATTATTTCAGGAAGCTTGGTGATGAAGGGGAGTTGGGAGGGCAGCACTGTAAAAGATGAGGGGTGGGAGTTGTTAAGATGATGCTCAAAGAACAGTGTTTTCCAGAATGTGGTTCTTGGACCGTGGGCATCAGGATTACCTGGGGAGCTTGTTAAAATATAGATCCTAGCCCTCACCCCAAATTTACTGACCCATGAGCCCTGAAAGGTGGGGCCGAGGTACCTGGGCATCTGCATTTTTAAAATAATTTCTCCCAGCTGCTCCTTGTTCTAGAACTTGTTTGGATGCTGATGGGAAGGACCCTGGAGAGGGAGGAGTAAAAAATGTGGGAAGAGGAACCCATTGAGAAGACAGGAGAGGTGGGATGGGTGGTAGGGCAGTTCTCCAAGACCTGGAGGAAGAAGAGAAGGAGAGAATGGATGCAGATGAGGCTAACTTTATAGACCTGATAGCAGGAAGATGAGGGTAGAACCTGTGGGTATTTTTGTACACGTATACATCTTTTTTCATGTTATTCTTTGTGTGTATCTGCCTTTCTCAGTAGACTGTAAGCTCCCTAAAGACAGAAGCTGTCCCTGCTTTGTTCACTGATGTGTCTCGATGCCTAGCACACTGTAGATGCTCAAAATATGTTTGCTGAATAACAAATGAATGCCAAGTTCAATATGATGTGATATCTAAGCTCCAAAGTTATTATAAAAAACGCAAGTGTAGAACTGGATTTCGGGGGCAAGGACAGGCTAGAGATGAGTCTGGAAGTCATCTGCAGTGATAGGAGTTGACGCTGTTCAAAATGAACAGGCTTATAGAGAGGGAGGGATTTGGAAAACAATGGGATGTGCATGGCAGTTCCCAGGAGAGAGTCACTGGGATAGAGCAGAGGGAGGACACAATAAGCAGTGTGGAATGAAATAACAGACCATAAAAAGTCCCCCTGTCCATTCAACTTAGGTTTGCCCTGTTGATTCCTCACCTACCCTTCCCACTCCCAATTTATGGCATTTCATCCTACAGTAGAAGTAAAGGGACTATATAAGTTGTCTGACATGGGTTTTAGTAATTAGGGAGAGAAGATTGAAATTCTGAGGGATAAGCAAGAAAAGTCAGCTGAAAAGGCTAGGAACCCAGGAACCCAGATTTTACTGCTCCTCAGGCTTGTTTCACTCCCAGCCCCCATAACCCTGGGGTCTTGTGGTCACCTTCCAGGTGTGTTTCTACCAGGGATCAGGAGCACTGACCAAAGATTTAAATTTAGGTGACATTTCTGGAAGGAATATTTCTGTTTGTATTGGCTTTAGACTTGGAGACTAGCTTTAACTTGGAATTAAGGATGATACTGAAAGTAGGATGTTTGAGTTAAATACAAAATATTTATTAAGCAGCTACTACACTCCAGGATTCCAAGGGAAATAAAACATAGTTGCTCTTTTGTTTATGTTTATAGCTGGGGTTGGAGGGAGGGAATAAAGGTGGATTCAGAATGGTGGTAAGGGGCTCGGCTCAGTGCTGACTTTCACAGAAATAAGGCAAAAAAGAAATTCATCATCTTTGCTTTCAGAAATAGGAGACTATGCAGGCAGAGTGCCTGAACCAGGAGATCTCTATCTTCTTCAAATTTTCTGTGGCTTCCAAGTCCTTCTGTCTGCTCAATGGATAATTCACTTACCAGTTTCCAGGAGTCCAAAGAGAAGCAGCATCAAGAGGCAGGAGGTAGTTTTCCTCTCCTCATCTTGATATAATCCACATGAGAAGTTGTCTAGAATGTCTAGATTCTAGAGCAGAGATGGTCTGCAGAGGGCGGTTGATGACTGGTATCTCAATGGGATGCCAAGTTACAAGAATAATGAAGAGCTTGTCAGGGCAGGGTTCTGTGAAGAGTAACACAAATCGGGCAGGCGCAGCGCCAGGGGCTAGTCGGCTGTGCTCCTTGGTGCCACAAATTGCTACCACAACCTATTGCATTTAACTCCTTTTCTCACCTGGCTCTGGCTGTGGTATTTATAGCTGCCACTGGGCAGGGGAGGCTGTAACCTCTGGGGGGAATTTCTGAGTTTTCCTGGCAGTTTGTGGGGGGAAGAGAAGGAAGGAAGAAAGATTAAGGGGATCAAAGCTGTCAGAAGAGAGGAGATGCACCCTGGGTCATCAGAGGTCAGTAGAAACCTGTTTTCTCTGGGGATGTCATTTCTGGGGACAGAAGCCCTCGTAGGAGATTGGGGGTGGGGGAGAGGAATGAAGGTGACTGCACCCCAAAGTGGTGGGTCTTTTCCCTGGGCAATCAGGCAGTGACCACTGGCCCAGTGAGCTGAAAGATGGGACTGGCACTGCGAGGGGAAGATGGAGAACCTGGAACCGCAGGGCCGGCTAATTGGGTCTCAGAAGGTTCCAGAAAGAACAGGCCTCTGGAAGTGGGAGGCACTGACAGGGCAGATCTGGACTGTGGAAGGAGGGGCTGGCCACACTCCTGCACAAATGACACTTTGCTCCTTAGGTGGTTCACAGGCCATCCCAGCACCCAGGTCATGCTGTGGGCCCACAAGGAACCAAGTCAAACGCAGGTTTAGAGGAAATAAATCACTAACCATCCCGACCGAGCCATGTGGGTTGGAGCAAGACCTCGGTTTTCGTGTCTGTAAAAGAGGCCTAATAAGCAAGAACTCCCCGTTGATTGAAGGGGACGATGCACGTGAGAGCACCGTGCAGCGGACGCTGATGCCGAGCCCGGGCCTCTCCACGGGCGCTGAGGGCTGGAAGCCGGGGCCTCTCACACCCCCGGGAACCAGGACAGAGACACTTGGGCTCGGGACCAGGAACTGCGGGTGTGGGGGGTGGAGGTGGGGAGGGGGTTCTGTTCCGGACCCCCGGAGGGGCTGGGGGTGGGGGGTGTCGGCTTCGAGTGAGGCTTGGAGCTGCGGGCAAAGCAGAGCCTGGAGGGAAGGAGGGAGGATCACAGGCTGTGGGGGGAACCCAGAGCCCCCCCCCACACACACACACTGCTCCAGTCCCCTTCCCCCCAGGGCCAGCGGCCTTCAGTGAACCCACCGCAGTGCAGTGCGGGCGCCGGGCCTTCACACCTCCCCCCACCCCAGCCCTCCGGGTCTTGGGCAATGACTCCCCACCCCCCACATCCCGAGGTCAGGGCGAGGGGCCTATGAGGAGGGAGTTCCCTCCCTTCCCACTTTTTTTGGGGGTGGTGGTGGTGTTGGTGTGTGTGCGTGGTCCGGGACTCCAGCCCGGGCGTGAGCCTTCCACCACTGGACCGCCTGCACACTCCCTTCCCACTCCTATAACTTTCCCAATGACGGCCCTGCCCAGGGCTTGTGGAGGGGTTTTTCCCTGGTCTTCAGTGTGCTAACTAGCAGGGCCGAGAGAAGGGAGAGAAAAGGGAAAGGACACAATCGCCCGCAGCACCCCAGGGCCCATAGCCCACCCCACCCGTCGCTGGGGAGATGAAGAACCTCCCCCAGCCTCTCAAACACACATTCTTTCACACACACAGACACACACCCAGAGCTCCGTTTGGGTACCACGGCAGAGGAGGGGTTGGTCCAGTTGGATGTTTAGGACCTAGGGGCGGAAGCGTTTTTTGTTTGTTTGTTTAATTAGGGTCCAGGGCCGGGAAATTCAGTGGTTAGGGGCGTTGGGTCTCTGCTTTCCTCCCAGGGGGAGTAACTGCCCCCAGCCCGACAGCTGAGTCACCAGAAGACCAGAAACCACGCATCCTCCTTCTTTTCCTTGGGTTCCCCAGCCCTCTTCCAGAACCCAGGCCACCCTCCCTGCCTCACAATTCTCTCTAAAAGCCCTACTGTCCCTCTCACACCTGACACCCCTTCTTTCTGAGACCCAAGCTCTTAGCCACCACTTTCAATCCTGATGGGAGATTAAGAGAGACCCTAAGAGGGCCTGAGGGACCTCCCAGCCAGTGCCAGATATATCCAGTGATATCCCCTATCCCTGAGAGGCTTGCTATTTCCCCCAAGTGACGATGTCAAAAGTAACAAAGAGGTGGCCTGTGGCCCTGGGATTTGGTTCTGGATGGAAGGCCTGCAACCAGCAAAAGTGTCTTTTCTTGCCAGTGATGATGCTGTCCTCCCCCAGTGAGGGTGAGAGCCAAGGCTAGGGGGCTGATTGGTGTGGCTCTGTTGAGACTAAAGCTGGGGCTGGCACTTGGGCATGGTCCTAACATTAACTATGGAACATTATAGATGCTCACAAATATTAAATTTAATTAATTGGGGTGTTGGCTTATTCTGGATAGCGCTGCCCATGATAAGTCTTATTGAATTTTTAATTTTTTAAACAACTTTATTGAAAAAAAAAGTGCAATGAAATATATATATATATATTGGCATGGGCAAGCTCCAGGAATCGAACCCAGGTCTCCAGCATGGCAGGTGAGAACTCTGCCACTGAGCCCCCTTGTTGAATTTTTCAATTTTAATTTTCCTGTGTTCATGTCTCAGGTGGAAACTTATCTTATACCCTCAACAGTGCATAAAGGGTCCTTTAAAGTATTTGCTTATTAATTGACATGTTTTCCCCCTCCTTTTGTCACCATGCATGTGAGCTCCATATGAGCTGCAGCTGGCTCTTCTCTAAATCCAGAAGGAAACCATATAAGAAGCAATAGGAATTCAACCTCTCCTTTCTCAACCCCCAAAGAACTCTACTCTTGTCCTCTATCCTCTCCTGCTCAGGGTCATCCACAAGGTCATGGCCAGAGCCAGGAAAACCAGTCAGAACTTCCTCCATCCTGATAGTCCAATAACTATGATGTCCTTACATTATAAGTATTTCACATTTTATTATAAAAAGACCAGTAGTTAGAAGGAAGCAGATACATCTCCTGCCACCATCTGTCATCTGTTGACTCTCCCCTTCCCCCTTTGCTCAATCAACAATAGGTTAAAATGCTGTGATAAAGTTGGAGAGTAAATCCAGAAAACACAAAAATGAAATGTCTAGAATGGGGAACATCTTGAGTGGAGGTGTTGTTGGGAAAGAGGGCAAAATTAGGGAAAGTAGAGATAAATTCTGCAAGGGTAAATTCAGGTAGGATAAATTCTACAAGAGAAAGTCAGGTCCAGCTTTTGGTGGAAGAGCCTGGAAAAAAATGCTGAGCGGAGAGCATCATCAGGGAAGGTATGGGAATGGGGATCAGTAGGTGGAACTGCAGACGAAACAAAAATCCCCTCCCTGCATGCCCATGGCAACCCAGCAGTTCAACCCAACAGAATGCGTAGTGAAGACATTTGGAAAAACTAAGGGTTTGGGGAGGAAGAGGGAGGAACCATCTGGGTATTTATGATATTTATGATCTTCTTTGGAATTTCCATTCTGTGGGGCAGTGAGAGGATAGAAAAGGAAGTAAATGCTCTTTTCTTCTAGATGCTATTTTTCATTTTTTCTTAAAGGGAGGCAAGGGCCTTAGAAACTCAGACACAAACCTTTTTGTACATAACAGTGTAAGTAACAGTGGATGGAAATAATATGGATGAGTCTGAAACTCTGGGGCTTGGTCCTCAGTCTCCCCACCTTCCATAGCCCCAATTTCCAAGTCAGTTCCAAAACATTGCCTTCCAAGAACCCTAAGCTTCGCTGAGTCACGCCACTCCCAGGACTGTGTCCTGTGTTGATTCCCACCCCATATGTCCATCAAACACCTTTTTATTCTCAAACCGCCATCTATAGGGAATACTTGCTTGTATTCACTTTTTGTTCTCTATCCCCCAAACACATTCTTCTTCATTATCGTCTCATCACCAACCAGTTTCAATAAGAACACAGCAGATGGAGGGTTAATGCTGTTAACTGTCAGTACTATCTACCCTTCCTGGAGTCCAGGAAATAGGAATTGTGGGTCTAATTCCCTGTACAGGAAAGGGGTGAGTCATGGAAGAGCTGGGGGTAAGTGACTTCCAAGAGATCATCGTGGGGAAAGGATCTGGCCATTGCCCAGATTCTGCTGCTCCATCAGGTAGACTGGGTAGGAATTAGGACCACCATCATCCTCTGGATCACGTTCTTCATTGTTTTGGGTCGGTGGACGGTGTTTTCGAGTCATGTAGGAGACCTGCGATTGGGAGGAGAAAAAAAAATGAGCATCATCTGCCGTACCATTTGCTTTTCTCAGTACTCCTCTCAGGCTGATTGATTTTGTTCTTTGCTCCTACCTTTTCCAAAATTTCATATAAACCTTGATGCTTATTCCAGCTTCAGATCTAATATACTCGGTCCCAGACTTTGTCTCCAATTCTTTGCTCTTTTATAGTCTCCTTATCCTTATGTCCCCTATTTGTACACTCCAGACTCTGTCTTCAATTCCCCAATTTCCTCTACGACACACCTTTCTTTTCAGCCCCAATTCCAATTCTCCCCAATTCCATTTTTCACATTCCATTCATCTATTGTCTTTCCCATAGTTTTCACCACCACTACCCATCTAGTACTACCAACCTCCCATCATGTCTCTCTTCCTAGACTTATTATTCCTTCTAGCTTTGACCCATCACCTTTCCTCAACTCCTTAACCCACTGGTTCATTTTTTCTGGTATGTCCCTTCCCTTACCGAGAAGATCAGACCAAGGAACACCAGGAGAAGTATCACAGCCACCAGGACCACAATGACTATGGCCCAATCAGGGAATGAGTCATTACCCCCTGTCCCTCCAGCATGGAGATTATCTTTTGAGCCACCTTTATTCTGTAATGGATGGCTCTTGTTGCCTGAGGCTTCTGATGTGGTGGAACTCAGTTCCGTGCTGGGTGTGGTATGTGTAAAAGAACCAAAAGCCACCTGGTTAGTAGTCTTAGTTTTATGTGGAGGAGAACAGGTAGTAGTAACTGATTTGTCTTTTGTGGCCTTGGCTGGAGGTCTTGTAGTCTCTGTGGCTGTCATGGCCTTCTTTGGGTTTTCTGTGAACTTTACTGGGGCTCTTATGGTCTCAGTGGCCAGTTTGGTCTTTCTTGGGTGTCCTGTAGATTTTGCTCGGGCTGATGTGATCTTCTCATCAACCGATGTGGTCTTTCTTGAATGTTCTGTAGGCTTTGCTGGAACTCTTATAATCTTCTCATTGGTTGATGTCTTTTCTGCATGTTTTGTAGACAATTTTGAATCTCTTGTGTTTTTCTCATTAGCTGATGTAATCTTTCCCGAGTGTTTTGTAGACTTTGCTCGGGCTGGTGTGATCTTCTCATGAGCCGATGTGGTCTTTTCTGAGCGTTCTGTAGGCTTTGCTGGAGCTCTTGTAATCTTCCCATTGGCCGATATCTTTTCTGTGTGTTTTGTAGACAATTTTGAATCTCTTGTGTTTTTCTCATTAGCTGATGTAATCTTTCCCGGGTGTTTTGTAGACTTTGCTCGGGCTGGTGTGATCTTCTCATGAGCCGATGTGGTCTTTTCTGAGCGTTCTGTAGGCTTTGCTGGAGCTCTTGTAATCTTCCCATTGGTTGATGTCTTCTCTGCGTGTTTTGTAGACAATTTTGAATCTCTTGTGTTTTTCTCATTAGCTGATGTAATCTTTCCCGAGTGTTTTGTAGACTTTGCTTGGGCTGGTGTGATCTTCTCATGAGCCGATGTGGTCTTTTCTGAGCGTTCTGTAGTCTTTGCTGGAGCTCTTGTAATCTTCCCATTGGCCGATATCTTTTCTGTGTGTTTTGTAGACAATTTTGAATCTCTTGTGTTTTTCTCATTAGCTGATGTAATCTTTTCCGGGTGATTTGTAGACTTTGCTCGGGCTGGTGTGATCTTCTCATGAGCCGATGTGGTCTTTTCTGAGTGTTCTGTAGGCTTTGCTGGAGGTTTTGTGCTCTTCTCATTGGCTGTTTTCTTTTCTACATGTTCTGTAGACAGTTTTGGAACTCTTGTGGTTCTCTCACTGACCAAGGTAGTCTTTTTTGGGTGCCCAGTAAACTTCTCTGGGTCTGGTGTGATCTTTTTACTGGCTGTTGTGGCCTTTTCTGGGTGTTCTGAAGACTGTTTTGGAGCTCTTGTGGTCGTCTCATTGGCTGATGTGATACTTTTTTGGGCTGTTGTCGTTTTAGAAAGGATTTCTTTCGCTATTTCTGAGGAAGATGTGGCTTTACCGTAGCTCTCTGAATTGGCTGAATTGTGGGGACGTATTGTGGTCTTCTGTGAAGTGTTACTTTTATTGTCTAAAGCAGTGTTGGTGTTTTCAAAATGTCTTGTACTATGGACTGGGTGTTTTGTGACTGTAGTATTGTTTCTGGTGGGCTTGCGACAAGTTGTTTTGGTTCTGGGTGATGGGGTTGGATCTTTTGCATCAGAAGACCCTTCATGTCTCTTAATGGAGTCAGCAGGATTGATAGCACGTTCATTCCGGATATTTGGGTCTTCTCCCTCATTCCTGTGGATTTGCTCAGGTGAGGAAGGAGCTTCATGATGAGTCATAGAGCTTTTGTGGTCTGCTGGTTTAGGGGTGTCTTTTGAGTTATGAATAGGCTTCAGATGGCGTGTGGTGTTGCAGTGCTGTTTTGACTTATGGATTTCTGTAGATTTGGGGAGGTCTGGAAGGTTGTGTTCAGAATCAAGAACATTGTGCTCAGGGGGAGTATTGTAAGCAAGGCCTGGAGCGAGGAGGGATAAGGGATCTGATGTTGGGAGTTCATGAGTTTTCTGAAGTCCTTGTAACGTGGAAGCACCTGTGGAGAAAGAGAGGCAAATAAGATACTTTCTCCATATTCTTCCCCATGCCTGTCTTCCCACTTCCATCCCTAAGGGCCTCTTTTCTTCCCCTACATATCTCTTCCCAGCTGATCTCCTTAGAGTATTATGATATCTAACCTCCACTTTCTCCTGGAACTTTCCAGCCTCTAGAACTTTGCTCAGCCTGTGCCTTCTGAAAGAATATCTCTTTGCCTCTTCCCACCTCTAGTTTTCAACACTTAATCTCAGGTAGTTCTGGTTTCATGGCATTTTTCTAGATCCTTCTAAGCACATAAGATCTAGATTCATCTCAGTGCCCCCCCCCAAGCTCTTTGTTAATTACTCCTGCCTGCTGCCTTCAACTAGACATCACAGTTGTCTGTGTGCCTGTCAACTCCCAGGCCCCATCATGCCTATCAAACTGTAAAGTTTTGAGAGTAGGTATTGACTAGCATTATACCCAGCAAGTGCACTTTTAGGGTTTATGTATTTATGGAACAAAGTCCCCTTCCCATGGCAAGACTCAGAAGAAAGGGAATAAATATCAGAATCTTCCAGCTCCATCCTAAATGTAACAGTGTCAGAGACTGAGGTCTGACCTCTGGCAGAACTTCCCATAGGAAGTCTCAGGTAGACACAGGTGGTGAGTGAGAAAAGGATAGAAAGGGGATGAAGGATAGGTAGAGGAAGGAGATAGGAAACTTTCACGTTGGTGATGACATTTGCTCTAGATGCAGGGGAATGGATGAGATGACTCAACTCCTGTGGCCTCTTCCCAGTTGGTTCCCCTGTCCTCACACTCCTAAAGCCAGCTAGAGGTGCATGAAACTGACCCTCCTGAAAGGAAAAGATGTCTGCTTGTTGGTCCTGACAAGGGTGAATGAGGCAGATGGGCTTTGGGAGGGATTGACCGTGTTTGAGGACAAGGTATGAAGGAGAACACCCCTATCAATGGACAGATATGGGCCTTAATTCCACAGAAAAACAACCAAATGGAGACAGAAGAGATGTCTCTGATATCTGGCCCAGAGAGTGAAAGTCAGCAGATCACCAAAGAGTGAGTTACTGTCGTTACGTAACAGATCGCCAGTCTCTGTTAGCACAAGGTGGTCACCAGGACCTGGACCAACAACTAATCTCAGGTGACCACAATCCACACCTCCCTGCTGACCAGGAGACTCAGGTGCTGGGGAACTCAGTCCTTGAAAGAAATATGGGAGGGACAAGAACCAGGAAAGGGTAATAAGAAGACCACATCTTGAAGGGGACTGAGGTTGGGAAAAGACAGGAAGACTGATAGGTCAGCCAGTTCCATTCTCCAAGTCCCTTGGTGGCAATTTCAATAATTGCTACTGTTTATTTAAGTCATCTTGTTTTACTAGAACACCCAAATGCTCTGCTGGCTACTCACAGGAATTCTCCTTCTGATCGGTGATTGATCACTCAACTTCCCCATAAGATGACTTAGAGAATGTCAGTCCAATGCCCTTATTCTACAGCCAAGAAATTTGAGTTTCAGGGAGGAAACGTGACTTGCACAATCCAACCGCAATAGCAGAGGCCAGCCTCTCTTGAGTGCTTACTATGAGACAGGCATGGCGTCTGAGGGAGAGCATGTACTAACTCACTTACTTTTTTGCAACAACCTGCCAAGGTGGAAACTATTATTTTTCCCCATTTTGCAGATGAGGAACAAAGTTCAGAGTGATTAAGTAATTTCCCCAAGGACACCCAGTAAGCAACAGGTTGAGTCAGAATTTGAACCCAAACTACCTGGCTCCTGGGCCAAATTTTTGCTGGTTAAAACCACATGACAGCCTCTACAAGTCAGCCCAATCCTTTCGAGAAGGAAAAACACTGACATTTGTGAGACTTCTGCAGAATCTTGCTCACATATTTGCTTATTTAATCTTTGTCACAAACCTGCAAGGCAAGAGTTATGATCGTATTGTTTTACAGGTGAGGAAGGCGGCCCGGAGAGATTTAGTAAATGGCAAGATCAGGCTTTTTGCTATAACCAGATGCCTTTCATATATGGGAAATGATGAGTAAATATTTGTTAAGGGAATAAATAAGCAGTCAGCAGGACACTTGCCTAAAGAATCAGAGGATGAAATGGAGTCCAAGCTCTGTTCCTACCAGCTTTGCATCCTTGGTCAAATCATTTAAATGCTCTGAATCTCTGTGTCCTCAACTATAAATAGCAAATGTTGCCAACTGCTCCACCTTAGTGCGAGGATTAAAGGAAATAGGGAGAGGAAGCTTCCAGCACAGTATGAGCTGGAGCACAGATTACTCTTAAAAATGTTTGTGGAATCGGAGTTATAGTTTTCAAAACAGTCTCCTATCTTGCCCTGTTCCTTTCCTGGTCCTAACGGGAGCCTGAGCCCTCGGCTGTGCAGCCCCAAATATCCCTTCTGTCCTTCTCTTCTGCTCTACACACCTCTGAAGCCTCCCTTGACCCCCTCTTCAAAACAGCGACCCCCTCTTACAGCATTGATGGGCTACTTTCCCCACCCTGTTTTATTGCCATGGCACTATCACTTTCTAATACTGTTTAATTTCTGCTACAGTAGGGTTTTTAATTTGTTTTGTTCAGCACCATGTCTCCAGCCTAGAACAGCGCCGTAGCAGCCACTTTGTAAATATTTGTGGAATGGATGAGTGAATGACTATTTTAAGACTGATGAAAAACTCTTTAGGAGACTTGCCAACAACCTTCCATTATACATGCAGAGTAAGTAAAAAAAATAAATAAATAAATAAAAAAGCATGCTTGTGACCTCCAGAAGTTGGAAGACCAAGGAGTGACTTCTGCTGTATCAAGAAATTGAGCTCCGAAGAATGAAAGTGTAGGTTCACATGTGGGTCTCTAATCCTCCAGCTCTGGGGTTCCAGTTGTCATTTAACTACAGGATCACAGTTAGTAACTAGATCTTAGCACTCCTTATCTGCATTGCACAATTGCAGGACCCTCAAGTGTAAAAAATCTGGAGTTGAAGATTGAGGGATTCTGTGCCCAGCCAGGAAGCAAATCAGTGACTCAACCCTGGGATGAGAGGAACACCTCTTCAGCCCAGTGTTATTGGTAACTCCTTTATTCTGTAGGAGATCTCATCATGAGATACACAATAATGGTCTGAAAAGAACTGTCTTGGTCACTGAAATATACGCAGAGGATGCAGAGAGGAAATTTTGACACAGGAGGTGGATTCAAGCAATGAAAACACATCCTATAACATCAGAACTACATGGAATTCCAAAAGTCTGTCCCCTACAGGCTCTTCTTCCCTGAGCAGCGGCAGTGGGTGGGACAATCTACCTGACTGGAAGGGGAGGAAAAGGCAGGCAAGATGGGGGACTGGGAGGCTGAGGGGGGCTTCTAGTGCCTCTCTCCCCCGAGACCCTCAGTGGGCAGGGGCACAGGTCAGGGGACAGACAGAATGCACCGCTGAGACTGTCAATGCACACTGTCAGGTTTTTCAGCCTCTGCCACCTGCCATCCACTCTGGCTGGTCTCCTCTGGCCCCAGCATATGTGCTGAGCCCAGGAGAGGTGCACCCCCTCTCATGCCACCCTCCGTCAAAAGCAGGGGGCAGATGGAGCTGCAGTCCACCCCCACCCCAAATCCTGCCTGTGCAGTCCAGGCTCGGACTTCCCCAGCGCTGGTCTGGAACCATCAGTCCCGCACATGGAACACCCCATCCCATGCGTGGCGAATCCCTCCAGATCTATTTTTGGGGCGCCAGTCTTGTGAAGACTCCTGCAAACTGCCCCTGTGTTTGGCGTCTCTACTCCCTGGGTTCCATCACAGAAATGGTTTCTTAACTAAGTCAGCTAATTTGGCAATTTCACCTTCTCTTGTAGGGCCTCTCTCTTTTTTTTTTCACAATCACAGTCACATTGTAAAAGCTATATAGTTGTACCAGTTGTCTTCAAGAATAAAGGCTACTGGAGCACAGCTCAACAGTCTCAGGTACTTCCCTCCAGCCTCTCCACTACATGAAGGGTCTCCTTTGCTCATTAAACTTTTCTGCATTTGTTTTCTCATCAAAACCCTGGTGTGTCTACCCACCTTGCAGTGCAAAATCACCCAGGCTGTATAGAGCTGCTGTGAGGATTAAATAAATAAACATGGATGGAGTGGTGAGAGCAAAGCCTGCACGAGGTCGGCGCTGAGTAAATCTCAGCTAGTTTTAATGGCCCACAGTCAGGACTGCAGCCCAGGTCTGCAGAGCAGAGGACAGAAAGAGAGAAGGGTTCTCAGGAGACAACACTGACCCATCTCCTGAGGACAGTGGGAGGTGAGGGCGAGGAATCCTGCCTGCCATCTAGCTGCATGACTTTGGGTGAGTCCCTTTACCTCCCTGAGTCTCTCTCTCCTCCCCTGTAAAATGGGGGTATTACTAACCCCCTCAGGGGGTGGTGAGGGGATGAAATGAGATGCGATATGGTGAGCCTTTGAGTTACTTGCACATAGCAGGTGCTCAAGGCATGTCACGTCCCCATCCCTGCCCAACCAGTATTGCCACTAACCCATGCAGTGTCTTTATATTAACTAAGAAAAGCCCCTATGGGTGGCTGCAAGCCAATGGGTCACTTCATGGGGAGCAGAGCAGAGGCTGGATTTCATCTCCTACGCTGGCAAACTTGAGCAGTGAAAAATCTAGACGACCTTGTGTGGCCCCCCTCCTGCCCCCATGCCCATCTGCTCTTCATGGCTATGATTGGTCATCCAACCTCATGAATTCTAAGAACCAATCTCCCTCTCTCTTGTGTCCCCCTGGGCAGTGGTGACCCCTTCGCCTCTGAGGGTGTCTTACCTCCCTCCCAAGAAGCCAGAAGGAAGAAGAGGCAACATCGGAGGCCAAAGGTGGAGCGGAGGCAGTGGGCCAGCTGGGCCATGTTGAACCTGGGCGGTTGCTTGGGGCCCATGGGCTGGGGTCCGCTCGACTTATACGTGCCTTGGTCTGACGTCATGGGGGCTGGGGCCCACTCAGGACTGAATCTTGAACAAATGGTGCTGCCCCACCCCATGGGGGTGCCCTGATAACGGAAAACCGCAGCTGCTGCCCCAGGAGCCCCAGGTACCTGGGTGCCTGCGGGAGGGTGGGGTCTGGAGGCAGGGAGAGGGGCCTGGGAGGGGGCAGGCTCCCGATGCCCCAGCCTGGGTGGGGTGGCCCCCACGGTTCTGGGGGTTGGAGAAGCTGAGCCCTGACTGGGGCCAGGCAGGAGAAGGGGGGTGATGCCTGGGCTCTGGGAGGAGGTTGAGGTTGGAATTCTCCTCTTGTTCCCTTTCCCACCTCTCACGTCAGCCCAGCTCCCCACCCCTTACTCACACACAGTCACACTTTTTGCCTTGGGTGGAGCTGTCCATGAGTATTAGGTGAAAGAGCAAAGAAGGGGGAAAACCCTCACATGGCCAGCTGCTGCAGAGACCGGTGCTCTGAGGCATCCAGCAATGGAGACAGATGGGGGCAGTGACAGAGATGAGGCAGACACAGAACCCTGGGGTCTGACATCCCACAGCCCACCATGATGGGACTGAGGCCGGGACCTTCGGCAGGGATGTTCAGAGGCCCACTGAGGGGTCTCTCCTTCTACCCCTTTTCTCACTTCCCACCTCAGCCCAGCCGCCATCTCTTTTCTTGTATACCCCTCCACCCCTGTTCAGAAATGCAGATATTGCATATCTAGGATTTCCCAGGAGGCCTCCTCTTCTCTTCCTCTAGAGTCCTGCTTAGAGCAAGCATTAGCTGAGATTGTCAAAACTCGTACCCGGGACTCTCAAGTGACAGCACCCGGGGCTGGAGTTGGGGGGAGAATAGAACCCCTGGGTCTCCAAGGAGAGAGGAAGCGCCCATCCAGGTGCCAAGTCACCTCCCCTCTCGTTCCCTCACTTGTTTGTTCACTGCGGGTCTCCCCCAGATGGAAAGTAAACCCATCACCAGCAGGGTCTCTGCCTTTATCACAGCGGTATCCCAGCCCCTGGCACACAGTAGGTGTTTTTTAGTGAGTGAGTGAATGAATGAATGGCTGCACACGATGGGAAATTCTCCAGGTCAGGGAAGGTGGTTTATTTGTCTTTAGCACTCCATAGGGAATCAATAAATGTTTCCTTGCCTGAATAGAGTGGAAGCCAGGGAGAGCTCAGGTCTTTCTGGGGGAAGTGGGGCAGGCAGAGGGAGCAGAGAGGGCTGGGGTATAGTGGGCAGGAGGCCCGGGCCTTGGGATAGTTGCAGCCTTTAGTGGGACTCAAGGGTTGAATATGTGGTTATCTCTCGCTCTTGGCATGACCTGTCCCTGAGCCCTAGGCAGGGCTGGGTGGGTGGAAACAAGCCCATTAATATGATTAATGGGAGATTAATGAGGTTCCATGTAGTCAGGCCCAAGACTAACTACTCAGAACAGGGCAGCCTGCCTCCCGGGCGATGCAGCCTGTGGGATGGGGAAACAGGCTGAGGCTGAGGCAAGCCGCCTCCCACTCCCACCACTCCATATAGACTCAGGGGCTACCAACAAACCCCCTTTCCACTAGTCCCCTACCCCACCCTTTCCCCAGGGACCCAGACCTTGATCGTGGGTGGGGTTGGGGGGGTGTATTAATTTGTCCTCCCAGGGGACATTTGTCAACGCCTGGGGAAATTTTTGATTGTCATAACTTGGGGGGATGCTCCTGGTATCTGGTGGGTAGAGGCCCGGGACGCTGCAGAAGAGTCTGCAACTACAGGACCATCTCCCACAACAGAGAAGTTTACTTGACTCAATGTGTCACTAGTGCAGAGGTTGAGCGTCCCAGCATCAGAAGAAGCACTGATCAGTGGACATCACCTCCTTCTCTTTTAGCCTCAACACCCTCCAGAGGACCCAGGTACCTGCAAACCGCTTCCTGGGGCAGAGATACCCACAGGAGTGGGGAAGGGGCAGGTAGAGGCTCCAGTTACTCCCATAAAGTAAATCGGGTTGTAGTGTCTGAGCTGGGTGCTGGGAGGCCAGACAGGCTGTAGCCAGTCATCAAACAACCCTAGAAATGACCAGTTTTTAAGCATGAAGAATGAACTAAGCACTGCGCCTTGCTGCAACCCTGTGAGGTTGGCAACGTCACTCCTTCTACAAAAGAGATTGAACAAGGCTTGGGCCAGAGAAGTGACTTGCCCAAGGTGACGTGCTCAGTAAGCAGCAGAGACCAGACTTGGTCCATGTACTTTTGGTATGTCCATGGTAAAGTCCATGTACTTTTGGCCAGATGCACAGGGGCTGAGAGACAAGTGGAGGGGCTTGCGATTTTATTTAGCAAGAATTGGGCCCACCCAGAATGTTTTAAGGGAGCATCGCAGAGCAGGTTCATCACCCGTGCCGAAGGGAGAGAATTGGGGGGTCTTGGAAGGGTGGAAGCCAGCCTGAGGGGACTCCTTATGGAGGGAGGGAGGAAGAGAGAGCCAGGTTCCTGTATTTTGGGGGCCCGAGCAAGGTGTTCTCAGCAAAGGAGCTTCTCTGACATGTGGAGGTGCTCAGACCAGACTCCATGATGGGTGGCAGCCTGGTCCATCCCCCTACGCATAAGAAAACTGGGTCAGAGAAGTTAGGTACCTTCCCTGAGACCACATAGCTGATGGCAGGACTGGAATTGGAATCTCAGCCTCCCACATGGCAAATTGCAATGGACTTCCCCTTACGTTGTTGGTTGAGGGGACCTGGGGCTCTCAGGACCCCAGGAATCCACCCGGAGGAAATGCCCCCAGCCAGTGTGAATGGGAAGGGTGACTCCGGAAATGAGTCCACTTAGGAGAGGAAGAAGGAAAGCAAATCAGGGAGGGAAGATTGGGCTCTCCAGGCCCCACCCCTTCATTTGGCAGAGTAGCGCTGGCTGGTGGTCCTGGGATGGCAGCAGTAAGGGGTCACGGAGCCACAGCCTATGCTCATCTCCCTCCGGAACCAGCAGGCCTGTGAGATGGAGGATGGATAAGATGGGCTAACCAAGGGACTTGGAACTGGCTGCCCTGCCCTCAGCTCTCCCTCTGGACTTCTGCTTCCCCTCAGCAACCCAGGCTTTTAGCAACCTTCTTTGAGCAAAAATAACAATAATGATGGCGATGAATTATGTTAATTTAGTGAGCAGTAACTATGTGCCAAGCACCATTAAGTGCTTTAACTCGTATCAGTTCATTTAATGCATCAACAGCCCTTTGAGATGGATGCTTTCATTCTCATGTTATCCAGAACTCAATGATCTGACTGTCAAATGAGGGGAAATAAGATTACCTTCCCCATAGGGTTGATGTGTACTAAGATGTGTATAGCACCTGGCACATAAGTGCTAGTAAATGTTAGCTGGTTGTTATTATTATTGTTAATGAGGATTTTGAAATACAGAGGGGCTCAGCAACTTGCACAAGGTCACACAGCTATAAATAGCAGAGTCAAAATTCGAAACTCAGCAACTTGCACAAGGTCACACAGCTATAAATAGCAGAGTCAAAATTCGAAACTCAGGCTCACGTGGCTCCACAGAGCTGGTTCTTCAACTCCTGGAACTGAATTTAATGGTTCCTTGGGTCGGTCAGCCGCCAATGCTTCTCAGCCTCTCTTTCAGTGACCCCAACCCCTCATCCCTGCCTGGTCAATGTTTCCTCTAGGGGCCCAGACTGGGGATTCCTCCTTCCCCACCCCCACTTCCCTAAGTGTGTCTGTCACCCTTCTCCCTGAAGCCCCTGTTCTTCTTAGCCAGGATGCCAGGTCCCCTGCCCCACTGGCCTTGGTGCTCCCACAATTCCCACTCATTTGGAGCACAGCTGCACTTACCTGCTTGATGGCATACAGTAGGATGACAATTAATGCCACCACAGCGAGAGTGATCAACACGATGGCCCAGTCTGGGACAGAGCCCTTCTGCTGGGGCTTTGAGCCTGGGGAACAAAGAGAGGGACAGGGACGGAGGTAGATGGGACTTTGCCTCCGAAGTCTCTACTGATCTTTGTCCACATCGCTCTATGGTTGCCTCCTATCATCCTGGGACCAGAGTCTCAAAGGAAGGGGGTTTTGAGGGCTTCCATCCAAGAGCCTGTCACCCTTTCCCTGATGCCGTGGATGTCTGTCCGTCTCCAAACTCCTGGCTGACGTCCACATCTCTCCATATCTGTGAAGCCCCCTCCACCCCCCAGGCTCTCCCCATGTTCGATGTCTCTGGGCTTTGTGGGTCCCGGGGTGGGGTTGGGGCTCTCTTTGTTCTCTGAGCCCCAGCCCTTCCCTGCCACCCCACCCTGATTCTGGACACCAAGAGGAGCAGCGCCTGTTGTTCCATCTTCCCTCCCCTCATCTCCTGCCCTCAGACTACCTCGATGGAAGCTGGCCAAGCCTCCCCTTCCAGGAGCGAAGGGGAAGGCAGGAGAAGAGCGGAGGGAGAGAGACAGGCAGGACCCATGCAGGGTCTGGTTCTTGTCCCACAAAGACAGATTGGGCCATGAAGCAGCAAGAGGAAGACAGTTTTGAGGAAAGAATCAAGTAACAGGCAACCGGCTGTTGTTCTGAAGGGAGACGCTGAGTCCCGTTAAGATAGAGCCACATCCTCAGACGTACTGAGATGGAGTTACAAAGGGGCAGGAATGCCCAGGAGCCAGGGGTGAGGACAAGAGAGAGTGGGCTCGCCCACCGTTTTACCAGTAAATGTCCCAGTGCACATACGAGTGCCTTACTGGCAGGGACACTGAGCCCGGGGGAAGTGGCGGCTGCTCCAGCCATCGTGGGACTGTAACCTCCTGAGACAGCAGCAGAGGATGCTGAAGTCCCCCGGCATGGTTGGAGCAGTTCCAGGGATTGCTGTTCAGGAGACAGATCCTAGGGGGCAGAGGCAAATGATGACGGGAAGAGATCCAGGCGAGACCAAAAAGCAGAAATCACATCCAATGCAATCTCTATCAAAATCCCTGCAGGGTTTTGGCAGAAATCAATCTCCTGATTCTATGAAAATCAAAAGCTGGAGAATAACCAAGGCAATCTGATAGGGAAATAGGCTGGGGGACTTACACTGCCAGATTTCAAAGCTACTGTCATTAAGCATTGGAATAAGAAGAGACAAGTAGAGGAAGAGAATAGAGTCCAGAAATAGGCAGACACCTATATGGTAGCTTGATTTTCCAAAAAGGGGCTCACACAATTCAGCAGCAGGGAAAAGAGAAGCCTTTTAAGTAAGTAGTCCTGGAACAGCTGGCTATTTCTAAGGAAAAGGAAAAAGAGAAAAAGAACCTCTACTTTACATACTAAACAGAAATGAACTTGAGGTAGATCATATACTTAGATTTGAAAACTAAAACTTTAATGCTTAGAAGAGGCATTTACATGATCCTGAAGTATTCAAACACTCCCTAGGCAGAACAGGAAAGACACCACAAGAGAGAAGCGTGATGCATCAAAAAGCGGAAAGAGGGGAGCTTGCATACCACAAAGCAAAAGTTGCCGCTTGCACTGCTGTTCTGGGAAACTGCCGGAGTTACCTGTAGGCACCAGGAAATCCCCGCCCCACACTGAGCTGAGTTAAGGAGCTCTTCAGAGATGATTTGAGCAACAGATACATCACCTGGTGGTGCAGAGACTCCTCCTGAAGTGCTCCCAGAAACAGTTGAGGCGAGAGTCTGAGGACTATTGGGAAAGCCCACAGAAGTTGAAGAAGCTATTGACAGACTGCCGGGGACTGTGGGGGGACTTACAGAGACAGTGGGCAGTCCTGCAGAGACTGTGGGGAGACTAGGAGAGACTGTGGGGAGACTTGCGGAGACAGTGGGGAGACCTGCAGAGACAGTGGGGAGACCTGCGGAGACAGTGGGGAGACCTCCAGAGATAGTGGGGAGACCTCCAGAGATAGTGGGGACACCTGCGGAGACAGTGGGGACACCTGCGGAGACAGTGGGGACAACTCCGGAGACAGTGGGGAGACCTCCAGAGACAGTGGGGATACCTGCGGAGACAGTGGGGAGACCTGCGGAGACAGAGGGGAAACCTGCAGAGACAGAGGGGAAACCTCCAGAGACAGTGGGGACACCTGCGGAGACAGTGGGGACACCTGCGGAGACAGTGGGGACACCTCCGGAGACAGTGGGGAGACCTCCAGAGACAGTGGGGATACCTGCGGAGACAGTGGGGAGACCTCCAGAGATAGTGGGGAGACCTCCAGAGATAGTGGGGAGACCTGCAGAGACAGTGGAGAGATCTCCAGAGACAGTGGGGAGTCCTGCAGAGACAGTGGGGATACCTCCAGAGACAGTGGAGAAATCTCCAGAGACAGTGGGGAGTCCTGCAGAGACAGTGGGGATACCTCCAGAGACAGTGGGGAGACCTCCAGAGACAGTGGGGATACCTGCGGAGACAGTGGGGATACCTGCGGAGACAGTGGGGAGACCTCCAGAGACAGTGGGGAGACCTCCAGAGATAGTGGGGAGACCTCCAGAGATAGTGGGGAGACCTCCAGAGACAGTGGAGAAATCTCCAGAGATAGTGGGGAGACCTGTGGAGACAGTAGGGAGACCTCCAGAGACAGTGGGGAGGCCTCCAGAGACAGTGGGGAGACCTCCAGAGATAGTGGGAACACCTGCAGAGACAGTGGGGAGACCTCCGGAGACAGTGGGGAGACCTGCGGAGACAGTGGGGAGTCCTGCGGAGACAGTGGGGAGACCTCCAGAGACAGTGGGGAGACCTCCAGAGATAGTGGGGAGACCTGCAGAGACAGTGGAGAGATCTCCAGAGACAGTGGGGAGTCCTCCGGAGACAGTGGGGAGACCTCCAGAGATAGTGGGGAGACCTGCAGAGACAGTGGGGAGACCTCCAGAGACAGTGGAGAGACCTGCAGAGACAGTGGAGAAATCTCCAGAGATAGTGGGGAGACCTGTGGAGACAGTAGGGAGACCTCCAGAGACAGTGGGGAGACCTCCGGAGACAGTGGGGAGACCTGCGGAGACAGTGGGAAGACCTCCAGAGACAGTGGGGAGACCTCCAGAGACAGTGGGGAGACCTCCAGAGATAGTGGGAACACCTGCAGAGACAGTGGGGAGACCTCCAGAGACAGTGGGGAGACCTCCAGAGACAGTGGGGAGACCTGCAGAGATAGTGGGGAGACCTGCAGAGACAGTGGGGAGACCTGCAGAGACAGTGGAGAGATCTCCAGAGACAGTGGGGAGTCCTCCGGAGACAGTGGGGAGACCTCCAGAGACAGTGGGGAGACCTCCAGAGATAGTGGGGAGACCTCCAGAGACAGTGGAGGGACCTGCAGAGACAGTGGAGAGATCTCCAGAGACAGTGGGGAGTCCTCCGGAGACAGTGGGGAGACCTCCAGAGACAGTGGGGAGACCTCCAGAGATAGTGGGGAGACCTCCAGAGACAGTGGGGAGACCTCCAGAGACAGTGGAGAAATCTCCAGAGACAGCGGGGAGACCTGCAGAGATATCACTAGAGACAGGGTTTCCAGAGACTGGGTTGGAGAGTCCAGATGAGATGGGCTGTGCTGTCGGAGAAATAACAGTGACAAGGTTAGGAGAGGGGACTGCACCCTGGTGCCGGCCCCACGTCCTCGCTCCGACCCGCGTGTCGGGCGGGCACTCACCCTGCGCGCCCACGGCCTGCAGGCCCAGGAGCAGCACCAGCGCGAGGTCCATGATGCGGTGGGGCTGCCTTGTCCAGCCCGTCTCTCGGCCCTATAAAGGCTCTGGAGCCTGTGATGAGTCTCGGGAGAGCCAAGGTGTGCCGGGCACTCCATCAACACCGGCCTCTCCATCCCCAGGGAGAGGTCACCAAGCTGTCCCCAGGGGATTAACCTGTCCCGGCCTGATTCCAGGAAACGCTTGGTGGAGGGGGACAGTGAGTAAGAGCCTGAGGACTCCCAAATCTGGCCCTGGGGCTCTTCCCGATGAGGACCCACCCCCCAGGTCTAAATCTGCCCCCCACCCCGACCCCAACGGAGGAGACCCAGTTTCCCATCCCCAGGCTGTCCTGCTCCTAGAAGCTCACCACGGGGGCCAGGACACCTGGGTCACTACTCGGGGAGGGGGCAATAGAGATGGGGGAGGGAGGCAATCAGGACTGGGCACCGTGTGGCTGACCCTGTGGAGACCCCAGGACAGGGTGGGAGTGTGGATACCGGAGCCACCTCTTGCCTAGTAAGTTGCATCCCTCCAAGCCTTGCAATTCTTAGATGGGGAACGGGTGAGAGGAGGAGAGGCACGGGGGGGGGGGGGGGGGGGGGGGGGCCCTCAGGTGTGGTGGCCGGGGCCCAGCTTGGAAGCCAGACCACCCGTGCTGCGAAATCTGAGCAGAGCTCTCAGTTTTGGTTTCTTCATCTATAACGCGGGGGGAGGGGGGGGGGGCGGGGGGGGGGCGGGGTTCTCCAGCACTACCTCAAAGGGTCGTCTTAAGTATTAAAGGAGATCACATTTGTAATGTGCCTGGCGTGCAGCCATGTCAGCTCTGATCATGTAGGAGTAGGGGGCCCAGCTGAGAAGGAGGTGAGGGAGACCCCACTCTCTTCTGAGGAAAAGTCAGACTACCCCAAAGCATTTCTCTGTGCTCCCTGCTCACACGTTCTGTGTCTGCTTCTCTTTTTATCCATTTATTTTTCCTACTGTGATCTTCCTGCTCTACGGAACAAGTCTGGGAGACCCTAGAGATCTTGCTTTACACAGATGGGGTTGACTGTCTCTGCCTCTCCAATTTCCCTGGTCTTGCTTTTGGATCCTCTCTGACTCTGCTCAGGGTCTCAATCTCTCTCTGCCTCCCATTTCCCTGTTGCTGGATCCTACTGTGTTAGGGTGTGTGTGGGATGAGTGTCAAGAGGCAGATGGGAAGACACGGGGCATGTGCCCTTGGGTCAGAGTGTGTTCCAGTCTGTTGAGCATGTCCCTGTGTGTCTGGTATAATGAGGGAGGAGTTCTAATCTCCCTGCTACTGATTTGCTGTGTGACCTTAGCAAGTCACTTACCCTCTCTGGGCCTTAGTTTCCTAGTTTTAAAAGAACCATTGCAAAAAACTGGGTCCCCCACTCAGTTTCCATACTAAAAGCCTGCAAATCTGTCCTTTTGTCTTACATATTGAGCGCTGGCATGTAAGGGTGTTGGTTTTTCTGTTTTTTTTTTTTTTTTTTTTGTGAGTGTGCAAGGCAGGTGGGGAGGGGTGCAGAGAGCCAGGGATTTGATGGATACTGTGTCTCCACTTGAGTATCCAGGATGTGTCAGAGCAACTAAAACAAAACGTTCCCCATTACCCAGATCCTCACCTAGAAAGCCACCCTGGCCGAGGGAGTAGGGTACTGGATTTGGGAAGAAACTTGACTTTAATCCACCCCTCCCTTTTGGGCCCGCATTCCTGAGCCCTTCGGTGGCACAAATGATGGATATTAATTGCAGTTAATAATTAATCCCTAAAGAACAGTGGGAGGCCCAGGCTCGGGTGGCGCCCAGACCCGTGCAGCCGGGACGCCTCCCTGACTCTGGCTTTCCCTGTCTGTGGGATCTAGGTGCCCGGCTTGTGAACCTCTAGACACGGGGAAGGGAGAGCAATGCAGGGTTGGGGAAGAAGAGGACCAGCCTCTATTTACCTGGAGAGCCCAGTGAATGGCCTCTCCTGGGTCCTCAGAGCCATCCTGGCAGAACTGGAAAATCCAGTTCACTGGCTTCCCCCTGCCATTCCCCCCTCCCCCCAAGCACTTGTTCTAAGGACTGAGTGGGGGGTAGCAGGGAAGCCTGGTAAGGAGAGGCTGGCCGGAGCCTCAGATATCTTCTGTCAGTGGGTGGAAGAAGTGAGGTGGCCGTGATGGGGACCAAGCTGCCCATCTTTCTCCTGCTGACTCTTCTGGGCAGCTCACACGGAGCAGGTGAGGGGTGGAAGTCTTGGCGAGAAGAGGCCCGAGGAGGGGGAGTGGTGCTCCTTGGTCTCTGAAAGATGGGGTCACCCCAGACCTGAGCATCCAGGGATTCCGGGGTGAACCCCTGCATGCAAAAGGATCTGGGAGGGCTTTTGGGGGTTGGAGGGAGAGGAACTGAGAGGGGGTGTGGAGCAGGAAGGGGTGCCCGCCTCTCTGAGGGAATCTGGCCCTGATTGTGGGGTCCTAAGCCATAACTTTGGGTCCCTAGGGCCGGGCATGACTTTGCAACTGAAACTGAAGGAGTCTTTCCTGGGAAATGTCTATGATTCCAGCTTCCTGGAATTGCTCGAGAAGGTAGTTTATTGGGAGGGGAAAGGTGGAGTGCATGAATTTGGTGTGCTTCTGAGTCTTTCTGAGCCACCCTGCTGTGGTCTGGCTGTCTCACGGGGGTGAGTGAGGTGCTCCCTAAACCTCAACCCCAAACCCTTTCTTTTCTCCAGCTCTGCTTCCTCTTCCATCTCCCGTCAGGGACCAACGTCACCCTCCATCGTGGAGGATCCCGACGCCATACCACCTGCAACGTCTGAGAGCAATTAAAGCCTTGCGCCCCCTTTGCGTGGGCATTTCGGCCCGGGTTGTCTGGGCAGGCCCTCAGTTTGCAACGCGTGGCAGTAAAAATGCTGAATTCAGTGACTTGACTTTGTGTCTGTGAGCATAGGGCTAGCTGGAAAAAGGAGTTGGCCCCCCAAGTCAGGGACTCCCCACTGTTACGCAGAGGTTTCCAGAATGGACCCTCCCTCAACACCAGTGTCAAAGGTCTGGAAGGAATCTGGGTAATTTACTGTTTGGGAGCACACACACTTGAGGATGAGGTCTTCAGAACATCTAGGATTAAAGGAAAGCAAACATTTATTGTATTTTTTTATTCCAGGGATAATTCTTCCCCATTTTGGTGCTTACAGCAACCTTAGCTGTGTGTAATAGGTATCATCATTCTATTTTACAGATGAGGAAATTAGGGCTTAGAGAGGATGTCACTTGTTTAAGGTCCATTAGGAATGGAGAGGTCAGGTTTGGACGCCTGCAGAGAAGGCACCAGACAAATGTCTTGGCTCAAGCAAGGTTTTACCTTCATCTCCCTTTGCTTGAACTTTGGGGCTGAGGTCACAGAGATGTGGATGGAACACACCAGGACATGGTCCCCCTGGCCCCAGGGACCAACACACTTCAGTTAGGGTGGAAGGTGGGGTGGGGGGCAGCTCAGGTGAGGGATGAGGGGTTCCACTCGACAATTCCTTGAGGGAGGATGGTCTGTCCTAGGCAAATGGTGGGGAAAAGGAGGTGGGGTTGACACACCTCACAGAGCATGCACTGGCCAACCTTCGGAACAGTCACATAGCTTAAATCTGGGTCCGTTTCTTATCCTCTCAGAGCTTCAATCTTTTGTTGTTGTTGTTGTCTGCAAAATGTGGTTAGTAAGGGTGCACAGATACAGTTCAGTGATTAGACTGCCTACCTTTCATGCAGGAGACCTGGGTTCGATTCCCAGACCATGCACCCCCTCCCGCCCAAAAAAAATGGAGTTAGTAATAGCACCTGCTTTGTAGGATTGTTGTGAGGACTGTGTGGCTAATGGACTTGAAAGCACATACCGCAATGCCTGTCCTATAGGAAGTGGGCATGGATGGCAAGTGTTATTAGGAGGGGAGCTCGACCCCAACACATAAGTTCTAGTCCCTTTAGGACTTCAGTCCTCCTTACTCTGCTTTCTTCTGAAGCCAGGCACTCATCTGACTCCCTCGAGATTATCTTTACTTCTCACCAGTGCTCTCAAAATGCAAGTGGGCAGCCCAGACTTGACCATTTGCGGGTATTGATGATTGCCTTCTATTTTCCACAATACTCTCCCTGGCTCACCCTCCTCACCACCCCCACTCCCACCCCCAATCAGCACCATGGAGTGGAGTGACGAGAGTTCACCATGAGCAGCACAGAAGATGCAGAAAAGTTGGAGAGTGAAGTTAAAAACATATATAACTCCTCCCAGCCACCTTTACAACTGTCCTGGCATAAGTAGCCTTGAGGAAAGGCAGCTGGGGGCTGCAAAGGAAACCAGTATTTCATGATTTACCTGCACCAGTGAGCAGATGTCACCCATGAGTCAGACATGTAGCCTGTAAACAAGTTGGAGGACTGATGTCTGAAGCTCCAAAAGGGCTGGAGGAGCAGACAGCTAGCTGCTCCTCAACCTGGCTCCTAGGTCTCATACACTGGGATCACCAGCAAATGATTTCCAATTCTTTTTACAAAAAATGTTCTTCCAAGACTCATGACAGGACAGTGCAGTGAAGAGAACTGTTTGGGGTTCCCTGGACCTGGGGATGGTAGAGACTGGTGCTATTCCCATAATAGACATTCTCTTCCTTTGGGAGTCATGTAAATTTTAGCTGAGCACATGGCTGTCTAACTGTTGTCTACTTTTCCTAGCCTTCCATGGAGCTCAGTGTGGCCATGTGATTAGGTTCTATCCAAGAGGGTGCAAGCAGAAAGGAAGCATGCAAACTTCCTTTAATATCCTTTAGAGGATATTAGAGGCAATATCCTCTAATGGAATGGAACTTCCATTTCAGAGGAAAAGAAAACCAGAATCCTTCCAATAGCTTACAAACTTCAAGACTCACTTTCCAACAGAACTTTCTGCAATGATGGAAGTGTTTTCATAACCTGTGACCAACATGATAGCCCCTAGCCACGTGTGGCTGAGGAAATGGAATTTTTAATTTTATTTCATTTTAATTAGTCAAGTGGCTACCATTTGGGACAGCCCTGAACCTTTCCTGTCCCTTACCTCGCTGACTTTGCTTCCCACTCTTCTCCCCTTCACTCTCTCGGCCTCCTGTGAACCCTCCAAGCATACTCCCACCTTGGTTTTACACTGGGTCTGCCTTTTACCTAGAATTCTCTTCTCCCAGACGTCCATATGGCTAATTCCTGCACCTCCCACAAGTCTTTGCTTAAACCTGACCTTTCTAGTGAGTGCTTCCCTAACCACCCTTGCCACCCAGACATAAACCTCATGCCCTTACCTTCTTTTACCTTTTTGCCACCATAGCACTATGACCTTCAAACATACTACAGTTTATTTCTGTCTCTTTCTGCCTCTTCCTGTTAGAATGAAAGCACCACAAGTGCAGAGAGCTTTGTCTGCTTCATTCACTCATGAATCCAGTGTCAGAACCTGTTCTTGAGCAGATGCTCAAGAAATGCTTGTTGGGTAGGGGGACAAGAAAAAGGAAAGTGCCACCCCCTTCTCTTTTTCCTTCTTCCCTTGGCGTGATAATGTAGACCTGGTGGTGGACACTGCAGCAGATCTTGGCTCCAGAGTTGGAAAGTGTGTCAGAATGGAAGAAAAATAAGATTAAAGGTTAATCTTACACTCTTAAGAGCAGCAAAAAGAAATTTTAGCTTGTCTAAGCAACTATTATATTTGAAGTTCTGTTACAGCTGCCAAAAAGAAACCACATCTCATTTAAGGGTTTGGGTCCAGCTCTTGAGTCCTTGGACAACCTACTTTCATTCTCCGAACACGTCCTCATCTCCAGAATGGAGCTCACACCCACCTCATTAGGTTCTTGGGAGGGTTAAATGGCCTTATATATTTAGTACCACAGAGGACCCAGCCTAAGATAGGTCCTCTGTAAATAAAAGCTACTCAGAGACGCTGAACAAAATGTGACTTGGGAGTGGAAGGGCTGGGCCCCTGAAATACAGTAAGATGAGACAAGGTGTGTGTGTGTGTGGGGGGGGGGGGGGTGGTAGTATGGGTGTCTGTGCACCTGAGAGTGTGGAACTCATCAAAGGCTATGTGGGCAGTGGGTCTCGGGCACACCCTGCAGCCCTGCAGTCCCTCAGTCCTGGGGCTCTAATAAGTACCCTGGGGATAAGCCAAGGAGCAGGGAGGCTTCTATTTGGAGTGAAGCAGAAAGGAAGGGCCTGCAGAAGTCGGGGCACTGTTAGTTAAGCTGGGAAAGAGGCAGAACCAGGGTCACTGTGTTCACACCCTACCCCACCACCAGAAAGCTCCCCCTTCCTCCAGAGAGGCAGGCTCATTTCCATGCTCACACCCGAGCAAAGAGGGTCCATCTCCTCTTTTCCTAGACTAAGCAATCAGGGAAGAACTGAGAAGTAAGAGGGGAAGAGGGGGTGAAAAGACCACATGCAGACGTGCTCCGGATAAAGCCTATCTATATTTCCTCATTCCTGAGCTTCCAGGGTGGGACTCCTTCTGAAGGAGGCCTGGGCAGGAATGTGAGCGTTCTGAGGATGCCTGCAGTCACTCCTGCCAAGCCAGGACGCTTGCAGTTACAAAATGAGGGAGGTGGACCCAAAAGTCTCTGAAGTGCCTCCCGCCCTGGTGGCTGATGTGTCTGTCTGTCCTTAAAGGCAGGTCTGGGAGGAAGGGAAACTGACAGGGATGGTAAGAGCTGGAGCTCATAGCTGCCTGGGGCTGGGAGACTCGTCCATCAGCTCCTGGAGGTGAGAGGCTGCCTTGTCCAGTTTTGATAATTCCATTTGGAGGACAGAAAGCTGGAGGAGGAGGAGAAGAAGATGAGGTCCAGGTACGAGGCCTGCCCCTGCACAGCCCACCTTCCCTTGGGGAGCTGGGCTTCCAGGGTAACCTTCCCCAAGCCCTCACCCTTTGCTGCCTCTGAGTCTCTGCCTCCCCCTCTGCTGGGTTCTGGGCTATGAGGCCATCAAGCTGCTTCTGTAACTTGTGTCTTCGGGCAGCAAGCAGAGGGAGATGGGTCTGGGGGTCTACCAGGCCCTGGGGCAGAACAGGGAGAGAAGACTCAGTTATCCACAGCCCACCCAACACCTCCCTCCTCCCCATTTCTCAGTCTCTTCCCTGTCTTTATAGCACCCGCCCCCTTCCCCTCCTCCCAGAATTTCCTCTCAATTCTTCCCCTTCTCCTTCAATCTTCTCTGGTCACCTGCAGCTCCATGTAGACCTGAAGCGTGTCACTGAATGGAACCTGGGCCCAGCCGGAAGGAGCTGCAACACCTGGGGGCAAGAGGCCCACAGCCCTACAGCGGCTCAGGGTGCCCAGGGGCTCCAGGAAGGCCTCAAAGAGACGCTGCTCTTCAGGCTCTGAGCTCTGCAGCAGCACTGGGGAGGGGCAGAGAGATCGTCAGTGCCGAGGCCTCAGATTCCACCTCCCTTTCCATCCTGGCTTCCTAACCTTGCCCCTCCAGGCTGCCCCCCTACCCTGCCAGCCCCTTGTTCCTGCAGGGACCCAGGTACCAGGGTCTCACCTTGGGGCCGGGCCCTGGTGAGCTGGTACATGGCACGGACAGCCCTCAGCACCTGCACAACCTCCTGGACGTGGGAGAAGCGGCGCTCCAGCTCCGGCTGGCGCCAGTGCTCCTGGGGATAGGGCACCCAGAGTTGGCAAAAAGGCTTCAGGGAAACTCACTATCAAAACTCTTCCGGCTCTGGCCCCTTCCACCCACTCCATCTCTTCAGGGATCTGTCCTCTCCTCAAGGAACGGAACACAGCAAAAAATGGGGGTGTCATTTAAGATTATAGATCATCAGAGCTTGCTCTGTGTTTAGTTGCTCTGACTGAAGATAGCAAACATAAGTTGCAATTAACAATGCATTATCCAAAACTCACAAAACCAAGTGTAAAAACATTTTTAAGTTAAACTTTAACTCTAAACTTTTTGGGTGACTCTATAGCACTTTCACTTCTTAAGTTATTAAAGCTTAAAACGGACCTGAGATTTCTAGGACACCCTGTAAGCTCATCTCACCCTCACCACAACCATGGCATGCTCTATTACCGTCTCTAATTTAAAGAAGAAGGAAACTGAGGCACGGGGACACAGCCAGGCGGTATCGGTCTAACAACAAAGTCCGTTTTCTTGGCCATTCCACTCTCTGGACCTCTAAGACCCCCATGTGATCCCAGCAATGCTGCAGTGACAACCCATCCTCCCACAGACACTGCAGTAACCGCCAACCTCGCTGGAAATGAACCTCTGCAGCAGACCCTTTTAAAAGACTGCTCCCCAGACCCCCGCCATGCTCCCACCCCAAGACGCCACGAACATGTGTGACTCACCAGGCTGCGAGCAGTGGGGTAGGGTGCAACGGAGATGCTGGGGGCACGGGGGCAACCCGGCCTGCTGGGCAGCCGCTGCCAAAGCTCTTCAGCTAGGAAGGGCATGAGTGGGGCAAGGAGGCGGAGACCAATGTCGGCACAGGAGAACAGAATCTGGGGTGGCCCTGGGGGGCGGGGAGAGTGCGAGAGCACCGGCTTCACTGCCTCCTGCAGGGAAGCCACGCGTCAGAGGACAGGGCCCCATGCCACCTCTCCCTCCACAAGGCCCCTCCCCATGGGGAACATTGGGGGAAGGGGCAGCTCTTGGGAGAGGGAGGGGCAGAAGCACGTTGCATCTCTGATACCATTGGCTGTCGCAGGACGGAAGCATGTAATAAAGGGACATCTAAGGCATGGTGCTCAGGTGGATGGGGAGACCGCCAGTGAAACATATGTGGTTTAGAAAGAAAAGCTTTGAGGTTATTGCTAATCAAAAGGGCCGTAGGGGAGGGTAAAAAAAGGGTTTTTTTTTAAAAGGTTGAAAAACAATGATTGAGATCAGTGATTCTCAAAGTTTGGCCCTGAGCCAGCACCAGCAGCAGCACCAGGTAGGAACCTGTCCACAGACCACTCTGCTCCTTCCCGGGTGTCTCACAGCCCGCAGTCGCAGAATTTCAAGGACTGGAACACCCTCCCATCTGCTTTCCTAACCCAGTTTGTCAGACTCACTATCCCTTCCTCCTGGTCTCCCCCCAGGTGACAAGCAGGCAACAGTGCATAGGGAAGAAGGGAATTGAGACTGCCTCTTTTGAGAGGACAATCAGAGACTTCCTGGGGAAACAGAGGCAGGCCTGCAGGAGTGGAGATGCCCGGTGCTGCCCCCTGGCTCACTCACCAGGTAGACGTCGCAGAGGTTGTGGAGCCAGAAGCGGTACAGGGCGTGGGTGACGAGCGAGAGCTCCCGGGCGAGGAAGGCCTGCTCGCACTCCAGCATGGTCAGGGCCAGGCGGCTCAGGATCCAGGAGTCCACAGGGGATGATGGGGACAACTGTGGGCAGCAGGGGGTTCAGGACTGGGTGGCTCAGTCCCCAACCCCCTGCCTCCTTTCCTTCTAGACACTACCCACGTTTTCCCAGACCTCTGACCCTTGCCACGACAAGCACCTCTTCTTTCTGTCTCACCTCCTCAGCAGGCTGGGGTATGAATTTCTCCCCTAGGGCACCAAGAATAAAGCGCAGAGCATTCCAGATCTTGTTGCAGAAATGTCGGGAGCTCAGGACCTCGGAGACTGATAGGTTCAGGTTGCCTCCTGGGAGGAGAAACAGGTGAGTATGCAGGTGGCAACAGCAGCAGCCCAGAAAGACCTGGGCCATCCCCTGCCCCTTCTCCATAGGGACCTGCTTGCCCTCTCCACACCCAGGGCTTACCCTGGGCTCCATGGGAGCACAGTGTGAATCTCAGGGCATCTGTCCCACACTCAGGGATCCCATGAGGGAAGTCCTTTCTCTGCGACCAGAGAGGGAGAACAGGGCTGTCAGACGTCCATGAGGGTGCAGGCCAGAAGCGTGAGTTGTGGAGGAAATGGGTGGTCTCCGGGGCTGGACGGAACCTGACCACTCACCTGTGCTGCAGCTGCAACTGCCAACTCTGCGGGGTCCAAATTCCCATCTCTTAGCTTCTCCTGAAGCACCTAGAAATGTGGGGAGTAATCCATGGGCCTATCTCCAGCCCTAACGAGGGTCATGCCACTGCCCCCCACACTCCCTCCCTCCCCACCGGCTCCTCTCCCTGGGTTCCCTTCTCTCCCCCAAAGCCCACCCTTCACCCAGGGTCTTCTTCCTGACCTGTAGCTCCACCCCACGGATGATGTCCCGTGGGTCCAGCACATTCCCCAGGGACTTGCTCATCTTGCGGCCCTGCCTGTCCCGAACCATGGAGTGAAGAAGCACCTGGGGCACGGAGAGAGTCAGCAGAGGAGGGATCAGACAGCCCTTCCTTGGAGAGTCCCTTGGCATCTCTAGCCTCCGCACTTTAGGGGCTAAGGTGAAAAAGGAATCAGGAAAAAGAAATTGGGAACTTGGAAAACACTGCCTTAAGGGTTAGAAGAAGGGAGGGTATGGTCTGGGGAAACTGGGGAGTCACAGAAAGGGGAGGGTGTAGAAGGGCGGTTACCTTGGTGAACGGGAGCTGCCCTGTGAGCTGGGTCCCCAGCATGACCATGCGGCCAACCCAGAACAGCAAGAGGTCGCTGCCTGTTTCCAGAAGTGATAGTGGGTAGAAACGAGCCAGGTCTGGGGTCTAGGAGGAAAGAGATGCGTGTAAGAGGCTCAAGGCCCTGGTCCTCCAGCTCTTCTTAAGGCTTTCCAGGGCACCCAGCACCCACTTTATCATCCCCACTTTCACAGGCTCTTCCCCTCTCAACCCACCTCACCTTGTGGGGCCAGCCCAGAGCAGAGAAGGGGAACAGGGCCGAAGAGAACCACGTATCCAGGACATCAGGGTCTGGGAAACAGAAAAAGAAATGGGGACAACCGAATGGGCTTCTACAACCTCAGCAACTGCTCCCACCCTTCCAGCCCCACTTCAACCCCCATCAACCAGAAGTCTGACCGCTGGCCCCATCCCCAGCTTTCTCCATCTCAGTATCTGCTCCCCTCAAAGACCCCACCCTCTCCACTAAGGCGCCTGTACTTACCCCTCTCCAGGGTCAGCTCCGACCCCGGCCTCCCTGTCAGTTCAGCAGCTACCTCCCTGGCCTCAGTCTCCGACCTCCCAACTACCCAACGGTCCTCCTTATTGCCCTGGAAAGAATGGAGTGGGAGAGAGGGCGGGGAAGAATGATGACCACCGACAGGTGTAAAGCATCACTCAGCTGTCATGCTCTCTGTGTGGTCCTTGGACAGCTGGTCTTGGGGGTAAGAGGAAAGAACTCGGGTTCTAGGAGCTCTTGTCGCCCAGCAGGCTCCGTGACTAAGCCCTTGAAGCAGGTGAATAAGGCAGGGAGCTGGGACTGGCCCTGGAAGCCCTTTGACTCCCAGGATAAGACTGTGCCATGTCCCACACTCCCACCAGTTTCCTCCTACGAACCTTCGCATGGTCCTCTTTCACCAGGTAGGCTGGAATCTGATGGCCCCACCACAGCTGCCGGGAGACACACCAGTCCCTGCCAAGCAGATACGAGTGACTTCTCAGCCTCAGCAGGGTGCACCCCTTTCCAGGTCCATGGGGGCGCCCCTTACCCTTACCCGATGTGGGAAAACCAGTGTTGCCAGTTCTTCTGGTGGAAGGATGGACTGAGCTCCAGGGCCCCCGACTCCACAGCCTAGAGAGGAAAGGGCCTTGCGACAATGCCTCCTTTCCTGCACTTGTACTTCTCCAGGATGGAGCAGTACAGAGGTGCTTTTCAGACTCAGAAAGGACCTCCCAAATCCTCAGCAAAGATCCCAGGCTTGAGTGAGGGGATGAGCCTTCCTCCCACACAGTTTTCCTCTCAATTACCCCAGGTAGTGAGATCTTTGGGGCAGGAGATCCTCCAGCCTTGTTTCTTCATTCCAGTTCTCAGGGAAGCCCCCCATGCCCCCACCCCAGCCCAGGTCCTTCCTCGCACTGCAGCCTCACCTTGGCAGCTCGGTCCCCCATCTCCCGACAGCGGACAAACCACTGGCTCTTCAGTAAATATTCCACCACGTCCCCGGAACGACTGAAAGGGCAGCAAAGGTTAGTCTGTTGCTCCTTTGCCCTATGCCTATCTCTCAAGAACACGGGACCCCATGTGTCGGGGCCTCAGTAGGGATATAGCTTGTGTTCTAATTGGGGCTACAGAGCCCCTGCTACTGTCAGTCTTCATCCACTGTTAGGTGAAGGCATCAAGGTGTGATTACCTGCAGAGAGGCAGCACCATGGGGTGGCTCTGCAGGCCCCGGAACAGCCCCTTCTCCCTCAGTGCACAGAGAATCTTTTCCCGAGCCACAAATCGGTGAAGACCCTGGGGAAAAAAGTGGCAATACTAAAGGTGAGAGGCCTCTAAAAAACAAGCAAATGGAGAGAAAGGTGTCCCAAAAGATGGGGTGATTCTGTGCCTGCTATCACCTGCAGCCAGTCCCCACAGAGGGAGGTCATGGTCCCATCCTCGGCGATGACACTCAGGGGGCTCAAGCCGTGTCGGGCGCCCATTTCCACATCAGCAGGACTGTGGGCTGGTGTCACCTTCACTGCCCCTGGGGACGTAGAACCACAGTGAGCGCGTAACCTTGACCTTGACTTTTCCTTTCCCAGTGTATGGCCACTGCCTATGCCTCCCCATCCTTCCCAGACTATGCCTCCTCTCCTTCCCCACCACTCATTCAGACTACCCTCCACGAGGATTTACCCCCACCACTTCCTTCTTCCTTCTCCTCTCCCCCAGAAGCCCCTGGCTCTCTCTCTATCCCGTCCCTCCACTCACCTGTGCCCACATGTGGCTGAACAGCAGGGTCTGTGATGAGAGGGAGAAGCTGTCCCGTCAAGGGGTGGCGAAGCCGTCGCCCATGGAGATGCTGAAGGGAGGGGAGAGAAATCAGGGACAAGCACATGTCGGGGCAGGGGGAAGGTTTGGGCTGGGGCATGGGAGCACTGGAAGTAAGGGGGTGAAGGGCCAGATGGTAAAGAAAGACAGTAGGAGTCAGCAAACTTTTCCTTAAAGAGCCAGAGGGTAAATATTTAACATCTTGTGGGCCTAGAGGCAAATTTAGTCTCTGTCACAATGACTCTAGGCTGCCACTGTGGCAGAGTCAGGCCAAGTGGTTGTGGCTGACACTTGAGTGAATGAGTGTGGCTCACCCAAAGTAGACGGTGGGCTGGATGTGACCCGTGGGCCACAGTTTTCAAGCCCTGAACTTGACCACCTTATGTGCTGCCCTTCTATAGGTAATCCTATCTTAGCGCCTTCATCTAGCAACGGATGAAGCGTAAGATTGCCAGTAGAGAAAAAATGTAATACTACAAAGAGAAGGGAGCAGAATCAGAGCCCCTGGAGGTTGGAGATGAGAAGAGCAATCTTGGGAAAAGAAAGAAGTAGAAAAGAAGGAGTCACCATTCTAACAGGAAAGAACACGAGGTCCTATGGCAGGAAAGCAGGGTGGTGGGGCACGCAGGTTTTTCTTACTATGTATCGGGAGTCGTCAGGATGGACGGCCACAGCCACGTCTCCAGGCAACGTCTCTGGCCTCGTGGTTCCTACCACAACCTCTGCTTCTGAAGACAAATGTTCAAGCACTTAGAGCTGGTCATTGCCCCGTCCCTCACTCCCCACAGAGCTGAAGTCAGTAAGGAAGAGGGAGAGGAGAGGACAGTCAAGGTTGAACAGGCCCCCAGGGATCACTAGAGTCATTTATCAGGACCAGTATCCACAGGAGCCCAGGGTTTCCTTCTTAGCCAGTGACAAGAGGCCTGAGAATATATCTGGGTGAAGGAAACCCTCAACAGCCGAGTGGGAGAAATGGGGAGAGACTAAAAGCACTTAAGAGTCCTTATCTGGTACCAGAGGACCCCAGGGAATTATCCTGATCATGAATGTTGTGCAGTCCCCAGGGCAGAACCAGCCTCTCCCACAAGAAACGTCCTCTGACTGTTCCAGCTCATTTATCTGTCCCTTCTCTGGACTCGTAAAAACACTGTTCAGACCACACTTTAGAACTGGTCTTCTGTTTCCCCTGGATAGCAGACCCCTGCAGAATTAGACTCAGTTCCTGGAGAGCAGTCACCATGCACACCTCTCTTACCTCTCCCAGAATACTCAGAAGTGCTCCAAAGAACACAAACACCACAGAGGCAGCTTATGCACTTTCCCAGCAGATCACCAGAGACAATCCGGTGGTTCCCACCAGCCTGACATGGGTCGGAGTGAGAGGTAAGTGGCCCACACTCACCAGGGTCTCCATCCACAGGGAAAGCAACAGAAATGAGGAAGCCGAAAGACACAGGGGTAGGGCAGCCAGGCAATCGGAGCTCCGTGCGGCCAGGCAGGGGCCGGTTCTCCACCTGGAGGTGTCAGGAAGCCACGTGAGAGAGCAGCCTTTCTGCAAGGCTTCCACCCAGGCTTCCCACTTCCACTCACCCCTCTACCCTGGCCTTCCTGCATTTTGTCTAAGAGCCATTCAAAGATTCTGGTGCTGCCTCTCTCTTTCTCCCTTCACCAAATTCTCATGCAGTGATAGTTACAGTAAAATATTCACCAAGCATTTAAACTACAGTGTTCTTATTTGAGCCTCACAACACCCCCATGATGTAAGCATTTCCATTATGTCTAATTCACAAACTGAAGAAACTGAGGCTTAAAGAGGCCAACAAATCTGCCAGAAGTCACACTCTGTTAAGCGGCAGGACTCACCTTTGAACATGCGCTGCCTGGCTCCAGAGGATGCGCTCTGAACCACCTTACCTTCCTGCCTCAGAGTTCCCACAGACCTGTTTCTCCTCTTCCCCCACCTCACCTCAATATCCGAGATGGCTGATCTTAAAGAGCATGACCAGTTGACGAGCTGCCGGTTCCGGTACAACAGCCCTGCCTCGTAGAGTCGCACAAAAGCTTCAGTCACAGCCACTGAGGAGCCCTAGAATGACCTAAGCGTTCACATCCACAGCCCCTTCACAGCCCTTCACCCACAGGCTTGCCCACACTCTCGCCTGCAGAAATCTCTAAACGCCACCCACACCCCAACACCCGCAGGGACCAAAGCATCAAATGCTTACAGCATCCATGGTAAAACACTCTCGGTCCCAGTCCAAGGAGGCCCCCAGAGCTCGGAGCTGCTCACAGATCTCTCCACCTTTCCTGTTCCCAGAGAGAATACTTGTCAGCAAACACGTCCCAAGCAGCTGCTACGTACCAGGCCCAGCAATGCTGGGGGCTGGAGGGAAATAAAAAGTAGGTCTGGCATGGACCCAGCCTCTAGAAGCTATTGGAGACAAACACAAGACCTAGTAAGGAGCCTTCTATGATACTAAAACAAGCATAAAGTTCTACAATAACAGAGGAGGGGGCAGCCAATATGTGTGAAATCTAAGGAAGTTTCATAGAAAAGATGGCATTTGGTAACAGACTTGGAAGAATAAAAGTGATTTCAACAGATGGAAAGTGGGAATGGGTAAGTGGGAGGGTTGGTAAAATCTACACAAGGTAAAATGGGATAAGTAGAAGAAAAAGAAAAAAATTTAAAAGCATATGTATATATATATTTATATATTGTATATATATGCACACACATATATAGGTACATAAACACACATACATAATGGCTGGAGAATCTCAGCAAGTGCTAAGGGGCCTCAGACCTTATGTTTCTAAGGGATGTTAGGACTGGGGTTGGGAGAGCCACAGACTACAAGTTAGGAAAGAAAGTAGCTGAGGACCCAAGCCTCAAATATCTCAGCCCCCTCCATTCCTTCCCATCCCACTTACTCTTCCTTCCACTTCCACACCTCCCTAAGGAAGTCTTCCCGGCTCAGATCGTATCTCCTCATCCCCTGCTCCTTCCACAGCTGTTTCTCAACCACAGCCTACATTAGAATTAGGGGGCAAATGAACAGAGAACCAGGTTGCTTTGGAGAAACTCTTTTTTACACAAGAAAAGAAGGAAATCTCTTTTACACAAGAAAAGAAAAAGGTAGCAAAAGACATACTTGCGTGGCGATGCCCGCGTGATCTGAACCAGGGACCCATAGCACCTGATCCCCACGCATCCGATGCCTGCAACAGAAGCCCCCCCACATGAGTGCCCAAGCTTACATGTTTATCCTCACTTTTTTCCTACTTTCTACTTGCCTTCCAAGAACTCAAGAAGCCCCCAGCCCCTCTCACCAGCGCACAAGGACATCCTGTATGGCCACTGTGAGTGCATGGCCGATGTGCAGGGAGCCGGTGACATTAGGGGGTGGGATACACATTGAAAAGGTCTCTCCTGTGGCCTGTGGCAGCCGGGCCTAAAAGAAGTCAAAGGGCAGGAAAGGATTGGATGTTACCTGAGGGAACAGCACCCCCTGGCGTCCTCAAGGCAGAAAGAACTAAGGGAAGAACTGTCCTGCAAATGGGGGCAGTGGTGGGGGTGGGGGGTTGAAACTGCCAAGAGAAAGCTTCGGAGATGCTAAGGGCAGAAGATAAGCTCGTCTTTTCTGGACCAAGCTCTGCAATGTGGCTGTAAGGTCCAGATTCTGAAAGTCAGCTGTGCCCACCAACCTTACAGGCCACTCTGTCCTGGGAACAGTTTAGAACCCCTCCCTCCCACGTACTGACCTGATATTCTGGTTTGAAGAAGCCCTCTCGTACCCACCAGGGGTACCAGGCAGCCTCAACATATTGGGGGCTATACGCAGGAGGCAGCGACCCCGATACATCTGTGGAGACAGAGAAGAGCTCTACTAATTACCAAACCTTATCCCATGCTGCATTTAAACAGACAAATAGCAACAAGTGTGTAAATGAAAAAGCCTTCAAAGTTCCCCAGTTACCTTTCCTTTCACCGCGTTCTGTAGGGATTTCATACAATATTCTCTCCTTAGGAGTCCAGGCCTTACTAGATTCTGCAGGAGACTGGGGAAAGAGAGAGACTGAAGGAGGGTTTGCAATTCCCAGCATATCGCAGCCATCTCCCCCAGCCTCCCCAAGTCTTCTCAGAGACCCACATTGCAAGCTGTCTGACCCCTAACCTTGCTCTTCCTGATTATCCCAGCCTCCAGGGCCGCCTGCTTCTCTCGCAGGCGCTTCTGCTTTGCTTCATGGTTCCTCCGGGAGATGGGGGATCCATGGGGCTCCGGCTGGGTTGAAAGGGCATGGGACCTGGAGAGGCCCCACGAAGGCCTCAGCCCCCAAAGTGGTGGTCGAAAAGAAGCCAGAGACAAATGAGGCATCAGGAGTGCTTGGAAACGGGTCAAGATCTGTTTCAGACAGAATGTACATCAGGAAGACATGTTGTCTCTTCCTATTCTCTCCTCTTTAGCCCTTCTTCCTAGAAGCACTGCCCTGTGGTTACTCTAAATATCCGTTCTCTCCTACACAAACCCTTCCTCTAGGAGTTTAGTATTGACAGGGACAGTACCCAGAAATCATGGAGACGAGGTATGCTTTGGTGCAGAGTCGGAGACTTTGGCCCTCAACCCATGCATCTACGACACGGAGGTGACCGACAACACCTGAGGGGGCGGAATTCAGATATGACTGACATTGGCATGCCCGAGAGCCGGCGAGGAGTCCCGCCAGGGTCAGTGCGATCTTCGTACGCCAGGCCCCGAGCCTTCTCACCCATTCCACCGCGCGGCCCCGATCCCCGCAGCGCCCCCCACTCCCGTAAGCCGCCCCGGCGCACTCTCACCCGCCGGCCGTAGGCCCTGACAGCGCCGGTGCCCGCCGCGCGCGGTAACGTGACCAGCGATCAGCGCGGGGCCTCGAGGTGGGTCCTCAATCCCGCGCATGCGCAGCAGCCGGCCTCGTCCCTCCCCTCCCCTCCCGCGGCCCAATGGCAGTCCACGCCGACCGGCGCCAGTAGATGCGGGGAGGAGCCGGCGCCGCTCATTTCCTTTTCACAATTTTATTAATAAACAAGAAAAATACCAACGTGTATATCGAAAAAAAAAAAGAAAGAGCCAACAAACAATAACAACAACCCTGAGTCCTAAGGCCGTGACCGGCTCTGCTCGCCCGAGTTCCGGTCCCCGCACTCAGGAGCTGCCGGTCCCGCCCGGTCCCGGTCAGGAGTTGTGCTTTTGCCGCTTCCAGAAGCGCTTGACGTCGCTGTGCCCGGCCGGGGTCACTACCATGAGCCGCTTAGCCGAATTCTCGAATACGAGCACGCCGAGCTCCCGCGCGTGAGCCAGCAGCAGTTCAAAATCCACTTGCGACAGGAACTGGTTATACAGCACGCCTGGGGGCACAGGTCGGGAGGGAAGGAGAAAATCAGACGTGAGGCTCTGCGCTAGCGACCCAAGGAGTCTTCCCAGCCCCTTCCTGGCAGCCTCAGGCCACAAGTCTGGGATTGCAATCCGCTGCAATTTAAAACTATTCCTCTATGCTTGTCTCTTCCTGGCTCATCTTAAAACTAGCGTGTGGGTAGATGGAAATACTAGTGGTCAATGAGTGGGAAGGGGGAAGGGGTATGAGTTTTTTCTTTTTATTTTTTTCTGGAGTGATGCAAATGTTCTAAGAAATGATCATAGTGGTGAATATACAACTGTGTGATATTGTGAGTCACTGATAGTACACCAAGTAAGGAATGTTCATATGTTAAGAATGTTCGCGTTTGTATGGTGTTTTGTCAATAAAAATATTAAAAAACTAGTGTGACCCAGCCATATTCAGGAAGGCAATATAGCACAAAAACAAAACAAAAATTATTGTAGCTTATCACTCTCACTTTTCCTCTTCTAGCTAGTTTCAACTTGTGCCGGTTTGTGCCACATTATTTGCTGCCAACCACCCACCCCAAAATAGAAGTGTCTTGCCAGCTTTTCTCTCCCAGCTCATGGCAGTTAACAAAAAAATTAAATGCATGAAGAATTTTTTTCAGTTAGTCAAAACTGAATTGTCATTTCTCTGGCCATAACCAAGACTGAGCCATGGAAGCCACTCACCCTCTGTGAACCGGAGCCTGTCCCTTTCCAGCTCCCATAGCCGAATCTGGTCTGTGATGGTGGGGGGCAGCACAGGTGTCTGCAGGGGTGAACTATGGCTGTAAGGATTCAGGAATAGGGCCCCCAGGCAACCCCAGCACTTCTCTCATTCCCCAGGCTTGGATGCCCCTCTCTCTTTTCTATCATCTCAGCACCAGGTGCCTGAGGTTGCCAGCCTCCAGTATCTTAAGTGTACCTGTTTGAGCATCACTGGGTGGGCCCTTGTTCTTAGGAAGTGGATGATCTAGGAAAATAGAGAAGAATAGCATCAGAGCTAAGGTAAGAGGGCAGGAAAGCTCCCTGACCTAATGTCACAGGAACATCAAGTTACTCACAGCTAATCCCTCAATACTTGTGCCTGTTGCCAACCTGACCCATTCCTGTACAGCTGCTGTTCTTGCTGCTCCCACTGGTCATGTCTGCTATTCCCTCTCTGGCACATTTGCCTTTTCCAGTGTTCTTTTGTTTTTCTTTCTTTAAAATACTGGCTTTTTTCTTTTTTTTTTTTTTTTTTTAGCGCTTACTGCATGGCAGGCTCTGAGCTAAATGCTTTACCTTTATTCTCTCATTGACTCCTTCCAACAACCCTATGAGGTGAGGACTGTCATTATTTCTGTTTTCCAGATGAGGAAACTGAGGCTCACAGAAGTGAAACAATTAGGCTCAGTCTTCACAGTAGGAAGTGGTGACACTGAGACATAACATCCAGGGTTATACCTCCTCTTTCCATGCTTTTTCTTCTCAAGGGTCTTCCTATTCTTACACCTAGAGCTCTATCTCATATGCCCAGTGTTCAAACAAAGGCAAGCCACCCACCACCTACAGTAAAAGACCTGGTGCCAGCTTTCTATAATGTGATCACCCTGTTCCCCACAACCCAAGTGCAGGTCATCATCTGGTCCCCACCTCCCCCAGGTGTGGGGTACCTGCTGGGCTGTGATGCCACTGGCAATGGCCTGCTGTACACTCTCCCGGGTCACCTGTGCCACCACCATGTTGGGGAAGCGATAGAGCATCTCAGAGAAGAGGGCAATGAGGGCAATCTGCAGCTCCGACTCTGATCCAGGGATGAGAGAGAATGAGGAGGGACAGCCCCACATGCAGACACCCTCAAACCCTACCTTCAAGTGTAATGAGAAATGTCAGAGTACTCTGTAAACTGCCAGGTGCTAGGTGAATGGAAACAGAAATTGGCATCCCCTCCGGCCAACCACCCACCCCAAGCCTGCTTTTCCCAGCCTGCTCTCCCAGGAGTCCTCTGTCTGTCCTCACCTGTGTAGGCATACAGTCGGTAATTGGTCTCTACGACAATGAAGCCTGGTTGATGCACAGTGCCCCCAGCCCCAGAGACACCTGACGAGAGATTGATGGCCAGGCGCGTGGGATAGTAACGCCGGGATTTCCTCTGGAAAGGACAGAAGGGCAGGGCAGAGGGCCCTTGCTCAGGTGTCACTGCCCTACATCTTCCTGCCTGAGACATCAGATCCCTCACAGTCCAATCTCAACCCCCAACTTCTCTCCCCTGGGGAACCAAGTTTTCAGTCCTGGAAACTACTTCCTGCTCCTGCCTCCTGAGCCATCCCCAACCCTCCTTTTTAAAGGTCAAGATAACACACCACCATACTGTTCCCTAGAAGCCATGCATTTAGATGCTCATACCTTCCTCTGGAAAACAAGCCCAAACTCACGAAGATGTTGCAGAAAATTCAACAGTGAATCACTCATACCTTCCACAGAGTAATCCTGGGGAAGAAATTTGGTCAGCTGGTGTCCAAAACATATCCCATCCTTCCTCTCCTGACCCCACAGATTGTTTCCACTTGCCCCATCTCTGATCAGTCGGTATTTGTTCTTATTTTCTTGCTCTATTGCCCCACAACTGCGTTCCCCCCTTCCCATTTCCCTATCCCTCAATCTGCCTACCAAGCTCTCAGCTTCAGTTGCTTGCTTACCTTGCCCAAAGTAGAGAAGCTGAGCTGAAAGAGGAAGGAGAGAATCTCCACTAGATCCATGCCCCGGCTCTAGAAAGGAAAGTGGCAGGGAGGGGAACGGGAGGACAAAGAAAAGAAAATCAGGGCAGGGATCTCTCAGCAAAATGTTCCTGGGAACAGCATAGCATACTGGTAAGCAGCCCCTGGCCTCCTCACCTGGGCTGTCTGCAGATACTGCAGCATAAAGTACCAGAGCTGAGCAGGAGTGTCTAGAAGTAGGAATTGGAACCCAGCAGAAGTTATGCAGGGTGGCTCTCCAGGTTCAGTACTAGGACACACAGAGGGACAATGGTGGAGATATACAGAGAAAGGCCACCATTCCCACTTGCTCCCTCACATTTTTTCTTGGTACCTCTGGTTTTACTCTACTCAGCTTTCCTTTTTCATTTGACCTGCTCCAATCCTGACCCACTCCAGGTATCCAGTTTAGCAGGGACTCAAGGAGATGGTAAAGCAGGGAGCTGTTGTACCTCTGGCTTCCTCACCTCTTCATGAGTCCAGCCTGGCTGAGGAGCTGAGCCAAGTCCTGGCTAACGGCTGCACTGGGGGAGCCCACCATGAAGTGCAGCACCACCTGAATAACAGAAGAGAATGGAGAGACTAACACCTCTAAGGGCCATGGGTAAGTGGGAACACAAGCAGAGACACAGAGTCTCAAGTCCTCACCTCCCATCGTTCCTCAGCATACTTGTCCAGTGAGGGAACATCCCGGGCGTGCTTGTCTGGTCCTAGCTGACTTGTGTCATCAGACCAGGCCTTCCCCCTATGGCCAGGATATGCCAAGAGTAAGGAACCTGCCGCCCCTGCCCACATTTCACCCTCATCCCAATGGGCCATGAATGAGGGATATTTCCTTCACCACGCAGCTACACCCTGGTCCAACTTATTCCTAAAGGAGCTCCCAAAGGTGAAGCCCACAAGGTTCTAGGGAGGTCTCTCAGAAGCTCCCCATCCAGCTGTTTAATTTGCAGTTTGGGAAGAGATCCTGTCCTAGCTTGGGAAGAGATGGAAGTGACATACCCACCCAGAAGGGCAATGCGGAGATTCTGGCGGAAGACGGGATTGAGGATGAGGCCCTGGAGACCACCAGGGAGAAGCTGGGTGTGCCAGATACGGAGTCCACTCAGCAGACTTGTACTTTCCTCCTGTGCCCTGGAACAGAAGCAGAGAGTGGGGTTTCTGGAGAACAAGAAGGAGGCCTACACAGGCATCCATTTCTGCCTTTTCTCAATGGATGATTCCTGGAACACAGAATGAAATCAGTGTCTTCTTAAGACAAATTTCTTTACTATAAATTTCCTTTACTATAAGACTTAAAAGTCTATACATGTCATGACTTGCTCTATTGCCAAGAAGAAAAATACAGTAGGCAGAGTTTCTTAAAATTACTTAATTATGAATTTTGTAGTATACCCATTAATATTTCCTGGAAGTGACCCAAGAAACAGCAGTTCGGGAAATACAGCTGTTAAGAAATGTGTATCTAGATAGAGGAAAATGTTGGGAGATATCTTATGAATCTTACAACTGGAGGTGGTTTTATGGACCTTAAACCTAAAGCAAGAACACTGAAGAAGGAAATAAATAAATGGGAGCTCCTCAAAATTAAACACTTTTGTGCATCAGAGAACTTCATCAAGAAAGTAGAAAGACAGCCTACACAATGGGAGACAATATTTGGAAACGACATATCAGATAAAGGTCTAGTATCCAGAATTTATAAAGAGATTGTTCATCTCAACAACAAAAAGACAGCCAACCCAATTACAAAATGGGAAAAAGACTTGAACAGACACCTCTCAGAAGAGGAAATACGGATGGCCAAGAGGCACATGAAGAGATGCTCAATGTCCCTGGCCATTAGAGAAATGCAAATCAAAACCACAATGAGATATCATCTCACACCCACCAGAATGGCCATTATCAACAAAACAGAAAATGACAAGTGCTGGAGAGGATGCGGAGAAAGAGGCACACTTATCCACTGTTGGTGGGAATGTCAAAGGGTGCAACCACTGTGGAAGGCAGTTTGGCGGTTCCTCAAAAAGCTGAATATAGAATTGCCATACGACCCAGCAATACCATTGCTAGGTATCTACTCAAAGGACTTAAGGGCAAAGACACAAACGGACATTTGCACACCAATGTTTATAGCAGCGTTGTTTGCAATTGCAAAGAGATGGAAACAGCCAAAATCTCCATCAACAGAAGAGTGGCTAAACAAACTGTGGTATATACATACGATGGAATATTATGCAGCTTTAAGACAAGATAAACTTATGAACCATGTAATAACATGGATGGACCTAGAGAATATTATGCTGAGTGAATCCAGCCAAAAACTAAAGGACAAATACTGTATGGTCCCACTGATGTGAACAGACATTCGAGAATAAACTTGAAATATGTCATTGGTAACAGAGTTCAGCAGGAGTTAGAAACAGGGTAAGACAATGGGTAATTGAAGCTGAAGGGATACAGACTGTGCAACAGGACTAGATACAAAAACTCAAAAATGGACAGCACAATAATACCTAATTGTAAAGTAATCATGTTAAAATACTGAATGAAGCTGCATCTGAGCTATAGGGTTTTTTTTGTTTTTGTTTGCTTGTTGGTTTGTTTGTTGTTGTTTTTTTTTACTATTACTACTACTTTTATTTCTTTTCTTTACATTAACATTTTATATCTTTTTCTGTTGTGTTGCTAGTTCCTCTAAACCGATGCAAATGTACTAAGAAACAATGATCATGCATCTATGTGATGATGTTAAGGATTACTGAGTGCATATGTAGAATGGTATGATTTCTAAATGTTGTGTTAATTTCTTTTTTTTTTTCCGTTAATAAAAAATAAAAAAAAATAAAAAATAAAAAAAAAAGAAATGTGTATCTATCTGAGGATGCATTGGAAACTCACTTGCTAAATTCCTTCTTCACCCACAGGGCTACAGCAGCTTGTGGTAAAGGCTGTTCCAGAAAGAGCATACGCATAACCCAGTTCTTAGCTAAAGATGGGAGCTCCCTGTAGAAAGTAGAGGTCAAATGTTATCATCAGAAGCTGATTTATATCTATAATTGCCTCCAAGAACCTCTCAAATATTTCATCTCACCTCCTTACACACACAAATACAAGTCCTTACAAGTGCCGGTGCCCCCCAAATCTCAAAAGTCCATTCGTTTTGGTCTGCCACCCTTTGGAGTAATCTCCAAGAACCCTCAGGGTTAACTTATTCCAGTCTGCAGGCTCCCATTACATTTCCCCACCATGGTCCTTGCCATGAAGAGGTCCTCACCTGAAGACAGCCAGACAGGTGGCAGGGTGCCCATACAATCGGTCCAATACCCCTGGGCTCAAACCCCCTAAGAATTCCTGCAGGTTCCGGCATTGTAGGTGTACTCGGTTCAGTCCACCCCGTGTGGGGGTGCTCTCCATCACCTGAGAGACGCCAAATATTAGAAGCACATCCCCACCATCCATGACTATGTCTCCCCTCACCTTTCTCATCAGAATTCCAGATCCCTCCACCCCTACCCCCACCCTAAATAACCCAGGTTTTCTGTGGCTCCCTCTTCCATATGCCACTCATCTCATGTTACTTCAAAATCTGACCAGCCTCCTCTCCTTTCCTGCCTCCTCAACCCACTTCTGTCCTCAACTTCAGTCTTCTCTGTTTCCAGGTGACAGAATTAATGATCATTTTGTATTTCAATGACTTGTCTTATCTTTAATTGAGCAGTTGAGCCCGATTTGCTTTCATCCCAGCCCCTCCTGGCCAGATCAACCTGTGAGATGCAAATCTGTCAGTCCTTCCCACCTTCTATTTCTTCGCCCTGCGTCTCTTGCTAAGCATCACAATAAACTACCTCTGCCCTCCATGTCTCGCCAATCGAATTCCACCTTTCTCCCTCCCCCCCAAGTCTCTTTCACCCCATTCACTCTGACCCCACACCGTCCTATGTCCTAACTTTTCCTCTACTTTCCTCCCACTCCGCGCCTTTCACCCAACTCTGCCTGATACCTCCGCCACCCCACCTTCCCAGGGCTGCCTCACCACTTTGTTGATCCCACCTCGTGCACCCCGAGTCTCGAGCGGTCGCTTAATCGGAGCCAATGTTTCGCAGTAGCTCCTGGGAATAGGGGAAAGAATGGTGAAAAATACGAGAAAAAAAAAATGGGGAGAAGAACGAAAGACTCCACAGACAGGAGCCGAGAGGGACGGATTCAGAAGAGGAGTGGAAAAGTGGAAAGGCAAGAATAAGTGCTGCACCCGCCTGTCGCGGGGCATGCTGGGAATTGGAGTCTGGTCCTCGCTCGCTCCCATCGGGCTCGCACGCGCATGACTACAACTCCCGACAGGCACCGCGGAGAAGCGAGCCGGGGAGAGGCTGGTTTTAATGGAGAGAGCCGAGGACGCCAGGCCGGGCCGATTGGTTCCGCTGCTCACTCCGCCCACGCTGATAACGGCGCTGCTCACCGGCCTTAGCGGGAGGCGGGACCCGGGAGTAGATGGGCCGCTTGGAGGAAGCGCGCTGAGATGCGGCGGCGGTGAGACGCTTAGGCTTATAGATACACGAAACTGGGTTCCTTGAGCTCATTTACACCCCCCTAAAATTGTCATAAAGCACACTCCTAAAGTGTTTTCGCGAGTTAGGTGTTAACACGACCCATTACGCCTTACTTGGCATGTAAATCTTAATTTCCACCTCCACCACGCTTACACCGTTTATTAGAAGGTCCTGATAAATACAATTTCTTAAAGAAGCCAGTCGTTTGCTCTGATTTGATTTTCGAACCTACTGCAGGGAAAGGGAAAGGAATGTCTTCAGTCGAGACCAGAGCTACGCGTTTCCCCAAGTTTCTGTGAGGCGACCTTTGTTCTTTCCACTTTACAGACGAGAAAACCCAAGCTCAGCGAGATGAAGAAATTTGCCCACGTATGAGACAGCTACGAAGTGATGAGGCTGGGTTTTGAGACGCGTTTACAAGGAAGCGAGGGACCGAAGACCAAAATGCTAAGGACAGCCTAAGACTTCGTTAGCCTTTGCAGCTGGTACATGTTATCTTCTTGTTCCCTGTTTCTGTGGCAGTCAGTGTTTAAAATCCTCAAAGCATGACAGAGAACTGATAAAGCTTCTTTATGGCACAAGGTAAAGAAAGTCAAAATACAAATTATAGCCTGGGAAGAAATGTTTGATAAAACAGATAAAATGCAGAAAACTTACAGAGCAGTAAGAAAAAGGAACAGTGCAATGAAAAGATCTGCAAAAGAGAGGAACAGGCAAAAAGCAGAAGAAATACAAATGCCTTATAAATAGAGGAACAATTTGCAGCTTCACTAGTAATTAAGGAAAAGTAAATTATGAAACAAAATATGGTAAATTAAAGAGACAATAAAATGTCAGATTAGGAAAAAAATGAAGTTAAGGGTTGACAACGTCAGTGCTGGCCAGGATGTAAGAGCATACACATACACTTGTGTTGAAGATTGGCATATGCACGCCTTTTTAAGGGTAATGTGGCAGTATCTAGCAATATTTTAATGTGACTTAGCAACTCCAGCTTTAAGGATATATCACACTGAAGTTCTCCCACATGGGTGCAGGAATATACATGCAGAGATGTTTAGTGAGGCATGTTTGTTGTTGTATTATGAAAGCAATGGAAACAACCCAGATGTCTGCCCTCGGGGTCGGTTATATAAAACGTGCATAGTCCCAACAATGTAAGATACTGGGCAACACTTTGAAAGGAGGCCAGGTATATTTAGTGGCCTGGAGCTATCTATGGCCTATCAGCAAGGGGAGAAAAGCAGATTACAAAATGGTGTACATAAATTAATGGCACCTTTGTAAACAGATTTTAGGCATGTGTAAAACTGAAAGGCCATTTGGTTCGTTTTGGAGGGAGCAGACAAAGGCCAACTGGGCAGACCTCTTGGCGAGCCCTGCTCTACGGGATGCAGTGGGTGAGGGCAAGATGTCCAGTGGCAGGAACTGAGCACATAACTGTTCCTGGAACTGAACTTAAGGAAGAAAATCAGCTTGCTGGGCCTGACAGGGGGCCTGGGGGCTGAAATTGTGGAAGGAGCTCCCTGATAGAGGGTTGTCCAGTCTGTGCTTGGAAATGCCCTGCTATGGAGAGCTCACAACCTCCTCCCAACAGACAGCTTCCTGGACAGAAAGAACATAGAGCCACCCTTTAGCATGCTTCCCACCCAGTGCCGCCATCTGCTGGCTATGCAAGTTTAGGCATGTTGCTTAACCTAATACTCTTCATTGTGAAATAAGTAGGATACCTAACAAATATTCATCATCATTACTGATTTCTATAACTTTCACGTATTGACCCTGGTTCCCTAGCTACACAGAGTAATCCAATCCCTTATATTAACCTTTAGATATTTGACAAAAGTTCTTTCTTTCAACCAGTATTTACTGATACCTTTCAACCAGTATTTACTGAACTTGCCCTTGTGGAGCTTAGTCTAGTGGGAAAGGCAGGTATAAGAAAGTATATGTGCACAAATACATGTAAAATCGCACCTGTAAAAGTGCTACAAAGAAGAGATTGATGGGCTCTGAGAGTATCAGTAGAGGATTTGACCTGGTTAGGGAGGTGAGGTACGGCTGCTGAAGGGCAAGTAGAAGTTAACAGGACAAAGACAGCAGGCACGGTCCAGCTGAAGGAATAGCATGCTACAAAGGCTCTGGGCAGGAGGAACTGTGACATGTTGGAAGAGCTGAAAGAAGGCTAGGGATGCCTAGAGGAGAGGTCAGAGAAGGACTCTAGAGAGGTAGGTGTGTGTGGCCCACACTTGGCCAGAAGATGTTATTTTTTATTCTAAGATCAATGGTTTTGAAATAAAGGAGCAGAGTCGGACATGTGTGTTTTGTTTTGTTTTTTAATTACTCTGGCTGCAGTGCCAAAAGGAAACCACAGCGGAACAGGAGCAGATCTGGGGGTGACCGGCTAGGAGACTGCAGCGGTTCAGGCAAGAGGGCGGTAGCCCGTGTCGGGACAATGATGGAGATGGTGGGAAATGAATGAGTTAAAGGGAAACTGGGGCAGCATAATCAACAAGTCTTCATGGACAGACTGGACTTGGGAAGTGAGAGTAAGGGGGGAGGAGGTGTTAAGAAGAACTGCCTGGTTTCTGGCTTGTCCAGTTGAGTGGATGATGATTTACTGAGTCAAGAAACCAGGGAGGAGGAACAGGTTTGGACATGCTGAAATTGACATTCAAATAAACTTCAGGTGGTTATTGAGGTCTAGAGCTCAAAAGAGAGTTCCAGGCTTACCGCTATGGCTTCCATTGCTCGCCGTTCTGGGTCTGGCCTTGAAACTCCAACCTGTGGGCGCCCGTCTTAAATTGTGGTACACAGTGGTCTGACCTGTGTAGGTTTCAGTAGGACTGTTAGACCTGACCCCCGAGAGCCTGTTCATTCAACGTAAGACTAAAGTATCTTTTATTGGTGTGCTCATTATCCAGTTGACTCGCTTTGAGAATAGCATCAACCAAATACCCCAGGGTCTTTATTTCTCATGAACTGCTAGCAATACGTGTCTGCCCAGTCCGATACTTGCAACTATTTTTGGTGGCTGTTTTTTTTTTATTTATTATTATTTTTTTACCTCCTCCCTTTCCAGCCAAATCTGTACTCTTTGTTAAATGCTCTCTTGGTGGTTGTGACTCATCCTTCCAGGCCTCTGAGATAATTTAGGCTCTGGGTTCTGGCTTCTATCCAAACAGTTCGAACCTATTGGGCTATTTGTACAGTTCATCAGCCTAATCTAAATTAGGCTGGACTTCACCTGGACCTCCCAGATCCTGAGAGGGTCCTAGAATTTGGGTAAGAAAAAAAGGTTACACCTTTGTTTTTCCTAACCTCTGACTGAAACACTTCCTTCAATTATGAACATAGAAAACCCCACTGAAAATCAGTACCTGTGGCTTGTCACTAATAGGACATCACAGGTATTTTTATATCTCATTACAGCTGTTGTGGAACTCTCAAAATATTCTTCATGCTCATGGGCACATGAAAATGTCAGCAGTTAGCACAACTCCTGCTGGATGTTAATATTAAATATATTTAAAAGAAACATATACTACTGCATCACCTTTCAAAAAACATTTTGGTAACTGTTTCAATTAGTTTTCCTTGTAATCCTATGTATTTGTCTTATGGGTTTTAAAAGTATGATTCTGAAGAAGAATCCGGAGGCCTCTGCAGAGTGCCCAAGGGGTCCGAGGCACAGTAAAGGTTAGGGACCCCTGGCCTAATCCACCTCCCCAACCAGTGTGGGGGCCAGGTCTCCCACAGAGCACTGCCCGCTTCCCTCCTGGTTCACACGTCCACACATGCATGCATTCTAATCCACCTCCCCAACCAGTGTGGGGGCCGGGTCTCCCGCAGAGCACTGCCCGCTTCCCTCCTGGCTCACACGTCCACACATGCATGCATTCTCCCGAGGTCCCACAGGCAAGGGTCTGGGTTATATAGAAATAGAACCCAATACCGGGCAAACAGGTAGTTGGAAATGGGATGGGGAGGGGATGGAAAAGAGATGAGGGAAGCAAAGGAAATGGGTTGAGGGGGGTGAGGGGTACTGGAGGCAGGTTTTACTGAAACCTCAAAAAACCCAACACACAGCTGTGGAAAACTCAACCTTTATTATTACCTGCCTAGCGCAGGGGATTAAAATTGCCTCAGCTAGGTCCATATATTAGTGTAAAAATCTGTGTCTCTCCCCCCAAAAATGTACAAACCCCAAGTGATTATAGAAAAACCAATGTGGCAGCTACTATAGAGATGTCCGTCCCCAGGGCCGTTGCTCCCTCTCTCCCCCTAATCCCAGTATTTATTCCACAGAAACATACAGGCGTAGAGAAATTCTAACTCCAACAGGGCAGGTGGGAAGCAGGGATAGTTGAGGGGTGGGAGCAGGGATTGCCCCAGGTCCAGTGTTTTAGGGGAGGGAGGAGGGAGAAGCCAATGTAGAGGACAATTCCAGAAGTGGGCGCAAGGGAACATCTTCCTCCTTTTCTTGTCCTCCTTGCCCCACACATTCTCAGCCAGTGGTGTCCAGTGTGTGACAGGAAGAGAGAGAGGCTTAGGGGCCACAGCCATCTCTCTAGGAAACAGTGTTGTCCAGTGGGGCCCAGGCACCCCCTTGGGCCGTGTCCAGTGTCTGCCCTATATTTGCCCCAAGGAATAGCTAGAGAAAAGGTCAAGGAGAATCCCATCCACAGGGCCAGCTGGGTGGGAGGCAAAGGCTTCTAGGAGAGGAGGTGGAGATGGAAGGAGGGACAGGAAGGAGGCATGACAGCATGTCCGGGGAAGGGAGGGCAGCAGCTCCCTGGGCAGGCCCAGCCCACCTGTGGTCATACTGCCTCTCTCACGGTCAGGAGGGGTAATGGGGTGGGGTGCCGTTGCCTCCTCCTGTTTTAGGGCCGCTGGCTTCCCCTGAGGAGCGTGCAGCTGAATGCTGGGATTCATACTGTGTTGACTACATCCTCTGCCAGAAACCGATGCAGCTGGGAAAAGGGTGGCCGCTGCTCAGGCTCCCGGCTCCAGCACTGAAGCATCAGCTCATACAGGCCCAGGGGGCAGGCAGGAGGCCGGGACAGGTATACCTGCGTTGTGGCAAGACAGGTGAGCAAATGTTCTTTAGTCCCCAAGATGGCAGGCTCTGCCTCTCCTGCTTTCCCCCCACCCCAGCTTCCCTCCCCTCCCCTCTGACCTGCCGGCCCTGGTCCCGGAAGAATTCCCCCGCATTCTCGATGACTTGCTCGTCAGTAAGCTGCCCAAAGGGCTGAGCCCGGCAGAGCATCAGTACCTCCCACAGGGTCACCCCAAAGGCCCACACGTCACTTGCCGTCGTGAACTTCCCCTGGCACGTGGAGAAGGCAACAGAAGCAGAGAAGGCCATCAGCCAACGTAGACCCATCACATCCACTCAGCACTGCATTGCCCCCTGACCCCTACCAGCCTTAACCCCTGCCCACTGTAGGATCAGCACTCCCCTTAGCTGCCCACCATCCTTAACAAGCCTGCTCCTCTCTCTCGGGCTCTGCCTCCTTTCTTCAAGCTCTAGGCCTCTCTCCTGGGCCCTGGCCCACCTCTTCCTTCCTCCATGCTAACTCCCTACCCTGCCTCCATTTTCTGATCCTTACCCCTTTACCTCCCACCCAGCCCCTCTATCTTGGTCTTCCTCTCTCATGCCCTCTGCCACCATGACTTCACCCCTTCATTTTGGCTCCTGGACCCTTCTCCCATCACACCATGGCTCCCCACTTTCTCCAGTCCCTTGAGCCAGGAGGAACCTCCCAGAGCATTCATTAGTCCAGACCCTCATTTTACAGAGAAGGAAACCTGAGTCCAGAGAAGGCGACTGACAGAGCGAGACCATGGGGCTGGGAGAGGCAGGACCCCTGCCTCTGCCCGCCTGCACCAGCCTCCCGGGGTGCTCACCATGAGGATGCACTCCCAGGCCATCCAGCGGATGGGCAGCACCGCCCGGCCCTGCACGCGGTAATAGTCCCCGGCATAGAGGTTCCGGCTCATGCCGAAGTCGGCAATTTTGATGGTGAAATTTTCCCCAACCAGGCAGTTCCTCGTGGCCAGGTCCCGATGCACGAAGTTGAGCGTGGCCAGGTAGCGCATGCCTGAGGCGATCTGCGCCGCCACATGCAACAGCACCGGGTAGCTGCAGCCGGGGCCCACAGCAGGGGGTCACCGGGGAGCAGTCCCAGGCGCCTCCTACTCCACGGGTTCCCATGGAGGGTAGGACGGGGCCTCCTCTTGCAGGCACCAGGTCGCACCTGCTCCCAAGGGGAAATGGCATACCCATGGGGCCTGCCTACGCCTCCCGGAGCCCTCTTTTAATATACTCCCCAGTCTGGTCTCAGAGGGAACAAGGGTGAGAAAGAGCAGAAGGGAAATCCGTAGCAGGGTCCAAACCCCTTCACCACCTCTTCCATCGTAATCCCCGGCCTGTCCCTCAAACTCCTGGATTAACATGGTCACATGTTCCTCATTCTAGGCTCCTCTTAGAACCTCTGTCTGCTCCGGCCCCCACTACCCCACGGTCCCCTTTTTCGCTACAGACTGGGGCAGGATGAGAGGAGACCTCCTTGGGGAGCTGTCAGGGAAGGCCCGGCAGTGGGTCAGCAGATTACCTGATGGTGGGCCCTTGGGCAGCCTCGCCATCCCCAGGTGCCCCCTCAGCTGCCTTGTCCTCCAGCTGGTGGGCACTGAGGAACTGGTTAAGGTCACCGTTCTCCATGTAGTCAGTGATCATGCAGAGAGGGTCGTCCTGCACACACACGCCCAGCAGGCGGATGATGTTCGGGTCCTTGAGCCTGGACATGATCTTCACCTCCTTCAGGAAGTCATTTCTGGAGGAGCAGGAGGGAGGTGGCAGGGAAGGCCGCAGGGCGACGTGCCCCTCACCCCCTGCTCATGTGAGCCCATTGCCACTAGTTAGAGCACAGTCTGGGCCGTGAGCCTCCTCCCCCAAGACCTGGCCTCCTTCCCCAGACACTACCCCTCTGTCATCGTGACCATATTCCCCTCTGGACTGCTCCCCACTCCGCATGCTCCCCACTTCCAGATGCCATCCCTGGCACACACCTGGCATTCTTGGTGGCATCTGGCCGTAGGATCTTGACAGCTACCAGCAAGGGGTGTCCCTTGCGCACATGAAGGGGAAAATCCAGACTGACCAGATCTTGAGGGCTTTCTACCTCACACAGGTGTACCTGGAGAAAGAAGGTCATTAGCTATGAGGTCACAAGGTTCACCAAGGTCAGAGGGCCGAGTGGGATAACACCCTACCCGCCTGAGGTTCCTGGCCAAGGGGGATGTGCAGGCATGGCATCAGAGGCCTGGCCAGGTCGGACACTGTCCATGGCTGGGTGGGAGTCCTCCTTACCTCGCCGAACTGGCCCTCGCCAAGCTTCTCCTTGAAGCGGAGCCGCGACCGGGGGAAATCCACTCTGGGAGGCCCGTCCCCGACCACCCCAGGGGGCAGTGCGGGAACAGCATACGTGTTGCCCCCAGTGACACCCTGCAGGGTAACAATGTCAGCCTCGGCATAATGGGGGACGCTGTTCTGGGGAGGTGGGGGCAGCAGCGGGGCGCCCGACTTCTCGGGCTCCATATAGTCCCCACTGCAGGCTGCAGGGTGAGGGGAAAGAAGAAAGAACGAGGCATCAGCAACCACGCAGCAGCCCCCCAGAACCATGGTTCCCCAGACCCCAAACACCTTAGAGGCCCCCGTGCTCCCCCAGCAGGGTCAGAGACTGGGTCTGCAGCAACCCTTATCTTCCCTGGACTTCCACCCCTTAACCTCAACCCAGAGAGAAGATGCTGGCAGGGGTGATGACAGCTGTTCCAGAGGGTAGTTTCGGAGCAGTGGAAATAGTTGAGCAAAGAATGCCATCAAGTCTTTTTCTCTAGGGCTCTCCCAGCACAGCCCAAGAGACCATGAGGTAAGTGTTCACTGGAAGAGGAATTCCTCTACCAACTATCAGAAAGAAGGATGGTCCACGCCATCCAATTACCCCCCACTTTCCAAACCCTTGTCCTCCCCATCCCCAGCTCCTTCCCCTTCACTTAGCTTGTTCTACCCTCTGCTTTCAGCCTGGCCCCTCTATGGCATGCTGCCCATCCCTCCCTGTCCCAACACACCAAGCTCGAAGACAAGCAGAGACAGGGCACACAGAGAGAGGGAAAGGGTCACAGTTCCTCAGAGCCCTCACAACAAGGAATCTACAGACAGAAGGAGAAGAAGCAGAGCGGTCCCCTCAGCCCCGGGGAGGAGCAACAACGAGAGGGCAACACCAAGGAGAGGAGCAGACAGGAAGGATGGGGACGTGAGCCTTCACCTCTGAGACTGCAGAGAGAGGACACATGAGGGGAGGGGCAAGCGCCCAGAGTGAGAGGCCCTCCTCCTCACAGCTCTAGAGAGAGGGGAGAATAAAGGAGGGGTTACAGGAGAGCCTGCGGCCACCACAACCACCTCCTCTCTGGCTCTGGGGAGCTGAAGAAATGAGGTGGAAAAGGAGGAGGGGAGCAGCGCCGAGAACCAGTAAGCTTTCAACTCCTCAGCTCAAGGGGAGGCCTTAAAAAGGAACACGAAGCAGCAGAGGAGAGCTAAGGGCACAAGAGCATCTTCCTCGGGAGCTCAGGAGAGCAGAGAGGCCACAGTGGGCAGAGGAGGGAGTGCAAGGTGTGAGGACTTTTGCCAGCCCCCGTGAGGGTCTGGGGAGCCTGGCAGAGCCCAGGGACAGAGGGGCTTACCCTGGGTGTTGGTGGGTTTGGCCCAGGCGGGTGTGGGGGGGCCCGGGACTCGAGGGGGACGGGCGTAAGTGGCCAGAAGGAGGCGGTAGGCCGGATTGGAGAGCAGCAACGCTGTCGGGAGAAGGAGGGGGGAGACACGGGGAAGGGATGAGACTCGAGGCTAGACAGACAGGGAGACCCAAAATAGGGCAAGACCGTGGCTGATGGGGGAAAAAGTGCTAAGAGACAGAAACAGGATAAAACAAAGACCAAGAGAGTGATGGACTGATGGACAGATGGACGGATGGATGGATGGTTGGACAGATGGATGGATGGATGGATGGATGGATGGATGGATGGATGGATGGATGGATGGATGGATGGAATGATGATAGAGGATGGAGGGATGATGTGTAATGAAAGGTAAATGATGGATGATGGAGGGATAATGGGCAGATGACTAAAGGAAGGATGGAGGGATGGATAGAATGGACATGGCAAGTCTGGGAGAAAGGAAAGGGAACAGGGAGACACAAGGAGAGGGCCCAATAGAGAAGAGAGACAGATGCATGTCTAGGGCACAGAGACAGGATGAGACTGCTGAGGGTTATGGGCAATTCTCAAGGTAGACTATATGGCAAGAACATAGAGTAATATGGAAGGTGACCAGGGTACAGAAACAAGAAGGAAAATGAGTTGAAACTAGGAGAACAGGAAAAGGGAATAATAAAGGAGAGGGAAAGGCATACAATAAGAGAACAGGCAGACAGAGAGGACGGAGGTAGGCACGGAACAAGGCAATACTTACCTGAGCCATTGGGGACAGTGGGAGCCGAGGGGGGTGGGTTCCCACGAGGCCGGGGCTCCTGGTAAGGGGGTGGCTCTCGAGGGCCTGGGCGGTTGTTGATGAGGATGGTGTCCCCAGGGACAGAGAGATGAACCGTCAGCTCTTCGTCCAACACCCGACGCTCAGCCTTGACAGGGAATGGGGAGTGTCAACCACAACCACTGCTTAGCACGCCCGTCTGGTCTCTGCATTAAGTGTGGACTTAGGTTTTCCCCTTGAGTCCTCATAACAGTCCTAGAGTTGTAGCCATTAGTGTCATTTTTACAGGTAGAGAAACTGAGGTTCAAAGGCATTGGAGTAACTTGTCCAATGTCCCACAAGGGGATCTCCACCCAAATCTGAGCCACCTGTAATTATCAGCCTTCATACCACGGGACTGTGGCCCAGAAGACGTGGGGTGGGGCATGCCAGACTTCTTCCATCGGCCCCTCCAGCTCTACTCTCTACCTTTCTACATCCTGCTTCTGCCCAAAAAGGCTGACCAACGTGGACTGCATCAACAGGCTCTTGGCTGGGTTTGGCCAGAGAGGAACCCCAGTAGGAGTTTAAAAGGAAGGCAGAAAATGAAGTCAGGTTACTTATTCCCTGGTCCCTCCCTGGGAAGGGGACTGGGCTAGCGGCATCCCTGCACCCGTGCTCTCTGAGGACACCCTCTCCAGAGATGCACAACTCCCAGATTCCAGTAACTGCCTTTTCATGCCGGCAGGCGCTGTAATGGAGAGAGCTCTGCTGTGACTACTCCCTGTGATATCTGTATGCCCTGCCCACTCCTTTGTAAGTAGGCCCAGTACTAAGTCCCCTTCACTAATCTGACTTGCCCCATGTTCCCTGATGGACCCTAATTCCTGCAGGGGCCCAGGCCCCATCCTGCCAGGGTCCTCGCCAGGCTGCCCCGGCCCTGCCCACCTTGCTGAGCAGCCGGCGCCAGTGCAGCCGCCACAGCATGAGGGCGATGATGAGCAGGAGAAGCAGGATGATGGCCACCAGGCAGCCGACCAGGATGGCGCTCGGGCTCCCCTCTGCCTTGGCCACAGGCTGCTGGCCCCTGGGCTCCAGCTCTGGTGGGGGCAGAAATGTCAGAAACCCAGGGGGCTTCCCACCGGCGGCAGGGTAGCCCAGGGCGAAGGGGGGAGGCCTCAGGGGCGGCTCACCCAAGCTACTGAAGTTGGTGGGTGGGGGGCCTGGGGGCCACCAGGGGGCTGGCGGCAAGGTGCCCCCCAGAGCCGGAGAAGAGTCATTCACAACATCTGGGGAGAAGGGAGAGAAGAAAGGAGGGGATCAGGTGAGGAGGAGGCGAAAGGGGGTGTACTTGCATGAGACCTAGAGTGCTGAGTCGTTGGGTGAAGGAAGGAGGGCAGGTGTGAGCACTCTATTTATAACAAGGGACCAGGTGTTGGGGACAGGGTCCCCTGCAGAGTCCCTGCAGTGACCGAAGGGAACCCTTTGGTTGCTGGATGGTGGGGAAGTGGAAGCCTCCTGGGGGGAGGGCCCTGGGTATTAAGGCTTGGAAAAGAGCCTATTTCCCAACTACTACGGAAGTGTTTCAATAGTTTCACAATCAATACTTTCACACTGACTCAAGACCAGTCATGAGTGAGGGGCTTATGAAGAAAAGACAGAGATATGTGGGAGGCAGGAGGAAGGAAAGGAGGGGTCCAAATAATTTTGGGCACCCTTGGTTGGTAAGTCTCATGGCTGACGGGTGGAGCTGGTGACTGAGGGAAAATCCTATCAGTTGGCCACGCCAGGAGTGAGGATTGGATGTAGACCAGGGGCTTACCAGAGATGAAGGCAATTTCGCTGAGGAGTAGCCAAGGCCCCGCAAAGAGGAAGCGGCACTGCAGAAAGCGGCCTACGCGGCCACCCAAGGGTACCAAGACAGCCCGGGCTCTGGGGTCCCCCAAGCTGCCCCCCAGAGCATGGCGCACGGGCTCCCCCTCCCAGGCCATGGCAGGTCCCCGCTTGAAGTGACACTCCACCCCTCCAGGCAGGCGGGCTCCCAACGTGTGCATGTTGTTGCAGTGGACCTGTGGGGAAGATGGTGGGGGGCACGGAGGGTACAGGGTCAAGACCAGGAGGGTCCCAGCAGGCACCCCACAGCACCCACCCTAGCCTCGGAGCACCCCCTGCTGTAAGCCAGACCCACTCACCTCCATGGCCTGGAAGGTCCTCAGCCTGTCAAATTCAAATTCCATCCCCACGTAGCCGCTGGGGAAGCTGTGGTTGCTCCATCCCACGTAGTCATAGCCAGGCCAGACCCGCAGCTCCTGGCTCTTCCTGAAGTCATCCAGCCCTACCACACCGTCCGCCAGCTGGCCCAGACCCCCATACTGCAGCCTGGGAGGATGGGGACAGAGAAAAGAGGATGGGCAAGGAGGGGATGTCACCAATCCAAGTGCTCCGGCCAGCCTGGCCCCCTCCGCTGGTCCCCTTCCTCCCCAGCTCCTGCCCCAACCTCATGCACTCTCTTCCCCAGCCCCCAGGCCCATCACGAGTGCTTTGCAGGTTGCACACTATACAAAGGCGCCACCTCTAAGGAGAGTCATTCAGTTTATGATGTGCATGTTTATTGTCATCACTGCCAACAGATGTTATCTTGGAGAAGGGGTGCCTTGTCTTAATTTGCATGAAGGTGTTATAGGGGCTGGTGGTGGCCCTACTTTCCTCCACTCCTGGTTCGATCCCTTGAGGTCCCATCTAGCCACCCTGTCCCCAGCCCTTCCAGCTCACTGCCTAGACAACTGGCCACCTCCCCCACCCCAGTTCAGCCCTCCCACCCACCCCAGGTCCAGGTCCTGAAGGGTCTCTTCTCTCACCCGCCAACAGTGTGCCCATCATAGGTGGAGTCGTTGAGGTGCACGGCCTCTGACAGGTACATCGTCTGCCCCACGGGGGCCGTGTAAGACAGGAGCCCATCTGGGCAGCATGGGAGGCAGAGTGTTAGAGGAGGGAAGTTTCCATGCCCCGGCCCCTGCTCACACCCTCTGAGGCCCACTGACATGGAGGAGGCAATGCTGGGCAGTCCCATCCTTGCTGGGAATAACAGCCTCCCGACAGGTAAAAGAGGGTCAGGGTTACTCTCTCCCCATTCCCCACCGCCCACCCCCAGAACAGCATATGGATTCTCGGGGGGCTGAACTCCTCACCCCTCCAGAGGCAGCCATAGAGCTCCACTCGCAGACAGACGCTCATGACCCGGTCAGCCCGGGGATAGAAGCGAACCAGCCGGGCCACCATGGGGGGCCCGAGGTCCTTTAGCACCACTCCTCCAGGGTCCTCGTTGCCTGAGATCACCTGCGGGCCAGGAAAGAGCATGGATGACTGGGAAGGGCTCCAGGGGCGATCTAAACTCCCAGTAACCAGCTGTCCCCTGGCCCAGGGAAGGGGGGCCCCTTGCACACAGGGCTGGGGGGGCCCAGCCATGCATCTGTAATATCAGGGCCTGCAACGGAGACTTCTGACACCTCTCTCAGCCCTCGGATCTGTCCTCATAACTCCACTGTCAGCTCTCCCCTCTCTGCTTGCCTTGCTCCACCCATTTGGCTCAAAGTGTCGTCCCTGTTTTTCCTAGATTCTACCCATTTCCTTACAGCTCTGCACCCCTGCTTCAGCTTGCCCCTCTGCGTTCACCCCATTCCCTTTGTTCATTCAACAGACATTGGCTGAGCACCCACTCTGAGCTAGGCATGTTTTGGGGGGTTATCTGGCACAGCCCTGCACCCACACCCCCAGGAGAAAGGGCTGCGTAGAGGCAGGGTAAGGGACCAGTGTAGGGAGGGAGAGAGATCAGAATGGGCTGTGAAGAGGTGGCCGGGGGAAGGGCTGCATGAAGTGAGGGCTAGCCAGTGGAGCTCCCTGGGCAGAGAAAAGAGCAAGTGCAAATGGCTTGGGGCAGAGGGAACGAGCTCTGGCTTGTTCCAGGACAGCAATTAAATCAAGTGCAGCCAGGGTAGGGTGAGAACCAGAGAGAAGAGAAGCAGCAATAGCCACGTCAGGAGAAGCCTCCTGTGCCAGGGAAGGCCTTTAGCTCTTGTTCTGGTAGATTGAAAAGCCAGCAAGAGATTAGAGTGAGGTGTGGCGTAATCAGCTTTACATTTACAAGCGCGGTGTATGTAGCTTGCAGGTACAGATTAGACACTATAGGGAAAGAGCAGAAACAGGATAACAGTTTGGAAACTTGCAGTCTTCTAGGCTGTGATGGTGGGGGCTTGGCCTAAGACATGGAGAACTGGTGAGAAGTGGGAGGATCTAGGAAACATCGGAGATCAAACAGTTGGGCCTTGCTGATGGTTTGGATGTAGGAAGTGAGAGAAAAAGAAAAATTGAGTATTTCACCTTAGCTTATGGCCCAGGCAACTAGGCAAAAGGCGGTAGTATTTTCCCAGTGGAGAATGCTGGAGGAGGGGCAGATTGAGGCAGGGGTATTATCAGGTTCAGTCGAGTTAATGGTAAGTTTGAGACACTGGTTAGACAACGAGGTGGAGCGGTCCAGAAGCTGGTCAGGTTTGCAATACTGGCTGGAGCTCAGGGGAGAGACTTAGGCTGGAGATGATGGGCATTGAGAGTCGGCAGTGACTGGGTGATGCTCTGCCCCTGCCAGCCTCACCTCCTGGCCCCAGCGGTCCTTCCAGATCATCCAACGGTGGCCATCCCGGGAATAACGCAGGCGATAGCTAGGGGAGAACTCCTTGCCCAGGCCCCCGGCGTGGCGCCCCTGGGTGCCCACCAGAGCCACAAGGTGCAGCTGCCGCAGGTCCACCTGCAGGTACTCCTCCTCCTTGGGAAACACTGGCCCTGCTGGGCACCACGCCCCATCCCCATCGCTGCTCTCCAGCCTGGAAGGGGGTAGGAGGTCACAGAGAACAGCTGGTCCTCAGTCTGCCTTCGTCTCTAGTAGATAAATCCCCCCAGGAGGGCAGGGGTTTCACTGGCAAAGAGCAAAGCCTCCAATGCCTTTTGGCTGGGGCAGAGGGGTTGGAAGGACAGGTGGAGTCCCAACAGCTTCCTAGGGGGCAGCCCCAGGTGCACGGGTACCTGCTGTGGCGGGCAGCAGTGGAGTCTGACCAGGAGCTGGAGGCGGAGATGTCACTGTCAGCGATGGTGCGGTCCTGCATGCCCAGGGCGTAGCGGCACTTGGCTGGACAGACACAGGTGCCCCGAGTGTCAAGCCCCACCCCCCCACCCCCCCACCCCTCCCTCCCCACCCTGCCTACCAAGCTCTACCCTTCTCGGGCCAAGGTCCAGTCTCCTTACCAGGGTCAAAGTGCCCCTTCATGTCGGCATCTCCGGTTGCCACCAGTAGCAGCGGCAGCAGCAGGAGATACAAGAGGGCCCCTGGCTCCATAGCTCCTGATCCCTTGGGCCTATGGGGGTGGGGCCAGCATCTCTGCAGGGGATGAAATGGGGGGGGTAGTGGTGAGTTAAGGGGCAGTCAGAGGGATAATAGACGATGTAATGCATTGGTGAAAATTGCAGTAAAATGACCCCGGCGGCCATCATTTAACAACCTCAGCTACCCTTTTAAAATGCTTCCCATGAGCGAGACACTGGGCTGAACCCTTGAATGAATCCAGGATTTAACCTTCACAGTCATCATGTAAAGCATATACTGTGACTATGCACATTTAACACATCACCAGGGCAGAGATGATTAAATAACTGCCTAAAAGCCCCATTCCCTCAATCAGTGCAGGACTCATAGAAAGCAAAATACCCCATAAACAAGGGCTGCAAACACGCGACTGGTCTACAAAAAAAATGCTCACAGCACAGATGACAGAAAAAGGGTTAACAGTCATAAAATCCTATGGGCTCCTATAAATCAACAAGAAAAATATTAACAACACAATAGATAGTTCATAGAAGAGCGCAGCCAAATCGCCAACACTTTTCCTTAAATAGTCAAATTCACTAGAGTCAAGGAAATACAAATTAAATAACAAGGAGATACTATTTTATACCCATCAGATTGACAAAATATTTTTAAGGTTGTAATACCTATACGTGGTTATATGAACAAGGGACATGTGCTTGATGGCAGAAATATAGTGTTATTCATCATCTGTTTGGAAAGCAATCAAGCAGTATCTGTCATTATTAAAAATATATATTCCCTTAAGCAATCAAGCAATATCTGTCATTATTAAAAATATATATTCCCTTAAGCAATCAAGCAATATCTGTCATTATTAAAAATATATATTCCCTTAAGCAATCAAGCAATATCTGTCATTATTAAAAATATATATTCCCTTAAGCAATCAAGCAATATCTGTCATTATTAAAAATATATATCCCCTTCAGCTCAGTACTCCCTGTTTAGTGATCTAACCCAAAAGAGTGTAGAAGCCACACCAGGAAGAAAGAACATCTATATAAAGATGTTTTTTAGGGTACCTTTTGTAAAGACCCAAAAACATGAACTGTATGAATGCGAGCTATAGGCAACCAACTGGGGAAGAGAAAAGAGCTAAAGTTTGTAGACTATTATGAAAAATAACCAATTAGCATTAAATAATAAATGTCTGGCTTAGTGGGACTTGTACGACTGTTGAATATGAAAAGCAAGTCACAGAAGTGTGAAAACAATGACTAGACAAACCCCTGTGTATTTATACTTGTACCGATGTCTAGAGAGGACGTGTATTAGAATATAACATTAGTTCACTTGAATGGTAGGGAAGGGAGGAAAACTCAAATAAAAAGAACAAGATGGACTAGTTCTACTATTTTTCTAAAAGCCTGTAATACATGGTAACATTTCTTTGTGCATTCATGTAAAATGAGGTGGTACATAAAAGAATATGAAACTCTAATGGGGGAACAAATGTTAAAATAAATTTAGTTCGAAATGCTAGTGATCAATGAAAGGGAGGGGTAAGGTGTATAGTATATATAAATTTTTTTCTGTTTTTGTTTTATGTCTTTTTCTGAATAGATGTAAATGTCCCAAGAAATGATCATGATGATGAAAATGCAACTATGTGATGATATTGTGAATTACTGATTATATATCTAGAACGGAATGATCAAAATAAGAATGTTTGCATTTGTTTGGTGTTTTTGTGGTATTTAAAAAAGAAAAAGAAAAAGAATATGAAACTCCTTTTGGATTTTTAAAATGAAGGTGTCCCAGGAAAGGTTGGGCAACTGCTTGTGGAGCTAGAATTAAGCATCAGATGAGCTTGGACCAGCCAAACCCGTCCCCTCCCCACCTAGGAGCCCAGAGCACTAAGAAAAGTACGGGCCCTGGTGCCTTCTAGTCTCACTGTTTTTCACAGCCCTGTGAGGCCTGGCGATGTGCCTGGGAGCTAGTGAGAAATGCAGACTCTCAGGCCCTATCCTAGAACTGCTAAATCAGAATCATTTTAATATGATTCCTGGGCGATCTGTGCATGTGACAGTTTGAGAATCCCGGCTCAGTTCTTCAATGGGACACCAGCAGCTTACCCCACCAAAAACCATTCTGACTGGCATCATGAACCCAGGTATCTGCCCTGCCCAGCCCCAGCTCCAGGAAAAGCTGTCCTGCCCTATCCCCGTCCAGGAGGCTGGCAGTAGGTTCTCCAGGCCCTGGAATCCTCAGGGACCTCGAGTGCCACTCTCTCCCCGCCCCCCCCCAAGTCCCCAGCCCACCTCTGCCATCAGAGGCCCAAAGCTCTCTGCAGCTCTCTCTGCACAACCTCCCCTCCCACAGCCATCCTGTCCCCACCTGGTCCCCCGCTGTCTTAAAGTGGCTGCCTCTGAAGGAAGAACCTAAAGCTGAAAATGAGACTGAGTTGCCTTGGAAACTAAAGACTGGGAAGCCAGGTCACCCCAGGAGGTAGGAGGAGTGGGGGGGATACTCCCCCATCCCTTTGTCCTTCTCCAGCTGCTCCCACAATGCTCTAGGGCAGGAATGTAAGAGGCAGCTGAGACCCCGCAGCTCTGAAGCAGCAGCTGAGGGGGATGGCTTCCTTGCTGGGGGCACCCCGCTATCAGAGGAGAACTAAACCCAGAAGGCAGCACACCGGGTCCCTCAGGGTCGGCCTGACACAGGGGAACAGGCTGCCGGGGTCGCAGGCGTCTGGCCCGGAATCCCTGGGTGCTGTCCTCCACCCCCACCTCTCTTGGGAACAGCAGGGCCCTTGTTCCCCTGAGTAACCTTCATGCCTATCCCAGATGAGTCATCGGAGCCAGACGGAGCCCAGAGGAGCTCCAGGCAGAGATACAAAGACAGGCAGAGGACAGGAGGCAGGGGGAGACGGGGCCAGACACACAAAGCAAGAGGTAAACAGAACAGGCTCAGAAACCCAGGGCACAGAGCCCAGCAGAGAAACTCACAGGGACATCTGGGGCGATCCATTACTAACACCCCCAAACACCCCATCTCCCTCCCCTGGGTCTAAACAGACACAGGAGGACAGGCCCGAAGCCCCACCCCACCCCACTGCAACCAATTACAGGCCAGCAGCTGGGACACCCAGAGGCAGGCCCTGCACCCTTTTCTCCCACCCCCACCCCCCCACACCAGACAAGACACCCACAGAGCTCTGTATAGATGCACGTGGTCAGACACAGGCGCTCACAGAGCCCGCTGTAAACACTCAGGCTAAATGTAGCTCCAGAGAGGCCAGACGCTTGCGTGAACACGCGCGCGCGCGCACACACACACACAAACGCTCAGTGTCTCACAGACAACCCCTAAGAGACTCTCAGAGATGGACACTGGCAAGTGACACACACATAAATCAATAACACACACAGACTCCCAGTCAGGGCTCACAAACTCTCACACACACCCCAACGCCATCCAGACTTCCACGTGCTTTCACATCCGCTCAATGAACAGTCATCTTCAGACACCTGTGAACATGAAATGGGGCACCCAGAGCTCTTGCGGCCATAGGGCAGAGATTCCATGAGAACTGGGGCCTGCCCCCAGTGCACTAGGCTGACCAAGCAGGGGAAAGCCAAGGGGTAGAGAACCGGCAGAAACTTGTGGGGAAGAAGAGCCATTTCTCCACTTTCATGCACACGTCTGCTTCCACCTGTCTCCCCTCCGTCACTTCATCTGGGCACCCCTACATCCCCAAGCACATGTCAGATGGGGCTGAAGAGCTGGGCAGGAATGTCCACCCAGCAGGGGAGCTGGGGGAGATGGGGAATTGGTGAGGTAGGGAGGGACCCTGAGGCCAGTGCTGAGGGTGGTGCCTGTAGGGCGATGAGGTCGGCTCATGGCAGAAGCAAATGACCATCCAGCAAGGCTGAGTGGCCATCACGGGCTGCGGGGGTGTTAAGTCCCTCTCTCTGCTGGGCTGAGGCCAGGCTTTCCAGCTGGGAGTGCATGGAGTGGGGGCTTCACATTTAGTAGTTGTCTCCTGGCCAGGAGGGAGGGCAGGCCCCGTGCTCTAGGGGGCAGATGAGGTTACCTCAGTGGGGCTAGTCTGAGCACCTGTCCTGGGTCGGTTCCTCAATGCCGGAACACCCTCTTCCTCTGAGATCGGGAGGCTCCTCCCCTCCCCATTTTCAGACAGCAAGCCGAGCGTTGGGGAGGCCGGGAGGGACAGACTTAGAAGCTGAACAAGCAAGGACAGCCCCCAAACATCCCGCCTCCCCAGGAGCCCCAGGCCTCCGGCCTTGGCTACCCGGCGCCCCGGCCGGGGTCCTCCCTCCGCTCCCCCTACCTCTCATCGCTCTTCCCGCAGACCCAGGCGTCCGACCCCGGGAGCGGGGCCTCCTCGGCGGCTGGGCCGAGGGGAGGGGTTGGGGGAGGCGGAGGGAGCCGGGAGCCGGGAGCCGGGAGCCAGGAGCGGGAGGCGCCGGCGGGGCTCGGGTGTCGGGAGGCGGCTCCCAAGAGCAGCTGTCGGGGGGCCTGTTCCGGGGAGAGGAGCCAAGGCTGGGGCGGCTCGAGCCCAGGCGCCGCCCCCCAGCTCCCCCCCCACCTCCGCCACGGTTCCCCCTCCCCTTCTCCTCCTCCTCGCCGCCCCCACCCCGCTCCCTCCCCTCTGCCTTCTCGCGGCGCGTCGGGCTCGCTGCCCTCCCTTCCACCTTGGTTCCCGCGGCTCCCAAGCCTGGCGCCGCCTTCGCGGCCCGCGCTCCTCTGCGCTCCGCCACGCCCACCCCGCATTCCCCCGCGTGCCGCGGCCTTCCCCAGGTAACCACCGTGCGGTCCCCTGCTCAGCGCTGCAGTCCCTCCCCACCTCCCCCCCGCCCCCCGCCCTCTCCCAGGCAGCCCAGCCTCTCAGCGCGGTGTCCTCCTGCCGGCTCCCTGCCCATCGCCTCCCACCAGAGCCTACCACCCCGTCCCCGCCCCAGTGTCCCCCACAAATGAAAACTATCAAAGCTGAGACCCCAGGGGGCCGAACTGAACCCTGATCCGGACCTCCAGGCCCGGGCACCTTCAGGCCTCTGGAGGGAGATCGCTCCCCTCCCCTGCTCCCCCTTCTCCCTCTCTCTGGGCTCAGTTCTTGGGGAGGAAGGTAAAGGGGAGCAGCTCCAGGGAACAGGAGAAGGAGCAGGTTCTCACAGGCCCGACTCAGCGTGGCAGCAGGAGTTTGGGGGGGGGGGGAAGGGTGCAGGGCTCACGTGGCCAGCCAGGCCCCCTGAACCCACTCTTTTCACACCACCAATCTGCTGCCCTGCACCCCAACCTGGGACTGCCCACCCACTCTCTTCCAGTTCCTCTCCCCTTCTCTGCAGGGCATTTCTGTCCTCTCAGGGTAGCCTCTGTCCAGACTCCTCAGGTGTAGCCAGCTCTGGCCCTGGAGGGGACCCGAGGGTCTGGTCCCTGGCAGGGACTGGCTAGAAGTCCTCCACCAAGGGACCAGGTGGGGAGGGGGAGGATAGAGGCACCATGGGAATCAGACACAGTGGACAGGAGAGGGAAGAAGGGAGCCAGAGAAGATGGGTGCAAGTAGACAGGGTCAACAAATGAAATGAGAGAGAGAAACCAAACAAATGGGGTGAGATATGAAGACAGAGCTTGTGGGGCGAAGGCATTGCACCCTAAGCCCTCCCTGGGGCCGCACCTTCTCTCTCCACAGGCCCACATCTGCCAGGCAACTAGCCGATGTCACCATCCAGTAGAGAGCTCTGTCCCTTGATACCTCCCAGCAGATATGAGCTTTGTGCTGTCCCAGACAGCAGTCCCAGGAAAGAAACACAACGTCCCGACCAGATAAGTACACAGCAACACCACCAGGAAGAGGCTGGCCATTGGGAGAGGCCATGGCACATAGGGACACTCCCACGTTGAACACATAAACCCAAGGACGCCCCGACTGTTAAGGGACATCTGCGAGCAGAGAGCCCGGTGGTCACTGAGACAAGTCCCTTGTCCGGCCTTTCCCTCCCACCGGACCCCTAGGGTTCCCCACCCAGAGTTCTCACCCCTCCGGAGACAGCCGCTGGGGAATCTGGGCCCTGGAGAGGCAGGGCCAGGGGTGGAGCTGGGGGAGGGGTGGAGCCCAGCTTCCCAAGTAACCTCACCTGGGCAGACCACAGTCCCTCCTACCAGGGCTGTACTCTGGGGAGGCCGGGGCAGGCTGGCAGGGCTAAGCTGGAATGGAGTAGGCGCCCCTCACACCCCAGTGAGACATTCTAAACCCCAGGCCTGGCGCTGACCGGGCCAGGTGGCATGGTGGTGCCAGACAGCAGGTTCCGCTGGGGAGACTGGAGGAAGCCAGAGAGTCCTGAACACCCTCTCCCTACTCCCCCAGGAGAAATTCCTAGTGGGTGATGCCCACCTCGCCCCAACCCAGGGCTGGAAGAGTGGGGAAGTATGCAGGGCTGGGACCCTGCGGAGTCAAGTGACAGTGGACAGGAGGCTGGAGCCGGCTGGAATGTGGGCTCGGAGCTGAGATTCCCAGGGGCCAAGGAGGGAAATCCCAGCCATGCAGGGGCCCCCAGAGCAGCACCAAAGACCAAGAATACCCACCCACCTGCCTGTGCCCCTGCAGAGCCCATCCCACGTCCTGCATCACTCCCCACCCCTAGAGGCCCCTCCCCACCCCTAGAGGCCCCCGTGTCTTCCTGAATCCCCAAAAGGACCCTCTACCCATTTCCCCATGCCTTCTCCTCCAGGGCTTCCCTCCAGGGCTTCCCTCTCCAGTCAGTGGCCTCCTGGGGCCCGGGGAAGGAGAGGAGGGGAAACAGCTGAAAAAATGTGAGGAGAGGCACATAGGAGAGAGCGGCTTCCGGCCTGCAGACCACCGGGCCACTGCAGGAAACCCACAGGACCAGTGAGAGGGAGGATGGCCCAGGTGGGCCCCCAGAGGCTACCTTCCTGGAGATGCAGCTGCCTCTGGAGGGAGCAGGCTGGGTCAGCAGCTGGGGAGAGGGAGAAGCTGCTGAGGGTAGGGGGTGGGGGTGCAGTGAGAGTGAACAAGGCCCGGGCATGAGTCAGAGCTTGGTGGCTCCCAGTACATATGGGAAACTGAGGTCCAGGAGTAGAAGGAGGAGAAAGAGATGACATTGGTCCAGGGGAAACATGAGACAGGGCTCAGCTGTGGAGAGCCTGGGCAAGGGAGAGAGCAGAAACAGGGGACCAGAAGGAGGAGGGAGGCTTATGGTCAGATGGGGATAGTGGTGACCAAACTCAGAGAGAGGCAGGAGATAGACTGAGGTCGAGGCTGAGGGAAACTGGGTGTAAAGAGGAAGAGGATAGAGGCAGGGGCCACCTAGGGTGGGAAGACTTCAGGACTCAAGGGAGAGCCTTGAGGTGTGGCCCTGGTGAGTGAACTGCAGAGCAGACAGAGGTCCTCGGAGAGGACCGTGGGAAACAGGAGCAGTGAGAGGGGTGGAGAGAGACCACAGGGCAGGAGAAGCAAAGACAAAGGGAGGGAAGAGGACGTTGGAGTCAAACTGAGAGACTGGGGAAAGAAACAGAAGGTTGAGGCACAAGGGCTGAAACTAAGGGCTATGGGGACAACTGCGCAACAGAGGAGGCAAGACCGAGGCCCAGAGACTTAGTCAAACCTCATTTCTGTGGTTCAGGACGCAGAGGTCCCAGCCCTCCCCTTGGGGCCATCCTAGCCTGCCCCAGCTCTGCTCCCCATCCTTCCCGCTCTCAGCCTGCTCCCCTCCTCCCACTCTCCTTCCAGCCGGACCGCCTGGCCCCTCCCCACAAGGGGAGGGCCCAGCTCCCGTGCCCAGGCCTGCCCTCCCAACTCAGCTCTGCTTTCCTCCCTCTTACCTCCAGCACTAGGTTCTCCCGGGTCCGGGCCCCCCCCCAGCCTTACACCTTTGGAGTTCCAGGTCTGGGGCTGCCGAGGCTGCCTGGCTTTGTCCGCCCGTCCGGGCCGGGTGCCCTGGAGCAGCTGCCCTGGCCAGCTGCGGCTGGCTTCACCGTGACCATGACAACGCAGCCCCGCTCCCCTCAGCCCCCGCAGAGAGGGAGGGAGCAGCCTGGCCCGGAGAAAGGGAGGGGAAGCAGAGGACTGTGAAACCAACCAAAGGGAGACCCCAGACAAAGAGACCCCAGACAAAGGGACACGGAGGGCGGCAGAGTGGGGAGAAAGCAACTTTGCAGCTGAGCGCTTATGCAGTGGGGGGCCCTCCTGAGGAGGAGAGAGAATCCAGACCAGAGGGGGACAGCCACACTTTAAAGTGGGAGCACAGAGATGAGAACTAACTGGTGGTGGTCCTTGGGCGACAACCTGCTTGGTTCCGTGAAAGGCATCCCCCATTTTCAAGAACAAGCCTGATTTCAAACATACTCTGACTTAAGGACAAATGTCATCGTTGGACAACGCAGTCCAATTCTTGGTCTGGAAAAATATGCTCCCCAAAGCCAAATGTGACTCTGATGAGGTCTGGAGGGAGTGAGGCATGGAGGCAGAGACCAAATGCCTCTCAGGAGCAGGTGACAAGAATGAGAGGACCAAATGGGGAGGGGAGAAGGCACTGCCTTGCAATCTGAGAGGTGAGGTTTGAAATTGCCCCTCACCATCTAGCAGATCTTGGCTGAGTTGTACCGGGTCCCAGTGCCCTCCCTAGTAATGTAGAGATAATAATCCTTGCCCCGGTGGTCTGCTGGGATGAGGAAGTGACACAACATCTGCGAAGTGCAGGTCCATTGGATGGAAGCCACCTTCCAAGCTCCTGCAGCATGCTCTCCCTCTGTAGCTTTCTGATGTGTCTCTCAGGCCTTCTGAGTTCCACTCCCCAGTTCATTCCACAGTTATTATTAAGGGTTTGTCTAGGGCGGGGCTGTGATGGTCAAAGCTTTGAAAGATTCATTGAGGAATATGACCCACTCCCTGCCCTCTGCCCCTTTCCAGTCTAGGAGGGGGACAGGTAGAAGTGCAGGATTGCACTGGAGAAGGAGCTGGAAGAGGCTGTGGGGGTGGGGGGCGGGGGGAAGGGCCAGACCAGGTCCTCCTGAGGACAGAGAACTCAGGAAGAGTTGGCGCTTGATCTAGGCCTTAAATCAGGCTAAGAATTTGCAGAGATGAGGGAAGGACGTTTCCGGCTGAGGAAGCCGAGGGAAGATGGGCAAGAAGACCTGAGTGTGGTTATTTGAAAATGCTGTTGGGACTGTAAGAAGGGGTTCTCTTCTGGCAAGTAAGCCCAGAAAGGCAGGTAGTGGACTCTCTTGCTGGTAGTTTGGCTTATTCTGAAGGTGAGAAGTCCTGCTGTTTTGAGATGAGAAATGACGGGATTAGATTTTGTTATTTTAAAAGTCGTTTCTCTTTTTCCTGCAAAGGATAGGCTAAGCCTACTAAAAGTAAGGCGTAGGAGTCACCCCCAGAGAACCTCTTTTGTTGCTCAGAAGTGGTCTCTCTCTCTCTAAGTCAACTCAGCATGTGAACTCACTGCCCTCCCCCCTACATGGGACATGACTCCCAGGGGTGTAAATCTCCCTGGCAAAGTGGGACAGATATCCTGGGATGAGTTGGGACCAGCATCAAGGGATTGAAAAAGCCTTCTTGACCAAAAGAGGGAAGAGAGAGATGAGACAAAATATAGTTTCAGTGGCTGAGAGATTTCAAACAGAGTTGAGAGGTCATCCTAGAGTTTTTTCTTGTGCATTATGTATATATATCCCCTTTTTAGTTTATGGTGTATTGGGGTGGCTGGAGGGAAGTACCTGAAACTGTAGAGCTGTGTTCCAGTAACCTTGATTCTTGAAGACGATTGTATAAAAATACAACATTTACAATATGACTGCGTGATTGTGAAAGTCATGTCTGAAGTTCCTTTGATCCAGGGTATGGACAGATGAGTAAAAAATATGGATAATAAATAAATAAATAAATAATAGGAAGGGACAAGGGGTAAAATAAATTGAGTAGATGGAAATGCTAGTAGTCAATGAGAGGGTGGGGTAAGGGGTATGGTATGTATGAGTTTTTTTCTTTTTATTTCTTTTTCTGGAGTGATGCAAATATTCTAAAAAATAATCATAGTGATGAATACACAACTATGTGATGATTTTGTGAGCCACTGATTCTACACCACGTATGGAATGTATGTGTATGAGGATTTCCCAACAAAAATATATATTTTTAAAAAGTCGTGTCTGGTGGGGGGACAGATGCACTGTACAGGACAGTGGCTCAGGGGTCAGGGTGGGCACCGGGGGCTTCACTTGCCACCTGATTGGGCTTGAGTCTGTGTTTCTGCTTCCTTGTCTGTAGAACCCACTATTATGGGCTAAAATGCTTTAGAACAGTGTCTGGCCTGTAGTAAACGCTCAGAAGCTGTTCATTTTTAGTATTAGTGAGGAGAAGCTGAGGGATTAATTTCAGCTTTATCCTGCCCACATCCCCCCTGACGTTTCCGCCTGCACCCCAGCCTGGAATGCCAGGAGAACAACGGCAAGGAAGTGGTCGGATCCTACAGGAATGCAACGCACATGCTGGGTATTTTCCTTGTGTTTTCACCTATCATTTAATTGTGTCCTCAGGGCCCTCTGAGGTGGCTTTCCATAAAAAGGGAAGAAGGCCCAGAGACGTTGTAACTTGCCTTAGATCTGTGGCAAGTTGCCACTTCTTACCCAGAACTTCTCCTACATTCTCCGTCTCACTCTCCCAAAAAGGGAGGAAAAGAGGGGCTAAGAGTGGGGGAGTCCAGAATGCCCGGCCCTGGGCCTCTGCACTGGGCACATGCCTGAGCCCCTCGAGAGCTGCCTCACCGGGAACCCACCTTTCGTAAACCTCAACTGTGGGAGCCTTTTGTGGTTCGCTTTGGTCCCTGCAGTGGCCCGGGCGGCCACCAGAGGCGCTGTCCACACAGGTCATCCACACAAATTAAGGCAGGACACTGGGGAGAAGTGAAAGCCTCCCAGAAAAGAGGGCAAGTCAGGGTGTGCAGGGAGAAGAGCGCACAGGGGCAGGTGGGGAGGGAGATGTGAGAAAGGCTGACCAGAAGCTCAGCGTAGTTGCAGGGCTAAGTAGAAATATCCTGTGATTTATCTGTCAGAGACATTGTCATTCATAGACGGAATCTTAGAATCTCCATTTTCTCCTTTCTATTGTCCTTTGCTAAAAGCCCGTGGCTTCTTCCTGGTAGGTTTGGGATTACGGAACCGAGCTCTGACCTCAGCACTTTCCAGGATCCTATCACAGAGCCCTCCCAGCTGCTCCTCAGTGTAGCATTCAGAAATGGCTTCATTTTACCCAAACCGAAACTGAAGATTGGAGAAGTGAAATAACTGGCCCACAGACACACAGATAGGAATGGACAGATCTGGAATTCTAGCCAAAGCTAGACAGGGGGTCTTATCCACCATTACTTTTCCAGCTCCAGGGGTCTGTAATAAAATCGTATCCTTTCCCTTATTGTCCTTAAATATCTTGGGAGCATTATCTTTAACTCCTCTAGCTTCCTTCATCGCTCAAGGATACTGCTGGCTCAAATCATTCTTGCTTGCACACAGATAAATGCACAGAGGTCCAAACATGGCACATGATTTGCTCAAGGTTACACGGAAAGTCAAGGTCAGAAAATGTGCTAGGACAGCGTTTCTCAAACTGCAGTCCCGGGACTCCTGGGGACCCATGAATGTCCTGTGAAAATTATTAAATTCCATGTTCTCATTTCACTGGTAGTAAGAATAAAAGTCTTACAAGCATGTTCTGGATCATATGGAGCTGATTCCTGCCCTGCTGTGTGGACACCTGTACTCGTGTTTGTTTTTACCTATCTTTGGTTGTTAGCACTTCTTTAATTGTCTCGGGCTGAACAAGAAAGGTTACATTTATACCAAATGAAGGCTGGGAGACCTCTACTGACAAAAATCTCTCAGTATTTTGAATAGACACTAAAAGGAGGAGAACTGACTCATCCCCAGGCAAACAGCGGGATACCTGCCAAGTTCAGAAGGATCTGCACCAGGCAATATGTGTTATGTTGCCAGCAGCAACTTCATTTCAGAAAAACAACACTATTCATCACATTAAATTAATGCGAATTTAAATGTAAATACCTCTCTACTTTCATTTGTACTTATTTGCTACCTTGTGTTGGTTGTATAATATGGCACAGGAACGGAAGTGTAAGCAGATCATGGTTAGCTATGTTTGCACACATAGTCTGCACACGTTCAAGGTATAAAAAATAATTTGTCCATGAGAATTGTTTCCTTTTCAAAAGGATTCACACCTTATCAGGTTGGAGAGGGACAAGACTAGAACTAAACTTGTACCTTCAGGAGTCTCCTAAGAAAATGCTGTTTAAACTCCAAAACCTTCCCCACCCTCAAGATCCATGCACCGAAATTAGAACATTCAGCATCTCAGCTACTGAGCTTGGTTGGGGGGATTGGGGTGAGGGAGAGATTTATAAAGCAAGGAGGTCACAAGGCAGGTTTCCTTGGGAAAACACCAATGAACATTTACATGATAGAACCAAGAACTGAGGTGAGAGCATTTAGAAATTTTCCCAAATAAGTATCCACAAAATATTTAAGGGAATAGTAGTGTCTATGAAAATTTTAAATGTGCATACTTTTACTCAGCAATTCCAGCTATAGGAATTTATTCTACGAATGGATGTATTTGCACAGATGCACAAAGATGTGTGCAAGGATTTTATGACCTTGTTTTGTATAGCAAAAGGAGGAAAGAAAGGAAGGGAGGGAGGGAGGAAAGGAGGGAAAGAAGAAAGGGAAGAGAGAGGGAAGGAAGAGAGTAGAGAGGGAAGAAACGTCAACATTCATAAATAGGGGTGAAAAGCCACAAAAATTATTTTTGTTTTAGTTTATGTTGCTCCAAAAGCACACCATGAGACAAGGACTTGAATATGAGTTTATTTGGAAGGGGATCCCACTAGGTGGGAAGAGCGAGACAGGAAAGGGAGATGAGCCAATGAAGCTTGTGTTGATGAGCAAGTTACTGTTGGAGGGAAGGGGCAACCCGGATATCAAGCTACTGGGAAACCATATAGAATGTTCCTCAGGATTATCTCCTGAAAGATGGAGAAGCTGGGAAGACTTATCCACTGGTTCCTGGTTCTCCTTGGTAGGGTGTTGACCTTGGCGGAATTAATTCCCTGGCACTCCTGGGCTGCCTGCAAAGGCTGGGCAAGCTCTTTTGGCACCACATAAAGCTACCCAGCAGAGAGGCAGAGACTGAGGTGCTTGTGTATATGTATATTTATGTGTGTGTGGATGCTGTGCTTGGAATAGGCAGACCTGGGTGAATGCTATAGAAAGATACCTGGAGGAGATCACAGAGGTCTGGGGATAGAGGGAGGAAAAGAAATTTTACTTTTTATTTTGTACTCCTCAGCACTTTAAAATTATTTATAATGAGCTTAACTAATTTTATATTTTTTCAATAATTTTATATTTTGAAGAAGAAAGAATTTATAACTAACAAGGCAGAAAACTTTGAGGTAATAACTCATTTCCCTAGTCAAACATGGAGGGAAAAAATATAGCTCCATATCCATCCCCATCAGCAAGGATTGAATGGGGAATCTCAGACCTCCGTCAACACTTGACCGTGACAGCCACCTCTTGAGTGACTCCTCCCCATTCCTGGGAGTGGATCAAGAAGACTAAGTGAGGAGTCCAGACTTTCATCCCTGCCCAGTGGTAAAAAGTCACCCCCAGTGGTGCCAATGAGACCACATGGGGATCCTGGGCTTCCACCACCCCAAGAAGTAACGAGGTGCTCCTCCCTCTCCCCAAAGGAGAGGAGACCAAGTGGGAGGTGGGAAGCTTGAACCTTCACCATCATCCAGCAGTAATAAGGGCTCCTCATCTCAGCTCCTTCCCCAAGCTGTCAGTGAAGACCAAAGAGGAGCCAGGAGAACTGAGGCAACCCTCCCTCCAAGAGAGGAACCTGGACGTCTACCCGCAGCTGGCAGCACCCTCCTTCTACCAGTGTAGTGTGAGGAGGAATTCTAAACAGAAGGTTTAAATGGGAGCCATATTCTCATTATTTAATCATTATGTAATATCCAAAATGTCCAGGATATGATAAAAAAAAATCACTCACATTATATAATATCCAAAATGTCCAGGATATGATAAAAAAAATACCAAGGACCAGGAAAATCTCAAGTTGAATGAGAAAATGCAGTCAACAGATGCCAACACCAAGATGACACGTATTTAAAAATTACCTGACAAGGATTCTTAAAATAGCCATCATAAAAAATGCTTCAACAAGCAATTATAAATCAAATGAAAAAATAGGAAGTCTCAGAAAAGAAATAGAAGATGTAAAGAAAAACCAAATGGAAATTGTAGAACTGAAAAATATCATAGCCAAAATTAAAAATAAAAAATTCTCTGGACTCAACAGCAGGATGGCGAGGACAGGGAGAAAATCAATGAACTTGAAATTAGAACAACAGAAGTTATCCAACAGAGAGAAAATGATGAAAAAAAAACAAACATAACTTCAGCGACCTATGAAACTGTAACATAAGATCTAATATTCATGTCAGCAGAGTCCCAGAAGGAGACAAAAAAGAAGATGGAACTGAAAAAGAATTTGAATGATGGCTGAAATTTTCCTAAATTTGGCAAAAGACATAAACGTACAGATTCAAGAAGCTGAACAAACTCTAAACAGAATAGACCCAAAGAAATCTGTGGCAAGACAACATCATAATTAAACTCCTGAAAGCTGATGATAAAAAAAAAATCTTGAAAGCAGCAAGAAATGACACATTACCTTTAGAGAAAGAGCAATTCAAATGACAGTGTATTCCACGCCAGAATCTTAGATTCATTGAAAATATTCTTCAGGAATGGAACAGAAATCAAGACATTCTTAGAAGGAAAATTAAGAGGATTTGCCGCCAGCAGACCTACCAGCTAAATAATGGCTAAAAGAAGTTCTGGAAACAAAGATGATTTTTTAAAAAAAAGGGATCTTGGAACATTAGGAAACAAGAAAAATATGGGAGGATTACACTTTCTCACCTTTTGATGTCAGGTTTGGCCATGTGACCTTCTGTGGCCAACGAAATGTGAGCAGAAGTGTTACGTCACTTGTGAGGGAATCGCTTCAAAGTCCTCTGTCATGACAACTGCCACTGTTCCAGCTAGAAGTGGTCCTGCCATCTGATTCCTGGGGTGGAAATGACGAGCAGAACGATGGCCCATTGGCAATGGACACTGGGCAGAAAATGAATCTTGGATGTTGTGAACCCTTAAGATGTAAAGCTTTTGTTACCGCAGCAAAACCTAACCTTTCCTGACTGATATATAATCACAGTGACACAATTGCACAGTTTTTTTTTGTGTTCCAAGACCTTTTTCACATTATTTCCTTTGAACTTCATAAAGCTCTAGGATGTGTGGAGGCCAGTTGATGATATTTCTGTGTCCAAGATTAACTGGCCTCTCTGTGTTATTCCCCGTTACCAACTGGCATTAAACAAATTCCTACTAAACCTGAAATATGGCTCCAGGGAGTTGCCTGTGTAGGAAGCTGCTAGATAAGCAAATTAGACACTGCAGTTTGGCGTACTCACAGTTATGACTGCCTTCTGTTTTCTATACCTAGGTTCAATCCATTACCATATCCTGTGGATCTCACTCCCTAAATATTCCTCAAATCTGCCTATGTCTTCCCATCTCCTCCATCAGCCCTCCTAGCCCACATGCCCTTTTGCCTGGAATAAAGCCAGACCCACTGGCCTCCTCCTTGAGCCCCTCCAATCCATTCTTCACACTGCAGACAGAAAGAATATTTTCAAAATGAACCTCTGATCATGTCATCTCCTGACTGAACCTCTTTAATGATTCTCATTGTTTTCCTAGAATAAAGACATAATTTTCCAACATCCCCTACAGGTTCCTGCCAACCCCTCCAGCCTCATCTCCTATTATGAGCCCTCCACTGTCTTCCTCTCTGCCCCACAGCTTTAGTCACTTATGTCACCTATTATTTCCCCAGTGCCCAGCACAGGGCCTGGCACATAGTAAATGCTCAATAAAGGTTTGCTGCGAGAGAGAGTGAAAGAGAGAGAGAGAGAAAGAGGGCTTGTAAATCATGCCAGGGTTGGGATGAGTTCTGGAAGACAGGAATACTGATGGCTCTTAAAAACAGAGCACTGAGTGAAAATATAAGAAAAAGAATGAGGTTTGTAACACAATGCTGTTTCAATGCTATTTATTTAAGTGAAAAGTACATGCACAGGAAACAGCGATACACCATTTACAAAAGCATGTTGGAACTAAAGGAGAGACATGGAGCCCATTAGAACTGCTGCCTAACAAAGAGGGAAATGGTTTAGGGATTGGGTGTAGTGGAATAAACTAATTAATTAAAAAAAACAAAAAACAGAAAAACATGGGGCTTGTACTGAATCATGATAACAATGTACTGTGAACTGAGGTCCCATGGGGGAGAAAGGAGAGCGAAGCACTGGCACTGGTATAGAATGACAAGAGACGAGGCCCCAGGCTGAGCCCTGGGGAGTATCCATGTTTAGGGATTGGCCGGGAAAGATGCTGAGCTGGACTGGAAGCCAGGGGAATGCGGAGTGCTAGAGGCCTGGGGAAAGTAGCTTGTAAAAAGATCATGGCAGCAGTATAATGAGAGTTCTGAGAAGTGTCACTCCATAAATAGAAACCCTATGATGACCCTTTCAAGTATTTATTTTTGTATTTAGATCATTTTGTTTTTCATAGGCAATGTGTTCCTGCAGTTCAAAATTCAAAAGATTAGAAAAGCACATAAAGCTTCTCTCTTACCCTGACATCTGGGCCATCCTGGTCTCCTTCCCCAGAGGCAATAATGCTAAATTTCTGTATCTCTTTCCACTTCTATTCTATACATATGCAAGCAAATTCATAATATGCACATATACTCATAATATACAGATGCAATATATACTACTCTGCACGTGTGTTTCTCTTATCAATATAACTTGGGCGTTGTTTGATGTCAGTGTATAGAGCTTGCACATATTGTTTACACTGCAAAGTGTTGCATTGAATGGAAGTTTCATGACTTTTTTAGCCTGTCGCCTATTCCTAGCCACTTATGTTATTCCCAAACTTTTGTACAAACGATGCTGCAGCAAGACACCTTGAACGTAACTCATGTTGCACACATGTGGGTCTGTTTGTAGAGGAAACCCTAGAAGTGGGTCTGCTAAGGTAAAATGGTATTTTTAATCATGATAGAGTTTGCCAATTGCCTTCCATAGAGGTTGAACCAATTTATACTCACACCACAATTGTAGGAGACTCGTTTTAGTGCAGCTTTAATAGAAAGCATTTGCTCCCGTAAATAGGCTGGCAAAAGTAAGGAGTTTAGAGAACTGAGACAGAGTTAGAAGCACTATAATTAAAAAACAAAAGAAGCATTTCTCTTGTGTTCCAAAGAGCCTTTGAAGCTCCATCTGCTTCTTCCCTGAGAGGGGCTTTCACTTATCTCGATCCACAGGTTATTGACCCCTGAAGCCTTTGTTGTGTGTCCCATTGTCCATTGTTTGAGCAAGCATGAATTCTGCCTTTCAAACTCCGGATCTGTTTAAATTATTTTTAAGAGGGATTTAATTGATATACCAACCAATTGTAACATATCGAGCTTATTCGTACTTTTTTAAAATGTTTTTGTGGCAACATATGTACAGCATAAAATTTCCCATTCTAGCCACTTCAGTATACAATTCAGTATATTCACTTGGTGTTAATTATCTTCCCAATGCTGTGTTATGTCACCACCATCCATTCCCAAAACTTTTTCCATCACTCTGAACAGAAACTCTCTACCAATTAAGCATTGACTCCCCATGCCCTGCCCCCACCCCTGCCCAGGTAATAATTAATCTAATTCTTTACTCTATGAATTTGTATATATAGTAATTATTTCATATAAATAAGATTATACACTATTTGTCCTTTTATATCTGGCTTATTTCACCCACATTCTTTAGGATCCATCCATGTGAGCACATGTATCAGACTTCATTCCTTTTTACATCTGGATATTCTATTGTATGACTATACCACATTTTGTTTATGCATTCACCTGTTGATGGACGCTGGGGTTGCTTCCATATTTTGGCTATTGTGAATAATGCTGCTATGAACATCGGTGTGCAGATATCTGTTCAAGTCCCTGCTTTCAATTCTTTTGGGTATATATACCTATAAGTGGTACTGCTGGGTCATGTGATAATTACATGTTTAACTTTCTGGGAATCACCAAACTGTTTTCTATAGTGGCTACACCATTTTACATTCCCACCAACAAAGCACGAGTTTCCTATTCTTCCACATCCTTGCCAACACATTTTCCTTTTTTAAAAATAATAGACATCAGGCGGGCCATGTGGCTCAGCAGGCAGAGTTCTCACCTGCTATGCTGGAGACCTGGGCTCCATTCCCGGTGCCTACCCCCCCCCCCCACCCAAAAATAGTAATAGCCATTCTAGCAGGTGTAAAACGGTATCTCTGTGTGGCTTTGATTTGCATTTTTCTAATGCAAGATGCTAATAATATTGAGCATCTCCTTATTCAGATGTTGATTCTAAGATACCCTGACTGAATAATGATGTGAAGGAATTATTGCTGATGCTTTAAGATGTGATAAAGGTATTATGGTTATGTTTCTCTAAAAAAAATGAGTTGCTACTCTTTTAGATCCCTGGTAAAATATGGATAGATAAAATGACAATGTCTGAGACTGCCATGAGTTAACAATGCTGCAACCGAACAATAGGTACAACGGAGTCTACTAGTATTCCCTCCTTTTAAATGTTGGAAACTTTCCATAGTAAAGTGTTTTTTATTTAAAAATTTAACTTTTTTTACAAACTTGTATTTGCCTCTAAAACGAACGCATCCCCATGACGTACCTAAATTTGCCCATTAGGTACATTAGTAAAGGGAAGGTTTGGAGATATTTTTGCTCACCAAGTGATTTTGGTAAGAGAAGGTGGAGAAACTCTGGAGAATGTGGAGATTGAAGCAACAAGGGGTAGGGGGGACACAAGGATGGCTTCCCCTGAGTCTGCCTGTGGGACTGCCTGTGGAGGTCATGTGAGCTAGACATGACAAATGAGGAGCTTTCTAGGCACAGAAGCAGGGAGAGTTCCAGGCAGAGGGAATAGCATGTGCGAGAGTTTGGAGGTATAAGAGAGACCATTTACAGGCTTTAAGAAGAAGGAAGAAAAGGTAAATTGCAAAAGACAATATTGGGCAAGTTTATCAGTCAGAATGCTTGTGGCTGCAAGTACCAGAAGAAGTACCCTAAACAAAAATTCTGGTAGGTTCCCGGTTGATATGGTGACTTAGTGATGTCATCAGAGACCCAGCTTCTTTCTAGCTTCCTATTCTCCCATCCTCAGTGTTCTGAGATTCATTCTCATCGTCTTCTGTGGTTGCCGCAGCTGCATATATCACATTCTCAACAATCATGTCCAGAAGTAGAAAACTTTTCCCAGAAGTGCTCCAGCCAACTTCCCTTCATGTCTCATTGGCCCAGAGTCCCACTGCTGAACCCATCAGGGCAAAGGAATGGAAGCAGCTTGGCTAGCTTTGGTCTGGGAAGGGACCTGAATATATGAGAGGCCAGCACTGAAACACTAAATAAACATGCGAAGTGCGAGAGCCTTGACAGCAAGGATGAAGGGAATGGCTGTTTTGTAGGCACCTAAAGTGTCTCCTGTAAAAGGCTTCCATGAGATTAGACAGGCTTTCCTGACAGGACCTGCTGCCATGCCAAGGGGTTCGGATCTTGTTTAGTAGGCCCTGGAAAGCTTTATAAAAAATTGAGGTAGGGCATAATCAGATTTGCATAATGCTATAATGCTCTAAAGGATGATTTTAAGGCAAAGTGAGATTGAGGCAGGACTGCCAATAATAAGGTTTTGTGTGTGTGTGTGTGTGTGTGTGTGTGCTTCTAATTCTCATTCATATACCTATTAGACTGCCAGAACTGGCAGGTGGATAGATAACCCATCAGGCCTACTGGATGGCAGGAGAAACAAAAACTACCCACCTTAAAGATCTCTACAAATGGCTATCACAGCTGTTCAGCCAAAGGTGGAGCTAATGGGTGGGCCACGGTGGCTTGGTGGCAGAATTCTCACCTGCCATGCCAGAGACCCAGGTTTGATTCCTGGTGCCTGCCCATGCAAAAAAAAAAAAGGTGGAGCTAAGTAAACACAGCAGATGGGATTCAGAGGAGGGGTGAGGAGCTGACATTTCAATCAAAAGACACTCACACAAGTGCTAAGTTCTGCAACCATCCTCTCTCACAAGACCACACAGGCAACCTGAGACTTCTCTTAACCATTTAATCTTAGGCGTCATGCTGAGGCAGTTCACAAGTTTAACCTCAGTATTTTTGTATAACTTTATAAATTCATGAGCATCACCTCAGTATTATTGTTGCATAACTTTATGAATTTATGTATATTTGTGCGTATCACTGTATGAATTTATGCAAGAAATTATGCACTCCTAAAGCATATAAAAAGCAGGGAGTAAAACAAAATGTCTGTGGCGTCTTTCTTCCCCTGGTCACGCACAGACCCTGCCTCGGGTCACGCCTGCAGACCTCAGGTCATGCCTGCAGAACAGGGGTCCTCTGCGCATGTCCCATCTCAGACAAAAGAAATTCCGTACTTTTCCAGTGTTTATGTCCATTCCCGTAGTGACTCCCGCCTTGCTTACTAGCCTATATAATCTGGAAACCAAGAATATTCAAGGCTCAGACTTTGGATGGAAATCCTCTGGGCCTGCCAGCAATAAAGTTTTGGCCATTTCTCAGAAGCGCAGGTGCTTTCTTGGGAAAATGGAGTTTTCACTGCTTCAATGCTGCAAAGCAGACCCCCTTCATACCCACTTTCACCTGGGGTCGGGACAGAGGTTGTGCCCAAGGGACAGCCATGCTCATGCCAGGAGGGAAGGCATTGACAAGGACTTCATAATGACCTGTCCCACGAGAGTGACAGTGATAAATGACACAGTGCCCCATCATCCTCTGTGCTGGGCACCTGGCAGTCCCCGTCCCTCCCTCCATCACCACAGAAATGGTCTGCTGCCACCAGACAACCATGCGATCATCAGCTGAGGCTTGGCGTTCACATTAGGTCTCTGGATGTGTGCAACCTCTCCACTGCCCACAACCAACAACAAGACATGGTATATCAGCCACTTCCCCAGCCGTTCCTCAGTCACAGCAGGAATCCCACCTTGAGCAAAGCCTGGCAGATGTTCTCCATGAAAACACTGGTCTGGGGTGAGTGTTGGAGGTGAGAAGTGAAGGGGAAACTTTTTTGCAGAGATCTATCCTCCCCTAATAATATCAGCCTTTTAAATTATTAAACAGACTTTATAACATGATTTCTAGGATATCCTATTTGCAAATAGGGTAAAATGATTCAAATCATTTAAAAAATCCCTCTTTCAAAAGAATCACACAGTTCATTAAGTAACATCTTTGTGTATGTGTGTTTTCAGATTGACAGTTAGTAGAGGAAGGGATTAAAATGAAAAGTTCTGTGTCCTGAGCTATAGAACCAATCATAAATTAAACAAATAAGGACATCAGAAATTCTAGTGGTAAAAGAAGAAGCTAATTTCTACATCTGATTTTTCCTGGACGGAGATGCTAAACTTCCAGGCCGCTGTTGAACCCTGGAAAACACTCAGACTGAGCTGGAGCCTCAGCTGGGTTTCCCTATACAAGAGGCCTCTTGTCTTTGGCTCCTGAGAGCTTCTGTCACTCTGGGATAGGGTGTTGGGGGCAGGGAGGGGGGTGCAGTGGGGAAGACCAAGCACAGGATAGAGGCAGGTTGGGGCTCAGCCTTGTTGTTCCTACACTGGAATATCTTCCATGAGATCCTTACCTATAGCCTCATGAAGACAAGAAAACATCTCCTTTACATGCCAGTTAGGGCTTGATGAGAGTTTTCACATGCACAGACAACCCCCAAGGAAGGTTGGTAGTCAAGGTCTGCAGTAGCAAAATCCAAACAGAACAAGAGTCTCTGGGGATGATTGAGTCACCCCATTCCCTGCACCCACTGACCAGGCCTCTGGACTTGTCTCTGCTTGGATGGTCCCTAGACCAGCAGACAATGTTCCTCCAAGATCAACCTGATTTCCACACCGTGCCTCCAGCTTTTCCTTCCTCTTCTCCCTCCCCAAATCCTCCTTCCTTTTACCATCTCTCAAAGTTTCCCACCTCCCTAGTATCCCTGCATGGGGATGTACCCACCTCCCCCTGGGATTAGCCAATCCCTGGATTCCTCTTACATTTTGGAAGTAAAGGGCAGCCACCTGCATAATCTCTTCAGCACCCAGTTTTGCTGCTGGGGAACAGGGACTTTGGAAACCATGGTGTAAAGGGAGGAAGCTCCTTGGGAGACAGTTTTATCTTTGGTTGTCACTGAGTGGCTAAAAAAACAAAAAGCGAGATAACTTCTAGCACAGCAAGGGTTAATCTCCTCTCTAGGCCCCAGTGGGGACAGGGAGGGGGTCTCTGCAGCCTGGCGGGTAAGACAGGCTGTCAGGGTCAGTTTGCCCAGAGTTGACAGGCTTGGCCCACAAGAGTTCATCCAAGCAGAAGAAGCAGCCAAGCACAATGAACTTGACCCAGTAACAAAATCTTGGACATTAGATTTATATTTTTTAACATTTTTCTTATTGTGAAATATAAAATGTATACAAAAAAGCAATACATTTCAAATTACATCATAACAAGTAGTTGTAAGACACATTTCAGAGTTCGGTCTGGGTTAGAGCTCCACAAATTTAGGTTTTTCCTTCCAGCTGCTCCAAGATACTGGAGACTAAAAGAAAGGTCAATGTAACGATTCGGCCATCATACTCATTAGTTAAATCTTATCTTTTCTGCTATAACTCCAGCTTCTACTTTGACCCTTCTCCCAACCTTTAGGGGTATTTGGGCTATGCCCATTCTAACTTTTTCAGGTTGAAAAGGGGTGTTGGATCTGAGATTTTAAGTGCCTTTGCACGTGTATGTTTTGTTTTTATTGCAGTCTGTTTGGTTTGGTTTTGTTTACCTTGCACCAGGCTCTAGACTGCACAGATGCAGAAACCGCATTTAGTATGCTCATCACTGCACCCTCAGCGCTTCGCCCAGATGCTAGCACAGAAGAGGAAGTCAGGAATTATTTGTTGAATGAAAGAGTGGGCGGGTGTTGTTTATCACCAACCCTAGTCCAGTCCTCAGGATTCATGCCTTGGTACGCCACAAAGGGCTGGCTACATGCCAACACGGAGACTGCGGTTTTAAATGCTCTGTGAGACCCTGGAGCTTACAAGCATTGTTTGGGGGGGGTCCTCTAAGGAAGGGGAACAGAGAATGGAGGGAAAAGCATTTCCCCACTGAGCTAAGACACAACCCCCCATGCAGATTTGGTACCAATTCACTGGGACTCCAATTCGCCTGGGATGACGCTCAGCAGGAGATGGAGACAGAGTTGCCTGTATCTAGAGGAGAGAGAGCAAGGCCAAGCAGCAAGTGCTGGGGCTCAGTGACTTCCTCCCCAGGAGGCAGCAGCCAAGTCCAGCATCCTGTGGCCAGAGGACCAGGAGGGAGCGGTGAGAGCTTACAGAGGAAGCAGCCATGCCTGGAGGGCTGGATTACTGATCACATGTGATGCATCTCTTGGATCTCCAGAAATACAGGAGATGGGGGGCTTTGCAGAGGTTGGGAGCTGAAGTTTGTTAACACTGAAATTTGCATTCTTATTTTCATGTGACCTATTTGCACACCCCCTGAGGCTAGTGATACCCGAAACGAAACCCAGTTACTTTTTTGGAATCCAGTTTTGAAATGCTCTGGCTCTTACCCCACAGACAAATTACCAGCATTAGGATGAAGCTCACTGATCTGCTGGCACTAACATCAGAAGCCGGGGTGGACATCTGCTGCGTCTGGCCCTGGGTGAGGCAGGCTGGAAGTGCAAACAGGAAGAGAATGTGGTGAATGTAGCTTCACTAGGCCTCTTGGGAATGCTAATTCCTCTGTGATGCCCTAGAAGACATTAAGTGAGCGAATGGGGGTTGATATGGAAAGCACACAGTGGCCCTTATCCAAGGCAATGAGCTTCCAAAAGGTTTGAACATCTTCCTAAATAAAAGAGGAGAAAATAATGCTAGAAGTGGCCAGAGTCTTTAAGAAGAAGAGCATCTCTACATCCCACACCTGGGAATGTCGCCATAAAGTTGGAACCATAGACTGGAATCGGAAGGGAGAAGGCTCTTCAGCTTCTTGAAGAAATCTAAGACAGGCATTCCTCTTACCTCAAGCCTAAGGGGGGATAGCTGTATCTTAAAAAATTTTAAAGGTAACTTATTTCTCCGGTAATAGCTCCAGCATCACGAGTTCTGGGCTGGATCTAGTGATTCCATAGTGTTGGGACCTTGGCTCCCTCGAACTTTCTATTCTACCATTACCTGAAAGGTTGAAATGACCCATCAGCACATCTGCTAGGTCTGTCTTCCAGCCAAAGGGAAGAGGGAAGGGGGAAGGGAAAACACAATTGTCATTTGGGATACAACAGAAAGATCTCTCCCATCTCTTTCTCTTTTTTTTTTCAACATGGGCAGGCACCGGGAATCAAACCCGGGTCCTTGGGCATGGCAGGCAAGCACTCTTACCTGCCGAGCCACCGTGGGCCACCTTCCCCCATCTCTTTTAATCAGATTCTGTTGGCCAGAAGGCAGTCTCATGGCCACAGCTAGGCTTAAGGGATGCAGGCAGCTCGAGGGGAGCCACAGTCCTGCACAGGAGTCCGAGTGGTGTATTTACCCTGTCCCTGTAGTCCAAACCAGTTCGACTCCCCCATGAAGGATGCTCCCAAAGCCTGCAGAGATGGGAGGCTTGAGCTGTAGACTCTCAGAGTCTGTTCAGAGTAACTGTCTCACATTTGTCATTTTGTTCCCAACCTGCTCCCACTTCTGGTAGCTCCTGACTGAGGCCCCTCTCCCATCTTGGACTTACCTGGTGTGCTGGTTTGAAAGGATGATGCACTCTAGAAAAGCCATGTTTTAATCCTGATCCAATCTTGTGGGAGCAGCCATTCATTTTAATCCCTATTCAGTGCTATTGGTTGGAATTTGATTAGATTATCTCCATGGGGATGTGACTCACCCAATTGTGGATATTAACCTTGAATTAGAGAGAGATGTGACTCCACTCAGTTCAGGTGGGTCTTGATTAGTTTACTGGAATCCTTTAAAAGAGGAAGCATTTTGGAGAAAGCTTATGAACACTTTTTTTGGACTTGCTTTACTTGGCACATTTGTGGCCTTAGAACTGTAAACTAGCAATTTATTAAATTCCCCTTTTTAAAAACCATTCTGTTTCTGGTATATCACATTCCAGCAGCTAGCGAACTACAACACCTAAGAATTCAGATTCCCTGGTACTTGGCTCTCATTCTCTCAGCCTTATCTTATGCCCCACCCTCATAATCTCCCAACATCAGTTGTCTCCAGTAAGACTCTCCACTCTAGTCAAGCCTGAAGGACGTAGAGCTAGGTTCAGATCCACCATCCTCTAAAAAGGAAGGATTCAGGCTCTGGTCTCCTGCATTTCTAAGGACAGCCCAAAGACCCTGAGGTATGGGGGTAAAGCTCAAGAAAGGTGGAATTGGACTTAGATGGTTCCCTGTCTCAACTCTGCCGGAGCACTCCGGATATTTTCCAGTGGGGGATACCAAGGGCTTGAGATGGGACCCCTAAGCATGAAGGGACAAGAATCTATGGTATAAGAGCCACCTTCTAGTAATGAATACACCTGACCTTGTCCATGGAGTGATTGACCTCCGAAGCAGCCTTTTGGGTAGATGGGCAGAATGCAGCAGGAGCAGCCTTCCTTCTCCCCAAGTACACTGGGCCACCACTTGAACCAACTTGTCATATAAAAGTTGATCAATCCTTCCTGGATTTTTTATTTTCCAGGTTAGAGTCCTCAGCTCCTAAAGTCCTAGGTAAAATTCTAGAACACAGTGACTGGCTGGCACTTCACCTGCCTCATGACTAAATTCCATTAGCCAGCTGACATGATTCTTGAGGATGCAGGTACAAGATAATTCCCTGCCAGTCACTTCCCCTTTCAAAGTTCTCTGTATAGCCAGAAGAGCAGAAGTAAACACTGCATTCTCACCTTCATTGAGTATGGCAAGCTCCAGGCACATTTTAAAAAGTTCAGTTGCTTTAAGAAGCTGGATCTTTATCCAATTGCTTAAAGAAAACACCACAGCAAAGGCATGGACTGTAACTCCACGACTTCAGACAGTCTTTTGAGCCAACAGGAGATAGGTCTCCACCCTTGTCTCAGCCAACTGACTGGTTGGAACTCTACACCCAAAGAGTAGTTTGTGTACACAAAGGGTGGTCCTTAACCTGTAGGCTCATAGTTGTCAGCTTTCAGACTCTCGTTTCAGATCAGACTTGTGACTTTGACCTGAAGATATGGGTACACGCCTCTGGAAGGACATCTATAGGTTTCCACCACCCTCTGCCTCTTTAAGTATCCATTTCATAATAGATTTATTGAGGTATGGTTGACACACAGTAAACTGCACAGATTTAAAGCGTGCACTATGATAAGTTTTGTTATATGTATATACCATGAAACTTTCACGAGACTCAAGATGGTGAACATAACCACCATCCCCCAACATATTCTTCTTTCCCTTTTCTAATTCCTTACCTCCTCCACCACCCCACCACCCATCCCTAGGCAACCATTGATCTGCCTCCTGTCACTACAGATTAGTTTGCATTTTCTAGAGTTTTATATAAATGAAATAATGTCTCTTATGTCTGGATTCTTTCACTCTGTCCTCTTCAAGAGACACAGCTCTGATGGAAGGCAATTCAACTCAGAGAATCCTGCCAACAGCTCTTGAAGCTTGCCTGTGTAATGATCAGGTGTCCTGATTTCTGGTGAAGCTACATAAGTTTTTTACAAAGATGCCTAATGTATTTTCTAGTCAGTGGTGCGCTCTTAATCAGCAACAAGAAATATTTATATTCTACATTTTTGCCAAAATTAAAAACCTTGAATATTTGCAGCTTCCACCCCCGCCCCTAATTCTTACCAAAAACTCAGTTGAGGGATGCAGAGTCTACAGAGGATTGCTCAATGAACATGCAGTCCTTCCAGCTCTGTGGATTAGGCAATTCAAGTCATTTGCAGTGCTGTGAATTTGAATTGCATTCTTTTAAACCTCACAGAATCCCGTGGACTGAATTGCACTTTGGCATGTGCTGTCAGCATACAGGGGCTCAATGAGAATTAGGTGTAATGCTGAACTACTTATGGGTGAAATGATGTCTGGAATTTGTTTTAAAAGACACCCCACCCTCACCCCCAGGGAAAAGAAAAAGTGGTATAGGTGGATGAAATGAGTAGAATTGTTGAAGTTTTGTGATGGATACACAGAGATTGATTATACTCTTTTTACTACTTTTGTGTCTGAAAATGATTGTCACAAGCAGAGTTTTCAAAGCAGTTGTAAATGATTCACCATTGTCTTTATTATAAGAATACTGTTTATCATTTTAGTTCTCACTACAGTACATATTTGATGAAAAAGTTAAGAGTAGTTTTAAAGCTTAAATAAGATAATACTTATATTATCTTAATCCAATGCCTAATACAGAGTAAGCACTTAAAAAGCAATGGTTTCTGATGTTATTGTCCTTTCTCCGAAATTTATTTCCGGGTATAAGAAACCTCACCTACTTGGAACTTGGAGCTTTCTTTTGATATTGGACAAAGAACAACAATAACAACAAAAACTGTTTTCCAACCAGAAATGGAAGGATAGCTTAATATTTTAAAATATACTGAAATTTACCATTTCTATAGGCCAAAGGAGACGAATCATATATTCTTTTTGATTATTGATAAAATTGAACAACCAATCTTGTATATATATATAAATAACTCCTATCATGCTGATGAATAAAAGGATACTTACTTCCTAATCATGCTGGGTATTTCAAACCAACAACCAACATAATGCTTACTGATGTATTCTATAGTATTAAGAATAAAGCAAATTTGTACATCAAAGAACTTTATTGAGAAAATAAAAAGACGACCTACAGAATGGGAGAAAATATTTGGAAAACATATTTGATAGGGGCTTAATATCCATAATATGTAAAGAACTCCTACAATGCAACAATGAAAAGACCAGCAACCCATTTTTTCCTAATGGGCAAAAGATCTGAATAGACCTTTCTCCAAAGAAGATATGCAAATGGCCAAAAAGTGCATGAAAATGTGCTCAGCATATTAGCCATCAAGGAAATGCAAATCAAAACCACCAGATGCCATTTCACACCCCCTAGAATGACTATAATTTAAAAAAAACAAAAAAACAGAGAATTATAAGTAGAGAAACAGAAACACTCATTCTCTACTGGTAGGAATGAAAACTAGTGCAGCCACTGTGGGAGACAGGTTGGCAATTCCTCAGAAAGTTAAGTATAGAGTTATCATATGACCCGACAATCCCATTTCTGGTATATACCCAAAGGAGTTGAGGTCAGAGACCCGAACAGATATTTGCCCACTGATGTTCATTCATAATAGCATTATTCACAACTGCCAAAAAATGGAAACAACCCAAATGTCCATCAACAGATGAATGGATAAACAAATGTGGTATACACATATAATGGAATATTATTCAGCTGTGAAAAAAGAATGAAGTTCTGATACATGCTATAACATGAATGAACCTTAAAGACATCATGTTGAATGAAATAAGCCAGACACAAAAGGACAAATATTTGTATGATCTCACGTATATGAAATATTTAGAATATGCCGTTTCATAGAGCCAGAGAGTAGAGTACAGTTTACCAGGGGCTGGAGGGTTTGGAAGCAGAATGGGGAGTTACTGTTTAATTGGTACAGAGTTTCTGTTTGGAGTAACAGAAACATTTTGGTAATGGATGGTAGCATAATATTGCGAATATAATTAGCACCCTTGAATTATATATGTGAAAGTAGTTAGAATGGGAAAATTTATGTTGTCTATGTAATAGGAATAAAAAGTTTAAAAACCACAGAACTATGCAACACAAAGAGTGAACCCTAATTAAACTATGGACTATAGTTAAGAGTATAACTATAATAATATTGTGTAATCAATTGTTGCAAAGGTAACACAGGGATGCCAAAGGTTAATAATAGTGAAAACTGCTGGGGGTGGTAGAAGGGGGGTATATGGAAACTTTGTACTTTCTGCATGAATTTTCTGAAAGCCTACAACTCCTTGTGATGAACTGAATTGCGTACCCCAGAAAAACATGCTCTTAAACTTCCATTCCTATGGGTGTGAACCCACTGCAAGCAAGTCCCTTTGATGAGGTTACTTCAGCCAAAGTGTGGCCCAACTGAATCAGAATGGGCCTTAATCCTAATACTGGAGACTTTACAAAGAAGGCCAAAAAGAGAGAAGTCACAGGGAAGTCTGCAGGAGTGCAAAGAGAAGAGAAAATATGCCACCATGTGCACTGCCATGGGGCAGGAAAGCCAAGGACCAAAACTCTCCGGCAACTAGCCCCAGAATGTCAAAATCTGGGAGAAATCATTGCCTTGCTGACGCCTTGATTTTGGACTTCTCCTAGCATCAAAATAGTGAACCACTATATTTGTTTTAGCACCCAGGACACTAAAACACAGCTTAAAAAAGAAAGAGCAAGGCAAATTCCCCACTATCATTAACTATTATTTACATTTTCTGGACAGTCATAACCAATAGATTAAGAGAATATAAAACTGAAAAGCCCAAATATATATTGTCAAGAAAGAAGAGATCAAAGCATCATTATTTGTAGGTTTGATCATCTTAGAAAACCCAAGAGTGGTGACTGAAAAAATAAGTAAATTTAGAAATGTGGACAATTGCAAAATAATATATGAAAGCGATAGATTTTTCTATTTATCAGCAATGGGCTGTTGGAAAAATTTTTTAATCCATTCACAGTATCAATATATAAAATACTTAGAAACATACTCAAAATGAATATTCACATTCATAGAAAGATCATAAAAGTTTTTAAAGGACCATAAATATTAATGCAGATAGCACAAGTTCTTGAAGGAGAAACCACAAAATTATAAATACATCAATTTAATTTCTCCTAAATTATCTATAAATGTAAAGTAATTCCAGTCGTAATGGGATTTGAAGTTCCAAGGAAGTTTTGAAAAATAAGAATAATGAAGGATTATCAGATCTAAAAGACATTGAAATATATTGGAAAGTCCCAATAATTAAAAATCAAGTGTTCCTGGTGCAAGAACAGTTATTTTAGCAGAGCAGAACACAAAATCCCCAGACAGATCTAAGTGTATGTAAGAATTTGGTATATGGCAAAACCTGCATTGCAAACCAGAGGAAAAAAGAATTCTCTATTATATATATATGGCATTGGTTTAATTGGTTAACCACTTGAAAAATAATGATCAGAGTTAGAGCTCTCTCCTCCATACTCAAAATTAGTTCCACAAGATTACAAATGTGGAAGGATTTAAATGTGGAAAACTGAAAACATGGAATGGAAAGAAGGAGGAGGGAATGCCCCTGTGTTTTCTTTCTTTCTTTCTTTCTTTTTTTTTTTTTTGCTTTGGTGAGAAGGTGAGTTTCTTGAATAAGCATCAACGAGGAACTGGAGGAAAGCAATATCTTTCCAGGACAGGTTCAAAGTGAGAAAGATGATTTGAGCTTTTTTTTTTCCCCTGTATTTTCTCAAAACCAGCTTTATGCTTCCTGAGTTGAACTTTGATCTTGGTTCACCCCAAGAGCAAAGAATAAGTAAACCATGATAGATTTTTCATGTTTGCTTCTTGATATATTCCTCAGATGCTCTCTTTTTTTCTGGAACACCAATTCCTGTCTAGCATCCTGGACTTTATTATACCCATTTTTCAATTCCTGCAGTAACTGGAAGCTTGGGTCCTATGATTCCATAGTAATAAGAGGCTGATCTTCGCTTCTTTCTTTCACAAGATACTTGCTAAATGTTGAATGTGAATTCCTTAAAACTCTTGCGATAGATTTCTGGAGACATGTCAACATTTCAAGTCTCTCTTCTATTGCATGATGTTATAATGAGCCCATCAGTTCACCTGTGGTAGTGTCATGTCTTGATCAATGCTTTAATGTTATAGTGTCTCCATCCAGGCAATTTCATAAAAGTTGGGGTGGGGAGGAGTTGGGAGCAAAGTCAAATTTACCCAGCTACACAAGAGAAACAAATCCCAATACGTTTTGATGCACATTCATTTGATGATTCTTTTTTCTTTTTCTTTTTTTTTGGCATGGGCAGGCTCCAGGAATTGAGCCCCGGTCTCTGGCACGGCAGGCGAGACTCTGCCACTGAACCACTGTTGCACGGCCCTCATCTGACAATTCTTGCTCATTGATTCTCTACTCTGGTTTTTGGCCTGCTGATGTTACTAGATTATCTAGATTATTTAGATTATCTAGATTTGGGCAAACACTAGTGATAGATTTACATCAATTTAACCTATATACCTTTTAGATTCAGTTTGCTTCTTGTTTTTTTTTCCCGGAGCTTCCTCAGTTGTGTATGTGTGCGCATGCCTGTGGGTATGTGGCATTCAATTAGCCTTCACTTGTCATTAAAATGGTCTGCCAGGCTGATGTTTATACCATGAACACAGCAAGAATGGGTTCTGCAGAACAAGTCAGTGGAATGATAATTTTACAATACTGATGACTACCACAAAATCAAATTCACATTATTTAAATTCTCTGAATTAGAGAGGACATTTTGCTTTCCCTTTTTTTTTTTTTGAATTTCGTGCTGCATGAAGCAGCTCCTCACCTCGGCTATTCTGAGCTGACCCATGGAGGCCTCCTGGAGAGTCAGGCCTAGACTTCCCACCTCCCCAGCGGTGGACCTGCTGCCCCACACAGAACCTTCTAGCACTGGGACTTCCCCTCTTTCCCACGTCCTTCAGTATTTATCAGTGACTTATCAGACAGAGACAGTCAGGCCTTTTCTTTCTCCTTCAGCTGATTCTCCTAATGGCTTTAGTTGACTGCTGGCTTCTCCTATTTCCTAGATCAAAGAGATGATGTTCCCTACCCTCTGAGCCAGGCAAGGTAGTGAGATAGTGCATTTCTCAATGACATTTCTGATTTTAGTTTAGTTTGTCCGGTGCAAAGCAATGACTACCTCCAGCAGCTGGAGGGGCATTTTTACTACCTCATTTAACTTTGTGGGGATGTTCATGGAAAGGAGCCAAGTCTGATTAATGGCCTTCTGGATGAAGACTACCCACCCTTGGCTACTGACCTGCACCACGTGGAAATAGCCTGTTTATATTCTGGAACCCCACTCTGAGGGGATGCTACTGATGGAAACTTGCTGGGTAACGCTGCTCCCTCAGGACGGCAGAGGACAGGGTACAGGCACCCGGTACCCCGTGGTCTCGGCATCTGGCTTCCCCAGAGCTCCACCCCTCCTGCATTTCTTCTGTTTGCCTGGCATTCAGTGTGACTGCAGCCACCTGTTCCCTCCCTGACCCACCACTTCATCCCTGAGATGTTGAAAGCCAGACAAAAAAAGAAAATGTTAAAAAAAAAATAGAAAAAAAAAAGTTGCCCTTCATCTAAGCTATATTTTCAAAATGGTCATTAATTATAAGGCAGCAAAGAGTTTTTATGTGATCAGGACCCCTAGGTCTGATGTATCAATAGGAGAGGCTAAACCTGGCATTCTCACCTGAATCCTTCACTCTGATGGGATTCGAAACCCACCTGATACTCTGACCCAGAAAATGTTATCCTAACGCCTACTCAATCACCAGAAATCCATAGGCCCACCATGTACTCCCAAATCATCAGAAATCCCTATCACTCTGGAAGGAAAGATAATAATGCAGACTTCACTTGACATATAAGGCTTCTTTTCCCATATATATTATCTTTTCTCCAAAGTGTGAAGCAGCCCCTCCGCTCACCGGCAGCCTTCCCTCTACTCCCTCTCTCTCCCCCACCACCCTTCCTACTCGAGGCTTTCACTGCCCACCCCCAGCTACACGAGAAACTGGATTCTGCCTTATATTTTATATTTTATTAAAGTCCTTTATTTCTATTACAGGTGAAACCAATTTCTTTTTTTTTTTACAATGAGGAATTCTTTTAATACCTTATTTTTGTTTAAATATCCTTAATTGTAAGAGAATCAGCACAGTCTTATATAATGAATTGAGTTTAAACTAGATCAGCGAGGCCACAGACAGTTGGTTAATTATCAGCAAGTTGGTGGGTAAAATCATCCATCGGCCTCCTAGGAAAAACATGGCTTAAAACTTAAGTGGACACTTTTTTTTTTAATTTAAAACGAATGTTTTTTGTAGCAAACATTCATGATCTCAAGTTACTAGTTGCCAGTTTGAACAACTGCTGAGGATGATCATAAAATAGACATGCTGGTAAGAAGTTCACACCAGAAGGGGCTTAGCATGGAAAGCTGGGCCGGGTGAGCTTTGTCCCCATCCCATACCCCAGAGGCCCCTGATGGGAGTGTAGACGATGACGTGTGGAAGGAGGAAGTGAGACTGGGGTTCCTTGGGTTTGGGGATGTTGCTCCTGAATCTCTCCATTGCAGGACAAGGAGGACAGCCCACCAGGCAGACATCCGAATGCCCAGCCCGGAGAGTCCCGGCTGCACTGCATGACCAATGCTTCCTCCACATACTGCGTCTCCAGGAAGGTAGTCTGTTCCAGTTTGTAGGTATTATGTACCCCAGAAAAGCCACGTTTTAATCCTGATTCCATTTTGTGGAGGCGGCTGTTTCCCTTAATCCTGCTCTACTAATGTAGGTGGGAATCTTTGGATTAGATTATCTCCATGGAGATGTGGCACCTCCAATTACGGGTTTGACCTTTTGATTAGATGGAGCTGTGACCTCACCCATTCTGGTCTTGATTCGTTTACTGGAATCCTTTAAAAGAGGAAACATTTTGGAGAAAGAGACAGAAATGACAGAAACAACCGAGCTAGAGCTGACAGAGCAACAATGACAGATGCCTCAGAGCTGACAGAGAGAGCAAACGTAGTGGCTTAGAGAACAGTTGCTTCAGAGAACAGAGACATGGGTGTTTGGAGATGCGTGGAGCCCAGCAGATGCTGCCACGAGGTATTAAGCAAGTCAGAACCTGGAGAGAGTCAAGAGAACCAAAGAGATGAAAGCCAGCCCAGAGAAACAAAGTGAGGAACCCCCACAGGGCCAGAGACTGGAAGCAATGCAACCCAGGAGCAAGAGACCTGCAGATGCCAGCCACATGACTTCCCAGCTGACAGAGGTGTGCCTGACTCATCAGCCTTGCTTGAATTAAGTTATCTTTCCCTAGATGCCTTGGTCTGGACATTTTATAGGCTTAGATCTGTAAACCTGTAGCTTATTAAATTCTGCTTTACAAAAGCCGTTCCACTTCTGGTATATTGCATTCCAGCAGCTTGCAAACTAACACCCAGTCCCTGCAGATCTGGGCAGGGATGTGCCTCTGGGAGCCTTCCCGAAGACCTGCAGTCCCCCATCAAACCAGAGTCTGTCCAGGTCTTGGCTATACAGCTCCAGGGGGTATTGACTCCATTTCTCTCTCCAGCATTCCCAATTTTCTACATTCCAGGCAGGGAGTTATCTCAGTCTCCAGCTGCCCCAGGTAGTGAACAGCATTCCACACACCTGCAGCCTGTGTGGGAGAAGGGCAAGGAGACCACTACTAGGAAAAGAAGCACGAGGCCTGGGAAGGTGACCTGCATGGGCCCAGATACTGGCACCAGAAAACCAGCCTCCCCCAAACTAGAGACGCTTCCCATGTGGGCCTCACCATCCACTCAAAGCTTCCCCTCCTACTCTGCTTTCTCCTATTTTTTATCTTGTTTCCACTCCAGTTGCTCAGCTTCTATCTTCTTCCCCATCCCTTTGTATCTTCCTATCTCTCTGGGTCCCCCTTTGGTCTTACTAGGTTTGGATAGAGAGTGTCCTTAGCACCCAACGCTCTGATCCTCTGACTTGAAATAGAGCCTCTTCTTCCTGCTCTCCCCTGATTCCCTGACCTGCTCACTGAGCCGGATGGGCGAGACACCCTATTAGCAGTTCATAACCTGGGGTCAAGACCCCCAAAGAGCCCTTGCTTGAATTCTGTCTCAGTGTAGTTGGTTTCCTTTTATTCTTATTGAGGCAGCTCAGATAGGGAAGGAGGGAGTGGGGAGTGACCCTAAAGCTCATAAGAAAAAGTTCCTTTGGGCACACACCCAGCTTCCTCACACTTAGCCCTGCCTCAGGTCAGCACCTGAAAAGAACCAATGAAAAGCACAGCTCATCAGTCCCTTATTAGCAGAGCCACAGGAGGGAAGGGCCCCTCCAAGTCCTGATAATTCAAGGATGCCAACCTCAGGGGGCTTCTCCTCCTTTGGAGAATGCCTGTGCTCATCTTCGAGTGTGCACCTTCACTACGCATTAAAGTTTTGAGCTGTACACACTGGCTAGTCTTTGGGTTCTCTGGCTGTACGCACTGACGAGTCCTCAGGTTCTTTCCTGTCGCTGAGTCAAGAAGCTTCATGGCATCAGCCCCTGGATGATCTAGAAGTCTAGACTTCTCTGAGAATTCCCTTGTCTCTCCAGCATCCAGCCAAGAACTCTTAGGGCTGTACTGTATCGAACTTATTAAACTATTTGGTGTACACACTGACTAGTCCTTGAATTCTTTCCCAAGACTGAGTCAAGAACCCTTTGGGTGCCAGCCCTTGGTTGAGATCTCGATTTCTCCCAGAACTGCCGAGGCTGTTCAGCTGTGTATTTTATTTTCTAGTTTTAAAACATGACTCTGAGGATGCTTTTGCACACTTCCAAAGGGGTCTGTCTCAGGTTGCGTTTCTCCAGGAGCAGATCCAGAGACAAGGATTTGAGGGCAAGGAGCTTATTTGGACTTAGATCCCAGGAAGCATTGACAGTGTGCATGGTGGGGAAGCATGACTGGGGAAGGAAGGAGGGCAGTTGAGGGTCCATGAATGAGCAGGCTGCCACTGTGGGAAACTGGGGTGCAATCCCTCCAGGAAACCTAAGAGACTGTGTGCAGCACACACCTCAGAATCATCCCACCTACAGGGACACTGGGCATTTACCCACTGTTTTAGCTTGCAAGCTGCCAGAATGCAATATACCAGAAACGGAACAGCTTTTAAAAAGGGGAATTTATTAAGTTGTACATTTACAGTTCTAAGGCTGTGAAAACGTCCAAATTAAAGCAAAGCTATAGAAATATCCAACCTAAGGCATCCAGAGAAAGATACCTTGGTTCAAGAAGGCCGATGAAGTTCAGGTTTCTCTCTCAACTGGAAAAGCACATGGAGAACATGGCAATGTCTGCTAGCTTCCTCTCCAGGCTTCTGGTTTCATGAAGCTCCTCTGGAGGGCATTTTCCTTCTACATCTCCAAAGGTCTCTGGCTGCAAGGGCTCTGTAGCTCTTTCCAAAATGGTTTCCTCTTAAAGGAAAGCAACCCCACCTTGAATGGGTGGAGACACATTTCCATGGAAACCATCTAATCAAAATTTACCACCATGCCAGAGACCCAGGTTCGATTCCCAGAACCTGTCCACGGGGGGAAAAAAAAGAAGTTACAACCCACAATTAGATGGGTCACATATCCATGGATAATCAAAAAGCTTCCACCCAGCAATATTGAATGAGGATTAAAGGATATGGCTTTTCTGGAGTCCACCAAAGATTCAAACTGGCACATCCAACAAATTCCATTTTAGTTGAGGGCTGGCGCCAGCCCTCCCCAGCATTTCTATCCCACCTTCCAGTGGGCAGTGCTTCTACAGCCCCTGTACAGTCTGTACAGACTACAGAGAGGCAGAGTCTCGGGTGCCACAGGAGGAACCAGCGCTGACGGACACGTGCAGGATGTATGAAGACTTGCCTGCCCGCATAGGGCATACACAGTGCCTGCTCCAGGACCGGCAGTGCTGAAGGGTGCAGCAAGCCTAAGAAGACACCCTCTCCTAAGGTGCTTTGTTCACCTTACCTTTTTCCCCACTTCCCTCTCTCACTGTCTCCTCTTCCACAGCAGGTGGGGGACAGGAGTTAGTTTCCCCTGAGGGGAGAACCTCAAGATTTGTGGTGAGAGACAATGACAAGATCATTTATTTTGATACTAATTTGTGTTTTGTTTTCCCTGCATTTTCCTCACCTAGCCCCACCTCCCACCCTCCCCACTCACCAAGCCAGGACAAAGGAGTCTGTACTCCTTACCTGGGGAAGCCTGAACCCAGTAAGTTCCTTGCAGACAAGTTTCCTTTCAGGCTTTTGTTTGCTGGAAACTGGAGGTCCTGGAGGAACTTAGTTGCCCAGTGCCTTTGTGGGCAACCAGGAAGATACAGTCCTTTGGACGAGAAAGTAGCTAAGGCTAGTGCAGAGCTCAGACCCTCCCCAGCTCCACACTGCAGAGGTGCTTTGAGGGCTGGCAAGGCCTCAGAGGAGAATGTCTGCCTGGGGCCCCCGGGAAGCTGTGCCCGGGGCACCTGGGATCTCAGAGTCCACAGGTATTTCTGCACCCAAAGCTGGTGGGTGAGCAGAAAAGCCCTGCCTTCAGGATGTTGTGGACTCCAAATGGACTGGAATGGCCCACCCTGGCCCCTGACAAAAGCACGCATGCTGGGGTGGGTGGACACAAAGATAGGAGACAGGCCCATGATGCCCATGGAGACTCTACCTTCCCTGGACCCTCTACCTCAGACCCTTTAATAAAAGAGCAAAACCGTGGGAGTACGAGAGTAGTTCATGGTAGAATTCTCACCTGCCATGCAGGAGACCCAAGGTTTGATTCCTGGTCCATGCACTTCCCCCTAAACAAACAAAAGATGAACTAACAACAAAATTCAACCAAGGTGTTGCAATAACAGGATACTCACCTGGAAAAATAATGAAATGTGATCCCGACATACAGCTTAAAAAAAAAAAAAAAGAAAGAAAGAAAAGAGCAAAACCAACCTTTACTTGGTTTAGGCAATTTGGGTTTTGTTGTTGTTGTTGTTAAGTCTTCTGCTTCACGCAACTTTCCCAAGAACAAGGTGCCAGTTCTACGGCGTGACTGGTGGACTGGAATTTGTGGGAAGTTTCCCCCATTTGCTATGTCTATAAATGCTACAAAACCATCCATCAGAAAGCATTGGACCAGCCTTGTGGACAGCTAGAGGAGAGACAAAACGAGAGAGGAAGCAGCCTCTCTGCTGCCCTTCCATGACCGAAAAGTAAGGAAGGATGATAAGGGGTCAGTGCAGAAGACAGCCTGCTGGGAGGAGGACTGCTGCACACGTGGCTGTTGGAGAGCTCTTTCCTTTTTATTTTCATATTTTGGCTTTTATTCAGGAAGACAGCCTTTTTTTTTTTAAGACAGAATAATTTAAATGTTTTAAATTTGTTTTATTAAATATTGAATAAATACAAAATAATATTTATAAATGATATATAAACTTAAAGAATAATGATACAAAGAATGATAACTTCTTCAGTCTGAGACCAGTCCCATCTAAAACCATTCAATGTAGCTGTTGATTTTATTGCAATAACCAATATTAGACTACAGCGACTCCACCTACTAACCATGGCAGAATTCTTTCATAACCATGATGATCACAAAAGCAGTATAAAAATGGTCAACCTCTGGATGAAAAGTGGCTAACAGGAAGGAAAAGACTGAGGGTGTTCTGAGGGGAATGCAGAAAGGAAAATCAGCCTACATCCATCCATGCTAAACTTATAAAATCTTTCCTTGATTGACATAATCCCAAGAGTTTGACATCAGTGTGTGAGAGAAGTGGAGAGGACACAGGTTCTCCCATACCCTTCTGGGAGTTACACAAATGGCACAGCCCTGTTGGAGCAGGACCTTTACTGTCAACCACAATTATAAATGCATTATCCTTTGACCCAGAAAGCCCCTTCAGAGAATCCATCCTATGGATTCACTCACACACACGAACTTACTTAGCTATAAGGTTATTCACTGTGGCATCATTTGCAGTAATGACTGATCAGAATCGTCCAGCTAGAGGGCCTGGTTGAAGACACAACTCTGGTACATCTACCCAGTGGAATACTATACAGCCATTAAAAAGAAGAAAAGGGCATGAAGAAGAGCTTTATGTGCTGATATGGAAGGAGCTCCAGAATATTTACCCAAAATTGAAAATTCAAGGAGCAGAATGTATATATTATGCTTTTTGTGTAAGAAAGGAGAAAATAAAAGTATTTGTAGTTGCATAAAGAAACATTAGAGGAATAAATAAGGCACTGTCACAATAAAACAGTTACTTACAAGGGCAAAATTAGGGAAAACTGGATGGGAATAGGGGGGAGAGATACTGCTCACATACCTATTGATATCATTTTCCTTTTTTAACTATGTAAGTATAATATCGATTTAAAAATTAGATTTTAAAAAATCCATATCTAGATAATTTATTAAAATCAAAGAATAGAGCAGCTATTTAGTGAGAAAGAAGTAGCCGTATTTCTGCATGATGTTTCTGCAAACCTACAACTGCTCTGATTTAAAAAGATTGACCGTTGGATTTCATTTCTCTGAGCAATCCCCTCCTTTTCTCCCATTCCCATCTTTTCACACAAAAGAAACTGCAAGAACATCCTGACAAGGAAAATACCAAGAATTCAATAGACACAGAAGCCCACAATGCCAAAAGGGAGAAAGGGCGTGGAATGTTCCGGATGACTTGAAAAGCATGTCATGGTTTTCATTTCCAGTTACAGAATGTGCGAGAAATGTCACATTCCTTGTTTTCTCTCAATCAAATGTGATCTGCTTTGTGCCCCAACCTGCCAGACTGGGGGGAAATTCAATCCCCTCATTATAGAATAGAGACTGTCTCTTCCCTCGGTGGGATTACAAAAACTCAGAGGCTTATGAAGCGCCAGGAAACCCGAGGGCGAGGCCATGTCCTCCCCTGCAGCTTGTGGCTTCCTGGAGCAACGTCCTCTGGGTCTGATTCCGCAGTGGCCCTCAGATTCCACATCACCCACGGCACAGCCTCCATGGGGCACCCTGTCCCCCTAAGCCCCTAGCTGGGAAAAACTGTGCCCAGCCTCTCCAGGTACTCTCCAGCAATTCTTCAACCTGGGCATGCTCTGGGCAGAGGTGGGGCCTGGGTCTCCACGGCCCATGGCAAGAAAGTCCCCGAGTTCCAGATCTCAGAAAGTCTCACCCTCTACTCAGCAGGCACCCCCAGCCCACGCCTGCCTCTCTCAGCCTAGGTGCCCACACAGAGTCCAAACACCTACACCCACTCCACCCCCTCCATACCCAAGAGAGAAGCTCAGAATTGAGAGCTCAGTAACTTTCTCGGTACGGAAGTTCTGCCTGTAGCAACTAGGACAAAACAAAAAATAATTCCACAATAAATTATCCTGCCGCAAGCCTGGCATGGGAGCTTAGATTAATTTCAATGGAATGAAACGCTGGCAAATATTGTAGCTGCAACTTGGCAAAGGAAGTTTCCGGAGATGGATTTTTTTTACAGAGCCAAGTTGCTACTTACTGTGGGCGGGTGGCTCTGGTCCAGGTAAAGATGCAATTGTTCCCTCACCTATTGCTATATGACAACTCCCGCCAGACCTAGTGGCTTAAAACAACAACCACTGCATTATGTTCCGTGCTGTTGGCACCAGCTCGGCCATTCTGCTGCTCCATATGGTGCAGACTGGGGTCACTGGGTGGCATCAGTTGGCAAAGGGTCTGGTCTGGAGTGTCCAAGACAGCTTCACTCACATTTCTGCCATCTCGGCGAGGACAGCTGGGCTCAGCGGGTGGTTGATGGGAGTGCTGCAATCTCAGGGAATTCAGACTTCTGACATGGCAGCTCAGGGCTCTGAGAGACGGGATGCAGCAGTTGCCAGCCTCTTCAGGAAAGTGGCACCGCCTGACTTCTGTCAATCCTTGTTGGCCAGGCAGCCACAGAGGCCACCCAGATTCAAGGGGACCTCTCCATCTGTAATCTCCCAGAGTGGGGAAGGTGGTCCCCTACCCCCTACCCCCATCGGACAAAGTGAGGTCTGCCTCAGCAATAACCCCTGTGAAGGAAAACCTGGTGGCTCTGGGGAAAACACCAAGAAGACCTCAGACTTCCTGATTGATGGCGGCAGCCGACAGGCCTCACCTGCACCTACAAATGCTGAGGCCGTCACTCCAGGGTCCAGCCGGCATTTCACACAGGCTCCCATTCATATAAGCCATTCAATCTATTTCAGTTTTTTTTCAGGAGCTGCAAAATGCATGAGATCAATTCAGGAAGCCATAAAAAGATGGTGGTTCAAAAGAAGATTGATTGAAGGAAGATGTCAGGAAGGTGAAGTGGGACGTCCTAAATGCTTTATAATCTCCTTCCTCGTCCAGTGACAAGGGCAGAGATTCTACAAGGAGGGGCCCAACAGGCACTCGGATAATAAAAATCCATTCCCACCATCTTCATTCCATTCTGCAGCTTCATATTTCACATGTAACTCTCTGTAAATGCTTTGTAAAAATATAATATACACACAGAAAAGTGCACAAATCGTATATATACAGCTCAGTGACCATTCATAACCGTGCGCCCCTCTGGTCACTACCCTCCTCACAGCGTAACCATTCTCCTGACTTCTACGGTTTTGTCTGGCCTTGAGTTTTATAGACATGGACTCATATATTAAGTTTTCTTTTGCAGCTGTCTGCAGATTCATCCACCTTGTCACACGTAACTGCAGATGATTCACTGGCATTGCAGAGAAGTATTCCCCCACATGACTAAGCCACAATCTCTCTCTGCATTCTCCTATTGAAGGGCATTTGGGTGGTTTCCATTTTAGGCTGTGACATGTCTCTGGAGGGAGCAGCTCTGCTTCCCTAGGTTCTTCCGGGGTTACAGGACCCCACTGTGAGGCTGTATGCAGCCGGCCAGCTGGCAGCATCTCACAGTGCTTCCTTTTCAGGGGGTTGGGTCTTCCCCCCACCCCCACTCACCCAGCACCACCACCTCCACCCCCACCCTCCAGCTCAAAAAAGAAGCAAAACAGTGGTCTACCTCCAAACCCACAAACCTTCCTGATGTGTTGTCTACCTCTCTCCCCAGGGCTTAGCCCAAGGACCTCTTTCTCCAGGACCCCGTAATGCCCACAGCCTTAGCATGTCTCCTTTGCCCCTACCAGCCTATTTTTGGTAATGGGCGGGGGAATGGGGGACCTCTTGTTCTCACTTCCCTATTCTCCTAAATATTTGGCCTGAGCCCTCCATCTTTTCATTTCCCACCAGGACCCAATGTTTGAAACTCACCAGTCAAAAGTAATGACTCTGCTTTCTGTGAACCCTTCCCTGAGGAACAACTATTCCAAAATAGTATCCTTCCACACCTGCAAACAATGAGATCTGGACCAAGACGGCCCTCCTAGATTCCTTAAGTATTTGATACAGATGGTTAGTCATGCTCTGAGCTCATTCCCTGCGAGGGATCCCTGGACTCTTACAAACCCAGAGCCCAGAGACGTGCTCGCAGTGTCCACGGCTGGGTTCTACGTTGTTCTGGGGCTCTCAATAAGGCCCCCTTCTTCTAGGCATATTTTGTTTCTCCTGGGAGACATGGAGACATTCCCCTCAGCCCAGTGGTCTCCCCTTAGAGCTGGGGGGCCCCTTTGTTGGTGTTTTAGTTTGCAAGCTGCCAGAATGCGATATACTAGAAATGGAATGACTTTTAAAAAGGGGGATTTAGTAAGTTGCAAGTTTACAGTTCTAAGTCTGTGAAAATGTCCAAATTAAGGCAAGGGCTATGGAAATGTCCAATCTAAGGCATCCAGGGAAAGATACCTTGCTTCAAGAAGGCTGATGATATTCAGGGTTTCTCTCTCAGCTGGGAGGGCACATGGCAACGTCTGCTAGCTTTCTCTCCAGGAATCCTCAATGGCTTCCCTGGGGCTCTGTCCATTTTGTTGGCTCTGGTGGTTCTGGTGGCTCTAAACCTTTTTCCATAATGGTTCCCTCTTGGAGGGCTCCAGTAAGCAACCCCACCTTGAATGGGTGAAGACGCATCTCCATGCAAACCATCTAATTAAAAGTTACCACCCACAATTGGGTGGGTAACATCTCCATGGAAACAGTAAAAAAGATCTCACCCAGCAATATTGAATGAGGATTAAAGGACATGGCTCTTCTGGAGTACATAATAGTTTCAAACCAGCACAGCTGGTATGACTGGATACTATTGAGGTATCGATGTTTTTTAATTGAGGTATTGAGGTTTTTGTTCTCCTTCTCGGTGTCACTTTTCCTAGCACCTTCTGGGAAGCCCTTGCACATCCTCGCCCCAGAGGTTTTGTGGCCCGTAACCAAGGGGAGAAGTCAACAGGCACCCAGAGGACAGTCCCTTTCCCCCATCCCGCACTGGCGTGAAGGAGGACACCACTGGCCAAGGGCGTGGCTCAGGAGACACACAGATCTTGGGAAACAGGGAGGGTTTGGGGTATGCTTGGAGCAGCCAGGAGGAGCCCTGTTCCCACAGTGAAACACCCCACACCTCAAAGAGGAGGGGGATTCGTGGATTCCAAAGGAAACAAAAGCTAAGAGCTTTGCCTTGAGAACCACAGAGAGGGACTTCCGTTGCCAAGTTTAACAGGGAAGTCCCAGCGCCTCGACCTTAGGAACCCATAGCACCAGCTGTGACTGAAGACCAGAGAGCCCCCACGCCGAGTGCTCTAAACACTGTCAGACCCCGGGACAGAATCCCCAGACCCCCAGGGGTAGGGGCAATCCCCCCACCCCCCAAAACTGAGATTCCATTTCCTGCCTGCTTGGTCGGTGGACACCAGGGCAGATAACAATAACTGTGTGTGATCTTCAGCTCAGCCATTCCATCTTACTCTACTATGGTCCTGCACCCCAGAGATGCAGGTCAAGACTTCGGCTCAGGCTGAAGGATGAAGGACATCGTCTGCAAGTGGAGTTGAAATGTTACATATTTATATACTCTGAGGGGCTAAAAATACAAGTCTTCTTTTTTTGAAGGCTTTTTTCTTGCTCTGAAATCCATCCCTGCTGCTGCTGGGAAGGATGGTCGTGGTTGCCTGTTGACTAACGTTATGTCAGTCACTTACAATTTAAGAGTCTCTTTTTCTGTCTAAAACACAGTATCTCTTGGGCAAATGTCCAGGTTTGTTCCCTGTGCCCTTTTTTTGCTGACCAAGATGGCTTCTGGATGTAGGGAAAAGTTTACTCTCTCACAGCCTTGGGGGTTGCGTGGCCCTCAGGCTTCAAGCCGCTCAGCTTCCTATGGGCATCCACTGCTGAGGTCCACAGCTGGCAAAACTGGAGCTTGTGCTCCCTCAGCCAGACCTTGGCTCCAGCTTGCTGGTTCATCCCACACCCCAACTCGCAGTGACCTTTGCATTTCTGCCATGTCCTCCATCTGTGACCAGGTCATCTGACCCCATGTCACGTGGCAGCAGCAACTGAGCCACTCACAAGCCCCCCAGAGGCACCCAGGAAGGTCTCTCTCTCTCTCTCTCTCTCTCTCTCTCTCTCTCTCTCTCTCTGTTTCATGCTTCCCAGATGCCACCAGAGGGTTTTGTTTCCCTCCCTCTCTCTCTGCTTAGTGCCCTCTTTTTCTCATTTCTTACCTACAACCTGGTACTTTTTCCTAGTCTGTACCAAAAAAAAAAACAAAACAAAAAAACTCCCTGCTCCAGAAATCCCCTCCCATGAACTTGTTTGCATCTAACCCATTGTCCTCCAGCATTTTGACCCAGGCAGCGGGGAGCTCCTTGTGTTTTCTAGGGGAGCCAGAGTGGGGTAGTGTTTGTGGAGAAGAGCTGGAAGGTCCTCTGGACTCTGCCCTGGCCCTGCCCAGGCTCTCAGCCAGCCCTTACCCTGCCCTCCTTCCCCCATTTACTCTCCCGCACATCTGAAGCTGGATTAGCAACCTCATTGGCCACCTGTGACTCCTTTCTCTGGAGGTGGCCACTACCTCCTCACCCTGGGGCATCTTCACCAAACAGTCAGTGAACCGTGCACCAGCTGCAGCACACCCGTGGCCCCCAGGTAATTTGCTAATAGCCAGAGCCCTCTCTGTCCAACTAGGGGCGCTTTCTGGAGCATGGCAGAGCTAAACCAGGACTGCGCACACTCAACCCATTTCCCATGCCCCTCTCCTCCCACTGCCTAGGTGCCTGGGTGTCTAAAGCTGCAAGACAATCTCCTCACCTTGGTTACCACTGATCTAGTGGCATTGCTAAGACAAAGACATACTCTACCACCCTCATTGTAATGTGTCGCTGCAACATTACACAGCTACAGCCGTAACCACAAGCGAAGCATAACATAACCTAAACCATGGCAACAGATTAAGTTGGAGACATAAATTAGGAAAATCTGGTCATGGGTCTATACTGTAATCAGGTAAAAACTAAGTCTGAAATGCACATACTCCCTCCCCCACAAATACTCAAGGCACGGATTCAGGGCAGACGAAAAGGAGATCCAAGATGTGGAGAGGGCGCCCCCTGGTGGGTTTACCAGAGGTTTCCCCAAGGAACTGCAAGTCTGGGCACAGGCCAGAAGCTCAAGGGAAACAACACTGCATCTCGGACAGGATCGGAAGACTTTCCATTGCTGTAGGGCCAAGTTATGACTCCTGGCATTCTTTGTCCTGAGCTGACACCCACTTCCAGGAAGAACCAGCTTCTGGGACAAACTTGCACAGGCGCCCCAAGAGACAGTGTGGCCAAGCGGGAAGCTCAGGGTGCCAGCACTGGGGAAGGCTGCCCACGTCCACTCCTCTGCCAGCTGGGCCCCACCCCGGGCTTGCCCGAGGCAGCTGGGAGCCAGGGCACCTGTGAGGAGCTGCGGGCTGCCTCTTCTGGCCCCTGAATTCCTGACCAAGGGGCCACCCAAGCTGGAGATGTGGTTCTGTTTATACTGCAAAGGGGACTCCACTTTGTACCAGCTCACTGTTCAGTGCCTCTGCCACTGAGAAATATCCTGTCGTAGCAGGAGAGGGCAACTAGCTGGGCCCAGGCATGTAGATTGTTGGTGCTACTTCTGCATGCAACTGGAAATCTCCTTCTGACCCTCCTGTGAATCCAGGCCCAGGCAGATTTGGAGCATTGAACAGTTTATTCACTGGAACCTAAAGACCTGGCTATATATGTGCAGGCACATCTGGTTGCCCTGTGCACCATCGTTTTGGGGGGAAGATCCCATCACGTGTGAAATTCTGGTTGTCCATCTAGGGACTATGTCAAGCTTCCCCTGTTTTCTCTCATATATTCCCTGGGGTTAGATCTAGCCTGGCTTGAGATCCATGAAGATGCCAAGCAGCAGCCTTTCTGTTGTCCCAGTGATGCCCCAGGACTCTTCTCAGGTGTCCTCGGATGGGTGGGGGAGGGCACCACCTCCTCCATTCTCAACACAGGTAGGTGCTGCAGAGCCTGCACCTGACCCAGCCTTGAGGAAGCTACTAGAATATGATTGGAGAAAATGGTTAGAGTGGTCCCCTGATACATAGTACAGGCTACAACAATCTCTTAAAGCATGCACAAAAATAGACAGACACATCCATGGAACAGAACAGGTAGCCCAGCATCTTCCAATCCAGGGCAGTGATGGATAGAAATAAAAGAAAATGAAAACCATGCTCAACGTGGGAAAATATCCCCACGGAGAGTCCCAGAAATGAATGTAAATGCTAAGGATGGACAGGGCCGGAAGTCTGGATAGAGTCCAGGCAGCTGGGAGTTCAAGTTCCACAGAATAAAGAGGAAGAGTTAATTGTCCACTTGAGGTTGGGAGCCAGCATCATGTTCATTGTTCGAGCACTCAGCTGTTGGGATAGGCCTCTCCCACCAATCCCCTCTTCAGAGAAGGAGACCGAAACAAGTTGCTGCTGACCATGGCTGGGCTATGGTCCAGGGAGGCCCAGAGTACTGATACGGCTGGCACCTGGGCTTAAGCAGACCTCCCACGCTGCAACGCTGCATCCGAGTCATGCACGGGGCAGGAGCCTTAGCTGCCAAACAAGACTAGGTATGGACATGGCCCTGGGGAGGGCAACTGCAGGAGATGGGGGGTGGGGAGGAAAGGAGGGGGAGATAAAGAGAGAGCAAGGGGCAAGAGGGAGTGGAGAGGGAGATGGAGGGAAGGATGGGACCCCAGAAAATTTACCTGAAAACTGAAATTCCAAAATTCACAAACCCTAACATCACGAAAGACAGCCAGCAATGTCAGCACTATAGAGACAGATGCAGAGAAGATGAAATGGAAAAGAATGGAATAATCAAAGAGATTTCAGAATCCTCCAAGAGATAACTGGATATGTAACATTCATTCAGAAAATAAGAGATTATGAAATAGTTAAAGCCTGAACTGTAATTAATAGCACAATTATAAAAACATGTTTTCATTGATTGTTAACAAATGTACTAGACCAATGCAAGGTGTTGATGAAAGAGTGACGGAAATTCTGTATTTTAAGTGTGATTGTTCTGTAAAACCACAACTTCTCTGTTCTAGAAAGAGAGATTATGAAATAAAAACCAGCAGAATAGGTGGAGCATTGGGTGTTTTCAGGGCAGTGGAACTACTCTGTAAGATTCCATTGTGGTGGATACATGACATGGTGTGATGCATTTGTTAAAACCCTGAACAACACAAAGAATGAGCCCTAATGGAAACTATAGACATAATTACTAATAACGTATCAGTATTGGTTTGCCAAATGTAACAAACATACCATAACTAATGGAGGATGTTAATAATAGAGGAAACTGAGGTGCAACAGTAGTTCAGTGGTAGAATTCCTGCCTGCCCTGATTTGATTTGATTTGATTCCCCGTCCACGCACTTCCCAAAAAAGTGGCATTTATTGATTGAAAATAAACATGTAGATAAGCTCTTGATAGAGTGTAATCCATTTTTTAAGCTTTTTTATTGTATAATATACTATATATACAAAGCAAAGAGAAAAAAGCAATAGTTTTCAAAGCACTCTTCAACAAGTAGTTATAGGACAGATTCCAGAGTTCAGGACTTATTTGGTCCAGGGACCCATCTGGAGGTTGTAGGTTTCTGGAAAGTTACCCTAGTGCATGGAACCTTTGTAGAATCTTATATATTGCCCTAGATGTTCTTTAGGATTGCTGGAATGGTTTTGGTTGGGGTTTGGCAAGTTATGATAGGTAGCAATGACTAACTGAATGTAATCCATTTTTTTAAATGAACTTGAAGTACATGAAGACTCTTTAAATCTTCTGCCATTAATCTTGTGTATGCTTATAATAGCCACTACATTCAAATGGAATCAAATTTTCAACACTTTACGGAGAAAAATAAATTTTTTTCATTCTTTCTTAAGCAGATCTCCACAGATTGATGAACTTTTGGGAAAAGATGCATAAAAACACACTGTGGACTTCTGGGAAGATGGCCAACTAGAGTGGCTTGAGATTAGCCCTGCTCCATGGAAAGGCAGGAGAGGGGACAGGAGGGCAACTGAGGTGGCGATTTGGGCGTGAGGCTGACCTGGGAGAGCCTTCTGCACCACATGCGGCAGCCCTGGTTGCAGAGGCTGAGGAACTGAGAGGCAGAAAGCTGGAGCCTGGTGTGGAGGTGTGGAGCTGCGGAGCTGCACAGCCCACAGGAGTGCACAGACAGGAGTACAGGACTAGGAAGTAAGCCAAGCCACTTTCCTTGGGAGTGCTACCTCACCAGTGCAGCCCTGTGCCAGCGACTGACCCCACACCCCACGCACCTGAACCCCATCACCTGCTCCCATTCCCCATGCTCTAGGTTCCCCCACCCCACCAGCCCCCAGTGCACGTACCTGCCCCACATCCCCCCCCCAAGTGCAGCCCAACCCATCTCTCTTGCACACCTACTGAGCACTACCTCCCCGTCTCTGTTCCCTGCAGGCTGTTGCCAGCACATAAAGGTTGCAGGCAATAACCTCCATTCCTAGGCTACTCCTGCACCCCACCCACAGCATCACATAGCCACACCCCACCCTTCCTGAGCTCAGCGCATCACTTTAAGTCACTCTCAGGCCCATGCATATGCACACGGGCCCCCAATCACGTCATTCAGTTCTGGGAACCGTGCATTATAGCAGGCCTAAAACTGCGCATGCGCACAGCCCTCAGCCTCACTTCCCAGCTCTGAGAAACTGTCACCCTATGCAGCTGGATCACATCTGCCCCTGGTCCATGAAGGCATAAGGCTGACTTGCTGCCACAGCTCTATGCATGTGCACAAAGGGCCCTGTGCCTTAGACCAGTACACACCAGGGTTATACCCCCCAGACTGGTGCACCCACACAGCTGCATCCTCTCTGGCTGCTAGGCACCCATGTTCATAAGCATCAGTGTAACATCCCCAACCTGCACCTATATCTGCTCTGAAACAAATCACTGCACTCAGTGCTCAACCCCATGCCCTGCTCCCTGCTGTACAACCATCCCGCAAACACAAGGGCTTAGACTACTGAAAGAAATCAACTCCCAAAGTACATCAATCAGGATACCTACATGCCGCAAAGACAGCAGAAGATCACTAAGCATATCACAATGTAGACAGATACAGCCTTGCCTAATGATCAGATTGAAACACCAGAGGAGATACAGTTGGAACAACTAATCAAGGATGTTCATACAACTCTACTTAATAAATAAGTGGGATAGCAAAAGACATAAAGGAAATCAAGAAGACGGTAGAAGAGCACAAACAGGAATTTGAAAGAATAAATAGAAAAATAGCAGCTATCACAGAGATTAAAAACTCTGTTGACCAAATGAAAAACATACTAGAAGCACACAACACCAGATTTGAAGAGATGGAAGAAAGAATAAGTGATATAGAGGACAGAATAGTTGACTTCAAGGACTCAAAACAGCAAATGGTAAAAAAGTGGAAAAAACTGAATGGGAACTCAGGGAAATGACAGGTAAAACAAAGCACACAAATATAAGAATCATTGGTGTTCCAGAAGGAGAAGAGAGGAGTAAAGGGTTAGGAAGAGTAGCTGAGGATATAATGGGGGAAAACTTCCCAACCCTCATAAAGGACATAAATATACAAGTCAAAGAAGCCCAGTGAACTCCAAACGGAACAAATCCAAATAGGCTTTCCATAAGGCACATACTAATCAGTCTGTCAAATGTTGAAGAGAAGCAGAAAATCCTGAAAGCAGCAAGAGAAAAACAATCTGCTACATATAAGGGAAACCGAATAAGACTGAATTTAGACTACTCAACTAGCACCCTAGAAGCGAGAAGGCAGTGGTATGATATATTCAAGATCCTGAAAGAGAAAGACTTCCAGGCAAGAATTCTGTACACAGCCAATTTGTCCTTCAAAATTGAGGGAGAGATTAAAGTTTTCACAAAGAAGTCCTGAAAGAATTTGTCAACAGGAGATCGACCCTATGAGAAATACTAAAAGGAGTTCTGCCAGCTGAAAAAAACAAGACAGGAGAGGGAGGTCTGGAGGAGGACACAGAATTGAACACCACTAAGGGTAATTTAAAGAATACAAAAAGAAAGAGGGAAAAGAATAATTCGATCTGACAAGATAAAACACACAAGATGGTCGAATCAAGAAATGCCTTGTCAGCAATAACTTTGAATAATAATGGACAAAACTTACCAAATAAAAGATACAGATTGGCAGAATGGATTAAGAAACATAATCCAGCTATATGCTGCTTACAAGAGACTCATTTTAGACAAAAGGATACAAATAGACTGAAAGTGAAAGGATGGAAAAAGATTTTCCACACAAGTTGTAACCAAAAGAAAGCAGGAGTAGCTATGCTAATATCAGCCAAAATAGACTTTAAAAGTAAAGACATCATAAGAGACAAAAAAGGACACTATATACTAATTAACAGGTCAATTCACCAAGAAGATATAACATTCATAAATGATTATGCTCCCAATCAAGGAGCTCTAAAGTACATGAGAGAGACATTGGCAAAACTGAAGGTAGTGATAGATGGTTCAACAATAATAGTAGGAAATTTCAATACACCACTCTCCTCTATAGATAGAACAACCAGACAGAAGATCAACAAGGAAATAAAGAAGTTAAATAGCTTAATAAATGAATTAGACCTAACAGACATATATAGGTCATTGCGCCCCAAAGCACAAGGATATACATTCTTCTCTAGTGCTCATGGAACATTCTCCAGGATAGATCATATGCTGGGGCATAAAACAGGTCTTTATAAATTTTAAAATATTGAAATTATTCAAAAAACTTTCTCTGATCACAATGGGATGAATCTAGATCTCAATAACCACTAAAGAATGAGAACATTCACAAATATATGGAGATCAAATAATACTTTCTTAAACAATGAGTGGGTCAAAGAAGAAATTGTAAGAGAAATCAATAGCTATCTGGAGATGAATGAAAATGAGAATACAACTTATCAGAACTTATGGTATGTGGCAAAGGCTGTGCTAAGAGGGAAATTTATTGCCTTAAATGCCTATATTAAAAAACAAGAGAGAGCAAAAATTGAGGACTTAACAGCAAACTTGGAGGAACTTGAGAAAGAACAGCAAATGAACCTGAAAGCAAGTAGGAGAAGAGAAATAACAAAGATTAAAGCAGAGATAAATGAATGGGAGAACAAAAGAACAATAGAAAGAATCAGTAAAGCCAAAAGTTGGTTCTTTGAGAAAATCAATAAAATTGATGGACCACTAACAAGAGTGACAAAGAAAAAAAGAGAGAGGATGCAAATAAACAAAATCAGAAATGAGAAGGGGTTGCTTTACCATAGACCCTGAAGAAATAAAAGAAATCATAAGAGAATACTATGAAAAACTATGCACCAACAAATTAGGTGATTTAGATGAAATGGACAAATTCCTGGAGACGTACAAACAAGCTACACTGACTCAGGAAGAAATAGAAGATCTTAACAAATCAATCACAAGTAAAGAGATCCAATCAGTCATCAAAAATCTGCCTAACAAGAAAAGCCCAGGGCCAGATGGCTTCACAGGGTAATTTTATCAAGCATTCCAGAAAGAATGAACACCAATCCTGCTCAAACTTTTCCCAAAAACTGAGGAAAAAGTAACTCTACCTAACTCATTTTATGAAGCTAATATCATTTTAATACCAAAATCAGGTAAAGATGTTATAAGAAAGGAAAACTACAGGCCAATCTCCCTTAATGAATATAGATGCAAAAATTCTCAATAAAATATTAGTAAATCAAATCCAGCAGCACGTCAAAAGAATTATACACCATGACCAAGTGGGGTTTATATTAGGAATGCAAGGATGCTTCAACACAAGAAAATCAATTAATGTAATACAGCACTTTAACAAATCAAAAGGGAAAAAACATGATCATCTCGACTGATACTGAAAAAACATTTGACAAAACTCAGCATCCTTTTCTGATAAAAACACTCTAGAAGATAAGAATCAAAGGTAACTACCTCAGTATGATAAAGGGAATATATGAAATCCGATAGCCAGCATCATACTCAATGGGGAGAGACTAAAAGTTTCCCCCTAAGATCAGGTACAAGACAAGGATGCCCACTGTCACCACTATTATTCAGTATTGTGCTAGAAGTTCTAGCTGAGCAATCAGGCAGAACAAAGAAATAAAAGGCATCCAAATTGGAAAGGAAGAAGTAAAACTCTCATTATTTGCAGATGACCTGATACTATACTTGGAAGATCCTGAGAAATCTACAGCAAAGTTACTTGAGCTAACAAACAAACAAATTCAGCAAGGTGGTGGGATATAAAATTAATGTGCAAAAATCAGTAACATTTCTATACACAAGTGTGCTGGTTTGAATCTGTGGTGGACCCCAGAAAAGCCATATCCTTTAATCCTCATTCAGTATTGCTGGGTGGGAGCATTTTGATTGTTCCCATGGAGATGTGAACCACCCAATGTGGGTGGTAACTTTTGATTAGATGATTTCCATGGAGGTGTGTCTCCACTTATTGAAGGTGAAGTTGCTTGCTGGAATCCTTTAAAAGAGGAAAGATTTTGGAGTCCTCTTTGTAGAGCCATGAAAAAGCCAGCAGGCGCGACCATGTTTATCAAGTGCCCTTCCAGCTGAGAGAGAAACATTGAACTCATCAGCCTTCCTGAACCAAGGTATCTTTCCCTGGATGCCTTAAATTGGACATTTCTATAGACTTGTTTTAATTGGGACATTTTCTCAGCCTTAGAACTGTAAACTAGTAACTTATTAAACTCCCCCTTTTCAAAGCCATTCCGTTTCTGGTATATTGCGTTCTGGCAGCTAGCAAACTAGAACAACAAACAATGACCTAGCTGAGGAGTCAGTTATGGAAAAAATTCAACTAAAAGTTGAATTTAAACTTTTGTTTAAAAAAATAGCAACTAAAAGAATCAAATACTTAGGAATGAACTTAACTAGGGACATAAAGGACTTGTACATAGAAAACTACATGACATTGCTAAAAGAAATCAAAGGAGATCTAAATAGGTGGAAAGACATTCCCTGCTCATGGATAGGAAAACTAAATATAGTTAAGATGTAAATTCTCCTCAAGTTCATCTGCAGATTCAACACAGTACCAATCAAAATTCCAACAATATACTTTGAAGATTTGGAAAAATTAACTACCAAATTCATCTGGAAGGGAAAGAGACACTGAATAGCTAAAAGCATCCTAAAAAACAAGAACAAAGTGGGGATATTAACACTCCCTGACTTTAAAACGTATAATAAAGCCACAGTGGTCAAAACACCTTGGTACTGGCACACAGACAGAAGCACTGACCAATGGAATCAAATCGAGAGTACAGAAATAGACCACCAAATCTATGGTAAACTGATTTTTGACAATGCCCCCCAATTCTCTGAACTGTGACAAAATTGTCTTTTCAATAATTGGGCATGGAAGAACTGGATATCAATAGCCAAAAGAATAAAAGAGAACCCCTATCTTAACCCTCACAAAAATTAACTCAAGTGGATCAAGCACCTAAATATAAGAACTAGCACCATAAATCTTCTAGAAGAAAATGTAGGGAAACATCTTCAAGATCTAGTAATAGGAGGTAGCTTCCTAAACTTTACACCCAAAGCACAAGCAACAAAAGAAAAAAAATAGATAAATGGGAACTCCTCAAAATCAAATGGTTCTATATCTGAAAAGACTTTGTCAAAAAGGTGAAGAGGCAGCCAACTCAATGGGAGAAAATATTTGGAAATCACACATCAGACAAAGGTTTGATTTCCTATATATACAAAGAAATCATACAATTCAACAACAAAAGAACAAACAATCCAATCATAAAATGGGCTGAAGATATGAATAAGCATTTTTCTGAGGAGAAAATACAGATGGCTCAAAAGCACATGAAGTGATGCTCATTTTCATTGGCTATAAAGGAACTGCAGATCAAGACTACAATGAGATACCACCTCACACCCACAAGAATGGCTGCTATTAAACAAACAGGAAACTATAAATGTTGGAGAGGATGTGGAGAAACTGGGACACTTATGCACTGCTACTGGGAATGTATAATGGTGCAGCCACTTGGAGTACTTTTTGGCGGTTCCTTAGGAAGCTAAATATTGAGTTGGCCTATGAACCAGCAATAGCACTATTTGGTATATACCCAGAAGAGCTGAAAGCAACAACACAAACAGACATTTGCACACGATATTCATAGCAGCATTATTCATGATCAACAAAAGATGGAAACAAACCAAATGTACATCAACAGACGAGTGGATCAGCAAAATGTGGTGTGTATATATATACACAATGGGGTATTATGCAGCAGGAAGACAAAATGATGTCCTGAAGCACCTGACAAGATGGATGAGCCTTGAGGACATAATATTGAGTGAAGTTAGTCAGACACAAAAGGATAGATACTGCATGAGTCCACTTTTATGAACATCATAAAGATATAATCAGAGGCTTATAATACAGAAGATAAGGGACTTAGTGATACATAGAAGCTAAAGATGGGTGAACCATTAGCTAATGAGGTTGAACTCCAATGAAAGGGAAGAGATAGGAGTGAAGGTGATTCTCTAGTGGGTCTGGAAGTAATATTACCGTATTGAAGATGAGCAAGATTGAAAGAGGTTGTATTGACCTATGTATCCCACTGACTCACACTAGAAATATGAATGAGTTCTTGTAAGAAATACTTCAAAGATATGATTCTTGAATAGAGAGTGTTTAAGTCCAGGGTACAGGGGGAAAACTGCTATTGCATGTTATGAGCTATGTTCAAAAGGAAACCAACAGCATTACCACAGCAACAGCACAAGTAAATAATGGGGTGAGGGACAAGAGTTCAGAGGAGGTTTAGATTTCCTATTTGACAAGGGTGCATTTATCAGTTCTCTGTCTCTTGGGAACAATGAAATTATTTCCAGTTCAATAATCCCAATTGAGAATGTTGACGGACTGTGAACTTTGGGCCCTCTACATGATGCCTGGTGAATGCAGGTGGCTGAAGGATGCACTGAGGAAGAAGTAGATTGGCAAATGATGGTGTATACTTATGAACAAAAGTTGTGCTGCTACAATAAGAAACAATGTTGTGAGGCATGCAACGATGTGAATGAACATGTGTGACATTTGGTGAGACAAAATAAGCCAGAAACAAAAGAACAACAATGGTAAGGTCACCTTTAGAAAATGCTTATAAGAAAACAGGGGCCTACAGTATTAGTTAGAGTTCTCTAGAGAAACAGAATCAACAGAGAACATTTGCAAATATAAAATTTATAAAAGTGTCTCATGTGACCATGGGAATGCAGAGTCCAAAATCTGCAGAGCAGACTGTGAAGCAGACGATTCCGATGGGGGGTCTGGATTAACTCCACAGGAGAGGCTCGCCAACCAAAGCAGGAAGAGAGCCTGTCTCTTCTGAATCCCCCTTAAAAGGCTTCCAGTGATTAGATTAAGCATCACTCATTGCAGAAGACACTCCCCTTTGGTTGATTACAAATGGAATCAACAGTGGATGTAGCTGACATGATAATGATTTAATTCTATGAAATGTCCTCATCGCAACAGACAGGTCAACACTTGCCCAACCAGACAAACAGGTACCACCACCTGGCCAAGTTGACACATGAACTTGAGCATGACAGTCCACCTCTTGTCAACTTGGCAGCTATATATAGCACCTTAAACCATACCTAATTTCTAAATAAAACACATTTTTTTCTTTCACCTGACAATACTCAACTGTCCTGCATATAACTGGAAACACATTAAATCCCTCCAGAATAGGGTGCAAATCCTTGGGTAATATTCATTCTTAAACTCATATCTTACAGCTTAAATAGTATAACAGGAACAAAACAGCATTACAGTCCTCATTTCTGTAACTGATCACATGATCAAAGTTCATATTTATCACTACCTTCTTCCACTACCCATTCCATGTTCCCTTTACCTTCAGCAAGCACTTCAGCTGGCCATGGTTCTTTGCCTGGTGGGGTGACCCAAACCTTCATTCCTGAAGTTTCAGAGCCATTCGTAGTCCTGCCTGGATTGCGTTGTTGCGGTTTTCCATTGATTTTAATCACTGGGCACGGTAGTACTAAAAGACGCCCTAGGGGATCTCCTATATTCCAAGAAAACTCTTCTTTATCTCCATTATGTAGTTGCAGTCTTACTTCCCCCTGATAGTCAGGGTCAATCACCCTAGACAATAATGTAATCCCCTTCTTAGCTTGTTGATCCAGTGGCATAAGTAGGCCAAAGTAACCAGGTGGCAGTCTTAGATTCCAGTTCAATGGAATCATTGTTGTTTCTCCTGGTGGAAGCCCTCCGCATTTTGGAACTAAAACCTGCAGACTAGCAGAGCTCAGGATCACAGGGACAGGAAGCAAAAATTTTCCAGGTGGATCACTAGGGGTAATAGTGAGTGGTACCACTCCCATTTCCACCCCTTGGTTCCCGGGCCCATGGATCCTGGCTATGGGAGAAACAGCACCATACAGCGGATGCTGATTTAGAGCATACACAGCTTCTTGGAGAACATTACCCCAGCTTTCAAGGTATTGCCACCTAGTTGGCACAGTAATTGAGTTTTCAAAAGGCCATTCCACCGTTTTATCAATCCAGCTGCTTCTAGATGATGGGGAACATGGTGAGATCAGAGAATTCCATGACCATGTGCCCATTCCCACACTTCATTTGCTATGAACTGTGTTCCTTGATCAGAAGCAATGCTGTGTGGAATACCATGATGATGGATAAGGCATTCTGTAAACCCATGGATGATAGTTTTGGAAGAAACATTGCATGCAGGAAAAGCAAACCCATACCCAGAGTATGTGTCTATTCCAGTTAGAACAAATCGCTGCCCCTTCCATGAAGGGAGTGGTCCAATGTAATCAACCTGCCACCATGTAGCTGGCTGGTCACCTCGGGGAATGGGGCCATATCGGGGGCTGAGTGTGGGTATCTGCTGCTGGCAGATTGGGCACTCAGCAGTGTCTGTAGCCATATCAGCCTTGGTGAGTGGAAGTCCATGTTGCTGAGCCCATGCATAACCTCCATCCCTACCACCATGATTACTTTGTTCATGAGTCCATTGGGCAATGACAGGAGTTGCTGGGGAAAGAGACTGACTGGTATCCACAGGACAGGTCATCTTATCCACTTGATTATTAAAATCTTCCTCTGCTGAAGTCACCCTCTGGTGCGCATTCACATGGGACACAAATATGTTCATGTTTCTAGACCATTCAGAAATGTCTATTCACTTTCTAGCCCTCTTTGTCACCAATTTTCCAATTATGGTCTTTCCAAGTCCCTGACCATCCAGCCAAACCATTAGCAACCGCCCATGAGTCAGTATACAACTGCATCTCTGGCCAGTTTTCCTTCCAAGCAAAATGAACAGTCAGGTACAGTGCTCAAAGTTCTGGTCACTGGGAGGATTTCCCCTCACCACTGCCCTTCAAGGACACCCCAGAAAGGGGTTGTAATGCTGCAGCTGTCCACTTTCGGGTGGTACCTGCATATCATGCTGAACCATCTGTAAACCAGGCCCGAGTTTCCTCTTCCTCAGTCAGTTCACTGTAAGGAACTCCCCAAGAGGCCATAGCTCTGTTCTGGGAAAGAGAAGGTAATGTGGCAGGAGTGGAGACCATGGGCATTTGGGCCACTTCTTCATGTAACTTACTTGTGCCTTCAGGACCTGCTCAGGCCCTATCTTGTATATACCATTTCCATTTTACAATAGAGTACTGCTGCTCATGCCCAACTTTATGGCTTGGTGGGTCAGACAACACCCAGCTCATGATAGGCAACGCAGGTCTCATGGTAACTTGGTGGCCCATGGTTAATCATTCAGTCTCTACTAAGGCCCAGTAGCAGGCCAAAAGCTGTTTCTCAAAAGGAGAGTAGTTATCTGCAGCAGATGGTAAGGCTTTGCTCCAAAATCCTAAGGGTCTGTGTTGTGATTCTCCTATAGGGCCTGCCAAAGTCTCCAGACAGCATCTCTATTTACCACTGACACTTCCAGCACCATTGGATCTGCTGGATCATACGTCCCAAGTGGCAGAGCAGCTTCTACAGCATCCTGGACCTGTCACAGAGCCTCCTCTTGTTCAGGTTCCCACTCAAAATTAGCAGCTTTTCTGGTCACTCAATAAATGGGCCAGAGTAGCACACCCAATTGAGGAATATGTTGTCGCTAAAATCCAAAGAGAACAACTAGATGCTGTGCCGCTTTTTTTGGTCGTAGGAGAGGCCAGACGCAGCAACTTATCCTTTACCTTAGAAGGGATATCTCAGCATGCGCCACACCGCTGGACACCTAGAAATTTCACTGATGTGGAAGGCCCCTGTATTTTTACCTCCCATCCTCTGACATGCAAATGCCTTACCAGTAAGTCTAGAGTGGTTGCTACTTTAACAATAAGATTCTGAGTCTGATTTTCAGAGATCTCAAGTCTACAGCTACAAGAAATAAAGTTTTCCTTCAGGATACTCAGAAACGTCCGCATCTATCAGATGATGTTTAAGTTTCTCATTTGAAGCCTTAAGCCCATCCCTTTCACTCCTTAATGTAGCCAGTGTATCTAACAACAACCAGCCAACATCTCTATATCTCTTATTTCCACAAAACTCTGTAAAGGTGTCAAAAACATTATCTCCCAGAGCCTGGCTTTTTACAAGCAAGGCATTAGGAGAATCGAATGGTGATATTTTGGCTATCTCTTTTGCCAACTCACTCCATGGATTGGGAGTGCCATTCTGATTATGGGAATCAGAGTCCTTAGTGCCTTTGAGTCCAGTCAGAGTAGAAAACCATTCATAAAAACCCATTTTTAAGATTCTGATTCTTAAGAACCACCTCTGGTACCAAGATGTATTAGTTAGGGTTCTCTAGAGACACAGAATCAACAGGGAATACTCACAAATACAAGCTTTATAAAAGTGTTTCACGTGACCATGGGAACGCAGAGTCCAAAATCCACAGGGCAGGCTGTGAAGCAGATGATTCCGATGGAGGGTCTGGGTGAACTCCACAGGAGAGGCTCACCAGCTGAAGCAGGAAGAGAACCTGTCTTTTCTGAATCCTCCTTAAAATGCTTCCTGTGATTAGATTAAGCATCGCTCATTGCAGAAGACACTCCCCTTTGGCTGATTACAAATTAAATCAGCTGTGGATGCAGCTGACATGAGCATGATTTAATTCTATGAAATGTCCTCATCGCAACAGACAGGCCAGCACTTGCCCAAACAAACAAACAGGTACCACCACCTGGCCAAGTTGACACATGAATCTGACCATGACACCCACATTGTAAGCTTTTAGAGCAGACACATTAAATCCAGAGTGGTGATTATTATTTCTGGATTTTGAGAGGCTGTTTTATGTATATAACTTGATATTTAGAGATAAGAATGAAGTCAAACAGGTTGGGGTTAAAGTAATTCAGAACATAGGGGTAAGGAAAACAATGTCTATATTTTAGAACCACACATACTCTTTGAGCCCAATGGAAGAAAAGTTTATTTGATCTGGAACTGAAATTTTCTATAGTGTATAATCTAATTCAACCTATCTGAATAGCTCATTTGAACAATTGAAACACAGGGAGCACAGAATAAGAAGGAGGTCCTTTAACCCTGTATAGATTATTGTAATGTCCGGAAACATCCCAGAGTATATTAACCAGATAATCAAAAAGTATTGGCAAAGTCCCCTGAGGAAGGGGAGGAAGACTATGGAACTATTAAACCTTACCATCAGGGAATCCCCTGATACTGCGTCAAATTTTAGGGACACCCAAATCAATAGGCCATGCCCTCAATCATGAGACTTACTCTTGTGAAGCTTATGTAGGTAGCAGAGAAGCTTAGACTACCTACAGACTTACTTCTGGATAACCTCTTTTGTTGTTCAGATGTGGCTTCGGTCTCTCTAAGGCCAATTCTGCAAGGGAAATCATTGCCCTTCCCCCCTACATGGGACATGACATCCAGGGGTGAATGTCTCCCTGGTGACATGGGAGATGACTCCCAGGGATGAATCCAGACCTGGCACTGTGGGATCAACAATTCTGTCCTGACCAGAAGGGGGAAAAGAAGTGTAATTAATAAAGTATCAGTGGCAGAGAGAGTTCAAATAGAGTCGAGAGACTACTCTGGAGGTTGTTCTTACACAAGCTTCAGGTAGACCTTGCTACCTATCATAACTGCCAATCCCCTACCAGGACCATTCTAGCCAATCCTAAAGAACACCTAGGGCAATATATAAGATTCCACAAGTGTTCCATGCACTAGAGTAACTTTCCAGAAACCTACAACCTCCAGATGGGTCCCTGGTCCAGATAAATCCTGAACCCTAGCCCAGCCTCTCTAGAACATCACATAGTTCCATCTCCCCACCCCAAATTAATGACAGATCTTTCCAATATAAAAAATTTAAAATTACCATAACCCAAACAACCCTAAAGAGAGGTATGGAAAGAGCAAAGATGATGGTGGAGTTATATGAAAGATAGGATTTAACAAATGAATATGCATACTGAATCATTAAATTGGTATCTCTTTTGGTCCACGGTATTTTAGGGCAGCTAGAAGTAAAAGCTTAAAAATGTGAAACACATATTAAAGTCTGAAATATGTTCTATGACTATTTGTGGTGCTGCTGTGCTTGGAAATTTATAGCTTTTTTGTATATATGTTATTGCTCACAAAAAAAGAAGGAAGAAAAAGTCGATTGTGAGATAAAAAAGTATTTAAGCCCTCTAGCCTCCTATATTCTGGAGTAGCTAAAAGGAAAAATCTGAGAGCATCGTATGGTTAGCCCATGACAAACTTTGGGATCTGTCCTGTAACTACTTGTTGAAGAATGCTTTGAAAACTATTGCTTTTTTCTTTCTTTCCTTTGTATATAGGGTTATATTATACAATTTTAAAAGTTTATAAAAAAGAAAATCTAACCAAGGAGGTAAAGGATTTATACACTAAAAACTATAAACACTGCTGAAAGAAATTAAAGAAGCCCTAAATGAATAGCAAGGCATCTTATGTTCACAGATAGGAATACTTATTATTAAGGTATCAATATTACCCAAAGTGATCTGCAGATTCAATGAAATACCTATGAAAATCAAAGCAGCATTTTTTTTGAGGAAATGGAAAAATCAATTCTCAAATTTACATGGAGTCCCAAGGAGCCCCAAACAGCCAAATAAATATTGCGAAAGAAGAACAACATTGGAGGTCTCAAACTTTCCAATTTCAAAACTTACCACAAAGCCACAGTAATCAAACCACAGTGTAAGGATAGGCATTTAGAACTCTGGAAAAGCCTGTAAGCCCCAAAATAAACCTTCATCTCTATATTCAATTGATTTTCAACATGCTGCCAAAACCATTAAAAGGGGGAAAGAATGGAGTTTTAAACAAATGGTGCTTGGAAAACTGGATATTCACTTTCAAAAGAATGAAGGTGGACCCCTACCTCACACTATAAATAAATTGAACTCTAAATGGATCAAGAGCTTAAATAAAAGAGCTAAAACCATAAAACTTCAAGAAAAAACACAGGGAAAACCTTCATGATACTGGATTTGGTAGTGAATTCTTGGATATGACATCAAAACCATGAGCAACAAAAAAGAACATAGAGAAGATGGACTTCATTAAAATAAAAAAACTTTTGTATATCAAAAGACACTATCAAGAAGATGAAAAGACAACCTACGGAATGTGCTAACCATACATCTGATAAGGGTTTAATATCCAGACTGAATAAAGAAACTCTACAACTCAACAACAAAAAGACAAACAACCCAAATGAAACATGGGCAAAAGTCTTGAACAGACATTTCTCCAAAGAAGATATACAAAAGGCCATAAGCACGTTGAAAGATGCTCAGCGTCATTGGTCACCAGGGAAAAGCAAATCAAAACCACTTTATACCCACTAGAATGGCTATTATTAATAAAACAAAAAACAGCAAATGTTGACCACAATGTGTAGAAATTAGAACCCATATACATTGCTGATGGCATTATAAAATGATGCAGCTAATGTGGAAATCATTTTGGCAGTTCTCAGAAAGTTGAACTTACCATATGACCCAGAAATCCCATTTCTTGGAGTATATCTAAAAGACTTGAAAGCTAGGACTTGAACAGATACTTAACCACTAATGTCTACAGCAGCATGGGTCACAACAGCCAAAAATGTGGAAGCAATCCAGGTGTCCACTAACTGATGAATCTATAAACAAAATGTGGTATAAACATACAATGGAACATTATTCCTCTGTGAAAAGCAGTGTTCGGATACATGTGGATGAAACTTGAAGACATCCTGTTGAGTGAAAATAAGCTAGATGCAAAAAAGAGCGAATAGTGTATGATCTTGCTTTTTTGAAATACATAGAATAAGCAAATTCAGTAGATACAGATAGTAGAGAGCAGGTTATTAAGAGCCTGAGGGGTGGGCTGTAGTGGGAATTATTGCTTAATGCATGCAATAATTATTTGAGGTAATGAAAAAGTTTGGATAATAGATGTTGGTGATGGGAGCACAATAGTGTGAATATAATTAATACCACTCAGTTGGGCACTTGAAAGTGGTTAAAATGGGAAATTTTATATATTACTATACGTTGTGTACATGTTTCTAAAATTAAAAGTTAAATAAAAAGTAATAAACTATGAGTTAAGAAGCATGAAAAATAATAAACCCCAACTAACTGGAGATGCCTAAGTGTTCTTTAACTCTGTAAGGCTTAGAATTAAGTACAGAAGGAATTAAATAAATAAAGTCTGTATTATTAACATTTTTGGATTATATTTAGTAATAATCTGCACATATCTGGCATTTTATATTTGTAATTTTAAAATATTTTAGTATGTCTTGATTGTAATGATGCTTCATGCGTATATACATGTGTTAAAGCTGATCAAATTGTATGCTTTATAGGCATTTTACTGTACTTCAAGTACGCCTTGATAAAGGTGTAAGGTGAGAAATTTGGTACATTAAGATACTTAGCAGATTAAATTCAATGAGTTAATATCTGTAAAGTGTTTAGAACAGTGCCTGGCACACAGTAAGACTATATAAATGTTGGTTGCATTTTAAAAGAATCATTTAGAATGAATTGATTTAGTCTAAGTGATTTAGATTTCTATTTTTAAATATGAAGGCATAAAATAATTTTACTAGGCTTGTCAATCATACTGGAACATTCAAAATAATTTAAGACTCACCAAATGTTTAATTATGTGATTTGCCAAAGTTATTAAATACATAGGAAGGTTTTGCTTGATAGTCAATTGAAGTTTAAAAAAATTAAAATAAATTAATAAAGGAATTTAAAAACACTAAGGAAATTCAATTAAGTTTAGAGGTCCTCAAAACTGATTATTAAAATGTATTTTTAAATGCATTTATAAAATGAATAGGACTGGTATATTGAAAGTTTAAGGAAGAATTTTATTTAAATTTGTAACTTTAATAAATTGAATAAAATTTAAAAAACAAACACACTGTGGTGGTATACAGTGAACATTTGTTACCATTAGTTGGCAATGTGAGAAGACAATGATTAATGCCTTGAATATTGATCACAATTACACCAAAACTTAATCCAACTCGGCATATACAAGTGAAAGCGTAAACCATGAAGACATACTTAAATACTTGTGAGCACATAAAAAATGATACTAAAAAATTACGCAGCTCTTATAAATATAAGGCCTGCTAATGCCATTTCACCTTGTTCAATGCTCACTTTTCTCTGAAAGGTGTCTGTTTTTTTCCTCTAAGACTTCTGATGGCCAGGCAGTACCATGGAATGGGGGGAAGATACCATTAAGTTTGCAGCACCTCTAAGTGGAAGGAAACAATAGGGAAGCAAAATAAATTTGTCTTTAATAAGTACCCCAGAAGGAACTTTCATGCTTTAAACGTTGACTTGCACAATGCTTTGTGAAGGGACCCACCACACATTTTCTAAGACACTGTTTTGAAGAAGTTCTGATAAATCAACATTTCCACTTTATTTGGGGCATGAAAACAAAGCAACTAAGTGACTAAATTATTACAACCACAAAGAATTCATCTCAGCAGTCAAATGTGCTTGGACTTAAAAAGAATGTGTTCGTGATTATGAAATATTGATCTCATGTTCCTCATCCCAGGTTCAGAACATCCAAGAAATAATTTTTGGTGTAAAACAGCATCATTTTAATTGTCATTGAAAATCTGTATTCCCTTTGCATTTTAAGGTATGTATCTTCCAACAGGGGTCTTTCATATGTTTTAGAAAGTCTCAACATAGAGTTAAATTTTCATTCATTTGTTTTATAGCATGCCAGTTCCCTTTAATTCTAAAATATTTCATTGATCTTTGGATTCATAAAGCCAGGTTTCATGTTACAATTTAAGAGTTTCCTTTGTCAAATAAAGTAATGTGATAAATGCTCATTGCTTGATCGTGTCATTTTCATACATACACATGATCAGATTAAGAGAAACTGGCATTCAAACTTTCAACTATTCAGAAAAGCTATCTTTCTTTCCTGCATCTTCTTAATTCACATTTAAGTCCCGTAATTTCTCACCTGATTAACCAAATTTCCCTTTAAAAAATTTGTGTGTCGATAAGCAAACTCACTGCCCTCCCCTTCTCTACCTGGGACATGACTCCCAGGGGTGTGGACTTTCCTGGCAACATGGGACAGAAATACTAGAATGAACTGGGACACAACATCAAGGGATTGAGAAAATCTTCTCCACCAAAAGGGGGAAGAGAGAAATGAAACAAAGTATCAATGGCTGAGAGATTCCAAACAGAGTCCAGCAGTTATCCTGGAGGTTATTCTTAAGCATTAAGTAGATATCACCTTGTTATTCAAGATGTAATGGAGAGGCTGGCGGGAACTGACTGAAAATGTAGAGCTGTGCTCCAGTAGCCATGTTTCTTGAAGATGATTGTATAATGATATAGCTTTCACGATGTGACTGTGTGATTGTGAAAACCTTCTGTCTGATGCTTCTTTTGTCTACCTTATGGACAGATGAGTAAAACATATGGATTAAAAATAAATAAATAATAGGGAGAACAAATGTTAAAAATAAATCTAGTAGATTGAAATGTTGGTGATCAATGAAAGGGAGGGGTAAGGGGCATGGAATGTATGAATTTTTTTTCTGTTTTCTTTTTATTTCTTTTCCTGAATTGATGCAAGTGTTCTAAGAAATGATCATGTTGATGAATATACAACTAGGTAATGAAAAAAATGTTCATATAGTATGTTGACTGGTTTTATTAATAAAAATTAAAAATAAAAAAAATTTTTTAAATGTGTGTTTGTGCGTGCGTGTGTGTGTGTAGATCTGAATGAGGCAACTCAAAACACTATAATTCCGGCGAACAGCTCACACCATCAGCTAGCATGGACGTGACGGCAGTGAACAGCTAGTGTATGAAATGCCACAGGTCATCAACGAGGGAAGAGAGAGTGTCAGTCCTATTTCTTCAAGACAGTTACATGGGGTTTCAGCTTCTTCCTGCAGGACCTCTGCCTGCTCAGCTGCCTTGAGGACACAACTTTCTTGGATGTTTCCTGAATTTCCCCTCCCAAGGGAAAGTCATCCAAAATAAAATAAGCCTTTTCAAAATTAAAGATAATATCAGGTTCGCACATACTGCCAAAATACTTGTCAAGTAGTTCCACCTAACAAGGAATTATTTCCAGGGTAATTAGTTCATTGTCCTGATTCCCAATAGCACAGCAAAAATACAGACTAGCATATCTTTTGTAAGCAATCTTCAGATTTCGCCATTCAAGAAAGTTGCACGTTTTAGGTATACGTGCTAAAACAGTTTGAACGTCCCTTGTGATTTTTTTTTTCTTTTCTTCTCTCTGTCAGACAGTGGGGCATACAATTTCTGCTGTCGAAGCTTTCTCTGACGACTTTAAAAGCAACAGAAACTGCACCGAGGCTGCGGGTCCCCGCCCCAGCAGCAGCCGTTTTGCAGCCGGGGCGGAGGGGGGCGGGGGGCGGACCTCCTCCTCCTTCATTTTTAGTGCTCTCAGTTCCGCCCTCTGGTGGACAAATAAATTAGAAACGCTCGAAGCTGCAGTGGGCTTGAGCAGATGCAGAAAGAATGCATATATCCTTTTTAGTTATTTCCTTTCTCCTTTTCTACTCCCCCCAATTTTCCCATTCACATATGCACTCACTATATAAGGAGTTCTGGGAAATTGAACTTGACGGTGTCCGTATTTCTACAGAGGAAAGGAGAGCAAGTTTGGTCTTTGTGTAAATGAAAGTGGGTTTTGATGAGAGGAGACAGGACCAGTTAGAGACGCAGAGGTGGGTTCCTTGTTCGTGGCCGGTGGTATAATGCTTCCAGATGACAGAGAACAGCAGAATCCTTTCAGTGCTCCCAGCTTCTCAGTAAGGAGCATGGCATTTGAAAGGAAAGGGGTAGAATGACCACTGGAAGAGAGAGCTAAAACCCAACGCAGGGGAATGACCATAAGAGAAACCCTAGCTGCTCTGCGTTAAGACTTCTTGGTCTGGGTGAAAAAAAAGTAATAACCAAGAATGTCACCACGTCACCAGCAAGGAGAGTCAGAGAGGTGTTAGCAGGCCAAAGATAATGTCATTCTGACTTCACAAGTTGAAAAAAAGGTGAATATTGAAAACTGCAAATCGGTGTCCTTGACAATGACCTCAGGCAAAAACCCTCAAAGGAAATAAAAAGAGAAGTTCTGTGAGCCCTTAGAAGAACTAAGTGGTGCCTCCAGGGGTTAATGGCGATTCAGCAAGGATAGGTCTGCCAAACTGTCCTCATTTCATTCTCTTGTATTAAGGTTATTAGAGTGATAGAATGAAACAATGTCATAGACTAAGGGTCTGCTTTCTTATTAAGACGTTTCATGACAACTTTATATCCTTCTGGGAAAAATATGGAATAGATGCTGGTACAATCAGGAGAAATTGGAATTGATAAATTGACAGTATCCCAAGGTGCCAGAGGACAATTACAAATAGAGTCTCCCTTCAATCCTACCCAGTTTAATATTTTTTTCATGTATGTGCATTATATAGAAGGTATATTTACAAATGACATAAAGGAGATCAAGAAGACAGTAGAAGATCATAAAGAGAAATTTGAAAGAATAAACAGAAAAATAGCAGATATCACAGAGATTAAAGACTCTGTTGACCAAATAAAAAATACACTACAGGCATATAACACCAGATTTGAAGAGACAGAAGAGAGAATAAGTGATACAGAGGACAGAATAGTTGTCCTCTGTCAAGTTCAAAGACTCGACACAGAAAATGGCAAATAAGGTGGAAAAAACTGAATTGGAACTCAAGGAAATGATAGACAAAAGAAAGTGCACCCTCTCTCTCCAGCCAACACAACAAGTAAACTCACTGCCCTCCCCCTGTCTATGTGGGATATGACTCCCAGGGGTGTGGATCTTCCTGGCAACGTGGGACAGAAATTCTAGAATGAGCTGAGACTCAGCATCAAGGGATTGAGAAAACCTTCTCAACCAAAAGGGGGAAAAGTGAAAAGAGACAAAATAAAGTGTCAATGGCTGAGAGATTCGAACAAAGTCGAGAGGTTATCCTGGAGGTTAAACCTCGTGTCTGATACTCCTTTTATCTACCTTATCAACAGATGAATAAAACATATGGAATAAAAATAAATAATAGGGGGAACAAACGTTAAAATAAATTTTGATTGAAATGCTAGTGATCAATGAAAGGGAGTGGTAAGGGATATGGTATGTATGGATTTTTTCTGTTATTTTTTAATTTCTTTTTCTGAATTGATGCAAATGTAAGAAATTATCATGATGATGAATATGCAACTGTGATATATTGTGAATTATTGATTATATATGTAGAACAGAATTGGTCATAAAAAAAAAACAGAAAGAAAGCGCACAATATAAGAATTGGTGTCCCAGAAGGAGAAGAGAGTTGCAAAGGGTTAGGAAGAATAGTTGAGGATATAATGGGGGAAAACTTCCCAACCCTCATAAAGGACGTAAATATACAAGTCAGAGAAGCCCAAAGAACTCCAAACAAAATAAATCCAAATAAACTTCCACAAGGCACATGCTAATCAGTCTGTCAAATGTTGAAGAGAAGCAGAAAATCCTGAAAGCAGCAAGAGAAAAAAAATCTCCTACATATAAGGGAAACCAAATAAGACTGAGTTCCGACCACTCAACTAGCACCCTAGAAGCGAGAAGGCAGTGATATGATATATTCAAGATCCTGAAAGAGAAAAACTTCTAGGTAAGAATTCTGTACACCGAAGCTATAGGCTGAGCCTCCAGTCTTGGGGTTTGTTCATATGAAACTTAACCCCACAGGGGATAGGTCAAGCCTACTTAAAATTAAGCCTAAGAGTCACCCCCAAGAGAACCTCTTTTGTTGCTCGGATGTGGCCTCTCTCTCCAGCCAACACAGCAAGCAGACTCAGCTTTGGTTGTCCATACTGTTTGTAAGAATATCAAGAATTCAACTTGGGGAAGTTGAGTTTTCCCCCGTTCTCACCATTCCCCGAAGGGGACTTTGCAAATACTTTTCCACTCACTGATCAAATCACTCTGGGATTCATCAGGGCATCACCTGGACAAACCAACAAAATCTCATGTCCTATACAAAGTTCCATGTACTTAAGTTGTTCAATCAATACCACCCTCCCCCTGTCTACATGGGACATGACTACCAGGGGTGTGGATCTTCCTGGCAGTGTGGGACAGAAATCCCAGAATGAGCTGAGATTCAGCATCAAGGGATTGAGAAAAACTCCAGAATGAGCTGAGACTCAGCATCAAGGGATTGAGAAAACCTTCTCGACCAAAAGGGGGAAGAGTGAAATGAGACAAAGTGTCAATGGCTGAGAGATTCCAAACAGAGTAGAGAGGTTACCCTGGAGGTTATTCTTATGCATTAAGTAGATATCACCTTATCCTTCAAGATGTCGTGGAGAGGCTGGAGGGAATTGCCTGAAAATGTAGAGCTGTGTTCCAGTAGCCATGTGTCTTGATGATGATTGAACAATGATATAGCTTTCACAATGTGACTCTGTGATTGAGAAAACCTTGTGTCTGATGCTCCTTTTATCTACCTTGTCAACAGATGAGTAGAACATATGGAATAAAAATTAAATAATAGGGGGAACAAATGTTAAAATAGATTTCGTTTGAAATGCTAGTGATCAATGAAAGGGATCAGTAAGAGATATGGCATGTAAAATTTTTTTTCCTTCTGTTTGTTATATTTTTCTGTTGTCTTTTTATTTCTTTTTCTGAATTGATGCTAATGCTCTGGGAAATGATCATGATGATGAATATGCAACTATGTGATGATATTGTGAATTGCTGAGTGTATGTGTTGGGAATGTTTGTGTTACTTGTAATTTTTTTTAATTAATAAAAAATTTTTAAAAAAATAATAAATAAATACTTAAACACTTAAAAAAATAATAACTAGACATGGAAGAACTGGATATCAATCACCAAAAGAATGAAAGAGGACTCCTATCTTACACCCTACACAAAAATTAACTCAAAGTGGGTCAAACACCTAAATATAAGAAGTAGCACCATAAAGCTTCTAGAAGAAAATGTAGGGAAACATCTTCAAGACCTAGTAGTAGGAGGTAGCTTCCTAAACTTTACACCCAAAGTGCAAGCAACAAAAGAAAAAATAGATAAATGGGAACTCCTCAAAATAAAAACTTCTGCTCTTCAAAAGACTTTGTCAAAATGATGAAGAAGCAGCCAACTCAATGGGAGAAAATATTTGGAAATCACATATCAGACAAGGGTTTGATTTCCTATATATACAAAGAAATCATACAACTCGACAACAAAAGAACAAACAGCCCAATTATAAAATGAGCTAAAGATATGAAATAAAGATATTTTTCTGAAGAGCAAATACAGATGGCACAAAAGCATATGAAGAGATGCTCATTTTCATTGGCTATAAAGGAAATGCAGATCAAGACTACAATGAGATACCATCCCACACCTATAAGAATGGCTGCTATTAAACAAACAGGAAACTATAAATGTTGGAGAGGATGTGGAGAAACTGGGACACTTATCACTGCTGTTGGGAATGTACAACGGTACAGCCATTATGGAAGACTGTTTGGCAGTTCCTTAGGAAAATAAATGTCAAGCTGCCCTGTGACCCAGCAATAGCACTATTTGGTATATACCCTGAAGAGCTGAAAGAAACGACACAAACAGACATTTGCACACCAATGTTCATAGCAGCATTATTCACAATCGACAAAACATGGAAACAAACCAAATGCCCATCAACAGACGAATGGCTCAACGAAATGTGGTATATACATATGATGGAATATTATGCAGCAGTAAGACAAAATGACATCCTGAAGCACACGACAAGATGGATGCTGAGTGAAGTTAGCCAGACACAAAAGGATAGATATGTATTATTGCACTTTTATGACCAGCATAAAGGTATAACCAGAGGCTTATAATAAAGAATATAGGGGACTTAGAGATACATGAAACTAGAGATGGGTGAACAGTTAGCTAAAGAGGTTAACTCCAATGTAAGGGAGTAGATAGGAGTGGAGGTGATTCTTTGTGAGTCTAGAAGTAATGCTACAATATTGAAGATGAACAAGATTGAAAGGGGTTGTATAGACCTATGTGTCCCACTGATTCACACTAGAAATGTAAATTAGTTCTCATAAGAATTACTTCAAAGATATGATTCTTGCATAAAGAGTGTTTAAGTCCAGGGTACAGGGGAAAAACTGTTATTGCATGCTATGAGCTATATTCAAAAGGAAAGCATCAACACTACCACAGCAACAGCAGAGGTAAATAATGGGGTGAGGGACAAGAGTTAAAAGGTTTAGATATCCTATTTGACAATGGTGGCACCAAATATGTTCTGGCCAAAACACGCCAAAACGGTGTGTTTATTGATTTTTCTTTCTCTTGGGAACAGTGAAATTATCTAAAACTGAGGATGTTGATGTACTGTGGACTTTGGACCTTCTACATGATGCCCAATGAATGCAGGTGACTGAAGGATGCACTGATGAAGAAGTAGATTGGTGAACGATGGTGTATACTTATGCACGAAGGTTGTGCTGTTACAAAAAGGCACAAAGTCGTGAGGCATGATGCAATGTGAATGAACATGTGGGACATTTGGTGAGACAAAATAAGCCAGAAACAAGAGAACAACAATGGTATGGTCACCTTTAGAAAATGCTTATAAGAAAACAGGGGCCTACATTCTAAGCTTTTAGAGCAGACATATTAAGTCTGGAGTGGTGATTATTATTTCTGGATTTTGAGAGGCTGTTTTATATATATAACCTGATATTTAGAGATAAGAATGAAGTCAAACAGGTTGGGGTTAAAGTAATTCAAAACAGAGGGGAAAGGAAGACGGTGTTTATATTTTACAACCACACATACTCTTTGAGACCAATGGAAGAAAGGTTTATTTGCTCTGGAACTGAAATTTTCTGTAGTACATAATCTAATTCAATTTATCTGTATAGCTCTTTTGAACAATTGAAACATAGGAGGCACAGAATAAGAAAGAGGTCCTTTAATCCTGTTAGAGTTAGAGTGTATTAAGCAGGTAATCAAAAATTATTGGCAAAGTCCCCTAAGGGATGGGAGAAAGAATATGTAACTATAAAACCTCACCATCAGGGAATCCCCTGATACTGTGTCAAACTTTAGGGACACCCAAATCAATAGACTATGTCCTCGATCATGAGGCTTACTCTTGTAAAGCTTATGTAGGTAGTGGAGAAGCTTAGACTACCTATAGACATGCCTAAGAGCTACTTCTGGAGGACCTCTGGTGTTGCTCAGATGTGGCCTCAGCCTCTCTAAGGCCAGCTCTGCAAGTGAAATCATTGCCCTCCCCCCTACATGGGACATGACATCCAGGGGTGAAAGTCTCCCTGGTGATGTGGGAGATGACTCCCAGGGATGAATCCAGGCCTGGCACTGTGGGATCAACAATTCCATCCTGACCAAAAGAGAAAAGAGGGAAAAGAAGTATAATTAATAAAGTATCAGTGACAGATAGAGTTCAAATAGAGTTGAGAGACTACTCTGGAGGTTGCTCTTACCCAAGCTTCAGGTAGACCTTGCTACCTTTCATAACCTGCCAACCCCCAACCAGGACCATTCTAGCCAGTCCTAAAGAACACCTAGGGCAATATATAAGATTCCACAAGTGTTCCATACACTAGAGTAACTTTCCAGAAACCTCCAACCTCCAGGTGGGTCCCTGATCCAGACAAGTACTGAACTCTAGCCCAGCCTCTCCAGAACATCAGATAGTTTCATCTCCTTACCCCATATTAGAGACAGACCCTTCCAATATCAAAAATTTAGAATTGCCATAGCCAAAACACCCCTGAAGAGAAGGATGGAAAGATCAAAGATGACAGTGGAATTATACAGAGAAAATAAGATTTAACAAATGATAATACATGCTGAATCATTAAATTGATATCTTTTTTAGTCTCTGGTATTTTAGAACAGCTAGAAGTAGAAACCTAAAATTGTGAAATTGTAACCCACATCAAATTCTGAAATATGTTCTACAACTAATTGTGTTGCTTTGTTTTGAAATTTATAGCTTTTTTTGCAGATATGTTATTTTTCACAAAAAAGGAAGGAAAAAAAGTCAATTATGATGATAAAAAATATTTAAGCCCTCTAGTCTCATATATTCTGGAGCAGCTGGAAGGAAAAAAGTGAGAGGATGATATGGTAGCCCATGACAACTCTAGTATCTGTCCTGTAACTACTTCTTGAAGAGTGCTTTGAAAATTATTGCTTTTTTATTTCTTTGCTTTGTATATATGTTATACTATACAATAAAAAAGTTTTTTTAAAAAAGAAGGTATATTTAGCAAATTTGGGGATGGTACAGAGTTTGAAGGAATAGCAAACCCATCACATTCCAGGATCAGTACATAAAATTCTCAAAGGATAAAGTGGGTCTTTCCTCTCTCTATTCCAGAGCCCATTCTCTTATTTTGTGGGCCTCTTCTGTTTACAGCTGTGCTAAAACTTGCTCTACTTCCCCCAAATCCACTCTCACTATAGGGAAAACATCTTTGCTACCTTAACCTCAAGATTTCCTCCTTTCATCTTTCCAGTATTTGGTCTTCACCTGGTGCTGGACTCGAGGTCATCAGGCAGGATGTTCTTTTCTTTCTTGACCATCTGCCCCCAAACAATCTAGATTCACTGCATGAATATGCCCAACCTCAATCCTAAAGAGTAGACAACATGTCTGTGATGATTTGGAGGGTTTATAGGCCCCAGAAGATCATGTTCTTCGAGAAATTCCCTTCCTGTGGGTCTAGACCTATTGTGGATGGTGCCTTGTGACTAGTTATTTCAGCTGAGGCATTCCTCAAGTGGTCTTAATCCTCTTACTAGAGTCTTTAATAAAAGGATAAAAGATAGAGAGAAAGAACAGAAGCCAAAATACAAAGACACAGAAGCTTGGAAAGAAAGTCACAGATGGGACAGTCAGAAGCTGAAAGAGAAGAGGGACCAGTAGACACTGCCACATGCTTTGCTATCTGACAGAGGACTCCAGGATTGTCAGATCATCTGTTGATGCCTTGATTTGGACATTTTCACAGACTCAGACTGTGAGCTTGTAAGCTAAAATATCCCCATTGTTAAAAGCCAGCCCATTTCTGGCTTTTCTGCAATTCAGCAGCGTTAGTGAACTAAACAGATTTTGGTGCCAAAAGAGTGGCGTCTGAGTTGCAAATACCAAAACTGCTGGAGCAGCTTCATAGATAGATAAAGGTTAGAGCCAGGAAGAATTGTGAGGCACTTGATAGAAAATGCCTAGGTTGCTTTGAATAGACTGTTGGTAGAAACATGGACATTCAAAGTACTTCTGATGAGGCCTTAGACAGGAATGAGGAATGTGTCATTGCCAATTGGAATAAAAGCAATCCTTGTTTTAAAATGGCTGAGAATTTGGCAAAATTGAGCCCTGAAGGCAGAATTTGAAAGTGATAAGCTAGGATATTTAGCTGAGGATATTTCCAAACCAAATGTGAAAAGTGCAGACTGGCTTCTCCTTGCAGTTCATAGTAAAATATGAGAGGAAAAGGATAATTTGGAAAGGATAGTTTGGAAAATTCCAGGCTTCTGGAAAGTAAGTCCCTAGAAAATAGTGCCCCATGTGAGGATTTAAATGAACATGGATTCAGTCACCATTTCATGGTGAGTCAGGATTGAAGATGCAGTTATACAGACAGACAATCTGTGTTAATAAAAAATAACAATAATAAAAGCCCTATTATCTGATGGGTTGGGACCCCTGTGTACTGCATGAGAAATTGACAAGATTGACAAGTGTTTTTGCAAGATCCATACGCACAGAATTACAGCCAAGGCCTGGAATAAAAGAAAGATAAAAGGGACAAATTGAAGGTAAAATGAATTCAAAGGCAGAACCATGAAAACTGAGGTCTGTAGTGAAGACACTTTAGGCTAGGAAAGCAAACCCATCTATGTATGTGGAAAGAGTGAGTCTGTACCCAGAGTCTGCAGAGGATGGGCCTCCAGTCCCATTGTTTAGGACGAGTGTTACCACCCCAGGGTCCTCAGATGCCTGGGGGATTGTGGAGGGCTTGTCTCCCCTTTTTCCAGGAAGAGAGCTAGCACCAGGTTTCAGAGAGGGTGGAGCCCATTCCCCAGGGATTGGGGAGAGTCTAGCTACCATCTTACTGTTCTGTGGGGGTTGAGCCTGGGCCCCAGAGATTGTGGAGGGTCCAGCCACCACCCCTATGATTGTGGAGGGTGGAGTTGAGAGTCCAGCCATCACCCCAATGCTTGGAGATGTTGGATTCTTCACCCCAGGTTTGAGTACAGCTTGGCTGCTGTGCAAGGCCTTGTAGAGGGTGGGACTTCTGCTCTAGCAGGCCCTGAGGACAAACCATTATTCCATAACTGACTCTCAGACCTTGAAATCTAATGGAGTATGCTCTGCAGGTTTTTAGAGCTATTTGGGACCTGTGACCCCTGTTTTCCTTCCAATTTCTCCTATGGCAATGGGAATTTTTATCCAATCACTGTTCTTCCTTTTTTATATTGGAAGCAAATAACTTGTTCTAAGTTTCCCAGGCCCACGGTTGGAGGGGAATTTACCCCAGGTCAGCCCACACCTATAACTGATTTGATAAGGCTTTCTACTTAATATTGTAACTGAAATGTTTTAAGGCTTTTGAGATATTGCAATGGAATGAATGTATTTTGCCTATGCAAATTTCATGTCTTTATGGGATCCAGGGCGAGGTGTGCTGGTTTGAAGCTGTTATGGACCCCAGAGGATCACGTGCTTGAAGCAAATTCATTCCTGTAGGTATAGAGCTATTGTGGGTTGGACCTTTTGATTAAGTTATTTCAGTTGCGGCATGCCCCAGGCAGGTCTCAATCCTCTTACTGGAGTCCTCTATAAGAGGATGAAAGAGAAAGAGAAAGGACAGAAGCTAAAAGGAGAAGAAATGGAAGGAAAGCCACAGACGTTGCAGTAAGAAGCTGAAAGAAATGAAACCTGGGAGAGAAGGACCAGCAGATGCCACCATGTGCCATTTCATCTGACAGAGGAGTCTAGGGATGACCAGATCACCTGCTAATGCCTTAATTTGGACATTCATGGCCTCAGAACTGTAAGCTTGTAAAAACTAAGAAATCCCCATTTTTAAGAGCCAGCATATTTCTGGCATGTTGCATTTCAGCAGCCTTAGTGAACTTAAAGAGTATCCCTCTTATCCCAGGCCAGTGCTTCTTCCTGGGCCTTAAAGTCCATCCTTGCCCTGGTCCCCCAGACCTCACTCTCTCAAGAATCCTTTCTTTCCAGTTTCTTGGAGTGTCCCATCTCCACTGGTTTCTTCACCTAGAAACAAACAAAAAAAAACAAAACCCTACTTGCTTTTACTTTCTTTTTCCCTTCACAATCAAACTCTTCAAAAGGATTATTTCCGCCACTCTCTACCACAGACTGTTCTCTGGAAGCAGATGCCCCACAAAATAGAGGTTGGAGTGCAATATGTTGATTAGGAATCCACACCCATTGAAAGTAAGGGAAGGTAAGCAGGATTGGGCAGAGGGAAAAGGCAAACTGAGACGTGGACCTGGCAAAGCCTCTGATAACTCTGCAGAGAGCTTGGAGCAAGTATTGCTCATACGAGTAAACCAAGCCACAGCAAAACAGCTTTATTGCCCTGCCCTGCACGGGCACCACAGAGAACACCCTGTACACACACACACGCAGTCCTTTGCAATGGACCCTGACAGGCTGAGGGCTGGAGGCTGTCTCTGTCTTCCACAGGTCAACAAGTCCTTCCTTGAAGGGAGATCTGGGCAGCACAGCACCACATCTCCACACTGTCTTCTCTGGCACCCCTAAAATCCACCTATCAGTTTTTTTTTAAATTTTTTTATTAATCAAAAAAAAGAAAAGAAATTAACACAACATTTAGAAATCATTCCATTCTACAAATGCACTCAGTAATTCTTAGTATCATCACATAGATGTATGATCATCATTTCTTAGTACATTTGCATCGATTTAGGAAAAGAACTAGCAAAACAGCAGAAAAAGATATAGAATGTTAATATAGAGAAGAGAATTAAAATAATAATACTAATAATATATATATATATATAAAAAGGAAAAAGAAAAAAACAAAAACAAAAGATACAAACACACAAACAAACAAACAAAAAACCATATTTCAGGTGCAGCTTCATTCAGTGTTCCAACCTAGTTACATTACACTGAGGTATTATTGTGCTGTCCATTTTTGAGTTTTTGTATCTAGTCCTGTTGCACAGTCTGTATCCCTTCAGCTCCAATTACCCATTATCTTACCCTGTTTCTAACTCCTGCTGGTCTCTGTTACCAATGATATATTCCAAGCTGATTCTAGAATGTTGGTTCACATCAGTGGGACCTTACAGTATTTGTCCTTTAGTTTTGGGCTAGACTCACTCAGCATAATGTTCTCTAGGTCCATCCATGTTATTACATGCTTCATAAGTTTAGTCTGTCTTAAAGCTGCATAATATTCCATCGTAGGTATACGCCACAGTTTGTTTAGCCACTCGTCTGTTGATGAACATTTTGGCTGTTTCCATCTCTTTGCAATTGTAGATAATGCTGCTATAAACACTGGTGTGCAAATGTCCGTCTGTGTCTTTGCCCTTAAGTCCCTTGAGTAGATACCTAGCAGTGGTATTGCTGGGTCGTAATCCATTCTGCCATTCTATGTCTTTTGATTGGGAAATTCAGTCCATTAACTTTTAGTATTATTACTGTTTGGATAATATTTTCCTCTACCATTTTGGCTTTTGTATTATATATATCATATCTGATTTTCCTTCTTTCTACACTTTACTCCGTACCTCTCTCTTCTGTCTTTTCGTATCTGACTCTAGTGCTCCCTTTAGTATTTCTTGCAGAGCTGGTCTCTTGGTCACAAATTCTCTCAGTGACTTTTTGTCTATAAATGTTTTAATTTCTCCTTCATTTTTGAAGGACAATTTTGCTGGATATAGGAGTCTTGGTTGGCAGTTTTTCTCTTTTAGTAATTTAAATATATCATCCCACTGTCTTCTAGCTTCCATGGTTTCTGCTGAGAAATCTACACATAGTCTTATTGGGTTTCCCTTGTATGTGACAGATTGTTTTTCTCTTGCTGCTTTCAAGATCCTCTCTTTCTCTTTGACCTCTGACATTCTAACTAGTAAGTGTCTTGGAGAATGCCTATTTGGACCTATTCTCTTTGGGGTGCGCTGCACTTCTTGGATCTGCAAATTTAGGTCTTTCATAAGAGTTGGGAAATTTTCAGTGATAATTTCTTCCATTAGTTTTTCTCCTCCTTTTCCCTTCTCTTCTCCTTCTGGGACACCCACAACACGTATATTTGTGCGCTTCATATTGTCATTCAGTTCCCTGATCCCCTGCTCAAGTTTTTCCATTCTTTTCCCTATAGTTTCTGTTTCTTTTTGGAATTCAGATGTTCCATCCTCCAGTTCACTAATTGTAGCTTCTGTCTCTTTAGATCTACCATTGTAGGTATCCATTGTTTTTTCCATTTTTTCTTCTTTGTCCTTCACTCCCATAAGTTCTGTGATTTGTTTTTTCAGATTTTCTATTTCTTCTTTTTGTTCAGCCCATGTCTTCTTCATGTCCTCCCTCAATTTATTGATTTGGTTTTTGAAGAGTTTTTCCGTTTCTGTTCGTATATTCAGCATTAGTTGTCTCAGCTCCTGTATCTCATTTGAACTATTGGTTTGTTCCTTTGACTGGGCCATATCTTCAATTTTCCGAGCGTCATCCATTATTTTCTGCTGGTGTCTGGGCATTTGATCAGATTTCCCTGGGTGTGGGACCCAGCTGGTTGAAAGCTTTTTCTGTGAAATCTCTGGGCTCTGTTTTTCTTTTCCTGCCCAGTAGGTGGCACTTGTGGCGCTCGTCTGTCTGCACGGCAGTGGGCCCGGGAAACTGCGCGTGGAGGCGGGGGTCGCTGGCCGCCGCGGCTTGGGAGAGTGCCGGTCCTAATTGCCCAGCTGGCCCGAAACGCCAAGCGTGACGGGAGGGCCCCGCTATCCAACGTTCCCAGTCAGACTGGGGAGCCACGTGCGTGGAGGGGACCCCAGTTGCCAGCCACCCCGGCCGGGAAAACACGCGCCCCTCGGGTATGTCACCGCAGCAGATTCTCCCTGCCCGTTCAGCTGTTCCAGAATGGGGTACGCTGTCTTTTTGGTCTCTGTCGTGACTCCGGGAGCTGTTTCGTATTGTTTCTGTTTCTTTAGTTGCTTTTCTGGAGGAGGAACTAAGACCCGCGCGTCTTACTAAGCCGCCATCTTCTCCGGAAGTCCCACCTATCAGTTTTATTCGACCTATGCCATTCCTTTGCCCCACTCCAAATGTAATGGGCACTTTTTTTTTTCAAAGAGTGAAAAAGTTTATTACTAAGTGCATAGTAAGAGAGCAGATGGCCTATGGGTCCAAAATCTGTCTCCCTGAAACTGTAGTAATTCTGATAGTTCTAGAGAAAAAGGATGAGCAGGATTTAGGATCATGAGCACAGTGTCCCCAGAAGATGTAATTAGAGGTGATTTCATTATTGAGCATGTGCAGATTGACGACATGCTTAGTCACAGAAAGTATGTAAGAAAATAGCAGAATGAGGCATGGGTGACTTGTAGGTTAAAGCCTAAGCTACTGTGCATGTCTAGCAGGCCCACATTGGTTAGATCCAGTCTCAGTCATCAAGATAACTTCGGGCTTGGGGTAGGTTAGTTCTGGGCTGACCTTCATTAATAAACATTAGAAGCTGTCTTTAATGATTACAAGATTCTAAAGTTGAAAAACTGGATAACTGAGTACAAATGAAGATTAGTCAAAAGGTTTTTACAATCACGGGGCAGAAGACAAAGGCTATACAATCATTAGCAGAGATCAAGGCAGCTGGATTACAATTTAGAGATTTCAAGAATTTCCCTGTGTCTACTCATTGGGCACTTTTTGATTCTTACCTTTCAGACACTCTGCTGGGTCCATTGGTCTGATCTCTCTCTCTCCCTCTCTCTCCCTCTCTCTTCTTCCCACCCCCCTCCCCCACCCCGTCCCGTTTCTTCTTCCTTGATTTCTTCTCCTACCTCTTCTTAACCTCTCAGACGTCCTTTCCTGGCTTACCCTCCACTCACCACCCCACCCCCTGGGGCTCCATGCCAAGCCCAGCTTCCTCTTCCTCCATGCACTCCCAGGGTGATCTCCACCACAGTCAGGGTCTTAGTTTCCATTCATATGGTGACTCTGAAATCTATTCTCCAGTTCACCCTCTCTCCTGAGCTTCCCATTCCATATCTAATTGACAGCTGGACATCTCCAAACTAAGGCTGCCAGGTCCGGGAAGCTCTCTTCTCTGCTCCCTGCCAGGTTCACCACCCTGAAGGAGGTGAACTCATTGTCCATGCAAGAATTGAGGGACCCTCTGGACCTGCTCCATCAAGTTCCTCTTCTGGGCAGCTAGACTTGCTGGGTCCTGCTTGAGCCTGGGCATGGAAGAACTTTCAGCAGTATGAAGGACTCAACATATGAAAATTTGCATCACTGATATATAAATAGCTGATGCTGGGTGCTGAGGCCAAAAGAATATTCATCACTTCTTCTATGATACACCCACGACTTACCTCACTAGGTGTGAACCTCTGACTCAGTGGTCCCCAGGAAAGAGTTATTCAGAATTTCCTTATTATAGATGTGAGAGGCAGTAGTAATTTATTTGATAGGTTGTGTTTCTCCTGAAGAAAAGTTCTTGAGCAAATGTTGTTTTTTTTAGCCACACCTTTTATTTCTTGAGGCACTTCTCAAGGAAAATTATTTCCACTTTATTTAAATTTATCTTGCTCAGTGTCTACCCATCTTCTCTTCCCAAATCAGAGTTTCCAGTTAAATTGAATGAGTACAGATCAAGCAAGAACAATGTACAGCAGGGGGCCGAAACATTCAAATATATGGGACAGTTCCTGCTTTAAGGACCGTACAGGGTGGTGCCAGGAATAAGTCGAATGCCAGCACATACCCAAGCAAAGTTTGCTAACAATCACAAAAGCAATAGAAACTAAATGCTGTGGGTTTCCAGAGAAAGCAATTGTCTCCATCAGGTCGGGTTCATACAGGCATCTAAGATAGACCCTGAAGGGTAGATCAGGTTTCAGGGAGCGAGCACAAGACAGAAATAAATGAGAAATGATAACACATGAGCAATAGAGAGAGAGGGAAAAAGAATGACAAACAGCAAGAGATTATCAGAAGAAAATCTCCAGAAAATTGCAAAAGAAACAAAGTATAATGGTAAGGAAATTTTCTTATAACAGAGGCCAAATACCGAAACTACGGAAATACCCTAGAGGGGAAAGATTGTTAAAATAATATTATTAAAAGGAGATGGGTAAGAGAGGCCAGTTAACCCTTTGTGGGCCCCAACTTCTATTTAACCTCTTCTTAGACTTCCCTTTTCCATCATCATGGGATGATGGACATCCCTCCCCTTCTGTCCAGCTCAAAGGGACATCCCTCCCCTTCTGTCCAGCTCCCCAGTGGTGCCTACCCAATGCACAGGGCGAGGGCTAAGAGGGTTTCAGAGGCAAGCTTCCATATCCTCTGTCTTTGGAGGAAGAATGCTGCACCCTCCAGGCACAGAAATCATGTATCTTCAAAGGGACATCCCTCCCCTTCTGTCCAGCTCCCCAGTGGGAACAGTGCTCTCTGAGAAGGAGATGGCTGATGTCACTGATCCATTTCTTCTGGATTGGTAGAATGAGGTCCCTAATGTTGCCTGAGTCACTACTTTCCATCTGTTCCCTTTGTAACTAAATGAGCTCACGCTTTCTAGTTCTTATTCTTAAATAAAAGAAGTGAAGATGCATAAAGCAAGAATGTTCTGGGCTTGGAGACCAAATCTTCAATTTGGGAAAACCCTGAAACAATTAAAAAGGAGGGAGAATGTTAATAATTATTATAATTGCTAATGAGACTGGGGCTTTAACACATCATGCCTGCTAAGTAGTGAAAATCCCCCATTTTAAAGACAAGGAAACTGGAGCGCAAGGATCCCATGCGCAGTCCCCCTACATGAAGAAACAGGACCAGAGTCTGATTGCAGAGAGGCCTTGGCAGGGCCTGAGGGAGTGGATAACATGGGCGTGTCTTGTTGGGTTTTTATGGTTCTTGTGTCTGGGAAGTGATTTGGGGAAGCAGCACTGTAAGGCGGGAATACATCAGAGACTGTGTCCCCCAACTCCAAACAAAATTCCACAGAGAGCGGTGTGCTGGTGGGTGTTATGCTTGGCAAGTGAAATAAATGCAACACAATGGCCTAATCAAATAGAGATTTATTTTTCTCATTACAGTATAATGAGAATCTTGGCTGGCCTTTATCCACAGTTCCTGAGGAAGCAACCTCTGAATCTTTGGAATTCCCCATGATAGGAATCTTTTGTTCTTCATGGTGGGTCCAGACCATACCAGATAGTTCATTGCCAAGGAGAGGGCAGGGAAGGGTCAGTCAGAGCTGCAGTCTTATGGTGGGTCTGGTCCCACCAGAAGGACCAGCCACACGGATAGGGGGTTGGAGCTCTGAGCCACCTCATGTGGGGATAGGGCTGCAGGTTGAGTTCAACAATATGTGTGTTGGTTCCATCAGTCCTGCCTACCCAATGAGACCCCATATAAACTTGAGACTCTTGAAGCTCTGATGAGCTTACAGTTTCCGTGATTGAGAAGATACATGGTTTCTGTGCCTGGAGGGTGCAGCATTCTTCCTCCAAAGACAGAGGACATGGAAGCTTGCCTCTGAGACCCTCTTAGCCCTCACCCTACGCATTGCTTCTTTTGATTTCTTCTTATTTGTATTCTTTACTACAATAAAACTATAATCTTAAGTTTAGCACTTTCAGTGAGTCCTGTTAGTCATTCTAGTGAACCTGAGGGAGCGGTAGGAACCCCCAAATTTGTAGCTGGTTGGTCAGAAGTGCAGGTGGCCTGAGCCTCCAACTTGCAACTCATGCCTAAAGAGCCATCTTATAGTGGATTGTCCTTGACCTGCAGATTCTAGCCTGACTCTGGGTAGAGTCAGAATTGAATTGACTGACTTGGCAGTCTTTGTGGTTGCTGATTGAATTTTGGATATTCTATACTCTCATGTATCAAGAAGACTGGAGCAAGCAGTCTAGGACTGGTGCAGGTGCTCAAAGAAATCAACAAGGATCCAATCTCTTGCTAGATGTCTTCACTTCTAATATTCTGCCTCATGGATACAAGACAGCTGCTCTACCTTTAAGCATCACATCCACATTTCAGTCAGAAAGGAGGAAGAAAGAGCTAATGAAAAGGTATGTTCCAACTAAATCTATCTTTTTTTCTTGAATCAAGAAAGCAATTGCTTTCTTGAGCATATCACTGTGCAGACTTCTGCTTTTAACTCATTAACTAAATGGTCATATGGCCTCCCCTCACTGCAAGGGAGTCTGGGAGAGTGAGTGTTTTTAATTAAGCTCATTGACAACACAGACACAATGGAGGTACTTTTGTGAAAGAAGAAGGTAATGGATTTTGAAGAGGCAGCCAGCTATGTCTGTCAAATATATTGAGATGCATAGCTGAATGAGAAGACTGAGGAAGCCACTGAGGACATTCAGGGTAGATGAGGAGGAGATGACACATTGCGGGGCAGACACCTGGAGTGGCTTGTTCTTCCTGCTTCCATGAGTTCTGGCATGAGGATGAAGGGGAGAGGATGAGTTCATTTGCCCCAGGTCACTGAATCAGTAGCACACAAGAACTGAAACCATTCCTTGCCTAATTCCAAGCCTGGGTTCTTTCCATTAACCAAACCATGTTCAGCAGACCCTTAGAGCATCCACAGAGGGGCTTCAAGGGCCTATGATGAGTATCAGGTGGGTAGAGAGTGGAACAGGCTCAAATCCTCAGCCTCTGTTTACCCAGAGAATTTCTACTTTTATAGCTTTGTTGTATAGTGAGCTTCTCCATGAGATTTGAATGGATAAAAGGGCTAAGCTGCCTTCTGTACCAGCATATTTCCTCAATATACCTTCTGTATTTAAGGTAGAGGTAATTATTTCACACATTCACAGGTCCTCAAAGTTAGAGGGGTGGCCAATGCATGTAAAGCTCCAGAAACAGGTGCTCTCAATTTGTAGCCAGCATCAGAAGACATCACTCCCTAGAATGGAATTAAAATTATAAGCTGGTGAGAGTTAAAGTTAAGGAGACATAAAGAGGTTAGAGATTGGGCTAGAGTGTGGAGATTCTGGGTAGAACTTCCAGCACAATGTTGAGTAACAATGGTGACAGTGGGCATCCTTGTCTTGTTTCAGATACTAGAGGGAAAGCTTTCAGTCTTTCCCCACTGAAGATGGTGTTAGCTGTGGGTTTTTCATATATTCTCTTTATCATGTTGAGGAAGTTCCCTTCTATTCTTATCCTTTGAAATGTTTTCATCAAGAAAGGATGTTGAATTTTGTCAAATGCCTTTTTTGTATCAATCGAGATGAACATGTGGTTTCTCTGCTTTGATTTGTTGATATGGTATATTACATTAATTGATTTTCTTATGCTGAACCATCCTTGCATACCTGGAATAAATCCTACTTAGTCAGGTTGTATAATTCTTTTATGTGCTGCTGGATTCAATTTGCAAGTATTTTGTTGAGGATTTTTGCATCTATATTCATTAGAGAGATTGGTCTGTAATTTTCTTTTCTTGTAGTACCTTTGTCTGGCTTTGTTATTAGGGTGATGTTGGCTTCATAGAATGAGTTAGGTAGCCTTTCCTCCTTTTCTGCTTTTTTGCAGAGCTTGAGCAGGATTGGTACTAATTCTTGAATGCTTGGTAGAATTCCTATATGAAGCCATCTGGTCCTGGACTCTTTTGGGGAGCTTCTTGATGACTGATTCAATCTCTTTACTTGTGATTGTATTGTTGAGGTTGTCTATTTCTTCTAGAGTCAACGTTGGTTGTTCATGCCTTTCTAGGAAGTTCCCTATTTCATCTATGTTGTGTAGTTTATTAGCATATAGTTGCTCATAGAGTAGCCTTGATTCTTGAAGATGATTGTACAACTATATAGCTTTTACAATGTGACTACATGATTGTGAAACTTTGTGTCTGATGCTCCCTTTATCCAGGACATGGACAGATGAGTAAAAAACTAAGGGCAAAAAATAAATGATGGAGGGAGGATAAGGGGTAAAGACAAATTGGGTAGATTGAAATTCTAGAGGTCAATGAGAGGGAGGGGTAAGGGGTATGGGATGTATCAGTTTTTCTTTTTCTTTCTTTTTCTGGAGTGATGGAAATGTTCTAAAAAATTATTATGGTAATGATTGCAAAACTATGTGATGATATTGTGAGCCACTGATTGTATACTGTGGATGGACTGTATGTATGTGAGGAAACCTCAATAAAAATATATTTTTTTAATTATAGGCTGGGTCAGTCACCTGTAGGGGCTGTTTGTAAATGACTGTGAACCAGGCTGGACTACTCCCCAATGCTACTCAGTGGACCACGGCGGGTGTTCTAGTTTGCTGCCTGCTGGAATGCAATATATCAGAAACAGAATGGCTTTTAAGAAGGGGAATTTAATAAATTGCTAGTTTATGGTCCTAAGGCCGAGAAAATGCCCCAGTTAAAACAAGTCCTTCGAAATCTCCAATCAAAGGCATCCAGGGAAAGATACCATGGTTCAAGAAGGCTGATGAAGTTCAGGGTTTCTCTCTCATGTTAGAAGGCACATGGCAAACACGGTCAGGGTTACTCTCTCATCTGGGAAGGCACATGGTGAACACAGCATCATCTGCTAGCTTTCTCTACTGGCTTTCTGTTTCATGAAGCAACCCAGGAGGCATTTTTCTTCTTCATCTCCAAAGGTCGCTGACTGGTGGACTCTGCTTCTCATGGCTGCATTGTTCTGCTCTCTCAGAATCTTCCTTATTCTCCAAAATGTTTCCTCTTTTATAGGACTCCAAAACTAATCAAGACCCACCTGAATGGGTGGAGACATGCCTCCACCTAATGCAGCCTAACAACCACTCTTGATTAAATCACATCTCCCGGGAGATGATCTAATTACAGCTTCAAACATACAATGCTGAACAGGGATTAGAAGAAACAGCTGCCTTTACAAAATGGGATTAGGATTAAAACATGGTTTTTCCACGGTGCACACATCCTTTCAGACCAGCACAGTGGGCATACAGTGAACTCAACTCCACCTCTCTCCCTGTGACCTGTCTGGGGAGATGGCTTCTCATTGGAAGCTGTTGGTCTGAACCAAAAAATGAGAACTTGTCTTCAGTTTACTTCGGTTCAATAATCTGAAATTGACCGGGTGGAGAAAAGAAGGAAGAGGGGTTTCAGCGATGACTCTAGGGTCTCTGGCTTTCAGGACAAGTGGAGTAGCCATCTATTGACCAAGACGCAGGTTGGATGAGCGGCTACAGCCTACCCTCTACGTGGAGCCTTTGTGAGAATTTTTAAAGAATTTTTAAAGACTCCCCTTTGGGAGTTCTCTGGTCACAGGCAGCGCCTAGGCACACAGACTTGGCAACAAAGAGCTCATTTTGTGCAAATTAGAAAAGGGGCCTCTTCCTCTGGGCAGTCAGCCAGTGCCCTAAACCAGGATATGAGGCTAGGGAGCTGAGCCCAGGCTGGGATTCAGCCCCACTCATCCTCCTGGCCAGAGCTTCAGGGCAGGACTCCAGGTGACACATGTGGTCTGCTGGCAGGCATGCTCCCTAATTCCACACATCAAAGCATTTTCAGTTCAGGATCACGTTAGTGGAAGAAAGGAGGAAGGGATGCCGAAAGTCTTCCTCCCTTTTCCCCTTTTTTTTGTGATGTGTGGGCCCAGGTCCACATGCATATGTGCATGAAGTTGGGGGCCTACTGGGTAGAGTTTAAGCCACTGAATATTTCAGTAGGAGTAGGATACCTAAAATTTGAACTGTTGTTGGGTTAAGGGTTCTCTCTACTCACAGTTCCTGGAATTAAATGCTATTACATCTTGGAAACCCACTGAGCTAAACAGAGTGTGGAATTAAGGAATCACAATGTGTGAAGTTTGAGGAAGTGGATGTTGCCCTCAAAGTAAATAAAGTGGAAGCATGGTAAAGAGCTTCATGTGTGTTCTCGGGGGGGCTCTGGGCATTCAGGGAGTGCAGCAGACAGGCATCTTGCAGAGGCCCAAGGTCCATTCTCCCATCCTGCTTCCTAACAGAATCCAACTTAGTGTTTGGCTGTGAACCTGTGCAGTAGATTCCACCAAAGTTTGATGGGCACTTAAGATAAAAAAAACAAAGCAGGCTGCTCCATATAGTAAAATAGTAGCTGTTTATTAGGGAACATACCAACCAGGAAGCTGGTCCTGGGTGGCTGCAGGATGTTCAGTGTAGGGTTCAGCACCCCCTGGGGGCTTCAGGGTGTGATACATGGGATGGGGTAAGAATAAGGAAGGCATAGAGTCAAGTCAGGATTTGCAAGATTGTAAACACACATCTCTGACCTTACTGCTATGTAGCAGGAATGGTTCTGGTACAGATAGCAATGATTCCTAGGAATGTGCACCTGTGTATTAAGATGCTTCTACTGGGAGGGACTTTTTTTTGCCATATCTAGGAATTTATGGCTCCTCTGGTTTATGGTCTCATGGTTAACAATGTGCTCTGCTTCTTTTCTTTCTTTTTTTTTTTTAACTTTTTTTTTATTGTGAAAGCAGTAACTTTCAAAGTACATTTAACAAGTAGTTACAGAATAGATTTCAAAATTTGGTGTGGATTACCATTCCACATTTTCAGATGTTCCTCTTCTAGCTGCTCCAAAACACTGGAAGCTAAAAGAAATATCATTATAGTGATTCAGCAGGCCTACTCATTTGTTAAATACTATCCTCTCTGTTATACGCCTCCTTCTCCTTGGATCCAACTCCCAATCTATAGGGGTCTTTGGGCTATGCCCATTCTAACTTTTTCATGTTGTAAAGGGGTGTCAACAATATAGAATGGGGAGATGGAATTAGTTGATGTTCTAGAGAGGCTAGCCCCTCTGGGTTTCAGGACTTATCTGGCCAGGAATCCTCTGTAGGTTATAGGTTTCAGGAAAGTAAACTTAGTACATGAAACTTTTTGTAAGGTCTCAGTTAGAGCCTTAGGTGTTCTTTAGGGTTGATAGGAATGATGATAACTGGGGTATGGCAATTCATGGCAGTTAGCAATATCTAGCTGAAGCTTGTGTAAGAGGAAGCCCCCAGAATAGCCTCTCGACTCCATTTAAACTCTCTTTGCCACTGATACCTTATTTTGTTACATTCCCATTCCCCTTTTAGTCTGGAAGGTATTGTCAATCTCATAGTGCCACAGCCAGACTCAAGCCTGGGAGTCATGTCCCTCTTTGTCAGGGAGCCTTTCACCCTTGAAAGTCATGTCCCACAGAGGGAGGAGGGTAATGATTTTGCTTGCAGAGTTGGGCTTAGAGAGAGAGGCCACATATGAGCTTCCAAAGAGGTTTCCTGGAAGCAACTCTTAGATATAATTATAGGTAGCCTTAGCTTCTCCACTATAGAAATAAGTTTTATAAGGGCAAGCCTCAAAAATCAAGAGTTTGGCCCAGTTTTTTTGGAAGTCCCTAATGTTTGCGAGAGCACCAGGGGTTTTCCAGATGGAAAAACTTAATATTTCCATATTTTTTCTCTAGTCCCTCAGAGGACTCTACCAGTACTTTTTAATTATCAGCCCACCATAGTCTGGGATGTCTCTGGGTATTGCATTAAGCCTTATAGAACTACAAGACTTCATTTCCATTCTGGGCTCCATGTGTTTGGGTTGTTTAAATGAGCTGTCCAGACAGGGTGATTTAGATTGTGTGTTACATAAAATTTAGGTTCTAGACACAATAAACCTCTCTGCTTTTACATACAGTAGGTGAAGCTCTAAAATGCATACAATATCATCTTTTGCCCTGTATTCTTATTTACCTTAGTCCCAACCAGACTGGCTTCATTTTTATCTCCAATTGAAAACTGATCTCTTTTTCAGTTACTTTAACTGTTACTGTGTGTAGCAATGCTGATTTTCAAAGCTTCAGAACTCCAGCTCTAAACCTTAGGTGTCACAGAGGTAGTCAAAGTTTCAGGGAAATGTGAGCTTATACTCATATAGCTCAGTGTCTCAGAATCTAGAAATACACTTACAATTTCAAACTAAGTATGGCTGCTATAAGAGCTTACAATCTAGGCTCCAATTTTCTTATAAGTATTTCCTGAAAGAGACCATAGAATATTTGTTATTTTTTTCTGGCTTATTTTGCACAACACATTGTCCACAAGGTTAATTCAGCTTGTTGCATGCCTGTCAATATTATTTCTTTTTGCAGCCAGAGAGTATTCCATCACATATATATGTCACAGTTTGCCTTTTGGTTTCTCAGTCATTGTACCCTTCAGCCCCCTCCTTCCACTGGGCATCATGGATCATGTCCAAAATAAACAAACCCTGTCTTACAGTAACCTCACTTGGTTTTACAATCAACAGAACTTTCAATTTTAGACTATTTACATCAGTCAAAAGAGACACAGAATGGATAAACATTCATTTTTGAATGTTTGTTTTAAAACAAAACAAAAAAACCTCTGCTAGACCCAGGTTCATTTCCTGGAGCCTGCCCAATAAAAAAACAACAAAAAACCTCCCATAGAAACTCCTGATATTGTGTTAGACTTTAGGGACACCCAAATCAATATGCCATGCCCTTAATCTTGAGGTTTATTCTTGTGAAGCTTATGCATGTAGCAGAGAAGCTTAGCCTAACTATAGGTATGTCTACAAATCATGTCTGAAAGATTTCTTTTGTTGCTCAGATATGGCCTCTCTCTCTCTCTAAGCCCAACTCTGCAAGTGAAATCATTGCCCTCCCCCCTACATGGGACATGACATCCAGAGGTGAAAGTCTTCCTAGCAACATGGGAGATGACTCCCAGGGATGAGTCTGGCCCTGGCACTGTGGGATCAACAATGCCATCCTGATCAAAAGAAGGAAAAGAAGTATAACATATAAGGTATCAGTGGCTGAGAGAGTTCAAATAGAGTCGAGAGGCAACTCTGGAGATCACTCTTACACAAGCTTCAATCAGACATTGCTACCTACCATAACTTGCCAAATCCAACTGTGGTGGTTTGAAAGAATTTATGTACCCTAGAAAAGCCATGTTTTAATCCTAATCAATCTTGTGGGAGCAATGACGTCTTCTAATCCCTATTCAGTACTATAGGTTGGAAACTTGATTAGGTTATCTCCACGGAGACATGACTCAATTGTGGTTATTAAACTTGATTAGACAGAGGTGTGTCTCTACCCATTCTACTTGAGTCTTGATTAGTTTACTGGAATTCTATAAAAGAGGACACATTTTAGAGAGAGTTCCGTTTGAGAATGAGAAGAGAGCAGCAGAACCATGAAAGAATGAGAGAACCACAGAGTCCACTATCCAGTGACCTTTTTTTTATTTATTTATTGATTAAAAAAATAAAGAAACAAAATAAAACAACATACATAATCAGTAATTCACGATATCATCACTTAGTTGCATATTTATCATTTCTTAGAACATTTGCATTAATTCAGAAAAAGAAATAAAAAGACAATAGAAAAAGAAATAAAATGAACACAGGAAAGAAAAAAAAAAGATTATACCTACCATACCCCTTCCCCCTTGCTTTCATTGATCACTAGCATTTAAACTAAATTTATTTTAGCATTTGTTCCCCCTATTATCTATTTTTATTCCATATGTTCTACTCCTTTGTTGACAAGGTAGATAAAAGGAGCATCAGACACAAGGTTTTCACAATCACACAATCACATTGTGACAGCTGTATCATTATTCAATCATCCTCAAGAAACATGGCTACTGGAACACAGCTCTACATTTTCAGGCAGTTCCCTCCACCCTCTCCATTACATCTTGAATAACAAGATAATATCTACTTGATGCATAACAGTAACCTCCAGGACAACCTCTCGACTCTGTTTGGAATCTCTCAGCCATTGACACTTTGTCTCATTTCCCTCTTCCCCCTTTTGGTCAAGAAGGTTTTCTCAATCCCTCGATGCTAAGTCTCAGCTCATTCTAGGGTTTTTCTCAATCCCTTGATGCTGAGTCTCCATTCATTCCAAGATCTCTGTCCCACGTTGCCAGGAAGTCATGTTCCACGTAGAGAGGGGTAGGGCGGTGCGACTGCTCATTGTGTTGGCTGGAGAGGGGGGCCACATCTGAGCAACAAAAGAGTCTCTCTTGGGGGTGACTCTTAGGCCTAAATTTTAAGTAGCCTTGACCTATCCTTTGCGGGGTTAAGTTTCATATGAACAAATCCCAACACTGGGGGCTCTGCCTATAGCTTTGGTTGTCCACACTGCTTGTGAGAATATCAGGAATTCAACTTGGGGAAGTTGAATTTCTCCCCATTCTCATCACTTCCCAAAGGGGGCTTTGCAGATACTTTTCCACTCACTGATCGAATCATAGCCAGTGACCTTTGGAGATGAAGAAGGAAAACACCCCCAGGGGCCCTTCATGAACAAGAAGCCAGAGGAGAAAGCTAGCAGACTTTGCCATGTACCCTTCAGCTGAGACAGAAACCCTGAACTTCACTGGCCTTCTTGAACCAAGGTATCTTTTGCTGGATGCCTTAGATTGGACATTTCTATAGACTTTCTTTAATTGGCCTTAGAACTGTAAACTTGCAACTTATTAAATTCCCCCTTTTTAAAAGCCATTCTGTTTCTGGTATATTGTATTCCGGCAGCTAGCAAACTAGAACACCAACCAAAACTATTCTTGTGCATCCTAAAAAAACACCTAGGGTGTTCTACAAAGGTTCCAAACACTAGGGTAACTTTCCAGAAACCTACAACCGCCAAATGGGTCCCTGGACAAGAAAAGTTCTGAAATGCAGAGAGACCGGCCTCTCCAAAACATCAACTAGTTCTATCCCCCTATTCCATATTGACAGTCCCTTCCAACATGAAAAAGTTAGAATGGACATAGCCCAAATACCCCTAAAGAGTGGGAGAAAGATCAAAGTTGATGGTGGAGTTATACAGAAAAGGTAGGGTTTAACAAACGAGTATGAGAGCTGAATTATTATATTGATATTTCTTTTAGTCACCAGTATCTTAGAGCAGCTAGAAGTAGAAACCTAAAATTGTGGAATTGTAACCCATTTCAAACTCTGAAATCTGTTCTACCACTGATTGTTGTGATGTACTTTGAAATTTATTGCTTTTTTTGTATATATGTCATTTTTCCACACACAAAAAAATAAAAAATATATTTCTCTCAGCCTCTAATGTTTTGGAGCAGCTAGAAGGAAATATCTGAAATAGTGAAATGGTAACCCATAACAACTCTGAAATCTGTTCTGTAACTCCTTGTCGAAGTGTACTTTGAAAATCATTGCTTTTTCTTTCTTTTTTTCTTGTATATATTTTATATTTAACAATAAAAATTGTTTAAAAATATTCATGAGTGAAAAAAGAAATAGAGAGCCTACTACAAACATTTTATGGTTGTTGCTCTTGAGAATAGTGGAGAATTGAAATGAGACCCAAAGTTTCTCACATTGCTTGCTGCTTCAAACTAGAAAGCACCCCATTTATAACTTAATTTCACAGTATTAAGTATCTATCCTGTGCTTGGTGCTATGCTGTGTGGTATTTGGCACAGATTAAGCACTCACTCTAAACCTATCCCTCAGGAGTGAGTCATAAGGAAGTTATTTTTGGCCAATAACATTAAAATAATGAAGCAATGAAGCAGCAAAAAGCAAGCAAACAAAAAACCTCCCCTAATATCTTGTCCCTCTCCCCTCCCCCAATTATTTACCCCTGGTGTTGCTGTTGTACTGTTGCTGTCTTCCTGTTAACTATAGGCAATAGCATGCAATATTAGATTCCCCCCATGCCACTTTATTTTTGATTCTGTGTATAAAATCAAGCCCTTGAAGAAGTCCATGCAAGAACTTGTAATTGTAGAGTTACATGGCACTATACATCCCTTTACAATCATATTCACTTTCAATATGGCAATGTTACTTATTAAGCCCACTAATTAGTTACCGTCACTTCTATCTGTTCCCTTACATTTAAGTTCAACCTCATTGGATATCCTTTCCCCCCCCCCTTTAGGTCCTCTATATTTTACAGTGTAAACCTTTGAGATTACCTTTACTAGAGTCTTAATAGCAAAATCCTACTTATCTCCTTTTGTGTTTGACTTATTTCACACAGCATTATGTCCTCGAGGTTCATCCATGTTATCATATACTTCAGGATCTCATTTCATCTTACTGCTGCATAATTTTCCATTGTCTGTATATACTAAAATTTTGTTTATCCACTCCTCTGTTGATGGGCACTTGGATTGTTTCCATCTTTTGGCAATTGTGAAAAATGCCACTGTGAATATTGGTGTGCAAATGTCTATTTGTGTCACTGCTTTCAGCTCTTCTAGGTATATACCAGGTATTTACATTGCCAGGACATAGGGCAATTCAATATTTAGTTTTCTGAGGAACCACCAAACTGTCTTCCACAGCAGTTGTACCATTATACATTCCCATTAGCAGTGAATAAGTATATCTATTTCTCCACATCCTCTCCAACATTTGTAGTTTTCTGTTTGTTTAATAGCAGGTATTCTTATAGGTGTGAGGTGACATCTCATTGTGGTCTTGATTTGCATTTCCCTTACAGCTAGTGAAGATGAGCATCTCTTCACGTACCTTTAAGCCAATTATATTTGCTTTTTGGAAAACTGTCTGTTCATATCCTTTGCCTATTTTATAAGTAGGTTGTATGTTCTTTTGTTCTTGAGTTGCATAATTTCTTTAAGTACACAGGATTCAAGCCTTTGCCCGATATGTGGTTTCCAAATATTTTCTCCTAATGAGGTGGCTGCTCTTCATCTTTTTGACCAAGTCCTTTAAGACATAGAAGCTTTTGATTTAAAAAAGTTCCCAATTATCAATTTTTCTTTCATTGCTTGTGCTTTGGGTGTAATTATGAAGCTACCTCTTATTACTAGTCTTGAACATGTTTCCTTATATTTTTTCTTTTAGGAGTTTTATGGTACTGGCTCTTATATTTAGGTTTTTAATCCATTTTGATTTAATTTTTGTATAGAGTATAAGGTAGGGGTCCTCTTTCTTTCTTTTGGCTATTGATATCCAGTTCTCCCATGCCATTTACTGAAAAGACAATTTTGTCCCAGTTCAACTGATTTGGAGACCTTATTGAAGATCAGTTGACTATAGATTTAGTGGTCTCTCTCTGTACTATCAATTCAATTCCATTGGTCAAAACTTCTATCTTTGTGACAGTATCATGCTGTTTTGACCACTGTGGCTTTATAGTCACAAAGTCAGAAGTGTTAGTCCTCCCACTTCACTCTTTTTTCTTTTTTTAACTTTTTAAATTGTGAAATATAACATATATACAAAAAAAGAAATAAATTTCCAAGTACATTTAACAAGTAGTTATAGAAGAGACTTAAAATTTTGGTATAGGTTTCAGTTCCACAGTTTTTTGTTTTTTAATTCTAGCTGCTCTAAAACAATGGAGACCACTCTTTTTTTTTTTTTTTTTTGCACATCTTTAGCAATTCAAGCTCTCTTTCCTTTCCAAAAAAAAATGATAACTAGCTTTTCCAACTCTTCAAAGTAGTTTGTTGGAATTTTCATTGGTATGGCATTGAATTTGTAGATCAATTTGGATAGAATCGACATCTTAACAGCATTCAGCCTTCCTATCTATGAGCACAGGATGTCTTTCCATCTTAGTCTTCTTCAATTCCGTTTAGTAATCTTTTGTAGTATTCTGTGTACAAGTCCTTGACATATCCCTAGTTAAGTTTATTCCTAGATACTTGATCGTTTTGGTTACTTTTTTTTTTTTTTTGGTGGGGGGTGCATGGTCTGGGAATTGAACCTGAGTCTCCTGCATGGAAGGCAAGCATTCTACCACTGAACCACCTATGCACCCGGATACTACTTTGAATGGAATTTTTTCCTTAATTGTCTCCTCAACTAGGTCATTACCTGTGTATAGAAACATTACTGGCTTTTGTACATTTGTCTTGTATCCTGTCACTTTGCTGAATTTATTAGCTCCAGTAGTTTTGTCATAGATTTCTCAGAGTTTTTCAAGTATAGGATCATGTCATCTGTAAATAATGAAAGTTTTACTTCTTCCTTACCTATTTGGATGTCTTTTATTTCTTTCTCCTGTTTGACTGCTCTAGTTAGGATTTCTAGTACAATATTAAATAATAGTGGTGACAATGGGCATCCTTGTCTCATTCCTGATCTTAGGAGGGAAGGCTTTTAATCTCTCGTCATTAAGTATGATGCTAGCTATGGGTTTTTCATATATGCCTTTTATCATATTGAGAAAGTTTCCTTTGATTCCTACCATTTTGAAATATTTTTATCAAAAAAGGATGATGAATTTTGTCGAATACTTTTTCAGCATCAATGATATGATCTTGTGACTTTTCCTTTCCAATTTGTTAATGTGCTGTATTACACTGATTTTCTTGTGTTGAATCACCCTTGTATTCCTGGTATCAACCCCGCTTGGTCATGGTGTATAATTCTTTTAATGCATTGTTGAATTCAATTTGCCAGCATTTTGTTGAGAATTTTTGCGTCTATATTAATTAGGGAGATTGGCCTGTAGTTTTCCTTTCTTGTAGCGTCTTTATCCGGTTTTGGTATTAGAGTGATGTTAGCTTCATAAAATGAATTAGGTAGTGTTCCTTTTTCCTCAATTTTTTGGAAGAATTTAAGCAGAATTGGTGTTAGTTCTTTTTGGAATATTTGATAAAATCACCCTGTGAAGCCACCTGGTCCCAAGCTTTTCTTTGTAGGAAGTTTTTTGATGACTGATTAAATCTCTTTACTTGTAATTGGTTTGCGGAAATCTTCTTTTCTTCTCAAGTCAGAGTAGTTAGTTCGTGTGTTTCTAGGGATTTATCAATTTCATGCAAGTTGTCTAGTCTGTTGTTGTATAGTTGTTCATAATATCTTCTTATGATTTTTAAATTTAGTCAAGATGCATGGTAATAACACCCTCTCTTTCTGATTTTGTTTACTTGCATCCCCTCTTTTTGTCTTTGTCAGCCTGGCTAGGGGTCCAGAAATTTTATTGACTTTTTCAAGAAACCAACTTTTTGTTTTGTTGATTCTATTGTTTTATTGTTGTTGTTGTTGTTCTCCAGTTTGTTTATTTCTGCTCTAATCTTTGTTATTTCTCTTTGACTATTTGCTTTGGTTTTATTGATTCTTTCCATTGTTCTTTTGTTCTTGCATTCATTTAACTCTGTTTTAATCTTTGTTATTTCTCTTTTTCTATGTGCCTTGTGGTTAGTTGGCTGTTCTTTCTCAAGTTCTTGAGGTGAGCAATTAGGTACTCAATTTTTGCTCATTCTTTTTTTTATTATAGGTATTTAGGGCAACAAATTTCCCTTCCAGTTCTACCTTTGCCACATCCCATAAGTTCTGATATTTTGTATTCTCATTTTCATTTGTCTCCAGATATTTAGTGATTTCTCTAGCAATTTCTTCTTTGACCCACTGATTATTTAAGAGTGTGTTGTTTAATCTCCATATATTTGTGTAAGTTCTGGTTCTTTGGTAGTTACTAATTTCCAGCTTCATTCCATTGTGGCTAGAGAAAATGCTTTGGATAACTTCAATTTCATTAAATTTATAAAGGCCTGTTTTGTCCCCCAGGATATGATCTGTGCTGGTTTGAAAGGAAGTATGCCCCCTAAGAAAAGCCAAGTTTTAATATAAATCCCATTTCATAAAGGTAGAATAATCCCTATTCAATACTGTATATTTGAAACTGTAATCAGATCATCTCCCTGGATGATGTGATTTAGTCAAGGGTGGTTGTTAAACTGGATTAAGGGACCACATGTCTCCGCTCATTTGGGTGGCTCTTGATTACTTTCTGAAGTCCTATGTTCTAGTTTACTAGCTGCTGGAATGCAATATACCAGAAACAGAATGGCTTTTAACAAGGGGAATTTAATAAGCTGCTAGTTTACAGTTCTAAGGCCAAGAGAATGTCTCAATTAAAACAAGTCTATAGAAATGTCCAATTTAAGGCATCCAGGGAAAGATACCTTGGTTCAAGAAGGCCGATGAAGTTCAGGGTCTCTCTCTCAAGTGAGAAGGCAATGGCGAACACAGTCAGGGCTTCTCTCTCGGCTGGAAGGGCACATGGCGAATATGGCATCATCTGCTAGCTTTCTCTCCTGGCTTCCGGTTTCATGAAGCTCCCCGGGAGGTGTTTTCCTTCTTCATCTCCAAAGGTCACTGGCTGGTGGACTCTCTGCTTCGTGGTGGTGCTGCAGCATTCTCTGCTCTCTCTGAATCCCTGTCTCCAAAATGTTTCCTCTTTTATAGGACTTCAGAAACTAATCAAGATCCACTCAAATGGATGGAGACATGTCGTCACCTAATCCAGCTTAACAACCACTCTTGACTAAATCACATCAACCAGGGAGATGATCTCATTATAGTTTCAAATATACAGTATTGAATAGGGATTATTCTACCTTTATGAAATGGGATTTATATTAAAACACGGCTTTTCTTAGGGGACATGCTTCCTTTCAAACCAGCACACCCTATAAAAGAGGAAACATTTTGGAGAGGGAGATTCAGAGAGAGCAATACTAAGAAGCAGAGAGTCCACCAGCCAGCGACCTTTGGAGATGAAGAAGGAAAATGCCTCCCAGGGAGCTTCATGAAACCGGAAGCCAGGAGAGAAAGCTAGCAGATGAAACCATGTTCGCCACATGCCCTTCCAGATGAGAGAGAAGCCCTGACTGTGTTCACCATGTGCCCTTCCACTTGAGAGAGAAACCCTAAACTTCATTGGCCTTCTAGAACCAAGGAAACTTTCCCTGGATGGATGCTTTTGACTGGACATTTCTATAGACTTGTTTTAATTGGACATTTTCTCAGACTTAGAACTGTAAACTAGCAACTCATTAAATTCCCCTTGTTAAAAGTCATTCCATTTCTGGTATATTGCATTCCAGCAGCTAGAAAACTAGAACATGATCTATCCTGGAGAATGTTCTATGAGCACTGAAGAAAAATGTATATCTTGATGTTTTGGGGTGTAACAATCTATGTATACTGTTTTGGCTTGCTAATGGTGCCAGAATGCAATAAACCAGAAGTAGTTTGGGTTTTATAAGGGGAATTTATTAAGTTGCAAGTTTACAGTTCTAAAGCCATAAAAGCATCCAAACTAAGGCATCCTGAGAAAGATACCTTGACTCAAGAAAGACCAGGGGCATCCAGAACACCTCTGCAAGCGGGGAAGGTACATGGTTGGTGTCTGCTGGTCCTTTGGTATCTGGTATCAAATAGCCTCCACAGGGGCATTTTCTCTGTGCATCTCCAAATGTCTGTTTGTGTTGGCTCTGAGCTTTTTCCAATATGGTTCCCTCTTAAAGGATTCCAGTAAGCAGATTAAGGCCTACCTTGAATGAGTAGGAATTCATCTCCATGGAAACCACCTAATCAAAGGTCACACCCACAGTTGGGTGGGTAACATCTTCAAGGAAACAATCTAATCAAAAGGTCCCACCCTAAACATCAGGTATGTCTGCACAAGATTGGATTAGGAAAAGGAACATGGCTTTTCTGGGGTACATAACAGTTTCAAACCAACACATATGTCTATTTGGTCTAATTCATTTATCAAATCTGTTCTAGTTTGCTAGCTGCCGGAATGCAATATACCAGAAATGGAATGGCTTTTAAAAGGGGGAATTTAATGAGTTGCTAGTTTACAGTTCTAAGGCCAAGAAAATGTTCCAGTTAAAACAAGTCTATAGAAATGTCCAATCTAAGGCATCCATCCGGGGAAAGATAGCTTGGTTCAAGAAGGCTGATGAAGTTCAGGTTTTCTCTCTAGAGTGAGAAGGCACATGGAGAACACAGTCAGGGCTTCTCTCTCAGCTGGAGGGGCACATGGCGAACACAGTGTCATCTGCTAGCTTTCTCTCCTGGCTTCCTGTTTCATGAAGCTCCCTGGGAGGCATTTTCCTTCTTCATCTCCAAAGGTTGCTGGCTCGTGGACTCCCTGCTTTGTGGTGCTACAGCATTCTCTGCTCTCTCTGAATCTCTCATTCTCTAAAATGTTTCTTCTTTTATAGGACTCCAGAAACTTATCAAGACCCACTCAAATGGGTGGAGACATGTCGTCACCTAATCCAGTTTAACAACCACTCTTGACTAAATCACATCATCCAGGAAGATGATCTGATTACAGTTTCAAACATACAATATTGAATAGGGAATGGGATTTTGATTAAAACATGACTTTCCTAGGGGAAGTACATCCTTTCAAACCAGCACAACGTTGTTTAAGTTCTATTTCTTTATTGATCCTCTATGGAGGACAGTGATGTATTGAAGTCTCCTACTATTATTGTTGAAAGTCTATAGCTCCCTTCAGTTTTGCCAGTGTTTGACTCATGAAGTTTGGAGTGCCTTGATTAGGAGCATAAACGTTTATGATTGTTATTTCTTCTTGGTGAATTGTCCCTTTTATTGATATGTAGTGCTCTTTTTGGGCCTTATGATGTCTTTACTATTTAAAGTTTATTTTATCTGATATTACTATAGCTACTCCTGCTTTCATTTTATTATAACTTGCATAGAACATCTTTTTCCATCCTTTCACTATCAATCTATTTGTACCCTTGGGTCTAAAATACATCTCTCATAAACAGCATATAGAAGGATCATATGTTTTAATTCGTTCTGTCAATCTTTATCTTTTAATTGATGAGTTTAGTCCATTAACTCAAAGACATTACTATCAAACCAATTTTTGACTCTACTGTGTTATCCTTTAGTTTTTGTTTGTTAGATCTATATAGTCTTTTCCCTTTCTCTTTTTTTATCCTGTTAGTTACCCTTACTGGTTCTCTTCAATTCTCTGCCTTCCTCCAGACTTCCCCCTCCTGTCTTTTTATTTTTTTCAACTGACAGAACTCCCTTTAGTATTTATTGTAAGGCAGGTCTCTTGTTGACTAATTCTCTCAGTAATTTGTCGGTATTTGAAGATTTCAATCTCTCCCTCAATCTTAAAGGACAATTTGGCTGGATAAAGAATTCCTAGCTGGAAGCCTTTCTCATTCAGGATCCTAAATATATCGTACTACTACCTTCTCATCTCCATGGTGCCTGTGGAGTAGTCCAAACTCAGTCTTATGTGGTTTCCCTTGTATGTAATAGATCACTTTTCTCATACACTTTCAGGACCTCAACATTTGGCAGTCTGATTAGTATGTGTCTTGGAGTTGGCCTATTTGGATTTATTCTATTTTGGGTTCATTGGGCCTCTTTGATTTGCACATGTATGTCTTTTATAAGAGTTGGGAAGTTTTCTCCAATTATCTCTTCATCTAACCTTACCAGCCCTTTACTCTTCTCCTTCTGGGACACCAGTAATTCTTATATTTGTATGCCTTTCATTGTCCATCATTTCCCTGAGATCCAGTTCCATTTTTTCCTTCTTTCTTGCCATTTCTTGTTTTGTGCACTTGCGTTCAATTGTTCTGTCTTCTAGTTCACTTATTCTTCCCTCTACCTCTTCAAATTTTCTGTTGTGTGTCTATAGTATATTTTTAATTTGGTCTACAGTTTCTTTCATCTCTGTGAGATCTACTATTTTTCTATTTAATCTTTAGAATTCTTCTTTATATTCTTCTAGTGTCTTCTTGACATCCTTTATTTCTTTATAAATATCCTTGGGTAGTTTTTTCATATTCTGTGTCCCCTCCAGTGTTTTGATTTAGTCATTTAGATGGGTAATTTCTGCTTGAATCTTCATGTGTTTTGTGATTTTCTGTTACATCCAGGGCATTTGATTATCTTAACAAGGTTATTTTGCAAATTGGTTTTCTTCATTCTTCTAAATTTTTGTATTTACTTGGTTTTGCATTAAAGTTTCCCTTTTGCATTTGGTTTGTCAGTAATTCACCCCCAAAACCAAGGCCTGGATCTCACATAGGGATGCAATTCTACTTGAGAATCTATTAAAAGCTATACAGAAAAGATGCATGAGTGGTTCAGTGGCAGAACACCCACCTGTCATGTAGGAGACCCGAGTTCAACTCCCAAGTCATACACACACACAAAAAAGATGATGACAGGCAGCTTTGCTGATCTCCTCAGCCCCAACTCTTCATCCATGCATGCCCAAGATCTCTGGGCCTCTGTGGGTAAAGGGGAGTGAGACTGGGACCCCACAAGCCTCCTTTGCTTGCCAGCCATTGGGTCAGCTCCACTCCACATCTCCCCCTCCTTCCCAAGGGGGATCTTTCAGTATCCACCAAGACCAGGCCCCCATGATGGCCCACATCTTGGGTGAGGAACGGTGCATGCATAGGGGAAGCAAGTCCACTGCCCTCTAGCCTCACAGGAACTCCCCAGGCTACTAGGGAAGACCTGCAAAGCCTGCTGCAGGAGCTAGCCAGAGCACAGGAGTGTGCCACTCCCTCAGGACCTGCACTTCCTCCGTGCATCACCCACCCCCACTGGACATGCAGTTGAGGACACTCATCCCCCTCTCTCCATCCCAGTCTCTCCACTTCAACTGAAGTCCCCATTATTTATTTATTTTGACCCTATTCTTGTTGTTCCATGGTACTTGGGTGAAGCCAACCCACCTTCTCTGCCATATTTCTGTCTATTTTTTTCTCAATTTCCCATGCAGGTAGGAGTGATTATGTCAGACAGTTCTGGTGGGAATCAACTACCACGGGCCCTTTCTTTGCCTTTTGCTATCCCACTTCTTCCTGTCCAGAGTACAAAGCATGTTGCTCTGAGCTCCAGCAGTCATCTCTCTCTTTTTTCTTTTTACTTTTAATGAAAGTAAGTCCCAGAATTCTGAAAGTTCTGTGACCTTGGGTAGGTTCTTTTTATTATGATTATTTTTATTGAGAAATCTTTACACACATACAGTCCATCCTCAGTATAAAATCAGCAGCTCACAATATCATCACATAGTTGTGTATTCATCACCATGATCATTTTTAGAACATTTGCACCACTTTGGAAAAAGAAATAAAAAGGGAAAAAAAAGTATACATCCCATACCCCTTACCCCTTCCTCTCATTGACTACTAATATTTCAATCTACCCAATTTTTTTACCCTTATCTCTCCCTATTATTTATCTATTTATTTTTCCTTATTTTTTTTACTAATCTGCCCATACCCTGGATGAAAGGAGCATCAGACACAAGGTTTTCATAATCACACACTCACATTGTTAAAAGCTATATAGTTATACATCATCTTCAAGAATCAAAGCTACTGGAACACAGTTCAACAGTTTCAGGTACTTCCTTCTAGCCACTCCATGCATCATAAACTAAAAAGGGAAATCTATATAATGCATAAGAATAATCTTCAGAATAACCTCTGAATGCTGTTTGAAATTTCTCAGCCCCTGAAATTCAATTTTGTTTTGTTTCTCTCCTTCCCATTTTGATCAGGAAGATTTTCTCAATCCCTTGATGCCAGGTCCCTGCTTACCCCAGGGGTCCTGTTCCACATTGCCAGGGAGATTTATACCCCAGGAGTCACATCCCACATGTGAGGAATGGGGAGGGCAATGAATTCACCTGCTGAGTTGGCTCAGAGAGAGAGAGGCCACATCCGAGCAACAAAAGAGGTTCTCTGGGGGTGACTCTTAGGCATGATGATAAGTAGGCTGAGCTTATCATTTGCAGGAATAAGTTTCATAGGGTCGAACCCCAAGCTCCTCCTATTGAACTGGTTGTCCCCACCCCTCCCAGAAGTCATCTTCAAAGCCTTTATATTTGTATTCAACAAGCACATGCCATGCACATTTTCAGTTTTAAAAATTCAGAATGAAGGAAACAGACAAAAACCGCTGCTCTCAAGGAACTTATATTCCAGCAGGGGGAAACATCATAACAAAAAATATATAGTATGTCAGAATGTGGTAGGCATTAGGGAGGAAAATAAATCACAATATGAGGTTCTCGCATGCAAAGCAGAGTCCACTCTAATCATGGCAACTCAGAAAGACTGGACAGGAGCTCCTGTCAGTCCTGCACTGCTGATATGCCCTTGGGAGCCGTGCTCTCATCTCTAGATTTATTTTAAATGCAGAAAAAGTAAACCCTAATTTTTTGTGCCAATATTTTTCAGGTTTGGGTTGCTAGCAGCTGAATACCAGCTCCCAACTGATAAAGATCCTAAGAGAAGACTAGGCAAGGCCTCTTAACAGGCTCAGATCTCATTCAAATCCCTGGGTTTTTAGGAATATGACACAAATAGCAAGATAACTAGTAAATCCTCGATATAGTAACTACTCTCATATTCTATCCACATGCACAAAAAAACACGGTTACAAAAATACCATACATTTTCACAGACCTTTTGGAAGATTGAAATAGTTGTAGAAGTAATCCTGAAGTTGTTCAATTTTACAGCAACGCATTAAATACTAATCTTCATATAAATAAAGGTAGGATGAGGACATACAAAGTGAGGCAGAGACAGAGAGAAATGTGGGAGGGAGACCTGAGGCTATGTCTATAAAAATAAGTTGCAAACTCAGGCACCAGCAGGGGCAAAGCAGGAAATGCCAATGATGTAGTAGGCTAGGGGTGAGAAATACAAGGCCCTGGCTGTCCCTTTGTTTTCCTACTTTTGAAGAAAGACCTGGGTAGAGATTAAAATTTTTTTCTGCTAGAGGAAAAAACCTGCTCACACTGATAAATGCCAATTGACACTTTCCCTTGCACAAAACAGCCAATCTATGACTCTGGGGGTTCAAAGGGGGAGTTTATTGCTATGCAAAGAACAGATGGCCTATCAACCTAAAATCTGTCTCCCGCAGTCTAAAGAGTTGAAGGTTTTTACGGATTCAAACAAGGGGAGATAGAGTTGTTATCATTACAATGACAAGTATAAACAACTATAGTACTATATAAGGAGTGGGACTAGGTTAGAACCAAGCTAGAATAACCATTATAGTAGCAAGTGTAAACACTGTAGTCAGCAGTTAGTTCTGGGCTGACTCAATAATAATAATAAACATTTATTAATAAACATTAGTGGGTTGTCTTTGTGATCATAAGAGTCTATAGTTGTAAAACAGGATAAAGGGATATAGGGGAGCTGGTCACGAGGTTTCTACAATCACAAGATAAAGGTTATATAGTTATACAATCATTATCAAAGGCCAAAGCATCTGGTTATAGTAGTTTCAGTAATTTCAGTTATTTCCTTTTGACTATTCTACAACATACTAGGAAATAAGAAAAAGTCACGTATATAATGATTTGGTCACCCTAATTATTTGTTTATTCTTAATTTCTCAGTTATAAGCACAGGTAGATTCTAGTGAACTGAGGGGGCAGCCACCACTTAGGCCAATGACTATTATGGACAATGAATGTTGACCCCTTGATGTCAGATACTCTGATATTTTAAAGCTGAAAATCTGAATTTTTATGTGCAATCTCCAATTTTTAAGTATTGGGAATAAATTCGATATTTTTTGCAAATATTATGTTTTTGCAGACCAGATATTCAGGCAACAGGCCATTAGTTTTCATCCTCTAGTTTACCAAATGAATGGGCTACAAAGTTGTTGAAAAGAAAAGAAAGGGAAAAGCAAGGAGCTGTCTGAAAGTAGATAAGGAACTGGGGCCCGGGGGGGGGGGGGGGAGTGGGGTGGATAGTAAAGAAGAGACCAAAGACAATTGGATGAAAAGAGATGAAAAGAAAAAACATAGGAGAATATGAATGAGAAGAGATAGGGAAGGAGAGAAGAGAGGAAGAAGTCAAGGAAGATAGAGGGGAAAAAGCACAAAAAGGGAGGAGATTTGAGGAAGGAGGGGGTAGTGAGGCTGGTATAGATAGAGTATGGGGATTTAGAGTCACTCAAAAGAAAGAACAGTGTTTCTATATGGTGAAAGGGAAGCCTTTGGAATCACTTCTTCTTTTTATAGTTAAACATCTCAGGCTCACATTTTCTACCATTGCAGGAAGTACAGGGTCTAGCCCCCAAGAAGTGCCACCATTTTCCTGGTCAATATCACCTCTTGCTTCCCTTCCTCTCACCACCTTCTGTGGGGATTGGGAATCTTTAGCCTCTCCATTCCCTCACAAGCTGACACTGGGAAAGGGGTTAACTCAGCTTCAGCAGAAGATTGAATCATGAAATGGTGCGTCTTTTTGAACAACCTTTCAATTCAGACCATGCCTTAATTTCAAATGATCAAAGGATACATTAAAGTGTTTCTCCTACAGAACAGCAATGCTCCCCAAAATTGATGTCCCCGCCACACTTTAAAGAAAAAAAAAAAAAAAAGGAGGGGCAGGGAGTGTAGTCAGTTTATAGAAGTTGCGGTATTGGAGCAGGAAGAAGAGACAGGTACGGGCAGCACAGAGAAGGTAGAGCAGAGTTTGGAGCTGAAGTGATGAGGCTACAGTTCAGACACCAGAGGAGCTGTGGAATTAGAAGTGGTACTGCTGCATCCCCTGAGGCAGAGAGCAGCTTCCTCCTCTACCAGGCCACATTACCCCACACTGTCCCATGGCCAACTCGAGGCCAACAAGGACTTTCCTATTTTCCTTACCTACCTGTATATCCTTACAAAAAGCTCACCCCCTGAGATAACCCAGCTTACTCTGTCCTTTGCAAGCTGAAAGAGTTAGAACCCCTCCTTCACACTGGCTTATTCATAGAAGGCAGTCAGATTTGTTTGTTCATTCCCCAGTTGAAAAGACAGTTGAGGATACTTGAATATAGGGTGGAAATGTCAAAATCTGAAGGATGGAGAAAGAGATACACATGCAACTGAACAGAGGGGAATTTTGTTTAGGGCCTGGGCTGGTCAGATGATGTGTTCAGAAAAATAAAACCAAACTGATTTCATAAGAATCAAGGGACAGAAAATTATTACTAGAAAAAGGTGGTGAATTCTTTTGTCCATGCACTCAAATAACCAATTCCTGAGACACTTGCATTTCAAAGAGAGAAAAAGTTTGTTGCTAGGTGCAAAGCAGAAGATCAGATGGCCTATCGGCCCAAAATCTGTCTTCCTGAACTGCAGTAATTCTGATAGTTTTATAGTGTAAAAAGATGGACAGGTTTTAGGATAATGAGCACAGTGGCCCCCAATGGTGTAATTAGGGGTGAATTAGTTATTAAGCGTGCACAGATTGATTACATGCTTAGTTTTAGAATGTGTGTAATAAAATGGCAGCCTTGATATGATGATGGGTGTGATTTTTAGTATTACAATGAGTTATAGGTGATTTATGGGTTAAAGTTTAAGCAACTGTGCATGTCAGGTGAGCCCATTTTGGTTACATCCAGCTTCAGTTATCAAGATAACTTTGGAATTGGGGTGGTTTGGTTCCAGGCTGACCAAAGCCCCTTCATTAACAAACATTAGGAGCCGTATTAAGCCATCTAAAGTTGAAAAACTGGATAAATGGGTACAAGTGAAGGTTAGTCACAAGGTTCTTACAATCACAAGGGCACAAGATAAAGGCTATATATTAATTATCAGAGATCAAGGCAGCTGGATTACAATGCAAAAATTTCAGTATTTCCCTCATCTACTCTAACATACCAGAAAGTAAAAAGGAATATCTATATAATAATTCAGTAATTATAATCATCCCTTAAATCCTAACTTCTTGGTTACAAAATGACCACGGTCTAGGTCCTTTTTTCAGTGATCACTCTGAGTGAAGCTACTCTGCACTCTGTTACTCTGCAAGTAACCCTTTCTCTGTGCTTCGAACCAGCAACAACATGGGCCCATTCCTGGCCTTCTTTACAGCATCTTCAGGCCCCACTGTCTTGCCCCCAAACCTGCCTCCTCTGTTCCTGCTTCTCTGTCTCCAGCTCACATCCCTCTCTCCTCTTATCCCCTATTTATTCAATCATCCAACAGATGTGCCTACCGCATACCAGCCACTATGCTGCTAACTCAGAGCCCCTCCCCAGCCACACATCATCTCAACCCAGAGTGATGGGAGCAGTGTCCTGATGTCACCTGAGCTTAGTGGATCTGGGCTTGAAGGGGGGCGAGGTTCGCCCTTAGATGAAAAGGTGAGCAGATCAAGAATATCAACTAGTTCCATCCCCCTATCCCATGTTATCATTGGGACAGCCCCTTACAATGTGAAAAAGTTAGAATAGGCATAGCCCAAATACCCTTAAAGAGTGGGAAAAAGAGTAAAGGTGATGGTGGAGTTATACAGAGAAGGTAGAGTTTAACAAGAAAGTATGACTGCTGAATCATTATATTGATATTTTTTTAGTCTCCAGTATCTTCGAGCAGCTAGAAGTAAAAACCTAAAATTGTGGAATTGTAACCTATACCAAACTCTGAAATCTGTTCTACAGCTGATTGTTGTGATGTACTTTGAAATTTATTACTTTTTTGTATATATGTTATTTTTCTCAAAAAAGGGAAAAAAAAAGAGGAGTATAACAGAGAAGACAGGATTTAACAAATGAGTATGACTACTGAATCATTGTATTGGTATTTCTTTTGGTCTCCAGTGTCTTGGATCAGCTGGAAGAAAAAAATGAAAAATTGCGAAACTATAACCCATACCGAACTTTAAAATCTGTTCTGTAACTACCTGTTAAAATGTACTTGGAAATGTATTGGGTTTTTTTTTTTGTATACATGTTTTATTTCACAATAAAAAAAACATTAAAATAAAGGAATATCAGAATGAACAAACATACAAACAAATTTTGGGAGGCTCTGTTTTAGAGCTAGTGAAAAAAAAAGAATATCAGCAGAAGTAAATATATTGCAGCAACAATTTGTCGATCCTAGTAAAACCGCAAAGGACATGCCCAGCTACAACCCTAAGTTCATTTCATTGGCAACCAATCTTAGAGTTATAATAAAATCCATTTAAAAAGAAAAAAAAGTAAGCAGAAATACAGAGTGCAGTGAAACTTTCGTGAAGGAGGCTACAGACTTAGGGGTTCAGGTCATATAGAATTTTGATCATATAGACCCAAATCCTACTACCTAACCATCGTGTGAGTCTGTTTTCCCTTCTGGGAATAACGATCCTAGACCTCTACTGGGTCAAGGTTAAATAATTTTGCTCCATATAAGGCATGTGCCTGGCACCCAGTTGGAGGAAATACCCAATAAATGGGTGCTGGGATTTACAATACGGCTATGCCCAGAGTACTGTGTGGGCATAGAGCTCCAGTCCCTGTGTTTCACTTCTCCCTTCCTCTGTCTATTTCTCCTCCCCCATCACCAATCTTCTCCAGTTAGAAAGTTTCTACCTCCTAAGGTGGAAGCAGGGTCACCAAGAGCCAGAGAATCAAGTGGATCATCAAAGACTAAGCTCCTTGTGATATTGAGCCATTGATTTTATACCATGAATGGACATATTAATATGTGAAGATTTCTCAATAAAAATATTTGAAAAACAAAAAAAGCCTGAGTTCCTGAGTGCCCCACACCTGTAAGCACCCTTCCTTCTCCCAGAAGTCCTCCAGCTCACCCCTGCCCTCAAGCAGAGCTGGGCCACTGGCTGCTTCTGCAGAACCTGCTCCTGCTTGAGTCACCCTCTAACAGGTCTTTAATCCACCTAAAGGTCTTAACTCCCTTAGACTGCTGGAAAATCACCGTGCAGAAATCACAGAAAAAAAAGACAGCAAAAGGGAGCCAAACGCAGGGAGTTGAACAGATGTTTATTTTGATCCATGTTCAGTTTTGGCCAAAACAAGAAAAGAACCAAATGTCCAGAAAAAGGCATTTATTAAATTTGAGACTATGGGAAAAAAATATTTTGATTAAATAGAAAATTCATCATAGCATACCAAAGGATAAATTCCACATGGAATGTAAAAAATGAAACTACACAAGTACTGGGGGGGAAATGGGTGAATTCCTCTGGTACCCGGGTGTGAAGAAGACTTTCACTATGCATAAAAATCTAGATGCAATTGAGGTAAAATATCGACAAATCTGACTGTATAAAAATGTAAAAGCAAAAGCTTTTGTAAGAAAAATATTAGCATAATCAAAATAAAAAGACAAATGATAAACATATCACAGATAAATGTTCAATATCCATAATATATAAAGAAGCTTCTAAAAGTAGAGGGGAAAAGACAACAACCCAATTTAAAAATTGGGCAAGAGACATGAAATGAACAAACAGTTGACAGAAAAAAATGTAAAGGCCCCATAACATAAGAAGATGCTCAACCATGCTTCTACTAAGAAAAGCACATGCTTATATACCTACTGTCTAGCCGCCACAGCTGCCTGTTGTGTCCGTGGCCCAGCTTCCCGGAGTTCCGCGGCCATGTGCCACCAGGATGGCTCAAATGGCCTTAGCTATGAGGCTTTCAGAATTATTTCAAAGTGGAACTATGCATCGGAAGCAATCAAGAGAGCAGTTGTTGGCATTGATTGGGTTCTACCACCTGTGTGGCAGTTAAGGAAGGTAAACAAGCAAAGAAGCTGGAGAATGACAAAGGTGCCTGTGCCAGTTTGAATCTGTGATGGACCCCAGAAAAGCCATGTCCTTTAATCCTCATTCAATATTGCTGGGTGGAAGCTTTTTTTTTTTTTTATTGTTTCCATGGAGATGTGACCCACCCAATTGTGGGTGGTAACATTTGATTAGATGGTTCCTATAGAGATGTGTCCCCACCCATTCAAGGTGGGGTTGCTTACTGGAACCTTTCAGAGGGAACCATTTTGGAAAGAGCCACGAGAGCTCATGCAAGCCAGAGACCTTTGGAGATGAAGAAGGAAAATGCCCTCTGGGGAGCTTCATGAAACTAGAAGCCTGAAGAGAAGCTGGCAGATGTTGCCATGTTCTCCATGTGCTTTTCCACTTGAAAGGGAAACCCTAAATGTCATCGGCCTTCTTGAACCAAGGTATCTTTCCCTGGATTTCTTAGGTTGGACATTTCTATAGCCTTGCTTTAATTTGGACATTTTCACGGCCTTAGAACATGTAAACTTGCAACTTAATAAGTTCCCCTTTTTAAAAGCCATTCCATTTCTGTTATATCACATTCTGGCAACTTGCAAATTAGAACATTGCCAGAACCACCCCTTCAGTTGTGACCTTTGCAACAGATGGTGAATTTCTGGTTGGCATGCTGACCAAGTGACAGGCTGTCACCAGCCCAAACAACACATTCTATGCCACCAAGTGTGTTTATTGACTGGCAATATGGTGAATCTGAATATGATATTTAAAATGTTCCCTTTAAAATTGTCCATGCCTCCAATGGTGATGCTTGGGTTGAAGCTCATGGGAAACACTATTCTCTGAGTGAGATATAAGCATTTGTGTCAATGAAGCTGAAGGAGGCTGCAGAAAATTGCCGTCGGAGTGCTCCAGTCGGTCAGGCCGGCTGGCACACTGGGTGGGGTTGGGGAGCGAGCTCGCGGAAATTAACCTGGGAAGCCAAAGCTGGCACCTATCCCCTGCCGGCGGTCACGCGAATAATGTCCTCACAGAGGCCGAATGTGGGTTTAAGCTTTTATTGTTACAGCCGGGATGGGTCACCTGGGGAACCCGAGAGGTGGGACATGGGACAACGTGCAGGCTGCACGATGACCCCGCGAAGACCCGGGGCTGAGGGAGCGCTGGGCTTAAGTGCACTCGGGGGAGAAGCGGGGTTAAGGGCTCACACGTCAAGAGGAGGCAGCCACTCACACAAGCTTAGCGGCAGTTGCTAGGCAGAAGGGTATGTTTCGGGGATAGGGAAGTATAGAGAATAACAGGAAGGCCTGTGGTTTTGTGGTGGGCTATGGAAATGGGCGATCTACGACAAGAGGGGGAAGGGGGGAACAGTGAGCTAGGTTACAGATATGGGGGGCATATCCCTAGAGAGGGAGAGAAACATTAAAAAATTCTAAGTTTGGCTAGGCTCCAGTCCCTGAGAAATATGCCACAATTCCTCTCCTTTTTCTTTTAAAAGAGCACACTTGTGTGACAAGTGGTGGGCATGAACCTTTGCTGGGAGGGGTAGGGATGAGATTCCCCTTGCACTTGAGGCTCAGAATTTCAGGGGAAGGGTGTGTGCTGAGCCGACCCTTATGCAAATCTCATGTGCCCCAGAAGAGCCAGAGGAGGCCTGTTAGAGTGGCCCTCTTCTGCGGCTACTTTGTGCCGCACCCAGCGGTACCCATCTGGTAGCCTTTCGGCGGCCCCAGATGCACGCTCTCTGGTGACGTGCAGCCCCCGTAGGGGAATGGAGAGAGGCAGGGAGTGGCACAGGCATAGGCAGGCAAGGCTAGAGCCGCAGCAGCGCAGTGCCGACTGCACAAGATGGCCAGTCTTGAGAGCGACACCAACCTCAGGGTGATCAGTCCTGGGGGTGAGCAACACTAGCGAGCCACACCTGAGCCTGGCGACGATTCTCGGCGTCTGAGAAGGGGTTCTGGAGCTCTAGAGCAGCAAGGGCTAAAAGTTTTGTATCTCGCCTGTGGCGAGAGATGTTTGAACAGAGACACTTGAGCGTGAAAAGAATAAAAATCAAAATTAGGAGGAGGACACCATAGAAGATAAGGTTGGAAGGTTGGAAGAAGGACGAGAAGTTGTTCAGAAGGTCTGTTAGGATAGAGGTGGAGAGTTTAGTTACCGATAGATTTTGTATAGTTAGGATTTGAGTTTGGAGGCTATGGGTATAGTTCCAGAACGAGTCATTATAAGCAGTAAACATCCAATCGCGCAGGGTGAAGCGAGGGCAAGAGGGGTTAACCAGCACAGGGGTGATACATAAACGAGAGAAGGGGCAATGCCCATCACAAGTGGCGGTGGTTACCTCATACAACGCTTCAACGTTTAAGGCCAACAAGTCAATTTGCTGTTGTAGATTAAACAGGGCTTGGTGGGTTAGGGAATTGAGTTCTGCCTGTAAGGACAGGGCCGAGGAGGTGGAGCTGGTGAGGTTGTTGATGACTACAGCGGAGGTGGAGGTTTGGGTGAGCGTGACGGCTGCCGTAACCGAAGCTGCAACGGAGGCGATGATGGCCGCTGAGATGGTGGCGGTGATGCCGATGTCTCGTTTTGCACGTTGGCTGAGCTGAGTGGCAGAACTGTCCAGGGGCAGGCCGGGAGCGACCCACCTGGTTGCATTGATTGGGATCCAAAGGAGTCTAGGTTGAAGTACTATGAAGAAGCAAAGGGGGACTGGGGGCCGCACTGGAGGATGTGGGCGGGTTTGGTTATACCCGGGCACAGTTCCTCTGGCTGGCCAAGGTCCTGTGAAAAGGAGGGCTTGTGTGTTGATGGTGGATAGTCCAGCACTTGAGGTTCGGGAATAGATTAGGTGGATTCAATTAGGCCATCGAGGAGAGCACGGGGGTCCATTTTCTGCCAGTCCTGAAAGATTAGCGAATGTGAGGTTTAGTACTTTACTGTTCGACGAGGGGACTTGGGGGATGGCTTGCATTGACTGATTCTGCAAGAAGGTAAGGTTAATTGCTAAGGCTTTGGGAGGGGGAGAGAAGTTAGGGAATAACGAGAGGTTGAGAGGCGCACTAGTGGGGAGAACATTGGGATCACACGGGAGATCCAGTAGACAATTATTGACAAATAGTTGCGGGAATGTGGGGGAGTCGGGGGTGATGAATAGCAGTCCCGGTGGGTATTGGACTGCGGCCCACACCTCGCTTTCAACAGGTTTTCCTAAGGCGGCTGTGAAGGAAAATAGAAGCATTAAAGGGAGGATTCGCTCGGTGAGAACTCCGGAGAGGCGTGCTGGGGAGAGCATTTTTAAGCAGGTTAGTTTGTTAGAGGAAGAGAATGAGTAGGTTGAAACACACTATGATAGACATTTGTTAACTCACTGCGGTGGGGTTTTGGATCTTCGTTTTCCAGTGGTGGCTGTCGCAGGTCGGACACAATGGGAAGGGATCCACAACGGCTGAGGTTCACTTTCTGGAAAGACACAAGCAAAACCGCGTCCCTGCACTAGGAGCGGGGCTGGGCCTGACCAGGTGTTTGTGACTGGATCTCGCCAGTAGACAGAGGGGACTACTGAAGGTCGGCTGGTGGGACCCCAATGTTTGTGCAAAGGGGATAAGCCGTCCTTGTCAAAGGTCAATAAGTTTAGTACTATGAGGACCTGAGTGATGATGTCTTTGGGAGATGCCTTAGGCATATTACTTCCTTGTTTTTCTATTTGAATTTTAATCCTTTTATTAAGCGCTTCCACCATGGCTTGCCCTTGAGGGTTGTAGGGGATGCCAAAGTGGTGCGTTATGTTGTACATGTCTAGAAAGGCCTTGAAGGCCGCACTGCGGTATGCCGGGCCATTGTCTGTTTTCAGATCCCAGGGGACCCCCATGAAGAGGATCCCTTGTCTTAGGGCTTGTATGCAGTGCTTGGCAGTCTCCCCTGGCATAGGGGCTGCGTAGCACATACCTGAATAGGTATCTATTATTACGTGCAGGTATTTGAACTTTCCAAATGAAGGAACACGAGTGACATCCATTTGCCACCTCGCGTTGGGCTTGAGCCCTCTGGGATTTACCCCCTGCGGCTGCAGAGGACCCAAAGGCACAAACGGAGCGCAGGCGGTGCAACTCCTGACCAGGTGCTTGGCTGTCTTGATGGGGATGCCACAGAGATGCCGGATGGCCCCTGCTGACAGGTGGAACCGGCTATGTAGTTGTTTGGCTGCGTTGACCGGGTCCTGCGTAGTGGCAAGGACTTGGGCTGTGACGGCCTCGTCAGCCAGCCGGTTGCCTTCAGCAATGGGGCCTGGGAGACCTGAATGACTGCGAATATGAGAAATGAACCATTGAGGTTCTCTGTCTTCTAAGGTGTGCCTTAGTAAATTTCAGTAGGTATCAATGGGCTTATCATCATCAGGAAAAAACATGGAATGAGCTAGGATTTTGCAGACCTGGTAGGTGTATAGGCTGTCAGTAAAAATATTCACCGGCTCAAAAGGAAATTGCTGTAGGGCTAAGAGTACTGCTTTGAGTTCTCCAACCTGTACTGAATAGGGGTTGTCCTGAATTACACACACCGGTTCCTCTAGCTGGGGAACATAGGCAATGAAGGCAATGCGGCTCTTAGAGGCATCTGTAAAGATGGTGGTAGCTCCAGGGATGGGGACAGAAGAGGGGAATGGGTGCCTTTCACTGCTGGGTGTCAAGGGCAGGTGGACCAGTGCCTGAAGTAACGTGTGACGGGGGTACCTGTTAGAAAGACAGCCTGAAAATCCTGCCATTAGGACTTGCATGTTAAAATTATGTTGTAGAAGCCAAGTAGTCTGGTCTTCATCTACAGGCCAAATAATGCTGTCAGGCGGGCTGCCGACAAGCTGGATGGATGCCTGAATTAGTTTGTGAGCAAGGGCTATGAAGAGTTGCGTTAATGGACAGATTTTTTTGAACTTACTTTTGGCGGGGTGCACCCATTGTATGGGGCCTGTTTGCCACAGCACGCCCGCTGGGACTTCGTAAGTATTAATGACAACGGCTAGGAGCGGTTTGCTGGGGTCGTACCTCTCCAGTATACAGTTACGGAGCTGGAAGTTGAACCGGTCCAGCACCGCTTTAGCATAAAAGGTAAGTTTGATAGGCTTGGTAAGTGCATCTACTGGCCTTTGGCGCGTTTTTAACAGATCGAACAGAGGTTGAAGCTGACCGGTTGTAAGGGACAGAGCTCCTCTAACCCAATTGATTTGCCCACACAACTGTTGCAGTTGGTGTAGAGTTAGTTGGTCAGGAATTTCGAAAGAGAATTTTACTGGGGCTACTTTTGTGCCAGTTGTGTAGCCGAGGAAGGTGAACGGAGGCTTGGTTTGGACTTTATCTGGTTGGATGGTAAGACCTATGCTTTTGAGATTATTTATTAACTGAGCGAGGACCGATTGTAATTGCTCCTGGGTTTCGGCTGCCACAAGCACATCATCCATGTAATGAAGAATGGTGGCTTGGGAGCGAAGCGGCTGTACCGCGGCATTGACAAAGTTTTAACAGATTGCTGGGCTGTTACGCATCCCCTGGGGCAGCACTTTCCACTGGTAACGTTGTGCTGCCCCCATGTGATTGGTAACAGGTACTGTAAAGGCAAATTTTTCTTTGTCCTTCTCATGTAACGAGATGGAGAAGAAACAATCTTTTATGTCTATGGTAGCAATTTGTAAGCCCTTAGACAGGGCTGCTGGGTGGGGCATGCTGGGTTGAGGGGACCCCATGGGCCGGATATATTTATTAATTTCCCTAAGGTCATGAAGGAGTCTATGTTTGGTGCCTCCCTTCTTGGCGATGACAAATACCGGGGAGTTATAAGGACTGCACGAGGGCTCAATATGCCCCGCCTCTAGCTGCTCTTGCACTAGCTGTTGTAACATTGCGAGTTTATGGGACGGAAGAGGCCACTGCTCCACCCAGATAGGCTCCTCTGTGTCCCATTGGAGAGGAGTGGGTGCTGGAGGTGTAATGCGAGCAGTGGCGCAACCTATTGGGGGGGCTGTGTGGTAATATACGCCCCGGAGGCTGTTAGGATGTCTCGCCCCCACAAGATTTGGTTAATGGTATTTAAGAACAGTGGTCTGAAGATACCTCGGAGGCCCTCTTCATCTTCCCATGTAAGGGGGATGGCGGCTCACTCCGAGGGGGCAGAGCCTGTGGCGCCGAGCACCGCGGGCCCTGCGGTAGTTGGGCATAAGTTTTTCCATTTGGCTGGAAGACATGAAATTTCTGCTCCCGAGTCCACCGTACCAAGAAGCCAATCGGCTCCGATCTTGAGTTTACGGGTGGGCTTGTTCGGGGTAATGGGAATGGTCCACATTATGGTCTGGGGGAGTTTTCCCGAACTCTTTTGGTCTCTTGGTTGCGGGGCTGAGACCTGCCCCCTTTTAAGTTTAAAGACTGAGGTTGTTGGTCAGAGTTGCGGCAGAAACGCGCCCAGTGGTATCCTTGCCCGCATTTCGGGCAAGGGGTAAGGGGCTTACGCTGCTGTCCGGCACTGGGCCTCAGGCCTCCCCTCAAGGGGGGTGTGGGACCTGGGCGCCGCTGAGGGCACTCCCAAGCGAAATGTCCCGTTTCCCCACAGCGGAAGCAATCTTGGGAGAGGGCAAGGACTGAGGCGAGGGATTGCGAGAGGGCGATGGATAGGGCGGTAGTCAGCTCCTGAGTATTAGGATTGACATTGGAGCATGCCAACACCCAATCTGAAATAGTTTTTTCCCTGATGCCCATTAACGCTTGTTTGAATATAGGGCGAGCACCCTCAAAGATGAACTCTTTAGCAAGAAGGTTACACGCCTCTTGCACTCTCAAGACAAAGGAGGCAAAATCTTCATCAGGCTTTTGGACTAGGGCAGAGAGCTGCTCGGGCTTAGCTGCAGAGCAATCGCGGAAAGCCTTTAGGCCCACTTCCCTTAACTTAAGAAAAAAGGCATATGGGGCCTGTAGATAGACGGATGGGTCGAAGTAGGGACCTGTTCCTAGAAAACACTCGAGAGGGAGGCCCAGTCCTGGAGGACCCTGTTGCGCAGCTGCTTCCTGAGCGGCTTTCTCCGCCTCGGAATTAAAATGAGCTTTCCAGTCTACAAACTGCCCAGGGGTGAGAATGGCTCGGGCTAAAGAGGTCCAATCATGAGGGGTGTTAAGCTCTTGGGCTAGCCCTTCTAGGAGATGGGTAGCATAGGGACCTGTAAGCCCATCCTCTTTGACTGCTTTGCGCAGTCGCTTTATATCTTCCTCGCTATGCGGAACCCAAGGAAATGGGCGCTGTGGGGAAGGAGTGAGATTGATGGGGAAGAGTGTTGCCTGCGTCGGAGGCAGCGGCCGGGTCGAGGGCCAAGGCTGCTCCGGACTTGGGAGAGGGCTGCCGCCCATGGGATTGTGGCAGAGTGGCCCGGGTAAAAAGGATGGCGCCTGCCTCGGGCACGGCCCTGCGTAAGATGGCGGCGGGGGCACGTAAGATGGCGGCCGCGCTTCCGGGAAGAAGGGGTTGGTGGTGCTGAAGGGAGCGGGGCTGGAAGCCGGGGGAGGGGCAGAAGGCAAGGGGGAAGAGTCAGGAAGTTTCGCCTCCGCGTCCTTAGGGAGGGCGGGGCAAACGTTGCGACTCCCTTCCGGCCCGGGCGGCGAGGAAGAAGGCGGAAGGGTAGAGTTTGGGTTTCCGCCGTTAGCCTCTCCGCCATATTCCCGTAAGGGTGGGTGTTGTTCGAGTCGCTCATTTAACTGCTCGAGCAAGGACTCGGCATCCGAATCGGACTCGGAGCCTGATGATGAGGCCTCCGCAGCAGCCGCATTTACCTGCTTGGGTCGGCCATCTGTGGGGGGCAAGGAGCCTTGAAGGCAGGAGCGGATAGAAAAGAGAGTGGGGAGAAGTCCGGGGGGGAAACGCTTGCCCTCGTGTTCCATTTTGTCTGTGACCCGGGCAATGAGCTGATCGTAGGTAGCCGGGATCCAAAGTGGACTCGTTAGTAGCCAGGGGTTGAAGGGCAGCAAGAGGTCCCAATAAACCTGAAGCTGCCGGGCAGAAACCTTACATCTATGTGTGTCCAACAAGGCGGCCAGGGCGCGCACTTGAGGGACCTGACTCTTAGAGAGAGACTGACCCATGTTGAACTTTGGAGGGGACTACTCACTGCTTGTAGAGACTAGGACTGCGTTTATTTAAGCAGGAGAGTCTAGGGGGCTTACCTTGGTTCAGAAGAGAGGTCCTAGTGTCTCCGGTGTGCGGCGGGCAATGAAGGGTCCCTGTTCGGGCGCCACTTGCCGTCGGAGTGCTCCAGTCGGTCAGGCCGGCTGGCACACCGGGTGGGGTTGGGGAGCGAGCTCGCGGAAATTAACCTGGGAAGCCGAAGCCGGCGCCTATCCCCTGCCGGCGGTCACGCGAATGATGTCCTCACAGAGGCCGAATGTGGGTTTAAGCTTTTATTGTTACAGCCAGGATGGGTCACCCAGGGAACCCGAGAGGTGGGACATGGGACAACGTGCAGGCTGCACAACGACCCCGCGAAGACCCAGGGCTGAGGGAGCACTGGGCTTAAGTACACTCGGGGGAGAGGTGGGGTTAAGGGCTCACACGTCAAGAGGAGGCAGCCACTCACACAAGCTTAGCGGCAGTTGCTAGGCAGAAGGGTATGTTTCGGGGATAGGGAAGTATAGAGAATAACAGGAAGGCCTGTGGTTTTGTGGTGGGCTATGGAAATGGGCGGTCTACGACAAGAGGGGGAAGGGGGGAACAGTGAGCTAGGTTACAGATATGGGGGGCAGAGAGTGAACCTAGAGAGGGAAAGAAACATTAAAAAATTCTAAGTTTGGCTAGGCTCCAGTCCCTGAGAAATATGCCACAGAAAATTATTTGGGGCATACATCAAAAAATGCTGTGATCACAGTCCCAGCTTATTTCAATGACTCTCAGAGACAGGCTATTAAGTATCAGGTCAGATATCTGGACTAAATATTATTTGAGTGATTAATGAACCCACAGCTGCTGCTCTGACCGATGGCCTAGACAAATCAGAAGATAACATCATTGCTGTATATGATTCCAGGTGGTGGAACTTTCGACATTTCTATTCTGGAAATTGAGAAAGGAGTGTTTAAGGTAAAATCCACCAATGGAGATTTTTTTTAGGTGATGAAGACTTTGACCAGATCTTGCTACAACACACTGAAAAGGAATTCAAGAGGGAGACAGGAGCTGATTTGACCAAAGACAACATGGAGCTTCAAAGGGTATGGGAAGCTGCTGAGAAGGACAAGTGTGAACTCTCGTACAGACTGACGTCAACTTGTCATATCTTGTAGTGATGCTTCTGGACCCAAGCATTTGAACATGAAGCTGACCCAGGCTCGATTCGAGGGGATTGTCACTGAAATGATCAGAACTATTGCTCCATGCCAAAAAGCCATGCAAGGTGCAGAAGTCAGCAAGAGAGACATAAGAGAAGTGATTCTTGTTGGTGGCATGACTAGGATGCCCAAGGTTCATCAGACAATGCAGGATTTTCTTGGCCAAGCCCTAAGTAAAGCCATCAATCCTAATGAGGCTGAGGCCATTGGAGCTGCCATCTAGGGAAGTGTGCAGATTGGTGGTGTCACAGACATGTTGCTCCTGGATGTCATTCCTCTGTCTCTCAGTACCAAGAGGCAAATTTACTGAGGCAACTTTACTGAATTTATTAACAAGAACACCACTATTCTAACCAAGAAAAGACAGGTATTCTCTACAGCAGTTGATGGACAGACTCAAGTGGCGATTAAAGTGTGTTAAAGTGAGAGAGAGAGATGGCTGGATCAACAAACTTTTTGGACAGTTTACTTTAATTGGAATTTCTCCAGCCCCTCATGGAGTCCCTCAGATTGAAGTTACATTTGACATTGATGCCAATGGGATTGTTCATATTTCTGCCAAAGATAAAGGCATGGGACGTCAGCAGCAGATCATGATCCAATCTTCTAGTGGGTTAAGTGAAGATGATATTGAAAATATGGTTTAAAATGCAGAGAAGTATGCTAAGGAAGACTGGAGAAAGAAGGAACACGTTGTAGCAGTTAATATGGCTGAAGGAATCATTTATGACACAGAAACAAAGATGGAAGAATGCAAAAATCAACTGCCTGCAGATGAGCGCAACCAGCTAAAAGAGATTTCCAAGGTGAGGGAGCTTGTGGCTCAAAAATAGAGTGAAACTGGAGAAAACATAAGACAGCCAGCATCCTCCCTTCAACAGGCATCATTGAAGCTCTTCGAAATGGCATACAAAAAGATGGCATCTGAGTGAGAAGGCTCTGAAGTTTTGGCTCTGAGAAACAAAGGAAGATCAAAAAGAAGAGAAACAATAGTCACAGTAAACTTTGGAGCAGAAAGGAGAGCATACTATGACATGTGGGAGTAAAGGGACTTCCTGAGCAGAAATGAGCAAACTTCAGCCTTCTGTGTTTTTGCAGTAATCTATATATAATTTCCTTAATGCATAAATTTAGTGACCATTAACTAATAATCATTTAATGAACGATTATTCCAACAATACAAACTTCACACTGTTGTATCCCTAGCCTATCACTTTCCAGCTGCATGTAGAAGGGGAGAGGACAATTTATTTATCATTATAAAGACAAAAAAAAAGCACAAATCCCAAAACTCTACTAAGGTTTGTACAATGACGGTGATTAAATATACAAATTTAAAAATGTTTTTGCATGAGGAAGAACAAAGGAATGTCAGTATTGCAGAGTGTGGTAGTTAGGGTCAGTTGTCAACTTGGCCAGGTGAAGATACCTAGTTATATTGCTGCGGACATGAGCCGATGGCCTGTCAACCTCAACTGTTGTTGATTACATCTGCAGTCGGCTAGGATGCGTGCCTGCTGTAATGAATGATGTTTGATTGAATTGGTTGGTGCTTAAATGAGAGAGCTCAATGTAGCACAGCCCAAGCAGCTCAGCATATGTCATCTCAGCACTCGCAGCTCAGCCCAGGCCTTTGGAGATGCAGAAAGAAATCACCCCGGGAAAAGTTATTGGAACCCAGAGGCTTGGAGAGAGAAGGCCGCAGAGATCACCCTGTGCCTTCCCATTTAAGAAAGAACCTCAGTTGAAAGTTAGCTGCCTTTCCTCTGAAGAACTATACATTAACTAAATAAATTCTCTTTTATAGAAAGCCAATCCATCTCTGGTATGTTGCATTCCAGCAGCTAGCAAACTACAACACAGAGTGTTGAAAAAAGGTGGTCATTCATATTTTAAAACTTCAACTTCTATGTGAGACTAAAAGGAGAAATATTTATTTGGTGCCAAATTTATATTTTGACTAGTGCATTTCCTAATTTAACTTGCATGATCAGTTTAGCTGAACACCGTAAGTACATGGAACTTTGGATAGGGCATGAGATTTTATGGGTTTGTGCAGGTTACTGTGATGCCCCAATAAATCCCAGAGTGACTTGAACAATGAATAAAGTATCATCTGCAAAGTCCCCTTGGAGAAATGGGGAGAGTGGGGTGGGGCAGAATTCAACTTCCCCATTTGGAGAATTTCTGATATCCTTGCAAGCTGTGGGGACAACCAAATCAGTAGGCTAAGCCCTCGATCTTGGGGTTTGCCTCTATGAAACTTATCCCTGCAAAGAATAGGCTAAGCCTACTTAAAATTAGGCCTAAGAGTCACCCTAAGAGAACCTCTTTTGTTGCTCAGATGTGGCCTCTCTCTCTCTAAGCCTGTCAAGCAAACTCACTGCCCTCCCCTCTCTATGAGGGACATGACTCTTAGGGGTGTAAATCTCCCTGGGACAGAAATCCTGGGATAAGCTGGGACTCAACATCAAGGGATTTAAAAAACCTTCTCAAATGAAAGGGGAAAGAGAGAAATGAAACAAAATAAAGTGTCAGTGCCTGAGCAATTTCAAACAGAGTCAAGAGGTTATTCTTATGCATTATATAGAAATCCCCTTTTTAGTTTATGGTGTATTAGAGTGGTTGGAGGGAAATACCTGAAACGGTACAGCTGTGTTCCGGTAGCCATGTTTTTTGACAATGATGGTGTAATGGCATAACTTGTACAATGTGGCTGTGTGATTGTGAAAACCTTGTGTCTGGTGCTCCTTTCATCTATGGTATGGACAGTTGAGTAAAAAATATGGATAAAATATAAGTAAATAATAGGGAGAACAAAGGTTAAAATAAATTGAGTAGATTGAAATACTAGCGGTCAGAGAGACGGTGGGGTAAGAGTTTTTTCTTTTTTCTTTTTCATTTATTTTGCCAGAGAGATGCAAATGTTAAAAAAAAATGACATGGTCATGAATACACAACTATATGATGATATTGTGAGCCATTGATTGTACACCATGTATAGAATGTTTGTATGTTGAGAATATTTGTATGTTTGTTTGTTAATGTTTACAATTAAAATATTTTTCAAAAATCTACTAAGGCAGCATTTTTACCTATCAGATTTGCAAAAATCATAAGCTTGTTGGCAAATCTGTAGAGAAAAGGCTCTATAATACATTGATGGTGGGAATACAAAATGAAGCAACCTTCACAGAGGAGAATTTGGAGGGCAATACCTAGCAAAGTTACAGAAAGCATTTCCTCTTTGATCTAGCAATTCCAGTACAGCAATCCATCCCAGAAAATCACTGGCAAAAATATGAAGAGGTGTCTGCATAAGGCTATTTATTGCAGCCCTGTTTGTAATAATGAAAGACTAGAAACTACCCAAATGTTCATCAGTGGGGGGGCTGGTTGAATATAAAATGAAGTACTATGGAGCATAAAAGAAATAAAGAATATCTTTACTGACATGGAGTGATAACCAGCGTATATTAAAGGGAAAAAAAATCAAGATGGAACTGTCTGAAAATGAAATCTCAATTTAAAAAATAATTTTTGAAAAGAAAAATGAGAAAAACTGCATAGGCATAGTATGCTACTACCTATCTAAGAATAAGCCAAAAACTTTTTTAAGTGTCTCCCTATGGGGGAAGGAAGAAACAGTGGAGGAAATAAGGCTAGAAACTGAGCATCTCTGATAGACATCTTATTTTGTAGATTTGACTTTGGAACCATGTAAATATTTCATGTAACTGCAAACAAAATTAACTAAAAGATATTCCCTACAATCAGAAACAAAATAAAACCAAACAGACTAACTTCACGGTAAGCTTGTAGCATAATCACACAGAGAACTCTTTCAAGTAACTTTAAACCACAGTCATATGACTGTATATGATTAGTGGGATGTATGCAAAGGACAAAAATAGCTAAAAAAAATGGGTTTTAATCATATTGATGGCAATATTATCAATGTTGCTAGTCTAAGACTGTGTGTGAAAATCAAGGGATAAAGCAAATGTTGGTGTGTTCAGGAACTGGGATATTTGGTTGGGAGAGAGGAGAACAGATGTAAGATATATGAAGTTACACAAAAACATTGAGAGGCGGGCCACAGTAGCTTAGTAGGCAGAGTTCTCTCCTACCATGCCGGGTTCGATTCCTGGTGCCTGCCCATGCGAAAAAAAAAAATTGAGAGTCTATATTTGAATTGAAAATATGAACTAAGGATGCTTTTATCTTTAAATACATGCTTGTATTTCCTTTCCACTAGAAAGCCCGAGACAAAGACCAACTCAGTACCAATAAACTTCCCTGACAGTTGTACTATAATCTCTAATTGCCATTTCCCATCAGAAGAAACCAGGTTTCTTTGAAGAAACGTTTCTTCAGTCTGGGGAAGGAAATATACAAGATATGGTTGGATATCTTGCCATATCACAAAATTAAGAAACTATCAAAGCCTCCAAAAGGAAGCCTAAGAGACTCCCACTTCCCAAAGACAATTTGAACACAAATAAGAATATCTGTAATGAATGTAATGAATTGAAGTACAACAAGTATATTTAAATAGTGATATTTAAATAAAATTGGATACTTTTGGAGCATTCTAGGTACTCAATTCAATAATTAAAAAACTGGTAATAAAGGGGCAAAAAAATCAAACATTTATCCTGCCTTTCCTGTAAGAACCATACCTGATCACATGACTGATGAGGCTATTTCTTTGACAGAAGTGGTCCAGCTAGTAAACGAAGGCAAAAATGATAGAATTCTAATGTCACCATTTTGCAACCCCTAATAAAATAACGGATTAGTCAATGCTAATCTGTTATTAGCTAATACTCCTGTTGGAAGTACCCGACACTCCCTGAGGAGTTTGCAAAACTAGACATTGAACCTTGATCTGATCAGAACTCTAGATTGAATTACTAGTTCACAGGAAATCTAGTGGACACAGAAATGTGTTATATAACACCTAAGGGATGTAATCAGCAAAATCCAGCCTGTGGGAAACTACAGAACAAACAACCCAGTTTCTTCAACAAATATATTGTAAAGGGAAAAATAGGAAAAGAACAGAACAGGGAACCTACACATTAAGAGAGCCGTAAGAAAATGAGGAACCAATATAATATATGAACTTTACGTCAGTCACGATTCAAAAAGAGAAGTTCTGAATTCCTAGAGTTCAGGTTGTGTTTCCACTGACCTGAGCCCAGAAACCGCTGCTGTTCTCATCAGAGTCCAGAAACACAGAGTTGAGCCCATCTCCCTCTTTACTTGTCAGGGTATGCATTTGAATAGCAAGGCATCACCCCCATTCCTTCCCAGCCTCCCAGCCTGTCCTCCTATCAGGACAACCCACTGCAGAGGAAAGAAGCAGGAGGATGGAGCATTCAGCAACCAGGATGAGGTGCCAGCAGGTGGAGGCAGTTCTCACTCAACCTATCACCCACGTATTACGGATTTTTGCATTATTCAGGATACCCCCAACTGAACAACTTCTGCTTGTGGGACCTGATCCCAACTGGGCCTTTGACTTAAGATGCTCGACCCAATACTACCATCAGCAACACTGACTGCAATCGCTGTCAACTGCACAGTTTTGAAAAGACCCCTGGACCTGAATACTTGAAGGTCAGAATTTGTCATTCTGGGAATTTGCCATTATCCCCACCAACCACTACACACACTATAGAATCTCAAATGGTTTACTCTTTTTTAGGCTAGGTTGTCTCTTCCGCTAAAAGGGATACTAATACCTTACCCACTCTAAGACCAGGAGTCAGACTAAATGATCTCTTGAGGTCCCTTGATACTCTGAGCTCTCTAACCTCATCAGATATGAAATGGAGAGGGACTTCTTATTTCAGGGGACAGAAGAAGAACTTAAGATAAACAAGAGGACACAAGGAAGGGCAAGAAATGGGACAATGGGTAAGTGTTGCTGGACACATGAAACCAAGGAAGTTGAAGCTGGTAGCAGATAATAATTATAAAAATGTAACATTTGTTGAGTTCTTACTACATGCCAGGTGCAGGTAACACCTCTACATCTTTCTCTCAAAGGCAATCTCACACCTGTAGGTGTTCTCAGGAACACTCTTATCTATTTCCTATTTCTAATACCCAGCAGTAAAATGCAATAACTGAAGTTCCTTGCAATGCATAGCAAAAAAATGCTGCAGGAACACCCAGTCGAGTGTGGGAGGTCTGAGGTCAAGGATCTCCACAGTACAATCAACAAAGGGCCTTTCATCTACTCTTTAAACAGAGCCCTGTCTAAAAAGACCTGTCAGCTCTGCAAAATATATGCAGAAGATGCCAAGTTTCTGCAGTCAGAGCTTTGTTTGACATGATCTGTGCCCAGTCACTGCTCCCTTCTCAGTGGTTTGTCTGGCCATACACTATCTTGAATCCTTTTCCCAAGAAATCCAGCAAGCAACACATGAACCTAACCTCTAAACAAAGATTTGTTGGACCTCTTACCATTTTACAACAAGTATGTGAGCCTGAACGCTGAGTGCATTTATTTGCAAAAAGCCATAATGTAATTGGTGATTATAGAGCAACTGCATTTTCTCCATCATTTCCTAATAAGGGTCATGGACTTGAAGATTCAACAATGATGTAATGATAATGGCAGAAAACAGAAAAGAATTTACACAGAGGCAAAGATGCAAACTATATTATGTGGGGTGTGTCTGTCCCAAGTGAAAGAGCAACATTTGAATTGTGTTCTCATTAATTTCCACCCCCTCCAAAAAAAAAAAAAAAAACACTATGACACTATGAGAGGGACTTAACTCTGTACCTACAACTAATCAGATCTAGAATTATTCCAGTGAATTGATGAAGCAAAACTGTGGCACATGGTTTTACTGCTTGCTCAGGTTTCCTTGATATGGATATTCAGTACAGTAAACACATGGCATCTGCAAATGCAATGTTTCTGGATGTTTCAATAGTCTGTGGAGACCACTGACGTGGGAATTCACTGATTTTCTGGGGCACAGGCACAAACAGTTCTGTCGAGCTGGATCTGGTTGCGTGATTAGAGCAGACCACCTAGCTTCCGAGGCTTTCCATCAGGGCCTTACAGGGAAGCTTTGTATTTCCCTCAGAGGCAGGAAACTATGAGAAACTACTTTTTTTTTTTAAACTTTTGTTTCTTGGTGAAAATTGCCCCCAAAGAAAGCCAATCACTAATACTGGTAATAGAAGTAATGAAAATGTGAAGCGTTCAGACCAAGCGGTAGTTTAAAGGCTGGGTAAATTAAAAATGGCATTTGGGGCTTGATGGTAGCTCGGCGCTACTACTCACGGTAAACAGGTATTTGAAAAGAGATTCGAAAAAACACCTCAGGAAATATTTCCAATCTACTCAGAACTTTCTCACAGGGTAAGTTACAGAATTTAAGTGAAAATAGGAACGGCGGTTAACTTGTGGTAAGAGAATGCAAACAGGAAGCCCCAGACTCTCTACATAAATATAACTGAGAAAGGACGAGAAAACTTGGGTAAATATTTATGCATCATCCAATCTGGAGATTTACAAAAATCTTTTGTAAAGGTCAGACAGGGATCTGCTCTCCTTCATGCAAGCATGGCCAGTGGGTGACTATATAACAACCCCTTCTCATTTCAATATCCCTCATCCAAAACTTGACACACAACAATTGCAAACTCTCTGGAACAAGAGTATCTTAAGGATAAAAGATGCCAGCATGCCAAGCATAGAGCCCCTTTCCCAACAGAAAAGGATTCTGATTTATCTTCCAAAGCCTCTTCCTCTCTCTACATAGATATTATCTAGTATTGCATACACACCTCTTCCTCCCCTCCTATTTGATTTACTTTTTTACTCTTGTTTAACAATATTCAGATTTATCATATTCATGACTTGTCTGTCCTTTATGGATATAAGCTTGGTATGCATACATGATAATAGTAGCTACCAAGTATTGAATATAATATTCCAGACCATTTATATACATTGTCTTTTGTCCTTTTGCTAAGATATAGAACTTATAGAAAATACAAGCAGGCACAGAAAAGGTGGGAACTTGCTGGAGTTCTCTGAACTGCAAAGGGGCTGAGTCAGAGTTCAAACCCAAGTTGGAAGGATGCTATGTCAGGGCTTGTTCTTTTCATAAGTTGCCTCTAAGTGTGTGCATCTCTTTAATATCACACTGTCATTTATTAGTTAGAGCATCAGCAGTTTTACATAAGCTGTTTTCCAAGCTGAGCTAAAGGTACACACCACACCCTCCTCCCCACCTCCCCACCACCCCTGCCCCTGTACATGCACAGTCTCTTTAGTCTGCTGAATTCCTTCATCCTTTCAACCTGTATTTATTGGTACCTACTCCATGGCAGACACTGGCACCAGCAAACAAGTCAGACATGGTTCCTGCCCTTGTGGAGCTTATTTTCACTCCTAAATTCTCAAGTATGGTCTTAAATGATGCCTTCTTCAGTAGGCATTCCTGGTCGCCCCAGATCTACTTAGGTACCTCCTGATACACCCTGCGCTTTTCCCCTACAACATCCTTCCTTCACCATCATCCCTTAATCTCTTGTCCAATGTCTGTCTTCCCAGTGGTCTGTGGCCTCGATGTGAGCAAAATGGGCTATACCCAGTGTCATGTTTATCACCCGGCACCTAACAGAAACTTAAATATTTGTGGAGGGAGGGAGAAAGGGAGGGGAGGGGGGGGAGGGGGGAGGGAGGGAGGTTAACAGAGGCAGCAGCTCAACAAGCAGTGGCGGGGAGCAGTTTCTCTCAGAGGTTAGGGAAGGTGGTACGAGGTTGGTAACTAAGCCAATATTTAGCTGATTATCGGTTTCTGTGCCACATGGTGCTAATCTCTTTAAACAGAAACGGGCAGCGTCTGGGTGCGAGCCTCCCTCCATTGCACACACCGTGCCAGTATCCACCTTGCCAGCGAGGGCTGCCCCGGCTGCCTAAGCCCAGGAGCTATACCACCAGGTGGAATCCTGCTCTGCACAAGGGTTAATTAATCCTAAAGGAAAGCAGTCTCAGCTTGTCCCTGTGTCCACACCCATTGCATCCAAATCCTGACATTCTTTCGATTGCAATCTCTTACCCTAGGTTGAACTTCAAGTTAACAACACCTGGTACCACATGACACTCCCTCCCTCCACCCGCTGCTCCACCCCTCGCTGTATTTGGGTTACTTGGTTGCCTAGAGATGGTGGCTTTCCTACTGTGCCCTGTAGGATAAGGTCACACACCTGGGAGTAACCCTGGTCTCTTTGAAACAGGTGCTCTGGCATGAAGCAGGCATAGCTGGGGCGGGGTCCTCAGACAGGGACCTGGAACTCAGAAAGGGAGCCTGAGCAGGCAGGAGTGGGAATGCCCATGTCCCTCTGATCTTCTCCAGTCTGATGTCAAGGATGGAGGCAATAGGCCAGGAGAAAGGAAGGAGGAGCCCGTGCCATTCCTGTGGGCTGGAGATAAGTCAGCTGTGTCCATGACTCAAAAACTCTGGCTACCTGCTGCTCAATTCTTTTCTTTCCTGTTCCTTAGCCCTAGGCCTTTAGGGAAGTCTTAGCTGTCTCCTTCTCTGCAGTGCTGATGGCCTCAACTCTGGTTGTTAAGAAGCATAGGGGAGTCAGGGACAGGGAAACCTCTGGGGAGTGTCAGGGCTGGGAAGTCCAGCTTCTCCCTCACCAGGAGATGCTCCTACCACCGTCCACCATAAAGAAGGTGCCTCTTATTTCGCTACCAGTGGTGGCTGTTTCTTTGCAGCATCCAAAGTAGCCCAGGAAGCTGCCTCAAATGGAGTTAACCCAAAGTGCCCAGGAGTCAGCCCCGGAATTTGATTCCCTTGGTGCTCAGAGTAGCTCTGCCTTTCATAGACCCTGTAGCCCTGCGTAGGTAGGAGGCCCGAAAGAGCAAGGTCACCCACCACCTGGCAGGCAAAAGGGTCCCAACTGTAGTCTCAGCATTGGGAATATGGTCCACAAGTTGCTTCCCACCCCAAGCCTTTGAGGCTCTAGAGAAATGCACAGTCATTTTTCCTTCCACAAACAGCGTATTGAAGCCTCTGTTCTTTGGGTTACACAACTCCCACATCCACACTCCCATCCTCATCCCCAGTCTGGGGGCCTTTTCTAGCTTCCACGGAAGTTGGCTAGCTCTGCCCTCCCATTGATCTGAGAGAAACAGACTCTAATGACAAATTACAGCCTCTCCCCCCAAAACCCTGTTAGTAAAAACCCAAATTTCCATGGGGTAAATACTCCCATCTACCAACATTTTAACAACCCAGCTTGCAAAACTCCAGAATATCTAACAAGCACTCTCACCAGCCTGTCAGAGCTGGCTCTAGCATAGTACAGCTTCAAGGGGATCCCTGGAGCTTGCCTGGGCCCTGAGATGTCTCAACAAAATGAGCAACAGACTCCATGAAAGCTGAAGGGAAGGAGGGAACTTTATATCCCATTCATGCCTGCGGGCTCCCTCCTCTCAGGCTGCTGGACAGAGTGTGGGCTTTTGGAGCCAGGGAAGTTCTGAGTTCAAATTCTATATGACTTTGGGCAAGTATCAGCTTCCATATTTACAAAATGGGGTTGAAAAAAGCCTACCTGTAGGATCAGTTTGAGGATGAAATGACCTATCTGAATAATGCCTAATATATACTTGTAGCAAGCTCTCAATAAATGTTTTTCCTTTGCCGTCATCCTTGTCTTCATTTTCCTGCAGTTCCCAAGAATTAATTTCCAAAGGGTCCAACAGGGGGCACCCAAATTCAACAATGCCAGGGTGGGGAAGGGCAGCTCAACAGAACTCAGCCTCAGCTCCCTCTGTAACTTCGGTCCCCTTGGAAGAGAACAGCTTTCAGTGCTTTCCCTCATTCTCGTCCTAAGAGAGGAAAATCCATCAAAATGGTTTACAACTGGGGTTTAGACCACCTGGCTTCTTTCTACTCTGAGATGGCATAATGCATCTGGAATCAGAAATCACAGTCCAAAAAGGGCGTGCAAGGCCAGAGGAACGTGTCACACAGTGCAGAGCACGCAAAGCTTTGCACTTACCCCCCATATCAAACTAGGTCCCATAATGAATGGTCACACAAAACACTGATGGGATGTACGGTAAAATTGTGCAGTAGGAGAATGTGGTTGGATATCTTGAAGAACTTTCTACCTATAAAACCATTGCAGAAGGAAGTGGAGCCTGTGTCTGAGGCTGGGATGGGGAAAGTCAAGAGAGAAGGCACATGAAACGCACTAGATTTAGGAAATTTGTCTGTTCAGAAGCAATGGAATAACTGGGTGATTACACGAAAAGGTAGCAAATGAAACTTTGAGGAACTCAGGTTCCTGTGGAAAAGAGGTTGTATCAGAACCTGGTCCAAGAAAATAGCAGCAACTTAAAAGTATAAAACTCTTAATTAGAAATGAATGGAAAGACCTGGATTTGAACCATTTCTGGCCACTTTCCAGCTGAAGTGACCTATGTAAATTATTTAACTCTCTGAGTCATAGACACTCACATACTTTTTTCAGCCTTTATTTTATCAGTTTTATAGATTTTGTGTACCGGGCACCAGGCAAAGTAAATTCTTGGCAGATAATAGTAAGCAAAACCAGACACAATCCTTGTCCTCACAGATGAGGCCTAACAATGCTGGGACAACTGGGTTGCCACATGCAAAAGAATGAAGTTGGACCCTTACCTCACACCATACACAAAAATTAATTGAAATAGATAAAGAATATAAAACTATTGAACTCTGAGAGAGCCAAGATGGTGGCTTAGCGAGGTGTGGGATTTAGTTTGTCCTCCAGAGCAGCTAATAAATAGCCAGGAACAATAGAGAACAACTGCTGGGGCCACATCAGTGACCGGACACACAGTGTATCCCAGTCTGGACCAGCTGTGAGCCCCCCAGAACCGTAAGCTCCCCAAGCTGTGGTGGCCAGCGCCCCTCCCCACAGGCCGCTTCTCAGAGGGGAAAGGAAAGAGACTTTACTGGCAGCAGGGGCTGAGCCCAACCAAATGCCAATTGTGGAATTAATGAACAAATTCTGACTACTAAAAATAGGCCCCCAGCTCAGCTGAACCTCGGGTAAAAGCAGAGGTCACTGGTTTTTGCCCTGGTGCAGAGAGGGCAGGGCTGACAGAAAAAGAAAACAGGATTTTGGGGGATCTAAAAAGGTCTGGGCCCTGAAGGATAGGAGGGCACACATAGGACCTGGAGATACGCAGAGCAACACACCAACTTAAGCTCTTGATTGGCAAACCCAAGGAATGGGGGTCCAGCTCTGAAAAGGATTTTTCTTTTTCTCTTTTTTTTGTGGCTGTGTTTTTACAGCTTGACTACTCTTTAGATACAGCTGCAAGGCTTCTCCAATTCCAACTGCTCCAGGCATAGGCAGAATTGAGCTTGTTTGAGTGTTTGTCTGGATACTGTGCCTTCTGCAGGAGAGGGGTGGGGCCCAGCTCGGGTGGATTCCCTCCCTCAAGGAATTCAGACCCCAGGGTCTGGAAAAGTGAAGCGATTATAGCCAGCCTACAACCTCTCCTCTGTCTCAACCACGTCCCCGGCAGGGAGAGTATACCAAAGTTAAAGGTATCACATCACCTTATGCTGGTGGGACCCACAGGCAGAAAAGGGCCACATACTTGGCAGGATAAGAAAAATACAGAGTCCAGAGACTTAATAGGAAAGCCTTTCAACCTGCTAGGTCTCAGGAGTTGAAACAATTAATTCAGAATGTTTGAACAGATGTGGAAAAATCAGATATGACATATAAAATCCAAAACGCAAAATGGTAGAAGAAAGTACTACCCATACAGTAATAAAACTAAATGTTAATGGATTAAGCTTCCCAATCAAAAGACACAGACTGGCAGAATGGATTAAAAAACAGGACCCATCTATATGCTGTCTACAGGAAACACATCTTAGACCCAAGGATAAATATAGGTTGAAAGTACAAGGTTGGGAAAAGATATTCCATGCAAATAACATTCAGAAAAGAGCAGGAGTAACTATACTAATATCCAACAGATTAGACTTCAAATGTAAAACAGTTAAAAAGAGACAAGGATGGACACTATGTAGTAATAAAAGGAACAATTCAACAAGAAGACATAACAATCATAACTATTTATGCACTGAGACAGAATGCTCAAAAATATCTAATTTTTCTTCTTTTTACCTTTACTGATAGTCTTCATTTCTACACTCTTCTCCACACCTCTCTCTCCTGTCTTTTCTTATCTGTCTCTACTGTTCCCTTTAGTATTTCTTGCAGAGCTGGTCTCTTGATTACAAATTCTCTCAGTGATTTTTTGCCTGAAAATGTTTTAATTTCCCCTTTGTTTTTGAAAGATAATTGTGTTGGATATAGAATTCTTGGTTGGCAGTTTTTCTCTTTTAGTATCTTAAATATATCATCCCACTGTCTTCTCACCTTCATAGTTTCTGCTGAAAAATCTACACATAGTCTTATTGGGCTTCTCTAGTATGTGATGGATTGTTTTTCCCTTGCTGCTTTCAAGATTTTCTCTTTTTCTTTGAGATCTGACATTCTGATTAGCAAGTATCTTGGAGTACATTATTTGGATCTATAATGTTTGGGGTACACTGCACTTCTTGGATCTGTAATTTTAAGTCCTTCATAAGAGTTGGGAAATTTTCAGTGATAATTTCCTCCATTAGTTTTTCTCCTCCTTTTCCCTTCCCTTCTCCTTTTGGGACACCCACAACACATATCAGATCAGTTTTTCAGTTTTTCCCCATTGAGGATGATGTTAGCTGTGGGTTTTTCATATATTCTCTTTATCATGTTGAGGAAATTCCCTTCTATTCCTATCCTTTGAAGTGTTTTCATCAAGAGAAGATGTTGAATTTTGCAAATGCCTTTTCTGCATCAGTCAAGATGATCATGTGGTTTTTATGCTTTGATTTGTTGATATGGTGTAATACATTAATTGCTTTTTCTTATGTTGAACCACCCTTGCATACCTGGGGTGAATCCTACTTGGTCATGGTGTATAATTCTTTTGATGTGTTGCTGGATTCGATTTGCTAGACTTTTGTTGAGGATTTTTGCATCTATATTCATTAGAGAGATTGGTCCATAGTTTTCCTTTTCTGTAATACCTTTGTCTGGCTTTGGTATGAGGGTGATGTTGGCTTCACCCTCATAGAGTTTAAGCAAGATTGGTACTGATTCTTTCTTGAACAGTTGGTAGAATTCACATGTGAAGGCATCTGGTCCTGGACTTTTCTTTTGGGGGAGCTTCATAATGACTGATTCAATTTCTTTACTAGTAATTATATTGTGAGGTATTGATTATATAACAAGAACTGAATGATCAAATGGTAAGAATGTGTTTTATATGGTTATGTATCATACATAAAAAATAAATTTAAAAAAATTTTAATGAAAAAAACTGTTGAACTCTTACAAGAAAACATAGATACAAATGTTTGTGACTGTGGATAAGGCAACAGTTTCTTAGTTATAAGCATAAGCAACAGAAGAAGAAACAGATAAATTGAACTTCACTGAAATTAAAACTTTTGAGGCTCCACCCCAATCAAGATGGAGGAGTGACATGCTCAGGGTTCCATCTCCCCCCAGAAGCTTTGAACAACCAGCACCTCTCTCAAAGCTCCAAAAAGAAGGACTGCAGTAACAATGGAAGAGCTGAATCAAGGGATCTCACGGTGCCCTGACTGGCAGCTCTCCTACCCATCCCCAGCTGAACACTAAGCTGGTCCACATTCCCAGTGTCCATCTCTGATCCTGGTTCCAGTGAGAACAGAGTAACTCTCATGCACATACCAGGAGCATCTGTGTCTGGCCCAGTCTGTCTGTTTGCCTAAGGGACTTGCTGTCCCAGAACTTGTCCTACGTGTAAAAGGGGGCTCTAAGAGCTCTCCTACAGAATGTGTGGGAGATCAGTCAAGTGCATGCCAGGGTCAAGGGATTGCTGGCTATTTACACACAGGGCAGTGCCTGGGACTATGTGGAAACCATTTCCTAGGGAACAGGGACATTGGGAACCATTTAACATGTAAACAGATAATTCCTTGGGCCACAGGTGACTGCCCAGGACAAGCAGAAGAGACCGGGGAAGCCCCTCTGCTTTGGTCCAGAGCTCTTCTCTAAACTCACTGTGAGAATACATCCTGAGGGAAAGTAATTACACAGGTCAATCTGCAAAGACTGAAAAAGGTGTTGTTTATTTTTTCCTTTCTTTCTTTTTTGTTAAGTTTTGTTTTGCTAGCTCCTGGCACTTGAGGAAAGCTTTGTCATAACTCTAGCTGGAGACAAGTTTAAGGAACAGACACTTCAGAGTCTAATTCCAGTGATTACGTTAAAAAATGAAAATATCCAGCTTTCAGCAAAATGTTACAGAACATACAAAGAAACAGGGAGTGATGGCTGTTCTAGTTTGCTAGCTGCTGGAATGCAACACACCAGAGAAGGATTGGCTTTTAATAAAAGGGGATTTATTTTGTTAGTTCTTCAGAGGAAAGGCAGCTAACTTTCCACTGAGGTTCTTTCTTACGTGGGAAGGCGCTAGATGGTCTCTGCTGGCCTTCTCTCCAGGCCCCTGGGTTCCAACAACTTTCCCCAGGGTGACTTCTTTCTGCATCGCCAAAGGCCTGGGCTGAGCTGCGAGTGCCCAGATGAGGAATGCCGAGCTGCTTAGGCTGTGCTATGTTGCAGTCTCTCATTTAAGTACCAGCCAATTAAGTCAAACATCCTTCATTGAAGCAGGCCCACCTCCTAGCTGACTGCAGATGTAAATCAGCAACAGGTGAGGTTCACATACCCTTGGCTCATATCCGCAGCAACAAAACTAGGTACGCTCACCTGGCCAAGTTGACAACTGAATCTAACTACCACAATGGCTCAGGCAAAGGAGACGACGGAAGCATAAGAAACCATCAATGAAGAGAATCAGACCTGGGACAACCAGATAAGGGCTTAAAGAAATGGATCTAAATATGCTCAAAGAGCTAAAGGAAAACATGGACAAAGAACTAAAGGAAATAAGGAAAATGATAGGCAAACACAAAGAGACTATCAATAGAGAGATGGAAATCATGAAAGGGAACCAAACAGAGCTGAAAAGGCCACAGTAACAGAAATAAAAATTCCCTAGAGAAGTTTTAGCTGGCAGATGAATCCATGAACTTGAAAGGACAATCGAAATCATTCAGTCCGAGCAGCAGGAAAACCAAAGGACCACGAAGAAAAGTGAACAGAACCCGGGGAATTTGTGGGACACCATGTAGCATTCTAGTAAACACATTGTGGGAACTCCAGGAGGAGAAGAAAGCTGCTGAGGGTCCTGCAATATGGTGACTGTGATTACTCCCATTGAATGGTAGGTTTGGGAGAGGTTGGTATGGAAAAGTTAAGTTGTAGATATGTTTCCACAATTAAAAAAAAATAAGAAAGCACACCTAAAGAGACAATGACAATTAAACACAATACATGATACTAGATAGGACCTAACAATGGAGGAGAAAAGGCTCAAAGAATGTTGTTGAGACAAGTGAATATTCTTAGGATATGTACATGGCAATATTAATGGTTCAAGGAGCATGATGTATACCACATACACTCAATATTCAGAAAATAGATGAATAGATATACGGATGGATGGATGATGGTTAGAAGGATACAGTAGATGTGGCGAAAAGTTAAATTTGGTGGATCTGGGTTTCTGGAAGGGGGCTGATAAGAGTATGCTGGAGTTCTCCATATGGAGTTTGTACTGTTTTTGTAATTGTCCTGTAAATTTGAAAGTATTTCAAAATAAAAAAGGTAATAAAAATTAAATACTTCTGTGCTTCAGATGACACCATGAAGAAACTGAAAAGATGGCCCACAGAGTGGGATAAAATATTTGCAAATTGTATGGCTGGTAAGGGACTTATATTTAGCATATATATATATATATATATATATAAACTATTATAACTCAACAATAGAAAAACAACCCAATTTCCAAAATGGACAAAAGCTCTGAATAGAAGTTTCTCCAAAGACAATATACAAAATGCCAACAATCACATCAAAGAATGCTCAACATCATTAGCCAACAGAGAAACGCAAACTTAAACCACAACATCATTAGCCAATAGACAAATGCAAACTTTGCACCCATTAGGATGACTAGAATCAAAAAAGACAGATTGAAGAAACTAGAACCCTCAAACACTGCTGGTAGGACTATAAAATGAGACTGCCACTTTGGAAAACAATCTGGCAGTTCCTCTAAAGGTTAAATATAGAGTTGCTACATGATTCAGAAATTCCATTCCTAGGTATATTCCCAAGAAAACTAACACATGACCACACAAAAACTTGTATGCAAATGTTCATAGCAGCATTATTCATAGAAGCCAAAATGTGGAAACAATGCAAATGTCCAACAACTAACTGATGAATGGATAAATAAAATGAGGTATATCCATATAACAGGATATTATTCAACATTAAACAGAATGAAGTTCTGATGCACCTTGAAAACTTAATGCTAAGTGAAAGACACCAGGCACAAAAGACCACATATTATATGATTCCATTTACATGAAATAGCCAGAATAAGCAAATCTGTAGAGACAAAAAGTAGATTAGTGGTTACCTAGGGTGGGGAGAGGGGGGAGGAGGGGCGGGAGTGGGTTGGGGGGAAATGAACAGTGAGTGCCAGTGGATATGAGGTTTCTTTTGGGGGTGCCAAAAATGTTCTAAAATTGATTTTGGTGATTATATAACTTTGAACATACTAAAAAAATAATTGTACAGTTTAAAAGGGTGAATTCTATAGTATGTGAATTATTTCTCAATAAAGCCGACTATTAAAAATAAAGACCTAATAATAGTTATTACCTCATAAAGTCATTGTGAGGATTAAATGAGATAAATATCGGTTGAGGGAATAAAATGAGGACATACATTAATCAGTCCTGGAGAGTGGGGTTGCTGCTGGTGGGGGAGGGTTGGGGACACTTCACCTTTCTACTTTAGTTTTTTTACCTAAGTTTAGAAAAATTTTTTTACAATGGTATAGTTTCATAACTCAAAATTTAAAAAATGAGTATTACTTTTATTCTTGTTTTTACTGAGTTTTCAGTACCGTAGTTTGCGTCCTCAGAGAAGTGCCTGCTCCTGAGGATTCCGTGTCAGCCTTCTATTCTCGGCCTGTCTTTGATCTTCTGTGTTGGTTTACGTGCATCTCCTTCCAGACTCCCTGAGCTGTGCTTACCTTTCTCCCCCTCCACCCCCATCTGCATGTTTCTGTTAGTCACAGATCTTAAAGCTCCCAGGCGGATAGCAGATGCTGTCCGTCCTGCTCAGAGAACCACCCCCCACCCCCACCCCCCGCCCCAGACCCCAGAAGCAGTGTCTCCCTGCTCACCCTCGCCCGGTCTCCTCTGAGCTCCCCTACCCCACTCTTTTCCTCCTTCCCTTTGGGGAAACCTTTCCTGAAACTGCTTTTCAGTCCCTGGCTTTTGGAAATTGAGCTCCCGCTCCTGCAGGAGGCCAGGGACCGCCCCGAGGCGGCCGGAACTCTGCATCCTGGGCGGCGGAAGGCTGGCAGGTCCTCAGACCGCTGACGTCCCGGGGCCCGCCGGCGGAAGCCCTGACCCAATCCCACAAAAGCGGTGCCAGCCTCGTGGTTCGCGGTGACTTTCTCGCTTAGTTGAGAAAAGTATTTTCCTAGACAGGAGGCAGGTCGGGGCGGGGGTGGGGGGAGGCCGGCGGAAAGCGCCCAGGCTTTTGAAGCCCGCAGCGTGCGGAGCGTGAGGTTGGCTGCAGCGCTGACTAAGGCTGCGCCTGGCTCACACGCCGAGGACGTCAGCCTGAGAAATCAGGCTTCTGACCCTTGAGAAATCAGGCTTCTGACCCTTGAGAAATCAGGCTTCTGACCCTTGAGAAATCAGGCTTCTGACCCTTGAGAAATCATTCGATTTCCTACGGCTGGTTTTCTTAGCAATGAATAATCAAAGCTGCCTCGAGAAGCTGCTGTTGCAAGGCTGGAGTGAGGTACTGTGCGTGAGAGAGTGTGTAAACTTGAAGCAGGATGTCCATTGAAAACGCTGCCCCTTTGAGACCCTTCCGGGAGATCCCAGAGAGGCAGGCTGGAGAGGCGGTACGTGTTGATTTCCAGAGTCGCGGTCTGAGACATATGACTTAACCATTCTGTGCCCGGTTACCTCACCATAAAATGGGGACGACAAGAATACCCCTGTCAAGAGGTATTCGGGAGGGTGGGGAGAGTTACACCACTGACAGCACGTAGGACATTGCCCTGTCTGTGGAGGCACTCGCAAGGATCTGGCTAATCTGATTATTCCAGAAGTCATCTAACCGTCCTGCAGGCCTCTGGGCCTTTTAGCCTGATCCCAAGGATTCTGCCCCACCCTACTGTCCCTAAGCAGTCAGGGCAATTTAGCTAAAATCTTCTTTGCAGCCAAAGTCTTATCCAGCCCACCGCTGGCAAGACAAACATCTGAACATGACAACGTGACAGGAATAGGTCCCACCTCATCTCCTGACGCCTGCTTCTCTCATCCAGGCTCCAGCACCCCCACACTATCTCAGTCCCACCACTTGTCTCACGTTACCTTCTAGCACAGCATGCCCTCTTCTTCTGCCGCACCCAGCGTGCCTTTGCTACCTCCTAACAATCCTTCAAGACAGTTAGACTCAACTCTTCCAGGAAGCCCACTCTGATTCCCCCAAGCAGAGCCTTGGACCCTTCATCTCCCTTAATTCGTTGCGAGTACCTCCCCCACTGCACTTGCCAGATTGTTCCCTAAGTGCCCGTGTGTCTGTTTCACCAGGGACAGGAAGATCCTTGAAGGCAGAAGTCAGCCTTCTGGCCTTGCTTATCTCTGAAAAACCAAGCACAGTGCTAGGCACAGAGTAGGTGCTCAGCAAGCACTGGGGGATCAAGACTAGCAGAGAGATAACCAGGAACAATAGCCAAAGCCTGTGACAGACTGTAACTGATGATCTCTGAGTGGGGTTGCGGTGAATACCTCAAACAGATACAGTTTCCAATTTCCTCAGCACTTGGTTTTTCCTAGAATCATCTCTGTCTGTATCTCAACTATCCTCTGGCCCTTTTTCCTGCTGTTCATGTATTTTGTCCTCCTTTCTCTGTCACTTTTTTTCTCTTATTATGTCATATTTCCATTCCCATTGTTGCTTTGTATCCTCTCCTCTCCGTCTTTCTTTTAGGTGATGATTGTCTAGTCTTTTGCCTCTTATCAAGGGTTTGGGGCTGTAAGAGTATTCGACTTCTCAGAGAGAAAAAAGGAGATAGATAAATAGATATAAATAGATAGATAAAGATGTTAGTGATATTTTTATACTCCCCTGTTTATTTTGAAAATAATATTTTCTGATACATGTCCAAATAAATTTAAATTGCAATTATCTCAAAGCACACAGAAATTACCTATATTCTCCTAAAAATGAAACACCAAAGGACATGTAACAAATTATTTAAGGACTTCAACATAAAAGAATTCTCTTTTTCAGCTTTTTAAACTAAGTTTTTCTGTCTAAGCAATATATATTTGACATTTGGGTTGTATGTGCATATAAACACAGACACGTTTGTCAAAGTGAGCATAAGATAAAATTGTATACAGTGTGCTTTGGGATATAATTAAATTTTCAGAGGTAAAGTAGTCCAAATGGGAGTAAAAAAAGCTGACATGAAATAAACTAGATAAATATAAATTAAGAATAATCAAAGGTGCTAGTGATTAATTTCATAAATCATTCTCTCTTTTTTATCCTTTTAACATACAAGTGTGCACTAGTGGTGTCTGTAAATTAGAATGCTTCCAATCAAGATTGTGACTAGGGGTATGTAAATCAATAAAAGGCCCTCGAGTAAAAAGATGAGCGATAGTATAGGTTAATAGAGGACCTTTGTCCATCAAGTATCCATATCAACTTACTGAAGAGGAAGATTATTTACAAGTCTCAATGAGTTCAGTTACTGATTAGGCCTTAAAGTGATATTTTATTTCATTATTTATTAAGATCGTAATTAAGGATATTCTAATGCTAGCTGGAAACTCTTGGGGAAAAAATGACTGTTTTACAAGATGCACAAAAAGCATTTTCTGGTTCTGCTATTTTGTTTGTTACACTATTTTTGTCATTGGGGCATGATAAGAGGTCCAATTTGTTTAAGAACATTTAATGTCCCCCATAAACTGTCTGAATCAAAGATTTTTATCAATTCTTCTTCCAATCATACCTTGATTTCCATCTATAATTATTTTTTAAGGTAAAAACCAGCAAGTCAGTTGAAAAATCAATTGTTGCCTTGAGCTATAAAACATTATGTTTTAACACACTGACTGTAAAACCTAGAACATCAATGTAAAGATGCTAATCATTGGTGGCCTTCAGCAATGAATGGATGCAGCTTTACTTTGACGTCTCCAAACATGCTTTCCAGCATCTAGTACACCACTGGTCCAACAGTTTCAAACTTGGAGTCATTCCCATTATAGGGATCTTCAATAATAAGTTGTTTTTGTGGATCACAGCTCCCAAGTAGTTCAACTTTAGCTTTGCAGTTTTCAACTTCATTACCTCTCTCATTGCTTTCATTCATACATGGTATGTAATCAAATGTGGCAAAGTTTTTTCTGGTAACCTGCTGGGGAATGTGATTCATAGGAATATCAGGCTTCTTCATGCAACTTTGCCATCAACAACCAGGAAGGTCTCCTATCTCATATGTGGATGTCCCAGCACTATCTATCCTCCCATTATCTGAAATATTTAGTTATAAGTTTGTAACAAATTGATCAGTTACAAGTTTTCTGAAAACTTCTTTTGCAATAGGTGATGGACAAATGTTACCCAAACATACAAACAGCACCAATCTTCTCAGGCCAGAATCTGATACACAAGAAGGAGATTTTTAAAGGAAGATGTTTGGTTTCCTAGTTGCTAAAACAATGGGTTGGCCTAAACAACGGGAATTTATTGGCTCATGGTTTTGAGGCTAGGAGAAGTTTAAAATTGAGGCATCAGCAAAGTGGTGCTTTCTCCCAGAAGGCTGTGTCTTTCTGGGTCTGGCTGCCAGAGATCCTTGGTCCTTAACCTTTCCATCGCCTGGCAATGCACATGGCGGCTCCTTCCCTTCTCTCTTTTGGGTTCCATTGACTTCCAGCTTCTGGCTGCTCCCCATGGCTTCTCTCTTCATCAGATTTTAGCGCTGCTTATAAAGGACTCTAGCAATCCAGATGAAAGCCCAACCTGATTTAGTTGAACCACACCTTAACTAACACAATACCTTGAAGAGATCTTATTTATGGTTCATTCCCACTGGAACACAGACCAAGACCAAGAACATGTCCAAACTAGGGTGCACAATTCAATCCACGTGTTCTAGTTTGCTAGCTGCCGGAATGCAACACACCAGAGACGGATTGGCTTTTAATAAAAGGGGATTTATTTTGTTGGTTCTTCAGAGGAAAGGCAGCTTACTTTCCACTGAGGTTCTTTCTTACGTGGAAGGCACAAGATGGTCTCTGCTGGTCTTCTCTCCAGGCCCCTGGGTTCCAACAACTTTCCCCGGGGTGACTTCTTTCTGCATCTCCAAAGGCCTGGGCTGAGCTGCAAGTGCTGAGATGAGGAATGCCAAGCTGCTTAGCTGTGCTACATTCGATCTCTCATTTAAGTACCAGCCAATTAAGTCAAACATCACTCATTGCAGTAGACACGCCTCCTAGCCGACTGCAGATGTAATTAGCAACAGATGAGGTTCACGTGCCATTGGCTTATGTCAGCAGCAACAAGACTAGGTATGCTCACCTGACCAAGTTGACAACTGAATCTAATTAACACACCACGTTAGAAGGAAACCAAACATTATGTAACAAGAAGTTCCATACATTGTGTTTCATGTAATACTGGCAGTAAGTCTAGTAAGCCAGGAGGGGTAGGTAATAGAATAACAAACAATCCCAGATCTCAAAGACTTTATGCAACATAGGTGTCCTGCTTTGAATCTGTGGTGGATCCCAGAAAAGCTATGTCCTTTAATCCCCATTCAGTATTGCTGACTGGGAGATTTTTGCTTGTTCTCATGGAGATGTGACCCACCCAATTGTGGATGGGAACTTTTGATTGGATGGCTTCCATGGAGTTGTGACTCCACCCTTTCCAGGTGCGTTTTGATTAGTTTACTGGAATCCTTTAAAAGAGGAAGCATTTTATAGAGCGAGAAAGCCACAAGAACCACAAGAGCCCAAGCAGCTAGAGACCTTTGGAGATGAAGAAGGAATATGCCCCTGGGGAAGTGTCATGATACAAGATGCCAGAAGAGAAAGCTAGCAGACCTCACCATGTTCATCATGTGCCTTTCCAGTTGAGAGAGAAACCCTTAACTTCACTGGCCTTTCTTGAGTGAAGGTAACCTCTTGTTGGTGCCTTAATTTGGATATTTTTATAGACTGTCTTTAATTTGGACATTTTCACAACATTAGAACTGTAAACTTGCAACTTAATAAATTCCATTTTTAAAAGCCATTCCATTTCTGGTATATTGCATTCCAGCAGCTAGTAAACTATGACAATAGGTTTGTTTATTGCCCTGGTGGTCCAGCCAAAACTCTGCTTCAAGCCGTCATTTGTCTTCACCTCAGGACCCAGGCTGACAGCCAGTCACTAACTGGAACCTTTCCAGTCACCACAATAGAAGGAAGAGAGAATGTGGCAAAGTATACACTGGATCTTCTTTTTTTATTTCTCATTTGCGGAACTGTACCCTTCCCACTTCACTGGATTTTAGTGTGCCTTGGACTTTGCTGCCATTTTCCGCCAACTTTTTGTTCCCTAGTGTGAGGCTTGGCTTGGTGGTACCCATGAAGCTTGGCTGTGTTCACCAACCTCTGCATGTCATCTGATGAGGAGCACTGGGCTCTCTCCCCAAAGCAGGTTTTTAGGGAGACTTCCAGTTCCCGAGACAAAGCCAGATAGGTCACCAAACTTGGAGCACAGTCATTGGAAATCTTGCAGGAAAAAATGATCTATAGTGATAGAAGTCAGGGTAGTGGCTATCGGGAGAGCTGAGGGAGTTGCTGCATATTGACTGGCAAAGGACACAAGGGAACCTTCTGGGGTGATGCTATCTCGATCTTGATGGTGGTTAAATGGGTGTGCTGGTTTGAAATGATGTATGTACCCTAGAAAAGCCATTTTTTTAATCCCAATCCCATTTTGTAAAGGCAGCTATTTCTTCTAATCCCTATTCAGCATTGTATGCTTGAAATTGTAATTAGATCATCTCCCTGGAGATGTGATTTAATCAAGAGTGGTTGTTAAACTGGATTAGGTAGAGGCGTGTCTCCACCCATTTGGGTGGGTCTCGATTAGTTTCTGGAGTCCTATAAAAGACGAAACATTTTGGAGGAGAAGAGCAATTCAGACAGAGCAAAGAATGCTGTAGCACCATGAAGCAGAGAGTCCATCAGCCAGCGCTTTGTAGATGAAGAAGGAAAACACCTCCCAGGGAGCTTCATGAAACAGGAAGCCAGGAGAGAAAACTAGGAGTTGATGCTGTGCTCACCCTGAGCCTTTCCAAATGAGAGAGAAACCATGACTGTGTTTGCCATGTGCCTTCTCGGATGAGAGAGAGACCCTGGACTTCTTCAGCCTTCTTGAACCAAGGTATCTTTCCCTGGATACCTTTGATTGGACATTTCTGTAGACTTGTTTTAATTGGGACATTTTCTCGGCCTTAGAACTGTAAACTAGCAACTTATTAAATTCCCCTTTCAAAAGCCATTCTGTTTCTGGTATATTGCATTCCGGCAGCTAGCAAACTAGAACAATGGGTGAATACATATGAGAAAATTCACTTAAGTTATGTACACTTTGCTTTATATCAGTCATATCACAATTAAAATAAATAAGAAAAAAAACTTCACCAAAATTTGAAAGGTCTACTTGTGAAAGATCCTACTAAGAGAATGAATAGACAAGCTACATAGTGGGAAAAAATATTTGCAAATCCAAAAAAGAATACGTATCCAGAATGTATAAAGAACTCTCAAAACTCAATAGCAAGAAAACAAACAATGCAATTTAAAAATGAGCAGAAGACAGAAATAGAAACTTCACCAAAGAAAATGTAAGGAAGACAAATAAGCACATAAAAATATAATCATTTAGACGGATTGCATGGTGTGTGAATATCCCAACAAAAATGCATTAAAAAGAAAATACACTCAACATTTTCAGGAAGGATGAACTAAAACCATAATAAGATATCATTACAGAACTATTAGAATGGCTAAAATAAAAAATATTGGCAGCACTGAGAAGTGCTGACAAAAGATGCATAGTACCTGGAACTCCATACGTTGCTGTTGAGATGCTAAATGATACAAATGTGGGGAAAATATTTTGTGATATGCTGTACGACTTGTCACATGACCCAGCAATCCCCTACTTATTTATTCCAGAGAATTAAAAATGTATTCATACAAAACCCTGAAGCATAAATGTTCATCATAGCTTTCTTTGTAACGACCAAAGACTGGGTTAAAAATGGATAAATGGATAACTGGTAAATGGATAATCATGAAATACTACTCTGCAATAAAAGGAAACAAAACTACTGATATTTGCAACAATTTGGATTAATCTTAAATGTATTATGCTGAGTGAAAGAGGCTGGTCTCAAAAGTTTACATACTTTTGAAAATTATTGCTTTTTTACGTCTTTGCTTTGTTGCATTTTACAATAAAAATGTTTTAGAAAATGGTTACGTACTATATGATTTGACTTACATGACATTTTTGAAAAGACAAAACTATAGTAACTAGAACAGATCAGCTGTTGCCAGAGGCTTGCAGGAAGGAGATGGGGGAGGAGGATATGACTACAAAGGAATAATAGTATAAGGGGGTTTTTTGGAGAGTGGTGGAATTATTCTGTATCTTGATTGTGGTGGTGATCACATGAATCTTTGGAACTGTAACTAAAAAAGGATCAATTTTACTGTATGTTAAGTATCTTTTTTTATTAATCATTATCTCTAATAATGATTGTATAGCCTTTATCTTGCGCCCTTGTAATTTGTAAAGACGCTGTGACTGGGTGGTGCAATGGTGGCTCAGCAGGCATAATTCTCGCCTGCCATTCCGGAGACCCAGGTTAGATCCCTGGAGGCTGCAAAAAAAAAAAAACCTTCACTCTACCCATTTATCCGGTTTCCACTTTAGAATCTTGAGATCACTAAAGACAGCCCCTCATGTTTATTAATGGTTTGGGATCAGCTCAGAACTAACCTACCCCCAAATCCAAAGTCATCTTGATAAACAAAGCTGAATCTAACCAAAATGGGCCTGCCTGACATGTACAGTAGCTTAGACTTTAACCTGTAAGTCATCCATACCTCCGTATAATACAAAAAAATCACACCCATCATCATATTAAGACCACCATTCTCTTACATATATTCTTGTGACTAAGCGTGTAATCAATCTGTGTGTGTCCAATAATTAAATCACCTCCAGTTACATCATCCAGGGCCATTGTGCCCATCATTCTAAAAACCTGCCCATCTTTTAATGTTATAAAACTATCAGAATTACTGCAGCTCTGGGAGACAGAGTTTTGGGCTGATAGGCCACCTGCTCTACTGTTTCATGCCTAATACTAAACTCTTTCTGTCTGTGAAAACTTGGTATCTCAGGAATTGGTCATTTGAGCATAGTCAGTCAAAAGAATCCACCGCCTTTATCCAGTAACAATGAGAGATTCCGAGAGGAAGAGCTAAAAACCTGGATGGCCTGGAAAAGGCACACAGCCTTCCCACCCTTCCCCCATACCTGACCTGGGGATTTTCCTGGGCCCTGTGTGTTGCCCCCACTCCTTCTTTGTTCTCCTGCTAGGTCAGTGTGACCCACAGATCCCCTCTTTTAGACTCAAAGTCTGGGGGTCAAGGAGCTCAGTCTGCTTTGTGCACTCTTAGATCCCCAGTACCTGGAACAAAGGCTGGTGGTGGGTGCTTTTGATGGATGAAGGAATGCTCTAGCACCAGCACTGATTCATCTTGCACAAGACATTCGCCTATGCTCTTTCACTTCCTCTTTCAGCCTCCTCTCCAGCCACAGCTGGAAAGCATTGCTGGCCTCCCCTCACAGCCCAGGCCAGGGTCACAAGTTCACCCATCCAGCATGCCAGAGTCTCCAGCCTTTCTATAGTGTTTAGAATGAAGAAGTGAGCAATCCACTGAGTTTATTGATGCAGTCATTGTAGTTTTTAAAGTCATATTTTATTAGGAAAAAATGATAGCTTTTCAATGGTTTTTGTAAAACTCACTCAGTTAAAAAAAAAAAAAAGGTAAACCAGCCTAACTTCCTGAAACCGTAATTGTTACTGGTTCCTTCTCTGTCTATCTAGACACATCTGTGTGTAAAGACGTATATCCACATAAATGTAACAGACATGAATTGCTCCTTGCAATACAGGTAATGTGTATAGACTCACTCATGTCAAATCTGGCCCTGGCTATCCTGAATTGGAATTCTAGTATCTGACAGCTCTCAGGCTCCCTCCTCGGATCATGTAAGAACACCAGGCCTGCACGGTCCTGAGATTCTCATCCACCAGCCACCATAATCAGCATTGCCACTCTTTGCCCAGGCCTGTGGGGTCCCTTAGAAGACAGGCCACTCAGCTGCCCTGGGCACTTCCTAATTACCTAAACATGACATCAGAAAAGTCAGGAAGGAAAACACAAACAAAAACAAACTTTGTAAATACTTTGGTATTTCAGAAGAGGAGGAGGGGGAGGAGGAAAAGGAAAAGGAGATGAAGAAAGAGATGAAACATGAAAGTAGTCATCCCAGGTAAACATCACAACTCTATGGCACATCCTTAGAGCTGCTTTTGATTACGTGTAGTTGTTTATATTTTTAATTACACAGAGAGGGACACCAGAATATTTTTAGTGCTTCTCTGCAGTCTTGCTGTGGCCTTGGCTGGGAGGGGTGGGAGGTGGGGGCCGTGTGCCAAGGCGCTGAAAGTGCCCAGGTCCTGAGCATCTAGTTCTTGTCCTCATGGACTCCAGCAGGCCGCTTTGGAACAGGCTCAGCTCTCCACATGCCCTGAAGAAACTGTACCCCCTCTCTCCCGTCAGAGTGCCCAAGGCCCCAGCACTCAACCGAGGGGTTGGCCACTACCCCTCCGAAGGCCCACCCCTCCTCCCCCCAAACCAGGCACCTCGCACCTTCCAAAGCCAAGGCTCACATGGGGGTGGTTTTCTTTCAGAGACCCCCACCTAGCCTGATTCTTCCTTTCCCTTCTAAAACACACACACAAATACCAACCCCAATTTCAAGGAAACTATGTCAAAGGAAGGAAAGAAGAATACCTTCATCCCTTTTCAATTCTCAATAGACTGTTGTCACATTACATTCATAGTCAATGTTCCTGCTACATAAAGTCTTCTTTTACATTTGAGTGTCACTTCACATATAGTGTCTTTGGGGAAAGTTATCATTGGGAGGTAAATCAATAAGCATGCATGAAATGTCTTTTGGATGAGGAGGCCCATGATAGTCATAATGTTGGGGGTTTAAAGAAAGAAACAGACAGGATCCTTTGGAGAGATTTTGGTCCAATTTAAACAACAATATAAATGCGCTATCTGAGAAACTATTTAATGCAACTTGGGTCAATGGAAATTTATTGAGCATCTACTAATAAAGTTAATAGTTACTTATTTCTTGCTAAGTGCCAGGCACTGGATTGACTTCCTGCTCCAAGAGGCTCAGGAGGACAGACATGCCAAGGTGACTTATACAAAAAGGGGAGTACAGAGTGTCAGAGAATAAAGAGCCAGACGCAGGATGGGGTGTCAGACACAGGATGGGGTGTCAGAGATGGTCTCCCTGAGAAACTGAAATTTAAACTGAGACTTGAAGGTGGCAAATCAAAATATAAAGACTGCCAGTGCTGGTGGAAAATAAAATGAAGCTAAATTTATTGTCTGACAGGCAAGAGCCAAGTTCCTCAAGAAATTAGTTTGCTGTGTCTCTCCCAGGCAGAAGTTAAAAGGGTTAGATATCAGTCTAAAAAGAGGAAGCTCACCAGTAAAGCAGGAATCTGAATTCTGGTCGCTGGCATGCAAACGGGACTATACACTCATCTTTGTGACTGATTGCTTTGAAGTCTCAAAAGAATGGACTGTTCTCCAAGAGACCCAAGACAGATTATGTGATATTTTGGTGGACTCTGGTCAAAATGGGGAAAACTATATCCTCGTACTTAGAGGATAGATAGGTTTTTCCTTAACAAATACTTAATTAGAGTGGTCAGGCAGAGGAAGAAGGGATGGCAGTGGAGGAACCAGAGTTGCAAGATGAGTTCAGAGACCAAAAGAAATCCAACCTATAAAAGCATAAAGGCAGAGAGAAGAGTGGGGCTAAGGAGAGACTGGTAAGATGGGTAGGGGATAGATCAAGAAAGGCCTAGTACAGGTGAATTCACTGTCTTTTCCCCTGCATGGGACATGACTCCCAGGGGTGTAACTCTCCTGGCAACATGGGACAGAACACCCAGAATGAGCTGGGACCTAGCATTATTGAGAAAGCCTTCTTGATCAAAAGGGAGAAGAGAGAAATGAGACAAAAATAAAGTGTCAGTGGCTGAGAGATTTCAAACAAAGTCGGGAGGTTATCTTGGAGGTTATTCTTATGCATTATATAAATATCCCTTTTTAGTTTATGGTGTATTGGAGTGACTGGAGGGAAATACCTGAAACTGTAGAGCTGTGTTCCAGTAGCCTTGATTCTTGAAGATGATTGTATAAAGATATAGCTTTTACAGTGTGACTGTGTGATTTTGAAAACCTGGAGTCTGGTTTTCAAAAAACTCCTTTTATCCAGGGTATGGACAGATGAGCAAAAAAATAAGGATAATAAATAAATAAATAATAAGGGGGATAAGTGGTAAAAGATATTAGGTAGATGGAAATACTAATGGTCAATGAGAGGGAGGGGTAAGGGGCATGGGATATATGAGTTTTTTCTTTTTTCTCTTTATTTCTTTTTATGGAGTGATGCAAATATTCTAAAAAAAATGATCATGGTGATGAATACACAGCAATGTGATAATATTGTGAGCCACTGATTGTACACCATGTATGGAATGTATGTGTGTGAGGATTTGTCAGTAAAAATATTAAGAAAGAAAGAGAAAGAGAGAGAAAGGAAAAAGAAAGAAAGAAAGGCCGAGTAGGCCATGCTAAGAATTTTTAACATATTCCCAAAAGCTTGGTGGGAAGCGTGGGGTTTTAGCAAGGGAGAGAAATGCACAGATTTGCATCTATGAAAGCTCACTCTGGCTGCAAATTGGAGAAGGGACCTGAGCAGAGCAATACTAGAGACAAAGGGACAAGGTAGGAGGCGAGTGTTGGCACACAGGTTGGAGGTGATGGTGGCTTGCAGTGTGGCAAAATGGAGGTAAGGAAAAGTGGAGAGACTGGAGAGAAAATCAGCAAGAGTTGGGAATTAACAGAATAGAAGGACGAGGGATAGGGAGACTCCAGAGGCCTTCAAGGTACAGTAGAAAGAGCTTTATGGTCTACAGATCAAAGTTCTAATCCCAGCTCTGCCCTAATATATCTCCCAATGGCTTTGGCCAAGCCATGTCATTCTACCGCTTTGCAGGAAGAGATAGAACCCACTGATCCCATGGTCCCATCCAATTCTAGTATCCTGTGATTGTATGAAGTAAATGCATCAACTAGGAGAATTAAGATGATGGAGTCACCTCCTCAGGTGAGTTTAGGGGCCCTTCTTCAGTGCTTTGCTTAATGCGGTTGATCATTGTGTGCTTAGGATTACTGGGATGCTCCATTTACTGCCTCCTTTAAAAGACGGAGGGCGCTAGCCCCAGCTGGTCCAGAGGCAGCAAGGGCAAATGCAGCCAGGCCGGGAGCCAAGGAGACCAGCCCGAACACTGCGGTTGCCTCTCAAATCCTGTGGATCAGAAGTTGAAGAGCACCACTTTTCCTTCCTAGCCTACTGCTTCCTTCTGTGGAAGGGAACTTAATAGAACTGTGTTGTTTCACCTATTACCCTGCAGGGAAAGAAGCAGCTGATGAGAAGAAAATAAGGAATGTGAAAGGAAAAGTAATTCTGCAAATGTTGATCATCTCGACTACTTGTGGTGTTTGGGGACTGTATCAAACACCGTCTGTGGTTTTGGAAACTTACAATGCCTGGGAGATTCCAGCCAGAGAGGCTGCTGAACAGGAAGAAGTCTTGGCACACCTCTCCAGAAATGTATGCCTTTGACTTCTGAGGCACTTTACAGGTAAACTCAGCCTTCACATTCAAAAAGTCCACTGAACAACCAAGAGCAGGGAAAGCAGTCTCCGCACAGAGAAGTGCGGATTTAAGGGATGATTTTGATTACTGAATCATTATATAGATATTCCTTTTTGCTTTCTGGTATATTGGAGTATACAGACAGAAATACCTGAAATCTCTAAATTGTAATCCAGTTGCCTTGATCTCTAGTAATGATTATATAGTTCTTATCTTCTACCCCTGTGATCATAAAAACCTTGTGACTAACCTTCATTTGTACCCAGTTAATCCAGTTTTTCAACTTTGGAGCCTTGTAATCACTGAAGACAGCCCCTAATGTTTATTACTGGAGGGTCCTGTGTCAGCCCAGAACTAACCCCCCACCCCAAGTCCGAAGTTTTCTTGGTAGCCGAGACTGGATCTAACCAAAATGGGCCCATTGACATGCATAGTAGCTTAGACTTTAACCTACAAATCGCCCATACATCATTCCACCATTTATTTACATATGTTCTGTGACTAAGCATTTAGTAAATCTGCACATGTCCAATAATTAGGTCACCTCTAATTTTATCATCTGGGGCCACTGTGCTCATTATCCTAAACTGACCATCTTTTTTGATAATAAAACTATGAGGATTCTTGCAGTTTGGGGAGACAGATTTTGAGCCTATAGGCCATCTGCTCTCCTGCTATGCACCTAGTAATAAACTCTTTCTCTCTTTGAAACCCCAGCGTCTCTGGAATTGATTATTGAGTGCATCAAGCAAAAGAAACCATTGCTTTTGTCCATTAACAGCATCATCAATATTTATGCACCCAGAGGGCTCTTTTTTGTGGATATGTCCCTCAAAAAACTCAGAAGTCAGTGACAGCAGCTCTCAGAAGGGCTGGTGGCTTCCAATCTGGTTTAACAACGAGACCCACAATTATCATGAAGATATCGGCAAAGAAAAAGAAAGAGGAAAGGAAGATGAAGAAGACTGATTTAAGGAGACAGAATGGCAGGCACCTGTTGTATGGGGAAGCATTTAAGACAGAGCCATCTTAGAAACTATTACACCAAACAAAATTACCATGGGGTTGACAGTTTTTGCTGTTGGAAAATGTATCAAGCATAACCTGTAGGAGCCCATAACATCTGTTAATAGGTTTGTGCTGATTTGAATCTGTTATGTACCCCAAGTCTTTTAATCTTCATGCAGTATTACTAGGTGGCAGCTTTTTGATTATATATGGACCCACCCAATTATGGGTGGTAACTTTTGATTAGATGGTTTCCATGGAGATATTCTCCACCCATGCAAGGTGAGGTTGCTTACTGGAGCGCTTTAAGAGGGAAAAAGCTTTAGAGCCCACACAGCCAGAGACCATTGGAGATGAAGATGGAAAATGCCCCTGGGAAAGCTTCATGAAACAAGAAGTCTGGAGAGAACGCTAGTAGACTTTACCACGTGCTTTTCCAGCTGAGAGAGAAATCCTGAATGACATTGGCCTTCTTAAACCAAGGTATCTTTCCCTGGATGCCTTAGTTTGGATATGTTCATAGTCTTGCCTTAATTTAGACATTTTCACAGCCTTAGAACTGTAAATTTGCAACTTAATAAATTCTCCTTTTAAAAAGCCATTCTGTTTCTGGTATATCACATTCCAGCAGCTTATGAACTAGAACAAGGTACTTCATGGTTGACCCCAAAGTCATAATTGACATCTGGTGGATATGTCCAGGATACCTTTGATGGAGCTAGGTCCTCTCTGCTCATTCAAAGTGAGTGAGATCAAGCCTGAGAAGAGGTGGCAGGATATCAATATGATATGCAGGATGACCTTAGGGGAGCACATTGTGGGCCACATCAAGGAAGAAATTGACTTCCTCTTTTGCATGGATGTGGACCAAGACTTTAAGACAATTTTGGGGTGGAGACTCTGGGCCACGCAGTGGCTCAGCCAAAAACTCTGGTGGTTCAAGGCACATCCTGACGACTCTACCTACGAGAGGTGGAGGGAGTCAGCAGCTTTCATTCCATTTGGCCAGGGGGACTTTTTAAGTATTTTAAACATTTTTATTTAATAAATAACTTCAGTAAACAGCATTGTAAAAAGTGAACTATTCTAAAGCAAAAAATGTTTATTTGGTACAAAATTTATATTTTGACTAGTGCATTTCCTTATATAACTTATGTAGATAGCTTCGTTGAACAATGTAAGTACATGGAGCCTTGGGTAGGACATGAGATTTTGTTGGTTTGTCCAGAGTGATGCACCAATGAATCCTAGAGTGATTTGATCAGTGAGCGGAAAAGTATTTGCAAAGTCCCCTTTGGGGAATGGTGAGAACGAGGGAAAATTCAACCTCCCCAAGTTGAATTCTTGATATTCTCACAAGCAGTGTGGACAACCAAAGCTATAGGCTGAGCCCCCAGTCTTGGGGTTTGTTCATATGAAACTTAACCCTACAAATGATAGGTCAACCCTACTTAAAATTAGGCCTAAGAGTCACCCCCAAGAGAACCTCTTTTGTTGCTCAGATGTGGCCTCTCTCTCCAGTCAACACAACAAGCAAACTCACCACCCTCCCCCTGTCTACGTGGGACATGACTCCCAGGGATGTGGACCTTCCTGGCAAAGTGGGACAGAAATCTGAGAATGAGCTGGGACTCAGCATCAAGGGATTGAGAAAAACCCTAGAATGAGCTGAGACCCAGCATCAAGGGACTGAGAAAATCCTCTCGACCAAAAGGGGGAGGAGTGAAATGAGACAAAGTTTCAAGGGCTGAGAGATTCCAAACAGAGTCGAGAGGTTATCCTGGAGGTTATTCTTATGCATTAAGTAGGTATCACCTTGTTATCCAAGAGGAAATGGAGAGGCTGTAGGGAACTACCTAAAAATGTAGAGCTGTGTTCCAGTAGCCATGTTTCTTGATGATGATTGTATAATGGTGTAGCTTTACAGTGTGACTGTGTGATTGTGAAAACTTTGTGTCTTATGCTCCTTTTATCTACCTTGTCAACAGATGAGTAGAACATATGGAATAAAAATAAATAATAGGGGGAATGAATGTTAAAATAAATTTAGTTTGAAATGCTAGTTATCAATAAAAGGGAGCAGTAAGGGGTATGGTGTGTATGGTTATTTCTTTTCTGTTTTTGTTTCATTTTTCTGTTGTCTTTTTATTTCTTTTTTCTGAATTGATGCAAATGTTCTAAGAAATGATCATGATAATGAATATGCAACTATGTGATGATATTGTGAATTACTGATTATATATGTAGAATGGAATGATCACATATTGAGAGTGTTTGTGTTTCTTTCCTGTAATTTTTTTTAATTAATAAAATAAATAAATAAATAAATAATAGGGGGAATAAATGTTAAAATAAATTGAGTAGAGGGAAATACTAGTGGTCAATGAGAGGGAGGGGTAAGGGGTATGGTATGTGTGAGTTTTTTTCTTTTTTCTTTTTAATTCTTTTTCTGGAGTGATGTAAATGTTCTGAGGAATGATCTTGGTGATGAATATCAACTATGTGATGACATTGTGAGCCATTGATTGCACACCAAGTATGGAATACTCACACATTAAGAATGTTCATGTTGTATGTAGATTGGTTTGATTAATTAAAAAAATGATCATGGTGAAGAATATACAACTATGTGATGATATTGTGAATCATTGATTGTATAATATAGTTAGACTGTATTGTGTGGATATTTCTCAATAAAATATTTTGAAAATAAAAAAAGTGAACTATTGAAGTTAAAAAATACTTAAAATAAGATTGTGACTAGTGTGACACAAGATGGGCAACTCAAATAGTGAAAGGAAATATACAGTAGTCTGTTATGGCACTAACTGAAAGGAAGGCTTGTTTAAGTGAGTGCTGTTGCATAAAGTCACAGTACAACTTCACATGTTCATTAAGAAGGTAAACTTACAACTAAACCTTCAAAGAAAGTATACTGATAAAATGTGCTAACCCCCAATTGCAAATACATATATTAAAGGATTAGAAGAGATGATAAAAAGCACCAGGCTTTAACAAAATTAAAAAAATAAGATAAAATTAATCCAGAATGTCCCCATTCAACAAATACCATGTCAGTTAAGGCCTTTATATGAATAATGGTAAGTCAAGGACTTTTTTTGCAGAAAATCTCCCAGTCCTTTTATCCAAGGCTTGCGTTTTATAAAGAGAATGATACAGCTTTCACAATGTGACTGTGTGATTGTGAAAACCTTGTGAATGATGTTCCTTTTATCTACCTTGTCAACAGACGAGTAGAACATATGGAATAAAAATAAATAATAGGGGGAACAAATGTTAAAATAAATTTAGTTTGAAATGCTAGTGATCAATGGGAGGGAGGGCTAAGGGGCATGGTATGTATAATTTTTTTTCTGTTTTCATTTTACTTCTTTTTCTGAATAGATGCAAATGTTCCAAGAAATGATCATGATGGTGAATATGCAACTATGTGATGATATTGTGAATTACTGATTATATGTGTAGAATGGAATGATCAAAATAGGAATGTTTGCATTTGTTTGGTGTTTTTTGGTATTTGTGAGATTGGCATTATGATGAGATTTTCATATGTTATTTGTAAAAACATTTGTATCTTTATATTTTCCTGAAATTAAATGTTCAGTAGCATAAGTTATTACTACAGCAAAGTTGATATTTCTACTTGGTATTTTGAGAACATACACAGTTTTGATAGCTAATCAAATGGTATTTAAGCTAGTGTTTAATATTTAGAATTCAAGAAATATGATATCTGAATCTTTAGTTTTTTCTTTGTTTGCCTTAATTTTAAATTGTTTTATGAAACTTACTGTATAATCTCAGGCTTTACAATGATTATATTTTATTTAATACGCCTATGGATAAGCTAACCAAGATATCCATTTTTGGTGGACAAGATTTTCATATATTAATTGTAAAAATATTTATATCTTTAAATTTTCCTGAAAATCAAAAACTTGAAAATGTTCAGTAACATAGGTCATTACTAAAGCAAAGTTGATATTTCTAATAACATTCTACTTGATATTTTGAGAACATTCATAGTTTTGACAGCTAATCAAATGTTATATGTTAGTATTTAAGATGTAAAATTTAAGAAACTCTGATACCTATATCTGTAGATTTTTTTCTTGTTTGCCTTAATTTTAAATTGCTTTATGAAATTTACTGTATAAACACAAGCTTTACAAGGATTATTTGGATACTTTATTTCAGTATGCTATGGATAAGTGGACTAAGATATCCATTTTTAGTGGCTGTAAGTGTATTTGTTTCTTTAAATAAAATATTTAAATCTAAAAAAGATTATAAAAAATAATAATTCCAATAAAAGAAGGAAATAAAAAATAAAAAAAAGAGAAGGCATAAAAGTTATCAAGATTAAGTAGCTCTTGAAATGGCACACAGGTTTCAAAACTGTTTGATTTTTCCTTCCTAATTTTCTGAATTTTTGGCCTTTGTAGCTCAAATATTTTAAAACTACTTGATGCTTGTTTATTCCCAAAACACACATCTTCAAGATCTGTTATCAGTCATGTCTTAACAGGCAACAAGCAAAATAATAAATTTAAAGCAATTTTAAACCAACTAGCAGGACATTTACTTTGGATTTTGCATAACTGAAAACAAGTCCTGATATATCTGTAAAGCTAAAATTCAGCTTTAATACCTGATTAATAGAAATGCTCATAATGCTGCTTTCCTTAACTATTGCCCTTTCAATCACTCTAGAAGTATGACTTAATTCAATAAGAGCTTGATTTCAATAGTCCAGGAGCAAAAGGTTAAAAAGGCACAATATGACCTTAGCTGACAAGGATAACCATCGTCTCAAGTTTATTTTTCAGTCCCAGCCGGGGAGATTTTTATTACCATGTGGCCATTTTTGGAGAAACACCCTTCCAGGTTCTAAACATCACCTAGGAATACTACAAGAAAATCCTCCAAGACAAGGAAAATTACAGAGCACAGCGGCATGATAAAAGTCACCTAAACAACAAACCCACAAAAATCTTATCACCAGAATACTGCTGCGATTATCCTATAGGCCTGCCTTCAGATATTAAAATTGTCAAGATATTTTGGCAGATAAGAGTATAATTTCGTTAGAAATAATATTTGATTTCAAATTGTGCCCTAGTACCTTTCTGAATTTGAAAGACTATTATTCTGGTGGCTTCCTCGGAAAAGTAACACTTAATTTTCACTTTAAAAATACTAACAGGGTGCCCAGGTGGTTCAGTGGTAGAATGCTTGCCTTCTATATGGGAGACGGGTTCGATTCCCAGATCATGCACCTAAACAAATAAACTAACTAATAACACAGCAAACACATCTATTCCTCTTTGTAACTTTGATCCTTGTAATAACGTGAGAATGAATCTATGATATTCATGTACATTCTTAGTGATTGCTTATCTATTCTGAGTCAGGGTAAATACTATCAGCTAAACCAAAGAGAAAATTAAAAAGCCAGAAATATTCTATATGTGGCAGATAATGTACTGGAGAAAAGAGTTCTAAGGAAAGTGTTTGGCAACAAGATAGAGTTGAGGACAGGAACAGCCCCTAGATTTCAATGTTTTCCTTTCCATGATGAGTCTAAAACAACATAGAATTGTTTAATAGCAGGAAAACTCAGTAAGGACACAACCTGACTTGGCAATACTGAAAAACTTTCTACAGCAGATTGGTTTGGCCATTTGTGGCCCATGTCCCTTTCTCATCAGGATGTTGCTTGGTGTCTGTGCAAAAGATTGGTAGAGATTCCCAGTGGCTATGATGGGATCTGAATGAATCAGTGGGTGCTCAGGGTGAAGTGACAACAAAACCCCAAAGTGAGTGTTCTATTAAATGGCAAACAAAAGTGGAAAGAGGGCTCATCGCTTGGTGGGGGTGGGATGGGGGGAGGGGCAGTGGCACACTGAAAACGCACAGGGCATGGGGTTGAGGGCGTGGGATCTAAATACATCGTGACTCCAGGTGATGAAGGGATCTGGATGGGTCTCCAGCTTCCTCCACCCCACGACTATCAGAGTAGCAGGGACTTGAATGGAAGATGCTTCTTATTCTGCCCAAGTCACACTCAGGCCAAACTGCAACTTGCAGAATCTTCAAATCCTTGGCAAGAAGTGGGTGGTATCAGAGCAGAGAGAGGTCTGCAATGGATTGAATGGATTATCCTTACGGATTATATAGATATCCTCTTTTTAGTTTAAGGTGTACTAGAGAGGCTAGAGGGAAATGCCTGAAACTGTAGAGCTGTAATCCAGTAGTTGTGTTTCTTGAAGATAATTGTGTAATGATACAGCTTTCGCAATGTGACTGTGTGATTGTGAAAACCTTGTGTCTGATGCTCCTTTTATCAACGAAGTGGACAGATGAGTCAAAAATATGGATAAGAAATAAACAAATAATAAGGGGAACAAAAGTTAAAATAAATTGAGTAGATTGAAATACTAATGGTCAATGGAGTGGTAAGGGGCATGATGTGTGAGTTTTTTCTTTTTTCTTTCTTTTGCTGGAGAGAAGCAAATATTCAAAAAAATGATCATGGGGTTGAATACACAACTATGTGATGATATTGTGAGTCACTGATTGTAACCATGTCAAGAATGTTTGCATGTTTATTCATTGTTCATAATAAAAATATTTTTAAAAAAAGAGAGAGAGAGACTTACGAGAGAGTCTGAGCTTCACTAGCGGACACTCAGGCCGGAGGCTGGCTCTACTCCAATTGGGGGGATTAGAGGAAAAGCCATCCCATCAAGTAATCTCTCAGTCCTTCCCCACCCCCACCCCATCCCAAGGGTAAAGGATAATTGATTTTATAGTAAAAGCAAGAGATGGTTATGGGAAACCCAGTCCACTCATGACTGAGCAGCTTAACATTCAATTCCTTTCTCTAAGAAAAACTGGGAAATCCTAAATATTATTTAAAATGAAGCAAGTCAGGGTAAAGGAAGTTAGGAGGCAACATTTACATATCCACATGTTTATTTGCTTGTATTCCAGTTTAGGTCATTTCCATTTTCAAGCAATTTATTTAAAAGGCTATTGCAGTGGCTTTATGTATAGCATAATGGACTTCTTTGATAAAATGAAACTTCCATTTTCTCTACTGTTCACCGCTGCCTCCTTCTCTTTAAAATTCTTGTCCCCAAAACTCACAATCCAACAACAACAACAAAACAAATAGAAACCCTGGAAAAGAAGTGGGCTTGAAAGAAAAAAAAAGACCACATCTCAATCAGGAATCTTATTTCCTTATAATTCAAGTTATCTTTGATCTATTCTGGAGAAGGGACAGTTGATAGCTTAAACCCTGCACCAAAGAAATCATCTATCTATCTTGAATGTTTAGAGAAAAGGGCTAATGTTTACTTTTGAAGGATCTTCTTGATTTTTTTTTCATTTAAATTTAAATCCCAAATGGACAAATTCAAGATCTTATTAACAGTTATTTTCAAATGTTTCTAAAACTAAAATTCCTTATTTACAATTGAATCAATTATTTTCTCAGTTAAAAAAAGATCAAGGGATCTTTTGAGGGCAAGAATGGGGTCTTCTAGCTCAGTATCCTGGATCTATGTGAGGCATATGGTAGTTGATTAATTGTATTTGTTAAACTGAAGATTTTATGGTGCTGAGAGGCCAGACCTAGAATTCTTCCAGGAAGGCATCACGGCTCGGGGTTGTGTCTGTTTTCCATGTACAGGGTGCTGGGGTGGACACGAGGGCCATTGGAATAAAGAAAGCATCATAGTCCTTATGCACCTTACATCAAATACAGGAGGTAAGACAGACTTTAAACACAGAGTGCAAAATGGATGAACTGTTTCAAGTGTGTTAAGTGTCACAGGGAAAAGTACTGGGTACTGTGAGTATATAATGATGATTAAAGGGAAAATGACCTTTATGATGATAAAGAGGAATCGATTTACGCACAGAATGAGGGAGGGAAAACAGAGGAAACAAGCAGCGTGCATGAGATCTCCAGCTGGAGGGGATCTAGGGAAGAGGACACAAGAAGGAAATCCATCAGAATGGCAGCATTAGCTGTATTGAGGTGGTGGAATTATAGGTACTTTTTCTTTTCTTCTGTATACATTTTGGATTTTACAGATTTCCCACAGCAAACTTGTTATTGTAATCATCAGAGGAGGGGGGAAAAAAAGACATTGTTGGTTTAAACACAATCATAAAGGATGTGGGGGCAGGGATGTCATTTTGGGTGCACATTCCAGGGGGATTGGTGACATAAGCAGTGAGTAATTCTTGCGTAGGGAGAGCAGTGAGCACACTGGGTGGGGGGTGGGGTGGGGGAGCCAAGCAGCATGGGTGACTCACAAATGATATGACTGAGTCCCGTCTACTGAGGCAAGGGAAGGTGAGATTAAGGTATTAGGAGGTGATCTGAGAACTCTTAGTGAGCTAACTTTCAGAGGGCCAGTGCAGGGAGAGGCATGCCTGAGTTTGGCAAAGGGGGTCAGAACCGGGAGAGACTAGAGACAAAAAGACTCCCAAGAGGTCCCTGGGTGGCTGATGTGAGAGAGTGAAGACCCACTAAGAGCTGTAGCATCACCTCCAAGAGCTAAGTTCGGTCGCCCTTGTTCGTTCCAGGCCACCAAGAGTTCGCTGATCAGCTCTGTGTGTCTTCACAGTGGAAGTGGAAGCTGTGGTTTCCAAAATCTCTTCCTGATCTGCAATCTGTGAGAAACTGCTAGCCCAGGAATGTTTCTAAAGAGATAAAGTCAAAGATTGGTTAGGGGACGGGGCATGGGGCATAGGCAGGATTTGGAAAATTTGATACTTGATACAAGTTCTCAGATCAGCTGCTACCCACCCCTGATCTTGATAAACACAGCTGCCTCCCAATGATACTGTCTGGGACAGCCCCTGAGGCTGTGAAGCATTTTCAGAGGTGGATGTGTACTGGAGAGGGGGCAGAAGTTTGTGCCATATTTCCTCTGAGCTGGACCTACAGGAACTGCCTCAGCCACTTCCCTCTTTAAGCTTTCCTTCTCTCCCTGTGCTGTTACCACCATCTGATTCCTCCACCTGAACTCTCCTCGGCATCTCCCACTCACCTCACACTCCCGACCTGGTCATCACCTGCTGCAGAACAGAGAAGGGAAGTGGGACTTCACCCAGGTCTTCCACCCAGCCTGCAAGTTGAATTCAACACAAGGGGCAGTGTCCGAGTCCTTCTCTGGTCCTGTAAAACAGTGATGCAAAATAATGTTAAATCAGGCAGACAATAGCAGCTCAGTGGCAGAATTCTTGCCTGCCATGCCGGAGTCCCAAGTGTGATTCTCAGGGCCTGCCCATGCCAAAAAAAAAAAATCATATGAAATCATTAGCGCACCAGATGCAGGACTGGTCGGCAAACGGTCGAGGGATCTCAGTTCACAGCCTATAGATGGCTTTGTGACACTGAATATGGAGAAAAAAACAACCCCAGACCCTAAGAATGGTATTTGCCATTCGGAAGTAGCAAGTTCTTAATAAAACCCAGTGTCAATCTAGGAGACCCGAGTTCAGAACACGGCCAAGAGCCAAAAGCTCTTGCTAGATGAGTCATTGTGGGATGGCCATTTACCCCTCTAAGCCTTGGTTTCTTTAACTGCAAAATGGATTGAAGGATGCAGTCAATGTGAAAAACTGAACAACAGACTCAAAAGGATTCCTTCCGTCCACGGGCATCTATGGTGGATCTATAATGGTGGAATACTGGAGATACAAAGATAAAGAAGATGAAAGTAACAAGGCCTTCAGGAAGTTTCTGAAGTTGCTGTTATTGTTCACATGATGAGTGATGACAGATGGGTCCACTCATGAGCAGCAAATGGAGAACTTGGTGCAGAATGTGGCAGATTGGTTTTTACAAAGATGCCCACCCACTTCCAGCCTTGCAACATGATCTTCTTGCCACTGACTGACGCTCCATGGTGGGGTCTCTCCTCACTCCCCTTGATCCTGTGTGGGGCTGCAACCACTCTGACCACCGTAGCATGTGAAGTGATGTAGTTGCCATGGAAAAAGCAAGACTTAACAGTTAATAACTAGGATGACCAAATCATTGCACGGATGACTTTTCTTTACTTTCTAGGAGGTTGTAGAACAGCCAAAAGGAATTACTGAAACCCACTGAGCTATAACCCAGATGCCTTGACCTTCAATAATGATTGTATAACTATACAACCTTTACCTTGGGATTGTAAAAATCTCCCGACTGACCCTACCTGTGCCCCTTATCTTGCTTTACAACTTTAGAGTCTTCTGATCACAAAGACAAGTGCCTAATGTTTATTAATGAAGGAACTTAAGTCAATCCAGAGCTAACCCACCCCAATTCCTAAACTATCTTACTAGACGAAGCTAGATATAACCAAAATTGGCTCACCTAACATGCAAAAGCTTAAACTTTAACCCATAAGTGACCTATATCTCATTATAATATTTTAAAAATCACACCCATCATCATATGAAGGATGCCATTTTCTTACATATATTCTTTGACTAAGCATGTAATCAATCTGCACAGGTGCAATAGTTAGATCATCTCTAACTTCATTATCTCGAGCCATTATACTTAATAAGTTAAAATCTGCCCATCTATTGTATAATGATACAGCTTTCACAATGTGACTGTGTGTGAAAACCTTGTGTCTGATGCTCCTTTTATCTATCTTGTCAACAGACGAGTAGAACATATGGAATAAAAATAAATAATAGGGGGAACAAATGTTAAAATAAATTTAGTTTGAAATACTAGTGATCAATGAAAGGGAGGGGTAAGGGGTATGGTATGTATAATTTTTTTTCTGTTTTCATTTTATTTCTTTTTCTGAATAGATGCAAATGTTCCAAGAAATGATGATGATGATGAATATGCAACTATGTGATGATATTGTGAACTACTGATTATATATATAGAACAGAATGATCAAAAAAAAATCTGCCCATCTTTTGATACCATAAAATTATGAGTTCCTGCAGTTCAGAGAGACAGATTTTAGGCTAATAAGTAATCTGTTCTTCTTGTTTTGCATAGCCGTAAACTCTCTCTTCCTTTGAAACTCTGGTGTCCTAGATAGGCTATTATGTGCATTGGGCAAGAACCCTTTATTTGATCAGTATCAATTTGGTGACCCAGAGGGGATCTGAAGAATAAGAAGTCCAAGTAGCTGAAGTTCGGGAGCCCCAGTGGGACAGGTGAGCACAGTAATTGAGCCTTTTGTAGCTGCTAGAACCTTTCAGTCTAGAGGCACAGCAACCAGGATTTCTCCTGCCTTGGTGGCCCAGTCTCATCAGCACGTTAAAATTCAAATTGAGAAACAGTTTCCAGTTCCAGGTCCAGACACCTGTCTGGGTGAGGGGGTCACCAAGGACCTGGGTTCTCCCCTGCTCTGACCTCTGCACATTTCTGTTTTCTGAGTACTGTTCTATCTGGATTTAAGGCCCTGACCTGAATCTGTCTGTTGAGTATACTCCTGAAATATAAGTAATCCTACAATTAATTGGTACTTAATTAAATTGTTTAATTGTTAATCAGTGTGTTATTCAGATATAGCAAGTATTAAGTATCTGTTTAAATGGTTAACTTATGTGTTACTGTATTTGCATTGTATAATTGTTCATAATTGGTTACTAATTACTGAAAGTTTTTAAAATGAAAAATTCTAATTCAAATAGCATTATTAAATGTAGCCCTCTTGGAAGCTATATTTTGAAAAATTAGAAAGATTTTTAGTCATGAGCCTATTAAAAAAATTAAAAAATAGTTTATTCCTGTAACACAGTCTAGCCTCAATGTGATTTTAAATCAGGAGAGGAATAGCCTAAGAATGGTTCTATAGAAAAGAACACCGCATTACAGTTAGAGTTGTTCTGCAAAGGAGAGCAGAAGTAGGATGAAAAGATATATTTTCAATCCTTGTCTCTCCCAGCAATCAATTTTGATGAGAAAATGTTAAATTTTACCTGTAAAGATTAGCAGAGAAAAGACAGATGCTCTCCCTGATTCAAACCCAGAGGATACAATAGAGCCTTTGTCAACTCCTTCATCTGCTCCACCTCCACCCTATAACCAGAGAGCCAATAGATCAGGAGAGAAGGACACTCCTCTACCACCTTCTCCTCCTCCCCTTCTTCCTCCTCCACCTCCTCTTCCTCCTCTTCCTCTTCCTCCTCCTCCTCTATATTTCCCTTTACCAGATGTAAAAAAGCCTGAGATGGAAATGGTCTCCCCTCCCAACCCCATCAAAGTATTCAGTTCAGCCAAGGCTGCTCTCTAAAGCCAGAAGCTGAGCCACCTGCAAAACTTCTACCCCTCTGGCAAGTGCCTGTAGGAGTAGACAAACAGAGGACCTAGGAAGATTTATATATGTAAATACCCTATTCTCCACATCAAATTTATATCACTGGGAAAATAATACCCCACTCTATAGAGAAGTCCCAAAGAAAATGGAAACTTAGTTGCCGTGATATTAGCAAAGTATAACCCAAATAGGGCTAATATTCAGGCTTTAAATACCTTAATAAATGGAGAAGAATAGAGAATGGAATAGAAAAAACAAAGCAGGAAAAAGATTTTTTTTAAAAAAAGAGAAAATCCTGACAACCCAGTGTTTGCTAAATCAAATTTAGCAGCACCAGTAAGAGATCGTGAATGGAATTGAAATAATGCTAAAGACCAGACTAAATTAAAGCATTATTAAAAGTATGTTATTGCATTTGGTGAGGGTGTGTTTATTGACTATCTTTCTCTTGGGAACAATGAAATTGTCTAAAATTAAGAATGTCAATGGGCTGTTGACTTTGGACATTATACATGAGGCCCAGTAGATAGAGGTGGCTGAAGGATGCACTGAGAAGTCGATTGGTGAACGATGGTGTAAACAAATGATCAAACATGGTGCTGCTACAAAAGGAACAAAGTTGTGAGATATGCAGTGATGTGAATGAACCTGTGGGACATTGGTAAGGCAAAATAAGCCAGAAACAAAAGAGCAAATATTGTATGATCTCATTTAGAAAATACTTATAAGGAAACTGGGGCCTAGATTGTAAGCAGTCACATTTAGTCCAGAGTGGTAATTCTTATTTCTCGATTTTGAGAGGCTGTTTTATTTATATATAACCTGGTATTTAGAGATAAGAATGAAGCTGATCGGGTTGGATTATGGTAATTCAGAATAGAGGGGTAAGGAAACATTACATGTATTTTAGAACTTCACCTACTCTTTGAGACCAAAGGAAGAAAATTTTATCATGTCCAGAACCTAGGTTTTCCATAGCACATAATCTAACTCAACCTGTCTTGATAGATCATTTCAACAATCCAAACACAGGGACCTGAGAATAAGAATGAGAGCCTTTAGTCCTCTATAGTTTAATGTAAGGCCTAGATACATCCCAGAGTATATTGAGCAGATAATCAAAAAGTATTTCTCCCATCCATGGGAGAAAAATTACAGAACTGTTCAACTTTACCACTGGGGAAACCCTGGATACTGTGCTAAACATTAGGGATACCCAAATCAATAAGCCAAGCCCTTGATCTTAAGGCTTGCTCTTGTGAAGCTTATATATGTAGTAGAGAAGCTTAGCCTACCTATAGGTATGCTTAAAAGTCACCTCTGGAGGACCTCTCTTGTTGCTCAGATGTGGCCTTCCTCTCTCTAAGCCTAACTCTACAAGTGAAATCATTGCCCTCCCTGCTACGTGGGATGTGACATCCAAGGTTGAAAGTCTCCCTAGCGACGTGGGAGAGGAATCCTAGCGATGAATCCAGACCTGGCACCATGGGATCAACAATTACGTCCTGACCAAAAGGAGGAAAAGAAGTGTAACGAATAAGGCATCAGTGGCTGAGAGAGTCAAATAGAGCTGAGAGACTACTCTGGAGGTCACTCTTACACAAGCTGCAGTTAGACAGTGCTACCTACCATAACTTGCCAAACCCCAATCAAAACCATTCCTGCCAATCCTAAAGAATACCTAGGGAATTACATAAGATTCTACAACGGTTTCATGCACTAGGATAACTCTCCAAAACCTATGGCCTCTGATGGGTCCCTGGACCAGATACGTCCTGGGGTGCAGAGGGGCCAGCCCTTCCAGAACATCTAGTTCCATCCCCCTACCCCATATTATTGACAGCCCCTTCCACCATGAAAAAGTTATAATGGCCACCGCCCAAATACCCCTGAAGAGTGGGAGAAAGATCAAAGGTGATGATGGCGTTATACAGAGAAGGTTGGGTTTAACAAATGAGTGTGAGTGCTGAATCATTATACTGATATTTCTTTTAGCCTCCAGTATCTCAGAGCAGCTAGAAATGAAAACGTAGAATCGTGGAATTGTAACCAATACCAAACTCTGAAATCTTTTCTACAACTAATTGTTGTGATTTACTTTAAAATGCATTGCTTTTATGTATATATGTTTTTTTTTTAGTTTTTTTATTGTATACTATAACATATATACAAAGCAAAGAAAGAAAAAAGCAATAGTTTTCAAAGCAGTCTTTAACAAGTAGTTACAGGACGCATCCCAGAACTGGTCATGGGCTGCCATACCATCATTGCAGATTTTGCCTTCTAGCTGCTCCAGGATATAGGAGGCTAGAAGGAATAAATATTTTTTTCTCATCACAATCAACTTTTTTCTCCTTTTTTGTGAAAAATAACAATATACAAAAAAGCAATAAATTTCAAAGCACAGCACAATTATTAGTTGTAGAACAGATTTCAGAGTTTGGTATGGGTTACAATTCCATAATTTTTGGTGTTTACTTCTAGCTGCTCTAAGATAGTGAAGACTAAAAGAAATATCTTTTATTTTTTTGTGATCATTCCATTTTACATATGTAGTCATTAATTTATAATATCATCACATAGTTGCATATTTGTCATCATGATAATTTCTTAGAACATTGCATCAATTCGAAAAAGAAATAAAAAGACAACAGAAAAAAATTCATACATACCATACCCCTTACCCCTCCCTTTCACTGACCACTAGCATTTCAAGTTAAATTTATTTTAACATTTGTTCCCCCTATTATTTATTTTTATTCCATATGTTTTACTCATCTGTTGACAAGGTAGATAAAAGGAACATCAGACACAAGGTTTTCACAATCACACAGTCACACTGCGAAAGCTATATCATTATACAATTATCTTCAAGAAACATGGCTACTAGAACACAGCTCTACATTTTCAGGCAGTTCCCTCCAGCCTCTCCATTACATCTTGACTAACAAAGTGATAGCTATTTTATGCCCAAGAATAACCTCCAGGATAACCTCTCGATTCTGGAATCTCTCAGCCATTGACACTTTATTTGTCTTATTTCACTCTACCCCCTTTTGGTCAAGAAGGTTTCCTCAATCCCTTGATGCTGAGTCTCAGCTCATTCTAGGATTTCTGTCCCACGTTGCCAGGACGGTCCACACCCCTGGGAGTCATGTCCCATGTAGACAGGGGGAGGGCAATGAGTCTGCTTGTTGTGATGGCTAGAGAGAGAGGCCCCTGAGCAGCAAAAGAGGCTCTCTTGGGGGTGACTCTTAGGCCTAATTTTAAGCAGGCTTGACCTATCCTTTGTGGAGTTAAGTTTCATATGAACAAACCCCAAGACTGGGGGCTCAGCCTATAGCTTTGGTTGTCTGCACTGCTTGTGAGAATATCAAGAATTCAACTTGGGGAAGTTGGATTTTCCCCCTTTCTCACCATTCCCCCAAGGGGACTTTGCAGATACTTCTTTATTCATTGTTCAAATCACTCTGGGATTTATCGGGGCATCACTCCGGACAAACAAACAAAATCTCATGCCCTGCTCAAGGTTTCATGTACTTATGGCATTCAGTTAAGCTGTCCACATAAGTTATATTAGGAACAGCACTAGTCAAAATATAAATTTTGCATGCATCTATGTGATGATGTTAAGAATTACTGATTGCATATGTAGAATGGAATGATTTCTAAATGTTGTGTTAATTTCTTTTTTTCTTTAATTAATAAAAATATATATATATATAAATTTTGTACCAAATAAACATTTTTTGCTTTAGTTTCACACATAAATTAAATATTTTAAATACTAATTACTATCTATTTTCAACACCTGCAGTAATGACATTCCTATGTTCTTCCTCATGCAAAAATATTTTTTAAAGTTTGTACATTTAGTCACTATCATTATACACTCTAGACATTCCAAGATTATACCATCTCAATCTTTATCATCTATCTTTCTTTCTGATTTCATTTGTGCCCCCAGTCCTCCTCCCTCACTTTTATGTATATATGTTATTTAAATAGAAGGAGGAATATAACAGAGAAGATAGAATTTAACAAGTGAGTATGACTGCTGAATCATTACATTGATATTTCTGTTGGTTTCCAGCATCTTAGATCAGCTAGAAGTAAAAAAGAAAAATCATGGAACTGTAACCCATACCAAACTTTAAAATCTGTTCTATAACTACTTCTTAAAATGTATTTGGAAATTTATTACTTTTTTTGTATATATGTTATATTTCATACACACACACAAAAAAAAAAACACCAAGAAAAAAAGTATATTATTACAAGTCTGCAAAAAAGAGTTCCTAAACCTATAAACTTATAAAAATGAACAAAACAATATAAGAACCAAGGAAAGTCCCTCAAATTTCTTTGAAAGAATTTGTACCATTTACCAACAATACAGTAAAATGGATCCGGAAATGCCAAACCTTTAAATACAACCTTTACTACTAAGAGTTTTCCTGATACAAGGAGAGAGCTACAGAAAATAGATAGAGAACTAAGATTACCTATCTCTAAGTTAGTTGAAATCACCTTTAAAGTATTACAACAGGGACCAAGTTAAAAAAAAAAAATACTTCAAAAGGCAAACAGTACTTCCAGGGCTCTACTGAAAAAAATAACGCATCTCTCAGTCCACCACCAGGAGCCCTGGGTGACAATACAGGCAGGAAAACAATTAATTGACTTTTCTTATTAATACAAGAGATTAAATAAAAACTTAACATGATTAGCAATCAGCTACTATAACTGGGGTGTCCAGGAAAAATGCAAAGAAACCATTTCTCTAGTCATTAGACTGCCTAATTAAAACCAAATATTTAAAGCTTAGTTTCCTGTACATACCTAAAATGTTCCCTTGCTAGGGGAAAAAAACCTGTTAACCAAACTAAATGTCCAAATGACTTTTTCTCTAGAGTATATATCAAAAGGAGTGCCTCCAGGACAAATGTGTGTATGGCAAGCAGTACTGCTATTCCTCAAAAAAGATAAGCAAATCACCTATATCCCAGAAGAAATCTTAAAAACTATAAAAAACTTATGGAGAAGGTGGACATGAAAAATAATAAAAACCAATTCAAGGGGCGGGCCGCGGTGGCTCAGCGGGCAAAGTGCTTGCCTGCTATGCCGGAGGACCTCGGTTCGATTCCCGGCCCCAGCCCATGTAACAAAAACGGAGAAACAGAATACAATAAAACAAGAAAATGTTTAAAGATGTTTCCCTTTCTTCCTTCCTTCCTTCCTTCCTTCTCTCTGTCTTTCCTTTAAAAAAAAAAAAAAAAAAAAAAAAAAAACCAATTCAAGTAAAACTCCAACTACGAGGTACTGTATGTCATATTAATCAAGATCCACTTCAACTGAAATTCAAAGAAGAAATTGTTCCACCAGTAATGGAACATATGTGGATGATATCTTAATTACAAATCATACTAGAAAAAAAGAAAATCTATGGCTTAAATTAGTGAGTTTTATATTTCTGTGTTTCTGATTTTTAGGTGTCTAACTTTCTGTTTGTGTTTGTCTATTTGTTCAATGTTTGTTTTCCTACCTCCAGATGGTAATACCAAATCAGCAAACAAAAGTTCTTTAAAGAGCTGTATTCAAATTAATTAAAGAGAAAAGAGTGCATATATAAATATGCATTCTTTATTTATATATAAATTAGTACTCTTGGAGTCCTTGAAATTAAGAAAATCAAGTGCTAGTACTATTTAAACTCCTTTTGCCTTCTCCCTCTGTGTCCTGGTTTAACAGCTCCCAAATCCTACTGGAGACTCAATGGGTTTAAAAAAGCTTCAATCCTGTCATTCAGATTTATAAGCCTAGATTCTCAGACATTTTCACTCTAAGCCAGGAAGATTCAAGAGGCAGTATTGTGTAAAACTTTTTAAGAGCCTAGGCTCTGAAATTCAAAGCCCAGCTTTGCAGGGACTGCTGGGAAGTCACGTAGAAATCTAAATAGACAAAACTATTCAAAAGGAAAAACTTAGAAAACGAAATCCTCCACATTCTTTCTCTCATCAGTCATTGCCTGCAAGGCCTTCTCTTGAACCTTGAACAAATTCAAACAGAAGTAGTAAAAGTAAACAAGCCAAGGCAGCTATGAGAGACGGACTACGTGCAGAAAAGATAGGGGAGGTGTAGGTTTGGCTTTTCTACTAGGCCTGGAGATTAAGAGTAATAAAGACAAAACATGTTATGGCACCATAAGTACATGGAATCTTGAATAGGGCATGAAATTTTGTTTGTTTGTCCAGGTTAGTGTGATGACCTGATATACCCCAGAGTGATTTGGAGAGTGAATAAAGAATTATTTGCAAAGTCCCCTTGGGGGCCTGGGGACAAAGGGAAAATATTCAACTTCCCCATCTGGGGAAATTCTGATATTCTTGCAAGGAGTGGGGACAACCAAATCAAGAGGCGAGACCTCAATCTTGGGATTCGCCCCTATGAAACCTATTCCTTCAAAGGATAGGCTATGCCTATTTAAAATTAGGCCTTAGAGTCACCCCCAGAGAACCCCCTTTGTGGCTCAGAAGTGGACTCTCTCTCTAAAAACTCAACAGGTGAACTCACTGCCCTCCCTCTTGTGTGGGACATGACTCCCAGAGGTGTTAACCTCCCTGACAACATGACAAAGAACTCTCAGGATGAGCCAGGATCCGGCATCAAGGGACTGAGAAAGCCTTCTCGACCAAAAGAGGGAAGAGAGAAATGAGACAAAATAAAGTGTCAGTGGCTAAGAAATTTCAAACAGAGTTGAGAGATTATCCTGGAGGTTATTCTTACGCATTATATAGATTTCCCTTTTTAGTTTATGGTGCATTGGAGTGGCTGGAGGGAAATACCTGAAACCGATGAAGTGGGTTCCAGTAGCCTTGATTCTTGAAGATGATTGTATAAAGGTATAGCTTTTACAATGTGACTGTGTGATTGTGAAAACCTTGTGTCTGATGCTCCTTTTACCCAGTGTATGGACAGATGAGTAAAAAAAAAATGGATAAAAAAATAAATAAGGGACAAGTGGTAAAAGAAATTGGGTGGATGGGAATATTAGTGAGCAGTGAGAGGAAGGGATAATGGATGTGTATGAGGTTTTTCTTTTTTCTCTTTATTTCTTTTTCTAGAGTAAAGTAAATGTTCTAAAAAATGATCGTGATTGGCTGAGAGATTTCAAACAGAGTCGAGAGGTTATCCTGTAGGTTATTCTTACACATTATATAGATATCACCTTTTTAGTTAAGGTGTAATGGATAGGCTGGAGGGAAGTGCCTGAAAATGTAGAGCTGTGTTCCAGTAGCCATGTTTCTTGAAGACGATTGTATAATGATATAACTTTCACAATGTGTCTGTGTGATTTTGAAAACCTTGTGTCTGATACTACTTTTATCTACCTTATGGACAGGTGAGGAAAACATATGGATTAAAAACAAATAAATAATAGGGGGAACAAATGTTAGAATAAATTTAGTAAATTGAAATGCTGGTGATCGGTGAGTGGGAGAGGTGGGGATATGGTATGTATGAATTTTTTTCTTTTTTCTTTTTATTTCTTTTTCTGGATTGATGCAAGTGTTCTAAGTGATCGTGGTGATGAATATCCAAACAAGCTCACATTATATCTATTGGATCTTCAAAATAATAAAAAATATCTCACTAAAATATTGATAAAATAGTAAACAATATTTCTGGAAATCATACCCTATGAGCTATCATTATTAAGCATACAATTTTATTCTACTTGAATATGAGCTCCCTAATTTTGAACAAGTTTACTAAATTAAACAAACTCACATTATATCTACTGATCTTCAAAATAATAAAAAATGTAAGTTGGTGTTTAATGAAATTGTTATTTTGACAAACTTTAAGAATAATTATATTTTGAAAGATGTAGACAGTTTCAAAAATCTTTTTAGTGACTTAAAGTATGCAGATATGTAGAGTATGAAAGATGTGCTTTGTTTAGAAAAATATGTAGTTTTGTCCTAAAGTAGAATATATAGGTTTGTCCTAAAGTAGAGTAACTGATTTTTACAGAAATATTTTAAGACAAGACCTGAAAAAATATGAAAGTTGTAGAAAGTTTATAAAAGTGAATTTTATCATAATCAATGCTGATTAAAATTTAATAAACTTATTTAAGGGTGTAACTTTGTCCTAAGGGGAAATAACTAGTTTTCACAGAATGTAAAGCATCCTAAAATTTTAATCCATATTTTTTACTCATCTGTCCATACTGTAGATTAAAGTAGCATCAAAACAAAGTTTTCACAATCACACAGTCACATTTGGAAAGCTATATCATTATACAATCATCTTCAAGAAACATGGCTACTGGAACACAGCTCTACAGTTTCAGGCACTTCCCTCTAGCCTCTCTAATATACCTTAAACTAAAAATATATATCTATATAATGTGTAAGAATAACCTACCTCTCGACTCTATTTGAAATCTCTCACTCACTGACACTTTCTTTTGTCTCATTTCTCTCTTCCTCCTTTCAGTCAAGGTTTTCTCAATCCCCTGATGCTGAGTCCCAGCTCATTCTAGGATTTCTGTCCCATGTTGCCAGGGAATTTTACAACCCCAGGGAGTCATGTCCCACGTAGAGAGGAGGAGGGCAGTGAGTTTGCTTGTCGTGTTGGCTGAGAGATAGGCCAGATCTGAGTAACAGAAGAGGTTCTCTGGGGGTGACTCTTAGCCCTAATTTTAAGTAGGCTTAGCCTGTCCTTTGCAGGGACAAGTTTCATATGAACAAACTCCAAGATTGAGGGTTCAGCCTATTGATTTTGTTGTCCTCACTGCTCTGTGAGAATACCAGGCCTTCTCCAAATGGGAAGTTGAATTTTCCCTCTTTCGCACCATTCCCGCAACGGGACTTTGCAAATGATTTTTTATTCACTGTTCAAATCACTCTGGGATTTATTGGGGCATCACTCTGAACAAACCTACAAAATCTCATGCCCTACTCAAGGTTCCATGTACTTACGGTGTTCAATTAAACTGTACATATGTGTTATATTAGGAGATACAATAGTCCAAATATAAATTTTGTACCAAATAAACTTTTTTTGCTTTAGTCTCATACATAAGTTAAAGTTTTAAAATATGAATGACCATCTATTTTCAACATCCTGCAATATTGATATACCTTTGTTTTTCTGAGGCTTACTCTTGTGAAGTTTATGTAGATAGCTGAGAAGCTTAGCCTTTCTATAGGCATGCCTAAGAGTTACTTCCGGAGGACTCTTGCTCAGATGTGGCCTCACTCTCTTTAAGCCCAACTCTGCAAGTAAAATCATTTCCCTCCCCCCCTACATGGAACATAACATCCAGGGGTGAAAATCTCCCTGGTGACGTGGGAGATGACTCCTGGGGATGAGTCCGGCCCTGGCACGGTGGGCTCAACAATTCCATCCTGACCAAAAGGGGGAGAAGATGTGTAACTGATAAAGTCTCAGTGGCTGGGAGAATTCAAATAGAATCGAGAGGCTACTCTGGAATTACTCTTATGCAAGCTTCAGTTAGACAGTGCTACCTGTCAGAACTTGCCAAATCCCAACCAAAATCATTCCAGCCAATAGCAAAGAACACTTTGGGCAATATATAAATTTCTACAAAGTTTCCGTACACTAGGGTAACTTTCCAGAAACCTACAACCTCCGGATGGGTCCATGGAGCAAATAAGTCCTAAAACCTAGAGGGCCCAGCCTCTCCAGAACATTAGCTAGTTCCATCTCCCTAACCCATATTATTGGTGGCCCCTTCCAACCTGAAAAAGTTAGAATGGCCATAACCCAAATACCCCTAAAGAGAGGGATAGAAATATCAAAGGTGATGGTGGAATTATACAGAGAAGGTAAGGTTTAACAAATTAATATGACTGCTGAATCATTGAATTGATATTTCTTTTAGTCTCCAGTATCTTAGAGCAGCTAGAAATAAAAACCTAAAATTGTGGAATTGTAATCCATACCAAACTCTGAAATCTGTTCTACAACTAATTGTTGTGCTGTGCTTTGAAATTTATTGCTTTTTTTTGTATGTATGTTATTTTTTATAAAAAAGAAAAAAAAAGTCGATTGTGATGATAAAAAAAATATTTATCCTTTCTAGCCTCCTATATTCTGGAGCAGCTAGAAGGGAAAATCAGGGAGGATGGTGTGGCAACCCATGACAAACTCTGGATTCTGTCCGTTATGTACTTATTGAAGAGTGCCTTGAAAACTATTGCTTTTTTCTTTCTTTGCTTTGTATATATGTTACTATTATACAATAGAAAAAGTTAAAAAAGAAAAAGAGTGAGGTGCTGAAAATAGTGTCATTTAATATGAGTTACACAAGAAGTGTTTGGAAAGTATTATGAAATTAAAAGGGATTCTTTTAGCCTTCTGTACCTTAAATTTGAATAGGTGAAATATTATTTATGTATTTAGAAATTGTATAAGACTTTTAAAGACATAATGTTTTCACTGTCCATGTTATGTCCTGATACTTATCTAAATAATATTAGACAATATGATATTAATCATAGTTTTAAGTTATTTTTTTTAATGTTATGTCAAAGAAACAACCAAATTTCCTTGTCAGTTATATTATTTTACTCTAATGCGTCTCTAAAAGTTCATGCAGTCAACTACAAGTCAGAGCTTCATCTTAAAAAAAACTTCAGAAAAGAAGCAAGGCAAATCTATAAATTATGTTTTATCTGTTCATTAACATAACCCTGGTAAAGATGAAAAGACAAAACAAATCAAAACTTCAGTCATTGTCTGTAATTATTAACCTCAAAATAAGTTAATTGTCAGTTTTTTAATTTCTAGAAATAACTTCATTTTAAAAATTCCTCACAAGGGAATTAGGGCCTAGATTGTAAACTCTTACAGAAGTCACATTTGTTCCTGAGCTTTGATTATTATTTCTAAATTTTGAGATGCTTTGCTCTGTGTTTGTAACCTAGTAGCTCCCTGGAACTTTGGGTGTCTGCATGACCCTGAAACTCAAATTCTCTGGCTCTGAAGTGCTGAGGAAGCAACATTCATTTAAAAAAGATGATTCCATACAACTGTTAAAGAAACTAAAAAAGAATCAAACTTTAATTGAAGAGATAAATGGGGCTAATCTGATTAAAAACTAAAGTGAATCAAAATACAAGCTAAAAAGTAAAATGATCTGTATTTATAACTTTAATTTCTGTGAGGCACCAAAAAGGAAAAATTTTATTTTATTAAAATTTTCTATAGCACACTATCTAATTTAATCCATCTAGTTGGTTCATTTAAACAACCCAACAAAGCTTTATTTAACATTGTTCTGGTTTGCTAGCTGCCGGAATGCAACACACCAGAGACGGATTGGCTTTTAATAAAAGGGGATTTATTTTGTTGGTTCTTCAGAGGAAAGGCAGCTAACTTTCCACTGAGGCTCTTTTCTTACGTGGAAGGCACAGAATGGTCTCTGCTGGTCTTCACTCCAGGCCCCTGGGTTCCAACAACTTTCCCCGGGATGACTTCTTTCTGCATCTCCAAAGGCCTGGGCTGAGCTGCAAGTGCTGAGATGAGGAATGCTGAGCTGCTAGGCTGTGCTACATTGCGTTCTCTCATTTAAGCACAAGCCAATTAAGTTAAACATCACTCATTGCAGCAGACACGCCTCCTAGCCAACTGCAGATGTAATTAGCAACAGATGAGATTCACCTACCATTGGCTCATGTCCACAGCAACAGAACTAGGTGCTTTCACCTGGCCAAGTTGACAACTGAATCTAACTACCACAAACATAGAACCTAAGATGCAGAATAAGATCTTAAGTATTCTGTACAGGTTAATGTAATACCCTAATACATTTCTGAGCATCAAAGTATTTGCAAGGTCCCTTGAGAAACTGGAGAAAGAAAACATGAAACTATTGAACTTCCCCACCTGAGGGAATTCCTGATATTCCTTCAAACAATAAAGGACTTCCAAATTAATAAAACTGTAATCCAGGAACATTGCAGGGACTAAATCTAAAATCCACTCCTTTTTGTTTTTTAATTTTTAAAAAATATAACAACAAACACAAACATTCTTAACATATGATCATTCTGTTCTACATATATAATCAGTAATTCACAATATCACCACATAGCTGCATATTCATCATCATGATCATTTCTTAGAACATTTGTATCAACTCAGAAAAAGAAATAAAAAGAAAACAGAAAAAAATTCATACATACCATACCCTTTACCCCTGCCTTTCACTGATCACTAGCATTTCAATCTACTAAATTTATTTTAACATTTGTTTCCCGTTATTTATTTATTTTTAATCCATGTGTTTTATTCATCTGTCAATAAGGTAGACAAAAGAAGCATCAGACACAAGTTTTCACAATCACACAGTCACACTGCAAAAGTTACATCATTATACAATCATCTTCAAGAAACATGGCTACTGGAACACAGCTCTACATTTTCAAGCAGTTCCCTCCAGCCTCTCCATTACATCTTGAATAACAAGGTGATATCTACTTAATGTGTAAGAGTAACCTCCAGTATAACCTCTGGACTCTGTTTGGAATCTCTCAGCCCTTGACACTTTTTCTTATTCCACTCTTCCCCCTTTTGGTTGAGAAGGTTTTCCTCAATCCCTTGATGTTGAGTCTCAGCTCATTCTAGGGTTTTTCTCAATCCCTTGATGCTGAGTCTCAGCTCATTCTAGGAAAACATCCACTCCTTTTTAGAAAACATAAATTATCCTCATTTAAACTTATAATAGTGACACTTATGAAAATAAACTCTAGAATATATGAGACTTGTTTCATTAAAAGGAAATACTCTAATAAATCAAGCCCTCAATCTTGGGACTTGCACTTATAAAACTTATTTCTCTGATGACATAATGCCTAAGAATCACCCTCTGAAAACTGTGTAGTTGCCCAAGTGTGGCCTCTTTCTAAGCCAAATCCTGCAAATGAACTCATCACCTTACACCCTATGTGGGACATGACCCCCAGGTATACTCTCCCAGGCACTGTGGGTTTAGCAATGCTTTCTTGATCAAAAGTGGGGAAAAATAAAATAAGATTTCAATGGCTATGAGATTTCAAATAAAGTCAGGAGGTCATTCTGGAGATTACCTTGACCCTTGATGGGTCCAGAACACCTCTGTCTGCTGGGAAGGCATGTGGCTGGCATTTGCTGAGGTCCTTGGTTTCTGGTTTCAGTTTCCCTGGGGGTGTTTTCTTTCTTCATCTCCAAATGTCTGGGTCTCATGTTGGCTTCAAAGTTTTCCCAAATTGGTTCCCTCTTAAAGGACTCCATTAAGTGACCTCACCTTGAATGGGCAGAGACACATCTCCATAGAAACTACCCAATCAAAGGCCCCACTTACAATTGGGTGGATCACATCTCCATGGAAATGAAATGAAAAGATCCCACCCAGGAGTATAGAAAGAGGATTAAAGAACAATGACTTTTCCGGGGTACACAACAATTTCAAATAGGCACACCCACTGAACTGCAATCCAGAAATGATAGTATAACTATATAACCTTTAGTTTAGGATTGTAAAAACCTCATGACTGGCCCCACTTGTACCCCCTTATCCTGTTTTACAACTTTAGAGTATTATGAGCACAAAGGCAACCCCTAATGTTTGTTAATGAAGAAGCCTGAGTCAGCCCAGAACTGACCCATCCCAATTCCTGAACTATCTTATTAGATGAAGCTGGATAAAACCAAAACGGGCCCGCTTGGCATATGCAATAGCTTAAACTTTAAACCATAAGTGGCCTATACCTTGTTATAATACTAAAAGTCATACCAATCATCATATTAAGGCTGCCATTTTCTTATATACATTCTGTGACTAAGCATGTACTCAATCTATGCGTGCTCATAAATTAGATCATCTCGAATTCATCATCCTGAACCATTGTGCTCATGATCCTAAAACCTGCCCATCTTTTGAGTCTATAAAATTATCAGAGTTACTATGGTTGAGAGAGACAGATTTTAGACTAATAAGTCATTTGTTCTCCTTGCTTTGCTTAGCAATAAACTTTTCTTCCTTTGAAACTCCAGTGTCATAGATTGGCTGTTACATGCATCAGGCAGAGAATCCTGTGTTTGATCAGTATTTCAGTGACTTAAGGACAGTTGTCTGTGCTCCATGACACCTGGAACCTCAGCTGGAAGACTCAAAAGCTGAGGGCTGCTGTTACCTGACATTCCTTCACTCTCATGTCTGGTGGTAGGTACCGATAATAAGATAGGGGTCTCTGTTCCTCTCCCTGTGGTCCAGATAGGGCTTCTCTTTCATGGTGCCCAGATTGCTGAGAGAGAGAACCAGACATGAACTGTGTTCTTTTTTTTTTTTCAGTTGAGCCATATAATATATATACAATAAAGCAATGAAGTTCAAAGTACCTTGAAACACATTGTATTCTTTTTATTATCTAGAATACAATGTGTTACAAATTATTTTGAACTTTATTGCTTTTTTGTATATATATTATATGTCTCAAAAAAAAAAAAAAAAAAAAAAACTGCCCACAGTTCATGCCCAGTTCTCCCTCTCAGCATTCCAGGCACAGACATCTGTCCTTAGTGTCCTCTATTCAAATTGTCAACCCACAGGACCCATGAACACAGCAAAGTCTCATGTCACCAAGTTTTGATATAATTTGTTAGGCAGCATGAGATAACTAGAACACAGTAATTTTAAGGTAAGAAAGAATGAGGACCACATAAATTTGGAGCAGAAAGTGTCCCAGAGGAGTTAAGAATTGGTCAAAAGGAATGGGATGAAATGAAGAAAGCATGACTACTCTCACCATGTGCTTTCTTACTCTGCCCTGCTGTAAAACTGTTCCTTCAAAGGCCACCAACAATCCCTCAACTGATGAAAAGCAACAAACAAACAATAACACCCCAGTTTTTTCTCCATTTTCATTCTTTCTCTCTCTCCCTTGACTTCCAACCATGATGTAAGGTCAATCACTACACTAACATAGTTTTCCACTGATCTCTTCTTTGCTTTGGTTCCTCTTTTTCCAGCCACCTTCCTCCTAAAGTATAACCAACTTACTTTCCCAAAGGCTGTTCTCCTCTATCCAAAGTCTTCAACAAATTTATTCCTTCTAGTTTGAACCATCACCTGTATAATAGTTTTCTAAAGCTGCCAGAATGCAATATACCAGAAACGGAATGGCTTTTTAAAAGGAAATTTGTTAAGTTGCAAGTTTACAGTCCTAAGGCCACAAAAATGTCCAAATTAAAGGGGTTACCATCACTCAAGAAAGGCTGATGCCATCCAGAACACCTCTGTCAGCTGGGAAAGCATATGGTGATATCTGCTAGCTTTCTCTCCCAGTTTCTCATTTCACAATTCCCAGGGGCATGTTTTCTGCATCTCCAAAGGCCTCTGACTGTGTGGGCCTTGCAGCTATTTCCAAAATGGTTCTCTCTTAAAGGACTCCAGTAAGCAACCCCACCTTGAATGGGTGGAGACACGTCTCCATGGAAACAACTTAATCAAAAAGATCCCACCCAGTAATATTGAAACAGATTAAAGAACATGGCCTTTCTGGAATACTCAACAGCTTCAAACCAGAACAACCTGCATGCCAAAGACCCTCCTCCCATACATATCTATACACCTAGTTCTATTCTTTCACATGAATACCTGTCTTCAATTTCCAATTTCCCACTCATCATGCACCAATTCCTTACTTCTTAGCCACCTCAAATCCAACATGCCCAAAATGGAATTTGGCATCATCCTCACTGTAATGGAAGGTATTTGGGCCCCTTTGCACTAGATTCATTTTACCAGCTGGTCCACTCATCTCCCAGCTGTTGGGGAAGGTGCCTGATAACACATGTCCCCTGTTCTAGTTTGCTAGCTGCTGGAACGCAACACACCAGTGACGGATTGGCTTTTAATAAAAGGGAATTTATTTTGTTAGTTCTTCAGAGGAAAGGCAGCTAACTTTCAACTGAGGTTCTTTCTTACATGGGAAGGCACAGGATGGTCTCTGATGGCCTTCTCTCCAGTCCTCTGGGTTCCAACAACTTTCCCCGGGGTGATTTCTTTCTTCATCTCCAAGGGCCTGCTGAGCTAAGAGTGTTGAGATGAGGCATGCTTAGCTGCTTGGGCTGTGCTACATTGAGCTTTCTCATTTAAGCACTAGACAATTAACTCAAACGTCATTCATTGCAGCACACATGCCTCTCAGCCGACTGCAGATGTAATGAGCAACAGATGAGGTTCACGTACCATTGGCTCATGTCCACAGCAACAGAACTAGGTACCTTCACCTGGCCAAGTTGACAACTGAATCTAACTACCACATCCCCTTTATAGAGAGTTGCCCTGAGGCAAACTAGAGCTAACTCCCATCCCACTCTTCGTCACCAAACATTTTGGACAGACCTCTGCCAAATGACTGCCTGATACAAGAGTATATGCCCCTTTGCTCAAGGTAGAACTGACTCTGTGATCCATTTTGTGGACTCCCCATAGCCTCAGATCAAAGCTTAGCCCATATCCTTGCTTTGCTTCTTCCCCTTTCCTATCCTGTTTCCCTCCCTCTCCTCATGAAAGCCTCCTCCCATAAATTCCTTGATCAAAAGTCCCTGACCCAGGCTCTGCTTCTAGATAATCCAATCTAAAACACCTACCAAATCATTTCCTGCCAAAAACCCCATTGTACGAATCTCATCTCTTGACCATCCCATTCTAAAATTTTAGACTTGTCTTCCTCTTCCTCTTCATCTCTCTATCCCAGCAACCATCAATCCTAATACATTTTCCAGCAAATGCCTCTGAGATTTATTTCTTCCTCCTCATTCCCATTGCCCCCACATAATCACCTTACACTTGGATTGTAAAGTCACTCTCCTTTCCTACCTCCCTGCTACTTCCTGTTATTCCTCCCTACGCCAATATCAGGCACATAAGTTCTAGATTAAAATTCCTTAAATGCCACCGATCATATTGCTTCCCCTGTTCAAAAGTTCAGTACCTCCTGTTTCTAATAGCTTTAAAGAAAAATTCTCTTGTCTGCTTTCCTTTACCCTCACTGAAATCTGGCTTCCACCTTGCTTAGTTAACTTTATTTTTCAGAATTTCTAATTTTCTATTCCAGCCAGCTCCTTCAGAGTTCCACAAACTGCACTCATTCCCACCAAACCAACACCATTTCCCCCTCTCTTCTACTATTTCCTAAATTCTACCCATTTGTGGGTGGGGCTGCCAGCTGTTTCCTAGTGTCCACCTTCTCCTTATACTCAGGTTCCAGCTTGGCACAGGGCTGCTTGGTAGAAATACATCTCTGAGCCTCCCGAGCAGCTACATAAGAGCTGTGACTTCGTTTGAACCTATTAGATATTAGCAGAAATATTGCAGGTTACTTCTGGTAATGGACTTAACAGGAAGGAGTGTGTATTTCTTTGCCCCTCCCCTTCCTACTGGCTGGAATAAGGAGCTTGAGACACCATCTAAGATCATGTAGTAAAAACCACATATTGAGGACGACAGGTAATGAATTAGAGGTACTATCCAAGACCTGAACTGCCTACCTCGGTTTGGACTTTGTTTCTGTCAAAGAGAAATGGACTCACATCTTATTTATTTGTTTGTTTTTGTCACTCACAGTTGAATGTAACCCTGACACACTATCCTTCGTGGATGCAGTGCTGCACTGCCTGGGAGATAGGGGTGCGAGTTTTAACTTGGGGCATTTTCCACTTCCATGGTGCAAATATTCCAACTGAGATCAACTTCAAGTTACCAACATTATATCAATTGGCTCACAAAATTCCTAAAAATATATAGTGATTAGCTCTTGTGAACTGGTACGAGCTAGCTCCAACCCACCCTGGGCAAATGGGAAGGGCTAGAATGGAACTAACATTTAATGAGTCTTACTACTTGCCAGGCATTGTACTAGGCACTTTGCATACTGCAGTAGGTTGGATTATGTACCCCAATTCAGACATGTCCTTAATGTTAATCCACATTCCTATGGATGTGAACCCACTGTAAGTAGGACGTTTGAAGACATTAATTTTAGTTATTATTTAGTAGTATTTAATTAGAGTGCTGGTTTGGAAGGATGTATGTACCCTAGAAAAGCCATGTTTTAATCAAAATCCCATTTTGTGAAGGCAGAATAATCCCTATTCAGTACTGTATGTTTGAATCTGTAATTGGATCATCTCCCTGGAGATGGAACTCAATCAAGAGTAGTTGTTAAATTGGATTAGATGGAGACGTGTCTCCACCCATTTGGGTGGGTCTTGATTAGTTTACTGGAATCCTGTAAAAGAGGAAACATTTTGGAGAAAGGGAGAGATTTCTGAGAGAGCAGAGAATGACATAGCCACGAGAAGCAGAGAGTCTACCAGCCAGTGACCTTTGGAGATGAAGAAGGAAAACGCCTCCCAGGGAGCTTCATGAAACAGGAAGCCAGGAGAGAAAGCTAGCAGATGATGCCGTGTTCACCACATGCTTTTCCAAATGAGTGAGAAACCCTGACCATGTTCGCCATGTGCCTTCTCACTTGACAGAGAAACCCTAAACTTCATCTGCCTTCTTGAACCAAGGTATCTTTCCCTGGATGCCTTAGATTGAAATTTCTATAGACTTGTTTTAATTGGGACATTTTCTTGGCCTTAGAACTATAAACTAGCAACTTATTAAATTCCCCTTTTAAAAGCCATTCCGTTTCTGGTATATTGCATTCCAGCAGCTAGCAAACTAAAACAATCAGTATTTAGTGTTTTCAGTTGGACCACACCAACTGAATGAACATGGATCTTATTTTCAATTACTGGGAGCTTTATCAGAAGAAGGTCACAGGGAGAATCCAGAAGTCACCAGGATCATGAAGAAAATAGCAGAAGACATCACTGTGTGACATGAGAAGCCAAGCCAAGGAACTCCAAGGATTGTGGCAAGATGGTACTGGAATGATACAGTTTTCAGGAAAAAAAGCAAACGTTGCCAATATCCTAATTTTGGATTTCTTTTAGCCTCAAAGCCATTAGACAATAAATTCCATTGCTTAAGCCAATCCTGGCTAACTAAGACACATGCATTATCTTATTTAATCTTCGTATCCAATGCTAAGAAGTAAATACAGCCAACCTTTCCCAACTATTAATTCCCTTTGAGAAAATTTCCAGTTCAGCCCAGGGATGAGCCTGGCCCTGGCACCATGGGATCAACAGTGCCTGGCTGACCAAATAGAGGGAAAGAATTGTAACAAAATAGAGTACCAGTGTCTGAGAGAGTTCAAATGCAGTCAAGAGGCTATTCTGGAGACCACTCTTAGGCAAGCTTTCTGCTAGATATTACTGTTTATATGAATTGTCAAACCCCAGCCAAAACCATTCCTGCTAACCCTAAAGAACATCTAGGGTTCTATCTGAGATCCTTCCAAAGTTTCACGCACTATAATCACTTTCCAGAAACCAACAACCTCCAGATGGGTTCCTACGCCAGATAAGTTCTGAAACGCAGAGGGCCCCGCCTCTCCAGAACATCAACTAGTTCCATCCTCCTATCTCATATTATCTACAGCCCTTTCCAACATGAAAAAGTTAGAATGGGCATAGCCCAAATACCCCTAAAGAGTGGGAGAAAGATCAAAGGAGAAGGAGGAGTTATAACAGAGAAGATAGGATTTAACAAACGAGTATGACTGCTGAATCATTATATTAATATTTCTTTTAGTCTACAGTGTCTTGGAACAGCTAGAAATGAAAACCTAAAATTGTGAAACTGCAACCCATACCAAATTCTGAAATCTGTTCTATAACTGCTTATTACAAAGTACTTCGAAATTTATTGCTTTTTTGTATATATGTTATCTCTCACTATAAAAAAATTCCAGTTCAGGCAGATTTTTTTTTTCATAGCCTTGGAAGAAATATTAGTCACATCTATTATGAATATTAGAAAAAGTAGGAAATGGAGTTTAGGAAGAGAAAATGGGGATGTTGTGGACATTTTCTGGGGTTTGGCCATCCTGCATCCATTCTCTCCTGCTCTGTTAATAGTCATCGAATTCTTTGGGGAATTACCTGTGTCAGTTAAGGTGTACTGCCTTCTCCTTGCCAACCACTTAGACTTTTCTACCTGAACTAGGTAATCGGGCTTTCTCAGCTAGGACTTTCAATATTGAACATGAGTGGGATGGAAGAAAAAAAACAGAGTTGCAAGTCTAATTTCAGCAGGTAGTCAGGATAAAACTGTTGATTCCTGCCACCTAATCCTCTGGAGCTACCCTACTTCCTGTGTTTTCCGAGCCTAGTTCTCTAGCCTTCCCTTGAGTCTGTGGGCTACCCAATATCCTCCCAAGTACTCTACTTTTTTGCTTAAATTAGCCACAATTAGCTTCTGTGGCTTAAAACCCAAGAAATCCAAATGCTATAGGAAGAAAATCAAAAGTTTTAGAAAAACTGAAGGGAGGTGAGGCAAAGGACACAGAGCTTTAGAAAAACAGTTAGAAATGTTGGCAGAGATGTGACTACAGTTTTCTCAGCAGAACCTAAGCAAACCCAGTGCAGGGCTGGATTTTCTGTGCTCTGTACTGCAGGAATTATGGGCAGAGCTGAAGTTATATAACCCTGAGTGTTAACAAAGGTGTTTGAGATATAACTTCGGATGCTGTTAAATAAAGGCATCTCAAACTATTTTACATCTAGAGGATCCAAATTACTCTATGTTTCTAATCTCACTGTGTAATATGTGAGAGTTTTGTAGCTTTTTTTTTTTTAATGTTGGTCATTTGGATGTTGGACCAGAAAGAAAACTCAAGCCTCTAAGCACTATTACCTAGCATTTTAATCTTCTAGAAATTAAAATGAATTTACAATGACCTCAAAAACTACAAATGATAAAGAATCTGACAAGTTTCTTTATTTTTCTTTTAAACATTTTTCGAGATATCTTCAAGCACTATATACTCCATCCAAAGTATGCAATCAGTGGCTCACAATATCATCACATAGTGTGTATTCATCACCATGATCATTTTTAGAACATTTGCATCACTACAAATAAAAAGACAAAAGAAAAAAACATACATCCCATACCCTTTATGCCTCCTTCTCACTGTCCACCAGTCTTGCAATCCACTCAATTTTTTTACCCTTATTCCCCCTCCCCAATTATTTATTTATACTTTTGTCCTTATTTTTTACTCCTCTGTCCTGGATAAAGGAAGTGTCAGCCACAAGGTTTTCACAGTCACATGGTGGTATTGTAAAATCTACATAGTTATACAATCATCTTCAAAAATCAAGATTACTGGAACACAGCTCAACAATTTCAGGTACTTCCTTCCAGCCAATACACCATAAACTAAAAAGGATTATCTACATATTGCATAAGAATAACCTCCAGGATAAGCTCTTAACTCTTCGAAATCTCTCAGCCAATTGAAACTTTATTTTGTCTCATTTTTCTCTTCCTCCTTTGGTCAAGAAGGCTTTCTGAATCCCATGATGCCAGGTCCTGGCTCATCTCTGGAGTCCTATCCCATGTTGCCAGGGAAATTTACACCCCTGGGAGTCATGCCCCATGTAGGGTGAAGAGCACTGAGTTCATCTGCCAAGTTGCTTTAACAAGAAAGGCCACATCTGAACAACAAAAGTTCTCTGCGGGTGACGTTTAGGCATAACCATAAGTAGGATTAGTTTCTCCTTTGCAGGAATAAGTTTCATAGGAGCAAACCCCAAGATGAGGGCTCAGCCTACTGAATTGGTTGTCCCCACTGCTTGAAAGAATATCAGCAATTCCCCAGGTGGGGAAGTTGAATATTTCCTCCTTTCTCCCCTGTCCCTCCAGGGGGCTTTGCAAATACTTTTTTATTCTCTGCCCAAATTACTCTAGGATGTACTGAAGCATCACACTGACCTGTACAAACCAACCAGATCTCACTCCCTATTCAATATTCCCTGTGATCATGGTGTTCGAATAAACTGACCATACAAGTTAAATTAGATATTGTGTTACCAAAACATAAATTTTGCACCAAATAAACATCTCTCCCTTTGGTTTCACACAGAAGTTGAGTTTTTAAAATATAGACCATATCATCCTTAACTCTGTATTCTGATTTACCTTAGTCCTATCCAGATCAACCTCATTCATATCTCTAGTTGAAGTCTGATCATTTTTTCAACTTTTTAAACAATTATTGCATAGAGTGATGCTGACTTTCATAGCTTCAGGGCTCTAACTCTGAGTCTCGGGTGTTACACAACTACCCAAAATTCCAGGGAATGACCAGATTATACTCAGCATCTCAGAGTTTAGAAATAACACAACTCCAGAATAGATATGACTGCTGTAAGAGCTTACAATCTAGAAATCTTTACAACAGGCCTCAACCTGATAACTTATGCTCTCAATTTCAATTTTCCGAGTTTGTATATTATAGTTATTCATATGAGTGAGGCATGGTAATATTTGTTTTTCACATTTCATTCAACCTACTGCCCTCAGGTTTCATTCACCTCTCTGCATGCCTCACAATGCCAAGTTTCTAAAAGTAGGGAAGAGAGGAGTTATATTCAGTTCTGTGTGACTGCCAGCATCTGTGCTGGTTCCATGCCTCAAGCTAAAATTTCCTAGATCACCTCAGCCTGCCGTGAGGTTGCCCGGCTCTAATTTCTGGAATATTTGCTCTCTGTATCCACATTCCACTCACTGGACATTTATCATAGTGATCTGCACAATCTTAATATGAGGAAACACCCTTGTTAAGCTCTAATGTGTAAAAAAAGAAAAGTTAATCATCATTAATATTATGTGTTTGTCTGTTATTTTCACTTAACCAGATTATAAACATCTTGAGACTAGGGTCCATCTCTTATACACTTTCCACCTTTTTTTGCTCATAGTTGGAACACATAAGACAGTTAACTCACCGGGGTTTTGAGTTTGGGGCCCAGCCTCCACCATTTAATAAGCATATGACCTTTAGCAACTTCTCTTCTATGCCTTTGTGTGTCCCATGGTGTGCCAAGAGGACTGGATGAGATAATGGGGGCAGCCCACCCTGGATCTGTTAGTTCTCTGATACCCGTGACAGGAGGAACTCAGTGGTATTAATTCCTCTTCAAATTCCTGTCTTTCGTTTCACAGAAGTTTGGATCATAGATGTGATCGGGCCTATTTTTTCCTTTTAATAAAAGAGTTCTGAAGAAGTGGTTGCCAGACCTCTGAATGGATAGTATGAGACAAAATCTAATGAGGGAGGAGAGGACTCCTTGATTAAGGTGGTAGAGTAAAACATTATATGGCTCTGCCCCCCACAGAAGTTTTAAACCATCAGCAAGCAATGGCACTGTGCCAGTTTGAATCTGTGGTGGACCCCAGAAAAGCCATGTCCTTTAATCCTCATTTAATATTGCTGGGTGGGAGCATTTTGATTGTTCCCATGGAGATGTGACCCACCCAATTGTGAGTGGTAACTTTTGATTAGATGATTTCCATGGAGGTGTGTCTCCACCCACTGAAGGTAGAGTTGCTTACTGGAATCTTTTAAAAGAGGAAATATTTTGGAGAGAGTCCTTTTTTGTAGAGCCATGAGAAAGACAGCCGACACCACCATGTTTGCCGTGTGCCCTTCCAGCTGAGAGAGAAACCCTGAACTTCATCGGCCTTCTTGAACCAAAGTATCTTTCTCTGGATGCCTTTGACTGGACATTTCTATAGACTTGTTTTAATTGGGATATTTTCTCAACCTTAGAACTGTAAACTAGCAACTTACTAAATTCCCCTTTTTAAAAGCCATTCCCTTTCTGGTATATTGCATTCTGGCAGTTAGCAAACTAGAACAGGCACAAATACCTCTCTCAATGCTCCAGAAAACAGTTCAAGGTTTTCCGTAACAGGGAAAGCTCCAAATCAATATAAAGGCAACTTAAAAGCAGTAGGATCTCGTGGCACCCTTGCTAATCCCTGCCCAACTTCCACTAGCTCAGAGTAGAGCCAGCCCTCACTCTCAGTGTGGGTCCCTGGTCCTGGTTCTGGAGACAGCAGAGTAACCCATGTGTACATTCTGGGTGCATGTATGTCTGACTCAGTCTGTCTGGTGATGGCCCGAGGGACTTGCCATCCCAGGACTTGCCCTGCATATAGAAAATGGTCCATAGAACTCTCCTACAGAACACTGTGAGAGCAGTCAAGTGGCTACTTGGGGCAAAGGAGAGCTGGCTGTAGGACATACAGTGCAGTTCCTGGGATTGTGAGGAAATGGTTTCCTAGGGAATAGGATATATTTTTATCTATGCACCTGGCAGAATTCTTAGGGCACATGTGCACAAGAAAAGATCACATGATGAAAGCATCAGGTAGGCCCTATACTTTGGCTTGGAACTACTCTCTGAACAAATTGCATGGATAAGCCCTGAAGGAAAGCACATGTACACATTTATCTGCAAAGCCTTAGAAAGGTGAAGTCTTTTGTTGTTGTTGTTAGTGTGGCATTCAAGAAATGCTCTGTCATAAGGCTAGCTGGATATGAGCTTAAGGAACAGATGCCTCAGAATTAAAATTCCAGCAATAACACTAAAATATCAAAAGATCTGGGTTTCAACAAAAGAGTATGAAACTGTCCTAGTTTGCTAGCTGCCAGAATGCAATATACCAGAAACAGAATGGCTTTTAAAAAGGGGAATTTAATAAGTTGCTAGTTTATAGTTCAAAGGCTGAGAAAATGTCCCAATTAAAGCAAGTCTATAGAAATGTCCAATCTAAGGCATCCATCCAGGGAAAGATACTCTGGTTCAAGAAGGCTGATAAAGTTCACAGTTTCTCTCTCAAGTGGGAGGGCACATGGTGAACACAGTCAAGGTTCCTATCTCATCTGGAAGGGCACATGACAAACACAGCATCATCTGCTAGCTTCTTCTCCTGGCTTCCTGTTTCATGAGTCTCCCTGGGAGGTATTTTCCCTCTTCATCTCCAAAGGTCGCTGGCTGGTGGGCTCTGCTTTTCATGGCTATGTTGTTCTGCTCTGCTCTCTGAATCTCTCATTCTCCAAAATGTTTCCTTTTTTATAGGACTCCAGAAAGTTATCAAGACCCAACCAAATGGGTGGAGACATGTCGTCACTTAATTCAGTTTAACAACCACTCTTGATTAAATCACATCTCCAGGGAGATTATCTAATTACAGATTCAAACATACAGTATTGAATAAGGATTATTCTGCCCTTATGAAATGGGATTTTGATTAAAACATGGCTTTCTAGGGGATATACATTCTTTCAAACCAGCACAGAAACATACAAAGAAACAGGAAACAGTGGCCCATGCAAATAAGATTAAAGCATGAGAAACTATCAATGAGGACAAGGCCTCCGACATATCAAACAAAGACTTTTTTAAAATGTTCCTAATTCACAAGCTTTAGTATTTAAAAACAAACAAACAAAAATGTTCCTAAATATGCTCAAAGAGCTAAAGGAAATCAGGAAAATTATAGGTTAACACAAAGAGAATATCAATAGAGAGAAGGAAATTATGAAAAGAAATGAAACAGAGTTGAAGGCCACACTAACAGAAATAAAAAATTCCCTTGAGGGTTTCAACAGTAGACTGGAGCTGGCAAAAGAAAGAATCAGTGAACTGGAAGATAAGACTATTGAAATCATTCAATCTGAGGAGAAAAAGGTAAAAGAATGAAGAAAGTAAACAGAGCCTGTGTGTTATAACTCTACTTTGTACTTGGTACAGAATGTAAAAGGCAAATGAATAAAATGCAATGATAAATTAGTGGTTTTGAACTCAAAATATATAAACATTCAATTTGTGAAAGAAAGACAAAAAGATGGGGAGACATAGGGGTAAAGGAACATAATGTGTATATACTATTGAAGATAAGCTGTTATCTAAGCAATCGAGAGTTTTATAGATTTAGGATGTTAAACTTAAGCTCCATGGTAAATACAAAGAAAATATGTGGGAATAACAAAGCTCTTAGAGACAAAAATTAGAGTACGGGTATCTGGGAGCAGGGGGAATAGGGAGTTAATGCATAATGGGTATAGGGTTTCTGATTGAGGAAATGGGAAAGTTTTAGTAGTGGAAGGTGATGAGGGTACCAAAACATTGTAAATATGAGTAATCCCATGGAATGGTATGCTTGGGAATAGTTGAGATGGGGAAGTTTATGTTGTGTATATGTTCCCACAATTTTAAAAAAAAGAATGAGCAACTAAAGAGACAATGACAGGGCGGGCAACGGTGGCTTGGTGGCAGAGTTCTTGCCTGCCATGCCAGAGACCTGGGTTTGGTTCCCAGTGCCTGCCAATGTTAAAAAAAAAAAAGAGAGAGAGAGAGACAATGACAATTAAATGCAACTTGTGATCCTGGATAGGATCTAATAAGGGAGGGGAAAAGGTCCACAAGGATATTTTTGGAACATATGAAAAAATTAGAATATAAACCATAAGTTTCATATCAATTTCAAATTTCCTGAACTTGTTAGCTGCACTTAAGTGGTATAACCATCCTTGCTTTAAGGAAATGTATATGGCAATATTAAGTGTTCAAGAAGCATGATATATACAGACTACATTCAACTGTTCAGAAAATGGATTGATAAATAGAGAAATAGATGGACAGATAGATGGATTGATAGACTGATGGGTAGATAGAATTGGCAAAGGTGGCAAAATGTTAAAATTGGTGGATTGGATATCTAGGGGGATAGGAGTACGTTGAAGTTCTCCATATGGAGTTAATATTGTGTTTGTAACTGCCCTGTAAGCTTGAAAGTATTTCAAAATACATTTTTTTTTTTAAAAAAAGCTAAAGCTGAATGTGAGAATGATAGAGGGAGGAGGGCTGGGAAGCACGTATGAAACCAGAAGGAAAGATAGGTGATAAAGACTGAGATGGTATAATCTAGGGATGCCTAGAGTGTACAATGATAGTGACTAAATGTACAAATTAAAAAATGTTTTTGCATGAGGAGGAACAAAGGAATGTCAATATTGCAGGGTGTTGAAAATAGATGGTCATTCATATCTTAAAATTTCAGCTTCTCTGTGAATCTAAAGCAAGAAATGTTTATTTGGTACAAAATTTATATTTTGACTAGTGCATTTCCTAATTTAACTTATATGAACAGTTTAATTGAATACCTTAAGTACATTCAAGTACACGTAAGTGTACTTGTACATTCAAGTACACATAAGTACTTGAATAGGGCATAAGATTTTGTAGGTTTGTCCAGGTTAGTGTGATGCCCTGATAAATCCCAGAGTGAGTTGAACAGTGAATAAAGAAGTATTTTCAAAGTCCCCTTGGGGGAATGGAGAGAAAGGGGGTAAATTCAATTTCCCCATTTGGAGAATTCCTGCTATTTGTGCAAGCAATGGGGACAACCAATTCAACAGGCTGAGCCCTCAATCTTGGGGTTTATTCCTATGAAACTTATCCCTGCAAAGGATAGACTAAGCCTACTTAAAATAAGGCCTGAGTCATCCCCAGAGAACCTCTTTTGTTGTACAGATGTGGCCTCCCTCTCTCTCAGCCAATATGGCAAACAAACTCACTGCCCTCCCCCTCTCTACGTGGGACATGACTCCCAGGGGTGTAAACCTCCCCGGCAACGTGGGACAGAAATCCTAGAATGAACTGGGACTCAGCAACATGGAATTAAGAAAACCTTCTCGACTGAAAGGGGGAAGAGAGAAATGAGACAAAATAAAGTGTCAGTGGCTGAGAAATTTCAAACAGAGTCGAGAGGTTATCCTGGAGGTTATTCTAATGCATTATACAGATATCCCCTTCGTAGTTTAAGGTAGTAGAGTGGCTAGAGGGAAGTGCCTGAAACTGTAAAACTGTGTCCCAGTAGCCATGTTTATTGAAGATGATTGTGTAATGATAAAGTTTTTACAATGTGACTGCTTGATTGTGAAAACCTTGTGTCTGATGCTCTGTTTATCTAGGGTATGGACAGACGAGTAAAAAATATGGATAAAAAATAAACAAATAATAGGGACAACAAATGTTAAAATAAATTGAGTAGATTGAGAAAAACACCTGAGCAAGGACTGATCTTGACTATTTTTAAAGTGTCGAAAGCATGAAAGCCATCAACCTACAATAAATTTTATCCCAGTGCACCAGTTTTCCTCCTTTCAGCACATTCATCATGTGGTAATGGGCAGCCAGCATTGGCCAATACATCATTCTGTGGTGATGGAAATATTCTAGGTCCTTGCTTTCCAATAAGGTTGTCCCCAGACATATGTGGTTACTGTGCACTTGAAATGTGGCTAAAGCAACTGAGGAACTGAATCTTTTATTTTATTTAGTCAACTTTACTAAATAGTCATCACTATTTAGAGAATAGCTAAATTAGAGAATCTGGGTCTCTTTACTCATTAATTCAACTGAAATCTATTGAACACCTGATATGTGTCAAGCACTGTATTAGGCACTGGTGGTGGCTTCACTGATTATTCTCTCATGGAAAAGAGCTCCAAATCTGTTTGGGAAAGCAAATGATCTACTTGGGATGTCCTCAGGACCTCAGCATGCCTTCAGGTTATTCAACAACCTCTTGAAAAAAGTAGCATGGGTCACCCAGAACTGGCCTGTCCATGATCAGGGTCACTGCCTGGGCAAGAGGCATTCCCAAGGGCTGGTAAAAGCCTAGCAATATGGGCAGAACTGAGAACGCCCCACAGGCCTTCCCAGCGAGGTCACCCTACTCCGGGGACTGCGGATGCCACCCATTCAGAGTATGAATGTGAGGCACAGAGGCAAGAACACAAACGTCAGAGCACTGTAAAATCCCAGAGGCACACAGCCAAGGCAATGAGCCAAGTAATAATGTTTATCATGGGGATTGTTTAGAGGCAGGAAAGCGTAGAAGTTGATAGCACTGGAGTCAAACTTCCTGGATGCCAGTCCCAGCTCTGCCTCTTGCCTGCTGCGGGAAGCTTCTGTGCTGTCCCCTCATCTGAAGGGTGGGGACTATAAGGGCTCTCCTCTCATAAAGTTTAAATGAATTCAAACCCGAAATTGAGCCCAGGCAATGGGCTCCCTCTGACCAGTAGGTAGACCTAGGTTCAAATCTAACTTCCAGCACTTCTTGGTGAAGTAATCTCGAGAAAATTGAGCTGCCTCCCTGACCTTCATTTTCCTCTTCTGTAAAATGGGCCTCATAGATAATGATAGTAAGACGGTCGTAGAGGCTTAATGAATTAATCACAGATAGCATTCAGAGCAACGCCTCTAAGGCACTGGAAATGCTCAAGAAGTCTGGACTAGTGTTGCTTTACACTTCGCCATGCAACTTGTGCAGAGCCAATCGGCAGAAACTGAAAGAGTGAGGAGAGAGGCTGGGTCCCAAGGATGATCCAGGGTGGTGGGGTGTGTGCCTAGAGCTGCAGCTCGACCTGAAGCTGCCGGAGCACCAACGTTTCAGGCCGCTTAGAGAGTGTCTTCCAATCCACCTTCATCTCCTAAGGAAGCCTGAGTGGGAGCCTGTCTTCTGACAAAGAAAACATTTTAACTGGGCAGATCTGATGCAGGAATTTACAAGACAGGCATTTGGATGTGGCTGCCTTAAAGCAGCCTTATCAGACCATAAAATGGTAAGCCACTTTGGAAAATAGCACGGCAATGTCTTAGCAGGTTATATATACACACAGGTACATTATTCCTAGGTATTTACTAAAGAGAAATAATAAGAATATATGTCCACAAAAAAGTCGTGTAGTAATGTTCAAAGAAATTTTATTCATAATAGACAAAACCTTTTTTTTTTTACAGAAACCACAAATGTCCATCATTAGGCAAATGAATAAGCCAACTCTGGTATATTTACACAATGGACTACTATTCAGAAATAGAAAGGACAGAACTTCTGATACATGCAAGAACATGACTGAATCACAAAAATATTACACTGAGAAAAAGCAGCCAGAAACAAAAGAATGCCAACAATGGTTCTCCAGCTATTTTAGAATATTCTAGAATAGGCAAAACTATAGGGACAGAAGTCAGGTTAGGGATTGCTAGGGGATGAGGATGGGGAGAAAGTATCGACTACAACAGTGCATGAGGAAGTTTGGGGGATGATGGAAATATTCTATATTGTGATTGTGGTAGTGTTTACATAACTATATGAATTTGTCAAAATTTGTGGGACTATATACATAAAAAAGATGGATTTTACTGTATGTAAATTTTACTTTAACAAACCTGGCTTTAAAAATATAGCACCAAAGATTGGATAATTTTTGCAAACTTCACCTAATAACATACAGAAATCCTGGACTCTTAGCTCTTGAAGTGTTTACAAGGTCCATCTGAAAAAATAGCTATTTTGTTAAAGCTACATTAAATTAAATGACCCACTTGGCTATCCACATATCCTAATATAAGTGTTTGATGCCTCCTCTTTTTGTGTGTCTGAATTTAATTTTATGATTTGATTTCCATAAATGCTAGCCTTTTTGCCCTTTGTCAAGGCAAAAGGTCCCTAGCATCACACTGATGTTCTTAGCAACATTATTCACAATTGCCAAAAGATGGAAACAGTCCAAGGGCCCATGAACAAATGAGTGGATAAACAAAATGTGATATATACATACGAAGAAATATTATACAGCAGTAAGAAGAAATGTAGTCCTGAAGCATATGACAACATGGATGAACTTTGAGGACATAATGCTGAGTGAAATAAGCCAGACACAAAAGGACAGATACTATATGATTTCACTATGATGAACCTCCTGGAAAACATAAACTCAGAGTCTTAAAATGCAGAATATAGGGAACCTAGAGAAAGACAGAAGCGAGAGAAGGGGAAGCAGTTACTTAATACATACAGACTAGTTAATGAAATTGAACTTAAAAGTTTGGGAACGGATGGGGTGATGGTAGTTCAATAGTGGGTTTTTAAACAATAGTGCCATATTGAAGGTGAATATGATTGAAAAGGGTTGTTTAGAGCCATGTACCTCAGTGAGTAGCACTAAAAATATAAATAAGTTCTTGCATGAGCTATTTCAAAGATATGACATTTTTACAAAAAGTTAATAATAAATGGGAATATGGGAATACTAAAAAAAAAAAAAGGTCCCTAGCATCAAAACAGCTACTCATAATTCTATGTGTACTTCCAGGCAATCAGAAAGATGAATAAACAGATGACCATACTGTACTGTGTGTGATGCTTCAAGGGATTTCTGTGCAAACCAGATGAACTAATTCGGCACGGGGGACTCTCGGGGTGGGATTTTAATCAGGAGGAGGGAAAGGAAAATGGAGGAGAAACAGAATGTGTGAAAAGCCCAATGGGTTAAGAGCTTGGCATGTGTGATAAAAAGCACAAAATCAGACCCACCTCGGGGTGCCAGCGGGGCATCAGGCGAACCCCCTGTCAGCCTGGGAGCTTGGCTGGATTCAGATAGGGATGCCACTAGAGCATTTAGAACCACTGATGTTGTTGAAGAAGGCAGGGACTTGGTAAAGTCTATCAGTTAACCAGAAAGATTGGGGAGGGGGTGGAAGGTGAACTAGAGGGAGAAGAGTTAGGAAGGTTTTCTGTCCTTTCTGCTGAAATAAATACGTGCCAAAAAAAAGGTGGTGGTGGGGGGGGGGGGCGCTGGCGATGGTGGCTGCAGTGGCAGAATTCTCACCTGCTATGCCAGAGACCCGGGTTCAATTTCTGGTGCCTGCCCGTGCAAAAACAAACAAACAATAACAACAAAAAAAAATGTGCCTTCGGGTAAGTAGGTCCCAACTAGGATACAGCAACCCTCAGGGTTGCCTAGTAATTTAGGAGCCCCTTGGTTCTTTCTTCAGGTGGGGAATCTCAGCTGTCAAGCAGCCCACTTAATTCAGGCTCCCAGGGCTTGCACTGCTTGTCTGTTTCAGAGATGGAGCAGTAACAGGAACAGACTGATGGTTCTGGTCATGTCCACAGTGGAGGAATTAGGCCACAGACACAATATTACTTTCAGCCTCGCTTTGTGAGCAAATCCCCCTTCTGGCGGGATTTCCAGCCTGGGGAAACAACTGACCCACAACATCTTGGAAGGGCCGGGGCTGCCCAGGAGCCAGGATGACGGTGTGAGGCCCAGACACTCCAGGGAATCAGTGAGGCGATGGATAAAAAACATGAGAGAAAGCAGGGTTACTGTCACCCAGCCCAGCTTCCTCTTCCATGAGCTCATGGCCAAAGCCAGGCCAGGCAGGAGAGTGCCAGTGATTGAGTGAGCTTGATTTTTCCCTAACTTGGTTCTGAGTCACACTTGGCATCTACCCTTCCCAGAAAACTGCCTCGGGGCCCACCTCCTGGAGGCTGATTAAGTCAGTCCTCACACGCGATCCCCGCTCACCAGGCCAGCCTGGAGCACCCGCCTCTACCCAGGGGAGGCCTCTGTGAGAGGGACCTGGGATCCTCCCAGCCTTAAAAGAAGAGAGCCTGTTGCAGGTGCTCCTTGGGAAATGGGAGGGAGGCACCTCCAGCTTTTGAATAGAGATAGGAAATGCTGCTGGATTGTGGGGTTCAGCACAGCGACAAACACTAGAGAGTCCTTCATCTAAGCCCTGCACCTGACAGATGAATTCATCCAGTAACTACAAGGTGTCAGAAATGGCTGCACACAGACAGGAAATAATTTACTTGTTCACCTCCCTTTCCGCACCCCTCCACTCCCACCTCTCCCCTCCCCACCCATGACTCTGCTTTGATTTAGATCTTAATCACATTCTCCTGAGCAATGTACAGGGAGATGTCAGCTGTTTCCTGCATGAACAACACTGTAGGATTAATGAAATAAAGAACCCTGTATTTCTAGCCTTTTCAGGCACCCTGTATTTGCTGAGAGGCATAACTCTAGGCACTGGAAGTAGAGCAGTAAACAAGATATAGACAGAAAGACATGCTCTTATGGAGTTATAATCTGGTGGGGATAAACTGAGGCTAGTGGGGGGAGCTACAACCCTGGGGTCCTGGGAACCTCGTGTATGGGTGTTGGTGCAGGACAGGGATGCTGGCTCCTTTTCCAAGCTCCCCTTTCTGCAGTCTCCAGAAACGTCTGGCTAAATTGCGCTGGACTGGGTTGAGCTGCATCCCAAGGCAAGGGACACTGTGTCACATAAGAGACCTTGTCTTGGAGCTCCAGGCACTCTTGCCACACTTTTGCGTCAGTAGAAACTGCCATGGACTGATGTTGACCTTCCAAAGTTCCAAAGGAACGTCTTTGGGGGCCATTTATTAACTTGGTGCCTAGAACTCTCCACTGTACCCTACCTCCATGCCTCTGGCAAGAGTTGTTCCTACTAAAATGTTGTGTAGGGGGGTCAGGGGAAGGGTGTTTAATATCACTCGCATTGGCTGAACAAGAACTAGGAATGCAGAAGTCTCCACTCGTTACAGAGAAGAAAAAGCCATGAAACATGCCTGCGGTTGAGAGAGGGGGCTGGGGGTGGTGGTGAAGAAAGAGAAACTATCTCCTGATGATCTTAGCACTTGGAGACTATATCCTCATCCTGGCCTACTGCTCCTGGGTTAGTTCACCGCTGCCCATCTCTGCTCCAGAGCAGTTCCTTTAATAATAATAATAATAAAAGAAATACCTACTATGGGCCTAGGAGAAATATGTTCATGATCTTCATCCTCACAATGAAATTAGGACCAATTTGCCCATATTTCAACCGAGAAACAAATTTTCAGAAAAGTTAAATGACTGGCCTAAGGTCACACAGTTAATAAGTAGTAGAGTTGGGATTTAAGCCCAGTTTCCTCTAACACCATTAGATTGTGATATGCTCTTCATGTCAGTCCATACTCCCTTCCCATCTCAAACCCATCTCAAGCCAACAAATATGTATGGAGCATCAGCTAAAGGCCAGGTGCAGCTAGGAGCTTCCAGTTTTCATCCCCTGACCCTAAAACCCTGGCTCCATCTCTCCATCCCTGCTTCGCTTTCTCAGAAGTTCCTACCTCCAAATATCTGTGTCCCTTTCCCTGCTCACTCTCCCTCTAGCACTTCTCACTACCTCTGTTCTCCATTCCAGACCCATGGTCAGCAAGGTGCGGTGACAGGAGGGACTAGCTCTTATGAATGTGCCTGATGTGGCTGAAGGCTAGGGCTGCCCCCATCAGTGGCTTCTCAGTCATTCCTGATTCAAAGGCAAATCACCCTGAGCAGAGCTGAGCCCCCCCCCCCAGCCTCCTCTACCAGGAGGAAACATGAAGGACTCTAAAGGGACACTGCTATATAAGCAGACACCTCTGCGGGGGTGGGTAGTTTGGGCTCCTCAAAGGAGATGGATTCAAATCCATTTGCTTATTTAAGAATATTTCTTAAGGCCCCTACTAGGACCAGGCAAAGGACTGGAGATGGACAGTGATACAATGGGGAATGGGCAAATGTGGTCCAGTATACTCAGGGAGACCTTATTCCAGTACAGGAGAGGAAAAACAACAAAAGTTAAACAGATACATAAAACTATTCCTCATTGTGGCAAATACCGTGGAGAAAAGAGGAGAAAGGTTAGCGGGGGGGTCAAGAGAAGAGGTCAAGTGAGGAACTGAAAGAACATGGCGATTGTGACGGCTGAGTTCATGTGTCAGCTTGGCTAGTTTATGGTGTCCAGTTGATCCGGTCGGTTCTGTTTCCCTGGAGAAATAATACAGTGATCTTCAGGAAGATGGGAAGGAAATCAGGGGGAGCCAGGAGAGATGGAAAATGGAAGGGGCTAGGGGCCTGTTTCTCTAGGATTAGGGCAGTGGGAACCAGTTCAGGTACTGGTCCCAGCCCCTGGCACTTTCTGGCCTTAACTCATCTCCTACCCCTTCATTAGCTTAATGATTCACTCTCAACCTTTCCTTAGCTTCCTGTGTGGGAGGGAGGGGGGTGGGGCAGATCCCCAGGTCTCTGAGGGTGGCAGAAATGGGGATCAGATAGGTTGGGAAGGAATAGTGGGCAACCTAGTTCTTTGGGTATTTGTCTTTGTCTCATTCTGGTCTTGCCACAAAGAAAGGTCTCTCTGTGCCAGAAGCACGAGGAAAACTAGAACCAGCTGGAATCTGTAATCGCCCAGATTCCAGATGTGGGAGATAATGGCCAAATGAAATCCTGACATCCCCCTCTTCATTTCCCCTTTCCCTCCCCTGCCTAATGCCCTGGAGAAATTTTCCATCATAAACAAGTTATGCATTCCTGTCCTGGGTGCCTCCCCCTCTTTTCCACCAAGCAGTTTTCTTCCATCTTCACTATTTGTGCCCCAACCCCCACTCCACTGCCAGCAGCTTGTGTCTGTGAACACGTGGGTCCATCCACATGTGTAAGTCACCGTGTAAGTAGACACGTAAGTAGCCAACCCATGTTGGTCACTGTGTTGTGTGCATGTGTGTGAGTTGCTTTGGAATCAGGATGTAGGCGGGTGTGCAGCTAGCTGTGCTCTCAGTGTACATGTAAGGATGATGGCATATTTTGGTAATTGAATGGTGGCAGTAGCACAACATTGCAAGTGTAATTAACACCACTAAATTGTATCCTCTAAAGTGATTAAAATAGGAAAGGTTTTATCATGTATCTATTACCATGATAAAAATTAAAAAGAAAAAAGTATGATGGCATGTGTGAAAGGCACATGTGAGAAAGTTATGTGTCTTTGTTCGTGGAGGAGGGTATAACGTGGGTGGTGTCCTGTGTGTTTAGACAGGAGTGGCGGGTGTAAACTGAAGTGACATATAGGCCTAAGAAGCAAGAAACAGTAATAACAGATCCATTTCAAGCCTAATCATGGGGCTTTCCCTTTATTTGCATCCCCACACATCCTTGGTTGGAAAATGCCCGTCCGTGTTTTTAGTTTGGTGTCTGCCTAAGAATTGTCTCAGCTTTCTTCAAGACGTTGTCAATTTGTATGTGGGGTTTAGAGGCATGTACCCATGTTTCAAAAGCTTTTATAGTTGTGCATTTTTAGTTCTAGCACTTACAGTTCTGCATTTTCATCTTTCATTTAACAAGATTATTGAGCAACTACTATAACGCAAGGGTTTAATGGCGTGTGCAACCACACGCCTCTAGAAGAGATCTGACATATCATCATCTTACACTCGAGGCATGATATGATGGTATAAAGGCCTAAGCCCATGTACTTCAAATCCCAGAGTCATCTTTGATCCCTTTATCCTCTTGCTGCCAGCACCCCCCATACTCCCTGCCCCTTATGATATCTATCCAATTGCGAAATCCTGGTGATCTTATGCTAGAAATGTCTCTTAGAAGCCATGCCTTCTCTTGCTTCCCTCAACCAAGGACTTCAGGTCTTTGGTGCCTTCTACCTGAACCACTCCAATAGCCTCCAGGCTCCCACCTCAGGCTCTCCCCTACCAAGGACATCTCCTCATCTCAGTCAGCCCCCAGGGGAAGCTGCCCTCCTTTTACTATCATCCTCCAGCCCACAAGCTTCACTGTCTAAAGTCAAACTCAGCCTCCTGGCCTGGCAGCTAAGCTCTCCCAACTCTGCCCCACAGCTTTCCAGCCATTATTTCTTCCCACTACCCCTTTACGGGAAACTTACTTTGAGATTGTTTTTCTTGCAAATTCCCAAACACACCCTGTATTTTTCCAGCTCAAGGCCTTTGCTGACTCTATTTTCTTTCTCAGCAATTCATCCTACACATTTGTATTTGTGATACCCCACCCACTATTCAAGGTCCTCTCAAATGCAACTCTTCTCTGAAGACCCCTTGATCGATTAGAAAGAATGTGAACAGTAACTGGGGTGGGGGTGGGGGGCTTAGTCTTAAGTTTTCTTAGACCTTAGTTTTTAAGTTTAACACTTAGTCTTAAGTTTTCTTAGGACCCTTGAGAGATTGTGCCTGGTCACAGTCCCCTCCCCAGGCTGAAAGGTAAGACCCTCAAGGCTGAGGTGACAGTTTTGTCTAGCCCACCCCACTCAGCAGCACATACATGGATAACTGACCTCTGTACTCTCCACAGTACATTTAACAGGATACCTGGCACAGGTAGATACTCAGAAGGTGTCAAATTCTGTGTCCAATGAGCAACTGTGTCAAAACAGTTATGAAAATAAATGGAATCACTACCATTGCTACCATATTTGTATAATGCCTCACAGTTTAAAAAGTTCTTCACATGAATTCTGTTGTTTGATCTATACATGGGGCAAATCCATGTGACCAATGACCTCTTAGTCTTTTATTTTGTGGTTCCTCTGTAACAGTCTTTGTGTGAACATTTCTACTCACACCTAAGTGGGTAGCTGTGCCAAGTTGTCTCTTGTGCCATCTCTGCCTCTTTGCTGTGTGTGCATGTTGTGTGTATGTGAATATGTATGAATGCATTTTCATGTGTGCCAAGGCAGGCAACGGCTGTGCCTGCATGTGCTAGTGTGTTCACTTCTCTTGGTCTCCTTGACTGTTTCTGCAGTGCCTTTCCTTTTTGGGGTGTGTGTTTTCTTTACTTTTTTAACTTTTTTATTGTATAATATAACATATATATAAAGCAAAGAACGGAAAAAGCAATCGTTTTCAAAGCACTCTTCAACAAATAGTTACAGGACAAAGAGCCCAGATTTTGTCATGGGCTGCCATACCATCATTTCAGACTTTTCCCTCTAGCTGCTCCAGAACATTGGAGGCCAGAAGGAATATACATATTTTTTTATCATCTTTTTTCCTTTTTTTTTGTCAAAAATAACATATATACAAAGAAGCAATATATTTCAAAGCACAGCACAACAACTAGTTGTAGAACAGATTTCAGAGTTTGGTATGGGTTACAATTCCACAATTTTTGGTTTTTACGTCTAGCTGCTCTAAGATACTGGAGACTAAAAGAAGTATCAATATAACAATTCAGCACTCATACTCATTTGTTAAACCCTACCTTTTCTGTATAACTCCATCATCAACTTTGATCTTTCTCCCATTCTTTAGGGGTATTTGAGCTATGCCCATTCTAGCTTTTTCACACTGGGAGAGGCTGTCAATAATAGGGGATAGGGGGATGGAACTAGTTGATGTTCTGGAAGGGCTGGGTTCTCTGCATTTCAAGACTTATCAGGTCCAGGGACCCATCTGGAGGTTGTAGGCTATGGCTATTCTAACTTTGTTCATGTGGGAAGGGCTGTCAATAATAAAGGGTAGGGAGATGGAACTAGCTGATGTTTTGGAAAGGCTGGCCCGTCTAGGTTGGGGTGTGTGTTTTCTGTGTGTACCTACAAGCGTGTGAGTGTGCACGGGTATCTTTCACGCTTTAAAAGCCGGACTTTCTCCTGTAAGCCCTCCTGCCTAACCTTCCTGATGGAGCCTAAACCGGGCGTGCCTGAACCATCACCCAAGCAGGTCTTTGGGTCCATCTTTCAGGTGCTACAAGTCCCAACATGTGCACGCCGTCCCGCCCCACCCCCACTCACAGCTCACACACCTCTGTGCCTTGGATTGTACTGGTGAAGTCCCCACCCCACACCCCCACACCCCCATTTGTTTAATCGTCGGAATTTCCAGATGGCTCCTGACAAGCCGCTCCCCCGCTGCGAGAGGAGGAGTTGAGGAAGGCCCGCCCAGTTTCTCCCGCGGACTTAACTACCTCTGCCCCGCCGCGGTCCCTCACTTCGCCTTCTGCTCGCTTGGCTCGCCATGTGTCGCTCCCGCAGCACCTTTCCTACCATGACCGTCGTGCGGGCCCCGACTCCCGTCGCCACCACCAGCCCGGGACCCAGGAGGGGCTCCGGTCCCGAAATCTTTACCTTCGACCCGCTGCCGGAGCCCGCAGAGGCCCCTGCCTCGCGCCCCAGCGCCTCTCGCGGGCACCGCAAGCGCAGCCGCAGGGTTCTTTACCCTCGCGTGGTGAGTGTCGCCGAAGTGGGCAGCCGTCGTGGGGGAACAGCCATACGCCCGGGAGCCCCCTGCCCTGACCTGTCCCCTTTCTTCTCTCCCCCCAGGTTCGACGCCAGCTGCCAGTCGAGGACTCGAACCCTGCCAAAAGGCTCCTCTTCCTCCTACTCGCTATCATCTTCTGTCAGATCCTGATGGCTGAAGAGGGGGTGCCGGCGACCGTGGCACCCGAGGACGTACCCAGCCCTGTGTCCCCCGCGCCCACTCCTGCGCCCCTCGTCTTCGAGTCTCTTAATGTGACCTCGGAGCCCTCGGACTACGCTCTGGACCTCAGCACTTTTCTCCAGCAACACCCGGCCGCCTTCTAGCCGTGGACACGCTCCCCTTCCTCCCCTCAAAAACGAAACTGAAAATCCAGAGAAACGCCAAGTGTACCTGGTGCGCGAGGGCATATCCCAAACTGGGACTCGCGTGGTAAATCAAACTCAGAACACTAAAACCGAGGTGCCGGCGGATGCCTGGGGCGGGATTTCGGCACTGACACGCTTAGGTTAGGCCTGTGGGGAAGAAGACCGTCGTTAATTTATTTTTCATTGCTCCTAATTAATATTTATATGTATTTATGTACGTCCCTTTAGGTGATGGAGGGGTGTACGTAATATTTATTTTAACTTATGCAAGAGTAGAGATGTGCCCCCCCAGTGCAGATGCAGATCGCTAGGTATTTATGGAGCATTGCGGGATGGGTGGAGGGAGGGCACCTGGGACTCGGGAAGGGGAGTAGAGAGACCGGGTCCGGGAAGGCTTCCGGGCTGGGAGTCTAGGCTGGTGGTGGGTCTTAGGTTTAGGGGCTGACACTCTCCGTCTTCCAACATCTCAACTCCGTGGGGCCTACTGTGTGAGGCCCTGGCGGACCGTTTGGGGTAAGGTCCGTGGCCTTCGATCTCCCCGCAGTCGCCCCCAAGGGGTTGGCTGCGGGGTCCGGGGTCGGTGGGCTGTCAGGGGGCCGCTGCCGGGGTCGCCGTGTATGTTCTGTGAACACAAATAAACTTGATTTACTGTCAGCAGTCTTTGGCGTTTGTCTTTGCGAGCGGCAACTCCCCATTCCCTCCTAGCCTTTAGGCGCTAAGGCCCCGCCGGAGGGACTAGCGGCCAAAAGTCCCAGGCGGCGCTCCGCCCCCTCCTCCCGCCCCAGCATCCGGTCGCCGGATGCAGTAGTCGGTTGCCCAGGCTGCGGTTTTCCCAGTTAGCGCGGGACTAATCCGAGATGAGGCAACCCCCCCTTCTCCCCACAGGGGTGCCGGACGCTGCTACCCATGGAGGTCATGTCCCGAGTCCCGGGGAGGAGCCCGGGCTGGTCTTCCGGCTCGGGAAGGGAGGCGGTGTACTGCGGGGACGCTGGGAGGCCACCCGGGGCTCGCAGGGCAGCCCAAGCCGTGCGCACACCGCGGACTCGAGCGGAGCCTGCCGGGAAAGGGGCGGGCCGAGGTGGGGTTGGTCCCGGCTGCGTGGGGCGGGATCGCTTCTGCCGCAGCAGCAGGGTGCGGCCGCCTGGGGGGCGCAGGCCCAGCTTGTGGCCAGACCAGCGCGCTCACCTACCCTGCGTGGCTCTCCTGCGCCCCCGCGCGCCCCCGTCCCTCCCAGGATCCCGGCCCGCGTGCGGGGAGGTGAGTGGGGACGGGAGATAAGGGTGTGGGGCTGCGGAGGAGGTCTGAAAACGGTCTGAGAAGCTCTATTCGCCGAAATGCTGTATCTGATAGAGGGAAACCGTCAGCACTGAAGGCGGGGACGCGGCGAGGGAGGGAGTGGCCGTCAGCAGGTCAGAGAGGTGTCGTTGGGGATCTGCGTGATTGCACAAGGAAAAGCTTTAGCGGGTCTGTAGGTGCGGAAAGAATAGAGCTGTGGTGGGTGCAGCCCCGGTGTGATGACAAGGGAAGGGAAAGGCGCTCTCTCACCCATCTGCAAAGACTCTCTCTCCCTCTTCTCCAGTTCCACCCTGAATCATGTTTTTCACCTGTGGCCCAAATGAGGCCATGGTGGTCTCGGGTAAGTACTGTTCTTTCCCCGGCCAGGGGCTCCCGAACCCCCTGCTAGGCTGGCCTCTGCCCCTTCTCTCTCCTGTTTAGCTCCCAGCGCCAAGCCTCGTGCACCCTGATGCCCACATACCACCCATTTGTGATTCCCAGCCACTGCCCTTCCAAGGCTCAGGCTGCCTCCCCACCAGCTCCCAGAATCCCTCTCATGGGTTGTTCCTGCCCCCACTTTCTTAGCCCTTTAGCCCCAGCTCACACTTGGCCACCACCACCATTCACTGCTCCTGGCCTTGCAGGTTTCTGCCGAAGTCCCCCAGTCATGGTGGCTGGAGGTCGTGTCTTTGTCCTGCCCTGCATCCAGCAAATCCAGAGGTAGGTGAGAAGAAAACCAGGAAAACAGAACCTCAGTTTTCTCTCTTTTCTCCTTTTCTTACTGTCTGCACCTTCTTTTTCCCCTAGGATCTCCCTCAACACACTGACCCTCAATGTCAAGAGTGAAAAGGTTTATACTCGCCACGGGGTCCCCATCTCAGTCACTGGCATTGCCCAGGTGAGGCTTTCAGAGCCTTTCCCCCGAAATCCACTTCCCCACCATCTTCTCTCTCTCCCCAGACATTGAGAGTTATCTGTCCATGGCCTTCCCAGCCCTTGCCTACAGAGACATCTCTCTGCTAATCTCACCTTCTCTAGGCACCCCCAAGTTACTTAACCCCTCCTCCCTTCTCTCCCTGAGCTGGAAGATGCTTCTCTTAGAGGGCTTCCTCTTCTCTCCCTGCTGCATCCCTGACTTCATGAGGAGTACCACAACTCCCTCACTCATTCTGGCTACAGGTGAAAATTCAGGGGCAGAACAAGGAGATGTTGGCAGCTGCCTGTCAGATGTTCCTGGGGAAGACGGAGGCTGAGATTGCCCACATTGCACTGGAGACGCTGGAGGGCCACCAGAGGGCAATCATGGCCCACATGACTGTGGAGGTGGGCCTGGGGGCAGGGAAAGATCTGGAAAGGATGCTTGAAAGAATGGGGCCTAAGGTCCAGGAGAGTCTATGGGGAACAGTAGCCAGAGGGTCTGAGCACTTAAAGCTCCTTCCTCATACCATCCTCTTATCCTAGGAGATCTACAAGGACAGGCAGAAATTCTCAGAGCAAGTTTTCAAAGTGGCCTCCTCAGACCTGGTCAACATGGGCATCAGCGTGGTTAGCTACACTCTGAAGGACATTCATGATGACCAGGTAAATCTAGGCAGTCAACCTACCCTGCTTCCCTGCTCCCATCTCATTTACCCTCCCAGGGACTTTGGTTTCTGCTTCTCTCCTACAGGATTATTTGCACTCCTTGGGGAAGGCTCGAACAGCTCAGGTCCAGAAAGATGCTCGAATTGGGGAAGCAGAGGCCAAGAGAGATGCTGGGATCCGGGTGAGAGACATGGGTGTTGCTTGGACTCCACGGGCTTGTTGGGCATCTGATAGGAGAGGAGGTGATGGAGGCAGCACAACCAAACGGGCTGATAGAGGTGGATGGGCAGCAGAAATAGGAGAGGCAAGGGTAGGGGGGAGTAGGCTCTCACCTTTGTCACCTTCATCTCCTATGTGGACTTTTGCCGTCTGTTCTCTGCCTGGACAGGAGGCCAAGGCCAAGCAGGAAAAGGTGTCTGCTCAGTACCTCAGTGAGATCGAGATGGCCAAGGCGCAGAGGGACTATGAGCTGAAGAAGGCTGCCTATGACATCGAGGTCAACACCCGCCGGGCCCAGGCGGACCTGGCTTATCAGCTGCAGGTCAGAGCCACCACACAGGGCACATGGCTAGGCTGGATTTTCCCTTTCCCCCTCCCTCTTAGGCCCTTCATCTCAGACCACCATTATTTTTCATATTCATTCTATTTCATGTTCTCTCATTTTCTCTTTCTGTTTCTGACCCAACACTCCCAAATGGGGAGAGATTTTAAAAACTTAAAAATGCTTCAGCTGGAAAAAAAAAGAAAGGGCTCAGAAAGGGATATGATCGATAGTGTAGATCCCATGTTTGGGGCAGGTTGTGCCCTACACAAGGGCATCTGGCTGGGAGGGTGAAGCAGAACTGAAATCCAGCCTGTGCTCCACTCACCAAGCTGTGCATCCTGGCATGAGTCTGCATCCACCCAGAGGAAATGATGCCTTTTCTGGTTTGCACAAAGGTATTCCCTGGGCTAGCAGCAGCCCTGATGACTAAAAAAGGCTAAGAGGAAGCAAAACATGGATGTGTGCATTGACTCCTTCCGAGTGAGATGTGCAGTATCCTTGGTATTGCCAGAAGGTACTTTGAGACCATTACTCAAAGAGTAGTCATGTTATGAAATTAGTTTCTGCTAAGAGTTAGTTAGTAAACACTGAAAACCTAATGAGGAGCAAAACAGCCTTCATTATAGTGTTAAATTCCTGGGTGCCTTGCTGAGTGAGTGAGTGAGTGAGGGAGTGTGGCAAGGTGCCTCACTGCTTAAAGTGTGGTCTGCCTGGAGCACCATTGGTATCACCAGAGAGCTTGTGAGAAATTCGGTCTCAGGCCCAGCCTAGTCCTCCTGAATCAGAATCTGCATTTTAACAAAATCTCTATGTGATTCATGTGTGCCTTGGGATTTGAGAAGTATTGACTTACTCACTGCTTGCTGTGAGACTCTGAAGTCCTGAATTTTCTGCACGTAGCTTTCCTTGTCTGCAAAATCAAGGGACTGGGCTGTTTGGAGGTCTGTTCAGTTGGTATCAGTGACTCACTATGTGCCAGACGATGTACTGGAGGGGAGGATTAGGAATAAATGACGCAGAAAGGGTTCTGCTGTCCTGGAGCTTACTGTATAGCACAGCTATAAAGCAAGTAAATAACCATTACAGGCTGTAATTATTGTGTTTAAGTGCAATGAGAGAAATAACAGGGTGATATGAATAACAGTGGGGTGGGGGCAGGGGGGCTTGTATTAGATTTGGGGGTGGTAGGAGAAAGCTTCTGTGAGAAAGTGATATCTGAGATGAAACCTGAAGATGAGAAGGAGCCAACGATATGTAAAGAGTTGTGGATCAAAGCTAGTGCTGGCCAAAAGAACTTTCTGCAGTGATGGAAATGTTCTATATCTGTGCTGTGAAGTTAGCACTTGGAATGTACTAATGTAACTGAGAACTGCATTTTAAAATTTAGTTAGGTCTAATTAATTTATATAGCTATGTGTGACTAATGGCTAAGTAGAGGAACCAGCAAGTGCAAAGGCCCTGAGGTAGTAAAGAGCTTGATACGTTCTAGGAACAGAGGGGAGGTTTCTGATCTGGTGTGATCATTGTGCTGTTAGTGAGGAGAGGTAGGAGGATCAAATCATCAGGGTTTGGTTGGCCATCATGGAAACTTAGGAAAGAATTTAAAGCATAATAGGAAGCTGTTGGAGAATTTTAAGCAGGGAGGTGCCATGGTCTACTTTATATTTTTACAAAGATCAGTCTGACTGCCCTGGAGAAAATGGATTGTGAAAGGAGAAGAGAGGAAGCAGAGAGGTCAGCTGGAAGCTTTTTTGTAGATGATGGATTGAATAAATGGAGCTAATTGTACTCCCTCTTAAAACTTCGCTAAAACCACATGGAGCAATTAAAAAAATAAGTCAAACATAAAGATGGAGAGAATAGGAGCAGATGCCATAGCATCATCAATTTGGAAGGAGAAAACAAGGGTAATTAAGTGAGCGGGTCAGAGACAGCCAAACTCTAAGCCTGCAGAGGGGAGAAACATGCAGGGAGGAAAACGATGAAATGCTCTGAGGCTCAGGAGCTGGCAGCACCAGGTGCCTCTGGAACCCTGGTGAAATAAGCAGGAACAAGTGAAAAGTGACTTCTCAGATCCCCTCTCTGGCTTAGGGTCCCTCTCCTGCCCCGCTGTCATGCTGAAGAGTATAAACCAGCAGATGTGACGTGGGGCCAGCCAGTAACAGAGGTATGAAGTGACCCTATATCTACTGAAAACTAAATGCTGACAGCCTCCTCTATCCCTCACCCTACTCAGCTCCCAGACCCTCCATTCTCCAAAGAGATCAGAAGACTGTTGTGGGAGACACGATCAATCCAAAATGAAAAACCTAAAGATTCTGCATCAGGGTGTCCTCCAGGAAATGTCCTGCCCAGGTCACCCTAGAGTCAAAGTCAACAAGCCCCACCACAACCCCAGACCTCCCTTTTAGTGTTTTAGACCTCCTTGACTTGAGCAGACAACCGAGGATCACCTGATACATATGGAATCCTCCCAACATGGAAGTCTGAGACCAAACACAAACAGTAAAGTGATTTGAAGGGTACATACTATATATATAGAGAAGGAAGCTTAAATAAGTAAAATCCCATTATTATCCTAGTGAGGTGAAGAAGAGTTCACATCCAGGAAATCAGAACATGGAACTGAATACAAAAGGAGATCGTAGCAAATAAGATGTCAGAAATGGAAAATAAAAACTTGCATTGGAAAAGAAATTCTAATTTCCCAGAAAAGAGAACAAAAAGACAGATGGAAAACTTACAGAGAAAAGAATATTAGAAGCAGTCCAGGAGATCTAACGGAATAATAATAATAAAAAAAAAGATGGGAGGTGATCACCAGTGAAACAATTTTTAAAAATTGTTGTTCTGAAGGCCATCCAAGTTTCTAGATTGAAATGCCCACCAGTGCCCAATACAGTCAATGAAAAAGCTCTATATTGAAATAGATCCTTGTGAAAGTTCAGAATACTGAGGATGAAGAGAAAATATAAAATATAAAAAGAGAAAGCATAGATGTGAAACCAAGGATTAAGCATCAAATGACTTTAGACTTCTCAAGAAGTTAGAAAATCATGGAAGCTCCAAGACCTTCAAAATTCTGATGGAAAATCAGTTCCATCACAGCAGCCTATACCCAGCTTCATTGTCATTCAAGTAGGAGGGTAGAATAAAGATCTGAGAAAAACAAGAACTCAAAAAATGTATTGTCCACATATTCTAAGGAAGCTACTGGAGGTTGAGCTTCACCAAACTGAGCCTAAACCCCCCCCCCCAAAAAAGATGGGTCACAGAAATAGGAGACCCAGCACAGGAGCGAGGCAGAGGGATCCCCAAGATCAAGGGAGAGGATCATAGCACCACGATGGCTGCACACCGGTGTAGAAGGCAACTATTCCAGTTGGTAACAGGTTTGAAGATTTTGGGTCTAGGATAGTGCCGGGTACCATTTCCCAGAGTCATCCTTCCCCCAGAGTGGACAGATGGGCTGGTGGGAGTCAGGGGAAACATCACTTGCATTGACAGGGGTGATGGTGCATGGCTAAGCCTGAGAAATGAGACAGAAAAGATAGGTTTAGAATCCAGATGACCTTTTTTATTTTCACATGGGCAGACTCTGGGAATCGAGCCTGGGTCTCCTGCTTGGCAGGCAAGATTTCTTGCCACTGAGCCACCATTGTACTGCCCAGATCCAAATCACCTTTTAAAATCATAAGTCAGCTCACATCATTTCCCTGCTTGGAACTTTCTGATGACCTCTCATGGCTCTGCAAAGAATTTGAAGTTTTTGTGACCTCCTGGACCTGCTTGTTTCTCCAGCCTGCTCTTGCCTGGCTTGTCCTCATCATTGTCACCTCCCCAGAGAGACGTCCTGTCCACCTCGCCTTGAACAGCCCTTCCCTCCTCTTCCAATCCCTACCGCAATCACTTTCCTTCCCAATTTTCTGGTTTATTTTCTATATGGAACTTACTGCTCTCTGAAATGATCACATTTATGTATTTAATACTTTTATTTGTTGTTCATCTCTCTGAGAACAAAGAACTTTGCTGTCATGTTCACTGTTTATCTCTAGCACTAAGGACAGAACCTGGCCATAAATAAATATTTTTTAATGCAAAAAAAAAAAGATGTGTCCCTCACCCGATGCCCCTCCTCACCAGCATCTTGGCAAGAGCCTTCTGATTCCTGTATGCTACAAGGAATAGTGTATAAAATCTCCCTATGTAAGAGAAATTCTCTATATATACATCCTCGTAGCCGCTTAGAGTATCCCTGGAAGGATGCACAAACACGGGTCTCAGCGTTTGCTTCTGGTGGCCTGGGGAAAGAGGTGTGAGGAAGCCTTTTTGCTATTTACCTTTTCCTTTTGCATTTATACCATATGCAAAAGATGTAAATGAAGAAAATACATGCCTTGGGGGGGAAAAAGTTAGTGAAGTCAGTAGAGGCTGTTGTTGTACTCAGGGCTAGTGATGAAGGCAACTTGGACTAAGGTTGTGACAGTGGAGATGGGGAGAAGTGAATGCATTTGAGCGAGACTGTGGAGGGAGGAGATGGATAGGTTGTGGTCAGTCCCTCAAGGTGCTTAGACTCTAAAGGGAGAGACGTGTGGAGACAGTGTAATATGGGAGCTCACCAGGGAGACCCCTTACCTGGCCTGGGGGAGAACAGGGACCAGTCTCAGTCCCTTCCAGCTCTGATGCTGAGGGTGCCTGGCAAACAGCCCTCTTTGATATAGACCCTGGGAAGTATCATCCGGCCACCTTCCCTTCCCCACCCCCCACCCCCATTCCCCCACCCTGGCCACTGGACTGGTGGTGAGCAATCTTCATAAACCTGCTCCTATTTCTATATCCCAACTTGGAGCTCTCGCCTAGGCCTTTCCCTCAGGTACCTGCCTACTTGCTCTTCTGCTCTCACGCTGAGTGCCCCTCCCATCCAGGTGGCCAAGACTAAGCAGCAGATCGAGGAGCAGCGGGTTCAGGTGCAAGTGGTGGAGCGGGCCCAGCAGGTGGCAGTGCAGGAGCAGGAGATCGCCCGCCGGGAGAAGGAACTGGAGGCCCGCGTGCGGAAGCCCGCCGAAGCTGAGCGCTACCGGCTGGAGCGCCTAGCCGAGGCAGAGAAGTAAGCACCCCTTTCCCTGACCCCACCCCTGGCTCCTTCACCACCTGGGCACCCCCATTTGAAAAGCTGAGGCCTTCACCTGGATTCCTCTGGAACTGAGCTTACAAGACCCCCTGTGACCTATCCCTAGACCTTTCTCCTGGGATCCAGACTCCTTCCTCCCTCCACTTTCCTTCTCTCCCTAGGTCCCAGATGATTATGCAGGCGGAGGCAGAAGCAGAATCTGTGCGGGTGAGTTGGAAGGTGGCCCTTGCTGGCTTAGGGACAGAGTGAGATTGCTGCATAAGCTAGAGTTTCTTGTCCTTAACCAGTACCAATACCACAGGAGGTATCCCCTACCCTCCACAGATGCGTGGGGAAGCTGAGGCCTTTGCCATCGGGGCCCGAGCCCGGGCAGAGGCCGAACAGATGGCCAAGAAAGCAGAAGCGTTCCAGCTGTACCAAGAGGCCGCTCAGCTGGACATGCTGCTGGAGAAGCTGCCCCAGGTGTGGGGGTCATGTGGGCACCGGAAGGGGAGGAACCAAAACTGGGGACTGGGCTAGGGTGAAATGAGGGGCTTGGGGAGAATCAGCCAAGAATCATAAACGGGGTGGGAATTTTATGCCAATGACTAAAGTGAGGAAAGATGATCAATAGGAAAAGGGTCTTAAAACCCAGGCTAAGGAGTGTGGCAAGGGGCATGGTCAGATCACGGGGATGAACAGGCATCCTCCCTACCAGGTGGCAGAGGAGATCAGTGGTCCCTTGACCTCAGCCAACAAGATCACACTGGTGTCCAGTGGGAGTGGAACTGTGGGAGCAGCCAAAGTGACTGGAGAAGTACTGGACATCCTAAGCCGCCTGCCAGAAAATGTGGAGAGACTCACAGGTGTCAGCATTTCCCAGGTGAGGGGACTGGTCTCTGGGGACAGTGGAACAGAATTGCCAGGTTCCTGTTTCATGTGGCTTAGCGGGCCCAGCACTGGCCCAGCACCCAGGAGACCTGGCATCACTGATATATATGAAGCATCTTCTGTGTGCCAGACGCAGGGCTGAGCTTCTACATAGATGGTTTAATTTTTTTCCCCCCATCAAAACTACCCTTAGGGTATATAGTATTTTACAAAAGTAAAGAAACTGATATGACAGGCTAACTTACCCCAGGTCATACCCTAGCGAACCAAGCAGTTTCTGGAGCCTATGCTTGCCATCATCCCCAGCCCCCAGCCTGGGTAGAAGGAACTAATTGCAGCACTGTTGGGAATTAATCCCAAGGCACATCACTGCCCCTCCTGGTGCTTCAGTTTATTCGTCTGTAGATCGTGGTAGAGGGTCAGAGAATGGCCTCTGAAACCAGACTGTTTGGGTTAGATGCCTAGCTCCAGAGTATGCACTGTGACCTTGAAAAAAAAGGTACCTAACCTGTTTCCTCACCTTAAAATCAGGTAATAGTAACTACCCTGTTGAATTGCCAAAAGGATTAAAATATTTGCAAAGTGTTTAGAGTAATGATGGCACATAGTAAGAACTAAGTATGTGCTAAATATATGAAAGCATTGGACCTTATCAGTGACCCTCAAGCTGGGTTCCTTGAGGCCTCCTTGACTCCTGCAGTTGAAGATTGGGCTCTAAGGAGAGTCTAAGCAAGCTGGGCTCTCGACCCCTCCACTCTCTTCAATGATTTGCTATTTGTCATATGTGGATCCTCATGGCTTTGTTTAAGTAAAAGGAGTGGGGTGAGAGTACTGGGAAGAATTAAGACTCCAGGGCTTGTGTGTCCTCCCTGCAGCTTATTTGTATGAATGGGGCCTAAGAATACCTGGTTCCTGAGTGGCATACTCTGTTCTTCTTTGCCAGGTGAACCACAAGCCTTTGAGAGCAACCTGAACCCCAGCTCTCACTGGTGCCCATCCTCATTGCTCCAGGTGGCCTGAATGGTCCCCAGATTCATGTACCCCAGTGGCCTCCCTGGGCATGCCTTCATCATTGGCACCCCACTCCTCATATCTCCTTGCCAAATCACCCGTGCCTGGCTGTGGAGGGGGACAGCTGCTCCCTTTCCCTGCCCAACGCTGCCAACACTGCCCATCTGAGACCAGCGCCAGCCTGCTGATGATCCTTCCCCATCTCACCCAATTTCACTTCCTAATTAAATTAGACTGTCTCAGCCTGAGGACTAGAGTTCTTTCCTGATCAAGACTGAAGGGGGGGGGGGGGGTCTCTACTTGCTGAGTAAACTGCTGTTAATAAGTATGGATACTTTAAGAACAAATAACTCAAATAACTTAATAAAGCAGAACCAATATAAAATTGATGCTACAATGTAGCTTGCTCTCTTGCATTCCAGGAAGTTTTCTAGAATGGGAGAAAAGCAATGGCTTGTACACAGGTCAAGTTTCCCAAAATCTGGTTAGGAAAATATGCTGATGTGGGAAAAATGTTGAGAATTGCTGTGGTCCCTAGAATTATTAAAAAGAATGACTAGGGGAAAGCTTTGAGAACATTATTTTGTGCACTGAAAAGCAGGTGGCATTAGGTGGAACATACAGGATGTTTCAGAATGGGATCACGTAGAGGAGGGGAGGGCAGAGCACCCCCTGGTAGTCATCTTTGGCTCTTAGGTTGACAAGAGAAAACGAATTCATAGCCATAGGTGCCCATAAAAACCTGAAGGGATCGTGGAGGAGCTGCAGATTGGAAATGGTGCACTCACTAAAGCAGCTTCAGACTGTTGGGCTCCAATCTCAGCTTCTGATTCAGTAGGTCTGGGTGGGACAGAAATCCTCAGCCCGTTTCCTGGAGATGTTTTTACTGATTGTCTGGGAGCTACAAATGTAGTGTTTGATATTTATCTCAATTTCTATTTTTCATCTGTACATATACACTGAGCCTATGCCTACCCCAGCTACTGGTAGTTTTGGGTCCTAAGGATGGGGGAGGGGGAGGGTCAATAAGTATGGTGATTTTCTCACTGGTTTAGAAAGCAGTGTGCAAAGTTATACAAGTGAACCTGGGCCCCATGTCTCCACCCACAATCATTCCCTAAATGAGTACACGTCTTGCAACTTTTCTTTTTCAATTCCCGTTTATTTTTGGCTCTTGGGGCAATGTCATCTTTTCAATATGAAAAAAAGCAGCAAGTTCAACACAAAAAAAGAAATCTGAATTGTAGAATATGAAGAAAACTAAAGATGGACACGGGGGAAGGCAGTCTCAAAAAATGTTACAAAAAGATGGAGGGTGTCCTATCACCTCTTCCAGGAAATTGACTCAACCACTTAGGTGGTAGCAAGCACCTTTCCATGTCAGGGCTGCAATTCCTTTTTTGGGGTAAGAGAAGGTAGGGACAGCGGGGATAAGCCTTCTGGAGGATTAGGGATCAAGGTCAATCTCTTCCCTCTTGGTGGCCCACATAAAGGAAGGAATCCAGTGGCAGAGTAGGGCAGACCCTTTGTAAGGGCACTGAGAGCTTAGGATACAGCCTGGAAGGAAACTGAAAGTGGGGATAATACTGTTAATACCGTCCCTGCAGCTGACACAGGAAACGGGAAATACCTGGAAATCATGACGTAATCATTGAAGAACCTGGATTCCTGTCCTCAAAATTGCTCTAGAATGTAAAATCCCACCCTCTTTCCTTGTTCTAAATGGGATCCGCATTAGACCCAGCATTTTGGAGAAATGACTTAAGAGCAGAGAAAGTATCATTAACTAGACAGATGGGAGAAGTAGGTACCAGAAGAAAATACAGGGTTACCCAGAATGGCAGAAATCTAGGTTTCTCAGAGTGGAAAGAGAGAAGAGACATTCAACAAACAGCAAATTATTTATTGAGTGCCTACTATATGTCAGGCACTGTTCAAGAACCACCCCCCTGCAAAAGGGAAAAAAAAAGAAAAAAAAAAAACCAGGCAGAAAATGCAAATTCTGAGGGAGAGGAAAGGGGCAGCAGACAAGGAAGAAGGCTGAAGAAACTAAGCCTGAGGTGATGGGGTTCTGCCTTATGCCTCTTCTTCGGCCTCTTCACCGAAATCCTCTTCCTCTTCTGCGGTGGCATCCTGGTACTGCTGGTACTCGGAGACGAGGTCGTTCATGTTGCTCTCAGCCTCGGTGAACTCCATCTCGTCCATGCCCTCACCTGTGTACCAGTGGAGGAAGGCCTTTCGGCGGAACATGGCAGTGAACTGCTCCGAGATGCGCTTGAAGAGCTCCTGGATGGCAGTGCTATTGCCAATGAAGGTGACTGCCATCTTGAGGCCACGGGGTGGGATATCGCAGACAGCCGTCTTGACATTGTTGGGGATCCATTCCACAAAGTAGCTGCTATTCTTGTTCTGCACATTGAGCATCTGCTCATCCACCTCCTTCATGGACATCCGCCCGCGGAAGACAGCAGCCACAGTGAGGTACCGGCCATGGCGGGGGTCACAGGCAGCCATCATGTTCTTGGCGTCGAAGACCTGCTGGGTGAGTTCGGGCACAGTGAGAGCCCGGTACTGCTGGCTGCCACGGCTGGTCAGAGGGGCAAAGCCAGGCATGAAAAAGTGGAGACGGGGGAAGGGCACCATATTGACTGCCAGCTTACGGAGGTCAGCATTGAGCTGGCCAGGGAAGCGAAGGCAAGTGGTGACACCGCTCATGGTGGCTGAGACGAGGTGGTTCAGGTCTCCATAGGTTGGTGTGGTCAGCTTGAGGGTGCGGAAGCAGATGTCGTAGAGGGCTTCGTTGTCAATGCAGTAGGTCTCATCTGTGTTCTCTACCAACTGGTGGACCGAGAGGGTGGCATTGTAGGGCTCAACCACTGTGTCAGACACTTTGGGTGAGGGAACCACGCTGAAGGTGTTCATGATACGGTCAGGATACTCTTCACGGATCTTGCTGATGAGCAAGGTGCCCATTCCAGAGCCTGTGCCCCCGCCCAGCGAGTGGGTCAGCTGGAAGCCTTGCAGGCAGTCACAGCTCTCGGCCTCCTTCCTCACCACATCCAGGACCGAATCGACCAGCTCGGCCCCCTCTGTATAGTGGCCCTTAGCCCAGTTGTTGCCTGCCCCAGACTGACCTGGAAAGGAGTTCAGAGGTAAGCTTAATTAAGAAGGTTTGGAAGCTATGTGACCATACATCTACCTTTTATCTTTTACAATAATTCCTTTAGATGTATTTCCTTTCTCCCTCAGCTGTAATGTATCCATCCTCATAATTTACTAGTTAGGGCAGTTACCACCACTACCCTCCTCCTTCAGATTTTATAACTCTCTAAAAACTCTCCACTACAACTACCTCCAAACCTTTTCTATTTTCACACACCTAAATAAATTGAATATGATGGTATCTACTAACAACTCACCAAAAACAAAGTTGTCTGGTCTGAAGATCTGGCCAAAAGGACCTGAGCGAACAGAGTCCATAGTCCCAGGTTCTAGATCCACCAAGATAGCACGAGGAACATACTTGCCACCTATAGGGGAGAAAGTACAGGAATGAGAATTGGCAGGTGGGGAAGATAAATAACATATTAGGGTTAGGAAAGAGCCTGAGACCTAGACTTGTGATTCCAAACCCTGCCACCAGGTGGCAGCAGAACTAAGCTTTGGTTCCAGGTGGGAGACGGGGAAGAAATCAAAATGAAAGGTCTCCAAAGGACGAGGATTCATCCAAAGGGGGTTCCTCGGGAATGGAGACATGAAGCAGGATAATATAGGACCCCAAGCCTTCGGGGCACCTTCTCTCACCTGTGGCTTCATTGTAGTACACGGAGATGCGATCCAGCTGCAGGTCGCTGTCCCCATGGTAGGTGCCGGTAGGGTCGATGCCGTGTTCATCGCTGATGACCTCCCAGAACTGCCGGTTAAGAATAATGAGCCCACAACCGCTCAGATCCCAACTATCACCTTCTTTCCCCTATTTTAATTCCAGTCGCGCCCATGGTAGGTGCTGTACGAGGGCCCGGCATCCCCTCAATCCCCCAGCCACACCCTTCCCCTAGACACCCACAGCCCCGGGGTAAGCTGCAGCTTCTGTGTTTTATTCAGCTCATTCACGGTTTGGGGAAAGTGATGTGGGACTGAGAGGACCCGGAGGTATCAGGCACCCGGGTGGGGGAAGAGAGAGGGAGCAGGCGGACCCGCCTAGGTAAGCCCCGCCCCCGCCGGGCCCCGCCCCTCCACGCAGCAAACAAAGGGCCGCTGGACGCAGAACTGCAGCTGCAGCCCAGGCCCCCAACTCGGCCTTCATGTGACTGCAGCGCACGCGCGGGTCTAGCCGCCGACAATGGGAGGCGTCGCGCGTGGGAGAGGCGGGGCCAAGGGCTTGAATTACGGGCGCGTGGGGCGGCGCCCGGCTGGGGCTCGCGCGCCCCCGCGGGCCAGCAGGACCGCATTGTCCTCGCGCGCCTAGGGCGCCCCGCCCCGCCGGGCCCGCCCTTCTGCTACAACGTAGCAGCGGCACTTCCTCCCGTCCCCTCCCCCGCTACACTGTAACCGCGCGCAAAAAAAAAAAAAAAAAAAAACCCTAGGCCTTGGAATTTTATTCCTTCGCTAAGTTTCTTTTTCTTGCTTTAAAGGAGGGTTGCCCCTCTCCCACTTAGTCTCCTACGGCTATTTTAAGCGGGCATGCTCCCTCCTTTTCTTCCACCCTCTCCCTATCTGTTCACTCCGTTAAAGGATCTCGTTAAGGAAAAATGAAATAAAATTGATCACGTACATTTTATCCTTTCATTCACTTAAAACTACAGGGACCGGAGCCGTGCGGGGGTCCCTTATCTTTTGTTAAGGGGGCCGGGCAGCAGTCCACATGGCGCATTGTACCCCACCCCACCCCCAGTTAGGCTAGACGCCCTCTGCAGCTGCCCGCCCAGCCTCGCCCCTTCCCCCTCGGGCTTCGCCCTAGGAACTCCCGCCAAGGGGGGGGGGGGGCGAGCGCGAGATGCACATGGGGCAGGCTCGCCTCGCTTTGTCTCGGGAGGTTTCCGCATCTCGCTCCCCAGTCCTCGGACCGTTAGGAGATCCTCTAAGTGCAATTTTACAACTCCTCGGTTTTCCCGCCCCCGAAACCCGAAGGGTCCTTTCCGAAAGTGAGCCTGCCAAGAAAAATAATCCCCCATTTTCCAAAGGCAAATTCTAGCCACAAATATGTATAAAACTTCCCCCCCCCCAGCTTAAGGATGGAGAGCACGAATATCCCACAATCATTCTTCATAATTTAAGGCTTTCCTTCTTCCTGCTCAAAAGAAATACAGTTAAAGAGATTTAAAATCCTTACCTTGGCACCGATCTGGTTGCCACACTGACCAGCCTGGATGTGCACGATTTCCCTCATGGTTAAAATTTATTTTAACTTTTTGCTCGCCTCAAAGTGTGTGCGGGGCAAGAGAATGATATGGAATCTTTCCCTCCGCGGGTCGCAAGCTGGCAGGATGGCTCGTGGCCCGGAGGCTGGAGCAGCAAGGTCCGAACGCGGCAGCAGGAAGGCTTTGAGAGGGAGAAAGAAGGAGGGGGGAGGGAGAGGGAGGGAAGGCGGGCAGGGCGGGGCGCGCGTGCGCGGCGGCTGGGAGGCGGGAGAACCGGCCCCGCGCGGCGGTCGGGAGACAAAGCCTCATCCACGCTGGCCCTGATTAGTTGATGGCAGTCATATACCAGCCGTCCATTGGTCTCGACTCGCAGTGGACGAGCGCGCTCCTCTCTGGGAGTTGTAGTCCTCTATTGTTGTCCACGCCGCAAAATGAGGTGACTAAAGGGTGGGTACCGGGTGATTTTTTTTGTGTTTCGTTTTCTTTTGTTCTTTTAATGAAAAATGATGACCTTGTGCAAGATCGCTTTCTTTACTCCTGAGTTTTTTTGCACAGAAAGGGAGTTTTCGAAGATACAGGAATTGGGAAGACTGAGATGCCAGGCGTTGGGAAGTGGGGTGGGCACGCCCAGAAAGCTCCCTGCTGCCTTAGCTCTTGAAAAGATAGGAATGCTTAGTTCAGCGAAAACTGGGGAGAAATGCGGCACCCTGCTCTGCTACCCGACGTCTGGTTCTTTGTTGACCAAACCTGAACTCCAGTAAACCACTGCGCCTCAGGAAGCAGTTGGGGATTGTCCTTCTCTTATTTATTCGCTTGAGAATTTTCGAATGATGTTTCGAAAGAGAAACAGTATTGCAGCAAGGACTTTCCAGGATAGAGATGTAGCTGCTGGAGGGTATGTTCAAAGAATAAGTTGAATGGTTTAGGCAAGTTGATGTCAGAGTACTGTGAAGCCAGAAGTTTCAGTCCAGTAGGGAATCTGGGCCTCATGTGGGCGTTGTAGACATCTTGGTTTTCTTGTCAAGCAAGGAACTATGGAGTTATATGTCTGATAGAAATAGCAGGGTCTTTCCAGCTTGCCTTTCTAGGTACTTTGATGAAGGCAATGTTTTTTCAGTTTGCTGCTTTCATTTGTAGCTAACTTCAAGAGCTACAAATGAAATGGGGAGAATGGGGGGATCGATTGGTAAGGAGAAATCGGATGGGATCCAACAATGCCACTCTGACCAAAAGGGAAAAGAAGTGTAACAAATAAGGTATCAGTGGCTGAGAGAGGTCGAGAGGCTACTCTGGAGGTCACTCTTAAGCTTCAGTTAGACATCGTTACCTATCATAACTTGCCAAACCCTAACCAAAATCATTCTTGCCAATCCTAAGAGTGCCCAGGGAAATATATAAGATTCTACCAAAGTTCCGTGCATTAGGGTTACCTACAACCTCCAGATGGGTCCCTGGACAAGATAAATCCTGAATGCAGAGGGGCCATCCTCTCCAGAACATCAACTGGTTCCATCCCCCATCCCATATTTTCAACAGCCCCCTCCAACGTGAAAAAGTTAGAATGGACATAGCCCAAATACCCCTAGAGAGTGGGAGAAAGCTCAAAGATGATGGTGTAGTTATACAGAGAAGGTAGGGTTTAACAAATGAGTATGATTGCTGAATCATTCATTACATTGATATTTATTTTCATCTCCAAGTGTCTTAGAGCAGCTAGAAGTAAAAACCTAAAATTGTGGAAGTGTGACCCATACCAACCTCTGAAAACTGTTCTACAACTAATTGTTGCCATTTGCTTTGAAATTTATTGCTTTTTTGTATATGTTATTTTTCACAAAAAAAGTTGATTGTGATTATAAAAGCACAGCTATATGATGATATTGTGAATGTGCGCTTTGGATGATTACATGGTATGAGAATATATAATATAAATAATCTTAAAAATTGGATGGGATGATGTCACAGTAGCTTGCCTTTTGTTCCCAAATATCCAGTCATTTGATAGATATTACGTGTTCATCAAACCAGAAGCTAGAGATACAAAAATGATTAAGAACTAGCGTCCTGTCTTCCAGGACCTCAGTTTGATGAGAGTTGGATAAACATAGTAACAATAGTGTGGGAAGCACTATAATAGAGATGTGATTTCAAGGTCGTCATTGTTAATTCACATTGGATTTAATACATTTCTCAAGTCACCTTCTAAATAATGGAATATCAAGTTGTGTAAGACCCTTCCTCATCTAGTCACTTTAGATAGAATATTTTATGTTCTATACCATGATCACAACGAAAGCCATTATTTTGTGGCAGTGGAAAGAGTTTAGAACTTAGAGGACTTGTTTCGAATTTATCTCTACCTTACATTAGCTTTAGGAACCTTGGCAAGTCGTTTAAACCGCAGAGCTTCAATTCCTACGTTTGTTAAAATCTAGTTCTGCCTCTTGTATTATGTGGTCAGAATTAAATGAGAACTAATGGGAAAAATAAATGCATTTCAAAGTGCTGCAATTCTTTTCATGTCAGCTTGAGATACTGAAATGATTTTATTATCCTCCCACTCGTTGAAAGGTGCGGACAGATCTCAGTAATCCTTTTAAGACGGTTAGCCCAGCAGTTCTCTCTGTTCGCCTAGGGATCTGTGCTTTAGGAAAATGACCTCAAAATCTCCGTCAGTGATGTATCCCCAAGAAGAAATGACATGACCTCTGCAGAACAAGACAAGTCAAAAGGAAATGAAATTCCATTGCTATGAGGAGTCCTCAAGCGCCACGCCTACGGCCTGTTCGCACTGCAGCCTGCAGCCACGACTGCAAGCCGCAACCCACTTCTCATGAGTCAGCGGACACCATGTCTGGGAGGACCGAGAAAGGACGCCCTGGCCGCACCAAACGCATTGAGCGATGGCTATCGTATAGCCCTTCTATCCTCCGCAAGCAGCGGGCGCCAAACTCTATGGTCACGGTTTGGAAATCTGCGCGGGAAGTGGGCAGTGAGCGGTGAAGCGGCGGTGGGTTGTCCCTTGGAACTGCCCAATCGAGGTGCGTAGTTGCCTGCGCGCAGAGCAACATCGGATTAGTGTCTCGCAGTGTCCTGCGAGAAGCTGCCCGGGCGGGGCGGGGTGGGGCATGCCGGGGGTGGAGTTTGGGCTGCTTCAGCGCGGGAGGCTCCCCCAATCAGCGTGCAGCCGAGCTGTGAAGACAGCCTCAGGAGCCAATCAGCGAATCGGCTCCTTCCCGGCGTCCGCGCTCGCGCCACCTGGATCGCGGCCGTTACTAGCGGCGCGCGCGACGACTCAAAGTAGGTGAGTTCTGGACGCCCAGTCCGCTGCTCCCCGGGTGCCATCTTGATTCTCCCGGAGGGCGGGAGGGGCGTGCCCTAGGGGCGCCTGGGCGGAGGCGACTCGGAAGTTTGCTTCTGGGATTGTCCTGCCCATCCGCACCTGACGCCCCGCCCCGAGCTTAGGTCCGAAGACGCAGGGAGACGTTGGATCCTGAGGGGACCCATTGGTGTAAGGTTCCAAGATGGTGGCCCTTGGGTTGGAGTCAAGGGTCGTGGGGGACCCGCTTAGTTGTTCACAGGGTCGGAGTTAACACTTTTTCCTACTTGTCACCAGTCAATGGTTTCTCTCTAGGGTGGCATCTTTTTAAGTGGATTCTACCCGTGTTATTTTGAGTTTACATCTCCTTCCATTTGTTCTTTTTTCGATAAGCTCGGCGATGTAACTCTAGGAGGGCAAGGTTAATGGCCCTGCCCACGAATGGGTGTTGAAGGCCCAAATGAAAGTAATAGTTCCAGTGTGATAAGAACTGTTAGGAGAGACACGAGTCCATTGATCCCTGTGGAACACACAGGATCCACCAGGCGTCCTGGAAAGGCTTTGCTGAGGAAATGACATTTAAACGGAATTTTGAAGAATAAGTGGGAGTTGAACAAGGAAACTAGGAGTGAAGGGCAAGGGCAAGCTGGGCTAAAGCAGGCAGGTGTAAGGAGATGCGGGGATAGTATGTTGAGAGATAGGGGAGAAGGCCCATTTGGCTGAACCATAGGCTGTTGGGGCAGGAAGGTTAGTGCATTGCTGGACATGAGGTTCAGCTAATTGAGGGTTTTACTAAAGAGTTTAGGTTTTTGTTTTGTCCTGGGATCATGGAAAGCCTTCAACGGGTATTGACAGAGGCGAGACATTATCTGGGTGATCTTGGACATGTTCTTTAACACATCTGTGTCACAGGTTCTTTTATCAGAAAAATGGGAGCTACCAGCTACCTTAAAGTGTTTTGTACAGGTTAAGTGAATCAGTCAGTGTGAATTAATTAAAACAGTGCTTTGCACAAAGCAAGCCTCTGTATGTCACCAGGTATTGTGATTCTTTGCAGTTTTCTCTGACCACACTATATGGCAAAGTGTAAAACACATGGACCTTGCAGCCAGAAGCACATTTATTCCTGTCCTTTCCATTTGCTGTGTTATCCTGAGCAAATGATTTAATATTTTTAGTCTTAGTTTCCAAAATGCCTTTCTCATATGGCCGTTAATGCCAGACATGTAACACAATGCCTGGGCCATAGTTAATGTTCAGCAAACGTTTGTTCCCTTTAAAATTATGTTTTTCAGGGTGGGCAAAGGTGGCATAGTGGCAGAGTTCTCACCTGCCATGCCAGAGACCCGTGTTGGCTTCCTGGTGCCTGCCCATACAAAAAAAAAGAAAAATTATGTTTTTCAAACTGAATTATGACCCAAGAGTAAATAGTGAAATCAGTGTAGTGGTTTGCAAATTAGCATTTAAAAAACAGAGAATTTAAAAAAAGAATGAAAAGATATCAGTGTATTGTAAATAGTAGGGTTTAGCATTATTTCTCAAAACCGTATTTTTATAAATAAGCACAAAGGTTTAAATATATCTGTACCAGGAGCCATATCATTTTCTACTTTATGTCATCATCAAAAATGTTTGAGAAATACTTCAAAAGACTATCGAGAGAATGAATGAGAGAAAAAGAAGCATCAGTTTCCACAACTATCCAGTTTTACCTCCAGTTATCAATTTCTTCTCTGATGTTGTGTGTGTATGAACTAATGGTGAGGACAATGATAATGTGTTTCTTTCCCAGGTCATGGAAGATACCCAGGTTATTGACTGGGAGGTTGACGAAGAGGAGGAGGAAGAGAGAGCCAGTGAATCCTTGGGTTATAGTTTGGAGCCCTTAGGGCGACTGCATATCTTCGGCAGTGCCCATGGACCAGAAAAAGGTCAGGGGATATTGGGTACTGAAGTGTTTGTATAAGTCGTTTACTTTTTTTGTGAGGAGGTATCTGGAGGGTTGCAGGAGGCTTATATATATTTCAAGGAGATTTGAAAAAAATTTTTTTATCAGAAATGGAAAAGATGCTATTTGAGTTTATTGTTCTAATCTAGTGCCCTAGACTCAGTGGGAGTGATTTTACTTTCGTAGGAGAAGATGGAGAGATTCAAATTAAAATTCAGGGTGGAGGGATATGGCTTATATATATATATATATATATACGCTGTACAGTGGGGGTCACATTTCATTCTTTTCCATTGAATATCCCAGTATCACAGCACTATTTTTGTTTGCTGTTTTTTTTTGTTTGTTTAAGTACATCGGCCAGAAATCAAACCTGGGTCTCCTGCATGGGAGGCAGAGGATTCTACCACTGAACTAACATGCACTCCCTTGGAGAGAGTATTGAATATGAATAATACATTGTGTATACTCTTCAGTGCCTAGATGTTCTAGAGCCTTTTGTTTTTCTAATGCAAGTGGGGGCCTTGAGTGAGTAGAGAAAAACGTAACAGCAACATTTTCCTAAGAAAAGACTCTGGCCTTGGAACCTATCTTCCTTTCTAATTCTTAGATTTCCCACTATATCTTGGGAAGAATGTGGTAGGCCGAAAGCCTGACTGCTCTGTGGCCCTGCCCTTTCCGTCCATCTCCAAACAACATGCAGTAATTGAAATCTTGGCTTTGGACAAGGCACCTCTCCTCCGTGATTGTGGGAGCCTCAATGGTACTCAAATCCTCAGGCCTCCTAAGGTTCTGAGCCCTGGGGTCAGTCATCGTCTGAGGGACCAGGAGCTGATTCTCTTTGCTGACCTGCCTTGCCAGTACCATCGCCTGGATGTCCCCCTGCCTTTTGTCTCCCGAGGTACCCTAACTGTTGAGGAGACACCCAGGGTACAGGCAGGAACTCAACCCCAGGGCCTTCTGTTGGCTGAGGACTCAGAGGAAGAAGTAGGTAAGTTTGTGGTGTTGGGAGGCTCGGTGAACAGAGGCAGATGGGGTATGTAAAATTGTCAGCTTGCTCCTTTCTATTCTTGACAGATTTTTCTGAAAGGTGTATAGTGAAAGAATCAAAGTCCACATCTTCTCCTTTGGCAACGGTAGTGCCGGAAAGGTGAGTGCCAAAGGGCCAGACACCTGTGTCTTCAAAAGGAGAAGGAACCAGGGACTGGAGAATTGAATCTCTAATCATGAGAGTGGGCAGGGGAACCATATGTATTCACTCAGCTTAATTTTTATTGATCACCTCTGGTGCCAGATGGAGTACTAATTGCTGGAGACAGAGAAAAAAATACTACCTCAGGTCTGTCATCAAGGAGCTTATGGTTGAATGGAGTATCCCTTCCTGGGAAATAGAGTCTACCAAATCTTTCTCTTCTTCTCTTCGTAGTGATGAAGAGAGTGCTTCCCCTGCCCAGGGTAGCGGTGGGCCACCTTTTGCCTTCAACTTGGAAAGTGACACAGATGAAGAAGGTGAGCAGCCAGCATCAGGGGAGGTCTCTTCAACTTCCAGAAGAAGTGCAACTGCAGAAGCTGATGGAGTTGCAGTTGAACTCCACCTCAAAAAGAATCAGCCTTCAGCAAAGGAGGTGGACAATGAAAGAAAAGTAGAGAGTGATACAGGGAAATCAGATATGGAGGAGGACAGTGACACAGATGTGGATGATGACAGTAAGCTTACAGAAAAGCCAGCTGATGTCCACTTGGAAAGGGGCCAGTCTTCTCCCTTCATTGACAGTGATACAGATGTGGAAGAAGAGGGGATTCCTGCAACCCTAGCTGTGGTTCCTGTGAAGAAGAGGCAAATCTTCCATGGAGTTAGCACAAAGAGTCCTGGGGTGCATCTGCAAGAGAGCCAGGCTGGTAGTGATGCAGATGTGGAGAAGGGTGAGGCCCCACCACCTTTGGAGAGAAGCCAACCCTCCATAGTGCTCAACAGCGACACAGATGATGAGGACGAAATCTCAGCAGCACTTGCTTTGTCACTTCTCAAAGAGAGCCGAACTATTACAGGAAACAAAGATGTTGATGTCGAAGAGGACAGGGCCCAATCTATGGTCCTTCCAGAACAAAGCCTAACCTCTGCTGGGAGAGACAGTGACATAGATATGGAAGAGGAAGAGCTCCAAGTGGAAAAGAGACAGTCTCTCCCCAAGTGCCACACAAACAAGGATGGAGCTCTTGTTTTAGCACTTTCAGAAAAAAGCCAGCCTCTCCCTGGGGATAGTGATGTGAATGTTGTAGAAGATAAGGACTTATTTGGGACCCACTTGGAGAGAAGCCAAACTTCCACCATGGTGAACATTAACACTGAAGTGGAGGAGGAAGTCCCGTCAGGGCCAGCTTTTACACATCTGGAGAAGCATAAGGTTCCTGAGGAGAGAACAAATAAAACAGATAAGGAAGCAGAGGGGAATCCAGCAAAGGTGCCTGTGGTACATCTAGAGGAAGCCCAGCTTCCTCCAGACTGTGAAATGGATGCAGAGGAGGGCATGTCCTTAACAACCTCAGCAATGGCAGATGTAAGAAAGAGCCAGCTTCCGGCAGAAAGGGATGCTGGGACAGAGTGGGCTGCAGCTGTTCTCAAGCGGGAGAGAGCACTTGAGGCGGGCGCCCAGGGTGGGTCACCTGTGACACAAGTGGAACAGGACCTTCTCCCTGTCTCAAGGGAGAACTTAACACATTTGGTGGTGGGAACAGGCACTCCCGGGGAACCCACCCAGCCACATAGAGAGGGAGCCCAGACCCCCACAGAAAGGGAGAGAGAACCACATGTGCATGGGATCAAGGATTCTGAAGACAGTCATGATGGTAAGTAATGGCCTTTCTTCCTCTCTTGACCCCTAATAAAAGAACAGTTGTAGGGGTTGGAAGAGAATAGTACAGATGAACTAAGAAGTTAGAATCAGTATGATTTTCTATTATGCTGTATTTCTTCCCCACCAGATTCTGAAGATCTGGACCTACAAGCTACCCAGTGCTTTGTGGCGAGAGAGAATCAGAGCTTGGAAGGTAAGAAAATTTGTGTTGGTTGTGTATTGGTGCCAGTGGAAGCTGGGAGGCTCACCTGCTGGTTCTTAAAGGGAGTGAAGGCTAGAGTGGGGAGGGCAGGAGAATGGAGATAGAACCCTGGGATTCTATGGAGGAACTGTGCTTAAGCCATCTTTTCTTGTGTAGCAGTCCAAAACATGGAGGATGAACCCACCCAGGCCTTCCTGTTTACTCTACCCCAAGAGGCTGGCCCTTCCTGTTGCAGCTTCCATACCTCCGGTATTTGTGTCCTCAACTTTGCGTCCATTCTTATTATCTCCCTCTACATATTTATTTCATATTCTTTGACTATTTTGTTGATGTTTCTCTATCTCATTAGGAAAACAGTGCCATACTGAGTAAGACCCAAAAACCAACTAGTCTAGCATGCTACTTTTTCTTTTTTTTTAACATGGGCAGGTACCAGAAACGAACCCAGGTCTCCGGCATGGCGGGTGAGAATTCTGCCACTGAGCCACCATCGCACCACCCTAGCATGCTATTTTAAGGGACTCCTAAGGGAAATTTTTTTTTTAACTTTTTTTTATTGTGTGATATATATACAAAGCAAAGAAAGGAAAAAGCAATAGTTTTCAAAGCACTCTTCCACAAGTAGTTACAAGACAGTTACTTTTTATATGCAGGTATGGTCTTACTCTTTGAAACTAACATTAAATGTTAGAGCTATTATGTTTATTCCCAGCTTTCCTTTAATAACCCATTTAGATTTATCATTCATGAATTTATCTTAATCCTTTTCAGTGTATTGTCTTTAAATCTATATGTATCTCATTTTCCTTCTTTCTCTTACTCTGTGCGACTCCTTACTTCCAGGTGTCCTGGATGAGCCATGGGAGGTCTTGGCTACACAGCCATTCTGTCTAAGAGAGGCAGAGGCCTCTGAAACCCAGCACACTGCTACCTGCTCTGAGGCCCGAGGAACCTGCCACTCTCTACCCAGGACAACTCTACAAGACCAACAGCCAGAGAGTCCAGTTCACACAGAGCCACTGGGGATTCGAATCAGAGGGATGCATACCATGGAGAAAGATATGGGTACACCAAGAATAAAAGCAGAGAGGGTGACCTCTGAGAGAGAGCCACTGGAGAGGGAAACCAAGAAACTGCCACCAGGAGAGAGAGAAGATGTGCTAGGAGAGGGAGAATTAACCAGGAGGATACAGGAAAGAGAACAAAAACAGCTCTTAGTTAGAGACCCTCAGAGACAGGAGTCGGATAAAAACATGAAAAATGCAAATACTGAAAAGGACATGGAGAGTTTGAAGGTAGAAGTTGATACATCCAAGGAAATAGAGGAGAAAGAAATAGAGGAGCAGACCCTTAGAAGAGAAATATTTGAGAGAGAAGCAGAGAGACCAGCAACAGAGAGAGTGAGTGAGCCAGCTGGGTTAGAAGTAAAGATACCCAAAGTGATACTGGAGAAAGGTACACAGAGAGAGGAAGATGGAGGGAGCCAGGACCAGAAAGGGCAGGCCTTCTTTCCAAAGGCAGAGCCTGGGGTCGGAGCCGGAGCTCTTCAGGAACTGGCTTCAGCCCCAGTAACTTCTGGGAGCCAGTCAGGTAGAGGAAGGGTAGTTCCACTAAGCACCAGGAGGCAGCAAAGAGGTAAGCGAGAGCCAAAGGGAACCCAAAGTGTACATGCCCCCCATTGTTAATCAGTTCCTAATCACCTGCATAGAACTGAGCCACCCCTGTCTTTGCTTCCTATCTAGGCCACGCAAATTACAAGATGCCACCAGCTGAGAAGACTTCTAGGGTGAGAGCTGTTTTCAGTTTTCTTCTGTTTCCACCACTGCTTAGTTTACTTTTCTCCCTTTACCCTTGGTATCCATTGTTTTCCATGATACCTGTTTCCCAAGTTTTATCACCCTCTACCTGACTCAGAAAGGAAGCCCTTTTCTACTTTTTAAATTTGTATTGTGGTAACAGAAGTACACATAATGTTTACCATTTTAACCACTTTCAAGTATACAATTCAGTAGTGTTAATTACATTCAAAATGTTGTGCTACCATCACCACTATCTGTTACCAACCTTTCTATCAACTCCAACAGAAAGTTCATATCCATTAAGCATTAGCTCCCTATTCCCTACCCCCATCTCTCGCCCTGGTACTCTATAATTTACCTTTTGTCTCTATAAATCTACTTACTCTACTTACTCATACAAATGAGACCATACAATAGTTGTCCTGTGTCTGGGTCATTTCACTCAACTCATTGTCTTCAAGGTTCACTTATGTTGTTGCATGGGTCAGAACTCTACCCCCTTTCATGGCTGAACAATATTTCATGGCATATATATACCCTATTCTGTTTATCTGTTCATCCATTACAAACACCTCAGCTGCCATCACTCCCCAGCCACTTTGAACAATGCTGCTACACTATCTGTACACAGATATCCATCCAAGTCCCTGTCTTCAGTTCCTTTGGGTATCCAGCTAGAATTGGGACCCCTAGGTCGTATGATAACTCCACACCCAACTTTTTGAGGAACGATGGTGGCCACCATTCTCAAGCAGTAGCCATACTGCTACACATCCCCGTTAGCCATACGACAGGGCTCCCATCTCTCCACATCCTCACCAATGCTTGTTATTCTCTATTTTTCCAACAATAACCATCTTAGCTAGTGTGAAGTGGTACCCTATCATAGCCTGATTCACATCTCCCAAATGGCCAGTGATGTTAAGCATTTTTCATGTGTTCATTGGCCACTTGTCCATTTCCTTGGAGAAATGTCCACTCAGTTCTTTGGCCCATCTTTTAATTGAGTTGTCTATTTGTTATTGAGTTGTGGGAGGTTTTTTTTTTTTTAATATATTCTGGATATTAATCCCTTACTGAACTGAATATGTAGTTTCCAAATATTTTCTCTCCTATAGGTTGTCTTTTCACTTTGTTGTTAATGGCCTTTGATGTACAAAAGTTTTAAATTTTGATGAAGTCCAGTTTACCTATTTTTTTTCCTTTTGATGGTCCTGCTTTTGCTATAAAATATAAGAAACCAATGCTTAATATAAGGTCCTGTAGATGTTTCTGTATGTTTTATTCTAAAAGTGTTGTAGCTTTAGTTCTTATGTTTAAGTTTCTGATCCATCTTGACTTAATTTTTGTATGTGATATGAGGGTAGGGGTCCACTTTTAGTCTTTTGCATAATGCTATCCAGTTCTCTCAGCACCATTTGTTAAAGAGGTTATTCTTTCCCCATTGAGTGGACTTGACACCCTTGTCAAAAATAATTGATCATAGATGTGAGGGTTTAATACTGAATTCTTAATTCAATTCCATTGGTCTGTATGTTTGTTTTTGTGCCATGACATGATTTTTTATTATTTTTGCTTTGTAATATATTTTAAAATCTGAAAGTGTGATTCCTCCAACTTTGTTCTTTTTCAAGATGGTTTTAGCTATTCGGGGCCTCTTATCCTTCCATATGAATTTGATGATTGGCCTTTCTATTTCTGCAAAAAAGGCTATTGGAATTTTGATTGGGATTGCATTGAATCTGTAAATCACTTTGGGTAGAATAGACACCTTAACAACATTTAGTCTTCCAATCCATGAACATGAAAGGCCCTTCAGTGTATTTGGGTCCTCTTCAATTTCCTTCAGCAATGTTTTGTAATTTTCCATACAAAAGTCCTTTATATCCTTGATTAAATTTATTCCTAGATATTTGATTCTTTTAGTTGGTATTGTAAATGAAATTGTTTTCTTGATTTCCTTTTCAGATTGTTCTTTACTAATGTATACAAACACCACTGATTTTTATGGGTTGATCTTGTACCCAGCCACTTTACTGAAATTATTTATTAGTTCTAAAAGCTTCGTTGTGGATTTTTGGAGATTTTCTCCTTATCATGTTACTGGCAAATAGGGAAAGTTTTACTTCTTTTCCAATTTGAGTGCCTTTTATTTTTTTCTTGCCTAATTGCTCTGGCTAGAATTTCCAGTACAATGTTAAATAGTTGGACAAAGTGGGGATCTTTGTCTAAATTGTTTACTGATCTTAGGGGGAAAGCTTTTAGTCTTTCACTGTTGAGTATGTTTAACTCTCAGTTTTTCAGATATGCCCTGTATTGTCTTGCAGAAATTTCCTTCTGTTACTAGTTTTCTAAATGTTTTTATCAAAGATTGTGCTAGATTTTGCCAAATGTATTTTTCTGCATCAACTGGAGATGATCATGTGGTTTTTTTCCCCCTCATTCTATTTAATGTGGTTTGTTGCATTAATTAATTTTATGTTGAAGTACCCTTGCATTTCCAGGATAAATCTCACTTGACTGTGATCTATAATCCTTTTAATGTGCTATTAGATTTGTTTACTAGTGTTTTTTCTGAGGATTTTTAAATCTCTATTCATAAGGAATATTAGTTTGTAATTTTATTTTCTTTTGATATCTTTTCCTGACCTTGGTATTGGGGTGATACTGGGCTCATAGAATGAGTTAGGAATTGTTCCCTCCTCTTCAATTTTTTTCGTAAGAGTTTGAGCAGAATGGTCTTAATTCTTTGAATAGTTGGTAAAATTCACCAGTGAAGCCATTTGGTCCTCAACTTTTCTTTTTTGAGCAGTTTTTGATTACTGATTGAATCTTTTCACCTGTTATTGGTCTGCTGATGTCTTCTTTTTTTTTTAATATAGAGACGTATTTATTTATTTATTTTTTAACATGGGCAGGCACCGGGAATTGAACCCGGGTCTCCAGCATGGCAGGTGAGAACTCTGCCTACTGAGCCACTGTGGCCCACCCGAAACTTTATTTTTTAATGCAGATTATAGTTAAGCTTATATAACATTTCATATGCTTTCAGTTTTTAGCATGTAACTGAACTAATTTTAATTTAATCATTCACTCCCCACTATATTTCTCTGCGTCTCCATTCTTAAGCTATAAAATGAAAGGTTTGATCAGATGATCTGTGAATTACTTTACAGCTCTAAAACATTTCTGTATGGAGCTTTATATTATGTGTGCCCCAAATGCCCAGTCACCTCAAACCTTGCTTCAACCAACACTCCTTTCTCTCCCAGTCTGATACAATGCTGATTAAGCCCCAGGACCCCAGTAGTTAAGGTTTCTCTCCTCTACCTAGCAGCCACAGCCAAAATTGTTAGTTTTCAGGACTTTGCACTTCAGAAAGATGCTAAGGTTCAAGATTCTTGCAAGACGGTGGCTCTAGAAAAGTACACCTTTTCCTGCTTGGCTGCACAACCCAGAACTCTGCAGGCTCTCTGGCGGCAGTGTCACCCTCTAATCCCAAAACAGGAAGAATCCCCTCTGGAGCACAGGACTAAGAGCTGCAGATTCTGGCATAGAACCTAGATTAGGAACCGGTTGCCCAGCAGCCATCTTTAGATGCTGTCAACATTCTTCTATTTCTTCTTGAGTCAGTTTAGATTTCAAGGAATTTGTCCATTTCATCTAGGTTATCTAATTCATTAGTGTACAGTTGTTCATATTATCTTCTTACAATCATTTTTATTTCTGTGAGGTTGGTAGTAATGTCCTCCTTCGCACTTCTGATTTTAGTTATTTGCATCCTATTTTTCATTATTTTTTGTTAGTCTAGCTAGGTTTGTCAATTATTTTTATCTTTTCAGAGAACCAACTTTTGGCTTCGTTGATTTTCTGTGTTTTTTTTTTTTTTTTTTTTAAAGTTTTTAGTTTTATTAATCCTCTGGTGAAATATCTGCACAATCACGGATCAAGTCACTGAAGAATCTTTACTCTTTCTGTTATCCAATCTCCAGCTCACTTTTTGCCAGCACCAACATTGGCCTTTGCAGTACCCCTGACCTTCTTCATTCTATTCTTGCGTTCCTTTCGCTGTTTTCTTGAGGTCTTTTTCTTCTCATATAGGCCATGTCTTGCAAGTCTGTGTTTGGGTTCATTTTTCTTTGCATAATCCAAGGAATCATAAATCATGCCAAAGCCAGTCGTCTTGCCACCACCAAAATGGGTTCTGAATCCAAATACAAAGATGACATCTGGTGTAGTCTTGTACATTTTGGCTAGTTTTTCCCGAATTTCTGTCTTAGGTACCGTTGCCTTTCCAGGATGAAGGACATCAATGACCATTTGTTTCCTCTGAAGTAGTCGGTTGGTCATGAACTTCCTGGTCCGGATAGTTACCGTGTCATTCATGATGGCGGGTGATCCTCAGGCAGCCAGCGATTTTCTGTTTTTTATTCTCTATTTCATTTATCTCCACTCTAATCTTTACTTTCCTTCTGCTGTTTCCTTTCCTTTCCTTCTGTTGATTTAGTTTAAGTCTTTTCTTTCTAGCTCCTCCAGGCATGAGGGTACATTACTGATTTGGGATCTTTCTTCTTTTTTAATGTGAGTGTTATAGCTATAAACTTCCCTCTAAGCACTGCCTTTGCTGCATCCTGTAAGCTTTGTTATACTGTATTATTGTTTTCATTTGTTTTAAGATATTTCGTAACTTCTCTTGTGATACTTTCATTGACCCATTGGTTGGTTAAGAAGAATCAACTTGTTTCTTCCCTCTTTTTCCCAGTCCCCCTCTTCACCACCATCATCCATATGTAGAGAAAACCGTATTGATATTATGGAAAGAGGTCCATGGGAAAAAGGAATGTTTTCTCGCCGAGGAGTTCCCAGTCTAGTGTTAAGACACATCACAGACAGCAAGAGATACTCCAATAAGCATACATTGATCATAAACGTAGTATCCAAGGTCTGTCTCTTTTCTGTTTATTTCTTCCCCATCTCATGTGCTTCTGTTTACTCCCCAGGGTGATCAGAAATCCCCAGATGCTTGTCTGCGTCCTTCAGCACCTGAAGCCTCAGCCTCACTCCCAACCTCCTCTAAACCCCAGACCACCTCTCAAGGCCCAAAACTTTCAGTTCCCCAGCCCATTCTTTCTCCCCTTCCATTGTCCTTAGAGTCACCCATTCCCAGGACCAGGCAAAATGGGAGTCAGGAAGTTCCAGAGACTCCCATGTCCTCAGAGCTGGAGCCTCTCCATGCAAAGTCTAAAGTCAGGCCCCGGGGTTCCTCTAGGATGACACATTGCCCAGTTTCCTTTACTGCCCTTGAACCCCACCCTACCACCCACCTCACGTGCCAGCCAATCATCCCTGACCCTGCATCTCAGGTCACTCGTGGCAGAACATGTAGGTCATCTGAAATGATCCCTGCATCAGTTGTCCCCAAAGCCCTTGAACTCCATTCTACCTCCACAGACCAGCCTGTTACTCCCAAGCCCATATTACAAGCAACTCGGGGCCGGACACATAGATCCTCTGTCAAGATCCCTGAACCAGTAGAATCCACTGATCTCCAACCTGTCACCCTTGGACCCATATTACAGGCAACTCGGGGCAGGACACGTAGGTTCGCTGTCAAGACCTCTGGACCACATGAATCCATAGCCCCTCATCTCCAGCCTCCTATCTCCACAGACCATCCTGTCACCCCAGAGCCCATGAAACGGGCAACTCGGAGCAGGGCACATAGGTCCTCTGTCAGTACTCCTGAACCAGTTATCCCCACAGCCTCTGAGCTCCAACCGTCTGCCTCCACAGATCAGCCTGTCAACCCTGAGCCCATATTGCGGGCAACTCGGGGAAGGACCCATAGGTCCTCTGTCAAGACCTCTGTTCTGGTGGAATCTGCCACCCTTCATCTCAAGCCTCCTATCACCACTGACCAGCCTTTCAATCCTGGGCCCATGTTACAGGCCACCCGGGGAAGGGCACATAGGTCTTCTCTCATGAGCCCTGAACCAATGATCCCCACAGCCCCTGACCTCCAGACTTCCACCTCCACAGACCAGTCTGTCAACTGTGAGCCTATGTTACGGGTTACTCGGGGCAGGACACATAGGTCATCTGAAATGACCCTTGTACCAATTGTCCCCACAGCCCCTGAGCTCCAGACTTCTACCTCCTCAGACCAGCCTGTCACCCCAGAGCCCATGATACGAGCAACTCGGGGCAGGGCTCATAGGTCCTCTTTCAATACTCCTGAACCAATTATCCCCACAGCCTCTGAGCTCCAGCCTTCTACCTCCATAGACCAACCTGTTACCCGCAAGCCCATATTACAGGCAACTCAAGGCAAGGCACACAGATCCTCTGTCAAGACCCCTAAACCAGTGGATTCCACAGCCCTTCATCTCGAGCTTCCTACCCCCACAGACCAGCCTGTCACCTCAAAACCCATGGTGCGGGCCACTCGGGGCAGGGTACATAGGTCCTCTGTCAAGACTTCTGAACCAATTGTCCCCATAGCCCCTGAACTCCAGCCTTCCACCTCCACAGAACAGCCTGTCATCCCTGAGTCTATAACCCGAGGTGGTCAGAGCAGGACACTAAGGTCTTCTTCAGTAAGTGCTGTGCCAGTTCCTATAACTCCTGAATTCCAGCCTCCTGTCCCCACAGACCAGCCTGTTCCCCCTGAGCCTGTCCCTCAAGCCATTTGCAGCAAGAGACAGAGGGCCATTAAGAAGCCTGAGTCCTTCACTGCTCCCATTGTCCATGAACCCCGCTCTGTACCGCCTGAAACTAAATCCTATTCTTCACGGAGCCAAAGAAGAGGAGCAGTGAGAATAACTGAGTCCTCTATGACCATTCCTGAACCTTCCTTTCCCCAGTTTCTTGAGGCACCCTCTCATGCTCTTCAGATCCAAAAGATAGAGGCATCAGGCATATCTGGGTCCACCCCAGAATCCCAGCCTAAGGTCTCTCAAAGTCGCAAGAGGCTATTAGCTATCATGGATTCATCCCCACTTCAAAAACGGTCCCAAAGAGGGGAAGGCCCCCAGAAGACAGTGTCCCTCAAGGAAGAGGAAGAACCTACAGAGAGGCTAAGAAAGGAAGAGGTGAGGAGAGGGCTGGGACAATGAAGCTAGGAAAAAGGGCTTGGGGGCTCGGAAACTCCCACCCAGATCTTTCTCTGTTCCAGGATGCAGTGATTCTAGGACAAGGCAAGAGAAAGAGAGGTCAAGCAGAGGAGGAGCCCAAGGGAACACTGAGCCACAATCTCCGAAGGACCAAAGCTAACCAAGAACCCACAGCCCCCAGAGTAAGAGGAAAGGGGCATAGAGCTTTGTGAGGGGTGATGTGTGAGGACAGGAGGGGACCAGGGGTTTTAGATGTGGGAGCTGGTGGCACTGTCTGCTTTGACCAGCTCAGACTACCCCTCCACAGGTGCTCTTCACAGGTGTGGTAGATGCCCGAGGAGAGCGGGCAGTTTTGGCCCTGGGTGGGAGCCTGGCAGGCTCAGTGGCAGAAGCTTCACACTTAGTCACTGATCGAATTCGCCGGACTGTCAAGTTCCTGTGTGCCCTGGGGCGAGGAATCCCCATCCTCACACTGGACTGGCTGCACCAGGTGAGAGGCCAGGAGATAATGACTGAACAATAGAGATAGTGACAGGGGAAGACTACACATAGCCATCTAGAAAGTAGGGGGCAGTGGTGTGTGCAGGAAGACAGGCATTGAAGACAGACATTGGTGGAGCAGAAGCCTTCAGTTTGTTCAAAAACCATGTTGTGAGTTAATAAAAATGCTAGGTGTATTGCTGGATGAAGGTTTGGGCTGAGCTCTAACTGCTAGTATTCTTAGTCCCGCAAAGCTGGTTACTTCTTACCCCCGGATGAATATGTGGTAACTGATCCTGAGCAAGAGAGGAACTTTGGCTTCAGCCTTCGGAATGCCCTGAGCCGGGCTAGGGAGCGAAGGCTACTTGAGGTGAGAAGCTATCTTCTGCTCCAGCTCCAGCCTTTCCTCCAGAGATCTCCTGAAGTTGTGCCATCTCCATGCATATGTACTGTCTCCACCATTTTCCTCTTCTCAGGGCTATGAGGTTCATGTAACCCCTGGAGTCCAGCCACCACCACCTCAGATGGGAGAGATCATCAGCTGCTGTGGGGGCACTGTGCTCCCCAGCATGCCCCGCTCCTACAAGGTATGGCTGGTAGGTTTTGGGCCTAGTGAAATAGCAAATTATAAAGAGGTAGCTAGAGTAGAAAAAGGTTGGAGGAGGAAATGAAGGTACAGGTGGGAACATATAAGAGAGGACTAGGGGAAGAACGAAGGTATAGAAAGAAGGGTTGGGAGATAAGGGAAGCTGTCTCCTGATACCAGGTAGACTTACTTTTATTTCTGTTTTGTGTTTTTTTAAGCTTTCAAATACGTACAAAAGTAGAGAGAAGAATACAGTACAATGAACCCCCATATACCAGTCTCCCAAATTCAGCAGTTACTAGATTTTTCCTCATTTATTCCGTCCTTTTCTTTCATTTTCTGTGCTGAAGTTTTGTTTATTTTTTACTTATTTTTTTATTTTTTCACAATCACACAGTCACATTGTGAAAGCTATGTCATTATACAATCATCTTTAAGAAACATGGCTACTGGAACACAGCTCTACATTTTCAGGCAGTTCCCTCCAGCCTCTCCCTTACACCTTAACTACAAAGGTGATACCTATTCAATGCGTAAGAATAATCTCCAGGATAACCTCTAGACTCTGGAATCTCTCAGCCATTGACATTTTATTTTGTCTCATTTCGCTCTTCCCCCTTTCAGTCAAGAAGGTTTTCCCAATCCCTTGGTGCAGAGTCCCAGCTCATTCTAGGACTTCTGCCCCACGTTGCCAGGAAGATCCACACCCTTGGGAGTCATGTCCCAACATAGAGAGGGGAAGGGCAGTGAGTTTGCTTGTTGTGTTGGCTGAGAGAGAGGCCACGTCTGAACAACAAAAGAAGTTCTCTTGGGGGTGACTCTTAGACCTAATTTTAAGTAGGCTTAGCTGTGCTGAAGTTTTTTTTTTAAACATTTTTATTGTGAAATATAACATATATACAAAAGGGCAATAAATTTCAAATACATTTTGACAAATAGTTATAGAACAAATTTCAAAGAATGTTATGGGTTACAGTTCCACAGTTTGAGATATTTCCTTCTAGCTGATCTAAGAGTTTTTAGTCTAGAGACTAAAAAGAAATATCAATATAATGATTCAGTAGTCATACTCATTTGTTAAATCTTATCTTCTCTCTTATAACTTCTCCTTTTCCTTTGATCTTTAACCCGATCTTTATGGATATTTGGGCAATGGTCATTCTAACTTCTTTGTGTTGAGAGGGTTGGTGACATTATGGAGTAGTGGGATGTAACTGACTGATTCTCTTGAAAAGACTGGTAACTCTGGGTGTTGGGGCTTATCTAGCCTAGGAACTATATGGAGGTTTTAGATTCCTGAAAAATAAACTTAGTGAGTGAAACGTTTATAGAGTCTTTGATAAAACCCTGGGTATTCTTTAGGATTTATAGGAATACTATTGGTTGGGGCTTGGCATATGATGGCAATTAGCAATATCCAGCTGAAGCTTGCATCAGAGTAAACCTCAGAACAGTCTGACTCTATTTGAAATCTTTTAGACACTGATACTTTGCTTTGTTACATTTCTTTTCCCCTTTTTGGTTAGGAAAGCATTGTTGATTCCACATGTGCTGAAGTATTTTAAAGCAATTGCAAACCTGTTATTTTTTCTAACATAGTTCACAATGCCATTTTTGACCCCTAGTAAAAGTAACAGTAATTTTCTGGCCCACATCTTTTACTCATCCCATTAATAAAATTTCTCTAGGAGTCGAGAAAATGCCTTTTTAGTGTTGTCCAAATAAAAATCCAAACAAGGTCCTCACTTTGCTGCAACTGTTATATCTTTTAATTCACTCTAGACCAGCTCCCCCAACCACCCCAGAATTTCTTATGCCATTGACATCCTGCAGAAAGTAAGTCAATTGTGCTTAGAAAGTGCCCCAGTCTGGAGTTTTCTGTTTACTACCTTGTATCATTTATCTTATTCCTCTGTCATCTGTAGTTCTGTAAATTACAGTTAGCATTAGAAGCTTGACTAAATTGAGGCTCAGCTTCTTTTGGCAAGAATACTTCATAAACAGTACGGTGTACTACCTATGGCTTCCTATCATGAGGCACTATTTTAGTGATGCTAAGACAGATTTGTGGGTCCTGATCTTACTTCTAGGATTCCTTTTCATACCTAACTTTCCAACTTTGCCGTCTGTCTTTCTTCAGCCTCAGAGAGTTGTGATCACATGCTCCCAGGACTTCCCTCGATGCTCCATTCCATTTCGGGTTGGACTGCCTCTTCTCTCACCGGAGTTCCTACTGACAGGAGTGTTGAAGCAGGAAGCCAAGCCAGAGGCCTTCATCCTCTCCTTTTTGGAAGTGTCATCCACCTGAAAACCCCAATGCACTTTTTTCTTCCCAGACCAATAAATAAAGTATTAGAAATATTTGAAAACAGAACTCAAGGCTTTAGAAAGCATTGGGCTGTACTGATATGAATTGTCCTAGAACTTGGGTGAGGCCAGAAAGGCTTCGGGGTAAATGGAAAGATAGGGAAATTGGGGGCCATGGGTTTTCTAAAATGACCACTTAATAATCCTATGCTCAGATATCTTAAATGGCTGCTCATCTTTAGCTAGACTGATCCAGTTATTGCTCTGTGATATACACAGTGTGCTATTTCCTATTTGAAAGCCATATCTTTTCCACTTAGTGAGATTCTTACTCATCATAGGATAGAAACAACCTTGGCCTCAGCAACTTGAAGGGATACTTGGAATGAGTAGATCTGAGATAATGGCGTTATGGAATAATATTAAAATATTTTCCTCTCTCCCGGTCCCACCTCGCTAGAAGCATCCTTTTGCTTTGACTTTGAGCAAGTTTCTGCACTTTTCTGGCCCGCATTTCAAGTATTTATAAATAAAAGCTTAGGTTTGACCTTTGTGATAAATACTCTGTGCCTTATGGTGTATCGCAAGTCTTTTAAATGTCTGGTTCTCAAGAAACAAAATTTTTTTTAAAGTTAGGGACTTGTAGTTAATTTAACATCTTCTATTAAGGACAGGTTATATGAAGTTTCTTAAATTTTAAAAGTTGGTTGATTATGATGATTAGAATTCATACATTGTTGGTAGGATTGTAAAATGGTTCAAATGCTGTGGAAAATAGTTTGGTCGTGCCTCAAAAAGTTAAATGTAGAATCACCATATGAGTCAGCAATTCCATGCCTAGATATATGCCCCAAAGAATTGAAAACAGGTATGCATATACATTACATGAATGCTTATAGCAACGCTGTTCACAATAGCTATAAAGGTGTAAAGAAATCAAATGTTCATTGGCAGATGAATGGATAAATATTGATACAACGGAATATTCATCTATAAAAAATGAATAAATATTGATACATGCTGCAGAATGGATAAACTTCAAACAATTATGCTAAGTAAAAGGAAATAGATGCAAAAAGTCACATATTGTATGATACCATTTATATGAGATGCAGGTCAATCCCTAGAGACAGCAAATTACTTGCAAGAGGCTGAGGGAAGGAAGGGAATGACAAGTGACTGGTTAATGGGTACAGGGTTTTGTTTGTGGGTAATAAAAATGTTTTGGAACTAGACAGAGATGGTGGTTGTACAACATTGTGAATGTACTAAATGCCACTGAATTGTTCACTTTAAAATGGTGAGTTTCATGTTATATAAATTTCACTTTAATAAAAAATGGTTGATAAGTTTTGTGCAGTTTTCTGCATGTAAGTTATACTTGAGTTTGGAAACCTGGTGTAGAAACAGCATGTGCTTTGCCTTGCACTGTGCTGGCTTTTTAAAATGTTTTTTTATTGTTAAATATACAAAAGAAAAAGCAATGATTTTCAAAGTACACTTCAGCAAGTAGTTGCATAACAGATTTCAGAGTTTGTTACGGGTTACCACGCCACTATTTCAGATTTTTCACTCTAGCTTCTCCAAAACGTTGGAGGCTAGAAGACATTTTTTTTTCTTCTTTTTTATGAAAAATAAAATATACAAAACAATAAATTTCAAAGTACAGTGCAACAATTAGTTGTAGAACAAATTTCAGAGTTTGGTATGGGTTATAATCCACAATTTTAGGTTTTTACTTCTAGCTGCTCTAAGATACCGAAGGCTAAAAGAAATATCAATATAATGATTCAGCAATCATACTCGTGTTAAACCCTACTTACTCTATAACTCCACCATCACCTTTGCTCTTTCTCCATTTGAGGGGGGGTGGTATTTGGACTATGGCCATTCTAACTTTTTCCTGGGCTGTTAAATATGGGGTAGGGAGATGGAACTACTTGATGTTCTGGAGAGGCTAGCCCCTCTGCATTCAGGACTTACCTGGTCCAGGGACCCATCTGGAGGGTGTAGGTTTCTGGAAAGTTACCCTAGTGCATGGAACCTCTGTAGAATCTGGCATAATGCTCTAGGTATTCTTTAGGATTAGCAGGACTGCTTTTGGTTGGCGTTTGGCAAGGTAGCAATGTCTAACTGAAGCTTGCATAAGAGTGACCTCCAGCATAGCCTCTTGGCTATATTTGATCTCTCAGCCACTGATAGCTTTTTTGTTACACTTCTTTTTCCTTTTTGGTCAGGATGGCATTGTTGATCCCACACCACCAGGGAGACTTTCACCTCTGGATGTCATGTCCCACGTAGTGGGGAGGGCTATTATTTCACTTGCAGAGTTGGGCTTAGAGAAAGGCCACATCTGAGTAACGAAAGAGGTCCTTTGGAAGTAACTCTAAGACATGCCTATTGGTAGGCTAAGCTTCTCTGCTACATGCTTAAATTTCACAAGAGCAAGCCTCAAGATCAAGGGCTTGGTCTATTGATTTGGGTGTCCCTAATGTTTGACACAGTATCAGGGGTTTTCCTGGTGGTAAAGTTTAATAGCTCCATAATTTTTCTCCCATCCCTCAAGGGACTTTGTCAATACTTTTGATTATCTGCTTAATATACTCTGGGATGTATTCAGGCATTACATTAAGCAATACAGGATTAAAGGCCATTATTCTTATTCTGGGCTCCCAGTGTTTGGACTGTTTAAATGATCTAGCCAGACAGATTGAGTTAGATTATGTGCTATAGAAAATTTAGGTTCTGGACAAAATAAACCTTTCTTTGGTCTCAAAAAGTAGATGAGGTTCTAAAATATACACAATGTCTTTCTTACCCCTGTTTTCTGAATTACCTTAATCCTGACCTGATCTGTTTCATTCTTATCTCTAAATACCAGGTTATACTTATATAAAATAGCCTCTCAAAACCCAGGAATAATAATTACCACTCTGGACTAAATATGACTGCTAGAAGACCTTACAATCTAGGCCCCTGTTTTCTTATAAGTATTTTCTAAATGAGACCATACAATACTTGCTCTTCTGTTTCTAGCTTATTTTCCCTCACCAAATGTGCTGGCTTTTAAACATACCTAATCATACATTTTAAGCACAATCATTGTGGGTGTGGCCTATGACCTATTAGTTCCCTTGCACAACTCAAAGCCTTTGTACTATGAAACTCCATGTTCCAGTGGCCCATGGAATTCCTGTGGTACCTATGGTCTCTATAGTATCATTTAATACTGGGGTATGTTCCTAATTGGTGACTAGAATCATTTAAGTGCTCCGTTTGCATTTCTAATGAATATGAATCACTTCTAATAAATTCCATAGCTTGTTGCACATCCTTTTGTAATAAGCGTCTCTATTAGTGAAGGTCCTAGCAGGAAACAGTTGGCTCAATCAAATTAGGATGTGTTTTAATAAAGTATTAATTTCAAAGAAGGGGGAAAGGTGTAGGGAAATTACAAAAAATAGTGGAGCACTTCAGAGCTAGTGGCAGCAGAGCTATGACCACCCCTAAGTCCAAAGAGAGGAGAGGAGAGAGCAGTTGGGGAAGTAGGGCTCCCTCAACAGAAACCGTGACTTTTGTTCATTGTAGTCGGTATAACTTCCTGAGGGAGAGAGCAGGGTGGAGAGTGAATCTGGAGGGAAAACCTGAAATGCCTGGTGCAGTATATGATAGTAATGATTCAGAGAAAGGCAGATGTATTGAGTCTAGGGGGAGAGGGGAAGGAATGCAGCAGAGTCTGGGATGCTGCTTGCGATTTTCTCACGTTTTAACCTGCATTGGTTGAAGCTTTAATATCTTGGGCAATTTATCTCTCTAGGAATTTGTTTCTTCTATCTATAAATTGAAGGAATTAACTTAATGAATCCTAATATCCCTCCTGTGGAATTTACTGTGACAAGGGTGATTAAGTCCTTAACTCCAGAATCTTTAACAGGTTGGAGAAAACCTTGGTTTCAGTTTGCTTTTAGGATGAGAGTGTTGGTGTGTAGTCATTACAAGCAGGTCTATAAAGAATATGCTATGACAAATGATTTTAGTGCTATCTCACTTAAGTGAAATCAAGCTAATGAGGTTACCGTGATTCAACTGTCACAAGATTCGTGGATAAAATTAACCTACTGCAAAACTTACAACTGTAATGAACAAGCAGTTTTTTATCACAGATAACATATATTTTTAAATATTTATTTTATTAAACATAACAATATACAAACACAAACATTCTTACCATATGATCATTCCATTCTTGATATATAATCAATAACTCACAATATCATCACATAGTTGTATATTCATCATCATGATCATTTCTTAGAACATTTGCATCAATTCAGGAAAAGAAATAAAAAGAAAACAGAAAAAGATTCATACATACCATATCCCTTACCCCTCCCTTACATTAATCACCAGCATTTCAAACTAAATTTATTTTAACATTTGTTTCCCCAATTATTTATTTATGTTTAATCCATATGTTTTACTCATCTGTCGATAAGGTAGATAAAAGGAGCATCGGACACAAGGTTTTCACAATCACACAGTCACATTGCGAAAGCTATATCATTATACAATTGTATTCAAGAAACATGGCTACTGGAACGCAGCTCTACATTTTCAGGCAGTTCCCTCCAACCTCTCCATTACACCTTAACTAAAAAGGTAATATCTATATAATGCTTAAGAATAACCTCCAGGTTAACCTCTCGACTCCATTTAGAATCTCTTAGCCACTGACACTTTATTTTGTCTTATTTTGCTCTTCCTCCTTTTGGTTGAGAAGATTTTCTCAATCCCTTGGTGCTAAATCCCAGCTCATTCTAGGATTTCTGTCCCACGTTGCCAGGAAGGTCCACACCCCTGGGAGTCATGTCCCACACAGAGAGGGAAAGGGCATTGAATTTGCTTGTTGTGTTGGCTGAGAGAGAGAGAGAGAGAGGTCACATCTGAGCAACAAAAGAGGTTCTCTGGAGGTGACTCAGGCCTAACTTTAAGTAGGCTTAGCCTATACTTTCTGGGGTTAAGTTTCATATGAACAAACCCCAAGATTGAGGGCTCAGCCTATTGCTTTGGTTGTCCCCACTGCTTGTGAGAATATCAAGAATTCTCCACTTGGGGAAGGTGAATTTTCCCCCTTTCTCACCATTTCCCCAAGGGGACTTTGCAAATACTTTTTTATTCACTGTTCAAATCACTCACAGATAACGTATTTTGGCTTTCATGGTTACAAGCCAACAGTCTTCAGAACTATGAGAACAAAGCTTTGAGTATCACATATGAGTTATTGGCCATTCTTAGAAAGTGGAGGAGTAACAACTCAATTTTATATTAAGTTACAGAATAAGCATTAATTTATTTTGTGATAGAATAATAACTTTTTTTATTCTAACACTATACAATAGGTGATTCAGAGCCTGGGTTCTCAGACAGTCAGCCTGGGACAACAATCTTCTGTTCTCTCCTTGTTCATTACTAAACTGCCAACCCAGGTTTGTAACCTCTGACTCTGGTTGTTTTCTAGCTAAGGCTAAGTTAAAGAGAAGGAGGCTTGCGTGTGCTGTTTCAACCACAACCATGCAAGAGAGGAAATGTCTTCATTTTAGATGGAAAACGTAACGGAGCTGAGATTCAACCCACGACTGGCCGAAGAGCCGCTGCCCTTTTTTACTTTCCACTTAGTATCTATCTTACCCTTTGCGGACGCCAAGTTGACAGGCTCTGGCAAAACACTCCAGCACCAGCCCTGCCACCTAGTGGTGGGAAGCGGCGCGAGACGCGCCGGAAGCCCAGACGACTGCGCGCAGGCACTCCGCCCTCCTGGGCGGGATACCGCGCGGGGGCGGGGCCGACGGCCGCGGGAATCTTGGGCCCGCCCCTTACCCCGCCTCTCCACCTCTCGCCATGGCCCCTGCACTGCTCCTGGTCCCTGCTGCTCTTGCCTCTTTCATCCTGGCCTTTGGCACTGGAGTGGAGTTCGTGCGCTTCACCTCCCTTCGGCCACTTCTTGGCGGGCTCCCGGAGTCTGGTCCGGGTGAGCGGGAGGGACGAGGCCGAGCTTGGGGGTAGGGAGGCGGAGCCGGAGGAGCGGGCGCGGGGCGGGGCCTGCAGGCAAATGACCGAGGGGAAGTCCGCAGGAGCAATGCTACCCTGAAAGCCGCGATGAAGCTGCAGGGGAGCAGGACCAGAGGACTAAATTTGGAATTTGGGGATAAGCTGTTTGAAGAGGCCGGGAGGGAAGAGGAATGGGAAAGGGCGATAAAAGTCTTGTTAGCGTTTTCTAAGAAAAGGATTTTGTAAAGGGGAGAGTGTTCAAAAGAGGTAGCGTTTGGAGAACTGAAATAAGAGGGGCAATACAGGGCTGAACTTCCATCCATGCCTTTAGTAACTGCCCAAAATGCGTTTTTTTTTCTGTGAATCCTCTTCCCCGGTTTTGAACGAGGCCGGAGGAAGAGGGTTGAAACAGGGAATGGAAAAGTGAGATGGGCACGGCCTGGAGAGGAGGCATTAAGGCTCTGGAAAGCATTACGGGACATTGTCCACCCCCCCACCCCCCAATCCCCAACCCCAAGAGGAGATGAGAGTAGAGGTATTTCCCACCAATCTTCTTGATCTTTTTGTCCCTTTCTTCTCCACACCCCCTAGATGGCCGCCAGGGATGGCTGGCTGCCCTGCAGGACCACAGCATCCTTGCCCCCCTGGCTCAGAATCTGGGGCTCCTACTACTATTTGTGGGGCAGCATAGCCTCATGGCTACAGAGACAGTGAAGGCGTGGACGTCCTGGTACTTTGGGGTCCTGCAGAGGTCATTGTATGTGGCATGCACTGCCCTGGCTTTGCAGGTATGAGAGCCTGGCAGCAAAGTTCCCTAAGGGAACAGTCTGTGGGAGGGGCAGCCTGGTAGGAGGGGCAAGAACCCTAGGCTTCAGGATGAAATTTGGTGTTCAGCAGTTAATCTCAGCTCTCATTCCTCCACAGCATAATATCCTGCTTTTTATCTAGAAGGGTGTGCATGTCCTTCCCCAAACACAATATGTGCATTCTCACTTTTGCAACTTTGTTTTTGTTGTCCCCTGCTTGGGATCCCCATCCCTAAATCCTCTTCAGTTCTACTGGTTCTTCACTACCCATTTCCCTAGGTCTCAAGGAAAGGCTTCCCAGTTAGTGTTCATGTGCCTTCTCTCTGAGTGCTTGGTGTAGGCTACTTCGTATCTGTCTCTGATCATCCCCACCTATTCCGTAAATCCTCTTGGTAGAGACAGATTATCCTTATATCCTTGGGACCCCACCCAGTCCCCGCCCCATGGTTAATATTTGTTGGTGATGCTCGCGATGGGGGCTGGGGAGAGCTGCAGGCCATCCTGGAGTGGGGGTTAGTCTGAGTCTCTCAGGAGCAGGCTGCTGGAATGCCAACTTCTCATCCTTCCCCAGCTGGTGATGCGGTACTGGGAGCCTGTACCCAGAGGTCCTGTGTTATGGGAAGCTCGGGCTGAGCCGTGGGCTACCTGGGTGCCCCTCCTCTGCTTTGTGCTCCACGTCATTTCCTGGCTCCTCATTTTCAGCATCCTTCTCGTCTTTGACTACGCTGAGCTCATGGGCCTCAAACAGGTGAAGCTTCTAGATCCCTACCCAAGGCCTCTGCCCCTTTCAAAAACTCCTCTTCCCCATTCAAGGGTTTCACTCCCCCTTCTTCCAAGCTCTACCGCCTTCCCCTTGCTTGCAACTCCCTCACTTCTCTTTCCCTTTCCTTTAATAGTCTTCCCTCAACACTCCATCAAAGGTTAGCCATGGTCCTCCTGGGCGTGGAGAAGTAAGAGATACCCAAGAGATACCCAAGTCTGAGAAGGGTGAGGGCTAGGGGGCCGGGTATCTGGGCCTGAGTTCTAGGAGGAGGTGAGGGAAAGGGGGCTAAGTAGAGAAAGAGGCTTGACTTCATTTCTAAGCTGTTGTCCCTCTCCTAGGTGTACTACCATGTGTTAGGGCTGGGCGAGCCACTGTCCCTGAAGTCCCCCAGAGCTCTGAGACTCTTCTCCCACCTGCGCCATCCAGTGTGTGTGGAGCTCCTGACTGTGCTGTGGGTGGTGCCTACCCTGGGCGCCGACCGCCTCCTCCTTGCTCTCCTCCTCACCCTCTACCTGGGCCTAGCTCATGGGCTCGACCAGCAGGATCTCTGCTACCTCCGGGCCCAGCTAAAAAGAAAACTCCACCTACTCTCCAGGCCCCAGGATGGGGAGGCTGAATGAGGAGCTAACTTCTGTTTCTAAGCCCTGTACATCTTCTCCCTTTGAATTCTAAGTTCCTTAATATCCAAATGCTAGACAGGGACTGTCCATTCCCCTTTTTGAGATTCCACTAGCTAGGCTCCAACTCTATACCCTAAATCCTGAGTGTCAGCTACTGGACTCAGTAGGTCCACTTCTCCCCAGCCTGGAAGAGAGGGCGTGAAACCCATCTGTCCCCTCAAGGTTTAGCGCTTGATTCCCTTTCCTTCCAGCATCACCACAAGGGAAAATATCTTCCTGACCACTCCCCTGGCACAGTTATTTGCCTCAGTGCCTCCCCTTCTCCACTTCTTGTTTCTGCCCCCAAGAGGCTGGGCCAGAGCCTGGCAGCCTCACCTCCATCCCCTGCCCCGCCCACCTCCACCTCCGGCGACCTGGTAGGAGTTCTCCGGTTCTTAATTCCAGTGATTTAAGGCTCCCCGCCCTTCCAAGGAACACGTGCTGCAGTAAAATAAAATTCAGCCTGACTTCTACATCTGGTGTGCTGTCTGTCAGTGGCTCTCAGGTTGCAGGGCTGGGTTTGGGAAGGAAAGCGAGTTGGAACCTGGGCGCGCCAATCGCGGGTCTGGGCGGCCACCGCGCCCTGAGGCGACCGCTGGGCGGCGGCCACTCCCCGCAGACCGGCCCCCACCTTTCTGGAGCGCCCCCAATTCCCCTGCTGCAGACCATAGGACGCATAGGGCACGATTTGAGGCTAAAAAGAGGGGACCGCGACTTTGGTAGGGGAGTGAGCTTCCAAAGCCGTTGGCTTCTGGGCGCCTCCCTCTCCGCCTTCCCGCGCCCTACCCCGGTCTCCAGCAGGCCTCCTACAGCCCGGCGGCAGCGGCCCTCGACCCCACAGTAACAAAGGCTGGCGGGGAAGGCAAAGGCGTGGGGAGGAGCGGCGGGAGATGGGAAGGGCGGGCCCGGCTCAGAGCAGCTGCCGCTTCCTCCCCAAGTCCCTCGAGGGGCCTGAGTCACAGGCCGCCGCCCTGGGTCGGCGAACTGGAGCCTCCAGGGCTACGGGTCGTGGGGGTGGGTGAGGACCCCAGAGGACAGAGAGCTGAGGGCCAGGGGTTGGGGCGGGAAGAGGGGAGACCCGAAGCGAATTCCCACCGCCCGGGCTGGGGCAGCCAGGCCCCGCCCCCTCCTCTGGTTCCGCTCCGCACCCCCTTCCCTCTCCCCATTGTCCTCAGACAAAGCGGTCGCCGCCCCCCGCCCGGCCCCCAGGTCTCTGTCTTCGTCCCTCCTCCTCTGCTCCTTCTTTCCCTCCTCCTTTCCCCCTCCTCCCCTCCTTCCCGTCTCCGGATCTCCCTCTCTCCCTCTCTCCTCCTCTTCCTCTCCTCCTCTCCGGACGCCTGACTTCTCCGCATCCCCCTCCTCCGGGAGCCCCGCGGCCGTGTGAGTTGATTTGCGGGCTTCAGACTTGGGGAGAGAGTGTCTCCTCGTCCCGGTGCCCGCTTTCGTCCCCGGCCCGGCCCTCGGACTGTCTCCTCTTTGTGCCGAGATTGTCTTGTCTGTGCGGTGGACAGGGTGGGGTGGGGATGGGCGGCTGTGTCCGGGCTCCCTGAGCCGGGACCGGGGCCCAGGACTTGCTGGATCTGGAGGGAAGAGGCGCGGAGCCCGTCCTCGGCACGCCTGGGTCCCCCGGGCGCGGCCAGCTGGGGAGGCAGGCGGTGGTGACCCAACGGGGTGGGGGTGGACACCTGGGTTCTGGGAACACGCCGGCAGATCCGCTGACCGGGTTCGGAGAGTCCCCCGGGAGGGTATTTCCCCTGGCCCGCCTCGGGGGCGGAGTGCGGGGCTGGGGGGGGGTGGGGGGTGGGGGCCGAGGGGCGTGGCCCGCGCGGAGCTGGAAGGGGAGCCGCGAGCTTTGGGGCCGCGTTGAAACGCCTTTCCCCTCTATCACCTGATTTCCCCTTACCCCCTAGACCTCTGCACTCTCAGACCCCTCCTCATCTCCCGGATACCCATCCCCACCCCCTACTCAGGTCCCGTCGCTCCCTTTTCGCGGGATTCTTTAACCTCGGTTTCCACTCTCACCTCCCCCCGGGGTAGCGGTGAGGCGGCCTCTCCTGAGCAATCTCCCCGCCTCACTTCCAACCTCTCTTTTCTCTGATCTGCCTCTCTCCTTTACCCCAACTTATCTTTTTACCCTCCCTTTTCTCTCCCACATCCGAACTTAAATACCCTTTAACCTTCTGCTACCAAATCTGACTCCTCCCTCTTTGCCCAGAATCTCGACTCTTCCTCTCACCTCCCTTCCCTTCCACCCCAACTTGGCACATATCTTTTTATTCGCACTTTCTCAATTTTTTCCCTTTCTCTACCCTTCCCCTCTTTCCCTCTGTCCTCACCCTCAGTCCCTGTCCTCTTCTCTGTCTCCCACTTTACCCCCCCCCCACTTCCTCTCACCACCACCCCCCTCTCTCCCCCGGGGCCTTTCTCACCAACTCTTCTTCCTGTCCTCTGCCCCCAGAGTTTCCCACCTTCACCCTAAAGCGACCATGACCACCATCCCCGACTGGAAACTACAGCTGTTAGCCCGGCGCCGGCAAGAGGAGGCAGCAGTGCGTGGCCGGGAGAAGGCGGAGAGGGAGCGCCTTTCCCAGATGCCAGCTTGGAAGAGGGGGCTCCTGGAACGCCGCAGGGCCAAGCTTGGGCTTGCCCCTGGGGAGCCTAGCCCTGCACCGGAAACTGCAGAGGCGGGACCTCCAGACCCAGACGAGTCTGCTGTCCTCCTGGAGGCCATCGGTCCAGTGCATCAGAATCGATTTATCCGACAGGAGAGGCAGCAGCAGCAGCAGCAGCGGATTGAAGAGCTGCTTGCAGAGAGAAGGCCTGCTGAGGCCCAGGAGCGGAGATCCAGCCCTGGGGAGATTCGGGATCATAGCCCCAAAGGAAGAGAGTCCAGAGAAGAGAGGCTCAGTCCCAGGGAGACCAGAGAGAGGAGGTTGGGTATAGGGGGAGCCCGAGAGTCTAGTCCCAGGCCTTCAGAGGCTCGGGACTGGAGGCAGAGCCCAGGAGAGAGCTCCCGTCTATTAGAGGTGCAGAAATGGAGACTGAGCCCTGGAGAGACTCCAGAGCGGAGTCTGAGACTGGCAGATCCTCAAGAGCAAAGCCCCAGGAGAACAGAGGTGGTGGAAAGCAGACTGAGCCCCGGGGAGCCTGGTATCCAGAAGTTGGGTCTGATAGAGACCCATAAATGGAGGCCTGACTCTAGAGAGTCTCAGGAAGAGAGCTTGGTACAGCTGGAAGCATCAGAGTGGAGACTGACCTCAGAAGAGAAAAACAACTGTTCAGAGGAATGTGGGAGAAAAGAAGAGAGGCCAATTCCAGGGATAACACCAGAAGAGATTAAAGGACTCTCAGAGATCCTGACCAGAGAGGTTTCTGACATCAGTCCCAGAGGCGTGGAGGCCACAGAACAGAGGCCAAGCCCAGTGGAGGATGGCGACAGGAGTTTGAGGCTGACAGAAGGGTGGAAATGGACTCTGAACTCAGGGAAGGCTCGAGAATGGACAATCAGGGATATAGAGACTCAAAAGCAGAAACCAGAACCTTCAGAGTCTGCTGAGAAGAGGCTGGGACCTCCTGAGGTAGACGCTGGAGAATGGGAGGCCGCGAAGGAGGAGGAGGCGGGGGCTCAGGGCAGGTCTCTGAACACCCTGCAGAACCGCTGCTCTGTGCCCTCCCCCCTCCCACCAGAGGACGCTGGGACCGGAGGAGGCCCAAGACAGCAGAAAGAGGAAGTGGTGGAACTCCGGCCCCCACCACCAGCCCCTCTGTCTCCCCCACCCCCAGACCCACCTGCCCCCCAACCCCCAGGGGATCCCCTCATGAGCCGTCTGTTCTATGGGGTGAAGCCAGGGCCAGGGATGGGGGCCCCCCGCCGCAGTGGACACACCTTCACAGTCAACCCCCGGCGGTCTGTGCCCCCTGCAGCCCCAGCCGCTCCGGCTGCCCCTGCCACAGCTGATGCTGCAGTCCCCGGGGCTGGGAAGAAGCGGTACCCGACTGCTGAGGAGATCTTGGTCCTGGGGGGTTACCTCCGCCTCAGCCGCAGCTGCCTTGTCAAGGGGTCCCCCGAAAGACATCACAAACAGGTAGGAGAGCAGACAAGCTAGATTCCTCTGAAGCCCACTTGCTAATTCTCTCTGGGCTTTAGTCTCTGTCTTTCTTTTTTATACCCCTGTATTCTTGTCTTCCTCTATTATTTCTTGTTAATTACTGCCCCCACCCTTCCTCCTGTTCACACACCCTTCCTCCTTGTAGCCTTCCTTTTCCATTCATTTCTGGGGCCCAAGGATCCTGCCCCACAATCAGAGGCTTTCCCTGGGTGTGTCTCAGGTCTACCAAGCTGTTCTTTCTCCCTTCCCTCAGGCTGTGAGTTTCTCCCCCACCCCCACCCCCTTTCTTCCCTTCTTTCCTCTGAGCTTGTGACCCATCCCAGCCCATCTGGTGGAAGACATGAGTGAGCCCAAGAACCTTGAATCGGGGGTGGATCACCGGGGAGAAGGCTCTTACAGCCTTAAAGGGGAGAGAATGTCAGCGGAAGAAGTCTGGGGAGGCAGAGGCGGTGGGGAGCCAGGTTCTAGGGAGAAATTGCAGAGATGAGTCAAGAGACGAAGGTCTCATAGCCCAAAGATTGGGGGTGGGAGTGGGGTGGGGGAACAGAGCTAAGTGGGGCATCCAAGGTAGAGGAGGGAGGAATGGAACAGGGCTGGCCAAAGAGTGGAGAGAAGGCTTTTGAACCCCTAGTTGCCCCACGGGAGAGATGCACACAGAGCCCATTTGAAGTGGGTGACCTCGGGGTTGCACACCCCCAGCTGGGCCACTGCATCAGACAGTGCTCCCTTCTCTCTTGGGACAAAAAAGGCTTTCTCCTTTTCCAAATACCCCACCCTTTACTCCCTCATCCTTTTTCTATGGACTTCCCCTCCCTCTCCAGAACTTGCTAAGCAATTGGTTTTCCCCTCTTTTCCTGCCACCCTGGCCTCTCCCTCCCCATAGGGTAGAAAAAGAGAGAAGTGAATTTGGAGACACAGTGTTGTACACCAGGACTGGCCCAGAAGTACAGTGGGAGTTGGGGACAGCAGTGGGGGCTGAGGCCGGCAAAGAGTCAGAGGTTACACTCGAGTAAGGACAAGCAAGTAAGCGGGAGCAGCAGGCGACTTCTCCCCCTTTCCTTTGCTCTCCTCCTTCCATACACACACCACCAAGTTCCCAGCTGGAAGATCTCGTGTGGACGAGAGGTCCCACACTCAGCTGGCAAAAGGCTCTCCACCTCACACACATTTCCCCAGAGGCTGGGAAACCCTTCCTGTTCTCCCATCCTCATTCTGGGTGTCTCCTCCTTGGATTTTGTTTTTTGTGTCCTAGTTTTCAGTGGAAAACCACAGGGACCAAAAGTCTGAGTTAACTTTGAGGGTCCGTTGGTCCCCAAATTATCTTCACGTGTAGCTTGAGCTCCTATTCCTGAGTCATGGTCCCTGGGACAGTCTATTCTGGCCCCTCTGCTACCAGCCTCTTCCCCTTAGGACTGGGCGAATGCAAAGGAGGTACGTCAGGAGACTACCAGGGGGAGGTTTTCAGAAAGGTGACTTCTTGCTGAGGTTGGCTTGTGCCTTTTGGGAGGAAGGAAAGGGAGGCAAGTATCTTTGAGGCCCAAAGCTCAGCGTCTGTCCAAAGGGAGCCAGGAACCTGGTGCAGGGCAGGACCTGAGAGGGTGACTATACCTAGGTGAGGGGAATAGGGGAGCCGGAAGCAGATCGCCCAAAACAGGAAGCTTGGGGTGGGGGCCGGAAGGCTGGCGGGGCAGAGTGGGGAACACTGGGCTGTGGGCCTGCCAGAACTGTGCTCAGGATGTGGTGAGAGAATAAGGAAGCGGCCACTGGGTTGGGGGTGGGGAAGAAGCAGACACAGTTCCCTAGACCCAAACACTTCACCTCTACCCTCTCTTAGGCCTTCTCCCCTCTCAGCATCCTGCTCATCAGGACTGGCAGGTCCCATCCCAGCTCTACCCCAACCCACTGGCTCAAGGATAAGAGCATCTCACTCCCCACCCCCACCTTCCCTAAATAATTGTAAACTTATCCCTGTCACTGCAGCCCAGAGGACAGGCTGTGCTTGGGGTCCCTCCCCAGAGTCCCCTCTGACCAAGAGAACAGCCCCTTCCTTCTCTGGAACCCCTTGTGACCTTATATAGCTGATGGGAGAGACATGAGTGAGTCACCCCCCCCCCCCCATGAAGGTTGTGCATTCCTGAGAAGCCCAGTCAGAAGTGGGGGTGGGGATGGGTGGGGGGGAGGGAATGGGGGGGTGGACAGAGACAAGCATAGACTGAGAGCAAATAAAAGGAATCTCTTCAGAGAGTGGCTAATAAATGGGGGAACTTGTTATCCCAAAGTGTGGGGTGGGGTGGGGTGGGGGGAAATATGAAAATAAAACAGAAATGGATTCCCAGAGGTTTGGTCAAATCTGCCAGTGACACAACTGTTGGTCGGTGGCCCCTTGTAGGAAGCTGGGATGTAAGGGAATACTGGTTGTTATCACTGATTCTCCCAGCTTCTCTCCAGGCTTGGACTAAGGGGTCGGCTGTATGCAGGCTGGGCTTCCCCCTATGGGTTCCCCAGCATTGATCCTCCACTGGGACCTCATTGGAAGTCTAGATGAACCTTAGTTTACCCAGTGTCACAAGTTTCATGTTCCCATTGATTCATTCCACAAGCATGGACTGAGTACCTATTATGTACCAGGCAGTTCTGTAGATGCTGAGCTATGTCAACAAAACAGACAAAAATCCCTGCCCTTGTGGAGGGCAAAAAGATAGCAAGGATAACAAATTCTTTAATAAGTTAGAAGGTCTTAAGTGAATATGGAGGAATAAAATAGAGCAAGGCATAAGTAGAACCTAGAGGGCCAGGAGGTGGGGGAAGTGAATATACTAATAGCATGATTGATGTGGAGGGAGGGAGCCATGGAGTTTACCTGGAGGAAGAGTGTTTCAGGCAGAGGGACTAGCCAGTGCAAAGGCCCTGAGCTGGGAGGGCACCTAGTGGGCTTGCAGAAAATTAAGGTTGGTATGGCTGGAGGGGGGAGGAAGTCTGAGAGGTGAGGGGGCAGTGGTTCACTGGACAACGTCCTGTAGGCCATGGTCAGGCTTCTGTCTTGTTCCCAGCGAGGTGGAGAAGCCATTGGAGGGTTTGGAGCCAAGAGCAACAGTCTCTGAGTCCCAGCTTCCCATTGGGACCCATGTGTCACAGCCCTTAGTACATCACCTGTCTAGCCACCTTTTTTTCTTCTGTCTTCTCACACTCCAGTTTGTGCAGAGACTCAAGGTCTCAGGGCCCCAGCCTCAAGTCTTCCAAACAGACTCCAGGGAAGGCCTGAGTAGATCATCTGGACCCTTCCAAGCAGTTCACATGGAATCCTCTGGTTTCGTCTCCCTAATCCTTTTGGGTCTCCCTAATCCTTTTGGCGTCCAGAATTAATTCTACCCTGCCCCTTCCCCCTGATCTTAGGAGGGCAAAGGGAAAGGGTAGAAAGGCAGTGAGGACAGCTAGGGCTCAGCCTGCTCTCAGGACAGTGTGTTTATGAAGGATTTTCTGCCCCCTGCAGATCCCCTTTCTAGCCTTTTGTCTCTCACTGTCTGTCCCTTCTGGAGCTCTCTCCATCCCCTCCCTCTGTTTGTGTGGACTTTCCTCTTTCTCCCCGTGAGCTACGGGAAGGTCTTTTGGTCCTCTGGGCCTTTCCATGGGTCTCCTAACCTCTCCTAGGTACTAGGTCCCCTTGCTCTGCGTCTTCTCCAGTTGTAAGAGATGAGAGAGGAGAGCATGAGGGACAAGGTGTCAAAGGCCCTTGGTTTCCCAGGGAAAAGCAAAGAGCTGAGGTTATGGAAACCAATGAGCCTGTCCTTTTTGTCTGGGACTCACTTCTCAGCCAGCTCTTTCTTTTTTTTTTTTAATATTTGTATTGACAAATCTTCACAACATACATTCCAAACATGGTGTATAATCAGTGGCTCACAATATCATCACATAGTTGTGTATTCATCACCATGATCATTTTTTAGAACATTTGCATCACTCCAGAAAAAAAGAAATAAGAAAAAAGAAAAAACACATACATACCATATCCTTACCCCTCCCTCTCATTGACCACTAGTATTTCCATCTACCCAATTTATTTTACCCCTTAGTCCCCCTATTATTTATTTATTTTTATCCATATTTTTTTACTCATCTGTCCATACCATAGATAAAAGGAGCATCAGATATAAGGTTTTCACAATCACACAGTCACATTATAAAAGTTGTATCTTTGCACAATCATCTTCAAGAAGCATGGCTACTGGAACACAGCTCTACAGTTTCAGGCACTTCCCTCCAGCCACTCCAATACACCATAAACTAAAAATGGATATCTATATAATGCATAAGAATAACCTCCAGGATAACCTCTCAACTCTGTGTAATCTCTCAGCCACTGAAACTTTATTTTGTCTCATTTCCTTCTTCCCCATTTTGGTTAAGGCTTTCTTAATCCCTTGATGCCGGGTTGCGGCTCATCCAGGGCTTTCTGTCCCACATTGCCAGGGAGATTTACACCCCTGGGAGTCATGTCCCATGTAGGAGGGAGGGGGAGTGTGTTCACCTGCTGAGAGGCCACATCTGCGGAACAAAAGAGGTTCTCTGGGGGTAAATCTTAGGCCTAATTTTAAGTATGCTTAGCCTATCCTTTGCAGGAATAAGTTTCATAGGGGTGAATCCCAAGCCAACTCTTTCTTGCTGAGCAGCTCAAATCTTACCTGTTCTGGGACGCCTTTCTGATTGCCCCAAAGGCACCCAGGGACTGGGTTCTGATCACAGACTGATTTTGATGTATTTTAATTTCCTTTTATACTTCTGCCTTCCACACTCTAAACAGCAGCGACGTTGGCCCTGTTATTTCTTTTGCCTCCCAGGCTCCTGCCAAAGCACAGGCCAAAGTCTGATGTTTTTAAAACGATATTATTGAAGAGGGAAAATCTGGAATTGAAGAGTCTGAATGCAAAGGGAAACCAGATCCCGTAGTGGATGGGGAGGGGAGACGAGTCCCTGCCTCTCCAACTTCTACCTGCTTTCCCAGCCGGCTTCTGGGGCCGGCCTCATCACCTCCCCCATTTCTCTTCCACCCCCAGCTCAAGATCTCCTTCAGCGAAACGGCCCTTGAGACCACGTACCAGTACCCCTCTGAGAGTTCAGTGCTGGAGGAGTTGGGCCTGGAGCCCGAGACTCCCAGTGCCCCCAACCCCCCAGCGGCCCAGCAGGACGATGAGGAGGATGAAGAGGAGCTGCTGCTTCTGCAACGGGAGCTCCAAGGCGGGCTGCGAACCAAGGCGCTGATAGTGGGTGAGCAGAAGTTCCGCCCGCCCGAGCGCGCCCCCTGGTGTTCAGAGCGGGCACTGCTGCACTGGAGGGAAGGCGCGGGCTTGGCAGGACTCTCGCCCAACAAGCTCTTTTCACAGACGGGGAAACTGAGGCCCTGGGAAGGGAAGTGCACATCAGGTCTCCAGTTTCCAAGACCAGGGCTCTTTCTGAACACTCTAGTATACTTAAAAACACAGGGTTTGGATCAGACAGGCCTGAGTTTTAACTTCAACTTTTATCTTGTGGTATGTCCTCGGGGAAATTGATCTCTCTTGGCCTCTCTTGTAAAATGGGGGTTAACAATAACTACCTCCTGGAGTTGTTGAGAGGTGTGAGTAATTGTTGTCACGCACCTAGAACCATGGGTAGACAACAAATTACTTAACCTCTCCTGGGACTATTATGAGATTAAATGAGTTATTATAACATTGCCTGGAACAGAATACAAGCTAAATGAGTCGCTGATGATTGCAAGCATCAAAACCTGGAGGACATTATAGGACTTCCTAAGTGTCAACTGCCCTTCATTAGTGGGAGGGGTTGGGGAAGGGGGGCAGAGGCCTTCACTCACTCTCCATCTTTCTTGCTCCCTCTCACACAGATGAGTCCTGCCGGAGGTGACCATCTTCCCACATGGGGCTCTACCTCCCTCCTTCCCAAAACTGAAGATCCGGGAGCCCAGAAGTTCTGGAGCAGATAAATCCTGAAAATGAGCCTTGCAGGGAAGGGCAACCAACATCCCCTAACTGGCTTTCCTCTCATCCTATTTCTGGGGGCACAGCCAATTGCCCAACTTCACCCCTAAACCATGGTCCCTGGTGTGGGTGGGTCGAATGTGCTGGTGCATGCTAGGTCATCTGAGAGTGAACCCTAAGTGTTGGGAAGGAGCACAGAGCTCACTGGGAGGGGTGATGTGGTGGAGATGGAACACACCTCCTCACGCCCCATTTCACAGGCAGGGACACTCCCCACAGTCTTCCTCAGTTCCCTATCACCCCCCTGGGGACTGGCAGGATTTAAGTACTCATCTGGCTGGCAGGCCTGGCCCTTAATCCCTTTACAGGCACTTCTCCCACCTCTTCCCTAGATCATCACCCCTGTGTTTACAGCTCCTGTCTCTCTGTTGACCACAGCCTGGTTTACAAGCCCCACCAGCCCCCCAGCCCATGCTGCCAAAGTCCCAGGTTTACGAGCCATGCCCACTTGCTGAGTCCACGTGAATTTCCTCTCTGCCCTCTGCATTCACCTCACTGGGAGTGGCCAGGGGGTGTGGCTTCCTTCACTTTTGCTCAGTATTACTATGCCTCAGTTTTCCCCAAGAGGAAAGGCTGGGATTCTTAATTCCTAATCCCCAGATAGTTATTTAATTCTGTTCCTGCTAGTGGTTCACAATTGATATTGAATTGAATTGTACAGTGGTGGGGTGAATAAGGACGCATTTCACCTCTTCCCCATTGCTTCTTCCTTATCAGTTGTTTGTGTGTTGTTTTTTTTTTTAACTTTCTGTAATAAAATGGAGCTCCCTGTGACTCCCCTTGCTGCTTGTTTAGAGAAAAAAAGTGTATGGGGGAGCAGGGAAGGCTCTGGTTTCATCATTCCTGGCTTCTGTCTTCCTGTTGGCCATGAAGAGGAGGTAGTGCCATGGCTATGGGAGGGAACGATATGGGGGATGAGCCAGGAACGTAGCACTAATGTATAAAAAAGGGCTCGGGGAGATCCCTGCATAGGGCTTGCTAAGGACAAGCTGGAGCCATGAGGAAAGGCAGTTGAGATGTCACAAGACTGAAAGTTCCAAGAGGGCAGATCATGCCAGTTGGGTTAACTGCAGTATTCCCAAGCTTGGCACTTGGTAGATACAAGATAATTATTTCTAAAATGAATGACTGAAGAGAAGAATAAATAGATGAAAGGAACTAAGAAATCTGTAGAAGAGGAACTCTGAGTTGAAGATTCCAGTATTCAGAAGCCTGCTGCAATGCAAGCAGCCAGATAATGTATGACTCACAACCTATGTGGCTAATTTGTGCCAATACGTGAGATCATAGGTAGTAAATCCCCAGAAATGGCTGCAAAATTTAGTGAGTATGTACAGAAGTGGAGTTTCCTGAAAAACTGTTTTCATGAATAGACAACTTTTTATCTTCCTAAAGGATTAAGAACTCACAGCTTTGCTCCCTAAGTATAGTTGATGGTGGATTTTTCCAATTCAAAGAAACTGTTATCTTCTACAAATGTGGGGCATCTGCTATATTTTACTTATCAGGTCATTTCTAAGCTCTACAGCCTAGTCGTGGTTAAATACCAATAGTTCTCTATCACTATACAAGATGCCTCTCTCAGCCTAGTCAGAGGACACCCTTTTGTTAGAACCCAAAGTTGATCTTAGGCATATGCCGAAGATCTTTAATTCACTAGCAAGGTATCAACAGAATGAGCCAGTTCAGTCTGTGGTATGGAGGGAAGCAGTGCTGACAGCAGCAGCTAATTGGGTAAAGATGTAAATCAGCTGTGATCCAGGAAAGCTGGCCCAGAAGCTCTGATGCCACGGGTGTCCACAGTCCATTTCAGACACAGAAAACAATGCATCCAAAAAGTCAATAATATGAATCCACCTGTGGCTGTTAATTGGAATAATAACAATGTTTCATTTCTCAACAGAAATAAAATAATTGGATAAATCCAATTAACCATAAAAGTATGAAGCAGGGTCAGAGGCCACACAGCAGAGCATCAAGTAACAGGTTCTGCTTTTAAATGAGCATCCACCAGTGAATTTCTCAAAATTCCTTTAGCTTGGGGATTTATTTTTATTTTTTGTCTTAAACAACTTCCTGAAAAGCAAGAAGAAAAGAGGGCACCTTTGTTTTGCTTTATTTTTCAAGTTTCTTCCGGCCCGGAGGGCCTAACTTATACTAACCTGTATCCACCCCTGTTGCAAGTATCAGTCCTATCAAAGGTCACTTCGAACCATCCTGTGCTAATCTTCCGATCTGAAACAGAATCCTTCCTCTCTTACCTTGTTTTATTTTTGGTTCCATAGAACTTACATATTTTACACATTTGTTATATGTCTCGTCCGCCTCTTCCCACCCCCACCCCCACACCCGCCTAGAATGTAAATTCGGCAAGGGATTTTTTTGGTCTGATTTGATCTCTGCTGTATCCCGAGCGACTAAAACTGCCTAGCACACATTTAGCTCTCGGTATTTGTCCACTAAATGAATGAAGTGCCGAAGGACTGACTGACCATCAGGGGGCGAGAGAGAGACAGCGTAGAGGCGGAAATGGGTATGGGAAGCATTTTAGCCCCGTGTTCAAGGACGGTCCCGCGAGGCTTGAACTCTCTCGGCCACCGTAGTGTTTAGGCCAGAAAAGTGCGTTTCCTTCCGGCCTCCGCAGTCTTGGAAGACGGCTTTAGGTTGGAAACCGAACCATGAAGTCCTAAGGGAACTCCCTTGCGGAACTGAAGCTCCGACTTGGGGCTTCAGGCCTCCGACGTGACTGACAGCCAGCTCGGCTGCTCTTGGCGCTTCAGGACCTGGAGCAGGGAGCGTGAGTCGCCATGGCGACGCCAGCTGGGCTGGAGCGTTGGGTGCAGGACGAGCTGCACTCGGTTCTGGGGATGAGCGAGCGGCACGTGGCCCAATTCCTGATCGCCACCGCTCAGCGCTGCTCTTCAGGAGAGGAGTTCTTGCAGCGCCTGCGAGATACCGACACGCTGGATCTCAGCGGACCGGCCCGGGACTTCGCCCTGAAACTCTGGAACAAGGTGTGGGGATGGGGTGGAGCGCGACTGGGGCGGGGCCCGGCGTGGGAATGGCGGGAGACGGGAAGTCTCCCTTGTTTGTCCAGATGAGGCTGACCTTAATGTCCATAGAAGAGTTAAATAAGCTTGTTCACAAGCACTTATCTTTTGTCACCCGGGAATTATGCCAGGTGCTGGACATCCAGCTCAGTGGAGAAGATCGAGGGGAGGGCTTACTTGTGTTACACTTGGCTGAGTGAAGTGGTAGAGAGCAGTGGTTCTCGAACTGGGATTCATCCAGGGCCCTTGTTAAAATGCAGATTCCGATTCGGTAGTTCTGTGGTGTGACCTTAGTTTGTACATTTTTGTCAATCTCCCAGTTGATGCAGATGCTGCTGGTCCACAGGCCGTACTTTGAATAGGAGGGCTGTAGAAGACATATAGGGGAAGTGCTGTGGGAATGCAGAGAAGATGGGGGTAGGGATCAGGGAAGGCAAGTCTTCCTTGTCAGGTAAAGTCGGGGGAAGGAGTCAAAGTGTAAAAGATGAGCTCAGGCAGGATCGGATTGTGTATTTCTTGTCTTTGTATTTCTACTGCTAACAGTGCCTGACTTGCAGAGCAGTTCTCTGTAAATGTAGAAAGAAAGAACGCGTTTCATATATTCAGAACCTGGCAGAATAGCCTGGTAAAGCTGTGGCATGTGGTGCCTGGCAAGAGATGAGGTTAGAATGTAAATGCCATGAGGGCTGAGACTCCAGGTGTCTGTTCACTGGTGTATTCCTGGGGTCTGATCCAGTGCCCAGCATGGGGAAGTTTTCTGTAAAACAATTCTTGGGGCTTGTTAATCCTTGTCCAGGAAAGGCTCAATCACTGGGAAGAACAGAGCCAGGAGAAAGTGGCTGAGCATTTAAAGATTGAGGTTGAGAATATAAGCTCCTTGAGGACAGGATCATTTGTTTCTTTTATTTATTCCTGTATCTCTAATGCCTGGCACATAACAGGCATTAATAAATGTTTGTTAAGTGAATGATTTATTGTAAGGAAGCTCAGAACCCTACTTAGGCCAAAGGACATAATGTGAATGTGGTGGGGAGAGAGAGAATGAAGTCTGGTTTGAGATCAAGTAATTCCTTAAAAGGACATGAAATTAAGAACCTTGGCTAAGTAAGATGGGCAGAGATCAGGAATTGTTCATGTCTTTTTATCTTCTCCTCTACTGACAGGTACCACAGAAGGCAGTAGTAGAAAAGCCAGCTCGAGTAGCCGAGCGAGAGGCCCGAGCCCTACTGGAGAAGAACCGATCTTATAAGTTGCTGGAAGACAGTGGGGAGAGCGGTGAGGAGATTGCCGGTAGGGCTGGGAGAAGCCTCCAGAAGAAGCATAAGAAACGGAAACATCTCAGGAAGAAGCGCCACGAGGAGGAGGAAGAAGAGGAGGAAGAGACCTCAGAGAAAGAAAAGAGGAAAACAGAGTAAGTCAGAAGCAGGGTGAGAGAGGATGGGGCAGGTGGATGAAGTTTGATAAGCCTTCTGGATACCCTTATTTAATCTCCTGGGTGGGGTTGCAGAGGGAGTAAACAGCAGACAAAGAAGCCAGAGTCTGAGGATGAGTGGGAGAGGACTGAACGTGAGCGCCTTCAGGACCTGGAGGAACGTGATGCCTTTGCTGAGCGAGTTCGGCAACGGGACAGAGATCGGACTCGCAATGTCGTGGAGCGGTCGGACAAGAAGGTGTGTAGAGGCCAGCATATCCTCTGAATCCCCCCAAAAATCCCTGAGTCAAATCTGAGGTTGAATGTATTCCTAGAGATGGTGATTTCTGGGAAGACATAGGACTGTGAAAGCACTCCTTTGGGTCCTTTGGCTGTGGTGACTCTGCTGTTCCTGCACCCATTGAGATTCCTTACTGAGAGAGGATATTTTGTGCTCAGGCACATCTGAATGATCCTTGGGATTCTAGAAGGGAAATGACTGTGGGTGTAGGGGCTTCTTACCTTTCTATCCCGCCACTCTTGGTTTCTTCTCTTAGGCTTATGAAGAGGCTCAGAAGCGCCTCAAGATGGCTGAGGAAGACCGGAAAGCCATGGTGAGTCCCAGGGCCCAGGAAGCCAAGATTAGATGAAAAAGGAAAGACTTTCTGATCAGGGGTTAGGGGTAGAGAGAAAGGATGCAAAGGAAATGTGGTAGAGATGCTGATGTAGTGGTCAGGTCTTGGAGGAGGGGGGTTGGTTGACAGGAGCCAGCTGAGAATGGAGGGACTTAGAGAAGGCCATTGGGTGAACATCAGTTATCAAGGGCAGAAACTATGAGTGGTAGCTATCCCAAACCTTCCCTAACTGGTAACCATGGAGAGCCAAAGTTAATTAGTATATCAGTGAGGAAGAGATGAGCCTTTCCTGTTCCTGAGACTTAAATGGGGTGTAAGCAAAAAGCGACTTGTCAAGGAACATTGCCAAGTGATGGCGAAAGGGCGGAGGTGGGATAGTTGTCCTACTTCCCTCGGGGGGTGTGCTCACAATTTGATTTGTGCACATCATTTCCAAACACCTTCATATTATGTAATCTCTGCACCCCCACGTGGCTTTGTGATCTCCCTGTGCAGTTTCCTGAGTTGGTCCTCTCACTGGACAAGGACAGTCCCTTGTAATACATGAGTCCAGATTTTTGATGGTGTGCATCCAGGTAGGTCAGGTAGTTTTCTAAAGGCCTGATTTTCTAGGTCAGGTCAGACTAGAATTAGAATTTTGAGACTCTTGGAGTCCTTAGAATGGCTTAGTGGGCCTCATTTCTCTCCTTACCAACCATCTTATGTATCACCCACAAAGTGACGGGTGTCATAGTATTTTTATTTGCTTGGATTTAATTTTTCTTTTCTTTTTCAATTATGAAAAATTTCAAATAGGAAAGTTGAAAGAATAATACAATGAACACCTGTACAGAGAATTTTAAAAATTGCTATTACTGTGTAATATTTACTATATCTTTGTACTGAGGGTTTTTTTTTTTCTTGAACCATTTAAAAGAGTTGCAGACACTGTGGCATTTTATCCCTAAGTATATTAGGTGTACCTCTCAGAATACCAAGTCTTCTCTAGAACTACAGTCCCAATGTTCACCCAAGAAGCTGCACAGTAATTCATGTATATCAGTTGAGAACGCTTGTCTAATAAAGTTTTTCAAATTGTCCCAAGATGGTTTTGTACTTTTGCTTTTTTATTTCTAAGATGTTTTCAAATAACTACTTTTTTTTTATTAAACCAGAATCCAGTCAGGGTCCATGCATGGCATTTGATTGTTAGGTCTCTTAAAGTTTATTTGTTTTCTTCTCTGTTTCTGTGTCTGTCACCTAGTACAATTTCTCACATTCCAGATTTGTCTGAGCCTTATCTTGTGTCATTAAGTTCTTCTATCCCCTGCACTTCGTTTAAAATGGAAATTAGGGAAAAAAAAGAACTTGCTTAGACTCCAGTTAAATAGTGCCAAGAACGCCTCTTGGGTGGTGATGCCTGCTTTCCATGGCATCACATTATGGGAACATAATATTCAGTTTTGAGCCTTTGAGTGCAGATGTCCTTTCTACCAACAGCCTTTCATCTAATGGTTTTAGCAGCCACTACAAATTCTTTTTGTGAATCCGTTATTTCACTGGGGATTGCTAGGTACTGACTTTTGGGTTCTGCCTTTCTTTTACATTTATTTATAAGCATTTTTTTTATTAATCAAAAAAAGAAAAGAAATTAACACAACATTTAGAAATCATTCCATTCTACACATGCACTCAGTAATTCTTAGTATCATCACATAGATGTATGATCATCATTTCTTAGTACATTTGCATTGATTTAGGAAAAGAACTAGCAAAACAGCAGAAAAAGATACAGAATGTTAATATAGAGAAGAGAATTAAAATAATAATACTAATAAAAATATATATATATAAAGGAAAAAGAAAAAAACAAAAACAAAACATACAAACAAACAAAAAAAAACTATATTTCAGGTGCAGCTTCATTCAGTGTTCCAACATAGTTACATTACACTTAGGTATTATTGTGCTGTCCATTTTTGAGTTTTTCTATCTAGTCCTGTTGCACAGTCTGTATCCCTTCAGCTCCAATTACCCATTATCTTACCCTGTTTCTAACTCCTGCTGGTCTCTGTTACCAATGATATATTCCAAGCTGATTCTCGAATGTCGGTTCACTTCAGTGGGACCATACAGTATTTGTCCTTTAGTTTTTGGCTAGACTCACTCAGCATAATGTTCTCTAGGTCCATCCATGTTATTACATGCTTCATAAGTTTAGTCTGTCTTAAAGCTGCATAATATTCCATCGTAGGTATACGCCACAGTTTGTTTAGCCACTCGTCTGTTGATGGACATTTTGGCTGTTTCCATCTCTTTGCAATTGTAGATAATGCTGCTATAAACACTGGTGTGCAAATGTCCGTCTGTGTCTTTGCCCTTAAGTCCTTTGAGTAGATACCTAGCAGTGGTATTGCTGGGTCGTAATCCATTCTGCCATTCTATGTCTTTTGATTGGGAAATTCAGTCCATTAACTTTTAGTGTTATTACTGTTTGGATAATATTTTCCTCTACCATTTTGGTATTATATATATCATATCTGATTTTCCTTCTTTCTACACTTTAGTCCATACCTCTCTCTTCTGCCTTTTCGTATCTGACTCTAGTGCTCCCTTTAGTATTTCTTGCAGAGCTGGTCTCTTGGTCACAAATTCTCTCAGTGACTTTTTGTCTATAAATGTTTTAATTTCTCCTTCATTTTTGAAGGACAATTTTGCTGGATATAGGAGTCTTGGTTGGCAGTTTTTCTCTTTTAGTAATTTAAATATATCATCCCACTGTCTTCTAGCTTCCATGGTTTCTGCTGAGAAATCTACACATAGTCTTATTGGGTTTCCCTTGTATGTGACAGATTGTTTTTCTCTTGCTGCTTTCAAGATCCTCTCTTTCTCTTTGACCTCTGACATTCTAACTAGTAAGTGTCTTGGAGAACGCCTATTTGGGTCTATTCTCTTTGGGGTGCGCTGCACTTCTTGGATCTGTAAATTTAGGTCTTTCATAAGAGTTGGGAAATTTTCAGTGATAATTTCTTCCATTAGTTTTTCTCCTCCTTTTCCCTTCTCTTCTCCTTCTGGGACACCCACAACACGTATATTTGTGCGCTTCATATTGTCATTCAGTTCCCTGATCCCCTGCTCAAGTTTTTCCATTCTTTTCCCTATAGTTTCTGTTTCTTTTTGGAATTCAGATGTTCCATCCTCCAGTTCACTAATTGTAGCTTCTGTCTCTTTAGATCTACCATTGTAGGTATCCATTGTTTTTTCCATTTTTTCTTCTTTGTCCTTCACTCCCATAAGTTCTGTGATTTGTTTTTTCAGATTTTCTATTTCTTCTTTTTGTTCAGCCCATGTCTTCTTCATGTCCTCCCTCAATTTATTGATTTGGTTTTTGAAGAGTTTTTCCATTTCTGTTCGTATATTCAGCATTAGTTGTCTCAGCTCCTGTATCTCATTTGAACTATTGGTTTGTTCCTTTGACTGGGCCATATCTTCAATTTTCCGAGCGTCATCCATTATTTTCTGCTGGTGTCTGGGCATTTGATCAGATTTCCCTGGGTGTGGGACCCGGCTGGTTGAAAGGTTTTTCTGTGAAATCTCTGGGCTGTTTTTCTTTTCCTGCCCAGTAGGTGGCGCTCGTGGCGCTCGTCTGTCTGCGGGGCCCATCAGTAAAAGATGCTGTGGCTGCTTTAACTTGCCAATCCGAATCTCGCAGTCGGCCGGGGAAACTGCGCGTGGAGGGGGGGGGATCGCCGGCCGCTGTGGCTTGGGGGAGTGCCGGTCCAAATTGCCCAGCTGGCCCGAGACGCCAAGCGTGGCGGGAGGGCCCCGCTATCCAACGTTCCCAGTCAGACCGGGGAGCCACGTGCGTGGAGGGGACCCCAGTCGCCAGCCCCCCCGGCTGGGAAAACGCGCGCCCCTTGGGTATCTCACCGCAGCGGATTCTCCCTGCCCGTTCAGCCGTTCCAGAATGGGGTACGCTGTCTTTTTGGTCTCTGTCGTGGCTCCGGGAGCTGTTTCGTATTGTTTCTGTTTCTTTAGTTGCTTTTCTGGAGGAGGAACCAAGACCCGCGTGTCCCACTAAGCCGCCATCTTTTCCGGAAGTCCCTATTTATAAGCATTTTTATGTAAAGAAGAGCTTTTCATCAACTGGGAATGAGCTATAATTCCTTTTATTTTTTATTGTGGTAACATAAATACAACAACATTTTATGATTTTTTTTTTTAGATTTTAATTTTAATTGTGAAATATAACATGTATACAAAAAAGCAATAAATTTCCAAATACAATTTAACAAGTAATTTTAAAACAGATTTTAAGGTGTGGTATGGGTTACAGTTCCATGAGTTTTTGTTTTTTCTTCTAGCTGCTCCAAGGCACTGCAGACTAAAATATCAATATAATGATTCAGCAGTCATACGCATTTCTTAACTCCTATCTTCTCTGTTATACTCCTCCTGTTTTTTTTCTTTTTTGTGAAAAATGGCATATATCAAACAAGCAATAAATTTCAAAGTGTATCTCAGCAATTAGTTGTAGAACAGATTACAGCATTTGGTATAGGTTACAATTCTACAATTTTAGGTTTTTACTTCTAGCTGCTCTAAGATACTGAAGACAAAAATAAATTTAATATAATGATTCAGAAATCATACTAATTTGTTAATCCCTACTTTCTCTATATAACTCTATCATCACCTTTGATCTTTCTCCCATTCTTCATGGGTATTTGAACTATGCCCATTATAATTTATTCTTTTTTTTTTTTGACAATTTAAAAAAAAAATTATTAATTAAAAAACATTTAACAAATGTAATAAAACGTTAACATAGATAATCAGTAATTCACAATATCATCACTTAGTTGCATATTCATCATTTCTTAGAGCATTTCCATCCATTCAGAAAAAGAAATAAAAAGACAATAGAAAAAGAAATAAAACGAAAACAGAAAAAAAAAGATTATACATACCATACCTCTTACCCCTTGCTTTCACTGATGATTAGCATTTCAAACTAAGTTTATTTTAACATTTGTTCCCCCTATTATTTATTTTTATTCCATATGTTCTACTCGTTTGTTGACAAGGTAGATAAAAGGAGCATGAGACACAAGGTTTTCACAATCACACAGTCACATTGTAAAAGCTATATCATTATTCACTCATCCTCAAGAAACACGGCTACTGGAACACAGCTCTGCATTTTCAGGCAGTTCCCTCCAGCCTCTCCATTACATCTTGAATAACAAGGTGATATCTACTCAATGCGTAAGAATAACCTCCAGGATAACCTCTCGACTCTGGAATCTCTCAGCCATTGACACTTTGTCTCATTTCACTCTTCCCCCTTTTGGTCGAGAAGGTTTTCTCAACCTCTTGATGCTCAGTTTCAGCTCATTCTAGGGTTTTTTCCCCATCCCTTGATGCTGAGTCTCAGCTTATTCTAGGATTTCTGTCCCACGTTACCAAAAAGGTCCACACCCCTGGGAGTCATGTCCCATGTAGACAAGGGGAGGGTGGTGAGATTGCTTGTTGTGTTGGCTGGAGAGAGAGGCCACATCTGAGCAACAAAAAAAGCTCTCTTGGGAGTGACTCTTAAGCCTAAATTTTAAGTAGACTTGACCTATCCTTTGTGGGGTTAAGTTTCATATGAACAAACCCCAAGGCTGGTGGCTCAGGCTATAGCTTTGGCTGTCCACGCTGCTTGTGAGAATATAAAGAATTCAACTTGGAGAAGTTAATTTCTCCCCATTCTCACCATTCCCCGAAGAGGGCTTTGCAAATACTTTTCCATTCACTGATCAAATCACTCTGGTATTCATCAGGGCATCACTCTGGACAAACCAACAAAATCTCATGTCCTACCTGAGATTCCAAGTACTCATGGTGTTCAATCAAACTATCTACATAAGTTATATTAGGAAATGCACTAGTCAAAATATAAATTTTATACCAAATAAACATTTTTTGCTTTAGTCTCACATATAAGGTGACATTTTAAAATATTAATTACCATCTATTTTCAGCACCCTGCAGTAATGACATTCCTTTGTTCTTCCTCATGCAAAAACATTTTTAAAATTTGTACATTTAGTCACTATTATTATACACTCTAGGGATTCCTAGATTATACCATCTCAATCTTTGAGATCTATTTTTCTTTCTGATTTCATTTATGCCCCCAGCCCTCCTCCGTCTATCATTCTCACATGCAACTTCATTCAGTGTTTTAACATAATTGTATTACAGTTAGAGAGTATTGTGCTGTCCATTTCTGAGTTTTTGTATTAAGTCCTGTTGCACAGTCTGTATCCCTTCAGCTCCAATTACCTAATATCTTACCCTATTTCTATCTCCTGATGATCTCTGTTACCAACGAAATATTCCAAGTTTATTCACTAATGTCAGTTCATATCAGTGAGACCATACAGTATTTGTCTTTTTGTTTTTGGCTAATCTCACTCAACATAATGTTCTCAAGGTCCATCCATGCTGTTACATACTTCATAACTTCATTCTGTCTTACAGCTGCATAATATTCCATCATATGTATATACCACAGTTTGTTTAGCCACTCGTCTGTTGATGGACATTTTGGCTGTTTACATCTCTTGGCAACTATAAATAATGTTGCTATAAACATTGGTGTGAAAATGTCTGTTTGTGTCTTTGCACTTATGTCCTTTGAGTAGATACCTAGCAATGGTATTGCCGGGTTATATGGCAATTCTATATTCAGCTTTTTGAGGAACCACCAAACTGCCTTCCACAGTGGTTGCACCATTTGACATTCCCACCAACAGTGAATAAGTGTGCCTCTTTGTCCACATCCTCTCCAGCATTTGTCATTTTCTGTTTTGTTGATAATGGCCATTCTGGTGGGTGTGAGATGATATCTCATTGTGGTTTTGATTTGCATTTCTCTAATGGCCAGGGAAGTTGAGCATCTCTTCTGGCCATTTGTATATCCTCTTCTGAGAAGTGTCTGTTCAAGTCTTTTGCCCATTTTGTAATTGGACTGGCTGTCTTTTTGTTGTTGAGCTGACAATCTCTTTATAAATTCTGGATACTAGACCTTTATCTGATATGTCATTTCCAAATATTGTCTCCCGTTGTGTAGGCTGTCTTTTTACTTTCTTGATGAAGTTCTTTGATGTGCAAAAGTGTTTAATTTTGAGGAGTTCCCATTTCTTTCTTTCTTTCTTCAGTGCTCTTGCTTTGGGTGTAAGGTCTATAAAACCGCCTCCAAGTATAAGATTTATAAGATATTTTCCTCTAACTGTTTTATGGTCTTAGACCTAATGTTTAGATCTTTGATCAATTTTTTTTTTTATTTTTTAATTTTTTTCACATGGGCAGGCACCAGGAATCGAATCCAGGTCCTCTGGCATTTCAGGTGAGCACTCTGCCTGCTGAGCCACTGTGGCCCGCCCTCTTTGATCCATTTTGAGTTAACTTTTGTATAGGGTGTGATATGGGTCCTCTTTCATTCTTTTGCATACGGATGTCCAGTTCTCTAGGCACCATTTATTGAAGAGACTGTTCTGTCCCAGGTAAGTTGGCTTGACTGCCTTGTCAAAGATCAAATGTCCATAGATGATAGGGTTTATATCTGAACACTCTATTCGATTCCATTGGTCAATATATTGATCTTTATGCCAGTACTATGCTGTTTTGACCACTGTAGCTTCATAATATGCCTTAAAGTCAGACAGTGTGAGACCTCCAGCTTCATTTTTTTTCCTCAGGATACTTTTAGCAATTTGGGGCACCCTGCCCTTCCAGATAAATTTGCTTATTGGTTTTTTTATTTCTGAAAAGTAAGTTGTTGGAATTTTGATTGGTATTGCATTGAATCTGTAAATCAATTTAGGTAGAACTGATATCTTAACTATATTTAGTCTTCCAATCCATGAACATGGTATACCCTTCCATTTATTTAGGTCTTCTGTGATTTCTTTTAACAATTTCTTGTAGTTTTCTTTGTATAGGCCTTTTGTCTCTTTAGTTAAATTTATTCCTAAATATTTTATTCTTTTGGTTGTAAATCGAATTCTTTTCTTGATTTCCCCCTCAGATTGTTCATTAGTATAGAAACACTACAGATTTTTGAGTGTTGGTCTTGTAACCTGTCACTTTGCTGTACTCGTTTATTAGCTCTAGTAGTTTTGCTGTGGATTTTTCAGGGTTTTCGACATATAGTATCATATCATCTGCAAACAGTGAGAGATTTACGTCTTCCTTTCCAATTCTGATGCATTGTATTTCTTTTTCTTGTCTAATTGCTGTGGCTAGAACTTCCAACATAATGCCGAACAACAGTGGTGACGGTGGACATCCCTGTCTTGTTCCTGATCTTAGGGGGAAATTTTTCAGTTTTTCCCCATTGAGGATGATATTAGCTGTGGGTTTTTCATATATTCCCTTTATCATTTTAAGGATGTTCCCTTGTATTCCTATCTTTTGAAGTGTTTTCAACACGAGAGGATGTTGAATTTTGTCAAATGCCTTCTCTGCATCAATTGAGATGATCATGTGATTTTTCTGCTTTGATTTCCTGATATGGTGTATTATATTAATTGATTTTCTTATGTTGAACCATCCTTGCATACCTGGAATGAATCTTACTTGGTCATGATGTATAATTCTTTTAATGTGTTGCTGAATTCGATTTGCTAGAATTTTGTTGAGGATTTTTGCATCCATATTCATTAGAGAGATCAGTCTGCAGTTTTCCTTTCCTGTAATATCTTTGTCTGGTTTTGGTAGGAGGGTGATGTTGGCTTCATAGAATGAATTAGGTAGCTTTCCCTCCTCTTCAATTTTTTTGAAGAGTTTGAGCAGGATTGGTACTAATTCTTTCTGGAATGTTTCTAGAATTCACATGTGAAGCCATCTGGTCCTGGACTTCTCTTTTTAGGAAGCTTCTTGATGACTGATTCAATTTCTTTACTTCTGATTGGTTTGTTGAGGTTGTCTATATTTCCTCTCGAGTCAAAGTTGGTTGTTCATGCCTTTCTAGGAAGTTGTCCATTTCATCTACATTGTTGTATTTATTAGCATAAAGCTGTTCATAGTATCCTGTTATTACCTCCTTTATTTCTGTGGGGTCAGTGGTTATGCTCCTCTTCCATTTCTGTTCTTATTTATTTGCATCCTCTCCTTCTTTTTTTTAGTCTTGTTAAGGGCCCATCAATCTTATTGATTTTCTCATAGAACCAAATTCTGGTTTTACTGATTTTCTCAATTGTTTTCATGTTCTCAATTTCATTTATTTCTGCTTTAATCTTTGTTATTTCTTTCCTTTTGCTTGCTTTGGGGGTTATTTTGCTGTTCTTTCTCCAGTTCTTCCAAGTGGACAGTTAATTCCTGTATTTTTGCCCTTTCTTCTTTTTTGATATAGGTATTTAGGGCAATAAATTTCCCTCTTAGCACTGCCTTTGCTGCGTCCCATAAGTTTTGATATGTTGTGTTTTCATTTTCATTTGGCTCAAGGTATTTACTGATTTCTCTTGTAATTTCTTCCTTGACCCACTGGTTGTTTAAGAGTGTGTTGTTGAGCCTCCACATATTTGTGAATTTTCTGGTGCTCTGCCTATTACTGATTTCCAACTCCATTCCTTTATGATCTGAGAAAGTGTTTTGTATGATTTCAACCTTTTTAAATTTGTTGAGACTTGCTTTGTGACCCAGCATTTGGTCTATTTTTGAGAATGATCCATGAGCACTTGAGAAAAAGGTGTATCCTGCTCTTGTGGAGTGTAATGTCCTATAAATGTCTGTCAGGTCTAGCTCATTTATTGTAATATTCAAATTCTCTGTTTCTTTATTGATCCTCTGTCTAGATGTTCTGTCCATTGGTGAGAGTGGGGAATAGAAGTCTCCAACTATTATGGTAGATGTGTCTATTTCCCTTTTCAGTGTTTTCAGTGTTTGGCACATGTATTTTGGAGCAGTCTGGTTTGGTGCATAAATAGTTATGATTGTTATGTCTTCATGCTGAATAGTTCCTTTTATTAGTACATAGTATCTTTCTTTGTCTTTTTTAACTGTTTTACATTTGAAGTCTAATTTGTTGGATATTAGTATAGCTATTCCTGCTCTTTTCTGGTTGTTATTTGCATGAAATATCTTTTCCCAACCTTTCGCTTTCAACCTATGTTTATCTTTGGGTCTAAGGTTTGTTTCCTGTAGACAGCATATAGATGGGTCCTGGTTTTTAATCCATTCTGCCAGTCTATGTCTTTTGATTGGGGAGTTCAATCCATTAACATTTAGTGTTATTACTGTGTGGGTAGTACTTTCTTCTACCATTTTGCCTTTGGATTTTATATGTCATATCTAACTTTCCTTCTTTCTACACTCTTCTCCACACCTCTTTCTTTTGTGTTTTCGTACCTGTCTCTAGTGCTCCCTTTAGTATTTCTTGCAGAGCTGGTCTCTTAGTAACAAATTGTCTCAGTGATTTTTTTGTCTGAAAATGTTTTAATTTCTCCCTCATTTTTTTTTTTTTTTTTTTTTTTAACATGGGCAGGTACCGGGAATCGAACCTGGGTCCTCTGGCATGGCAGGCAAGCAGTCTTGCCTGCTGAGCCACCGTGGCCCACCCTCTCCCTCATTTTTGAAGGACAATTTTGCTGGGTATAGAGTTCTTGTTTGGCAGTTTTTCTCTTTTAGTAATTTAAATATATCATCCCACTATCTTCTCACCTCTGTGGTTTCTGCTGAGAAATCTACGATAGCCTTATTGGGTTTCCCTTGTGTGTGATGGATTGCTTTTCTCTTGCTGCTTTCAAGATCCTCTCTTTCTCTTTGACCTCCGACGTTCTGATTAGTACGTGTCTTGGAGTACGTCTGTTTGGATCTGTTCTCTTTGGGGTATGCTGCACTTCTTGGATCTGTAATTTTAAGTCTTCCATAAGAGTTGGAAATTTTCAGTGATGATATCTTCCATTAGTTTTTCTCCTTTTCCCTTCTCTTCTCCTTCTGGGACACCCACAACATGTATACTTGTGAGCTTCATATTATCATTCAGTTCCCTGAGTCCCTGCTCATATTTTTCCATTTTTTTTCCCCTATAGTTTCTGTTTCTTGTTGGATTTCAGATGTTCCGTCCTCCAGTTCACTAATCCTATCCTCTGCCTCTCGAAATCTACCATTGTAGGTTTCCATTGTTTTTTTTCATCTCTGCTACTGTGTCTTTCATTCCCATAAGTTCTGTGATTTGTTTTTTCAGGCTTTCGATTTCTTCTTTTTGTTCATTCCTTGCCTTCTTCATATCTTCCCTCAATTCATTGATTTGGTTTTTGATGAGGTTTTCCATGTCTGTTCGTATATTCTGAATTAATTGTTTCAGCTTCTGTATATCATTTGAATTGTTGGTTTGTTCCTTTGACTGGGCCATATCTTCAATTTTCCTGGTGTGATTTGTTATTTTTTGCTGGCGTCTAGACATTTAATTACCTTAATTAGCTTATTCTGGAGATTGCTTTCACTTCTTTTACCTAGGGTTTTCTTACTGGATAAATTTGTTGTCTATCTGTTCTTTGACATTCAGTTCAGCTTTTTCTGGACCTCTAGCTTAGGTTTTGTTTAACAGAGGAGAATTTTTCAGTTCTTGTTTTCTTGTTTCTTGCCCTGCTTGTATGGTGCCCTTCCACCCCACCTTTAGGAGGGTCTACGTAGGTATTATAGACCCCAGCTGGGTTTCCCCGGACTAAACTGGCCTCCTATCAGGGGAAAGAAGTCACCTGCATCAAAGTTTTCCCTGAGGGTGAGACACAGCAGGTTAAAAGACTTCCTGTGTAGTCTCTGGGCTCTGTTTTTCTTATCTTGCCCAGTCTGTGGTGCTTATCTGCCTGCGGGTCCCTCCAGCATAAGATTATGCGGTACCTTTAACTTTGGAAGACTCTCCCTGCTGGGGGAGTGTTGGAGACAGAGGAGAGGTTGTAGGCTGGTTTTAATGGCTTCAAATTACGAAGCTCTGGGGTCTGAATTCCTTGAGAGAGGGATTCCACCTGAGTTGGGCTTTACCCCTCCCCTGGGAAAGGCACAGGCTGGAGACAAGCCCTGAACGGAGTTTGATTCTTTCTATGCCTGGGGCAGTTGCAGGCTGAGAAATCCTGACACTTAATCCAAGGTGGTCAAGAAACACCTTTGTAGAAACACAGCCACAAAAACTTCTGTTTCTTTTTTTTTTTCTTTTTCCGTTATCCCAGTTAGTGACCTCCGCTTTGACCAGGTTTACCTGAGCTGGGGGCCTGTTTTTAGTAGTCAGAATTTGTTAATTAGTGCCACAATTGGTGTTTGGTTGGACTCAGCCCCTGGTGCTGTTAAAGTCTCTTTCCTTTCCCCACTGGGGAGCAACCTGTGGGAGAGGGGTGACGGCCGCTGCGGCTTGGGGAACTCACAGTTCTGGGAAGGCTCACAGCTGGTCCAGCTGATCCAGACTGGGGTACGCCATGTGTCCCGTCACTGACGTGGCTCCAGGAGCTGTTCTGTACTGTTTCTCGTTATTTAGCAATTGTTCTGTAGGACGAACTAAAATGCACACATTGCTAGGCCGCCATCTTGGCCACACCTCTCTATAATTTATTCTTGAGAGGCAGGATGGGTGTTGATTTGCTTCCTTTTAATTATCAGTTTTCAGAGTAAGAAGTTTGGTGCAACAATGACATCACTGGTGACAAATAAGTTTTTTTCCATTCTGTGTATGCACATGTGATTCACATTGGACTCAGGGATTTTTATTTTTCAATATTTTACAATGTATGATCTTTTGTTCATTATTCTTTTTGATGTTTAACTTCCCTTGATTTTTTGTCTACATTTCAAAAAAATAGACATCCATGTGCCTCGCTTATCAGACAGAAGGGGTGACTTAAGTGTGGTTTTCAGATTAGGTCATGATCTTCAACTCCATTTTGCAACTTCATATAATGAACAAGAAAAGCCAAGCAATTAAATTGAAACTGAGCCCCTCAGGGTGGACCATCAGCAGGGCTTTGCCACAGCAAGCAGTGGGTGGATTGTGATTAGAGCTGGCAAGGGCCTTAAGGATATGGTCAGTCTTTACAGTCATCCATAATGTGTCCTGAATAACCTATATCGAAGGTAAACATGTAGAAGTCAAATGACACCCTGTATGGGGGGAGAAGTTAATCCCAGAGAGCTGAACATTCCCATTAACAATTTGTCTTACAAAAACACTCTTCAATGCTCTAATTCCAACTTTTTTGAATGTAATTTATTTTTCTCTCTTCTCTCAACTATAGTCATTCTGTTTTTTTAATTTTTTAAATTAATTTTTAAATTTTTAAGAAAAATATGACAATAAAGAAACACAAATATTCTTAACATATGATCATTCCGTTCTACATATATAATCAGTAATTCACAATATCATCACATAGTTGGATATTCATCATCATGATCATTTCTTAGAATATTTACATCAATTCAGAAAAAAATAAAAAGACAACAGAAAAAAATTCATATATACCATACCCCTTACCCCTCCCCTTCTTTTTTTAAATTAATTTACTTTTTATTTATGGTACATAACCACATACAAACATTCTTATCATATAATCGTTCCGTTCTTGTTATATAATCAATAACTCACACTATCATCACATAGTTGTCTATTCATCATCATGATCATTTCTTAGAACATCTGTATCAATTCAGAAAAAGAAATAAAAAGAAGACAGAAAAAATTCATACAAACCATACCCCTTGCCCCTCCCCTTCACCAATCACCAGCATTTCAATCTACTAAATTTATTTTAACTTTTGTTCCCCCTGTTATTTATTTATTTTTAATCCATATGTTTTACTTGTCCGTTGATAAAGTAGACAAAAGGAGCATCAGATGCAAGGCTCTCTCAACCATACAGTCACTCTGCTACAGCCAAATCATCATACAGTTATCTTCAAGAAACATGGCCACTGGAGCATAGCTCTACATTTTCAGGCAATTCTCTCCAGCCTCTCCATTACACCTTAACTAAGCAGGTGATATCTATTTAATGCATAAGAATAACCTCCAGGATAACTTCTCAACTCTGTTTGGAATCTCTCAGCCATTGACACTATTTTGTCTCATTTTGCTGTTCCCCCTTTTGATTAAGAAGATTTTCTCAGTCCCTGGATGCTAAGTTCCAGCTCATTCTAAGATTTCTGTCCCACATTGCCAGGAAGGTCTATACCCCTGGGAGTTATGTCCCATGTCGAGAGGGGGAGGGCAGTGAGTTTACTTGCTGTGTCGGTTGAGAGAGGCCACATCTGAGAAACAGAAGAGGTTCTCTTGGGGGTGACTCTTAGGCCTAATTTTAAGTAGGCTTAACCTGTCCTTTGCGGGGTTAAGTTTCATATTAGCAAACCCCAAGATTGGAGGCTCAGCTGATTGCCTGTGAGAATATCAAGAATTCTCCACTTGGGGAAGTTGAATTTTCCCCCTTTCTCACTATTGCCCCTAGGAGATTCTGCAAATACTTCCCTAATCACTGTTCAGATCAATCTGTTCGAATTATCTGGGCATCACTGTGGACAAACCTACAAAATCTCATGCCCTACACAAGGTTCCAAGTACCCTAGTGTTCGATTAAGCTGTCTGCGTAAGTTATAGTAGGAAATGCACTAGTCAAAATACACATTTTGTACCAAATAAACATTTTTTGCTTTTCTCATACGTAGGTTAAAGTTTTAAAATATTGATTACCATCTAGTTTCAATACCCTGCATTATTTATAGTCATTCTGTTTAAAAGCAGGGAATAACTAATTGGGTCTGAAGATTTCTCACCATCAGCACTACCAATAGTTTTTATTTTTCTCTCTATTGTTTTCAGTTTGAGGCCTAGACTTCTAAATACCAATGTCAGCCCTTTTGTTTTCAACCTTTTCTTTAATTTGGATCGAATATTAAGAGTAAAATGTGACATTTTCATTTAATTGCCCTAATATGTCATATTGACAAAGATGATGACACTGCCCAGAATCCACTTCCGTTTGGATTCTGCTGCTTGAAAGCCGTGTAGGGTAGCAGCTTATGGCATTCCAAGGAGGCCTAGCTTGGGGTGCATCGTTAGACGGTACATTACGTGAGGGAGGATGGAGAATACATCATTAAGTTCTTGTAAGTTTTTCATTCTTACAGATAAATAGGGAAGGGGGTTACTATTCTGTAGAGAGAGAGGTTTTTGTTTGTTTTTTAAAATTTATTTATTAAACATACCAACATATAAACACAAACATTCTTACCATATGATGATTCCATTCTACATATATAATCAGTAATTCACAATATCATCACATACTTGTATATTTATCATGATCATTTCTTAGAATGTTTGCATTAATTCAGAAAAAGAAATAAAAAGAAAACAGAAAAAAATTCCTATATACCATACCCCTTACCCCTGCCTTTCATTGACCACTAGCATTTCAATCTACTAAATTTATTTTAACATTTGTTTCCCCTATTATTTATTTTTTTTAATCCCCATGTTTCACTCATCTGTCCATAAGGTAGATAAAAGAAGCATCATACACAAGGTTTTCAGAATCACACAGTCACATTGCGAAAGCTCTATCATATACAATCATCTTCAAGAAACATGGCTACTGGAACTCAGCTCTATATTTTCAGGCAGTTCCCTCCAGCCTCTCTGTTATGCTTTATCTAAAAAGGTGATATCTATTTAATGCATAAGAATAACCTCCAGGATAACTTCTTGATTCTGTTTGGTATCTCTCAGCCATTGACACTTTATTTTGTCTCATTTCTCTACGAGAGATGTTTTGACATCCTTTCCTGACTCAGGTCCCTGAGCTACGGAAGAAATCCCGCCGAGAGTACCTGGCCAAGCGGGAGCGAGAGAAACTTGAGGATTTGGAGGCAGAGCTGGCTGATGAGGAATTCCTCTTTGGGGATGTGGAGCTGAGCCGCCATGAACGGCGGGAGCTCAAATACAAGCGCCGCGTGCGGGATCTGGCCCGGGAATACCGGGCAGCAGGGGAACAGGAGAAGCTGGAGGCCACGAACCGCTACCATATGCCCGAGGAGACCCGGGGACAGGTGAGGCAAAGGGGTGTCTGCTTTAGGCCTGGTCTCTAACATGAGGGGAGGGGAGGCTTCAGGGAGCTGGGCAATACCTTGGCTGGCCACTTCCTTGACTGGTTTTCCCAGAGGCAGGAGCAGTGGTCGGGGAGGATGGGACTGGACAATGAGGGCATCCTCTGTCTTTCCGTCTTCATGTGCCCCTTTTCTCCCTAGCCGGCACGAGCTGTGGATGTGGTAGAGGAAGAATCGGGTGCCCCTGGGGAGGAGCAGCGGCGCTGGGAAGAGGCCCGTTTGGGGGCAGCATCTCTGAAATTTGGGGCCCGAGATGCTGCGTCCCAGGAGCCCAAGTATCAGTTGGTGCTGGAGGAGGAGGAGACCATCGAGTTTGTCCGGGCCACTCAGCTCCAGGGCGATGAGGTGAGAGAGGGAGAGCTCTGGGGATATTCTGAAGAGGGTCTGAAGTTGGCCCTAAAGCTTACTCCCTTTCTCCTTCCTTAGGAGCCATCAGCCCCACCCACTCCAACTCAGGCACAGCAGAAGGAGTCCATCCAGGCTGTGCGCCGCAGCCTCCCGGTGTTTCCATTCCGTGAGGAGCTCCTGGCTGCCATTGCTAATCATCAAGTCCTCATCATTGAGGGCGAGACGGGCTCAGGAAAGACCACCCAAATCCCCCAGTACCTCTTTGAGCAGGTATGGTCATCTACATCTTCCAGGTTGCTGGGATATCAGGCATTGACAAGCACAATCTTGTCCCAGCTCCTCTTATATAATATTTTGATAATCGTTCAGCTGTCTTTTCCACTACATTGTGAGTTTCTGGAGCATGAGGACTATACATTTTTCATATTTCTTTTTCTCCTGTCCCACCACAGTGTCCATACCTGGTAGACATTCAGTTCCTGCTTGATGAAAGATTGTATAATTGGGAGGGATGGTAAAGTGACCCACATAGTGTGTGTGTGTGAGAGAGAGAGAGAGAGAGAGAGAGAATGTGGACCTCTGCCACACTCTACACCATATCCAGTTCAGCTTCTTTCTGCGGGGCCTAAAGAACGAAGAGTTAAAGGACTAATTTTCTTGCTTTTTAACCTTTTGTTTTCCTTTGCTTCTGGGTTTTCCCCAGCTGATTTCTCCTTTTCCAGCCCAAATCTAAGCAAACCCTGAATTTAATGACCAAAGGGCTAGGACTGCCAGGACTGGGTGAGGAACTCCTCTGAGGACCCTAGGTCTCAGATCCCATCCATTTTCCCTTCTTGTCTGTTTTTCATCTTCTCTCTATTCCCTTCTTTTCCACTGCTTTTGCTCTGCTTTTACAACTTCTTTCTCTGAATTGTGCTGACCTCCAAGGGGATATTTAGCAAAGAGAAAACTTCTTTCTTCTTTGTCATTCAGGGCTACACAAAGAAGGGTATGAAGATTGCCTGCACCCAGCCCCGGAGAGTGGCAGCCATGAGTGTAGCAGCCCGGGTGGCCCGGGAGATGGGAGTAAAGCTGGGCAATGAGGTGAAGTCTTTGGAAGACTGAGGGGGTGGCGGGGGGAGCCTTTGGTGTCTGGACTCAGGGCCTTGCACCATGAATCCAGCCCCCTTCCTCTAGACCTGTATTTCCTTCAGAAACTACTAGTCCATTCTTGGTTACTAATGGCCCCCTTGACCAGGTTGGCTACAGCATCCGCTTTGAGGACTGCACATCAGAGCGAACAGTTCTCCGCTACATGACAGATGGGATGCTTCTCCGGGAGTTCCTCTCTGAGCCTGATCTTGCAAGTTACAGGTACGTACAAGGTCCCCAGTCTCCCATGGGAGAGCCACCCACCTGCTCTCCTCCTCGTCTGATGTTCCCTACGGTTTTCCAATCCCATCTCCTCCTCTAATCTCTGGCCTTTCTTTCATTACTTCCCACCCAGCCAATTAGGCTATTGTCCCCTGTTAAAGCTACAAATTATTGACTCTTTATGGTTCAAGTGTTCCAAGAACTGCCTTTTAGGTACCATGGAGGTGGGTACTGTAGAAGAGACTACAGAAAAAGCTCTTCCTCCCTCTCTAATCATTTTTAGAGTTTAGAAAACAACCAGGATGGTAGAGTACTGCTGTGGGGGCTTGAGATCCTGCCATGTAAAAAATGTTGGAAGGAACACAGGATACTCTGCTTAAGAGTGGAGAAACTCAGGGGAGACGTCATGGTTCACTTTAAGTTTGTAAAGTGCTCTTACAGGGAAGGAGGAATCAGACCTGTTTTGTGCAATTTCTGAGAGCACAACTAGGAGCCATGCAAGAAGGTACGGGGAGATAGATTTTAGCTCATATAAAGAGCCATGGAATCCTTAGAGTGGCCAGATGTCGCAGAGGCTGTCAGAGTGCTTGGACCTAGGCTCTTGCTCCTCTGGCGCAGTTCCTGGCATGGATTAGTCTGTGAAATAGATCTACTCAGTACTAGAAATGGCCGAGCAGGTTGGATGAGTCTGCATTGAGGAGGTGACATAAATTCGTATATGTGATGGGGGGGGAGGTCAGGCCAGCTGGCCAGTCTTTTCAACTCTTAGAGACTATGAATTTATGGTTCTGGAAGAGCACAGTAGTATAGTCAGATATGATTTGTCCCTTACAATAGTTTCTGAGAAATGTGGAAGACCATACAATTCAAGACTGTTTGTAGGGTGGGGTTTTCCCATTGAGCCAGTCTGCTTTGTGAAATGCCTGAGGACTTCACCATCATGGTCAGGGTTAGGTACAAAGGTATGGGAGTGGTGTGCGCCTGCAGGCTTGATTGCACCCCAGAAAAGCAAAGCATAAAGGGAGAGAAAGGAAATGCAAATAACAAAATTGGGGAAAGACTAAGACGTCTGCAGTGTCCTCTAAGAGTTGGGGTAGAAAGGCTCACAGTGTTCCTCCATCCAGAGAAGAGAAAGCAGGGCCACCAGGGATGTCCAGCAGCTCTTGTACCATAGGACCCTGGGGGTTTCTGGGTCATTTGAATGATAGCAGCTCAGTTGATCAGTTCATCTCCATCCAGCCTGGCAGCCCAGCCTTACGCAGAAAAGGCCTTGCCCTCACTTTTATTTTATTTTATTTTATTTTATTTTTTTACTGTGGAAAAGATTTATTAGTCTGTACAAGTTGGTTTTGATAAATTATTGGTTACTTGCTACAGTAAATGATCAAGTTTTCATTGCAACAGTATCTTCCCACACATATCAGAATCTGGAAGCAATATGCCTTTCCAAATTGTCATTTAGTTTTTCTACCCCACCCCCAAAACACAGAAATAGGTTTTTAATAATGACTAGACATTTAGAAAGTCATAAGATACAGGTCTTCATAAACATTAAACAAGCTACAATTGAGGTACTTAGACAAACACTACCAACATTTATGGAAAAAAGCGTTGGACTGCAAAGTGGTAAGTACTGTATGAGTCACAATGAACACACTACTCATGTTCTTGTGAAACCAAAGATGGGGGGGAGCTCTTATTGCCATTCTGTCAATACTGCATAACCCAACAGGCTGTGCAAAGGGGCCACTCATCCAGTGTACCTTCCACAAAATTAAAAACTCCAGGTAAGCAACTGAGTTACTCATTGAAGTAAATTAAAACATAAGACCAAACTGCTTTAATGTATCAATGCTAGTTTAGAAGTATCATCAAAACAAAAAGAGATTTAATTATAAGTGGCCTGGGCTACATTCTTTAATAAGAATTTTGTGTAGTACTAAAAGAGAATCTGCCAGGACAAGTTCTAGAAAAGCTGTGGAATCATATTTTGCTAATCCTGAAGGACCAGTGTGATAATACCTGTACACGTCCCAGTGTTTCCAGAAGCTCTACATGCCAAGTAATTCAGTAACTGATAGGAAGATGTAAGCAAAGAGGAGACCAAAAGCAGACCTTGTATTAACATATACTGGATGGATAGATTTTTAAATTACATGATAAATGTAATTCATAAAATCAAATGTACTTATACAAGTACATCTATTTTATGTTACATAAAAAACTGTAGACTGCAAATTATGCATGCTTACTATAACATTTTACCTGGGAAAGCCGGTGAGCGGGATTTCTTGCAAATATTTACTGCCATGATACAAAACAAATATGTGCAAATGTCAAGGTCCCTAAAAGAGCAGTTAGTTTATATACAGAAAGATGTCATTATCTGATCAAATATGCAAGAGATGGAATTTCCCAGAGTTTATAACACAGAACAATAACCACCACAGGTGCCTCCTCCTTGGCCTTCTTCCCTGTGTGAGTTTTACTCCTTTATTCTGGTTCTCACTTTCCCACAGTCCAGGTGTCTGAATGATCTTTTCAACAAGTTCCTCAATGGCACATTAGACACTATCACAGGTTTTTGCACTTGCCTCTATGAATAACATGGAATGCTTCCGGGCAAATTTCAGGCCTTCATTTGTATCAACTTCACGATTTTCCTTATCAATTTTATTTCCAACTAGCATGTTTACTATGCCATTTCTTGTGCAGTATGTTTCCAATTCATTTAACCAATTATCCAGTTTAAGAAAGGTGTCTCTTCTTGTGACATCATAAACTAATATAACACCCTGTGCACCTCTATAATAGCTGGGAGTTAATGTTCTAAACCGCTCTTGACCAGCAGTATCCCATGTTGCAAGTTTAGCCTTATTTCCATCCACTGAAATTGTTTTCACCTTAAACTCAACACCTATTGTTGCTGCAAGTTCTGGATCAAAAGTATCATCTGTGAACCTCAAGAGCAGGCTCGACTTGCCCACCCCACTTTCGCCGATGATGAGGATCTTAAGTGTGGTCAGCACGTCCTCGTCCATCCTGACCAGCTCAGCTCCGAGCCCAGCTGGCCGCCACGGTCCGCCTCTTAACCCTGACTTTTATTTTTAAATACAGCTATCCTTACTTGTGCTTCCTCTTTTTTTTTTTTTTTTTAACTTTTGTTATTGTATAGTATAACATATATACAAAGCAAAGAAATAAAAAGCAATAGTTTTCAAAGCACTCTTCAACAAGTGGTTACAGGACAGATCCCAGAGTTTGTCGGCTACCATACGATCCTCTTATATTTTTCCTTCTAGTTGCTCCAGAATATAGGAGGCTAGAGGGCTTAAATACTTTTTTATCATCACAATACACTTTTTTTCCTTCTTTTTTTGTGTGAACAATAACATATGCAGAAAAGCTATAAATTTCAAAGCACAGTACCCATGGTTCCTTGTAGAACATATTTCAGACTTTGGCATGGATTACAATTTCACAATTTTAGGTTTTTGCTTCTAGCTGCTCTAAAATACTGGAGACTAAATGAGGTATCTTTTTAATGATTCAGCATTCATATTCATTTGTTAAGTCCTATCTTCTATGTATAATTCCACCATTACCTTTGATCTTTCCATACCTCTCTTTGGGGTTGTTTTCGCTATGGTAATTCTCAAATCTTTTTTTTTTTTTTTTGCCTGTATCTGCATTGGGGATTTTATTTTAACCTTTTTCCATTTTTTTTTTAAATCTTTTGATCATTCCATTCTACATATATAATCAGTAATTCATAATATCACATCGTTGCATATTCATCATCATGATCATTTCTAAATTTTTGATACTGGAAGGGTCTATCACTAATATAGGGTAGAGAGATGGAACTATCTGATGTTCTGGAGAGGCTGGGCTAGGTTTCAGGACTTACCTGTACCAGGGACCCATCTGGAGGTTGTAGGTTTCTGGAAAGTTACTCTAGTGCCTAGAACCCTTGTGGAATCTTATATATTGTCGTCGGTGTACTTTAAGATTGGCTGGAATGCTCCTGGTTCGGGGTTGGCAGGTTATGACAGGTAGCAAGGTCTACCTGAAGCTTGTGTAAGAACAACTTCCAGAGTAGTCTCTCTACTCTATTTGAACTCTCTCTGCCACTGATACTTTATTAATTATACTTCTTTTCCCCCATTTGGTCAGGATGGAATTGTTGATCCCATGGTGCCAGGTCTGGATTCATTCCTGGGAGTCCTCTCCCACGTCACCAGGGAGACTTTCACCCTTGGATGTCATGTCTCATGTATGGGAGAGGGCAATTATTTCACTTGCAGAGTTGGGCTTAGACTGAGGCCACATCTGAGCAACAGCAGAGGTCCTCTAAAAGTAACTCTTAAGCATGCCTATAGGTGGTCTAAGCTTCTCCACTACCTATGTAAGCTTCACAAGAATAAGCCTCATGATCGAGGGCATGGCCTATTGATTTGGGTATCCCTGAGGTTTGACATAGTATCAGGGGATTCCCTGATGGTAAGGTTTAATAGCTCCGTAGTCTTCCTCCCCTCTCTCAGGGGACGTTGCTAATACTTTTTGATTATCTGCTTAATATACCCTAGGATGTTTCCAGGCATTACAATACAGGATTAAAGGACCTCTTTCTTATTCTGTGCTTCCTGTGTTTCAGTTGTTCAAATGAGCTGTGCAGATAGGTTGAATTAGATTATGCACTACAGAAAATTTCAGTTCCAGATCAAATAAATCTGTCTTCCATTGGTCTCGAAGAGTATGTGTGGTTCTAAAATATAGACACTATCTTCCATACCGTTGTGTTCTGAATTACTTTAACCCCAACCTGTCTGGCTTCATTCTTATCTCTAAATATCAGGTTATATATATAAACCAGCCTCTCAAAATCCAGAAATAATAATCACCACTCTGGACTTGATGTGTCTCCTTTAAAGGCTTACAATCTAGGCCCCTGTTTTCTTATAAGCATTTTCTAAAGGTGGCCATACCATTGTTGTTTTTTTGTTTCTGGCTTATTTTGTCTCACCAAATGTCCCAAATGTTCATTCACATCGTTACATGCCTCATGACGTTGTTCTTTTTGTAGTAGCACAACCTTCATTCATAAGTATTCACCATCGTTCACCAATCTACTTCCCGTCACTGTATCCCTCGGCCGCCTGCATTCATCAGGCATCACGTATAGGGCCCGAAATCCACAGTCCATCAACATTCTCAATTTTAGATAATTGCATTGTTCTCAAGAGACCGAAAACCAATAAACACACCCTCACCAAATGGGAAATCTAAACCTCATCTTAACTCTTGTCCTTCACCCCATTATTTACCTCTGCTATTCCTGTGGTAATGCTGATGGTTTCCTTTTGAGCATAGCTCATAGGATGCAATGGTTTTCCCCCTGTAGTCTGGACTTAAACACTCTTTGTACAGGAGTCATATCTTTGAAGCAATTCTTATGAGAATTCATTCATATTTAGAGTGTGAGTCAGTGGGACACGTAGGTCTATACAACCCCTTTCAATCTTCTTCATCTTCAATATGGTAGTATTACTTCTAGACCCACTAGAGAGTCATCTTCGCTTCTATCTATTCCCTTGCATTGGAGTTCAGCCTCATTACCTAATGGTTCACCCATCTCTAGCTTCTATGTATCTCTAAGTCCTCTATATTCTGTATTACAGGCCTCTGATTATACCTTTATGCTGGTCATAAAAGTGGAATCATGCAGTATCTATCCTTTTGTGTCTGGCTAATTTTGCTCAGCATTATGTCCTCAAGTCTCATCCATCTTGTCATGTCCTTTAGGATGTCATTTTGTCTTACTGCTGCATAATATTCCATCATACATATATACCACATTTTGTTGATCCACTTGTCTGTTGATGGGCATTTGGTTTGTTTCCATCTTTTGTCGATTGTAAATAATACTGCTGTGAACATCAGCATGCAAATATCTATGTCGTTGCTTTCAACTCTTCTGGGTATATACCAAATAGTGTTATTGCTGGGTCATAGGGCAACTCAATATTTAGTTTCCTAAGGAACCGCCAAACAGTCTTCCATAGTGGCTGCACCATTATACATTCCCACCAGCAGTGCATAAGTGTCTCTGTTTCTCTGGGACTATAAATGTTGTTTATAGTTTCTCGTTTGTTTAATAGCAGCCGATCTTATAGGTGTGAGGTATAATCTCATTATATTCTTGATCTGCATTTCCCTTATAGCCAATGAAAATGAGCATTTCTTCATGTGCTTTTTTTTTAATAAAACATTCTCTATATTTAATTTCAACCTTATAATAGATTGCAGAAAGATGCTTATGAAACAAATACAACATTTATTTCAGTACATGTCTTTAAATGATAGACTTATAAGTATGTAAAGAACTATATAATAAAAAGTTTCCAAACGTTGCCTGTATGAAATCAGGCAAATTTTACCATAAGCAATAAACCATTCCAAGCCTTCAAGATAGTTTATATAGCTGCACCAGCATGACAATAAACTTTTACCAAACAAACAAAAACAAAAAAAACCCAAACAAACAAAAAAACCTTTGTAGTTTGTCTGCTGCAAAATAGAGGGGAAAAAAGTATAGGCTTGATGGAATCACAATAGTTAGTATAATTTAAGGGAAAGAAAGGCGTAATAAAATTTATGGCGCTTTAATGTTTAAAAAAGTAGAGCTTTGCTATTTTGCTTGGTTCTTTGGACACTGCATGATTTAACAAAATAAAAACTTGCTATGTAATCTTGCCATCCATCAGTTAGTGGCACCATTCAAGACACACTGCAAATAAATGGCCATGTAGTGTACCATTTTCCACTCTTCATGTGCTTTTGAGCCATCTTTATTTGGATTGTTTGTTCTTTTTTTATTGAGTTGTATGATTTCTTTATATATACAGGAAATCAAACCTTTGTCTGATATGTGATTTCCAAATATTTTCTCCCATTGAGTTGGCTACCTCTTTACCTTTTTGACAAAGTCTTTTGAAGTGCAGAAGCATTTGATTTTGAGGATTTTCCATTTATCTATTTTTTCTTTTGTTGCTTGTGCTTTGGGTGTAAAGTTAGGAAGCTCCCTCCTATTACTAGGTCCTGAAGATGTTTCTCTACATTTTATTCTAGAAGCTTTATGGTGCTAGTGCTTGTATTTAGATGTTTAATCCACTTTGAATTAATTTTTGTGTAGGATATAATAAGGAGGCCTCTTTCATTCTTTTGACTGTTGATATCCAGTTCTTCCATGCCCAATTATTGAAAAGAATATTTTGTCCCAGTTCAGAGGATTTGGGGGCCTTGTCAAAAATCAGCTGATCATAGATTATGTGGTCTATTTCTGCAGTCTCAATTCGATTTCATTGGTCACTGCTTTTATCTTTTTGGCAGTACCATGCTGTTTTGACCATTGTTGCTTTATAACAGGGAGTCAGGGAGTGTTGATCCTCCCACTTTGTTCTTGTTTCTCTGAATGTTTTTAGCTCTTCGGGGTCTCTTTCCCTTCCAGACGAATTTGGTAGTTAGCTGTTTTTCCAAATCTTCAAAGTAGGTTGTTGGAATTTTGATTGGTACTGTGTTGAATCTCTAGATTGATTTGGGGAGAATTGACATCTTAACTGTATTTAGCCTTCCTATCCATGAGCAGGAAACGTCTTTCCACCTATTTAGATCTCCTTTGATTTCTTTCAGCAATGTTATATAGTTTTCTGTGTACAAGTCCTTTATGTCCATAGTTAAGTTCATTCCTAAGTATTTGGTTCTTTTAGTTGCTATTTTGAATAGAGTTTTTTCCTTAGCTGACTCCTTAGCTAGGTCATTGCTTGTGTATAGAAATGTCACTGATTTTTGCACATTAGTTTTATATCCCGCCACCTTGATGAATTTGTTGATTAGCTCAAGTAACTTAGCTGTAGATTTCTCATCATCTAAGTATAGTATCATATCATCTGCAAATAATGAGAGTTTTACTTATTCCTTCCAATTTAGATGCCTTTTATTTCTCTGTCCTGCCTGATTGCTCTAGCTAGAACTCCTAGCACAATGTTGAATAATAATGGTGACAGTGGGTATCCTTGTCTTGTACCTAATCTTAGAGGGAAGGCTTTCAGTCTCTCTCCATTGAGAGTGAAAAACTGGCTGTCAGTTTTTCTGATATTCCTTTTATCAAATTGAGGTAGTTACCTTTGATTCCTACATTTTGGAGTCTTTTTATCAGAAAAGGATGCTGAATTTTGTCAAATGCTTTTTCAGCATCAATTGAGATGATAATGTGATTTTTCCCTTTTGATTTGTTAATGTGCTATATTAGATGAATTGATTTTTTTGTGTTGAGCCATCCTTGCATTCCTGGTATGAACCCTACTTGGTCATGGTGTATAATTCTTTTACTGTGCTGTTGAATTCGATTTGCTAATATTTTATTGAGAATTTTTGCATCTATGTTCATTAGGGAGATGGACTGTAGTTTTCCTTTCTTAAGCATCTTTACCCAGTGTTGGTATTAAAATGATTGTAGGTTCATAAAATGAATTAGGTAGAGTTCCTTTTTCCTCAATTTTTTGGAAAAGTTTGAGCAGGATTGGTGTTAGTTCTTCCTAGAATGTTTGATAAAATTCCCCTGTGAAGCCATCTGGCCTTGGGCTTTACTTTGTAGGAAGATTTCTGATGATTGATTGAATCTCTCTACTTGTGATTGGTTTGTTGAGATCTTCTGTCTCTCTTAAGTCAGTGTAACTTGTTTGTGTATCTCCAGGAATTTTTCCGTTTCATCTGAGTTCTCTAGTTTTTTGGCATATAGTTGTTCATGGTGTCCTCTTATGATTTTTTTTATTTCTTCAGGGTCTGTGGTAACACAACCCTTCTCATTTCTGATTTTGTTTATTTACATCTTCTCTCTTTCATTCTTTGTCAGTCTTGCTAGTGGCCTATCAATTTTATTGATTTTCACAAAGAACCAACTTTTAGTTTTATTGATTCTATTCTTTTGTTCTCCCATGCATTTATTTCTGCTTTAATCTTTGTTATTTCTCATTTCTTATATGCTTTATGGATAGTTTGCTGTTCTTTTTCAAGTTCCTCCAGGTTTGTTGCTAAGTCCTCGGTTTTTGCTCTTTCTTGTTTTTTAGTACAGGCATTTAAGGCAATAAACTTCCCTCTCAGCACAGTTTTTGTTGCGCCCCATAAGCTCTGATAAGTTGTATTTTCATTTTCATTCATCTCCAGATAGCTACTGATTTCTCTAGCAATTTCTTCTTTTCCCACTCGTTTAGGTGTGTGTTATTTAATCTCCATATATTTGTGAATGTTCTTGTTCTTAGGTGGTTATTGAGATCTACCTTCATCCCATTGTGATCAGAGAAAGTGCTTTGAATAATTTCAATAGTTTTAAATTTACAAAGACCTGTTTTGTGCCCCAGCATATGATTTGTCCTGGAGAATGTTCCATGAGTACTTGAGAAAAATGTTTAACCTTGTGCTTTGGGGTGCAGTGACCTATATATGTCTGTTAGGTCTAATTCATTTATCAAATATTTTTGACATCTCTGTTTCCTTGTTGATCTTCTGTCTGGTTGTTCTATCTATAGAGGAGAATGATGTATTGAAGTCTCCTCCTATTATTGTAGAAACATCACTCCCTTCTGTTTTGCCAATGTCTGTCTCATGTACTTAGGAGCTCCTTGATTGGGAACATAAACATTTATGATTGTTGTATGTTCTTGGTGAATTGACCCTTAATTAGTATATGGCGTCCTTCTTTGTCTCTTATGATGTCTTTACATTTAAAGTCTATTTTGTTCGATATTAGTATAGCTACTCATGCTTTCTTTTGGTTACAAAACTTGCGTAGAAAATCTTTCTCCGTCCTTTCACTGTCAATCTATTTGTATCCTTGTATCTAAGATAAGTCTCTTATAAGCAGCATATAGCTGGATTAGGTTTCTTAATCCATTCTGCCAATCTGTATCTTTTAATTGGTAAGTTTAGTCTGTTAACATTCAAAGTTACTACTGAAAGGGCATTTCTTGATTCCACCATCTTATCTTTTTAATTTTATTTGTCAGATCTATATATTCTTTTCCTGTTTTCTCTTTGTATTATTTAGATTACCCTTAGTGGTACTCTTCAATTCTGTGCCCTCCTCCAGAGCTTCATCTCCTTGTCTTTTTTTTTCAGCTATCAGAACTCCTTTTAGTATTTCTTGTAGGGCAGGTGTGCTGGTTTGAAATGATGTATGTATTTTAGAAAAGCCATATTTTAATCCTAATCCCATTTTGTAAAGGCAGCTGTTTCTTCTAATCCCTTTTCAGCATTGCATGTTTGAAACTGTAATTAGATCATCTTCCTGGAGATGTGATTTAATCAGGAGTGGTTGTTAAGCTGGATCAGGTAGAGGCGTGTCTCCACCCATTTGGGTGGGTCTTGATTAGTTTCTGGAGTCCTGTAAGAGAGGAAACATTTTGGAGAATGAGAGAGATTCTGAGAGAGCAGGACAACCTAGCCATGAAAAGCAGAGAGTCCATCAGCCAGCGACCTTTGGAAATGAAGAAAGAAAATGCCTCCTGGGGAGCTTCATGAAGGAAAGCCAGGAGAGAAAGCTAGCAAATGATTCTGTGTTCGCCATGTGTCCTTCCAGTCAAGAAAGAAACCCTGACCCTGTTCACCATGTGCCTCTCTCTTGAGAGAGAGACCCTGAACTTCCTCAGCCTCCTTGAACCAAGGTATCTTTCCCTAGATGCCTTAGATTGGACATTTCTATAGACTCGTTTTAATTGGGACATTTTCTCAGCCTTAAAACTGTAAACTTGCCACTTATTAAATTCTCCTTTTAAAAAGCCATTCCGTTTCTGGTATATTGCATTCCAGCAGCTGGCAAGCTAGAACAGCCGGTCTGTTGTTTACAAATTCTTTCAGGACTTCTTTGTGAAAACTTTAATCTCTCCCTCAGTTTTGAAGGACAATTTGGGTGGGTACAGAATTCTTGGCTGGAAATCTTTCTCTTTCAGGATCTTGAATATATCAAACCTCTGCCTTCTCGCCTCCAGTGTGCTAGTAGAATAGTCTGAACTCAGTCTTACTTGATTTCACTTGTATGTAGTAGATTGTTTTTCTCACCACTTTCAGGATTTTCTGCTTTACTTCAGCATTTGACAGACTGATTAGAATGTGCTTTAGGGAAGGCCTATTTGGATTTATTCTGTTTGGACTTCTTTGGGCTTCTTTGACTTGTATATTTATGTCCTTTACGAGGGTTGGGAAGTTTTCCCCCATTATATCCTCAGCTACTTTTCCTAGCCATTTACTACTCTCTTCTTCTGGGACACCAGTGATTTTTATATTTGTGCCCTTTGTTTTGTCTATCATTTCCCTGAGTTCCCATTCAATTTTTTCCATCTTTTTTGCCATTTGCTGTTTTGAGTCTTTGAAGTCGATTATTCTGTCCTCTATATCACTTACTCTTTCTTCTGTCTCTTCAAATCTGGTATTGTGTGCCTCTAGTATGTTTTTTATTTGGTCAACAGAGTCTTTAATCTCTGTGATTTATGCTATTTTTCTATTTATTCTTTCAGATTCCTCTCTGTGTCCTTCTACTGCCTTGTTGATCTCCTTTATGTCATTTGCTAACCCTCTCGTTTTATTAAGTAGAGTTGTATGAACATCTTTGATTAGATGTTCCAGTTTCTGTGTCTGCTTTGGTGTTTTAATTTAGATTAAGCAGGGCTATATCTGTCTGCATTGTGATATGCTTAGTGATCTTCTGCTGTCTTTGTTGCATGTAAATATCTTGATTGATTTACTTTGGAAGTTGATTTCTTTCAGTAGTTTAAGTCCTTATATTTGCGGAATGGTTGTACAACAGGGACCAGGGCATGGGGTGGTGCACTCAGTACAGTGATTTGGTTCAGGGCAGGTATACGCACAGGTTGGTGATGTCATGCTAATGCTTGTGAATGTAGTCGCCCAGCAGCCAGGGAGGATGTAGCTGTGTGGGTGCACTGGTCTGGGGAGGGGGCGTAACCCTGGTGTGCACTGGTCTAAGGCACGGGGCCCTTTGTGTGCATGTGTAGAGCTGTGGCAGCAGGTTGGCATTATGCCTTCATGGATTGGGGGCAGATGTGATCGGGCTGCACAGGTTGGCACTTGCTCAGAGCTGGGAAGTGAGGCTGAGGGCTGTGTAGCATGTGCCGTTCTAGGACTACTATAAAGTGCAGTTCCCAGAGCTGAATGACATGATTGGTGGTTCTGTGTGCATGTGTGGGTTTGGGAGTGATGTAAAGGGATGTGCTGAACTCAGGGAGGGTGGGGTGAGTCTGTGCCATGTTATGGGTGGCGGGCAGGGGTAACCTACGTATGGAGGTTAGTGCCCCCAACCTTTATGCACTGGCTATAGCCTGCAGGGAACAGGGAGGGGGAGGTAGTGCTCAGGAAGGGTGCAGGAGATGTGGGTCAGGCTGCACTTGGGGTGGGGTTGTGGGGCAGGTATGTGCACTGAGGGCAGGTGGGGTGGGGGTGTCTGAGTGTGGGGAATGGGAGTGGGTGACGGCTCAGGCGCGTGGGGTGTGGGGTGAGTCTCTGGTCACAGGGCTGCACTGGTGAGGATAGCATGCCCAAGGAACACGTCCTGGCTTACTTCCTAGACTGGCGCTCCAGTCCGTACACTTCCGCAGCCTCCGTGCCAGGCTCCAGCTTTCTGCCTCTCAATTCCTTGGCCTCTGCAACCAAGGCTACTGCCTGTGGTGTAAAGGCTCTCCCTGGTCAGCTGCAATCCCGAATTGCCGCCTCAGTTGCCCTCTTGTCCCTTTTCTAACTTTTCTGTTCTGCTTCTTCTTTTCAGAGCAGCTTCTCTAAACAGAATCTGACTTTGATCTAGAGAAGTCTGACTTGTCCTGGCCTCAGCTGCCAGTTTCCAGATCTTGCCAGCTTTTGTCTGCCAAGCCTGGAGTAGGTTGTAGACCATAGAGTCCTGGCATTATCTAGTTCTCTACTGGTCTTCCGTAACAGTAATGGTTGGCTTCTCCTTGGAGTCCTGCTCCCTACAGTCACCCTTTTTTTTTTTTTTTTTAACTTTTTTATTGTATAGTACAACATATATACAAAGCAATGAAATTTAAAAAAGCAATACTTTTCAAAGCACTCTTCAACAAGTAGTTACAGGACAGATCCCAGAGTTGTCATGGGTTATCATATGATCCTCTCATATTTTCTCCAGAATGTAGGAGGCTATATCACCTTTTTTTTAAAGTTGTATAAAACATTTAATTTATTGATCTTTTTTTTTGGAATTTGATGCATCACCACTATTTTACAACTGATCCATTAATCTTATAGCCTTGTCAACATTAACTGGTTTGATTTCATGATGCTGCTGAGAAATCAGCTGTTTCTCGTGGGACAGAAATCCTAGAACTAGCTGGGACTCAGCACCAAGGGATTGAGAAAACTTTCTCGACCTAAAGGGGGAAGAGAGAAATGAGACAAAATAAAGTATTAATGGCTGAGAGATTCTCAACAGATTCAAGAGGTTATTCTTTTTTTTAATTTCTATTAATAAAACCAATCAACATACAAAATTCTTTTTTTATCACATAGTTGTATGTTCATCATTATGATCATTTCTTAGAACATTTACATCAATTTAGAAAAAGAAATAAAAAGACAACAGAAAAATGAAACGAAAACCGAAAAAAAAAATTTTACATGCCATACCCCTTACCCCTCCCTTTCATTGATCACTAGCATTTCAAACTAAATTTATTTTAACATTTGTTCCCCCTATTATTTATTTTTATTCCATATGTTCTGCTCATCTGTTAACAAGGTAGATGAAAGGAGCATGAGACACAAGTTTTTACAATCACACAGTCACATGGTGAAAGCTGTATCATTATTCAGTCATCATCAAGAAACATGGCTACTGAAACACAGCTCTACATTTTCAGGCAGTTCCCTCCAGCCTCTCCATTACATCTTGGATAACAAGGTGATATTTACTTAATGCGTAAGAGTAACCTCCAGGATAACCTCTCGACTCTGCTTGGAATCTCTCAGCCATTGACACTTTGTCTTATTTCACTCTTCCCCCTTTTGGTCGAGAAAGTTTTCTCAATCCCTTAATGCTGAGTCTCAGCTCGTTCTAGGTTTTTTCTCAATCCCTTAATGCTGAGTCTCAGCTCGTTCTAGGTTTTTTCTCAATCCCTTGATGCCGAATCTCAGCTCATTCTAGGATTTCTATCCCACATTGCCAGGAAGATCCACACCCGTGGGGGTCATGTCCCATGTAGACGGGGGAGGGTGGTGAGTTTGCTTGTTGTGTTGGCTGGAGAGAGAGGCCACATCTGAGCAACAAAAGAGGTTCTCTTGGGGGGTGACACTTAGGCCTAATTTTAAGTAGAGTTGACCTATTGTTTGTAGGGTTAAGTTTCATATGAACAAACCCCAAGACTGGTGGCTCAGCCTATTGCTTTGGTTGTCCGCACTGCTTGTGAGAATATCAAGAATTCAACTTGGGGAAGTTGAATTTTCCCCCATTCTCACCATTCTTTGCAAATACTTTACAAATACTTTTCCACTCACTGATCAAATCACTCTGGGATTCATTGGGGCATCACTCTAGACAAACCAAAAAAATCTCATGTCCTACCCAAGGTTCCATGTACTTATGGTATTCAACCAACTATCTACATAAGTTATATTAGGAGATGCACTAGTCAAAATATAAATTTTGTACCAAATAAACATTTTTTGCTTTAGTCTCACACATATGTTAAAGTTTTAAAATATTATTTACCATCTGTTTTCAACACCCTGCATTATTGACATTCCTTTGTTCTTTCTCATGCAAAATATTTTTAAATTTGTACATTTAGTCAGTATCATTGTATACTCTAGGCATTCCTAGATTATACCATCTCAGTCTTTATCATCTATCTTTCCTTCATTTCATTTGTGCCTCCAGGCCTCCTCCCTCTGTCATTCTCACATTCAGCTTCATTCAGTGTTCTAACATTATTGTATTACAGTTAGGTAGTATTGTGCTATCCATTTCTGAATTTTTACAGACAGTCCCGTCGTACAATCTGTATCCCTTCAGTTCCAGTTACCCAATATCTACCCTATTTCTATCTTCTGATGACCTCTGTTCTTAACTGAAATTATCCAAGTTCATTCATTAATGTTAGTTCATGTCAGTGAGACCATACAGTATTTGTCCTTTTGTTTCTGGCTAACCTCACTCAGCATAATGTCTTTAAGGTCCGTCCATGTTGTTACATACTTCATAACTTTATTATGTCTTACTGCTGCATAATATTCCATTGTATGTATATACCCTAGTTTGTTTAGCCGCTTGTCTGTTGATGGACATTTGGACTGTTTCTTGGCAGTTGTAAAAATGCTGCTATAAACATTGTTGTGCAAATGTCCGTTTGTGTTTTTGCCCTCATATCCTCTGAGTAGATAGCTAGAAGTGGTATTGTCAGGTCATATGGCAATTCTATACTTAGGTTCCTGTGGAACCGCCAAAGTGCCTTCCACAGTGGTTGTACCATTTGACATTCCCACCAACAGTGGATAAGTGTGCCTGTTTCTCCACATCTTCTCCAGCACTTGTTGTTTTCTGTTTTTTTGATAATGGCCATTCTGGTGGGTGTGAAATGTTATTTCGTTGTGGTTTTGATGTGCATTTCCCTAATAACCAGGGAAGTTGAGCATCTTTTCATGTGCCTTTTGGCCATTTGTATTTCCTCTTCTGAGAAGTATCTGTTCAAGTCTTTTGTCCATTTTGTAATTGAGTTGTCTGTCTTTTTGTTGTTGAGTTGAACAATCTCTTTATATATTCTGGATACTAGAACTTTATCTGATATATCATTTACAAATATTGTCCTGGAGGTTATTCTTACGCATTAAATAAATATCACCTTTTTAGTTAAGGTGTAAGAGAGAGGCTGGAGGGAACTGCCTGAAAATGTAGAGCTGTGTTCTGGTAGCCATGTTTCTTGAAGATGATTGTACAATGATATAGCTTTTGCAGTGTTATGGTGTGATTATGCAAACCTTGTGTCTGATGCTTTTATGTACCTTGTGGTCAGATAAGTAAAACATAAGGATTAAAAATAAATAAATAATAGGGGAATAAGTGTCAAAATAAATTTAGTAGATTGAAATGCTAGTGATCAGTGAATGGGAGGGGTAAGGTATGTATGAATTTTTCCCTGTTTTCTTTTTAGTTTTCTGAATTGATGCAAATGTTCTTTTTTTATTTTTTTGCAAATGTTCTAAGAAATGATTATGATGAATATACAACTATGTGATGAACAAAAGAATGTTCATATTGTATGTTGATTGGTTTTATTAATAAAAATTTAAAAAGAGAATGAAGAAAAAAAAAACAAAACAAAAAATCCAGATCTATATGCGCCCAAAGAGTGTACCCTAATGCAAACTATAGACCTTCATAACTAAAAATATATCAAAATTGGTTCACTGAATATAACAAATATATCACATTAATGCAAGATGTTAAAAATAGGAGAGGGCGGGCCGCGGTGGCTCAGCGGGCAAAGTGCTTGCCTGCTATGCCGGAGGACCTCGGTTCGATTCCCGGCCCCAGCCCATGTAACAAAAACGGAGAAACAGAATACAATAAAACAAGAAAATGTTTAAAAATGTTTCCCTTTCTTCCTTCCTTCCTTCCTTCTCTCTGTCTTTCCTTTAAAAAAAAAAATAAAAAAAAAAAAAAAATAGGAGAAATCCTCTGGCAGTGGGGTATATATGGGAACTCTGTGCAATTTTTTCTATGAACCTAAAACTGCTCTAAAAATAAACTTTATTATTCAAGAAAATAAAATCAGCTGTTTCTGCAGAGGTTCAACGTAAAGGCCTTTGAAAAGTGTGCAAGTTCTTTTTGTATGTCTGCAAAACTTTATTCTGTTAACTTTTTCATCATTCACAATGTTTATCTTCTTGAGATTCATGGTAACTTGTTTTGCTTTGTCTTAAAGTTTTTTTGGCTGGCTATATGAAATACATTCCTAGACTTCTGTCTTTTTGGTTTATTCTTGGCCATTTTCTCTCACCAGTCCTCTGATAACCGGTTCAGCCACTCAAGCCCCAGGTAACGCCATCTGCTGTACCCCCCACTTTCACCTTTGAGGTCCCTCCAGGAACCCAGCTGACCAGCTCTTTGCATCTGTCCTTCCACTCCCATCCAGGGGACCCTAGTGGTCTACTCCTGCATTTCCTGGCTGCCTCCCTAATTGCTCTCTCTCTTGCTTCTCCAGTGTGGTGATGGTGGATGAGGCTCACGAACGGACCCTACATACAGACATTCTCTTTGGGTTGATCAAGGATGTTGCTCGCTTCCGACCTGAGCTCAAGGTCCTGGTGGCTTCAGCCACACTGGACACTGCCCGTTTTTCTACCTTTTTTGATGATGCCCCTGTCTTCCGAATCCCTGGACGCAGGTTTCCAGTTGACATCTTCTATACCAAGGTGACCTCCTAGGGGAGGATGGGGTGGGAGAAGCAGAGAAGCTAGCGCCTTTAGAGGAGATTGTGCCAAGGAGGGAGAAGTGGCATAGAGGGTCACAGGGAAACTGAGGTAAAATGAGTATTGAGCTGGGAGGAAAGGGAAAAGTTTGCCTAAGAAAGTGGCCTTCCTGTGCCCATTCCCCCGTTCCTAGGCTCCAGAGGCTGACTACCTAGAAGCCTGTGTGGTATCTGTGCTACAAATCCATGTGACCCAGCCTCCTGGGGATATATTGGTGTTCCTGACAGGACAGGTGTGTGATATGGGGGGTGACGATGTGTGTCCCCCAGGGGGAAATGGAACTGGTGTATTGGCCACTTGGGACCCTAGCTGCTTTCTCCACCATGAATCCAGGAGGAGATTGAAGCTGCCTGTGAGATGCTCCAGGATCGCTGCCGCCGTCTGGGATCCAAAATCCGGGAACTTCTGGTGCTACCCATTTATGCCAACCTGCCCTCTGACATGCAGGCTCGTATCTTCCAGCCTACACCACCTGGGGCACGAAAGGTCAGTGGAGAAACCCACTCTGCACCTATAGTTCACACGATTAGTAGTAAAAAAAAAAAAAATAGGTACATGCTCTATGCAAGGTGCCTTGGGCACAGGGGCAGATACAAGGCTGTGTAGGAGTCTATCCCTTGCCTCAGAAGCCAAAGAGAAAGGATGAATACAGCATGAACCAAGAGAGAGCCAAATACACAGCCTAGGAGGTAAGCACTGTAGAATCTCAGGGAAGGAGGAAGGCCCTTATCTGCCAGGAGGTGGGGTTTGAGCTGGACCTTTAAGAAAAATGGCTGGGGGCATGTTAGAGAGAGGCATGTCTGAGATCAGAAAGTGATATAGTGGGCTTGCAGTGGAACATTCACATGGCAAAAGAGAAGTAGACAAAGCTAAAAGCAACTTTGGGCCAAGATTGGGGAGGGCCTTTGATGGCAGGCAGGAGAAGTTGGACTTTAGACAACTGAATGGCAATCAAAGAATTTTGAGCAGAGATGTAATTTCGTTCAACAAACATTTAATGAGTTCTTCTTATTAAACTGTTGTAGGGGATGAGGATATAGTGATAAACAAAACAAAGTTCCTAGAATCATAGAATTTACAGTCAAGTGAGAAAGACAATAGGCACATAAATGCATAACATCAGTTTGTGATGAGTGGTCTAGAGATACAAAGTAATGTAGGAAAATGGCCGCTGACTATCTGGCATAAGGGATAGCAAGAAGGTATTATCATTGGGTTGCCTTGGAAAAGGTGAAAGTAGAGCAGAGGCCTGAACTGGTGAGGGAGGGAGCCAGCTGATATCGGGGAAGTGCTCCAAGTGGAGGGAATAGCTTTTGCAAAGACCCAAGTGAGAAGTGTGCTTAAACAAGTCAGGGGACTACTGTTGGGCAGAAGTAGGGTGAAGCGGGGACAGGATGCTAGGAGATGAGATCAGAAAGGAACTATAATCTCAGTGATACAGGGCCTTAAGGAGTTTGGGTTTAGTTGTAAAGTAAGGTGAGAAGCCATTGAAGGATGGAGGAGTGATGGTACAAGTTTACAATTTAAAAGGGAAATTTTGGATGCCAAGTGATAACAGGCCAAAGAAGGCTAGTGGTAGGAGCAGGGAGAGTTGTTTAGAAGGCTGTTATTGCAGGAAGTGATACGTGAAGATTATCATGAAATTGGCATGGGGGGAAGATGGGGACAGGAACCTGGATACCTCTATCTCCCATCTATGGAAAAAACCCTAAATCTTCTTCTACATTTCCTTTCCTCATTAGGCACCTGCTGACCCCCACTTCTCTGTCACCCTTCTGCTGGCCTTGTCCCCACCTCCTGATGTGGGACACTAATCCCCTCAGTCCTACCCCTCATCTGCTCTTTGCTTCTCTGCTCCTCACCTTCTGGGATCATTCTTCTAGGCAGGTATGTGGGCAGTGTCTCTGGCTGACCCTATATCCTCTCACTCAGGTGGTGGTAGCCACAAACATTGCAGAGACCTCACTCACCATCGAGGGCATCATTTATGTGCTGGATCCAGGTTTCTGTAAGCAAAAGAGCTACAACCCTCGCACAGGCATGGAATCGCTTACTGTCACACCCTGCAGCAAGGTCAGCCTGGGCCCCTCAGCCGGGTCTCTGCTGCCCAACTTGGGAGGGGGCTGGGGGCTTTTTAGAAGATGGGGCATAAGCTGTTCACATCCTCCTCCCAGATTTCTTTCCTAAATACTGCTTCCTCTCTTTTCTCTGACCCAACTGTCAGCTACCCTGCCTCTCCTTTCTAGGCCTCAGCCAATCAGCGAGCTGGTCGTGCAGGTCGGGTAGCAGCAGGGAAGTGCTTCCGCCTATACACAGCCTGGGCCTATCAGCACGAGCTAGAAGAAACAACAGTGCCTGAGATCCAGAGGACCAGCCTGGGCAATGTTGTGCTGTTGCTCAAGAGCTTAGGTGACTGCAATGCTCCAGTCCTGAGAGAGGAGGGAGGTAGGGGCTGGAGTCACTGGGTCATTTTAAGGGGACTTTGTTCTATTATTCCCTTACATCTTTCTTTAGGGATCCATGACCTGATGCACTTTGATTTCCTGGACCCTCCACCATATGAGACCCTGCTGCTGGCTTTGGAGCAGCTGTATGCTCTGGGAGCCCTCAACCACCTCGGGGAGCTCACAACGGTGAGATCGTAGGGCAGTGTCGGGTGGGTCATGGGTCAGGGGAGGCTCTGGGGTTCTCTGTAGTGGTAGAGGGGAACCTGAGGGAGAACTGGCTTCAATTTTCTCTTTCTTTCTCCTTAGTCTGGTCGAAAGATGGCAGAACTGCCAGTGGACCCCATGCTATCTAAAATGATCTTGGCCTCTGAGAAGTAAGCCCTGTACCTGCCATTCCAGCCTCCCAGCACACAGATTGGCCATGCGTCCTTCTGTCTTTGGGGCCGTCTTTCTTTCTTTTTCTCTTTTTCAAGAAATGACAAGTAATAAGTTATTAGAGAAGTCTTACTGCTTCTTTTGAGGTCTGCAGGAGTCAGTAAGATACTTTCCTTTTCTTGATGATGATATCAGATGGGAAGATTGACAAACACATAGAAAATTCTGGGGCATGAATTAAAGTAGGCAGTTTTCCATCTGTGAGAGGAACTTAGTTCAGGCTGGTTTTGGAATTAAAACCTTACTTCCTGCTAAGATTTCAGACTGGAACATTTAGATGAGGCTGTGGAGGGACCACTTAAATGCCATTCCTCTGGCATTGTTGAGGTCACATATCCCTTTAATGTAAAGGGTCGTCTTTCCCTGATGCACATAATGTACACTTTCTTACTACAGAAGCCCGTAGGAGTCCCCAGTGCTTTCCTATACCCCTTCCGTGGATAGCACTCTTATACAACTGCCTTTCAGCCATAGCCTCTATTTCCTTGACCATATGTAGTTGTTCCCACCACCAGAATCTATCTGCTTTGTAGCCACTATCCTAACCCACCTGAGGAAATAGTTATCAAGTAGTCACTTTTTCCCATGGTGTGTATCTTGTGTGTCCTGATTTGAATTCTCTTGCTTGCCCCTTCCTGCCCCAGGTACAGTTGCTCAGAGGAGATCCTGACAGTAGCCGCTATGCTGTCTGTCAACAACTCCATCTTCTACCGCCCCAAGGATAAGGTCGTCCATGCTGACAACGCCCGTGTTAACTTCTTCCTCCCTGGTGGAGACCATCTGGTTCTGCTGAATGTTTATACACAGGTCACTGGGTTTTATGAGTGGAAACGAGGGAGACATGGGGGTCTCTAGTCTTGCTGTATATGTAAACCGCCCCCGCCCCCTTTAATCTCTTCACAGTGGGCTGAGAGTGGCTACTCTTCCCAGTGGTGCTATGAGAACTTTGTACAGTTTCGGTCAATGCGCCGAGCCCGGGATGTGCGGGAACAGCTGGAGGGGCTCTTGGAACGTGTGGAAGTTGGTCTCAGTTCCTGCCAGGGGGACTATATTCGTGTACGCAAGGTCAGCATTTCTTCAGTCAGCTGTCTCCACCTAATGTTCCAGGGAGCAGGTGTCCCCGCTGGGGGCATGTAGCAGTTCCTCCAGCCTAAGAATGTGCCCTCTTCCCCTTGAGATGTTTTCTCTCTGGGCTCTTTGTTCCCCACCCCACTGAAAATTTCTCAGTGGGTTCTTCATGTGTTCCTTATCTTTTTAGTCCCCTAGAATTCAATCCTGAACTAAGAAGGTTTAGCATGCTCTGGGTCGCCAGATACCTGGCTTTCCCCTTGACCTTCTTTCCATCTGCTCCTTAGGCCATAACTGCTGGTTACTTCTACCACACAGCACGGTTGACTCGGAGTGGGTATCGCACAGTGAAACAGCAGCAGACAGTGTTCATTCATCCCAACTCCTCCCTCTTTGAGGAACAGCCACGCTGGTTGCTCTATCATGAACTTGTCTTGACCACCAAGGAGTTCATGAGACAGGTAAAGGTATCATCCCCTGCGCAGGCAGGTGGAGATTATATGGGGAGATGGTATTTTGGCAAGCCCAAGAACCCAGGTTCAAGTTCCTGGGGCTGGTAGAGAAACAGAAACACACATTAGTTTAAGATAGGATAAACTAGAGAGACATCCTATCAAATAACTGTCTCAGCATCTTCTGAAAGCTGCTGAGAACTATATATTCACTCAAACTGAATACTGCTGTTTCAGTGTTTTAGGTGCAGAATGATGAACAAGGCAGACAGAGGACTCTATCCTCTTAAAGTATAGAGACTCTAGCTGCCAGGCTTTTCTTAGGGATAACCTATTTGGCATCCTGAATAACAAAATGTGTCTTTGTCTGACCTTTGGATATATATTAATAGAGCCCTGGCACCTTTCCCCTAGTTTGCAGTCAAAGGGGAAAGAAGAGAACCCTTTTCAATGACCAAATAATTTAGGTCAGAAAGAAGAGAAGCCTACTGATCTTTTCTCTCCCTTTTTAGGTACTGGAGATTGAAAGCAGTTGGCTTCTGGAGGTGGCTCCTCACTATTACAAGGCCAAGGAGCTAGAAGATTCCCATGCTAAGAAAATGCCCAAGAAAACAGGCAAGACACGAGAAGAACTAGGGTAGAGAAGGAGACATCTGCAAAATCTGACCACAGCTCCATGTCCTTCTGAATATTATTTAATGTCTATTAAAATAAAATTATTTTTTTAATAAAGCTTGTGGAGGGATCCAGATAAAGTGGTATATAGAAAGCGTATCTCACTTATTCATGTAAGCTTTATTATTTACAAGTTAAGTTACACAGCAGCCTTACACAGCATGAGATGGAAAGGAACGAAGGATAATTGGGGAGGAAGGTGGCTACTGAGATTCTTGACGACCTCCACCGCTGTCTCTTGTGCATAACAAAGTCTTCAGTGCTGCCTCCATTCCAATTCCTGGGTCAGGATCAGGCCTTGGGACACAGGTACAAGTTGGGTTCTGGCTCTGACAGCCCCAAGGCCACCAGGGCTCCCACTAGCAGCTTCTTCACAGGTGTTGGGGGTGAGTGTGAAGGCATCAGCTGCAGGAAGGAAGGTTAATGCCAGTGGTGGGGAGGCAGGGAGCAAATGTTATGGTCCTTACCCCACCCCCTCCAACCCACCCAGTTCTGGGACTCACTTTGTCCAGGTGATGGCGACAAATGAGGCCATTGGAATTCAGATAGAAAGTAGAATAGGCATCATAGGTCCTGGGAAGGGGAGAAAGAGAGACTTATTGAGGGAGAAGGTAACTTGTCCCAAAATTTAACTCATGCATTTATTTAAACTAGTAGTTCTTAAACTGCTTCTCCTTAGATCACTTTGGGGAATTTTTAAAATCCCTGACTCCCAGACTGTACCCTGTCCTAATTAAATCAGAATGACTGGCACAAGTATATTCTAAAGAACCCTAGGTGATTCCACTGGAACCAAAGCTTAGGAACCAGTGGTGTAAACATGGTAGAGGCTAGGCCTGACAATTTCTTGGGATTCTACTCAGTGCCAGAATTTTACTAATGTACTTTACCTACGGTTGTGAGACAGGAATTTTCATTTGTTCAAGAATTATTTTGAGTGCCTACTATGTGTTAGGTAATGTACATGAAGAAACTAAAGTTCTAAGGTTTTCTAATATACTCAAAGCCCTATTTTTTTTGTTACATTAAAATAAGATCACTGTCCTTGAGGAGGCTGTACTCAAGTCAGGGTAGATCAGAGATTGTCTGGGAGACTAAATGATTAGATCCCTAAATGATTCCCATTGGGGAATGAATGTAGGTCTTTTCTCACTCTTCTCTTACTGGTAAAGCTCATCCTTGTCACGTTTGTAGAAATGCAGAAAGAATATGTGGATGGGCAACCCCACAAGGCGCCAACGGGCTTGCAGGGTCCAATTCTCGGAGTGGCGGGTCAGCTGTAGAACCTCCAACCGAAGTTGTGCAAAATAGTTCCAGGCCAGGAAGCGGCAGAGGGTCAGTGACAGAATGTACCATGTCCGGCCTCTATGAGAAGGGGATGGGAAAGAAACCTCATGATGGCAGAAACAGGAATACAAACTGGCCTCTGCCTGAGGAATGGAAACAGCTGTGAGAAGTAGACTGGGGCCTGTTTTGGGAAATGGAAAGAGGCCTTTTCCTCCCCAAGGCCCTACCAGTGGCCTGGCTCACTTGGTACGTATGTTCAGGATCTCGTTGATAAATTCCACATCTGATGAGTAGAGAGCATAGTCGTGGGAGTGAAGGAACAGGTTGGGAAGCTAGGTGGAAGAAGATGGCATTAGACCAGTGGGAAGGATAACAGATGATCCCATTTCTCTGTTTTTTACTTTTAGAGCCTCCTTATTCCCTTCTAAGTTAAAGGTCATCTCATCCCAACCCTAACCTCCCCTAACCCAAACTGAGGAGCATCTTTTCCTCAGGAAAATGTCTGTAATGCCTCTCTATGTCTTCGTGGTGGTTAAATAAAGAATCCAGCTGACTAATCCTCTATTTCCAAGCATTACCTACATCCCTCCCACTGTGGACAAAGGCCACTTTAAAACAGACTTACCTCTTGTCTCAGTCTCTCATACATAACAGCCAGGTGCTCTTCCATACTGGGATCCCCTGATGGTGTGGAAGGGGAAGGGTGGGTGGTCCCAGGGGCTTGGAAGGGTATCAGAGCCCCAGGAGAGGGGCAGGGAGGTCTCTCAAAGAGGCATCTAAGCCCATCCAGGCAGCCCCCATGTAATTCAGGTCCCGGTCCCTCCTCCCTCTTTCCTGGAGGGAGGACCACCCACGGTGAGCTGAGGGCCTGAATCTGAGGTAGAGGTAGCTGGGGAGCCTGGAGAAGTGGCTGAGCAAGAGAGCATGGTGGTGAAGGAGACCAAAGGAGGGGAGAAGATGGAAAAGTGGTTGTTGTGGAGTGGGGCCAAAGGGGTGGGAATGGTAGAGCCCGTGAAGAAAGCCGGTCCTAAAGAGGAAGAACAAAGAGGAAAAAGAATCCAGCTGCCTGATGTCCCTTCATTCAACTTCTGCTTATCTGCTCACCTTCCATGCAGGAGACCGGGTGCGATTCCCAGATCATGCAATACCCGCCCCCCCCAAAAAAAATTCTGCTCATTAACAGATTTCTTGTTCCCACCTGTTCCTCCTGACAAGAGAAATGGAATTACTACAGGAAAAAAGGAACGGATTCATCGCCATCACTCCTGAAAACAGGAGGAAACACTTTCTTGATACACAGGAATAAGTACCTCCCAAAACATTAGCCAACACCTTAACATTTAAGATTTCAATGCTGTCGTGGGTCAGTTTCATCTTCTACAGCAAGAATCATATCAGAATATATATTTGATGAATCAACCAATTAATGAATAACAGGTTTTATTGTGCTGTGGATGAAATCATATGGCCTATAATACAACTCCATAATTAAGTGTGTGAGGCAAATATACAGAAAAAAGAATATCCAACTGGAGTTTGGAGGCTTTTCTTTGAAATCCAATTACACCGTGCAACCTTTGGCACTTCCATTCCCTGTGCTATTTTCCTATAAATGTCCTATAAATGAGGACGATAATGTCTCACTGGGTTATTAAGGCAGTAAGAAATAATGAATGGAAATAAAACTTTGCAACCTGTAGAGTGGTATATAAATGTGAGCTATTATCAGTCCAGGCCTTCCACATGACACAACCAGCCCAAGGAGCCTGGGCTTCAATTTTCCCTATTTTAATAACACTATAACTGCGATAAGGGAAGTCACTCAAAAACAGGCCTCCTGAGGTGGGGTGGGTAGTAGTGGTGGCGGTATGTGTGTCTCACTTCGGGGAAGGCGGGCAGTGCGGGTACCTCTGTCCCCAACGGTGCCCTAGAGGCGCTGTCTCAGCCGGAGGCGTGGCCATCTTGTTCGCCCGGGTGCGGGGCCCCGAGCCGGCTGCCCCCGGGCTGGCCTTCCCGCCGGGTCCGCCATCCAAGTGGAGGATGCGCAGGATGCGGAGCGCTGCCCGCAGGTCGAATGGAAACCAGGAGGCTCCCCGGCGGGACCGCGGGCGAGCCGTAACCTCCCCGCCCCCTGCCCTTCAAATCACCTCCAGCCACAGGTAACCGCGGAAACAAGGGCGCACAAGCGGCCGCCCCTGGCTGCCCCAGCCTAGACTTTATTTGCCCGCCTACCCCCAACCCAAACCCTTGCTAGCCGTCGCCCATTGAGCGTCAGGCGGGGTGGCACCGCCCTCTCGCCCCGCGACCTCCCACCCCTCCACGCGCCGCCAAGGCCGGGTGGGAAGGGGCGGTGGGGCGCCACTGCGCCTGCGCAGTGCCAGTGCGCTGTGCGTCCCGTGTGCTGGATCTGAGGGTCTCTCCCCGCCCCCTCTCTTACCCTCTCGCTTCCTCTCTGCTCTCACCTGGGGTCGAGCCTGGTAGGCGCGGAGGCAGGGGCCTAGACGCCGGGCCGCCCCCCGGCTTGGGTGGTACATGATCTTCTGGGAGTGGAGAGAGCACCTCTTGAGTGCGACCTCCGGCCTCCTCACCGGGGTGAGCTTGCCTCAGCACCGGCTTCGTGAAGGGGAAAGGGGGAGGGGGGGCGGTAAGGGGCTGAGGGGAGAACTATGAAGATGTTGCGCGCTTGCGCACTGCGGGTTCAAGGAGCCAGCAGAGCCGCTCGGTCCGCAATCAGTGCGCCTGCGCTCGCCGGATCGGAGGCTGCCCTAAAGCGCTTGCGTAGTAAGTTAGCGGCTCCGTGAACTGCAGTTATAGCGCTTGCGCGGAAAGCTGAGCCAAGGTGGGGTCCAACAGCCGGATGTAACGAGAGCGAGGGATGAGATTGAAATAATGACAAACCTTAGAATAGCTCTTATGAGAAAAATAAATACTTTTATTACTCTAATTAAAAATAAGATACAGATGATTTGGAGCTGCTAACCTGTTGAATGAATGAGTGAATGAATACAACCACTATGAAAACTGGGCTTTGGCTAGCTCTTGTAGCGAAGGAGATAACACTGTCTTTGGAGGTGTAAGAGTGGGCAGTGGTCACCAAGGCCTGGTGCTGCGACCTTCCTGCAGGTTTCGAATAAACCTGGCATTGAAAACGTCCCCGCCCACTGTCCAAGAGGGTGCTGGTGGGGCGTGGACCTGTGGAGGGGCGCTGTGCATTGGTTCCTTCCCACACCTGTCCTGTGAAAAGACCTGCTCCTCACTGGTAAACCTGGTAGGTGGGAAGGAGAGGGAGTATTAGGGGTACTAAATAGGGAATTAAGATCACAGACTTCAGGGTTTGGCTGGCTTTCAAGTGTCAAGTTTTGGTGTAAAAGAGGACACATGAAGGATATGAGGCTGGAATCGCTAGAGGCTTCCAATTTGAAGCCCCTCAGAGAAGCACCAGGTTGAACCTACAGGGAAAGAGGCTTATGAGTTATTAAGAAAGAGGACTTAAGGGAGGAGCTGGTACCCAGTTCAGATTTAGGAGGAAGTAGTAGTTGAGGGTGGTGTTAGGAAAGGAATGAGAAAGTGTGGTGGTGGTGGGGGGGGCATATGTATATAGCTGGTAGGGGTCCAGCCCTCACCTATTCTCTGTTTCCTGTTCCCCCTGCTTCGATTCTTGGTTGCCTGTGGGAATATCAGGCATATGCATGGGAAGGCTAAAGTAGGTTGTGAATGGGGCCTACTTGATTTGAGGGTAAGGAAAAATGCATACTTACCTGTGTCAGGGAATGAGGAATTCAACCCCCCATGGCGGCTGTAGCAGCAGCTTTGGGCTACCAGCCCTGGGGGAGTTCCCCTGCAGAAGAAATGGGAGATGATGGGGAAGAAGCTACAGGACAAAAGATGGGTGGGTATGGAGGAATTAGAGGAGAGTAATAAAATAAACAGCAAGGAACAAAGAGAAGGGGGTAATTACCTTCCCTATGGGATTCTAATCTAAGTATGCCTCAGAAATAGGGAGGGGGCACGTTTTATACCCCAAAATTTTCTGGAGCAGTCCTGATTTGTTGCTTTATTCTGGTTGAATACTGTATTAAATGTATGGCTAAATGTGATCTAAATCATAAAAACAGAGTTTTCTATAGGCAAAAAAAGAATTTGTTGGTTCTTTGATGTTTGGCTTGGAAAACATGGTTACCTTAAGAATACCTCTGAGGAAAATTGGGAGTACCGAGCAAGACTGAATTCTGGAGGAAAAGGAAGAAATCCTTTGGAATAGAAATGACAGAACATGTTGGACTCTCAATGGAGGTAAGGGATTGTCTGGAGAGAGTGATATTCAAGGGTTTAGTTGGGAGAAGGGCAGAAATCACAAAGTGGGAAAAGCTATCCAAGGAATTGGTATTGGTTAGAGTCTCCTGTAGAGACCCCCAGCAGACATCAGTTTGGGAGTTCCCTGACATACACATACATACCACTTAGTGGATCCCACAGATGTTGATAACTCTTGACATCTCAGCAAGGGCTAGCTTGGGGGTAAAGTCATTGGGGGAAGAGGTGAAGGTTCCTGGAGGGAATGAGGGACTAGATAAAGGAACATTCACAGAGGGATCCTTTGATTACATGACAGGAGACATGCAGAATCTGCAGGAGGAGACCCAGCAGTAAAGATGCAGATGGACAGACACCAGCTCTTGGAAGGAGAGCTCTGCAGATATTAGAGGTGAGGAAGATGAGAGTGACAGGAGTTCTGAGATCTGGGGAAAATAAGGGGCGACACACAAACGAGGCTGAGACCTTAAGTTTTGGTTTTTTTGGGGTACTTTTTTTTTCATTGAAAATGTCAATTTAAAAAACAAAAACAAAAAATTCACAGTTTATTCAGACAACACTGAAAGGAAGAAGGAAAGGGAGGAGTGAGTGGGAATGAGGGAGATCCTGCTCCCAAGGATTTGGGGGAATATGGTGGGATACCTGATCTACACATTCAGAAGGTAGGAGAGGGAAAGATGTATCTCTATCCTGGGGTGTGGAGCAGGGAAGGAGGAACATTTTAGAAAAAAAGACGGAAGGGTAGTCTCCCATCATCTCAAGACAATCTTACAAGACAGAAATACACCAGCATCTAGCTACCAGGGAGGGATGGATGCTAGCGGAAATTCCAGGATCTAGTAGATCTTGAGACCCAGGAGTATCTTCTGAAACATGGTTAACAGTAATCCCAGGGTGCTTGCTAGGGTCTACTGCCAAGAAATAAACTCCTTCAGAGAATTGATTTTGGGGAAGTGGTGCTGGTTAGGGTCTCCAGTAGAGACCCCAAGCAGACATCAGTTTGGGAGTTCTCTGACATACACATATACAAAACGTGAAAATTAAAGAGTTTGGCAATGTTAAGTGGTTCCCTTTGGGGAGCTGGTAATTTCTGAAGGTCCCGGTCCTACCTATCTGGACTGCTTAGAAGCACAGCTTACTGCCTGGCAATAGCAGGCTTAAAGGGCAAGCCTGGTGGGTACACACTATAGAGGTAATATGGGATTTATCCCATGGACAAAACTTCTTAAAAGGTTTCCCTGGCAGAGAAGGCCTTTGGACCTTCCATTTTGTTATAGAGTCTGAGAGCGTGCAAGGGTGTGCTTCTTGGTTAATACATATGAGCCACCCAGCCAAGGGGTCTGGCAGCAGATTAGGCTGTCTGTGGGGAGAGTCTTTAGAGCCCACATTAGGAGAAAAGGGATACTTTCTGTGGTAATAAAAGCTGCAAAGGATTAGACTATTTGGGACCCTGACAATACAGCTTTCCAAGCAAGGGGAAGAGGGAATCCTATGGACTCTGTCAGGTTTCTAGGTGATGAGTTCTAGGGGATGTAATGGAACAGTGGGTCCGGGGTTCTCAGCAAGAGGGGTTGCTACCATCCCTAAGTCTCCAGGGGGAGTAGGGGTAGCTATCTGTCAGTATCGACTCTCATCAGAGCGGGGAAGGGAGCTGTGGAAGGATGTCATGGACAGGAAGAAGGGAGAAGGAAAATGGGGGAGAAAAAAACAGAAAGAGAAGTCAGAGGTGAAAAGAAAGCTGGAGAGAGAAATAAAGGAGATGCCCACTCCCTGCCCACTGAGATGGACTCCTGCCACACGGGGCCAGTGGCTCCCATCTGTGTCAGAGACACTGCCCCTTTCCCAGTAGGTGCTAAACCACAACCTGCCTAATTGGAGAAGGCTCAATCCCCCCACCCAATGGATCTGTGTGCTCTTCCTGCCCTTGCCCCCCAACTCTCACTTTAAAACTAGGGTCTCTGGGTTCCGTATAAGTCCTATTCTGTTTCTTCACTATAATTTCCAGACCACTTCCATGTGTATTTTTCAATATATTTTTCTTGCAAAGTTTCAGGACTCCACCTATCCTATTTCTTCTAGTCTCTGATAGATTCAAACTACCCTCTGCTATTTCCAGCATCCGCTAAGACACTTTTGTGGCTCCCTAACCCTCCAACTCCCTATTACCTGGTGCGGCGACGTTGGGCTGGGCTGCCCCCAGGGTCTGTGGCAAGCAGAAGGCGGGCAGTAGGGTGTGGTGGGCAGAGGCGTAGGGAACGCAACAGCTCCTGCTCTGGCACAAAGGGGCGGAGGGGACCCCGTTCTGGTGAGTTCCCCAGGCTGCTGGAGCGGGGTGGTGGGTGGGCTGCAGGTGTAGCACGGCGAGGTGCTCTGTTTAGGGGCCATGGAGGCTCCACAGCTACTTTCAGAACTGGGAGAGAGGGAGAATTAAGAGCGAGACAGGAAAAAAAAAAAAAGGAGAGAAGACAACAGATATATGAAAGCAAATATTAGGGTAGAAAACAAGATAAATCAGAGCCTTTAGAGCAATCTTATCCTTCCCCTGTGTCCCCCAAGCATTCTCTTCCCGTGTTTTAAGATACTCTGGGCCCACACACCCCACCCCAGTCCTTCTTACATTCTCGATCACTAGAGGAGTATGGCTTAATGTCTCCCTCTGCTCTCTTGGGTGGCAGCTTCCTCGCTGGAGCTGGTGGTGGAGGGGACACAGGCAAGGTCAGCATTAGGAGATATAGCTGTTTCTGCACCCCTCCCACTACTCCACAATCCCAAACCTCTGCTCCCTGACACCAGTTCCTCCTGGGGAAGTAGTTCAGCTCCGCTGCAGAATCAGCGTTTTGGCAATACCAGCACACCAAAAGGGATTTTGGGGAGGAATACTGGGGAGAGCCAGATGGAATAGGCCAAAGTTAGGGAAGAAAGACCCATGAGGAGGAAGACCAAGGGGAGAATTGGGGAGCTTGGGAGATACAGGAGTAAGACAGCCAAAGGAAGGTGCGCTCTTACTGTCATTGGGATTCTGGGGCTGTGGAATGGTCCCAGCCAGATCACCAAGAACCCTGGGTCCCTCTAGATGAGGCAGATAAAGCCCTTAATCAGGAATTGCTTTGGAGAGGTCAGGGGACATTAGGGGCGAGACAGAACCTCTCCTTTTTGTGCAAAGATGGGACAAAATTTAAATCTTTTTTTTTTTTTTTAAAAGAAAGGTGAGAAATATAGACATCAAAAAGGAGTTATCCAAGTATTGGGAGACAATGAACTGTCTAAAGTAAGGGCGGAAGGAATGCGTGTGTTTGAGGCTAGGATGTGGAATTTAGGAAGTATTTTAATCCCTCAGATTTGTTTTCTCTAGGTCAACTTCATTATTTGGTTGAAAATGTTATAAATTCTGAGTTATCCCTTAAAACTAATATTTAAACTTTGGATCATTCACGTTATACCTGTTCTGTGAATGGAACTGGAAGGGCTGTCTGCACTTGCCTGTCCCTCACTGCCTGAGAGAAACCTGAGCAATTTCCAAGGAAATGTGACTCTGGGCTATTTTGATGGACTGAAGCAGCAAGAAGCTCCATCAACATCAGTCATCCAAAAGGACCCAATAAGTTTCCTTAGTTAGAAGTCCTGCCAAGTATAAAGTGGACTGAGCTCCCATGAAGGACAAAGACCACTAGGAAATGACTGCTGGAGACAGGGTTGCTTTAGTTGCCCACAGAGAGCAGTGAACTCCCTGCTGCCCACAGAGGGACTAGCCATCAGTGCACTATGTTTCCACCCATTTAGTACAGGTTTACCAGCAGGTATGGGGTCGACCACAGCAGCACGTCGAGTTGCCCTCAGAGAGGGAGCAGGGGGCCCTGTGAGGAAGGAAGAGGTGGTGTCCCTCAGTGAGGGGGCCAGTGCAACCAAGAATCTACCTCTTTCCTTCCTGTCACCCCAACTATATGACTAACACAAAGTAAGAAAACTTACGATGTTGATGGGCAAAGAAGCCTTCAAAGATCACAAAGTTGTTCACCTAAAAGATGAAACAAGCAAAATACAGTTGTCCATTCACCCACTCAGTATATATTTGGATTCAGAACCCTGTGCTAGAAAAAACTACACTGGAAGGAGGAAAAGTCAGCCTCCCTGTCTTTGGTGACAGACCTAGTGAAAAATCTAGATCCTGACAAGCTAATCCTAAAGTTCGTATGAAACTGCAAGGGTCCTTGAGAAGCTAAAACAACCCTGAAAAAGAGCAATGTTGGAGAACTCATATTAAACCTTACTACAGGGCAGGCCACAGTGGCTCAGCAGGCAGACTTCTCGCCTGCCATGCTGGAGACTTGGGTTCGGTTCCTGGTGCGTGCCCATGAAAAAAAAATTACTACAAAGCTACTGTAATCAAACTAATGTAGTACTCTCTCTCTAAGCCCAACTCTGCAAGTGAAATCATTCTCCTCACCCCTACATGGGACATGACATCCAGGGGTGAAATTCTCCCTGGTGGCGTGGGAGATGACTCCCAGGGATGGGTCCGGTTCTGGCACCATGGGATCAACAATTCCACCCTGACCAAAAGGGGGAAAAGAAGTGTAACAAATAAGGTATCAGTACACTACAAATAAGAAGTGTAACAAATAAGGTATAAGTGTAACAAATAAGGTAATAGAGTCAAGAGGCTACTCTGGAGGTCACTGATACATAAGCTTCAGTTAGACACTGCTACCTATCATAACTTGCCAAATCCCAACCAAAACCATTCCGGCCAATCCTAAAAAACATAATATTCTACAAAGAGTCCAGGCATTAGGGTAATATTCCAAAAACTGACAACCTCCAGATGAGTCCCTGGACCAGATAAATCCTGAATTGCAGAGTGGCCAGCCTCTCCAGAACATCAACTAGTTCCATCCCCCTCCCATATTATTAACAGTCCTTTTCAACATGAAAAAGTTAGAATGGACGTAAGCCAAATACTCCTAAGAAGTGGGATAGAGAGATCAAAGTTGATGGTGGAGTTACAACAGAAGGTAGGGTTTAACAAATGAGTATGACGCTCAGTCATTATACTGATATTTTAGTCTCCAGTATTTTAGAGTAGCTAGAAATAAAAACCCAAAATTGTGGAATTTGTAATCCAAATCAAACTCTGAAATCTGTTCTACAACTAACTGTTGTGCTGTGCTTTGAAATTTATTGTTTTTTTTTGTATATGTTATTTTTCACAAAAGAAAAAAAATCAATTATGATGATAAACTATTTATTCCTTCTAGCCTCCAATGTTCTGGAGCAGCTAGAAGGAAAAATCTGAGATGATGGTATAGTAGCTCGTTACAAACTCTGGGATCTGTCTTGTAACTACTGCTGAAGAGTGCTTTGAAAGTATTGCTTTTTTCTTTCTTTGTTTTGTATATATGTTATATTTTACAGTGAAAAAATAAAACAAAAAAACAACAGTGTGGTATTGGAGTAAGAACAGAAATAAGATCAATGGAGAAGAAGTGAGATTCCAGAAAATTTTCAGGAAAGGTGCCAAGATCACAAAATAGGGAAAGAATATATATATTTTTTCCCCAACAAATGGTACATGGCTCAGTTGTACTACTGAGCCACAGACAAAATAATTAATTTGGACCCCTACCTCACATCGTATATAAAAATTCACTCAAAATGGATGACAGAACTAAATGTTAGAGCTAAAACTTAAACACCACTAGAAGGCAATGTAGGTATAAATCTTTGTGACCTTCGATTAATGGAACAGTTTCTTAAACATGACACCAAAAGCACAAGCAACAAAAGAAAAATAAGATAAACTAGACTTCATCAAAATAAAAAAATTTTGTGCTTCAAAAGTCTATCAAGAGGATGGGCAATGGTGGCTCAGTGGCAGAGTTCTTGCCTGCCATGCCAGAGACCCAGGTTCGATTCCCAGAACCTGCCCGTGTCAAAAAAGAAAAGAAAAAAGACTATCAAGAAAGTTAAAAGACAACTTGCAGAATGAGAAAAAATATTTGCAAATCATATTATCTAAGGGTCTAGTATCCAGAATATATAAAGAACTCTAAGAACTCTAACAACTCAATAACAAAAAGACAACACAAAATATGGGCAAAGGATTAGAATAGACATTTCTGTAAAGAAGATACGCGAATGGCCAATAAGCACATGAAAGGATGCTCAGCACATTAGTCATTAGGGAAATGCAAATCAAAAGCACAATGAGATTGGTTTCTCTCTTTTTTTTAGCTTTTTTTTTTTTAATTGTAAAATATAACATATACACAAAAAAAGGGAATAAATTTCCAGGTACATTTTAGCAAGTAGTTATAGAACATATTTTAAAGTTTGGTATGGGTTGAAACTCCATGATTTTTCGTTTTTTCTTCAAACTACTCAAAGACACTGGAGACCAAAAGAAATACCAATATATGAAAATAACAAGTGTATGTGGAGAAATTAGAATCCTTGTGCATTGCTGGTGGGAAAGTAAAACACTGTAGCCACTGTGGAAAACAGTTTGGCAGATCCTCAAAAACTTAAACATAGACTTACCATGTGACCCAGTAAATCCATTCCTAGGTATTTATCCACAAGAACTGAAAGCAGGGATTCAAACAGACACCTGTACACCAATGCCCATAGCACCATTATTCATAATAGCCAAAGGGTGTTAATAACCAAATGTCCATTGAGTGATAAATATGATTAATAAGCAAATTATGGTATATTTTTGCAATAAAGTATTATTCAGCCATAAAAAGGAATGTACTCCAGCATGAATGAACCTTGACGACATTATGGTAAGTGAAGTCAAAGATAAAAGTTCACATATTATATGATTTCATTTAAATGAAATGCCTTTAATAGGCAAAGCCATAGTGACAGGAAGTAGATTAGTAGTTGACAGAGGCTATGGCGCGGAGGGGGGGTGGGGGGGGGGGGGGGGGGGGGGGGGGGAGGGCGGGGGGGGGGTGGGGGGTGACAGAGGAGATGGGGAATGACTGCTTAATGAATGCAGGGTTTCTTTATGGGTGATAAAAATGTTCTGGAATTAGATAGTGCAATAGTTGCTGAATCATTATGTTGAGATTTCTTTTAGTCTCCAGTATCTTAGAGCAGCTAGAAGTAAAAACCTAAAATTGTGGAATTGTAACCCATACCAAACTCTGAAATCTGTTCTACAACTAATTGTTGCGATGTGCTTTGAAATTTATTGTTTTGTGCATATATTATTTTTCAAAAAAAGTCAATTTTGATGATAAATGCATAGCTATATGGTATTGTGAACCACTGATTTTACACTTTGGATGATTACATGGTATGTGAATATATAATATATATCAATAAAAAAAAGATTACTAGTGGCCTGAAGAAGCAAATGCAGCAATCACTTCTCAGTCCTCCTCTCATGTCACTGATCAGCAGCATTTGACCCAGTAAGCCTTCTAGAAACACTTTCTTTACTTGCCTTCCAGGTTACCTCACTTTTAAGTTTTTATCTGCCTCACTAGTCACCCTCTTTGGTTGCATTTTCTCGTTCCTCCTCTTCTCCCTGATATCTTAAAAGAGAGCCCAAGGGCTTAAGTCCTTGGACCACTTTTCCATCTCTCCTTAGTGATTTCATCCTGTTTCATTGCTTTAAATATCATCTGCATGCTGAGGATTCTGCATCCCAATCCTCTCCCCTGGATTCCAGGGAAGTACCAAACTGTTTGTTCAACTGAATCTCCAACTTAACTTATTCAAAATGGACTCCTAGTATTTCCCCCCAAAAGGTGCTCTATCTACCATCTTGGTTAATGCAATTCCATCTTTCCAAGTGCTCAGACCAAAAACTTTCGGGTCATTCTTAACTCCTCCCTTTCATCACCACATACAATCCATCATGAAATCTTATTTGTTACTCCTTCACAATATTTAACATTGAGCATTCCTTACCATCTCCACTGCTGCCACCTTGGTCTGAGCCACCACCATTTTTCATCAGTATTATTGCCTCCTAACTGGTCTACTTGCCTCTATACTTGCTCCTGTGCTGGGTTGTTTTTTTTTTTTTTTTTTTTACATTTTTTTATTGTGAAATACAACATATATACAAAAAAAGCAATGAATTTCAAAGTACATTGCAACAAGTAGAACAGATATCTGTAATACATTCCAAACAGGTATCAGAGTTTGGAATGCGTTACTGTTCCACCATTTTAGGTTTTTCCTTCTAGCTGCTCCAAGACACTGGAGACTAAAAAGAAATATCAATATAATGATTCAGCAGTCATATTCATTTGTTAAATCTTCACTTCTCTGTTATGACTCCTCCTTCACCTTTTTTTAAAAATATTTTTATTGAGAAATCTTCACACATATTTCATACATGGTGTACAATCAGTGCTCTCAATATATCACATAGTTGTGTATTCATCACCATGATCATTTTTTAGAACACTTGCATCACTTTAGATAAATAAAAAGAAAACACTCACACATAACATACCCCTCACCCCTACCTCTCACTGACCAGTAGTATTTGCCGTGTCTTAACATAACAGCCAAAGTGATCTTGTTACAATAAAAAGTCAGATTAGATTATCCCTCTGCTCAGGGGGTTCTCCTTTTTTCAAAGTCTCTGCAATAGCAAATAAGGCCTTAAATGTTTTTCCTCTCTGATCAGATATCCTAACACACCCATACTCACTCTGTTGTGGCTATACTAATCTGCTCTAAGAGGCACACTCCTCACCTCATGGTCTTTACACTAGCCATTCTCTCTGCCTGGAATGTTCTCCCTCTACACATTATCTAACTCTTTTCCACATCCATTGGGACACTTTCTTAGTGAGACCTATTCTGATTATCCCATTTATACTTCCAATGCCACACACCCCCATCTCTGCCTCGACAGTGCCAAGTCCTCTTACTGGCTCTCATTTTTCCAGAGCACTCATTATTAACCATCATATATACTTTTTTTTTTTTTTATGTTTGTCTATCTTCCTCCACTACAATATAAGCTCCACAGGGCAGGGGCTTTTGTCTGTTTTGTTGAGTAAAATATTCCTACTCTAGAACACGGTGGCAGGTGCTCAATAAATATTTGTTGAATGAATAAGTGAGTGAATGAATGAATAGCATTAGTAACATTTCATTGCATTTTATAAACAATACCCATTTCCCATATTAGACCAAATCTGCCTGAGGACAGGGAATGTATATTATTCTGGGCCCTTAATAAATGTTAACTGAACAACTGAGCAATGACCTGCATAAAAACAAAGTGGTGATAATGAGCTGGCTGTGTTTGGGGCACAGGGGTGAAAAATTATTAGGTTTGGCAAACAGCCCATGATGATGAATCAGAAAAGATTAGTGAAGTGGCTGTAGGATAAGAGTGATACAACAAGAAAAGTAAGGAGCTTAGTTGTAGAAATTGAATCCTATATAGTTAGCAACAACTTGCTCCTGGAAGGCAGCACTTTTTTGACCCCAAATGATAAATCCAATAGGAATGTTCAGTGGGGTTCTGCTCTCTGAAATCTCTAACCTGTGGGACTGTGGTCTCCAGGTTGTAGTGCTTATTCAGGAACTTAAGCAGCTTCTGTGATGGTCGGTCAACGGCCAGTTGGTGTGGTTCAACTCGCTCCTTCTGCAAGGAACAGGAAGCTTAGAGGTAAGAGGTGTGGAAAGAGTAAGCCAGTAAGAACCCAGGGAGCCTAGGAAGGGATAAAGAGGAAATTGAGGGAGAAACAAGGCCTTTGGAAGGCTCAGGGCAAAAGCACCTCTGATCTCTACCTTGGGCAGATCCTATGAAGACGTAAGTGATACCTGCAACATATACTGGAAGAGTTCTTGTCCATGGCCATGGCGCTGAAGTGACTCATGGATGTAAAAGTCCAGGATGCAAAGTGGTTCTACCTCATTGTGAGCCTCACGATCATCCTAACAGATAAAGAAGAATAAATATCTTTTAGGACCCAGGCATCTTAGCTGTTCCCTGATCTTGATCACTTTTGTTCTCAGGAAACAGTAGCACTCACCAGTACAAAGAGCTTCTTGTATCCAACTTTGAGGAAACCGATAATGGCTCCTTTTCCAGCCCTGCAGGATGGAGAAAATAATGAACAAACTAATACCAGCTATCTGGAACAGGGAGGATCAAAGAAGGGGAAAGGGATGGGGAGTAGAATTAAGCCTAGGATGGAAGAGCATTTGGCACTCACGGTCGGGCTGAAGTGTCTTTAAGCACATACATAACATGGCGGTTACTCTGCATCCTTGATGCACTGGTGATGGGAGCAGGAAGATGCTGGGCCTGCAGGAAAGATGGAGACAGACTTTCTGCAAGTCCCCTTCAAGGTACCCAGTACCTCCCATATCTACTGTCTCCACAAAGTGCTCCCCACCCTACTCCATCTTAAGATTCCCCAATACCTTAGCAGAAGCCTTGCCCAGTTCATCTACAATGGTCATAATTTGTTGCTGAAGATCAACACTATAAAAAGGGATATACAGTCAGATACTCACTTAATTGGAAGGTCTTGGGCTGTCAATCCCTGAGAACCTGGGCCACAATTCCAGCCCAGGTTCAATATATAAGGGTCTCTGCCTCTGACTTGGAGGCTTCCAATCTGTTTCCCCATCCCAGCCCTCTGGAACCCAAATTTTTGCTGCATCTCTTCCATTGTGATATACTCCCTCCTCCCTGGAGATTTTTGTGGGGAAACAGGAAGAGCAGATCATCCACATCCTTTGAGTGGGACCATATATTGGGCAAAGGGGTGTAAAGTCACAGGTTCAAGCACTGATCAACCACCCTTAGGCCTAGGGTCAAAGGTCACCAAAAGAGGGGGCAGGGCATCAAAAGGAGCCGCCACAGTCAGGGAGAAGGGGGCGTGGCCCCGGGGCCAAGTTTCGAGAGGAACCGGGAGAGAAGGGCCAGGGGGCGGGTTTGAGATGTCACCGGGCCGGCGTTGTTGTTCCGGGTCGGCGGGCCGGGGGCCGCAGATGCTGGTCCAGCACGGTGATCCGCTCCGGGAGCAGCGTGTCCACATCGAACGGGAACTCCATGGCCCATTGTGCGCGGCCGGACCCGCCCCTCAGACGTCACTTCCGCCCCCCTCGCCTCCCCGCCCTCCGTCAACGTCCTAGCGACCGGCCCAGGAGACCCCGTTCTTCCTACATGCCAGCTGTCCCCTTAACATTGCCACCTCCCCGGCTCCCACAGTAGTGCGTGCCATGGCAACGCATTTTTCCTTGGCTTCAGAAGTTCACACTCAAAGCCTTCGGCCCCTCAGTGGAACAGCTGAGTATTGTGTGTCTAGAATGCCTCAGGTGCAGGGGGCCACAAAGGCAACCGGGACAGAACCGCGTATTTGCCCATCCCTGAAAGCTTCTGGTGCCTGGAATCACGGGGTGGGGACGGAGCTGCCTCAAGCTTCACCACCTCTCCCCAAGGCACCACCCCATTATTTTTAATACATGGGCAGGCACCGGGAAATGAACCCGGGTCCTCGGCATGGCAGGCAGGAACGCTGCCACTGAGCCACTGTGGCCTGCCCCCCATTACTTTTCTTATATGAAAAATACAAACATGGCTTAGCGTTCTCGTGTAAAATAGCATTAATTTGAAACTCAGCCAAAGCAAGCCGGAGTGGAGAGAGCTTTATTGTGGAAACGCTGAGTTGACAGAAGTCTGAAAAAACAACATTTAACTTATTTACCACAGATAGGGGTTCCGGTCTCCCATGCACATCTCTACTACTCTCCCTTTGTCTCAGGTCTATTTACCTTCAACAATCATTTCCTACATCTGGCTACGTGCCTGCAACCAGCCGCAGAAAAGACATGCTTCTTCAGGGTGACCTGGACTACATACATAGTCTGTTCCCATGACATAAATCCTAAGCACTAGGAATTACTAATTCCTCGGCCCCTCTTCTTGCAGAGCACTCTGGGTACCCGATTGCTCGGTGGAGACTTCAGCTGCAACTACAGGGGAGACCTCAGGCATTCTCTCTGGTGGGGGGCCACTCTCTTCTCGGAGATGGCCGTGATAGAGCCGGCGGAGGCGGGACAGCTCTCTTTCTGGTGGCTGTTTCCAGCTGTACCATGGGTACCAGGGATCCCCTGAAACCACGGTGGGGGCTGGTGGAGTACGACTCACAGCTCCATGAGAGGTACTGAAATCAAGGTCCCGAGGTTCAACCTGGGGAATGTGGTATCTGAGGAGACCTAGATAATGGATCAAAACACACATGGATGCATGCGGGCGCGCGCGCGCGCACACACACACACACACACACACACACAAACGGACAAAACAGAGAGGGAGGGAAATAAAGAAAATGACAACTGGAGGGGTGGATCAGAGCCACTGGGTACATTTATGCATGTTATCAGTGCATAAAGGCCAAGGGGGCAATATAACCTTAACTCTGCTGCCCTAAACCAGGGCTCTGAAACTGCATCCATCCTGCAGAAGGGGAATCTTTTTCTTACTTGTGCAAATGTACCATCAAACAGGGTCAAAAATTTATACAAAGATTTTCCTATGCCTTGGGACCAGCAGTTGTAAAAATAACAGAGAATGGAAAAGAGGACGACCAAGAGGACAGGGCAATGGCAAGTTATGGGACTCAGCAGAAGGGGCAAAGGACAGTGAAGAAAAGGCATTCTTGGGAAAAATATGGTGGGTTCTACCTTATCTGTTAAGTGGGAATATTTATAACCACCCTTCTGCCTCACAGAAATGTCACAGCTTTACTCTTCTCACACTCACCATGATCCCTGGCTTTCTGGATGGCTTGGGTCAAGTTCTTGTGCTGCTTCATACAGACCCCTGGGGCGGGGGGGGGGGGCGAGAAGAGGGGCAGAGATATAACTCAGCACTCATTCTATAAGGCACGAGTAAAAAAGAAGGACCCACTGCTTCTAAATGATGAAAAAGGACTGGGTTTAGAAGACCTGGCCTCTACCTAATGACCTTGATTCCCTTGGCCCATCCATGTACCTCAATTTCCCCATCTTCCCATTGGGGGAGAATCCTTTCTCTCTCTCTCTGAGAGCTGGGATGAGGACTTAAGATGGCCTAGCTACTACAAAGAAGGGATGATTGGGCATTTAATGGCAAAGACACCAGGACAGAAGACAGAACACAATTCAAAGGCAAGTGTGGTTAAAGAGTTCAGTTAGACAATCCACAAAAAGGTTCATCAAGGAAAAAAGGGATTTCACATCTGGGGAAGGTGATCAGACAAACAAAATAGCCCCTTCAGCCATTTACAGCTGGACTCAAAACTTTCTTTAAAATTCTCCAACAACATGAACTCCACTGATCATGCTGTCACCTTCGATAATCCTAGTAATGGTGGGTTCAGATTATTTTTTAATAAATTTATCTTGCTTTAGTGCATAGGCTGGAAAACTTCCTGTAAAGGCTCAGACAATAAATATTTTGGGCTTTGCGAGCCTCCAGTTTCTATCTCAGCCACTCAACTCTCTGCAGTAGCCTGAAAGCAGTTGTAGATAGTATGTAAACAAATGGACATGGCTGTGGTCCAACAAAACTTTATTTCCAAAAACAGACAGTGGGCTGTATTTGGCCTGTGGGCTATAGTTAAGGAATATAAATAATTCTGAATTAAGCTTACAATTCCAAATTCAGGAAGTCTAATTGAACTGTCAATGGTACTGAACTATCAATTGTACAAGTTTGATAGTCAACCTATTTATGAGGAGACCCTTTTGTAAATATGAAGAGATTTTATATAAAGGAAATAATTGTCAATATTTAACTTTCAGAGCTACATTTAGATGGTTTGCTTGTAGTAGTACTTGCTTGTAGTGGTAGCTTTTCTTTTGTCCACAAGTAACTGTTAGTGTTACTGATTTAGAGTCTCTCCATTCAGCCCATTAAAACTTCCAAAAGTTCTAAGAAATGATCATCATGATGAATATACAATTATGTGATGAAAAAAAATTATTGCTCTTTTCTTTGCTTTGCATATATGTTATACTTCACAATAAAAAAGTTAAAAAAAAAAAAAAACTCCCAAAAGGTTCAATCACACTTTATATGCCATAAGTAGAACCCACCAAACACATACCTGTTGCCTGACTGAATAAAGGAGTGCCCCAAGGATAAGCTATTCTGGTGGTGATAGGGCTGATGAGCTAACCTGTATACGGAGCATGGAAGATGATACCTGTGTGGGCACAAACAAACTGTTCCAAGAGCTTCACATTCTATGAGGAAGCAAAATAGAGAAATATGAGCAAGAGAGGGAGGGGAGAGTGGCAAGAATTTATAGACTCAAAGTATTTAAAATCCACATCCACATGGACTACCTTAATCCTCCCACACCTTTTTAAATCTACCCTCTTTCATGGCCAAGTTTTAGCCCCATCAATTCACTGAATGCATTCTTGAAAATTCCAGCCTACTTTTCCCCTTTCCTGGCTTTTCAGCCATTTCACATGCACATCCTATGTTCTCTAAGACTTATACAGAATTCTCCTCCGCAGGATTAAGTTCTAATAGCAGCCAAAACATTTGGATGATCAAACATAGAAATTTCTGGACTCACCCAGAAAATGCAGTATACACAGCAATCTGTATATAAATATTATATATAGTTTCACACAGTATATAATGTATATATTGGCTAAGTACAATTTTACAGTTTTAATTACACAGAATGACCCTGAGCCAACAAGTGTGCTCACAGGAAACGGGATCCCCAGGGAAGAGTGGATGGCAGGCAGAATCATCTGCACTATTTAATTTTTCATTTCTCTCTGTCCCTTGTTCTCTTCTCATAACCAATTGTATACAACTGAAATGGAGAAATTATCTGCGTGACTCCACCATAACCTATGTCCCTTAGAGCAGATAGGCACCTCAATTAGCTGGCTGATACATGAATGTGTGCTATCTGGCTTCACTTCCAACACCTGCACTGCAAGCTCAGACAAGCACACTCCTGTTAGCATTTTTATAAAGTTTTCTAGCTGTTTAAGGAGCAAGACATGTCCTTTATAAAATATTGAAGGCTTTTTGAAAAAGAAAGTCAAGTGACCTCTATAACTTGCTTCATATATCCACCATCCAGCCCCAAATCCCTTAATCTCTCCCTTAGTGACAAGGCAATGAAAGGAAACCTTAAAAAAATAAAATCAGTTCAATAATTGCTAATAAATGTGATGCTTATAAAAAAGTCTTTTGGGCATTTCTCTTACCTGCCAAGAAGCTTGTGAATTTCACAGGTAAGGCAAAGTTTTTTAGTATAATCCATAGTAGGGGGGGAAAGGCTGGAGGAAGGAGTGCCCTTATAGTGCCAGAAACCACCAGTACAAAATAGACTGCAGGGACACCAGTATATGAAGAAGTGTGGAGCATCTGCAGTAATTTCTTCAGTATTGCAAAGAAATGGAGAAAAGAAATATGGATTCTCCTTACCCGAAAGTCGACATGCAACTTCTGATCCCGGCAGATGGGGCAGGGATTCCCAGCAACTTTATTCTTACGCTGCAGGGAGAAAAAACTGGCAGGTGAGATATCCAAAGCCCAGTCAAAAAAAAGTGCTATTGTCATTGTCACTATGGCCGCTAATTCCACTCCACATCTCATCCATGTTTCACCCTAGAAACTCACGATACACATTTTTCGAGTCCGCTGTGGAGGTACACCACCTTTGTGATTGCGACGGTAATCAGCCCAGACAGGGCGAGAACCATAGCGATTTTGGTATTCTGAAATGAAAGATGGTACAAGTTAATCCTGGGAGAAGAAGTCTCTGCTCACTTTCATCAGACCCCCACCTAACTCTCCCCTTCTCCATTGAGAGGTACCTTCTGAGTCCAAATATTTCCAGGGTTCATCCTTATAAGGAGAAATAGGAGCTGGGGGCAAAGAATCTTTGTCAGAGGTGACTTTGGTGCAGAGTACCTGGAGTGGAACCTTGGAAGAGGGGGGGAAAAAAAAACGAGAATGAATTAAAAAGAGGGACTCCATTGTTTCACTTACTACAATTTGAGGAAGGGGTGCATGCCCACTGCTTTAACGAACTATAGCAGTAATATATACAGAAGGTAATATTTTTGTTGGGTTAATAAGTTGACATAATCAACAAACACTCTCCCTACCTCCAAACGAATCCTGAAAATAGAAGCTAATGTCAGGGAATTATTAGGATAATCCCTATCCTACCAGGAGGCAAACCTATTTGAAAAGACAATTTAAAAATCTGGCACCTATAAGATATTACTTTTGGAAATGAATTGAGTGTCACAGAGGAAAAAGAAAGGAAACGGGCAGACGTTTGGTCTCTTGGAAATTCGTGTGGTGGTGAAAGGATGCATAGGACTGATGCGTCTCCAACTCAATCCAGAGTCACTGTGTTGTCCAGCCTTATAAAAAGTTGAAGCTCAACATTCCAGAGAGCAGGACAAACTCGAGTCCTAACGCAGGCTTTAAAGCTACAAGGCCTGTTATTAAATCCGTGATGACCCCAGTCTCAACACTCTTGGAGTCCCTCTTCAGGGAGTGGCAGCTGGGCAAGCCTTCTCATCTTGCCCAGCTCCACCAAGGTACCTGTCCTGCCCTACCACGAACCTCCAGGGTGGTGAGTACAAGAGGTTGGAGGGAAATCTCAATACAAAGGACCGAGTTGAAGCTCTCGAGTATGATCTGATAAGAAGTTGACTTAGTGACATAAATAGAGTTGGGAAACTGGTTTCTCAGGTTGTGAGGATGCATCCCAATTTTACTGGGAAATAGGAGGACAGCCAGAAGCTAGGGTCCCTCAAATTAAAGACATTCCAGGTCATCACAGATTTTGACACCATCTGTAGAGTTAAGAGACGAATGTGCATAATAAAGGTCAATTCGGCCACCTAATTCTTTAGCTGAGATAGTACCTTAGGAAGAGGATAACCGCAAACTCTGGTTCTGCTTTCGGTTCGAGATTAGAAAATGTGCGAAGTATTGTGGCGGGTAGGAATGGTGGTGGCAGCAAAGCGTTCCCGAGCCCACCCAAACATGAGCACATGGAAAAATCTCCCCCTCCACCTCTCGGATCCCCGGTAGTGGAGCAACGACCATGAAAGAGTATAATTTAAGTTGGGACTACACAGTGTGTTCTGAGGAGGTACCTGAACTCCGTAGGCACCTCTGAGGAGTGGAATCTTAGGAAGCCGCCTCAGCAGCGTGTTCAATAAGGAAGCTGCCATGTTGACGCAGCCCAAACGCAGGAAAGGCCGGAAAGGCGACTGCGCATGTCCCGGCAACTGAACAGGTACGACCGAGGACGAGCCCGCAGTACGGAAGCCGGCCACGTGCTTGCGTCAGGACGGAAGCGTGAACGAGTAGCCCGGGGAGAAGCCAATTTCATCTGCGTCACAACTTAATTAAGCATCAAAATTATATTTCTCTGAACCAGTCACTACAACTTCTAGGTCCGATACGTAGAAATAGCATTTTTAGCAATTTTGAAGGCGATTTTGGGTCGAGTTCTTCTAAGTGCGCATGCGCCGGGTCCTTTCTGCCAACCGAGGGTGAGACTTGTTCACGCAGGGCGGACGTGGTGGAAGTAGAGGAAGGGGCGGTGCTAGGCTCTCCGGTCACGCGCATGCCGGGGAACAAGAAGGAGGTGGAAGGGGGGGGAGTAAAGGGGCCTAGGAAGGCGGAGGAGGGATAGCCAATCAGCGAGCGAATTGTCGTTCGTGTGGACCAATGAGTTCACGCCTCGCGCACAATGTCTCGCGACAAGGGCGTTTCACAAGCACGTTTGGGCGCGTTGGGCGGCGTCCTGCTATAAAAGACTCCGCCCGAGCGGGCAGCCGCCATTCTGGGGTTCGTTTAGAGGTAAGTTTTGTGGATATCTTATTGGGTGGATAAAGTTTTGCGGAGAGCGTTGGCCTGTGAAATGGGGGTCGGGTAGGTTCACTTGAGGGCCACATTTTATACAAAGCGGCTGCGTTGGAATTGGGACGTGGGCCTTTATTTCGGGGTTTGTGATACTTTGGGGTGTGTTAGAAGCAACCCGTACTGATTACATCTTTCTCCCTTGTGTTCCTTTTACCCCAGGTTTGAGTTTTCTCGGAGAAAGACAGGCCGGCCACGAGGAAAAAGAAACAAGCCGCAGCAACATCTAAGCCCTTGAAAGGATCCTGAGAGAGGGGGGAAAGGGAAAACAGCAGCCACCAGCCCAACCACTTGTGTCTTCTGCCCCTTCTCACCCATCTTGCCCCCCACAAGCCCACGCTGCTTGGGACTTGAAATCTGTGGCCGAAGGACCGACACCACATAACTTCAAAAATAATCAACCACCCTCCCTTCCAAAACAACCCAAATTCACTCATCCAGCGTTTAATTTTTTGAAACCACTCAGAATTTTTTACTACGAACCCCCCTCCCTAAATGGAGTTGGGTGGGGGGGAATGAATACTGAGTTGGCCTTTATTTTTTTTAAGAGACTTTTTCATCCAATGAGGCCCCCCAAATAATTGTGTTTTGGGTCCTGGTTGGTGGTTTTATTTTTTTCTCCCCAATTTTAGCCCCCTCCCCCCCTGAGCCCGAGGTGCTGACGTCGCAAAAAAATTGGATAGTAAGTGTCGAATTTTCAAAAACCAGCCTTGCAACAAGAAATCAACCTTTCCCGTTGTGAAACCAAAAATAATGAGAGGAAGAAATGAGATCATAGAACAAATAGAACTGGAGAAGGACCAATCCGGTCACTTGATCTCCATTAAAAAGGGCCTTTGGCTCTGAACAGTCTTGTTATCTCTTCCCTACCACCTGATCTCTTTCCTGTACTGCTGCAGGAAAGGAGAAAGGTAGAGGGGGGGGGCCAGCAAGTGAGGATTTTAATGGTTAACCCTTGGTAAAACAGCAAATTTCCAGACTGCCGAAGCCGTAGTGCTGGCTTATGAGGAGGAATGGTTACCTTCCTCTGGTTAGCAGTCTTCAAAAGGGTTAATGAGCTCACATACAAAAGATGGTGGATCTTGTGGCCCCAGTAGTCCCACTTCTTTGTGTGTGAGACAAGTAGGGGCGCCTCTCAATTTGCCAGATTAATAAGCAATCTGTACATAAAGATTGCAGGGTAAGGAGATGGGCAGAGAAATAATAGCTGGCTATGACTTAAATGATTTTTAAATCCTCTCAAATTTTAATGTAATTTGTTTGGGATATATTTGGCTAAAATAGGTGGCAATCTAGGAATAAAGATTGCAAGACACTTAATTTAGGGCAAAATATAACAGTGCCAATACATACAATAGTTGGGAAGGTAAAAAAAAATGTCTTGTAATTGTTGCAGATTGCATAGGTTATTGAAAAGCAAAAAAATGATTAACATTTTAACTTGATATATTTTGGAGGGGGGATACAGTTAAATAGCGGGTGAAACGGGAAATGTGGAATTCAGGAGTATAAGTTTAAAAGCCATTTAGTGCAATTGAATGCTAGCTTTCTAAAAGATTTTGTGTCGTTAAAAGGAATTTTTTTCTTACCTGCTTCAATATGGCGACTTTTCCTTGTCCTTTTGTTTCTTCCAAGCGGCGTTGCAGGTTGTTTCTTGACCCATTTTTCTCCTGTCCTCCCACTTCAACCCTATTTGTTGAGTGGGGTCCGGGTCCTCCCCCTTTCCTTTTGTTGGGGGGGGGTGGTGGTGGTGGTGGTGGTGGTCGGTGGCAGCAGGTTAAACCTCAGTTGCAAATTCAATTCTTCCCTGTAGAAAATTGTTCTTTTTAATATTTGTTTTTATTTTCATCACGCTCTTAACTCAAAAAGACAAAGATAGTTTAGGTTTTTTTTTTTTTAAGATGGGGCTGATTTTTGTTTTGTTTTGTTTTTAACCGAGAAAAGGGTGTTTTTATACTGGAACCGTAGCTGCCGGCAGAGCCGGGGTGGCTTTTTAATTTGAGTCCTCTTCTCCATTACAAAATGGCGTCCCAGCTTCTTTGTTGTTTTTCTCACCCCGTTTGCCATCCAGAGCTTAGGGCCGCCCTAGAAACTTGGTCAAGGGGGAGGAGCAGCATTGAAAGGTGATGTAATCAGCTTTCTTCCTCCACTCTCCACCCTCTTGAAACTCCACCCGTGAGCAGATGACTTGGGCGCTCCCTAAGCAGGCTGCTGCTGAGGAGAAGACAGGAGAAATTTTCCTTATTTATCTTAAAACGAAAAAAATCAAACCTCGTAGGAATTAGGTCTTGAGGCTGTCCGTCTCCTTGGGCAGCTCTAGTTTTTTATATTATTAGAGCACGTTGCTTTTATTTTCACCTGCACTCAACACTACTGCTTGGAAGTTTTCCCTGCCTCAGTTGCCAGGGATGGAAAACCAGTCACATTCAACTGTACTGGGATCTTGGGGAGGTGGGGGGAAAGAGTGTGTGTGTGTGTCGTATATGTATATATGGGTGTTGGGGAAAGACACAGGCTTGAGAAAGAGTAATTTGAGTAGATAAATGAAATTGAAATGTGCCATTTATGCTCAGGCACCGCTCCTTGAACCTCCTGCATTTGTTTGGTTGTGTAATGAGAATGGGGGAGGTTGGGTACTTTAGGACTTCCTTCTAAATCAACCTTATTCCCACCTCTTGGTTTGGGGATAAACTCTTTTGTGTTCAGTGCTGTATCACGTTCTACAGTTGCTTAGCTCCTGTACATTGGTACTAAGATGAGAAGTGAATCTTTAGGAAAAGAGGCGGCAGTTGTAAACTCAAGGCAGGGGGAATCAAGCTACGGTTTCTGGTAAGCAAAACCTTTCTGGTATTAATTACATTTCACAACCTTCATTTCTTTTTCCCAGAGAGCCACCTTTTTTTGAATTTCTTTTTCCTTCCCTTCTAAAAAAATCCCTTAACATTGGTAGAAAAAAATTCTCTTTCCATTTTCAACTTGTGCAGTGCTGTAGCAATTGGTGCATGTTTGAAAGCCATGCCCTTTCTGAGGGTGATACTGGATACCCTGTCTCTTTCTTCCCCACAACTTTACCAAATCACAAATCTTTCTCAGTATCCATAAAGTCCTGCATTGAAGGGTGGAGGTTCTAGGCAGAATTGGAAAACCATTTTGTATAACTGTCCTGGGGTGACTTGAGGGAGATTTCAGAGCTAATTTTCTACTGTATGTGGACTCCCAAATTATTAAACTTCTGCTTTGGATGGGAGGGACTCTTCCTTATATCCATTGACCAAAAGTTTTTTTTTTTTTTTTATCTTTTAAGCAGTTTTCCATGTTCCTCTGCAGCATACCTTCCTTGGGAGCTGAACATTCTACCCATTGGGGTTCCTGATCTCTAGCAAGCAGGGGATTAATAAAGAAGAGCTTCCTTAACATGGGAGATGGGAAACAAGAAGGTCTACTAGGGAGCCATATCCATCCAGAGAACCTGGGAGTACCTGATCCCTCTAGTTTGTGGCCAGAATTGTATTCTGGGATCCTTTCCTATGGGAAGGGGGATGATTTTGGCATCCATGGTGGAAGGCAAATAAGTAAAGAGGATCATGTACCAGGTTTTGAAAATGGCTTAGGGGTAGGGACTGCCTACTGAGAAGCGAGGGGTATAGCCTTGTGAATCACTTGAACAATTCAGTCCCTTATTAAGGCATAGTAGGAAATGCCTATAACAGAACAGAGTGTAAAGGTTAGCTACGAAGCGTTTTCATTTCCAGAAGTACGAGGGCCTTCTCAGTTGAGGTAAATTTGGAGTCCTTTTCTCCTTTTAGAAGATAGTTCTGATCTTCTTTAGAAGAACTCTAGGTTGCATAGAATTTCTATCCTGAGCCAATTCATTGTCCCATTAGTAATGGGTATGTAATAACTTGAGCCAACCAGATATTTTTTACTCTATAAAATTGAATAACCTTCAAGTAAATTCAGTTTGGAGGCAGGAGTTGGAGTGACTTCCTGAACTTTGAATCTCTGGTAATAGTGGTAGAAAATTCCCTAGTACTTTATGCCGGTAGAGGACATCTATACTTGCATCATCTTCCCTAAGAAAAACAGCGTAAGACAAGGTGTAGATGGGGGTGGGGGGAGGGATATTCTCCCCTTTCCTTTGACATGGTCTACCTTTAAGGAAATTACTAGCTCATTAAAACATTTCATACCCTGAATTTTTGGTTCCAGAAAGCTGCTTCAGTCTTTCATTCCAGGCTCCAGGTGATGTGTAGATAATGTTAGGACACTCAGTCACTACCACTGCCTTCCCAGGCCGACTCATGTCTTTCATGCCATAGTCTTGTGCCAGAAATGCTGGTTCTTCCTTTCCATTTAAGTCTCTTGAATTCTTTCTTTCCAATTGTAATGACTTCTAGAAAACTAGGTTTTAAGATATTTCGAATCTGTTTTATTAAAAATATGTCTTAAATGGTAGAAACTAATCTGCTTGGAGGAAAGCCATCATGAGAAAACCTAATTACATTTTATCATTTGATTGGTTCTCATGAGACAAACTTTAGTTTGGTCAATTATACTTCCAAAATATAAATACTAGGGAAACTGATAGTAGAAAATTAATCTTAAACATTTCTTCTGCTTTGTTTTTTTTTTTCTTTTATTCTTGCTTGATTATATGGATGGGAATTTAAAAGTTGCTTCAGATTCCCGTCCCACCAGAGGAAATTAGGACAGAATTTAGCCTTGTACTCTTTGATCCCTTGTTCTTTCTGATGATGTTTATTCTGTCTCATCTCCTACCCTATCAGTGAAGGAACATTTGAGCTCAGGTGATAGTTAAACTTTTTTGAGTTCCTGAAGAAAATGGGGGCCTATTAGATTACTTGATAGCTGGATATGCACAAAGACGTGCTCCAGGTTTGAGCTCAAAATTAAATTCAGCTCTGGATTTGAACCCATAGGGTCAACTATGTTTAGGGGATACTGGATTGAAATGATCTTATTTTAATTTAAGGTTTTTGGTCAAATTGTACATACTTTGGTTTGGGACCTAATGATAGATGGTGTATGTGTGTATGTAAATATAAATATTTACTTCTTTGGACCCATTAATTCCTTTCCAGTCTCTAATATATGGGAAATCTGTTCTCTGTTTATCTGTAGTATCTCAGCTACATGGGAAAATTTTGTTTTTATCCCTTTCTCTGCTCTCTGAGTATAAAATTGCATCACTGTACTTCAGCGGACTTGGCCCATGGACGACTTATCTGGTATTCCACTTGAATTTGTTTTCTTTTGACTTCAGGTTCACTTGTCCTCATGGAGGTTCCAGGGCAGCAGTGACAGCACGATTAACTCAGATGTGCTTACCTCAGCATTTCTGCCTCATTTCTTTTATTCCTTATGTTCAACCCCACAGGTTGTGATCCTGACAACCAAGTCTGTGCTACCACCCTTTCCTTTTAATGCTTCTCCCTCTCTTGCCTAGGTTGTTAGGACCTGTAAATTTAGAAATATTATGACTCTGCTGTGGGAAGGGCTAAAAAGTTGCGATTGTTGCACTTGTTTTCATTTTTGGTTTGAGAACTAATTTGCATTCTCTTATAAGAAAGTTGTTCTCTTTTCTGTACAAAATTTTCGTAAAACACTAATTTTTTTCCGCCACCCTCTGTTGGTATTGTGTTGGATTAGGAGATTGTTTTCTTCTAGGCTTCTTACCCAGTGTTAGCCCAAATGCAGATCTTACAGAAGTCATTTTCGTTTTTGGTTCTCAGAAGCCAGTGTTTAGAAGCAGTGTGGATAAAAATCCCAATCAGAATCATGTTGATTCTAAATTACCTCTATGGAATTTATGTTGTCTTACAAATTGCTTCATTCTTCTTTATCCATTCTGTAACAGCAGTGTTTAGCTTTCAATTAACTTCTATTTTAACCTGGCCAGAAGAAGCCACTTAAAATGTACTGGCATTTTTCAAGCCTTTAGCTTTATTCCTTCCATCCTTTTTGGCATCATGGTTTCCAGTTTCAGGTTTTTCTTGGGGATGTTGGAAGGTAATGTTTTTTGAGGGAAAAAGGGATCAGGTTCTTGTTTTTTGCTTTTAAAACTACAAACCAAGCTTCCCCTTAACTTTGAAACAATAAAAATTTACACAATGTTGTTTAATGAATTGACATTCTGTTCAAGATTGAGGAGGAACCGCTTGACTTTCTATTTATCTCCATTTCTGGGGACTGCTCTACAATCCCCTAGAGGAGAGGAATTGTTTCCAAGATTTTCTTCATTGTTACCTACTCACTTCAGTTGATTGTCTACTGGTGTAAGCAGAACATATTCTGGCATTTGTGGTGATTATGAGTGTTAATGGGCTAAGGTAAAAAGAAGAGATGTAGCTAATCACTCAAGATTGGACCAGTTCTTATTAAACTACGGTTTTTTTGCGACTCAGATTTACCAGCAACTAAGGAGAGAGGACCTAACAAGCATAAATACCTTGGAGAGTTGAACATCTTGTGCAAACTTGAATGTTAGCTATTAATACAATATAGTGAAGTTTGACTGTCCTAGGTTATAACTGGGAGAGACATAAGGTTTTGCTGCCCCAATCCTTACCACTTGTCTTTCCATTCAGGCAAGTACTAAATTCATGCTGTACTTGCCAGGACAGTTTTCTTAGAAGGGACAGTGGTTAATGTTGATTTTTCTTAGCTAGAAGATAGTGTGGTTGAATGTAGATAGAATAAGCAGTCGCTGTGTTTTGCCAAATGTGGAGATGATTCATTAGAGGGTATACTGGGACTATCCTTGCCACCCATTTATTTTGTATGTGTGTGCTTTCTTCCCCCCCGTTTCTTTTTTCTTCTCATCTTAGAAACGACGATCATGGGTTCGGGTCCCATAGACCCCAAAGAGCTTCTCAAGGGCCTGGATAGCTTCCTTAACCGAGATGGGGAAGTAAAGAGTGTGGATGGGATTTCTAAGATCTTCAGGTGAGTCGGCCTTTCTTTGAGTTCATTGTGGGTAGAAGGTGTTGAGTATGGTAATGTGGCTACAGTTAAGGCAAACAGGAATCAGTCTTCCTGGTGAGGGAAAGGAGAGAGTCTATGCAATTGGATTTAAATCTAATAACTCCTTGGTGCTGGCCAGACTTCAGCATCTGTGGTGCTAAGAGAGTTAATACTTTGGAATGAGAGCAGAGGAGCTGGATGATAGGATTCTTGGTTCTGTTTTAGATCATGTTCCAGATATTAAAATTTTCCTTCAGAAATTCTCAAGTTTCCCATCAAAAGGGAAAGCAGATGATCAAGCCAGTCATGAACAACCTTCTGAGGGATGGGTGGTTGTTGAAGGCTAGGGTTTTTCCCTAAAGTCAGAATTAGACGGGTCCTGTATGTTAGAAAAGCAGTGATGCCCCCTCTCCAGAGACTTCAGTGTCTCAGTTTTCTTCCATCCACTGATGAGTATCCATGTCACTCTGGATTCATCCTGTCCACTTATATTGACCCCCACTCCTGGAGCAGGTATCTTTTAGTGCTTGTACAGTTTAGAGACTCTCTTGCTAAAAGAAGAGCCTCTCTCTGGCTGCTGGATTGCTAACCTTAACTCATCTTCTACAGTCTAATGAAGGAAGCACGAAAGATGGTGAGTCGATGTACTTACTTGAACATTCTCCTGCAGACCCGGTCACCAGAAGTATTGGTCAAGTAAGTAAGAATCTGGGTTGCTGGGATGGGAAGATGTAGTTAGAAGGTGGGGGTGATAAGAGGAATGGGGTTCCTGATGGAGGTCTAGGAAGGAGTACAGGATGTGTGGTATCTTGGCAACCAAGGAATGAAGTTAATTTCTCCTTCTGCCTACAGGTTTATTGATGTTGGTGGCTATAAGCTTCTTAACAATTGGCTGACATATTCAAAAACAACCAACAATATTCCCCTCTTGCAGCAAATTCTACTGACCCTGCAGCACCTGCCACTTACTGTGGACCATCTCAAGCAGGTACCATCATTCTTTCTATCCTGGTTCTTTTTCAGTTTAGCCTAATAGATGAGAAATTCACACTGACAGTGAGGTGGCTGCAGTCTTGGCCCTTGTGTGATAGAATGGTAGGAAAAAAAAAGGGAATTTGGAGTCGGAAGATTCAGTTCAAATTTATCTCCTTTTAATAGGTGTGTGATTTGAGGCACTTCATAAATCCAGGCCTCATTATTCTTTTTTAATTAATTTTTTTAAATTAATCTTTAATTTTTTAAAAAATATAACAAACACAAACCTTCTTAGCATATGATCATTCCCTTCTACATATATAATCCCTAATTCACAATATCATCACATAGTTGTGTATTCATCATCATGATCATTTCTTAGAACATTTGCACCAATTCAGAAAAAGAAAAAGACGACAGAAAAAAATTCATACATACCATACCCCTTACCCCTCCCTTTCATTGATCACTAGCATTTCAATCTACTAAATTTAACATTTGTTCCCCCTATTATTTATTTTTATTCTGTATATTTTATTCATCTGTTGATAAGGTAGATAAAAGGATAATCAGACACAAGGTTTTCACAATCACACAGTCACATTGTAAAAGCTATATCATTATACAATCATCTTCAAGAAACATGACATGACTACTGGAACACAGCTCCACATTTTCAGGCAGTTCCCTCCAGCCTCTCCGTTACGTCTTTAACAAGGTGATATCTATTTAATGGGTAAGAATAACCTCCAGGATAACCTCTCAACTCTGTTTGGAAGGCCTCATTGTTCTTACCTATAAGTGGAAACAATTATTTGTTCCTAACTGGGTTTCATAAATGGTAAAGTACCATATAAATATTAGTTGTTCTTAAAGGGCTATTAAGGAGCTGAGTATGTATGGGTGGTTAGTTTTGGTTTTAGTTTCCTCGTAGCATTTACCTTTCTGCTGCTCGCCTTTTTTCATAGAACAACACAGCCAAACTGGTGAAGCAACTGAGCAAGTCAAGTGAGGATGAAGGTAGGATGCCAGCTCTTCCTCTATGTCATGGGCTTTTCTCCATTATATTTCCATTTAATTAACTTTGTTTCTCTCCCTATTCCTGGATTATCCCTTCATTCCTTACTTTCCTCTTTCTCCCTCACCTTATTTTTCTAATTTTTAAAAAAATTACATTCCTTGAACCTGTCCCCATTTTCCTGTACTTAATTCCAAATGGGATTTATCCATTTCTCTACTGTTGAATTGAAGATATACTTTAATGGGAAGCTTTAACTGGATGGTGATAATTAAGATCACTTAAAATGGCAAAGGCATAGATTTAAAATGAAAAAATGTCTTCCTTATTCTATTTTTCTAAATAAGTATAGCATATTCTGGGACCTTCAGTATGTGCTTTCCTATCAGTAGATATAGTCATTCTACCAATAAACACATTCCTATAAAGCACAGACAGAATTTTGCCTCTTTGCATTTATCATAGCTCAGATAACAATAGAGTCTTTTCCTTTTCTAAGACAAAGAGTTTTCAAGCTCCTGGAAGGGCTCTGCAATTCTGGCTCCGAGGCAAAGCTAGCTCCAGAAAGTCACAGCCTTTCCTTTAGAGAGTAATTTCTACCAGATGCATAAACCAGGAGCACAAGACATTACTTATCCCACCAAATGATCAACATTATATCAGACCTGATACCTGATAAAAATACAGGATTGCTCTTTGAATAAAGGGAATTGTTTTCTAGGTCCTTCTGGTAAGAGGCTTTGGCCTGTTTGGTATGGAGGGAGCATCTAAACCTAAATCTCTGTTTCAGAGATTTCCAAGTGTATTTTCAAGCCACCCCTATTTTCTGTTACTAAAAGAATAACATTTTTACTTATTTAGGCATTTCCCCTTTTTCTTACCCACAGAGCTCCGGAAATTGGCCTCAGTCCTTGTCAGCGATTGGATGGCTGTCATCCGTTCCCAGAGCAGTACCCAGCCTGCTGGTAATCTCTTCAGTTCTTTACCTCTACTGTTTGTTTCCATTGCGCTTGGATGTAGCCTTCAGGTGTCCCCAGCCTATTATACCTCTGACTGACAGACCTCCTCTTGTCTGAGTAAAATCCTTTTCTGCTTTGTTTTTCCATGACAGAGAAAGATAAGAAGAAACGTAAAGAAGAGGGAAAGAGTCGAAACACTCCTCCTGAGCGGCCCTTGACTGAGGTGAAGACTGAGACCCGGACCGAGGAGGTTCCAGAGAAGAAGAAGGAGAAACCCAAGTCTCTTCGAACCACAGCACCCAGTCATGCCAAGTTCCGTTCCACTGGTAAGACTTGATTGGCTTCAGGAGACTGAGAGTCCATGGCATGTATACACCTATGGTTTTGTGGTGACACCGTTTAATTTATGATATGTTAAACCTGAGGAAGAGGGAAGACTACTGGAAAAGGTTTTAGCATACACAAGACTAGGTGTAGGTTGGGGGTGGGAACAAGAACGAGAAGTCAGGAGGGTGGCAGGATGAATTCAACTACCAATACCGTATCTCTTCCCCCAGGACTAGAGCTGGAAACACCATCTTTGGTGCCTGTGAAGAAGAATGCCAGTGCAGTGGTGGTTTCTGACAAGTACAACCTCAAACCTATCCCCCTGAAGCGTCAGAGGTATGGACCACATTCTAGGACTTGGACAGGGTGGATCTATGAACATGAGGGAAGAGAAAAGGGCAAGCCAGAGAGTTTCGGTCATTGTTGGTGGTGTTGACAGTTAGTTCTTCTTCTAACAGCTCTGCAGCTACTCCAGGAGATGCTGCCCCCACTGTGGAGAAGAAATACAAGCCACTCAACACAACACCCAATGCCACCAAAGAGATTAAAGTGAAGATCATCCCACCACAGCGTGAGTCTAAAGTGGAGGGAATGTACTTTGAATTGGGAGCAAACTCTTTTCATGGGAATGAATATCTTGGGAGGGGGAAGTTTGTTTGTTTTTGTCCCTTTCTTTATTTTCTTCCTTTGATTTTTTGATGTCTTCTGATTTTTATACCTAATCTTTAATTCCCCTCTCATAGGGTTCCTTAGGAGTCATTTTAGAGATAAGGTAGGGAGGCAAACTATTCAGTGACTGTTAAGACCACTCACACCTCAGCAGAATAGTCGCAGGTACACAAGTGCTCACATCATCAGGTGCCTGAGCTCTTATTCATATCCGAAGCCATGGCCTGCCTGCCAAAAAAGTAACGAAAAGTTCTTATGTGAATCTTCCTGATGTGCTTCCCGGTTACCTTGAGCAAAGTCTCCATTGACTTGTTTTCTGCTCATGCTTTGTCTTTAAGATTACGACTATGTAGGAGGTCTAATGAGTCTATTTCATGCTTTCCTTTTGTAGCCATGGAGGGCCTGGGCTTTCTGGATGCTCTGAATTCAGCCCCTGTTCCAGGCATCAAAATTAAGAAGAAGAAGAAGGTGCTGTCACCTACAGCTGCCAAGGTACAGGCGCTGGGAAATGGAAATGGGTTCCACAGACAGGGTATAAGGGCTAAGTAGAAGGAAGGGCACAGCAGCTAGAGATCATTGAGGAGGACGATAAAGGAAGAGTTTTCTCTCAGATGTAGACTGGAGGACATAATGGGGTAGTGTTAGAAGCAGAGTCTTCCTTTATAGGAAACACTGGGGGTGTTTTACTTAGGACTAGTTGCCTTACCATGCCTTGGTCTTGGTTTTCCTGTCAGCTCATTCATTTTTTTCTTTTACAATAGCCAAGCCCCTTTGAAGGGAAAGCAAACACAGAACCGAGCACAAAACCTTCTTCCCCAGAACCAGTACCTCCTTCTGAGGCTATGGACGTTGACCGTCCAGGGACCCCAGTTCCCCCTGTTGAAGTTCCAGAGCTTATGGATACTGGTAAGTCTGGAAATCAGTTCACATTTTGGGGTTTTCTGAAAGGAGGGATCTGGCTCTGAAACCTCTCTTGTTTACAGCATGTTTGGAGTCAGGGGCTCTGGATGCTAAGCCAGCGGAAAGTCCTGGAGATTCTAGCCAACTCACACGTAAAGGCAGGAAGAGGAAAACTGTGACATGGCCTGAAGAGGGCAAACTGAGAGAATACTTCTACTTTGAACTGGATGAAACTGAACGAGGTAAGGGGTCAAGTGCATGTATAGTAAGTAGATAGGTGTAGGGAATTTGAAAAGGACTTGGTTGTTCTTACTTTCCCTTTGGCTTTTTTTTTTTTTCCTCTGCCAATAGTAAATGTGAATAAGATCAAGGACTTTGGTGAGGCAGCCAAGCGAGAGATACTGTCAGACCGCCATGCATTTGAGACGGCCCGTCGCCTGAGCCATGATAACATGGAGGAAAAGGTGCCCTGGGTGTGTCCCCGGCCCCTGGCTCTGCCCTCACCTCTTGTCACCCCTGGAAGCAACAGCCAGGAGCGATACATTCAGGCTGAACGGGAGAAGGGAATCCTTCAGGAGCTCTTCCTGAACAAGGAGAGGTAAGCAGAGTGGGGTTCATGCCCTGGGGTATTGATGAGCAGTTGGACTCCTAAGAGGACATGACCTGTGATAATTAAGGGGGTAGAAGTTAGAAGGAAATCCATGTCTGAATAAGTAATCTCTCATTCTTTCTTCCACTGCTTGCGGCATTCCTCACAGTCCTCACGAGCCCGATCCTGAACCTTACGAGCCCATTCCCCCTAAACTCATCCCCCTGGATGAGGTGAGTCCCATACTAGGCAGGTGCTGGAATGGGGATGGAGAGTGTGGTACTGGTTAATTTTAATGTGAGAATGGCTCACCACTTTTTAGTTCTGATTTTTCTTCTGTTCTTTCAGGAATGTTCCATGGATGAAACAACCTATGTTGAGACCCTGGAGCCTGGAGGGGCAGGTGGCTCACCTGATGGGGCTGGTGGCTCCAAGTTGCCTCCTGTTCTGGCTAATCTGATGGGGAGCATGGGTGCAGGGAAGAGTCCCCAGGGCCCTGGAGGAGGAGGCATCAATGTCCAGGAGATCCTCACCTCCATTATGGTATGAGCCCTCCTTTCCCTCTTCTACTCTTTTTTTTTGGGTGCATGGAAGGTGAACATTCTGCCACTGAACCACCTGTGCATCCTTTCACTTTTTTTTTTTTTTTTGGCCTGGTAGGCGAGAACTCTTGCCTGCTGAGCCACCATGGCCTGCCCCCTTCTTCCACTTTTGATAGAGCCTCCCTGTTCCATTCTGTTTCCTTGTCTCTTCACCCCCACCACTCCTTATCTTTCTGTTGACCTCCTTTATTGGCTCTCCGTTTCTCTACCTGTTATTACCCTTGCAGCTTGTTGACCTTACCTTCTTAAATCCTCACAGGGTAGCCCAAACAGTCATCCCTCAGAAGAACTGCTGAAACAGCCTGACTATTCAGACAAGCTCAAGCAAATGCTGGGTAATCTTCAGGGCCAACCCCAGGGGCTAGGGGGAGGCAGGGTTCATAGATGCTGCAGAGCTGGTATAGTGCCACTCAGCAGCAAATGGGAGGACAGAAGAGAGCCTTGCTTTGCCAGATTGTTCTGAGAGGATCAGTTATTGTCCCTCAGAGTACCAGAACACCAGACCACATCTAGATGGAAGTCGACACTCTTCTGGAATCCTTCTGCTGATTGTTTTACTTCATTTTTCTTTACAGTACCACATGGACTCCTAGGTCCTGGTCCTATAGCCAATGGTTTCCCACCAGGAGGCCCTGGGGGCCCCAAGGGCATGCAGCATTTCCCCCCTGGTCCTGGAGGACCTATGCCAGGTAGGTGGTAAATGACAGGTTGAAGTGGGCTTCTCTGCTTAATTTGGGCCTAGTAATAGTAGCATTACCAGAAGGTGGAAGGTGGTTTCAGTTGGGCGATGGGGGTTCCTCAGCATAATAGGAAACTGACCATTGCCCTTTTTTTTCCTTAACAGGTCCCCATGGAGGCCCTGGGGGCCCTGGTGGGCCAGTGGGTCCACGTCTCTTAGGTCCCCCACCCCCTCCCCGGGGGGGTGATCCTTTCTGGGATGGTCCAGGTGACCCCATGCGGGGTGGCCCAATGCGGGGGGGTCCAGGACCAGGTCCTGGGCCATACCATAGAGGCCGTGGTGGCCGAGGAGGAAATGAACCTCCTCCTCCTCCTCCATTCCGAGGGGCCAGAGGAGGTCGCTCTGGAGGAGGACCCCCAAATGGACGAGGGGGGCCTGGTGGGGGCATGGTTGGAGGTAGTGGTCATCGTGCTCATGAAGGCCCTGGCGGTGGCATGGGCAGTGGCAGTGGCCATCGTCCTCACGAAGGCCCAAGTGGTGGCATGGGTGGGGGCCATCGTCCCCATGAAGGCCCTGGTGGTGGCATGGGTGGGGGCAGTGGACATCGCCCCCATGAAGGCCCTGGTGGAGGCATGGGTGCTGGTGGTGGCCATCGTCCCCATGAAGGCCCTGGTGGGAGCATGGGTGGCAGTGGTGGCCATCGCCCCCATGAAGGTCCTGGACACGGTGGGCCCCATGGCCACCGGCCTCATGATGTTCCTGGTCACCGAGGCCACGACCATCGAGGGCCACCCCCTCATGAACACCGTGGCCATGATGGTCCTGGCCACGGGGGAGGGGGCCACCGAGGGCACGATGGAGGCCACAGCCATGGAGGAGGTGAGGATACCCTCTGCCCCATTACAGATTTTGGTGTCCCATAGGAGTTCCTGGGGAGTGGGGCAAGTGCCTTCTCAGAACATGAGTCTCCCCCTGTCCTTTTTGGTTTCTCAGCATGCATGGCAGTCCTCCCCTTTGTTCTCCCCCCAAATCCTCCAGACCATGCCTGAAAGTTCTCAGTGGGAGGTGGGTGGGGGGGTGAGGGTGGGGATCATGTTAACCTCTCAGCAGTTTCCCATCTAACCCATTCCACCATCATTTCCACAGACATGTCAAACCGCCCTGTTTGCCGACATTTCATGATGAAAGGCAACTGCCGCTATGAGAACAACTGTGCCTTCTACCACCCGGGTGTCAATGGGCCCCCCTTGCCCTAGGGACCACCTACCTACCCCACCCACATCACCCCCTGTGGACTGCAGCCTTGCTCCTTCAACCCTGTTATGGCTTCTGTGAGGCCTGTTTTTTCCTTTCCCCAGCTGAGGAGGAGCTGGCCCCCTCAGTTCCCACCTGCTTGGGTTCTTGGGGGGTTTTTTGATCACTGGTGCCCATTGATGTACATATTTTCCTCCAGTCTGGGGAGGAAAGAGACTGGACACATTCTGTACCCCTGGACTGCTGAAAAGGAGACCCAGCTGGCTTCACTTTTGGAGGAGATTTACCCTGTACCCTAAACCCCTTTCCAGTATTACCTTTTATGCCTGAGAACCTAAAGCTGGTTATCCTGGAGAACACCTCTACTCTCCTGTTGTGGGTCCTCCACACGCACACAGAACTCTGACACAGGACCAGCTGCACTTATGAAGTCATCCCAGCCAAGTTCATTATTCCTCATGGGGTGGGGAGGTGTAAGGGGTAATACATATCCCACTGCACTGAGAGGGCTCAATCAGGCTGGATTTGAGTTCTGGAACACATCATCCCCACTCCTACCCAGACTTGGGCTTTACACTGAGTCCTTTTTCAAGTAAGACTTTGCCAACCTTCTGTGAACACCCATGTCTACATCATGGGTCTACTGGGTTCAATGATGGCAAATCGATGTCTGCATCCAGTGAAAGTTTCAGCTGCAACGTGAGGCCCATGATGCTGGGCTGTGCCCTTGCCTACAGTTCATTCTGGAGACTTGATGAAATTTTCAGTGAGATCAGCTTGAGCCTGGTACTTGGCCCTAACAGTCACACTACATGCACTGCCTCTGGGAGTTTGCTTGCTCCTTGTCCCCACTTGGAGCCTTGTCAGTAGGAGGCTTCCAGGTCCCTCACCCAGTTAGCTCCCTCGCCCAGTCAGCCACCTCTGAATCCTCCCAGGTTCCTTCCTGGACAGAGTCAAGGGGATGATTTTGCCCTTTCCTAGCCCTCTCCTTCACCTGTCTCAGCATCAGTTGTTTTCTATGAAAACAGTGGATTGGTTGGATTTCATGCAGGGTTTTTGGTTAGAGCCACAATGGATTTGAGGATGAGTATTTTTTTTTCTTTTGGTTTTGTATATTTTGTACATTAATAATAAACAGTGGGAAGAGAAGCAGCTTATTTAATCCTTGGTGTGTTTGGACTCTTTTTAAAAGCCTAAGCACTTCCAGCTGTTTTAGGTACATTAATACCTCTGTGGTACTTGTTTTTTGGCCCTTTGGACTAAGATTTACCTTTCAGTTACAGGAATGCTTTGAAAAGCAGACAAAATGCTAAATAAAGGGTGTGAGGTAAAGCCAGTGAAGCTCTGGAGTGCTGGAGCTGCAGGATTGGTGTCTGCATTGCATTTCCACTTGAACTTCCCATTCTATGAAGCTGCTTAGGGGATAATTTGAGTGGAGGGGGGTGGAAGGAAAGACTTGTGACAGCTCTAGAAGAAAACAAAGGTCACTAGTTGATTTTAAGAGCAGATTGAGAAAGCAAGAGGCAAGAACAGGGAGACTATTACAGACTATTCCCCAAAAAGTAGCTCTGTAGAGAGGAAAGTAACAGACCTGTTGCTGAAAGTGAAGTCAAGATTATAAAGATATTAAGTGAAGGATCTAGGTGATGGTATACCAGAACATGGAAGGTTGGGATTAACTTTAAATAGGATGTTCTGTTATTCTTAAAACTAGAAATTATAAGCATATAGCATTTTTTGTGTGTGTAATGTATGGAAGGCAGTAAGGGTGGGAATGTTGGGGTATGAGTTGTTTGAGAACAGACTTTCCAACTTTAATTTAGTGTGCATCAGGATCATGGGGGTGTGTGGGGGGGTGCCAGCATTATTTTCTGAGTGAGTTGGGTCCCAAGAGTATGTGCTTCTTTCTATTAAGTTCTCAGTTTTGAGGCTGTTGGTCTGAACAGAACCCCTGCCTTGTTAACTCAAGCGATTTGGCTGCTATTTCCAGCAGTGGCCACATGAGGGCAACAAGTTCTCACACTTGATAAGCCACTTTTTACTACATTTGCATTAAAGGCCAATGGGGCTCATTTTATCCTCTTTGCCAACCACCTCTTGTGGGTGTCGTTCAAGTCAGTCAGCCTATTTCTCTGTACACTAGGAAAAGAAGACCTGAGGAGAGGATGTTCTCTATGGACCAAATTAAGTGGTGAAATACCAGTGAACACAGCTCACATGAAAAAAAACAAATGAACATGTCACACAATCTACTGGGTCACCTTGTGTTTCCCTCTTGTTCTTTCTGCTGCCTGCTTCTCACTCTCTCCCCTGCAACAGGCCACAAGAAACTTTAAAAACAAGTTTTCTCTGTTACTATAAAAACGAGTTCAGGGGTGCAAAGGTAGTTCAGTGGTAGACTTCTCACTTGCCCTTTTCTCCATGTGGGAGAAAAGGGTTTGAATCCCCGTCCATGCACTCCCCAAATCAAGCAAGCAAACAAAACAAAAAATTCAACAAATGGTGCTGCAACAATGTCATACTTGCATGGAACAAGAAGGAAATGTGGTCTTGTCATATAGCATACAAAAAAAAAAGTGCAGTCATTTTCTTTCAAATTATTCACATGGCCCTCATATAGAAAAATATTTTTTTCCTTTTTGCTGGGGCCAAAAATGAGCATCTCATCTATTTCTCCATTTCCATTGAGGCCTGTTTCTCCACTGAACCCTTGCAGGCACCTCCCTCCCTCCTGTTTCAATTGGCCTACTACTCTTTCCCCTTTTCTACTCTCCCCCCACTCCCAACACACCCTTTAGACTTTAGATGTTCTTTTTCCATCTATCATTCCCCATAATGCCAGATCAACCTCAAATTCCGAACTATCACTCAATTTCTGCTTCCTAATACAGCAAAAATAATGCTGACAAGTCACAATATCCTATGTTGGCCCGGTATAAATATTTAGCATTAGTTCAACACTGCTGCAAAACTTTCTAAGTCTTCTTGATTCTCTGGCAGCTGAGAAATAAGCCCCATTCAATGTGTCATTTCTCTTCCTCACCTGAAAAGGGATCCCAATCTACATTATTTTCCTTTTTTCTTGAAAGGATGGAAGAAGGGACTCTCCATCCTTCCAAGAAAAAGCCTGATTTCCTGATCCCCTTTCCTTCTACCCCCTATTCTCTAACAGCAACCAGAGCAATCTTGTAAACGTGAAAATCCAGATCAACTCTTAAACACCAAAAACAGTCCTCTACTCCTCTTAGAATTATGTCCCATCTCTATCAAGGGTATAAACGGTATGGGTACCAGGCTTTGCTCAAGCCATATTCCTTGAAAATGTAAAAGTCTATCCAGTTTCAAGGCCATTGCACATGCTGGTCCCTTCCCTGAAGGCATCTTCTCACTCATCTAGATGGTTCTTTCTCATCCATCAGCCATCGGCTTTAATGCTACTTCCCTTGGGAAGCCTTTTCCAATCTAAAAGAACTCTCCCTTTTTCTCTCCTGGCACCATTTTTTTTTCCTTATACCACTTTTTACAATCTATAATCATATTTTAAATTTACTTTTCCATTCTTATACCAGTTATCTTTGCTTCCTTAAAACACATGGAGATCCTAAGACAAACCAAAAAGCCCTTCCCTTCTCCAACTTGGCTACCGTCTTTCTTGCCAAACCCCCCTAAGTTCTGCTCCTGCCTTCATTCAGCCTATACCCTTACTGGCTCTATTTGACAAAAACAGCAGAATTCCTGTCCTTGCACTTTTAACAAATTCCCAGGCGATGCCGATGCTGCTGTAGAACCACCACTTCCAACTGTCTCAATTGTTTATATTCAGCACTGGCCACACAAGACAACCACTTCTTACATTTCAGGCCTCCTTTGAATCCAGTGTGGCCACAGTGCTTGTTTCCTGGTCTCAATTTTTATTTTCACTGTAGTACTGGTAGTCTTGACTAAAATACCTCTTGTGTTCCTAAAACATGGCCCCTTCCTGGATGGGACTCATACTTTGGTCATCTTGTCCAAATTTTTGAGATTACGAGAAAAAACCAGGACACTGGAATCAGCTAAACAAGGGCTGGCATGGCAGTCCCACTCCTTCACAGGCTTGTAAAGGTGTGGAGAAGAATCATGACTTTTTAAAACATTTCTATAGTGCTTATGTACTACTGCCTGTGTGCATGATTTGTAGGTAAAGTTCAGTTTGACTAAAAAGATTTAATTCTGTTGATGAAATTCCATCTTTTTTCAGGCTTTGATTTGCCTATGAACTGTAATATATAAATATGTTCTCATCTTTCCTTCTGCATTCCACTTCTATGCTTTTCTCCCCCCAACATCCTTTTGCACATATATAGATAAGTCATTAATTCCATTACATATTATGTACATTGTGAGGGGAGAAATAAAATTTGTGCACGTGGATGGAAGTACCTGGAACATCTAAAATACCTATAGTGAAAATAGTAATCAAAAACTTTGAAATACAAAATTTGGCATTCCTTTTATAAATAATATTCCTGTATATTTTATGAATCATCTTCTATAGACTAATGAACTGGGTATAACATAAAATACAAACAACAAAAATAAAAGAACGTTAAGCAATTTACAAGTAAGTATACATCCAATCCCCTATAAGGGAGGTACTATTTATCATCTTTAAAATAAAGGTAACAAGTACTAAGAGACTGAATAGTTTGTCCAAACTCACACAATTAGAAAGTAGACCCAAAGTGGGGTTCCAACTGTTCTGTGATTGATCTACTTTACAGAATAGTGAAAATTAAATTACTTTTCAGATGCCCAACCAAGATCCCAATGTGTTTTCCCTCAAGTTTATTAAGATGGGTGCCTTTCAAACAATGTCCACACCGAACCTGCACTTCCAGATATAAACCTTGTACTTGAAGTCCAGTATATTTATGTCAGAAAATAACTTCCCAATTAGATGTCCAAACTCAAGAAGTTTTAACTGAATAGCTCTTCATGTTGCCCCCAGGACTGGCTACATTTCCTGATCACTCTCTCTCCCCAACTTCCACAGCTAAATCTTTGTCTTTTCTTCTCCATCCCTAAATCTACTACCTGAATTCAAGATTTAGTTGCTCTATATTTTCTACATGATTTTTCTGCAAATCCACAATTTTTCTAAATTAAAAAAAGTTATCCCTGTAACAGAAGTTAAGTCCATTAAGTTTACAGTCCACCTCACACATTACTACCTAAAAACATTACCAATGGCTTCTACTTTACTTTCCAAACCTATCTCTCCAACCCAGTAACAAATGCAGCCACACTCCCTCTTACTTTCCAATAGTCTTGTTTTCCTTCCTTCCAAGTCTTAAATCTGCTCTTTAAAGCTAGCCTTTACCTAGTTTTGAAAAACTGCCTGTTCAAGGTTATTTTTCAAGGTTCACCCTCAAATGTTCAGCCAAACAACCAAGCTCTGAACAATCTTTCCCTTCTTTGAACAAGTGGCAATTTAGATCTAAAATACCATCCATTTAGCAATTAATTAGATTACACGTTAAACTCATGTTTTATTTCTCAAGTCTTCTCTACTCAGAATAATATGAAGGCTGACATTGTCTTTTTCCTTTCTGTGTGTCACACAGTACAAAGCATGTTGGATGGTTGGTCTCATCACTTCTGAGAGGATAAGTAGTCAGGTCTTTGACCTTAGGGCAAAGCAACTCCTCATTCAGGACAGGCTCAAGTGTCCAAGAGGGAGCAGAATCACTTTCCCTTCTCTTCATCGGAGGGTTGGGGGAAGGGAGGGAGGATGCTTAAACAGCAAGCACCACCTAAAGTGCAGTAAGGCTGCAAATCAGATCCATCTGTATTAGTGGGGAAGAGGGACGCCAAACGCTGCTATGAAAGCAAATAAAGCAAAGCACAAGTGAGAAGTTTTAGCTCCCACAAATCTCCAAAGAGAAACTGGGTGGCAGCACAACCTTTCCTTTATTCCTTTACCTATAAAGGGAGGTTTAAGTTCAGCAGCATTCCTTTCCTACCCTCAAGTCCTCAACCAGATGAGAAGCAAACACCAAATCCTGACTGAGTGACAGCACAAGCCTCAGAAACTCGTTTTCAGCTCTGAGCTACAACAGCTGTTTGTATCAGTAAATCAGTATTAAATCCACCAGAAAAGAACTGCACCACTCCGAAACCAAGGATGCAGCTGGGTCTGAAGTGTTAAGTTAGACCAGAGAGAGGCTTCTGAGGAATAAAGGGAAACATCAGGGGACTTCAAGGTCACATCAGGCTTGACTGATGGAACCCCATAATAATGAAGGTCACCTTCAGTATAGAAGGTGGTCAAGGATAAAGGCAGCTCAGTATTTGAAGAAAAGCACAATGGAGAAGTCTTGCAGAGAAATGCAATAGATCAAAGTGGTCTCCTGGTTGCATCAAGACCTTTCTCTGCTTCACATGCCCGAGTGATTACTGGATCAGTTGCCGAGTAGTGAAAGGAGACAGCAGGAGACTTCTAGACCACGAAAGTTGACCTCTTGGTGTCTTCCAGGAAGGAAAGTTCACTCTCGGGGTCGGTTAACCATGACTTCACCCAGGGCTTCCAACACTTCCCGCTTGTAGTCCTCGAAGTCACCATCGATTTGGCTAACACTTTGCTCCTCCACCACCCACAGCTGGCAGTTGGTTTCTGTGATGAGTCGGGCATCATGACTGACGACAATCACAGCTTTGAAGAAATATGGCAAGAATGGAGGGGAGGGAGAACGGAGGAAAAAAGCAATCAAGAACATGAAAAAAAGGAGAAGTGGCTGAAAGATACGGCAGTTTGGTCCTCAAGGGAAAGAGGAGGACATGTCTTGAGCTGACTTACCACCCTTGTATTCATTGATGGCCTCCCCCAGAGCATCAATAGACTCTATGTCCAAATTATTAGTTGGCTCGTCCTACGAAAAAGAGGAACTCCATGTCTCGGCACTCAGAATTCGTACCAATCATGAATGTTACCCTCATTCCCTCTCCCACAACACAGATCTCTCACCAAGATAAGGACATCAGGCTCCCGACAGGCCAGCTCTGCAAACACAACCCGGGCTTTCTGCCCACCTGGAGCAAAGGAGAAGGAGGTCCATCACAACTTCTACAGCCTTATACTTCTGAAGGTGAAGGCTGAGTGTGTGTGTATATGTGCGTTTTGCATACTAAGGTCCCCAATTCCTGCTTGCTCTTCCTTTCTGTCTCTAGGTAGTTTGTGGATATGATGATAAGGAGAGTGCCCCCTTACCCCAACCCCTCAACAGTGGTACCAGAGAGTTTGCAGATCTGGATGGTGTGGGCGTGACTCTCAAGGCCAAAGCGGCCTAGGCACTTTCGGGCATCCTGATAGGGCAGGTTGAAGCCCCGCTGCAGGTACTCAGTAGGCGTCTCTTCCATGCGCAGCTGCTCTGCATATTGCTGGTTAAAGAAGCCAATTTTCTGCCCAAGAGGAGAGGGATGTGGTCAGTGAAAGTCATACTTCTTCTATCAGATTCGTATTCTTTAATTCCCAAAGCCAACTTACCAGCCGGTGGTTCTTTCTCATTTCCCCACGGGTCTGCAAGGAAAAAGCAAAAGATAAGAGGAGTAAGGCAAAAGGAGACAAATACCAGAATTGGGTTAAAGTACAAGAAAGGGAACATGGATGTCCACCCAGGCACACTCAGGAAATTAAAAGAGCAAAGGGCAACAGTGGAGTAGGAGAAGATCAAAGGAGAGGAGATAAAAAGACAGATTCAGAACCAGGAGAAGACTGACCATAGTGAAAGAACACCCATGTCCCATACAGCCGGACTTATGAACAGCATACTTTCAGTGCTCTGCCTCAAATGGAGCATTAAAAGAGTTTGTGGGGTGGGGGATATATGAGAACTCTATACTTTCTGCACAATGTTTCTGTAAACCTGCAACAGCTCTAAAAAAAACACAGTCTTTGGGAGGACCTAATAACACCTTTCTAGAGATTTTTTTGTGGGCAGGAAGAAACGGGCCTTCTCAACACCTCACAGGAGCGTTGCCTTTCTAAAGCACTATATGGTGACACATAACAAAAATCCTAAAAACAATTTATCCTAAGGAAAAACTGGTTAAATTAATAAAAACGTACAAGAATATTTACTACAGTATTGCCCTTTTAGTGAAAAATCTGAAATAATCTAAATGAGATAAATTATGATAGATCCACATAAAATGAATGTATATGTATAATTACTGGCATGGAAAAATGCTTCAGGGATGCTACCTGGAAAATAGGTGGTTACACAACAACTCCTATCATAGTCCCTTTTTTTTTGGTGGGAGGTAAACAAACTTTGCACACTTGGCATAGGAAAAAACGGAGAAGGCTATCCACCAAAACATTAATACTGGCTATCTCTAGATTCTTCCATTACCTTATGCAATTTCTAATTGTTCTATAACGGACATTCATTTCCTGTACAGCCCAAACACCTGTGGGTGGGATGGGAGATAGCCTGTAGTCCTATCCCAATACTCGTAGCTTTCCCCATTGAACAGATTTAAACTGTTCTCCTTCTTATAGCCTCCCTTAGGGAAATGGATCATCTCTGATGACTTCCTGTTACAAAGGGGGTGCCCTGGTTCCAGGCCTCTGGTGAACAGGTTTGTTCTCACACTAGTCTCATGCCCTCCCATCACACTCCTCCCCCCATCCTAGCTCCAGAACTCACCGGTGTCAGTTTGCCTGTCAGCAGCAAAAGCAGGGTGCTCTTCCCCACGCCATTAGGGCCCACAATACAGACTGCAAAGAAGATGGGCAGTCAGACAAGAATGACCTCAGAAACTCTTCCCTCCATACCCTGAGCTGAGTCACCAAACACCCCAACTTACTTCTTGATTCCATGTCAATGCCAAAGTCCAGGTTCTTAAAGAGTGCTTTCTGTCCCTCATAGCCAAACGTCACACCTGAAAGCCAGGAAAACCAGCACCTTATTTCTTTTTCAGAGCCACCCCAAAGGTTCTCCTAAAAGTCCTGGCCTTGGGCCTTTTTGGCCTGGGTCTCATACTTGGTGGAGGACTTTGGAGGTGCAAACATTTCTGCCCTTTACTACTCAGCCTGTGTCCACTTACCGTGCAGACCCAGTACAGGAGGGCTGAGCGGTGGGGGGTTGGGGAAAGTAAAGCGCACAGTGTATTCCTTGGGGCGCTTTAAGAGCTCAGGAGCCTCCTGGGATTCCTCATCCTGGTTCTTTCGTCGGCATTTCTGCTGCTTTCGAGTCAGAGCTTCCTTTGTTTGCTTTTCCTGGGGAGGGAGGGAAAGGGGAGAAATCCGCACCCTTCACAGCAATCCCTGACAAGTAGATTGGTGATACAAAGTCCTCCACTTGCCCCATTCTCATGCAATAAAGAGGCTCCCCAACCCATAAAATCCCCCAGGGGCTTACTGCCTGCTTGGTGGACTTGCCACCCGCCTTTAGCTCCTTCAGCTTTTTCTCCTGCTTCTCATACTGCTTCAGCAGTTCCTTCTGCTTCTGCTGGTACATCTTCTTGAATGTCACTGGGGCAGAAATGCAGAATGGGTATCAGCAGTGGCCCCACTCCCCAAGAGACAACCAGTAACTGGTGAGGGAGAATCTGGGCAGGTGGGATCAGTCTGAATTCTGAAACAATTTAGCTTATCACCATGTCCCATTGGGCCTTTCCTCTGCCCACAAATGATCCCACTTACTGTAATTGCCCCTATAGTAAAAGAGCCGTTGGGCATCAAGATGGATGATATCGGTGCAGACATCATCCAGGAAGCCCTGGTCATGGGACACAATCAGCAGTGTCTTCCGCCAGCCCTGGAGGTAGCTGAATTTTAGAGAAGAAGTGTCATAATGGTCAAGTTAGAGCAAAGTTCGAGGAAGCAAACAGGCAATGGGAGATGGAACCGAAAGGGGGCAAACTTGAGCAAGAGCTGCCAAGAACACGGGAAAACAGCTAAAGGAAGTGAGGTCAGGAAGAGAAGGGGAAGAACTCATCGAATGGAAACCAACAATGCAAAGACTATAATCAAAGGCAACTCACTTATTGAGCCAGATGACAGCATTGAGGTCCAGGTGGTTGGTGGGCTCATCCAACATCAGCAGGGTGGGCTCCATGAACAGTGCCCTATTGGGTGGGGCAGCAGAGTGTAGGTGAGAGGGGAGAAAAATCCTCAGGTTGGTGGAAACCAAGTCTATGAATGAATGCTGTTCCCCCACCTCTCCTCAGAAAAATTTCTGGGCAGATATCAACAAGAACGCACTACCAGGCAGAGTTCACAAAACACAGACAGTAAGGGAGACAAGTTGATCTCAAACTTGGCCTTAGAAGAATAAAAAGAGAAATAGCTATGGTGGTTTAGGACTGTAAAGAAGAGGGGAGAGGTGGTGGCCTACCTGGCCAGGGAGACACGCATACGCCAACCCCCTGAGAACTTCTGGGTTGGCCGATTCTGCATTTCAGGGTCAAATCCCAGACCAGCCAGGATCCGCCGTGCCTTGGCCTCTGCAGCTGCTGCCCCTGTAGCCCGCAATTCCTCATACACCTGGGGGGAGGGAGAAGACACATGTTAGAGGGTCCCAGGAATCCCTGAGTCTGAAATGGTGTCCCCTGTGCCATCTCCTTTACCTTCTCTAGCCTCTCAGCAGCTGTATCATCCCCCTGCTCCAGCTGCCCCTGAAGCCGTCGCTCCTCTTCCAGCAGCTTCAATCGCTTGGTGTCAGCTCGAAGCACGGCCTGAACTGCTGGTGTCTCATCAGCTACCACCTCTGGGGGACAGAGGAAAAGTAGTCAGGCCGTCCAAGGGCCAAGCATCCTTTTTCCTCTCCTCTTCAGTTCCATTTCTTGTTGCCTGACCCTGCCCACCCCTTGCACTTATTTAAAAAAAAAATTCTCAAGTCCCTCATTTATTCTCACCCTTTCCTTAGCATTCCTTTTCAGGTCTAGTCTCTCTTACACCCTTTCCAAACATATAACCACAATTCTTTCTACTGCTGGCTGGCTCTTCTATACCAGCTGCCCCAAGACCCCTCAGGTTCACCTTTCCACCAAGTCCCTTTCCCGCCTCCTGGTCTCACCCTGCTCACATAGCAGCACATCAATATTGGGTGGAATGCTCAAGGCTCGGTTGGCAATGTGCTTGAGAAGCGTGGTCTTGCCCTTGCTGAGGAACAAGTGCTATTAGAATCAGGCCACACCACAGAAATCTCTTCTTTTCCTTCCAGCCCCTCCTCTCCTCACCCATTGGGCCCCACCAGCCCATAGCGACGACCAGCTACAATGTACAGGTCTGCATTGACAAATAACTCCTTGCCGTGGGCTGAGATGCTGAACTTCTCCAGCTGCAGACAAAAGGGAAGGGGTAGCAGGAGGAAGAAACAAATACTTGAGAATTCTCCTCTTGGGGTAGGAGCTGTAAATTTCTCCCTTCAGGGGAACCTTTTGACAAACTGATAGCTATATCCAGTGGAATCATCTCACCATACCAATCCTCTTTCCTCTTAACGAGAATCTCCCAAATTCTAAGTGGGTCCAGTATGTTCTACCCTATTTCCCTTCTAAGTGTGCGTACACCTTTACTTCCATTGGTTTTCTATCTTCTCGTTCAAATTTAGCAGAACCCAAGGGTGTGAAAAACACCTACAAACTTTCTTGCCAGAGGAATGACTCCTTCACATCCCACTGCTTTGGATGCCAAGGCCACTCAGGGAAAGGCGAGAGAACTGGTATTTCCCTGCAAGAGCTGGTTGGGTCTCTCAGACCTTACCTTGATGTCAGATGCATTTTCTAACATGGCTTGGCGAGAGGATACCTCTGCCTGGGACACAGAGAAGTCATTTTCAGCAGCATTGGCTGCTTTTAATGAAGCCACTTGGCGCTCATACTCCATCTGAGAAGGAAAAACTAGGTTCAAGACCATGGTCTGCCTGTTTCCCATCACCATGACATAATCCAGTGCCATGACACAGAGACAGGGTTTGCAGAGCACAATCCAAATCCTTACTTCAATTATTTAACTTAAATATCCCTCAAAGCTCTCCTTCTCGTTCCCAAATTCTAATGTTCCCTAGCTGAAGAATAAAAAATCAAATTCCCTTACCTTTGATCACTAAGAACCCAAGGTCTTACCTGTTTCTTCAGTTTTTTCTTCTCCTTTTTGCTAAGGTGAGCATACGGATCATCCGCCTTGGATGCCCCTTCTTCTTCCTCCTCTCCTTCTTCCTCTGAACCCTGTAACAACCAGGGGATGGCATAAAACTAGGGACTCTTCTAGAACTTGGATCTTATGTCATTCAACCCTCCTCATCCCCACCCCCAGTTCGTCAGCTCTTTCCGTCAACACTCTTTTCCACTCAGAGTCCTGAGATAACTTAGTGTACCTTCTCTCATTCTCACACCCACCCCCTGGCCTCTTGCAGCTCTTTATTGATGTTTGCCACCAGGAATGGTATAAGACAGACAGTATGAGTTATAAGACATTACCTATTGTATATGTAAAAACAATTACCAAATTGAAAAAGTGATCAGACATCATCTAGAGATGTGAACGAAAATGATCTGGATGGGATATAGGTAAATCAGATATCTGGGTAAAGGATGATATGACCCATATTTCCAAACTTCAGCCTCTGTGCGGGAACTAAGGGAGAGCTGTTTATTTGGTGCAAAATTATATTTCTGGTTGCACACTTTCTAATTTAACTTACATGGTCAGTTTAACTGAACACCATAATTGCATGGACTCTTCAACAGAATGTGAAATCTTGGTGGTTTATACAGGTTAGTGTGATGCCCCCAAATATCCCAGAGCAATTTGGGCAGAGAAAAAAAAATTATTTGCAAAATCCCCTTGGGGGACTGGGGAGAAATAAATATTCAACTTCCCCATCTGGGGGAATTCCTGATATTCTAGCAAGCAGTGGGGACAATCAATTCAATAGGCTGAGCCCTCAATCTTGTGGCTTGTCCTTCTGAAGCTTATTCCTGCAAAGGAGAGGCTAAGCCTACTGATAATTATGTCTAAGAGTCACCCCGGAGAGCCTCTTTTGTTGCTCAGATGTGGCCTCTCTCTCTAAGCAAACTTGGCAGGTAAACTCAGTCTTTCCCACTATGAGGGACACGACTGCCAGGGGTATAAATTTCCCTGGCAACGTGGACCTGGGGATGAGCTGGGACCAAGCATCATCAGAATAAGAAAGCATTCTTGATCACAAGGGGGAAGAGAGAAATGAGACAAAAGAAAGTTTCAGTGGCAGAGAGATTTCAAAGAGAATTGAGAGGTTATCCTGGAGGTTAGTCTTACGCATTGTATAGATATTCCTTTTCAGTTTATGGTGTATTATTGAGTGGCTAGAGGGAAGTACCTGAAACTGTTGAACTGTGTCCCAACAGCCTTGATTCTTGAAGAAGACTGTATTACTATACAGCTTTTACAATGTGACTGACTGTGTGATTGTGAAAACCTTGTGTCTGATGCTCCTTTTATCCTTAGTATGGACAGATGAGTTAAAAAAAGGATAAAAAAATAAATAATAGGGGGAGAGAAAAGTTAAAAATTGGGTTGATCGAAATACTGTGGGTCAATGAGAGAGAGAGCTAAGGGATATGGGCTAACTCATACGTTAGCCACTTAGGAATCCAGTAGAATCCCAGAATTAGAAAGTGCTGCGAGAGTTATATCACACAGATGAAGTAACTGAGTCCAAGGAGATGGAAAGATGCATTAAAGGTCATACGCATTTAAATGAGTACCAGAGCTAAAACCCAGACTGAGGCTAACTCCAGGGCCCTTTCCTCTCTACATCAGCAGTTACGAACTCAGTCCATGGGCCAAATCTAATCTGAAGCTATTTTTGTATTGCGGATGAGTTAAAGATGGGTTTTATTTTTTAAAGTGTCATAAAAAAAGAGGAAGTAAAAGAACATGCAAAAGAAATTGTATATACAGCCAACAAAATAAAAAATATATACTATGTAGTCCTTTAAAGAAAAAGTTTTCTGACCCATGAAATGGCAACATTATCTTGGGATGCTGGCTCTCATATAAGGGCCATAGAATTCTAGTTTCTCTCCCCACCTTCCCCAAACTCCAAAATACACACTTGTTCTGCCTTCTTGGCCTTTTCCTTCCCTTGTTTGGGTGGCTCCTTTTCTTTTATTTCTTCTTCTTCTTCATCCTCCTCTCCATTATCCAGAGCAGCAAACTGATTTTGAAGCTAATAGGGAAAAGACAGTAGGTCTGATAAACATTCTAATTCCTGAGACCCAGTACCTTCTCTGCCAATTACTCCCTCACCTTGGCCTTCCCCTTTGACTTTTCTTCCTTTCCCTTTCTGCCCTTAAGCCCAGGTTGTTGCTCCTCACACACAGCCTGAAAGAGAAACAAAGATAATTAATTTGCTACCTTGTTGCCTAAAGAGGCTGGAAATGAGACCTGGAAAAATACTAGCCTCCAGCTTGAGGCCAAAGAGATGAAGAGATAACTAATTACAAAATATTTGCACAGTCAAGGGACTGTGAAGCTCTATACAGACAGAAAGGCAAGCAAGTGAGCAATGTGGGTGGGGTGGCACTAGACTGGAGAGCTTCCCTAAGAATATTGAAAAAGAGAATGACATGACAGTAGAAGGCATTCTAGGGAATAGAGGAAAAGAAGCACAAAAAAACAAAAACTTCAACAGAGTCAAACTGGATGCCAAGATGTGGTCAGGCTGAACTGAGAGGTATATATGGAGAAGTCCCATGTAGGACAGTGGGGGAACCAAGAACAAAGACTTGAAGGTCTTTGTTTTAGATTTTAAGTTTAAAGGCAACAGGAATCGCTGTAGATTTCTGAGCGATGAAGAGTATTTAAAAAAAGATGACCTTGACAGTATAAGCAAGATAGACCTAGAAGAGCTGGTGTGAAAGCAGGAAAGCAAACCAGGGAACTTCCAGACCCTGGTCAGAAGGTGCTAAATGGGGTGGGAATAATCGGCAGAGACACCACTTTCACCTTATTTATACGATTCTTCTCTGGCTTGGCAGGCTTGGGAGAGTGTCTTTCTTCTTCCTCCTCTTCCTCACTTTGATCTTGAATCAGGGCTGCAAAGACATTACCACCCTAGAAAATGAAAGGGCAGGAGGAGTCACCAGGATAGTCAAGGTTGCACCCTTGGGGTCTGTTTACCACACAAACAGCATACCTTGGTTTTCTTCCCTCCTCGGGGTATCAGGGCAGGTACTGAAATGACAAAAGGAGATAGGAAAGTGAATTATGATGCCCAGTTCCTCAATCTCATCCAACTTGAAAGATCAAGGCCTGACATACTTCACTCTTCATGACTCTGGGATTTGAGTACCCATTTCCCCATTGGGGCCTTTACCCTCATCCTCCTCGTCGCTGGCTGGCACTGAGAGCTTCTTAAGGCGCTCCATGAGCTCTTTCTCCTCCCCATCATCATCCACATCTTTCCTCCGCCGACTTTTTCGGGTGTCTCGCTTCTTTTTTTGCTGCTGCAAGCAAGAGTGAAAGAATGAAGCCCAGGCCCCTGCTATTACTTGTACCACACAGTTCCACATCAGCTAAGTGAACAAACGTGGGCTGGACAGGAAGGGTGGGCCCGAGATGCCTCTCCTAATACTGCACCTGCTGTTGCTGCTGCTGCTGCTCCTGCTCCTTGAGCACTCTCTCTTCTTCCTCAGCTTGTTTATCTTCCACCGCCAGCTCTTCGAAGAACTATAAAAGCAGTTAGGATGTAGGGAGAACTGGCTCAGAGACCAACCAAGCCCTTTTCTGTTCCACCAGGCCCAATGACCCTCCATTCCACCCTCACCCTGCCTTCTCTCTCAACAAGATCTTTTTTGCATCCCTTCGGCCTCCCACCTTCTTCACATGGCCCTTATTTTGCTTGGAAACATCACTAATCATTTCTCATTCTCAACCCTTACTTCCTCACCGTCTTTTTGGTCTTCTTGTCCTTCTTCCCTTTCTTCACCACTTTGTCTAGAAGGTTAAGGTGACATCATGAATACTTATCTACAAATTCTGAAGTGGTCTAATCTCCCCTGCAAAGCTCAGTAGCTCCCCTTCCCTCATTTTACTATTTTTCTAGTTCAACTTCAGTCCCTAGACATTTATACAGTCCCACAATTCCTGAGAGATAAACATTCCTATCTGAAGTCACTCATCCAAGAAATATTTACTTCACAAAACACCTACTACATTTTAGACTCTGTGTCAGTGGTGGGGACACAGCAGTGAACAAGACAAAAGTGATTCCTCTGGACCTCACAAGTCTTAGGAAGAGAAATTTTTAAACAAATGTGCTAAATGTTCCAAAAGGGACAGTAAAGGCTACTGCTCATGGGGAGAGGAAGAGGGCAATGACCTCATCTTAGTACCAGGCTTTCATGAAGAAATGACATTTAAGCTAATGCATATGTATGAGAAGTATGAGGAGTTAGCCTGGCCTACAGTGTTATTCCCATTTTAAAGGGAGAGGGAAAGCCTGGGCACAGGTCCAGTTGTGAGAAACAGGAGAAGAGAAAAAGGGTTAGTATAGCTAAAGCTTAAAGACTGAGAGGGAGAAAGAGACAAGGTGAAGCTAGAGTGGAGAGCCATAAAGGTCTGCTTAAGGAATGGGAACTTACCTGGTATAATCACTTTTCAACTTTAAAACTCTCACTCTGGCTTCAGAGTCAAGCAAGAACAGAGGGAATACGTATAACAGAGAGGGAAATCTGTTGGCAGGCGGATGCAGTAGTCCAGGAGACAAACAACTGTGACTTGAACGGGAGGTAGAGAAGCAGAATTCATCGGGTGGGGGCAGAGGTGGGAAATAAGGAGGAGAGAGTACTCAGGGATAACTTATGTTTTTAGCTGGCAAAATTAGGAGCCTGTGTACCAGCCATAAACTCAGCAAAAACTATAGGATAAGGTTCTTTTCTCTGGCACTACCTTCACTATCCATGGGCCGAAGGTCAAGAAGATGGTATGAATTCGGACTGTGATTGCTTGTGATACCTGCAAGCCTCACCCACAAAGCTGCCAGGTAAGTAAATGAACATCTGAGTCTAAGTCTCATCTGCTCTGCTCACACTACATTATAGCCCATATCATACTGAGTCATATTTGACTGTGTCAGTTTTTCATTTTATAGTGACATGATAGAATGTTTAGCTTGCTTTCTCAGGGAGGAAAGTAGAAAGCCAATAAAAGTTGCTAACCAAACAAATTCCAGCTCCTCCCTCCCTTTCATCCCTGTCTCCTGAAGGTGGAGGACTATGTCTAACAACGCTACCCCCATCAGGTTGGAAGGCAGCCAGCAGCCTCCTGGTTTCCCTTCACGTCCAGTCCTACCCACTATCATCTTTCCCTCTAAACTATACCATCCAGCAGAGTCAAAAAGTATTTCTGTAATCATTTAAATATTAAAAAAAAAAGTTTCCTCATTCAGGACACATATCTACCACATTAAAAATTTACCTATTCAGAGAAATGTTACTGAGCATCTACTATGCCAAACAAAGGATAAAAAAGGTGATAACAAAGGATAAACCTTGTAATTTAGAGCTTTACAGACTAAAATGATCCTGTCTTATCTCTTTTCTACTCTATCTGTTTCCCTACTCACACCTATACTCTGGACAAACTGGCGTCTCCTGTTCCTTCATTAAGTCCCAGGTGTGCTTATGTCTATTTTTATCTAATCTGTGTCCTCTGTCCATAACACTCTTTAAAATCTGATCCCAGTATTACTGGTTGTCTAGTGTGATGGGGATGCAACGACGTGCAGAAGAAAGAAAATGGAAGGCTTTGTATACTAGTCCAAGGAGTTGGATTCTATAGACATTAAGAGGGAGAATTCACAGAAGTACCTAAGGAATGACATGATCAGCTCGCCTTGAGTCACTGAGGAGTGACTCATTCAGGACACTAATTTTTCCTCAACCACATCATCTCTCCTTCCTTTAAATCTTTTGTACTTTAACCATCACTCTGATCCTCCCAACTTCTATATTTTCAATCTTTCCTCCTCAAATGGCTTCTCCCCTTTAGGATACTGCTCAAGCTTTTCCTAACTTCAAAGGAAAATAAAACATTTTCCACACATCCAAGATACTCAACGAACTCCAAACAGGATAAACCCAGACTCACACCACAACATAATATAATCAAACTGTCCAATGCCAAAGACAGAGAACTCTGAAAGTCACAAGTGAGAAAGCAATGTCACATACAAGGGAGCCTCAGTAAGAATAAGTGCCAATTTCTCATCAGAAAAAAAGAGGCAAGAAAGCGACGGGATGATACCGTTTAAGTGCTGAAAGCAAAAAAAAAAAAAACCAAGCAAGAATTCTATCTTCTGCAAAACTGGCTTTCAAAATGGAGGGACTGGGGTAGAACTAGGGGGGATGGGATGTTTTGGGTATTCTTTTTCACCTTTATTTTTACTTTAATTCTTCTTTTTTTTTTTTTTTGGAGTAATGAAAATGTGCAAAAACCAACCGTGATGACAAATACACAGTTATATGATGACACCGTGAACCACTGACTGCACAATCTGAATGATTATATGGGCTGTGACTCTATACCTTAATTTAAAAAAAAGCGTTAAAAAAACAAAAACAAAAACAAGGGCAAGATTAAAACATTCCCAGATAAACAAAAGCTGATGGAACTTGTCTCCACGAGAGACAAAAGGACACTAGACAAAAAATCAGTTACATGAAGAAATAAGGATCTCCAGTAAGGGTAACAACATGGATAAATATAAACGCCAGTGCAATTGTAGTTTTGGTTTGAAACTCCACTTTCTACTTGCTACAGGATTTAAACGGCAAATGCACAAAATGTAATGATAAAACAGCAGTTTGGGATTTAGAATGTATAACCATGCAATTGCAATAACCACATCTAAAGGGGGAGGACCAAGGAGTATAGGAATATAGTTTGTGTATACCATCAAAGTTATCCAAGCAAATGAGAATGTTATAGATTTCAGATATTAAATTTAAGTCCCATGGTAACTACAAAGAAAATACTGGAGAATATGCAGGCACATAGAGAAAGAAATTAAAAACAGAGGGAGTCAAGGGCGGGGGGGGTCAGGGGGATTGGAGAGTTAATGCATAATGGGTATAAGGTTTCTGTTTAGGGAGATGAGAAGGTTTTGCTGGTGGAGGGCAGTAAGGTATTTACAGTATAACTATGAATAATCCCACTGAATAGTATGCTTGGGAGCAGCTGAGAAGGGAAAGTTCATGTTCTATAACAAGTTCCCACAATTTCAAAAGAAGAATGAGCAACTAGGGACAGTAACAAGTAACAGCAACATGTGATCCTGGAAAGGATCTAATAAAGGAGGAGAAAAGACCCCCCAAAAAAACATTTTCGGGTCATATGGAAAAACTGGAATACAGACTGTCATTTTAATATCAATGTTAAACTTCCTGAACTTGGTAACTGCACTATCCCTGTGTTAGGAAAAACACAAGGCAGTATTAAGTGTTCAAGGAACATGATGTATACAAACCACACACAAATGTTCAGAAAATGGAATGATAAACAGACGGACAGGTAGACAGTTGGAAAGACAGAATGATACAGCAAATGTGGTAAGGTTAAAATTGGTGGATCTGGGTATGGAACAGAAAGCCAAGGGAATGTTGGGAATTCTCTTCATGGGGTTTGTGTTATTCTTCTAACTGTCCTGTACATTTGAAGGTACTTCAAAATAAATAGCTTAAATTATGTGTGTGTATATGTATATGTATGTGTTTATGTATATATATATATATATATATATAAACTTTTCTTAACTTCACACCCTCCTCTTATTACCATTTCCTATCATCATCTTCACAATCTCAACAGTAGTCCACACAAGCTCCACTTCTTCATCACCCATTCCTTTTCAAATGTACTGCAATCTGATTTGGGGCATCATCTCCTAATGCATACTGTTTTACTAAAGCTGCCACTGACCCCTTAGCTGCTCAATCAAAAAAGTATTTTTAAGTCCTTATTTTGCTTGACTTCTCTGCAGCATTTCATACTACCCACTTCCCCAACTTTTTAATTCTCCTCTCCTTTAAGTATTTAATGTCTGGGATCCTTCTTGCTCCTGGTTTGCCTCCAACTTCTCTAGCTGCTCTTCTTCCTCAGTCTCATCTCTCCTTAGCCTCCTTCCCTACCTTGCTTTCTTCCCTTTGGGTTCTTACCTTCTGCCCACCTTTCACGTAAATCTGCGTTTCCCGTCTTGGGGACCTTCTCTATATCCAGCACTTCAACTAAACTTGCCTGGGTCTTTACTTCTAGTCTAGATCTCTCTCCACAGCCACTAAACAAACTCTCTTCACTACCTCCTCCCTAACAATTTTTTAGAAACTTCCAACCCAGAATTCAAAAGCTGACCTTATTTCTTCCCACCCACACACTCCTACCCTACAGTTCATTATTGCTCCCACTAAATTACCTGAGTGTCATCCTTAATTTTTCTCGGTTCATTTAGTCAGTTTCCAGTTCTTCAATGTCACCTCCTTTATTAACTGTTTAGTGTTCATTGTCTTGGCATTGCCAGAGCTTCTTAGTTTACCTGCCTCTAATCTTATGCCACGTCAAGGCTATTCTCCACTCCTCAGTGTTGTCAAGATGAGCTGATCATATATATTATTCCTCCTTTTGTTTTTCCGTGGTCCTCCCTGTGCTGGTCTGAAACGTATGTACCCTAGAAAAGCCATGTTTTAATCCCAATCCCACTTTTTGCAGCCGTTTCTTCTAATCCCTATTCAGCACTGTATGTTTGAAACTTTAATCAGATTATCTTCCTGAAGATGTGACTCAATCAAGAGTGGCTGTTAAATTGGATTAGGTGGAGACATTAATCCACCCATTCCAGGTGGGTCCTGAATAATTTACTGGACTCCTATAAAAAAGGAAACATTCTGAAGAAAGCAAGAGATTCTGAGAGAGCACAAAAGGATGAACAGAATGATTAGAATGCTGCAGAATCATGAACCAGAGAGTCCACCAACCAGCGACTTTTAGAGCTGAAGAAGGAAAATGCTTCCCGGGGAACTTCATGAAACAGGAAGCCAGGAGAAAAAGTTAGCAGTTGATGCTGTGTTCGTCATGTGCCTTTCCACTTGAGAAACTCTAAACTTCATGAGCTTTCTTGAATCAAGGTATCTTTCCCTGAATACCTTAGATTGGACATTTCTATAGACTTGTTTTAATTGGGTTATTTCTCTGGCCTGAAAACTTAACTTGCAACTTATTAAATTCCCCTTTTAAAAAAGACATTGAGTTTCTGGAATTTTGCATTCTGGCAGCTAGCAAACTAGAACATCCTTCTTAATGCCTTTAGGATTAAAATCCCTAGAATAGCATACAAAGTCTTTCATCATGTATCTCCTACACATCCAACCCCATCACACTAGTCACCCAATATCAGGAATCAGCCAGGATCACCTATCCCTCTGTCCCTTTGCATAAGCTCCTCCCTCTGTTTTGAATGCTCTTTACTCATAGTCATCCTTCAAGAATGAACTCAGCTGTCAACATAGTCCTAGGAGGCTTTATGGACATACCTACGCTAGCTTTCTGAGCAGATACCCCTTCTTTCTTCTGTAACCCTACAAAGCGTTTATCACACTGTGTCATCACTGTCTAGTTACTCCTGTTTCCTCCACTAGACTGGGTGCCCATGACGGCAAGGCTTATCACTGCATTCCCGGTTCCTCTGGCACAGTACCTAGTATACAAGAGGCAACCAACAAATGCTTGTAAAATCAGTCACTGTATACCTATTGTAGTTTGTGCCTTCAAACTACTGGGTAGTAACACATTAATCCCATTTCAACATCCAGCATTTACTTTTGCTCCAGTTGAGTTGGATGGGTACCTCTTTAATCAAAGAGTTCCATAAAGGAATCATCCTCTTGAGAAACAGATGGGGGATCATAGGCTCCTCAGGTTGTGTGTGCAAGGGGCAGGGGAAAACCAGGCAGAACTTAAATATTCCTGTGCAAGCGAGGCGAGGAAGATGTCCCAAAGAGAAGGCTGAGGACTTCGCATGTCCCTTCATCTCGCCCTCGGTACCATTTCCTCTTCCCAGTCTTCTGTCCAGTGATGCTGAAGCCCATGCGCGACACTGCCAGCCCCTTTCCTTTCGCCCCAGCCCCAAACCTATTCCTACCGCGGTAAACTTTTCCCGGCTGCACAGCACGCATGCGCAGTAGCCTTCACACGGGCCTGGTCAGTCTCTTGCCCCATAACTCTTTCCTAAAATACGCGCACTCGCCTGTCTCTTCTTTCCTCCCTTCCTGACTACCAGCCTCACCTGTGGGGCATGTACTCTCTCCGTCCCCGATCCACTCAGGCTCCGGTGCCTGCTGCTTGGGACCCTTCGGCATCACGGCGACAGCTACGACTACTCTGGCGGCGCCCGCTGCTATTTCCGCTTCCGGCAGCGTGGAGCCCAGCCGTAGCCGAGCTCTCCACGCCCGCGCTGTCAACTCCGCCCCCGGGCGGCGCATGTGCGCCAATGTCGTCATCTAGGGGCGTGTCCCTGGTCCAGTAGGGTAGCATCCTGAACTGAAGGGGCGGGGTCGATGCCCGTCCACTCCCTTCGCGTCAGCAGCGTGTTTGTGGTCGTCTAGGCATCCTAACTTCGGTGACCGTGCGACGCAGCGTTGTTCGGAAGAGTGAACCTAATATACTGTTTCCTTTTACTGATGAGTCTAGATATACCTTCTTTTAAAAAAGTGGATGCTGCCTTACAGCCGCCACTTACCTCCGCTTAGGGGCAGAAAAGAAGGTGCAGTGCACCCACTCAAGAAGAGGGCCTTTTCGTCCATCGAGATGCGTCGTAAAATTCCAACCTGTACGTATATTCTGGCCCCACCCCTCAAGTTGTAGACGAGGAACTACAGCCCTGTGAGCTGAAATCAAGTGTAGTGGAGCTTGGGGTCACTTTTTAAATTTAATTTTATTGAGACATAATTGACATATAACAACCTGCACATATTTAAAATGTAAAATTCGGTAAGTTTTGACATTCTTTTAATCCCCATTAAATCATCACTACTATCAAGTCTTGGGTTCACTTTTAACTACCATTTAAAAGGTGTAGAAGCTTGGTCAAGGTGGTCATAGTCCTATCAGCTTGCATTTTCTTCTTAAACCGCTGCAATCATGCTTTTGCCCCCACCATTCCCTGAATCCAAGGCCATCAGATCAGGGACTAGTTCTCTGTTCTCATCCTGCTCAACCTCCCAGACAACCCAGAAGCATTTGATATAGGTAGTCACTCCCTCCTTTCTTTGTTTTCTTCAGGGACACCATTCCCTCTAGGTTTCTTTTTCATACCATGGGCTGCTCCCTTTTCATCCTTTGCTGGCTTCTTCTGAGGTCTAAATGTTGAAGTGCTTCAGGACTCAGTCCTTGACAGTCTTCTATATCTAGATCTATCACCTAAATCTCATGACTTTAGAAATCATCTGTAATGGATGAAGAATCCCAAGTGTCTTGACAGCCCCAACTTCAACCCTGAACTCCAGGCTCAGTATCCAACTGCTTACTGGATATCTCCCTGAATTATCTGCTAAGTATCTCAAATTAATACATACAAAACTGAACTTCTCAAACCTGCGTCTCTTCCAGGCTTCACCCTTTCAGGAAATTGCACCATCTTATATCCAGTTACTTAGGCCAAAACTGGAAGATCATCTTCTTTCTTCACTCTCCTTAGCTAATTCATCAGGTTATAACTTACTTCCTGCATTCATTCATTCAACAAATATATTTATTGGGTGTATGATGTGGGCCAGGCACTATTCTAGGCTTTTGGGCTTCCATTGAATAAAGTACATAAAGAAATCTGCTTACATCCTAGCAGGGGAGATAATGCTATTGAAAAAAAAGGAAAATATCTTTTGGAAATTTTTTCCATCATGCCTTGGGGAAAAAAAGTAAGATAAAGGGTATTGAGAGGGCAGTTTGTAGTACTAAAAAGACTATTCATGAGGCCTCAGTGAGGTGAAATTCAAGCAAACTGTTGAAGAAGGTGAGAATCTTGGCTGTGTGGATTTCTGGGAAAAGAGTCTCCCAGGCAGAAGGAACAGCTAGAGCAATGCCCTACAGCAGGAGTACTTGGGGCATATGAGGAGCAACAACAAGGAGGCCACTGTGGCTTGGGTTGAATGAGTGAGTGTGAGGCATTGGAGAGGCGACCAGAAAAGTAAAACCAGGTTGGATTGTGTAGGGTGTTGGAGGCCATCATAAGGATTTGTGTTTCTACTCTGACTACAGTGGGAAGTCCCTGCAGGGTCTGAGCATAAGAGTGATATGACCCAACCTTTATTTTAAAAGGATGACTCTGGAGGTTGGGTTGAGAGTAGAGCAGGAGCCCAGGGAGTGGCGAGAATAACAGAAGCAGGGAGATCTGTTAGCTAGTATTGTTGATTCAGACGAGGGTGATAGTGGTGCAGGTGAAAAGGGCAGTTCCTGAAAATATTTTGAAAAGAATAGATAACAGGCTTTGATAATGGCTATGGGGTATGGGAAAAAGACAAATAAGAATGACACCAGGGCTGCTGACCTGAGAAACTAGAAAGATGGAGTTGCCATCAACTGAGACTACACAACATATCCCAGATTTGATTGTTTCTCTCTCCTTTCTACTAGGCCAAGCCACTATTTTCTCTCCCCTGGACCACTGCAGTGGCCTCCTAAGTGGTCTTCCTGTTGTCATTCTCATCCTCTAGTCTGTTCACAACACCTACTGTCAGTGGTATTTTTACAATGTCATCATTTGCTCAATACATGCAATCAAATATAATCCAAATACTTTATGATGGCTTACAGGGCTCTGGGTGATCAGGCCTCTGCCATACATCTTCATCTCAGTGCCAACACTTTAGCCACACTGGCCTTCTATCTTTACTTCAAGCAGCCCAAGCTCATTCCTGCCTCCAAGCCTTTGCCCTTGATGTTCCTTGCTGGAATGTACTTGCCTCAGATATTCATATAGTTCTCTTGTTTAATTTAGGTTTCTCTCCAAATGTAAATTCCTCAAAGAAGCCATATTGATTTTAGTGTCAACCTAGTTCTCCTTCACCTGTCACTCTTTAGCCTCTCCTTTCACTTTGCTTTTCTTCAGAGCACTTATTACTTGAAATTATATTACACGTATTTATTGTCTATCATCCTTGATAGGATGTAAGCTTCATATGGGCAGGAACTTTGTCCTTTTCATTAATACATCCTCAGCCCTGAAATAGTGCCTAGCCTAGACCAGGCACTGAAGTATTCATTGAATGAATGTGAAGCTTAAATATGACAATGCATATAAAAAACTTGTCATGGTAGCTGGCACACAGCAAGGAGCTAGATGATACCATGCTCTGAGATTTCTCCCTGCCTTCCTGGCCATCCCTTCTCATTCTCCTTGTCAGGCTCATCCTTGTCCTTCTCTACTTGGCCATTAAATATCAGAGCTCCTCAGGACTAAACTGGTCCCTTTATTTCCGTATGACATTTTCTTCTTAGATCTCAGTTTCAGATTCTTTGGAGAGGTGTAGCCTGACCCCATGTCTTGAGTCGCCCTTAACCATTATTCTCTATATACCATTTATTTCCTTTACATCATTAATCACAATCTGTAATTATTCACTGGCCTACTTTTGAGAAAAACAACCCCTGACAACTGGCTTGACACTAATAGCTGGGCCTTAGTGTTGCTAGAAGCTGACCTGGCACTCACAGCCATGCAACAGAGCATAACATTCTCACAGAACACCAATATCAAACAAAGCCTTTCTGTGACTGTGATAAAGTGAGACAAACTTCATAACCTTCACTAAGCAGTCAAAACAAGGCCACTATACCAACCACAGAATACTAAATGGCCTGCTCTTGGTTAGTATGAGTGACTACTGTTCTTACCATTTACAGCATTAGGGTTGTTTCATTCCTCCCTCCTTCTAGACAAGGTTCATTAAGAAATACAATCATAGACTTGCCCCTGCTTCCTGACAACACCCAATCCAGACCAAGTCTCCACTTCCTTGAACCTTTCCCTGAATCATGTAACATAAGCCCTAATCTTAAATCCCTTCTTAATGAGATGTCTCAGTCACCCCATTAGTTAACAAATCTGTTTTTACTATCAGTGTATTCTTGGTGATCATTGGCTGAAGGGTATTGATACATTATCTTATTCTCTATCGCATGCCCAGATTTTAGCATGGTTAGTGGTTGGTAGAGGCTATTCACCCTATTATGAAAACCTGATGAGAACCCCAGAAATTTTGCTCAACAGTTACGTGGAGCAGCCTACTTCTCCCAGCCTCTCACAGCTAGGTATTGGCCACGGGATGATGTTAACTGCCAATGGGATGTAAGTTGAAGAACTGTGTGCTAGCTAGCTTCCAGTAAATTTCCTCCAAAGAGGTGGTGTTCTCTGCTCCTTCCTACATCCTGAGGCTTGAAACATGGATGGATGGGGAAGTTAGAGCTTCATTTTGAACTGTGAATAAGAGGGTCTCACCCTAGGGATTGGGGAGTTGAGAGTTGGAGGATGGGATTTCTAAATACTTGAATGTCTTATGGTATAATTGTCATTCATGCCTTGGATTGTCTATCTCTTGACTTATGAGAGAAATAATTTATCTTGCTTTCAGACTAATTCTGGGTTTCTATTACAAATGAATTTAAACCTGATAAACTGGAACAGTGGGTGCTTAATATTTACTGAGTAAATGAATGTCCATGATCATGGCTAGAATCACCACCTATATGCAAACACCTCAGAGCTGCCTCTAGCTTTAATCTGAATACCAATTCTGTATATCCAACTCCCTGCTTTATCTCTACTTGTCCAAGCTCTCAAAAGGCAGTTCAGATTTAATCATACCAAAGCAAATTAATGACATTCTTATATTCTATTCCAATGACACCTTTCTTCTTAAATGACACTTTGTTATGCAAGCCAGAACTATCCCCCAAAAGCCAAAATACTTTTTCACTTCTCACTTCCAAACGTTTACTTTTCTCCAACTCTACTGCCACTACCCAAGTCTAAATTACCAACATGACTTACCTAAACTATGAAGTAACCTAACCTCCACTTCCAAGTTTGGTTACTCCTCTTCATGTTAGTTTATCTTTTCAAAATATCAATCTAATCCATGATACTCCCTTGCTTAAAACTCTTCAAACATTTCTCTCTTGAGATCTAAATCCTTATATTCTACAAAGCTGTCAGTGATCTAGCTCCTTTCTTCTGCTTTGTCTCTCACTTTTCCTCTACTTCTCTTAGCCCGCCCCAGGACATTTGCCTGGACTGCTCTCTTGCCCACCTCCTGCTTCTTTCAGCTTGTCTCAGTTGTCATCTCCTCTAACTCCCTTTATTACATATTCTCCTTTCATGTGTCTCCTCCACAGTACTTTTGACAGTTTAACTTTCCATGTGAGTGATTATTTGATGAGTGTCTCCACTTCGGATTTTTAAATTCTGCAAGTGGCTCATTTGTTTCAGCTTTCAATGGTCTCTTTGTCTAGTGTATTGTCTGTTCCACAGGCATGCTACAAGAATTCCTCAAAAAAAATGCTTTGTCGTTGCCATTCCATAAACACCAAACCTACAAACAACCTATAGGTTGAGGGGACCCATTACTTCTTTTGAACTGGAAGAAATTTAAACTTTGTCATTCTCTATCACCACTGCGCATGAAGTAAATGAAGAATGAGCTGACATCAACAAGAATAGCCTCACTGGCATCTCAGAGATGCCTGGAACACAGGATTTTAAAAAATGCTCGTTTCCACTGTGTTTATTACTAATATAAAAAAATGTTATAAAGAAAAAAAAAACTCATTCTCAGTTCTCCAACAGCTCTCAACCCTCCCTCTTGCCCACACAACTACTGACCCATTTCCCCAGGGCCAGTTCCAAATTGAATCTGTTCATTGCTGTTTTCACAGAAAACAACCAGTGCCAGAGATGTAGGAGAAGAGAGCAACAGTACTGTCCAGATTCCACCCAAAGATAGACCAGGTGGAGATTCACAGATTTCAAATGAAAGGGTTGGTGGCCTCACAATGACACAGTCTAACTAAAATGGGCTGTAGAGAAGATAGGGTAGGCCCATCAGAAGCTTTAAAAGATGTTTCATGGGCCTACTTCAGACCCAGAATGACTGATACTGTGAGAAAGGGGAGGACCAGGGAGGCAGTCTCATGGAAGTTTCACTATTCTCCCATGTTGGGAGGTAGGGAAAGTCTAGAGGGCACCAAGAGCCTCATTCATTTTGGCAGATAACTTATTCTAGTGTTGGGAAATCACAAAAATGTCACAGATACTAAGAAAAGCTACAAGGGGATGCACAGTTTCACAAAACACAGTGATCACAGACCACAGTGGTGGGGATCATGCTATGGACGCAGAAACTACAAAATCCAAAAGCAGGGAGAGTGGCCTTTCAGGGAATAACTCTGTACCAGTCATTCAAATTAGACCCCAGGCCAGTCAACCTGGTTAAGTTTCACAGAGCAGCTGACAACATTGCAGGTAGGGTATATCACATTAAAAAGGACTTAAAATAAGTAGCTAGAAAGGAATGGTAGGAAACTGATCAGGGCTCTCAGGAATCAAGGGCAGTACTGGGGCACAGGTGGACAGATGCACAAGAAACAGCACCAACGAGGTTTCCTGTTCAGCAGTCACTTGGCGAGAAGAAAGGGGATCCAGGAGGCAGTTGAAGGGAGCAAAGATGGGGTCCTGAAGGCAAGTCTCTCAAGGCTGGATCAGAAGAAAGAGCGCACACTGCGAAACACAATTCTGAACCCCACATGGGAAGGTGATGAATGAAGGTGGGCATGTCATTGACTGAGGGTGTTGGGTGAAGGGCCTCACAGTAGCCATCACAGGGAAATACATGGCCGCCAAGTCACAGAGGGCTCATTCCAGCCTAGATGGGAAGGCACAGTTTCACAGAGGAGGTCCATTGACGCCTGGGTGGTAGAAGGCACAGAAGTCCTCATATCGACAATGGCCCTTTTTGGCAAAGTGTCGGCAGACAGGGCGGTCAGATTTGTCTGTGGAACAATGAAAATTGGGCAGTCATAGGCATCCTGGGAATTGGGTCTCTCTGGCAGTAACAGGTATAAAATGTGTACAGGCTAAAAAAATGAACCTCACCTTCTATAACTTGGGGTCCATCCTTAGGTGGGCAGGTATTCTTGATAAGTGACCAGCTTTTAAGCCTTCGAGGGTTTCTCTGTTCTTTGTGAAAGCCTCCTCTGGAGGGGCCCCCATGGCCTGGTCCCGGAAAAGGAGGTTCAGCATTGGCTCCCCACCAACCACGACCATAAGGGCCAGACCTGGGACCTGGGCCTCCCCGAACTGGGCCCCTACCCCGGGGAGGAGGTGGGAGACTCAGCAGTGGTGGAATCATTGGTCCCCTTGATCCTGGAGGACCTCTGTTAAGAGCTGCAGAGGGAAAAAAAGACAGAAAGCTGATTAATGGACAAATTAATCCTGATACAGAAGCCCTGATTATTTTTCTTTTACTCTTTTTATTGAAGTACAATATACACACAGAAAATATACCAATTTTAAGTGTATAACTCAATTACCACAAAATAAACGCACTTGTGTTACCACCACCCAGGTGAAGAGAGCCTTATTAGCATGCCAGAAGCCCCCCCTTTGTGCCTCCTCCCAACCACGATTCCTCCCTCCTCCCCAAAGGTAACCACTCTCCTGACTTCTAACACCACAGGTTAGTTTTTGCCTGTTTTTTTGAACTTCGATAAATGGAATCATGCAGTCTGCATTCTTTTGTGTCTGGCTTCTTTCGCTCAACATCATGCTTGTGAGATTCATCCAGGTTGCTGTAGCAGTAGTTGGTTCATTTTCATTGCAGTGTAGTATCCCACTGCATGCATATACAACAATTTATTTATCCAGTCTACTGGTGGACATGTGGGTAGTTTCCAGTTTGGGGCTATAACGAAAAATGCTGCTGTGAACATTTTTATACATGCCTCTGTTACACATAAGTATGCATTTCTGCTGTATATATATGTAATAGAGGAATTGTTGGGTTATAGAGCATATGTGTGCTCAAGTTTAACAGATGTCAAACATTTTTTTATCTCAAAGTGGTTGCACTAATTTACACTCCCACCAGCAATCGTTCTGTATCCTAGACAACACTTGGTATTGTCAGTCTTTTCTCATTGTAGCCGTTCTGGTAAGTATGAAAAGTGGTGTGTCTTTAACTTGCATTAATCTAATGACTTATGATGTTAAGAACTTGCTCACATGTTTATTGGGCATTTAGATCTCCTCTTTTAGAAGATGATTATTCTGATTTTTTGCCCTTTCCCTAACTAGTTATCTGGAAGAATTCTTTATATATTCAACATATATTCTCTTTACGGTTATATAAGTTACAAATATCTTCTCTCCTCTATGGTCCCCTTTTAAATTCTTAATAGTGTCATTTAATGAACAGAAGCCTACATCTTTTAATGTAATTCAATTGATCAGTCTTATTTTGATAATTAATATGAGTCTGTCTTCTAGAAGTATTATTTTATTTTTCACACTTTGCTCTGCAATCCACATGGAATTGATTTTTGTGTATGGTATGATAGGAGGTCAAGTTTTCATTTCTACCTCACATAAACAACCAATTGATTCAGCATCATTTACTGAAAAGACTGCATTTCAGTGTCCCCTGCATAAATTAAGTTCATATGTGCAGACCTATTACTGGATTCTCTATGCTGTTCTTTTGACTTATATGCCTGTCAATGTGCTAATGTCACAGTGGCATAAATAATCTTGACAATAAATCTTGACATTCAGTGTAAGCCCTCCCACTATTCTTCAAGATTGTCTTGGCAGTTTCTCACTCTGACTCTTTGCATTGCCATACAAAAATAAAGAATGTTTATTTCCACAAAAAAAAATCTAAGAATTCTGACTAGGAAGGCACTGAATCTATAAATCTATTTGGAAAGAACCGACATTTTTACAATGATCACTTTTCTACTCTATGAATATACAAAACTTCTCCATTTATTTAGGTATGGAAGCCTTGATCTTTTTATTTTAAGTCCCCACTCTCACTCCCGGTTTTACTCCCTCCCTTTTCTCCAGGGTTTAATCCAGAATTAGATCCCCTTCCTTCTCACCTGACTTGGGGTCACCAGGCTTTCCATTGGCCATGGGGGGAGTGCCCAGAAGGCTAGGTGGTCCTGAGAGTAGACATGAAAATATGGTCATCAGAATGGACTAAATAAAGGACTGATGATCCTGTTCTTCTATGTTTCTCTTCAGTACACATTTCCTACTCCAACTGTTAAAACTAGGTACATTCTCAGCAGTGTTGCAGAGTTCTCATCTTATCTATCTGCCACTGCAATGCTTGTTCAGGATTTGCAAAACGTAGAGGCATCTCTGGGGGATGTCTTTCCCTTATAATGTTGCTATCCAAAACATCACCAATTCTTCCAGAGGTAATCCAGTCACTCGCCTTAAACTGTTGGCCAATCAGGTGGTTGTCTTCTCCTCCCCGCCCATGCACCCCCCCACCCCTTCAGAGAAGGCCAAACTTTCACTTCCAATTGTGAAAGTGTGTTCACAAATTATTTTCCCATTCATCTAAATTTGCAACCTCTGTACAACCCCTCTCACTCCTTGTATTGCGGCTGCGCACAAAAATTCTTTATCCTCTCCTCCCTTGCCCTCCCTAGAAAGGTTTGTGGGCCGAACTGAGGTTTAAGGTTCAAATACGAGAACTCATTCAGGGTTCTATCCCGGATAGAACCTCTACCTCAATGCTTGCAACCTTCCTCCTTCCGTTAGACGCCCACCCCCCTCCCCAACTGGTGTCATTCTATTGCCCCTCGCCCAGACGCGTTGACTGACATGTGCAACACCCCTTCTGGGCTCCTCACCGATAGGACTCCCGTCCTCCTCGTCTCCAGTCTCGTCTCGCTCTGGCAGTGGGGTCTGTGGCGGGTGTGGCTGCTGCTGATTCTGCTTCTTTCGCTTCGGCATCGTGGCTGCGGCAATGGCTGCAGCGGGATTTGGAGGGCAGTGAGAAAGGGGCACACTAAGATTCTGTTTCCGCTTCCGGGAAGGTTGGTGGACAGCGAGGATGAGGCTCCCGCCATTTCACTTCCGGAAGGCTGCAGGGAACCTTTACTGTAGCTCCATTCTCACGTAAACTGCCTCCCTTCGTCTTTACTAAACATGGCGCCAATGCAGAGTATTCTCTTTGCTGCGTTTCTATATAGTCTTAAAAAAATTTTTCCTCTCTTCTCCCGCGGGAAAAAAGCCAACATATCCAGCTCCTCCCGGCGTGTCACAGCGTGGAGAGCCTTTTGAGCCAGAAGGCCTGGGAAGAAAGAGACGTCGCACCCTGTGATCGCCACATCCGGTCCCCTGTTACTATGGTAACAGCGGCAGTCACAACTTCATGCCCTCTGACCTCCCCCCAAAAGTCCTTGTCCCATTTGGGTTCCTTTCTCGCTCGCGTTTGCACTCATGATCTGTAAATCTGCTCCTTATCCTCGTTCTTAGAAGGAATTTGGGTCTCACCAGGGCGGCGCCCAGGAAGGACCCTTCAGGCCGCCGCCCGCCCCACATGACCTCTGACCCTGCCCCCAGCGTAACCCAGCAACCTGGTTTCTTTCCTGGGACGCTCAGTCTGGGCTTTCTACTAAGGTCAAGTTCCCGAGTTGGTAAGGTAGCTTCCGCGCGTCCACGTTCCCCTCTCCCGCAACGCTGCCCCTCTCCCGTCCTCCGCTCCGCCCCTCCTCCAGGTGAGTGGTAGCTTCTCCTCGGCGCGCAAGGTAGTGATGACACGCGTCCCCCCTTCTCCGAACGCAGGTTGGTAGCGTCCGTGACGAAGTCTGCCCGATCCTCCCACGCGCGCCTCCAGCCTTGCCGCCCCTGCGCCGTCAAAGCGCCGCTAGTTCTCCTGTGGAGGTAGCCCACCCCACATCATTTTCTCGCCTCGCTCCCAGAGGGCAGTGACTGAATTTCCCCCTGTGCGCTTTTCTCCCGGGCTGCCACGGCGAGTCGGTGGGGCCCGCCCGCTGACGTCACCGGGTAGCCCCGCCCCCTCTAGGGTCCTGGGCCCTTGCGGCGGGGGCTGCCCAAAGAGTGTCAGTTGAGGCGGCGAGAGCTCGGCTGAGGGCGGGCCAGGTGGCTGGTCCGGGCCATGCCGAGGAAGAAGCCCTTCAGCGTGAAGCAGAAGAAGAAGCAGTTGCAGGACAAGCGGGAGCGGAAGCGAGGTCAGTGCAGGAGCGGGAGGAGGGGGCGGGGCTCCGGAGCCGCACATCTGTAGGGAGGGGTGTGCCCGCCGCACCTCTGGGGGGCGTGGGAGGGGCGGTGGGCGCGCGCCGACACGCGCGGGCCACTGCGGATGGGATTCCCCCACCTCAGCCCTCTCTTACAACTGGAAGGGGTGGAGAAGCATGGGGAGTTGGGGGAGGGGAATTCCTCCAGCACCAACGGGGCGTCAGGCCCGCAGCTCTCTAGAGTGACTCCCCCCCACGCACATCCGGCAGGGTCCCAAGCAGCTTGGCTCGGACTACCGGACCTCGAAAGAAGTGGGGTGGGGTGAGAGGGAGCCATGCCACCTGGGGAGGGGTTCATATAGCTCCTGGAGAGCTGGCCGGCCCCAGCGTCACCAGCCCCTCCCCGCAGGGCTTCAAGATGGGCTACGCTCCAGTTCCAACAGTCGCAGCGGGAGCCGGGAGCGGCGGGAGGAACAGACTGACACCTCAGACGGAGAGTCTGTGACCCATCATATCCGCAGGCTCAACCAGCAGCCTTCCCAGGGGCTGGGTCCACGAGGCTATGACCCAAATCGGTGAGGGTGGGCCGAGGGCTGGCCAGGTCTTCCCCACCCACCTGGAAGTTGGACCGAAGGTTTGGGGGTGGGAAATGGGCTGCTGCTGGTGGAGACTTGAAAGTGGAGGAGGCGGGGCAGGGATGCTACAGATTTTCCCAGGGTGGGTATGTAGGTGGGTGGAGGGTCGCTGAGCTCCCCTGAGCCAGCCACAATCCTGTCTTCCAGAGAGGGCGGAGAGAGTTTGATTTCCAGAAGGGTGAGGCATAGGGGAAGGCTGCATATGTCGTGAAAGAGGGACTAGGGGGAAGGCAAATTGAGAAAGAAAACTCGAACAACTTGAGGAACAGCTTTGAGAAGTTGTCCACCCCAGAGGGGAAAAGACTGGAATTTGTAGTCACAGGATCTATAGTGTTGGATACCTTGGTTCCTGTCCTCTTAGATACCGGCTGCATTTTGAGCGAGACAGCCGGGAGGAGGTGGAGAGGAGAAAGAAGGCTGCCCGGGAGCAAGTGTTACAGCCTGTCAGTGCTGAGGTGCTGGAGCTGGATATCAGGGAAGTCTATCAGCCTGGCTCTGGTGAGTAAGATCTCAACACTTGGATATTGAAGGAGCTTGGATGGGTAAGAGCTGACCATCATGAAGGAGTGGTCTGGGATGCACTTCAAGTCCTGAAGCTATCCTCATACTTACTTGGACTTTTTCCTGGTTTCCTAGTTCTGGACTTTCCCCGACGTCCTCCTTGGAGCTATGAGATGTCCAAGGAGCAACTAATGAGCCAGGAGGAACGGAGCTTCCAGGAGTATCTTGGGAAGATTCATGGAGCTTACACTTCTGAAAAACTTAGCTACTTTGAGCACAATCTGGAGGTAAGACGGGCACAGAGACAGGAGTGAGGCATAGTCCACCCATGGTCAAGTTGGCTTGGGGTCAGGAGAAAGAAGGACTCTGGGTCCAGGTTCTCTTCTACCATCTCTTGTCTTTTCAGACATGGAGGCAGCTGTGGCGGGTGTTAGAGATGTCTGACATTGTCCTGCTCATCACTGATATCCGACATCCTGTGAGTACTGAGTATAAGGGTGGGTGGGGGTAGCAAAGTTCTGTGGGGTAAAGGTCAGAGGCAGGAGTTGGGAGACAGAGAGGCATCCTTCTTCCTTCTCAGATTTCTCTCTCACTTGCTGATGTGTGCAGTCAGGGACCAATTCTTTATTCATCTTTTGTCATGATTTACCACTCCTCCCCAGGTCATCTGTCTTTATCTTTCTCCACTCCCTTTGACAAAGAACTATGTCTCTTGTCTCCTACCTCATGAGAGCTAAACCAAAAGAAAGTCCCAGGGGATTCTGTAGAGATAGCTGGGAACTTCCTTCACACCACCCAAAGATGTCCTTTTCTCCTTCCTTAATTTCTCTAGCACTGCCACGTCAGACACTATGGAACTTAGTATCACCTGGAATGCTACAGTAGTGATTAAGGTTATAGAATCTGGTGCTCAACTACCCTTGTGCAAATCCTGGCTTTTTCACTTCACTCTTGTCCTCCAGTCAGAGAATGGGAGGTCTGTGGGGACATTTAGGTTGAGATCTTTAACAACATGTACTCACATATTCCTACATACACCCTCACAAATACATGCATATGTGCATGTGCATATCTATACACATAGGCATATTTACACACACAGTTACACACACTTAATGGAAACATGCAGGCCCTAAATGCAAACACATGTTTACATACACATGCACTCTGTATGCACATGTACAGACTTATACAAGTTGAATGCATGAGTGAAATGAATGAAAACATTTCTACTCCCATCCTCTATCCTTTGTTCCTGGTCTTGGCCTTTCCCTCAGTGTGCTGAGTGTTGCAATTTCTTTATCTTGATTTTGGGTCACCTTTGTCACTAATCATGAACTGCAGGAAGCCTGCCAGAAACTCATGCACAGATGTTACTAGTCCCTGTTAGAGCTTTCCTCAGTTTGACTGATTTACCATTTTTACCCCTGAATTTGCTACCTCCAGGGTAGCAGATTGTCTCTGAGCTGGAGGTAGAGGATCCTCAGTTCACCTCTCATGACTCCATCCTCTTATCAACCCATCTCAGGTTGTGAATTTCCCACCAGCACTTTATGAGTATGTGACTGGAGAACTTGGACTGGCCCTGGTGCTGGTACTGAACAAGGTGGATCTGGCCCCGCCAGCTCTTGTAGTTGCCTGGAAGCATTATTTCCACCAACACTACCCCCAGCTCCACATCGTCCTTTTCACATCTTTCCCTCGGGATCCCCACTCCCCACAGGACTCTAGTAGTGGTGAGTAGGCAATAAAAAAGCAATGTGGGAGAGTTGGGGTGGGTGTGGGAGGAGGGGAGAACAAATGGACTTGTTGACGAGGGTAGGAAAGATGGAATGTGGAAACCTGTGTGCTAATCCTTTTGTGCCTTCTGACCTCAGTCTTAAAGAAGAGTCGGAAGCGGGGGAGAGGATGGACTCGGGCCTTGGGACCAGAGCAGTTGCTGAGAGCCTGTGAAGCCATCACTGCTGGGAAAGGTATGTGTCTCTTAGAGGAGGGCCATGGGAGAGACCCAAGATCCAGAGTCATTTTGCTCACCTTTCTAGAAGTCTACGTTTCTATTATAGACCCTCAAGAGAGGCCAGAGGAAGGGATGAAATAGGGAGCAAACTAATTTGGTGGGACAAGTAGGGCAGCGGGTAGGCAGGAACCTCAGTGGCTTGCTGCCTTCAGTCTTCCGTGTACTCTTCAGAAACCCAGGCAGAGAAATGCAGACGATTCCAGGGCTGAGATCAAGTAAAAGCTGGGGAGAGTCTCTGGACCACTGTTGTGCAGGTTGGGCATGATACAACTCCACAGGGCACTGATTACATCAGAGCTGTGCAGTATACCATCTGTCACCGTACAGCAGCCATGGAGAGACCCTCCTTTCTCTTCTTCCCTGAGCAGTGGACCTGAGCAGCTGGCGGGAGAAGATGGCTCGGGATGTGGCTGGGGCCACCTGGGGTAATGGCTCTGGGGAGGAAGAGGAAGAGGAGGATGGGCCAGCAGTCCTAGTGGAGCAGCAGACTGATTCAGCGATGGAGCCAACTGGCCCAACCCGGGAGCGCTACAAGGATGGAGTGGTGACCATCGGCTGTGTGGGTAAGGAGGCAGCAGCCTAGGCATGGTGGCCTCCAGGGAGGTACAGAATTTCAAGCTTTTACCAGGAGGAAAAGTGACAGGCCTTATTAGTTTCCAGGGCCTTTGAGGGGGCAACTTCCGCCAGTTTTTGTGACAAGGAGGCCATCTGCTATAGTGGATGGATCATGAGGATGCTTGAGTTCAATTCTACTTCCCAGCTGTATGATCTTTTTTTAATTTTTAACTTTTAATTTTGAAATAATTTCAAATTTGCAGGATATTTACAATAATACAAACTCCCTACAGTGAACTCTACCATCCCGCCCTCCCCATACCCAGATCTACCAATTTTAGCTCATTACCCCCTTTCCCCTCCCCTCCTTTCCTCCTCCCCTTCCTGCCTTCTGTTTCTATCTCTATCTCAAGCCATCTATTTTCTGAACATTTAAGAGCAGGTTGCCTTGAGCACATAGTATTTCCATGTACATTTTCTGTGAACAATGCTGTTTACTTATGTGATCACCTTAAGTGTAGTTATCAAGTTCAAGAAGTTTAACATAAAGCTTACATTCCATATTCCAGTTTTTTCTTATGTCCCAATAATGTCCTTTTTTAAAAAAAATATTTTCATTGTAAACCTTAACAAACAAACATAAACATGTTTGACATGCAAACATTCTATACATGGTGTGCAATCAGCAGCTCACAATATCATCACATAGTTGTGTATTCATCACCACGATCAATTTTTTGAACATTTGCATCTCTCAAGCAAAGGAAAAAAGAAAAAACTCATACATGCCTTACCTCTCCCTCTCATTGACCACTAGTATTTCAATCTACTCAGTTTATTTTAACCTTTGAGCTCCCTATTATTTACTTTTTATCCATATTTTTTACTCATCTGTCCATACCCTAGATAAAAGAAACATCAGACACAAGGTTTTCACATTCACACAGTCACATTGTAAAAGCTTTATTATTATACAATCATCTTCAAAAAACAAGGCTACTGGAACACAGCTGTACAGTTTCAGGTACTTCCCTCTAGTCACTCTAATACACCATAAACTAAAAAGGGATATCTATATAATGTGTAAGAATAACCTCCAGGATAACCTCTCGACTCTGTTTGAAATCTCTCAGCCACTGACACTTTATTTTTGTCCCATTTCTCTCTTCCCCCTTTTGGTTGAGAAGATTTTCTCAATCCCTTGATGCCGAGTCCCAGCTCATCCCAGGATTTCTGTCCCACGTTGCCAGGGAAGTTTACATCCCTGGGATTCATCTCCCATGTAGAGAGGGGAGGGCAGTGAGTTCGCTTGCTGTGTTGATTTAGAGAGAGAGAGGCCAGATCTGAGCAATAAAAGAAGTTCTCTAGGGGTGACTCTTAGGCCTAATTTTAGGTAGGCCTTAGCCTGTCCTTTGCAGGGATAAGTTTCATAGGGGTGAACCCCAAGATCGAGGGCTTGGCCTGTTGATTTGGTTGTCCCCAAGCTGTATGATCTTGGGCAAGTTATTTAAATACTCTGGGTCTTAGTTACTTTATTTATTTATTTTATTAGAGCAGTTGTAGGTTTACAGAAAAATAATGCAGAAAGTACAGAGTTCCCATATATTCCCTCCCATAGTTTTCCTTATTAACATTTTGCATTATGTGGTACCTTTGTTACAATTGATGAAACAATATTATTATAATTATACTATTAACTATAATCCATAGTTTACATTAGGCTTACTCTGTGTTGGGCAATTCTTTTTTTTTTTTAATTTTTGATAACACATACAACCTAAAACTTCCCCTTTTAACCACTTTGAAATATACAACTCTGTAGTGTTAATTACATTCACGATGTTGAGCTGCCATTACCACCATTGTTGCCACAGTTTTTCCCCAAGCAGAAACTCTACCGATTACCCAGCAATTCTCTGTTATCCACCTCCACCCTGGCCCTGAGTAGGCGGTGTTCTCGTTTCTGACTTGATGAGTTTGCAAGTTCTAATTGTTTTCCTGTCAGTGAGATCATACAATATTTGTCAGTTACTTCGATTTTTTTTTTTTAATAAAGTTTTTTTTTTTACATGGGCAGGCACTAGGAATCGAACCCAGGTCTCTGGCATGGCAGGCAGGAATTCTGCCTGCTGGGCCACCGTCACACCACCCAGTTACTTTGATTTTTAAAACAAGGACTTTGATATCTAGTTAAAATGGATATAAGAATTGAATGGAATAATGTTGAGAATGCTTAACAATACCTGACAAATAGTGATAATAGTACCAGGAATAGTATAGGCAGAACTCAGAATTTTTGTGAGTTTGGTTCCAGACAACTGCAATAAAGCGAATATCCAATAAAAGCAAGTCACACAAATTTTTTTGGTTTCTTAGTGCATATAAAAGTTATGTTTACACTATACTATAGTCTATTAAGTGTACAATAGCATTATACCTAAAAAGACAATGTACATACCTTAATTTAAGAATGTTTTACTGCTAAAATATGCTAACCATCATTTGAGCTTTTAGCAAGTTGTAATCTTTTTGCTGGTGGAGGTTTCTTGCCACAGTGTTGATGGCTGCTGACAGATCAGGGTGGTGGTTGCTGAAGGGTGGGGTGGCTGAGACAATTTCTTAAAATAAGACAAGAAAGTTTGCCACATCACTTGATTCTTCCTTTCACAAAAGATTTCTCTGTAGTATGCAGTACTGTTTGAGAGCATTTTTACCTACAGTGCACCGTCTTTCAAACTTGGAGTCAGTCTTCTCAAACCCTGACACTGCTTTATCAGCTAAGTTTATGTAATATTCTAAAACCTTTGTTGTCATTTCAACAATGTTCACAGCATCGTCACCAGAGGTAGATTCCTTCTGAAGAAACCACTTTTGTTGGTCTTCCATTATGATATCATGATTCAGGTTTTATCATAAGACTGTAGCAATTCAGTCACATCTTCAGGTTCTACTTCTAATTCTAGATCTCTTACTGTTTCCACCATATCTGCAATTACTTCCTCCACTGGAGTCTTGAACCCCTCAGAATCATCCATGGGAGAAGAATCAACTTCCTCCAAACTTTTATTCATGTTGATATTTTGACCTCCCATGAATCACGAATATTCTTAATGACATCTAGAATGGTGAATCCTTTCCAGAATGTCTTCAGTTGACTTTGCCTAGATCCATCAGAGGAATCACTGTCTATGGCAGCTATAACCTTACGGAATGTATTTCTTAAATAATAAGTCATGAAAGTCAAAGTTACTTCTTGATTCTTGGGCTGCAGAATGGATGTTGTTTAAACATGAAAACAACATTTGTCTCATTCTACAACTCCATCAGAACACTTGGGTCACCAGTGTTTAATGAGAAAGAGTAGTAATGTTTCGAAAGAAGTCTTTTTTTTCTGAGCAGAATACTTCCAAAATCTGATGTTAGCATAGCCACTTTCATCAGTTCTCTTAGGTAGATCTTCTGGATAACTTGCTGCAAGCTTCTACATCATCACTTGCTATTTCACCTTGCATTTTTATATTATAAAGATGACTTCTTTCCCTTAAGCCTCATGTACCAGTGTCCTCTAGCTTCCAGCTTTTCTTTTACAGCTTCCTCATCTCTCTCAGCCTTCATATAGTTGAAAAGAGTTAGGATGTTGCTCTGGATTAGGCTTTGGTTTAAGAGAATACTGTGACTAGTTTGATCTGTGCAGACCATTAAAACTTTCTCTGTGTTTTAGTTTGCTAAATGCTGCCAGAATGCATTATACCACAAATGGAGTGGCATTTAAAAAGGGAATTTATTAAGTTGCAAGTTTACAGTTCGAAGGCCATAAAAATGTCCAAAGTAAGGCATCCAGAGAAAGTTACCTTGATTCAAAAAAGGCCAGTGTCTGTCACATGGGAAGGCATATGGTTGGCATCTGCTGGTCCTTGTTCCCAGTTCATTGCTTCCAGCTTCTGCTGCTGGAGGTTTCCTCTCTAAGCATCTGTGGGCCTTCACTAAGCTCCTCCAGGTCACTACTCTGGGTTCTGGCTTGCTTAGCATCTCATGGGAAGGCCCATGGAGACATCTGCTAGGCTCTGCATTTCCAAATGTTCTTGTCTAGGCATCTGCTCTCTTTTTCAGCACTCCAAGCATCTCCAAATGTCTGTGTCTCTGTTGGCTCTGAAGAAACTGTTTTCTCCAAAATTTTCCCCCTTTGAATGACTCCTTGCATGGGCGGAGTCGTAACTCCATCTAATCAAAAGGCCACACCTACAATTGAGTGGGTCAGTCTCCATGGAAACTATCTAACCAAAGGTTCAAACCCTACAATATTGAAGGGTTAAAGGACATGGCTTTTCTGGGGTGCACAACACTTTCAAACTAGCAAACTCCATATATTCAATAAGGCTCTTTTGATTCCTTATTATTTATTTGTTCATTGGACTGGCACTTTTAATTTCCTTCAAGAACTTTTCCTTTGCATTCACAACTTGCAAGGGTCCTAGCTTTTGGCCTGTCTTGTCTTTCAGTGTGCTTTCCAACATGCCTTCCCCATTAAACTTACTCATTTCTAACTTTCGATTTAAAGTGAGAGACTTGCAACTCTTCCTTTCACTAACACTTAAAGCCATTGTAAGGCCATTAATTGACCTAATTTCAATATGATAGTGTCAGGGAATGAGGATGCCTGAGAAGTGGGAGAGAGACAGAGGAATGGCTGGGCGGTTGAGCAGTAAGAACACACAACATTTATCTATTAAGTTTGCCCTCTTACATGAGCACAGTTCATGGCGCTCCAAAACGATTACAATGGTAACATCAGAGATCACTGATTTTACATCACCTAAGAGCTAAAATACTAGTAATAATGAAAAAACTTGAAATTAGGGAGTGAATTACCAAAACATGACAGAGAGACATGCAGTGAACACATGCTGTTGGACAAATGGTGCCAACAGACCTGCTTGATGCAGGGTTGCCATAAACTTTTAATTTTTAAAAAATGCAATATCTGCAAAGCACAATAAAGCAACGTGCGCTAAAACAAGGTATGCTTGTAATTATTTTTTTACTTTTTTAAAAATTTATTTATCTTTTTTATGATCATTCCGTTCTACATATATAATCAGCAATTCATAATATCATCACATAGTTGCATATTCATCAACATGATCATTTCTTAGAAGATTTGCATCAGTTCAGAAAAAGAAATAAAAAGACAACAGAAAAAAATTCATACATACCATACCCCCACCCTTCCCTTTCATTGATCACTAGCATTTCAATGAACTAAATTTAATACATTTGTTCCCCCTATTATTTATTTATTTTTAATCCATATGTTTTACTTATCTGTCCATAAGGTAGATAAAAGAAACATCAGACACAAAGTTTTCACAATCACGCAGTCACATTGCAAAAGTTATATCATGATACAATCATCTTCAAGAAACATGGCTGCTGGAACACAGCTCTACATTTTCAGGCAGTTCCCTCCAGCCTCTCCGTTACATCTTGAGTAACAAGGTGATATCTATTTAATGTGTAGGGATAATCTCCAGGATAACCTCTTGATTCTGTTTGGAATCTCTCAGCCACTGACACTTTATTTTGTCTCATTTCACTCTTCCCCCTTTTGGTCGAGAAGGTTTTCTCAATCCCTTGATGCTGAGTCTCAGCTCATTCTAGGATTTCTGTCCTACATTGCTGGGAAGGTCCACAGCTGTGGGAGTCATGTCCCACATAGATAGGGGGAGGGTGGTGAGTTTGCTTGTTGTGTTGGCTGGAGAGAGAGGCCACATCTGAGTAACAAAAGAGGTTCTTTTGGGGCCTAATTTTAAGTAGGCTTGACTTACTTAGGCCTAATTTTAAGTAGGCTTGACTTATCCTCTGTGGGGTTAAGTTTCCTATGAACAAATCCCAAGACTGGGGGCTCAGCCTATAGCTTTGGTTGTCCACACTGCTTATGAGAATATCAAGAACTCAACTTAGGAAGGTTGAATTTTCCCCCGTTCTCACCATTCTCCGAAGGGGACTTTGCAAATACTTTTTTATTCACTGATCACTCTGGGATTTATTGGGGCATCACTCTGGAAAAACCAACAAAATCTCATGTCCTACTCAAGGTTCCATGTACTTATGGTGTTCAATGAAGCTATCTACATAACTCATATTAGGAAATGCACTAGTCAAAATATAAATTTTGTACCAAATAAACATTTTTTGCTTTAGTCTCACACATAAGTTGAAATTTTAAAATATTAATTACCATTTATTTTCAGCACCCTGCAGTAATGGCATTCCTTTGTTCTTCCTCATGCAAAAACATTTTTTAAATTTGTACATTTAGTCACTATCATTATACACTCTAGGCATTCCTAGATTATTGATGTCTTTATCATCTCTCTTTCTTTGATTTCATTTGTGCCCCCAGCCCTCCTCTCTCTAGTAGTCTCACATTCAGCTTCATTCAGTGTTTTAACATAATTGTATTACAGTTAGGTAGTGTTGTGCTGTCCATTTCTGAGTTTTTATATTCAGTCCTGTTGCACAATCTGTATCCCTTCAGCTCCAATTACCCAATATCTTACCCTATTTCTGTCTCCTGATGGTCTCTGTTACCAACGAAATATTGCAAGTTTATTCACTAATGTCAGTTCATATCAGTGAGCCCACACAGTAGTTGTCCTTTTGTTTCTGGCTAATCTCACTCAGCATAATGTCCTTAAGGTCAATCCATGTTGTTACATACTTCATAACTTTATTCTGTCTTACAGCTGTATAATATTGCATCGTATGTATATACCACAGTGTGTTTAGCCACTCATCGACTTACAGGTTTTTGTCCTGAGCACCTGGGAATTTAGAGGTGGGGAAGACTGGGAGAGGAGCAGGGCTGGGAAGGGAGGGGAGCAAGAAATTGAAATTGAGAGTCTTTTTAAATATCCCAAGTGGAGATGTTGGAATAGGCAGCTGGGTATAGGAGTCTGGAGCTAAAGGGAGATTTGAATTTAGGCAGCCATTGGTGGGTATAAATTGTATTTAAAGCCATGGGATAGGATGATATATGGGAGAGAGGTAGGTGGGGAAGGAAAGACCCAAGACCAAGCTCCAGAGCAAACAAGCATTTAGAGGTTGGGAAAAGGAGGAGCTGGCAAAGGAGAGAAGGAAAACCAAAAGTATGTCCCAGAAGTCAAAAGTAAATAGTATTTGAAAAAGAAAGGAAGGATTAGCTGTATTAAATGTTGCTGAGAGGTTGGGTAAGATGAGAACAGAGCCTTGGCAATGTGAAGATCAGTGGTTTCTGTGGAGGGGTGGAGAGGAAGCCAGGTTGGGGCAGGCCAGTGAGAGAATGCACAAAACTATGGGTGACCCTCATGTAAACTTGCATGAAAAGAGCCAGACTCAAGCAAAGGTGTACTGTGTGATTCTGTTTATATAGAGTTCAAAAGCTGCAAAATTAAATTGCATTGTTTAGGCTCCACAGTCATAAATCTATAAAGGAAAGTAAGGAATGGAATCCCTTAAGAGTGAGGACAAGGTTCACATGTGTAGACTGAGAGGGTTATATTCAAGAGTGGACAAACAGCGCCTTGTAGAAGTATATCACACTCTGGACCCAGGGCATTCATCAGGCTGTACATTTATGTGTTACACATGTTTTGTATGCTGTAGTTCACAAAGAAGATGACATGAAGAAGTGGTGACAAAAAATAGACAAGTCTTTTAAGGAGTTTTAGTGTAAAGAGGACAGAAGACAGAAATGGGGTTGGGGGAGTAGTCTGATGAGGTTTCTTTTTTTTTCTCTCTCTCCCTCTCCCTCCCTCTCTTCCCTTTCTTTTTCATCTATCTATATGTGATTCTTTCTTTCTCTCTATCTTAGTTTTTTAGGTCTTTTGTAACCAAGTCCCACAAACTGGGTCACTTAAAATAACATAAATTTATTGTCTCACAGTTCTAGGGGCCGGAAAGTCCAAAATCAAGGTGTGGGCAGGGCCCTGCTCCCTCTGAAGTCTGTAGGGTTCTGGTGGTGACTTGCTGTCAACTTTCCAAATAGGATCACATTCATGGGACCACAGTTTAGGACTTGAACCTGCCTTTTTGAAGGACATAATTCAATCTGTAATCCTCTCTCTCTCTCTATCCCTCCCCCTTCATGCCCCCTTCCCTTCCTCCCATCTATCTGCATTAGAAAGAGACACTTCAGCATGTTGTAAAAGGAGTTCTGCCAGCCCAATGGGGCATCCAGCCCAGTGGGGCATCGTTCCCCAGCCACCTTCAGGTGCTCGGGAGCAGGTCCTGAATGTTGCGTTTTACTTGGTTGGGGTTTTCCAGGTGAATGAGATGGAGGGGAGAGGCAGGACCAGGAAGTTTAAGGTCTATAAAAGGAACTTGCTGTGGAGCTGGATCATGAAATCCAAGTTGGGTACAAAGGGAAATGAGGACATGAGTTGGGTATTAAAAAGTGTTGTCATGCTAGAGCCAGAGTCAGAGGATTATTGGAACGGAGGATCCAGAATAAGTGAGCTTATTCTGAGAGACGGAATGCAAGGGCAGAGGGAAGGGTATTGGAAATCAAGATTTTTGAAGTATAGAGTGACGAAGGTCATGGCCATGGGAGTGGGTAGCTGAGGTGGGGTAAAGGAAACAGTCTTTGAAACTGAGATTGAGACCCTGAGAAGCCAGCGTGCCAGGCAGCAGATCTAAGCAGACATTGAAGTCAGCCCAAATGATGGTGGTGCAGGTCGTGAAGAGAGCAACTTGGGAGCTAAGGCCTTTCACTCTTCTCTTTGGATATAGCACTGGTGATCATTATGGGATGTGTATCTGATTCATATTGAGCACTTACTCTAACTGCAGGCACTGGACCATATTGTTGCAGCTATTATCTCATTTAACCCTGACCTCTCTGGGGTAGGAGGTATACACAGGTAAAATGAGGGAACATGGGCCAGAAAGCTGAGTAAATTGCCTTGAGGTCACACTGGCAGTTTCTGAACCCTCCAGTCCCCATTTCATCTGTAGCCAAGGCACCAAGTCCTGTCTGTTGCAGGGTAAGGACTTGTCAAATGTTAATTTTCTTTGTATTTTCCTTGCCTTCCTCAGGCTTCCCCAATGTGGGAAAATCCTCACTGATCAACGGGCTGGTGGGGCGGAAGGTTGTGAGTGTCTCCAGAACCCCGGGCCACACCCGCTACTTTCAGACCTACTTCCTCACCCCCTCAGTAAAGCTCTGTGACTGCCCAGGCCTCATCTTCCCCTCTCTTCTTCCCAGGCAATTGCAGGTATGAGGGCAGGGGAAGGGAGAGAAGGTGGGAAATGGAGGAAGAGTGCTGAGTGCTCTTGCTTTCCCTTAGGTACTGGCTGGGATCTACCCCATCGCCCAGATCCAGGAGCCTTACACAGCTGTGGGCTATCTGGCCTCCCGCATCCCCGTGCAGGCCCTGCTCCATCTGCGTCATCCAGAGGCTGAAGACCCCTCAGCTGAACACCCCTGGTGTGCCTGGGACATCTGTGAAGGTGAGCTCCATGGGTCTGGCTTCTCCCTGGGCCTGTCTTCTCCCTGCCTGGTTTCAGTCGATCCCCCCTTACCTGCCTACCTCTGGCCTTGCCCTTTACCTGTCCCTGACTCCTTTCCCTTCCCCAGAGACTGCGGTTGATGAAGCAGCTGGCCACTGACCCATATGTCTCTGTCCCAGAGCCAGCAAGGTCTGTGGCCTGGAATGTCCTCAGGAAAACCGGAAGGGCTGTGTTATAGGGGATGGGGACTTGTGACTGGGACCTGGTTAACTGACTTGTTTACCTGTTATTCTTTTCTCTCCCCAGCCTGGGCAGAGAAACGTGGCTACAAGACAGCCAAGGCAGCTCGAAATGATGTCTACAGAGCAGCCAATAGCCTCCTGCGTCTGGCCGTGGATGGCCGCCTCAGCCTGTGTTTTCATCCCCCAGGCTACAGTGAACAGAAAGGTGAGAGAGCCAGATGTTCTTCCCTACCCCCTGCTAGCGTGTAGGCAAAGGGTGAGGACTTCATAGCGAGACAAAATGAGGGCCAAGCTGGGATTCTGTGCCTCTTGGCCAGCTCTGTGTTACTTAACATCTCTGAGTTGGTTTCCTGGTCTGCAGAATAGGGGGAAAAATTCCCCCCAGTAAGGTTGTTGTAAAGATTGGGGTTAATACGTACAAGACGTCTGCTTGGTGCCTGGCCCATGGGAGTTGCTCAGGTATTGGTTGAGTGAATGAATGAGTGAATGCAAACAACTTTACAAATTATTGTTATTCTTAGTGTTTGCTTCCTCCCCATTTTTCTCTGGCTTTAGTTCCCTACTCAAAACTCTTCTTATATTGGTTCCCCAGGTACCTGGGAATCTCATCCAGAGACCATGGAGCTGGTGGTGTTGCAAGGCAGAGTGGGGCCAGCAGGTGATGAGGAGGAGGAAGAAGAAGAAGAGCTGAGCAGCTCCTGTGAGGAGGAGGGAGAGGAGGACCGTGATGCAGATGAGGAGGGGGAAGGGGATGAGGATACCCCGACCTCGGCTCCAGGGTCCAGCCTGCCTGGCCGAAACCCTTATGCCCTTCTGGGTGAGGACGAGTGTTGAGTCCCTATACCTGCATCATCTTCCCTACCCAATATCTTTGCTTTTGGACTGACCTGGGAGTATCTCCCCTCTGCTGCCCCAATTGTGAATAAAGATTGTCTGCTTTGTAGCCCCTTCCCCAAATGGACTGAGGTGAGAGAGGCTGTTTCAGCTGACAGCTGTCGGAGGCTTCTGCCCTCTTCTGCCTTCTTTTCTTGTATATTCTCCTAGCGAAGGAAGACTTCTCTTAGAAGTTAATTTGGTGGGTTCTAAGACCCTGAAAACTGTTTCCTCTGCCTACTCTCCTCTTTGCATCTTGGAAATCCCTTTATCAAGATGGGTACAGGGACGGGAGGTCAAACTGTTGGGGCTTGGTCTAAACCCACCCCCCTTTTGGAGTTTGTATCATTCCCTCCTGTGAGCCCCCTGCCTCCAGACTAGGGAGTTTTTGGGAGGAACGGTGGGAGAACATGTCACAAGCTGATGTCTCCAAGTGAAACTTTTTTACAGGGTTTATTTAAGCTCAGCAAATATTTATTAAAGATCCACTGTGTGTCCACACCCTGTGCTGAGCATATGAAGATGCACAAATGGGGCTTGACCTAAGTTTACCAGCCTGGCCATGATAAAGACCCATTCTTAGGCAACTAAGTATTTGGATTAAGAAGGGTATACTAGGGCGGTGCACTGGTGGCTCAATGGCAGAATTCTCACCTGCTGTGCCAGAGACCCAGGTTTGTTTCCTAGAGCCTGCCCATGCCAAAAAAAGAAAAGAAAAAAGAAGGGTGTACTATATTCTCTAAATCCCAGGGGCTTATGCTGTATAATTCTAGAACTTCCTGTTGATAGAAATTTCAAGTTAAGACAGATGCAAGTGAAAACATTGATTAAATGTTTAGGAGCAGAGTCTTAATTACTGGCAGACAACTTGTATGCACATTTATTATTTGAGGAGAACATCTCTTAACATTGTTAAGTTTCATTACTTAAAAGCCCAGCAGGTAAGGAAATGGACTTCTCTTCCCATTATTTTCTCCCTCCAGCTTGGACCAAGGTGGGTGTGCAAACTCTATAAAAGGACACAGAATCAGCCTTCTGCATCCCATTTACCCTGATTTGGAGATGGAGCAAAAGTGGCATGCAGGGTCTGAGCTAGAGGTTAGCAGATGACCAGAGCCATCTTATGGTGTCATCTCTGCATTTCAGCTGAGAAGAACCCTCTTGTCAGTCAGGGCACCTGAGGCCCTGTTGGACTCGCTTTCTTGGTAAATGAGTGGCTGAATTTTTTTATTTAATTCTTGGAAGAAGGAAGAATGGGCTTTGTTCCTGCTCTCAGTGTGGTCTGTTTTGGATGGTAGTGAAGTTTGATAGGTTGGCCATTAGGGTAGACATTAGGACAAGAGGAGTATCAATTTCCTTCTCTTTTCTCTAAAGCATCCCACTCTGGTCCTGGGTCACTGGGCAGCTTCTCTGATCCCAACCAAGACCCTGCCAGCTAAGGAGCAAAGAAAACTTAAGTATTTAAGATATTAAACTGAGGCATTTGGGCCACACATTCCCTTAAGTCCACTTCCTCCGCTGCTCCCAGTGAGGATATAACACGGTATTCACACTCCAGTGCAGACTTTAAAATACTTCCAGTGTGTGTATGTGCTTGTAGGTTTCTCAAAGTGACCTGGAAAAGAGAAAAAGTCCTGGCTGAAAAAAAAAAAACACTTGTTTCCTGTCTTGAGCACTTCAGCCTTATGAATAGTGTTCTGCTGATGGAGGAAAAGAGCCCCAGCTCAGCTTCCTTTGTGGGGTTATGATGCCCAGGGTTGCTGGAGGTGAGCAGGGACATTGGATTCAGTCTCAAAAAGTGGAGAAAAGGCAGAAAAATCATGATTCTATATGCTACCTCCTTTGTGCTGCTTTTTTTAAAGTCATCTTTGACTAGTGTCAGGAATTTGACCAGGGGCATTTGTGAGAGTCAGGGTTGGAATTAGGAATTGAGTCTTGGAGCTGGAGGGCAGCTGTGGAGGGGAAATTTTTATGCTGATGACCTGGAAGGAAGCAACTGTAATTTCCTCAAGGGGCTACACTGTAAGTGACTACCAATATGCTGTCATTGTCTTGCTCATGCCTTGCTAACACGGGAGAACGAGGCTGAGGTTGAAACTGAGAAAGGAACCAAGGAACCCAGCTTTCAGTCTCCCCTCTATGCTGAACTATCCAAGACCCCTGGCCTCACTCCTTACCTGGAGTGTCCACTATGTGGATGCTTGGCCATGAGGCCTGGGGCTCCCACTGCCCCCACAGCGTCTGGCCAGTCTCCTGATGGAGAGAAAACTGCCTCTCTTCCATGCTGGAACTTCATTTAGACATCGATCAACTTCTGGAAAAACCTATGCTTTTTCCAGACTGCCTTCTAGGTTCTAGTCCTGGTTCTAGAACAAAGTAGTTGTGTGTGGTTCAGGGCACTTCACTTATCTGGACCTTTGTTTCTTCATTTCTAATAATCATTGACACACCACCAAAAATTGGTTGAAAATAGTATGTGCCAAGCATGCTGAGTTTTGGGACCAAAGAAAACTGAATATTTAAAGTATAAACCGTACCCTGTAGAATTCATGACTTTTTAGAGCAGTCAGACACTGATCCAATAATACAAATAATAACAAAACCATAATTTTGTAGTGCTGTGTGGATTCATACATTATCCATTGACCTATCCTAATTAAGATGGCCCTACAATCTTCCTAAACACGGATTCCTACCAAGCATCTGTTGAACAGTTACTATTTGCTAGTCATTGCTAAGTGATATGCAAGGCAGAAATGACCCTTTGTGGAGCTCATAATTAATTGGGAAATGGAAACAAATAGACAATTACAAAAAAGTGTGATAAGTGCTACAAGAAGGGTGGTACTGGATCCTATGGGATAGTGGTGGCTTCATATAGGATGGACCTTGGGGTTTGGGTCAGGGAGGGTCAGGGAACGGGGCTTGAAGCTATGATTGTACAGCCAGTTATATAAGGAGCCTGTGGTAAAGAATTGCTATGAAAACATCTGAAAAGGGGTGGCCAAGCCAATCTTGGGAAGTCAAGGGAAGCCTCCTAAATGAACAGAGGTCCAAGCTGGGCCCTGAAGGCTAAGCAGGAGTTAGCCAGGCACAGAGAAAGGAAGAGCCTTCCAGGTAGAGGGAAGAGCAAAGGCCAAGGAACGAACACATGACAATTTTGGAAGATACCATTTTCAAGAAACGTGGTGAGAGGTTGTAAGGGGGACATGGTGAAAGGTGCAGCTGGAGAGGTGGGCTTTGTTCAGCGCCTGACAGGCCTTTTCAGCCGTGGGGAAGATGTAGGGCTTTATCCAGGGGGAATACTGAAGGACTGCAAGCCTAAGACTTTCAAGGAGAGATCTGTGCCTGGGAAAGATCACCTTGGTTGCACTGTGGAGACTGGTTTGTGAAGGGAATAGATCAAAGACATCTGCAATGATCCCAATGGGAGAGAATGGAAATAAAAATTAAGGTAGTGGCTGACCAAAAGGAGAGAAATAGTTTCAAGAGATGCTTAGGAGGTAGAATTGGCAGATCTTGAGGATTGTTTTCCTGTATGGGGGAGAGTCAAGGTTCACCCACATTTCTGACGTGAGCAACGAGGTGGGTCATGGGGCCAATTTACTGAGACGGGGTTTATGCGACTGGAACTTGGGGAAGGGAGGAGTTGGCTGGGGATGGAGATGTGGGCATCATCAACAGGTAAGTGGAAGGAAACTAACACATCATAGAGAATGTGCAGCATAAGAAAAGAATGCTGAGGAAGAAAGTGGGGAGCTTATAAAAGAGAAGGCTGAGAAAGAGGTGCCATAGTACTAGAATAAAACCTGCAAGGGTGATAAGACATCCAAGGGAAGAAAGAAGGAAGCGTGTAGTTGTAGAATGTTCTGAGGGATCAAGAGATGAAGAATTGAAGTGAGTCCCCTGGGTCTGGCATCAAGACCTCGATGATCTTGGTGGAAGCAGTTCGTTAGGTGAGATCAGAGGCCAGATGTCAGTGAACTGAGGAATAATTTGGAGGCAGGAAGGGGTGGCAGTGGTGGTGAGGATATAATTTTCAAGACGTTTGGCTGTGGTTGCAATGAAAGGAATAATAGAAGGAGCAGAATATGTGGGATTGAGGAATTTCGTTTTTTGTTTTGAGCATTTTACTTGCCGTTAGGAAGAAGGATCAAGGGAGGAGGAGAGCTTGAAAACGCAAGAGAAAGTATGTGTTAGTAAGGAACAAGCCCTGGGGAGCCGGCGAGTGGTCCTGAGGTTTTCCTGAGGCTGACGAGTGGCTTCTACAGTAACAGGAGGAAACAGGGCTGACATTCAGCCGGTTCGCCCTGGTACAGCTCAACCAGTTATTAAAATACTTCTGTATCAGTAAGTAGTATAAGAATAACTGCAATAAGCAGTGGAAAATAATTAATAAAATAAATTCTAATATGAATTCATCAGTTTAACTTGATTAAACTGCAGCCAATGGGCTTTCCGTTGCACTGGAGAAGCTCTGTACCGCCATCTTCTGGTGGCCGGCACCACTGCAGGCAGAAAGCCTGCTTCGCGCCTTTGTGGAACTCTTTAAAATTACCTGGTTTATGGAGTTACTACTGCTTCTAAATAGTTTAAGATTCTCCTTTGATTTTATTGTTAGTACACTGTGAGTCTTGCGGCCGTAATACGTTGCAGTGTTTTAATATTTACAAACTCAAGAATTGTTAATAAAATATTAAAGCCAAGCTTAAATGAAGAGACAACAAAATTTGATATTTCTTAATGTGCCTTTTAAAATATCATAAATGAGAATGTTTTGATCCTATAGGAGGATAAATAAGAGATAATATTAATAATGAGTTGCAGCTTAGAATGTCTTCTGTAACTGTGCAAAAAATCAGAGGGGTATGGAAATTCTTTCAACTTATTTTAAAAATCTAACATACAGAGACTGAAAGAGAAGTACAATAAACATCCAAATGTATTCAACACAGATGCAACAATTCCTAGTATTGGCTTTACTGGTCCCATCTTATCTATCCATTTATTTACCTATCTACCCAACCACCTTCCTATCTACCTACCTCTCTACCTATCTAGTTAGGGAGCTAGCCACTTAAATTTCTTCCTTCCTTCCTTCCTTCCTTTCTTTCTTTTTATATTTTAAATAATGCACTTAAAAGAAAGTTGCAGACCTCATGCCCAACCATCCTTAAATAGTTCAATATTCCTTTCTTACATAATCACAATATAATTAACATGCCTAAGCAATTAATAATCCCCTAATATCCAACATTAAGTCCATAGTCAAACTTTCCTATGGCATTGAACATTTTTAACTTTTTTTTTTGTATTATATAACATATATACAAAGCAAAGAAAGAAAAAAGCAATAGTTTTCAAAGCATTCTTCAACAAGTAGTTACAGGACAGATCCCAGAGTTTGTCATGGGCTACCATACCATCATCTCAGATTTTTCCTTCTAGCTGCTCCAGGATATTGGAGGCTGGAAGGAATATATATATATTTTATCATCACTTATTTTTCTTTTTGTGAAAAAGAACATATATGCAAAAAAGCAATAAATTTTAAAGCACAGCACAACAATTAGTTGTAGAACAGATTTCAGAGTTTGGTATGGGTTATAATTCCACAATTTTAGGTTTTTACTTCTAGCGCTCTAGATACTGGAGACTAAAAGAAGTATCAGTATAATGATTCAGCAATCATACTCATTTCTTAAACCATATCTTTTCTGTATAACTCCACTATCACCTTTGATCTTTCTTACACTCTTTAGGGGTATCTGGGCTATGGCCATTCAAACTTCTTTTTTTATTTTTTAATTTTCTTTAAACATAACAAACAAACACAAGCATTCTTACCATATGATTATTCCACTCTTAGTATATAATCAATAACTCACAATATCATCATAGTTGTATATCATCACCATGATCATTTCTTAGAACATTTGCATCACTTCAGAAAAAGAAATAAAAAGAAAAAAGAAAAAAACTCATACATAACATACCCCTTACCCCTCCCTCTCATTGACTGCTCATATTTCCATCTACCCAATATATTTTAGTCTTTGTTTCCCCTATTTTTTCTATACTCCTTACCACTCCCTTTCATTGATCACTAGCATTTCTTTTTTTAATTAATTTACTTATTTATTAAACATAACCACATACAAACACAAACATTCTTACCAAGTGATCATTCCATTCCTAATATATAATCAATAACTCACAATATCATCACATAATTGTATATTCATCATCATGATCATTTCTTAGATTTGCATCAATTCAGAAAAATAAAAATAAAACAGAAAAAAAATTCATACATACCATACCCCTTACCCTTCCCTTTCATTGATCACTAGCATTTCAATCTACTAAATTTATTTTAATATTTGTTCCCCCTATTATTTATTTATTTTTAATCCATATATTTTACTCATCTGTCTATACCACAGATAAAAGGAGCATCAGACACAAGGTTTTCACAATCACACAGTTACATTGCAAAAGCTATATCATTATATAATCATCTTCAAGAAACATAGCTATTGAAACACAGCTCTACATTTTCAGGCACTTCCCTCAGCTTCTCCAATATACTTTAACTAAAAAGGTGATGCCTATAAATGTGTACGAATAATCTCCAGGATAACCTCTCCACTCTGTTTGAAATCTCTCAGCCATTGACGCTTTATTTTGTCTCATTTCTCTCTTCCCCCTTTTGGTCAAGAAGATTTTCTTAATCCCTTGATGCTGAGTCTCAGCTTATTCTAGGATTTCTGTCCCACATTAGTAGGAAGGTTTACACCCTTGGGAGTCATGTCCCACGTAGAGAGGGGGAGGGCAATGAGTTTGCTTGTTGTGTTGGCTGAGAGAGAGAGGCCACATCTGAGCAACAAAAGAGGTTCTCTGGGGGTGACTCTTAGGCCTAATTTTAAGTAGGCTTAGCCTATCCTTTGCAGGGATAAGTTTCATATGAACAAACTCCAAGATTGAGGGCTTGGCCTACTGCTTTGGTTGTCCCCACTGCTTGTAAGAATATCAGGAATTCTTCACATGGGGAAGTTGAATTTTCCCCTTCTCGCCATTTCCCAAGGGGACTTTGCAAATATATATATATTTTTTTATTAATTAAAAAAAGAATTAACAAAACAATTAGAAATCATTCCAATCTACATGTACAATCAGTAATTCTTAATAACATCACATAGTTGCATATTCATAATTTCTTAGTACATTTGCATCGATTTAGAGAAAGAAATAAAAAGACAACAGAATAAGAATTAAAACAATAATAGAAAGAAAAAGGAAAAAAAAAAACAAAAAAAAAACAAAAACAAAAAACCTATACCTCACATGCAGCTTCATTCAGTGTTTTAACATAATTGCATTACAATTGGGTAGTATTGTGCTGTCCATTTCTGAGTTTTTATATCCAGTCCCGTTGTACAGTCTGTATCCCTTCAGCTCCAATTATCCCTTCTCTCTTTTTTTTTTTTTAATTAACGGAAAAAAAGAAATTAACCCAACATTTAGAGATCATACCATTCTACATATGCAATCATTAATTCTTAACATCATCACATAGATGCATGATCATCATTTCTTAGTACATATGCATTGGTTTAGAAGAACTAGCAACATAACCGAAAAAGATATAGAATGTTAATATAGAGAAAAAAATAAAAGTAACAATAGTAAAATCAAAACAAAACAAAACAAAACAAAACAAAAACCTATAGCTCAGATGCAGCTTCATTCAGTGTTTTAACATGATTTCTTTACAATTAGGTATTATTGTGCTGTCCATTTTTGAGTTTTTGTATCTAGTCCTGTTACACCGTCTGTATCCCTTCAACTCCAATTGGCCATTATCTTACCCTGTTTCTACCTCCTGCTGGACTCTGTTATCAAGGACATATTCCAAATTTATTCTCGAATGTCTGTTCACATCAGTGGGACCATACAGTATTTGTCCTTTAGTTTTTGGCTAGACTCACTCAGCATAATGTTCTCTAGGTCCATCCATGTTATTACATGCTTCATAAGTTTATCCTGTCTTAAAGCTGCATAGTATTCCATCGTATGTATATACCACAGTTTGTTTAGCCACTCTTCTGTTGATGGAGATTTCGGCTGTTTCCATCTCTTTGCAATTGTAAGTAACGCTGCTATAAACATTGGTGTGCAAATGTCCGTTTGTGTCTTTGCCCTTATCCTTTGAGTATATTCCCAGCAATGGTATTGCTGGGTCGTATGGCAATTCTATATTCAGCTTTTTGAGGAACCGCCAAACTGCCTTCCACAGTGGTTGCACCATTTGACATTCCCACCAACAGTGGATAAGTGTGCCTCTTTCTCCGCATCCTCTCCAGCACTTGTCATTTTCTGTTTTGTTGATAATGGCCATTCTGGTGGGTGTGAGATGATATCTCATTGTGGTTTTGATTTGCATTTCTCTAATGGCCAGGGACATTGAGCATCTCTTCATGTGCCTTTTGGCCATTTGTATTTCCTCTTCTGAGAGGTGTCTGTTCAAGTCTTTTTCCCATTTTGTAATTGGGTTGGCTGTCTTTTTGTTGTTGAGTTGAACAATCTCTTTATAAATTCTGGATACTAGACCTTTATCTGATATGTCGTTTTCAAATATTGTCTCCCATTGTGTAGGCTGTCTTTCTACTTTCTTGATGAAGTTCTTTGATGCACAAAAGTGTTTAATTTTGAGGAGCTCCCATTTATTTATTTCCTTCTTCAGTGCTCTTGCTTTAGGTTTAAGGTCCATAAAACCGCCTCCAATTGTAAGTTTCATAAGATATCTCCCTACATTTTCCTCTAACTGTTTTATGGTCTTAGACCTAATGTTTAGATCTTTGATCCATTTTGAGTTAACTTTTGTATAGGGTGTGAGATACGGGTCTTCTTTCATTCTTTTGCATATGGATATCCAGTTCTCTAGGCACCATTTATTGAAGAGACTGTTCTGTCCCAGGTGAGTCGGCTTGACTGCCTTATCAAAGATCAAACGTCCATAGATGAGAGGGTCTATATCTGAGCACTCTATTCGATTCCATTGGTCGATATATCTATCTTTATGCCAATACCATGCTGTTTTGACCACTGTGGCTTCATAATATGCCTTAAAGTCAGGCAGCGCGAGACCTCCAGCTTCGTTTTTTTCCCTCAAGATGTTTTTAGCAATTCGGGGCACCCTGCCCTTCCAGATAAATTTGCTTATTGGTTTTTCTATTTCTGAAAAATAAGTTGTTGGGATTTTGATTGGTATTGCATTGAATCTGTAAATCAATTTAGGTAGGATTGACATCTTAACTGTATTTAGTCTTCCAATCCATGAACACGGTATGCCCTTCCATCTATTTAGGTCTTCTGTGATTTCTTTTAACAGTTTTTTGTAGTTTTCTTTATATAGGTTTTTTGTCTCTTTAGTTAAATTTATTCCTAGGCATTTTATTCTTTTAGTTGCAATTGTAAATGGGATTCGTTTCTTGATTTCCCCCTCAGCTTGTTCATTACTAGTGTATAGAAATGCTACAGATTTTTGAATGTTGATCTTGTAACCTGCTACTTTGCTGTACTCATTTATTAGCTCTAGTAGTTTTGTTGTGGATTTTTCCGGGTTTTCGACGTATAGTATCATATCGTCTGCAAACAGTGATAGTTTTACTTCTTCCTTTCCAATTTTGATGCCTTGTATTTCTTTTTCTTGTCTAATTGCTCTGGCTAGAACCTCCAACACAATGTTGAATAATAGTGGTGATAGTGGACATCCTTGTCTTGTTCCTGATCTTAGGGGGAAAGTTTTCAATTTTTCCCCATTGAGGATGATATTAGCTGTGGGTTTTTCATATATTCCCTCTATCATTTTAAGGAAGTTCCCTTGTATTCCTATCTTTTGAAGTGTTTTCAACAGGAAAGGATGTTGAATCTTGTCGAATGCCTTCTCTGCATCAATTGAGATGATCACGTGATTTTTCTGCTTTGATTTGTTGATATGGTGTATTACATTAATTGATTTTCTTATGTTGAACCATCCTTGCATACCTGGGATGAATCCTACTTGGTCATGATGTATAATTCTTTTAATGTGTTGTTGGATACGATTTGCTAGAATTTTATTGAGGATTTTTGCATCTATATTCATTAGAGAGATTGGTCTGTAGTTTTCTTTTTTTGTAATATCTTTGCCTGGTTTTGGTATGAGGGTGATGTTGGCTTCATAGAATGAATTAGGCAGTTTTCCCTCCACTTCGATTTTTTTGAAGAGTTTGAGGAGAATTGGTACTAATTCTTTCTGGAACGTTTGGTAGAATTCACATGTGAAGCCATCTGGTCCTGGACTTTTCTTTTTAGGAAGCTTTTGAATGACTAATTCAATTTCTTTACTTGTGATTGGTTTGTTGAGGTCATCTATGTCTTCTTGAGTCAAAGTTGGTTGTTCATGTCTTTTCAGGAACCCGTCCATTTCATCTAAATTGTTGTATTTATTAGCGTAAAGTTGTTCATAGTATCCTGTTATTAACTCCTTTATTTCTGTGAGGTCAGTAGTTATGTCTCCTCTTCCATTTCTGATTTTATTTATTTGCATCCTCTCTCTTCTTCTTTTTGTCAATCTTGATAGGGACCCATCAATCTTATTGATTTTCTCATAGAACCAACTTCTGGTCTTATTGATTTTCTCTACTGTTTTCATATTTTCAATTTCATTTATTTCTGCTCTGATCTTTGTTATTTCTTTCCTTTTGCTTGCTTTGGGATTAGTTTGCTGTTCTTCCTCCAGTTTTTCCAATTGAACAGTTAATTCCTGCTTTTTTGCCTTTTCTTCTTTTCTGATATAGGCATTTAGGGCAATAAATTTCCCTCTTAGCACTGCCTTTGCTGCATCCCATAAGTTTTGATATGTTGTGTTTTCATTTTCATTTGCCTCGAGGTATTTACTAATTTCTCTTGCAATTTCTTCTTTGACCCACTCGTTGTTTAAGAGTGTGTTGTTGAGCCTCCAGGTATTTGTGAATTTTCTGGCATTCCGCCTATTATTGATTTCCAACTTCATTCCTTTATGATCCGAGAAAGTGTTGTGTATGATTTCAATCTTTTTAAATTTGTTAAGACTTGCTTTGTGACCCAGCATATGGTCTATCTTTGAGAATGATCCATGAGCACTTGAGAAAAAGGTGTATCCTGCTATTGTGGGATGTAATGTCCTATAAATGTCTGTTAAGTCTAGCTCCTTTATAGTAATATTCAGATTCTCTATTTCTTTATTGATCCTCTGTCTAGATGTTCTGTCCATTGATGAGAGTGGGGAATTGAAGTCTCCAACTATTATGGTATTTGTGTCTATTTCCCTTTTCAGTGTTTGCAGTGTATTCCTCACGTATTTTGGGGCATTCTGGTTCGGTGCATAAATATTTATGATTGTTATGTCTTCTTGTTTAATTGTTCCTTTTATTAGTATATAGTGTCCTTCTTTGTCTCTTTTAACTGTTTTACATTTGAAGTCTAACTTGTTGGATATTAGTATAGCCACTCCTGCTCTTTTCTGGTTGTTATTTGCATGAAATATCTTTTCCCAACCTTTCACTTTCAACCTATGTTTATCTTTGGGTCTAAGATGTGTTTCCTGTAGACAGCATATAGAAGGATCCTGTTTTTTAATCCATTCTGCCAATCTATGTCTTTTGATTGGGGAATTCAGTCCATTAACATTTAGTGTTATTACTGTTTGGATAATATTTTCCTCTGCCATTTTGCCTTTTGTATTATATATATCATATCTGACTTTCCTTCTTTCTACACTCTTCTCCATACCTCTCTCTTCTGTCTTTTCGGTTCTGACTCTAGTGCTCCCTTTAGTATTTCTTGCAGAGCTGGTCTCTTGGTCACAAATTCTCTCAGTGACTTTTTGTCTGAGAATGTTTTAATTTCTCCCTCATTTTTGAAGGACAATTTTGCTGGATATAGGAGTCTTGGTTGGCAGTTTTTCTCTTTTAGTAATTTAAATATATCATCCCACTGTCTTCTAGCCTCCATGGTTTCTGCTGAGAAATCTACACATAGTCTTATTGGGTTTCTCTTGTATGTGATGGATTGTTTTTCCCTTGCTGCTTTCAAGATCCTCTCTTTCTCTTTGACCTCTGACATTCTAACTAGTAAGTGTCTTGGAGAACGCCTATTTGAGTCTAATCTCTTTGGGGTGCGCTGCACTTCTTGGATCTGTAATTTTAGGTCTTTCATAAGAGTTGGGAAATTTTCAGTGAAAATTTCTTCCATTAGTTTTTCTCCTCCTTTTCCCTTCTCTTCTCCTTCTGGGACACCCACAACACGTATATTTGTGCGGTTCATATTGTCTTTGAGTTCCCTGATACCCTGTTCAAATTTTTCCATTCTTTTCCCGATAGTTTCTGTTTGTTTTTGGAATTCAGATGTTCCATCCTCCAAATCACTAATTCTATCTTCTGTCTCTTTGAATCTATCATTGTAGGTATCCATTGTTTTTTCTATCTTTTCTACTTTGTCCTTCACTTCCATAAGTTCTGTGATTTGTTTTTTCAGTTTTTCTATTTCTTCTTTATGTTAAGCCCATGTCTTCTTCATGTCCTCCCTCAATTTATCGATTTCGTTTTTGAAGAGGTTTTCCATTTCTGTTCGTATTTTTAGCATTAGTTGTCTCAGCTCCTGTATCTCATTTGAACTATTGGTTTGTTCCTTTGACTGGGCCATATTTTCAATTATTTGAGCGTGATCCATTATCTTCTGTTGGCGTCTGCGCATTTAGACAGATTTCCCTGGGTATTGGATCCAAAAGTTTGGAAGATTTTTCTGTGAAATCTCTGGGTTCTGTTTTTCTTATCCTGCCCAGTAGGTGGCGCTCGTGGCACACGTTTGTCTGCGGGTCCCACCAGTAAAAGGTGCTGTGGGACCTTAAACTTTGGAAAACTCTTGCCGTCCGGGGGGTTCGCTAGCCGGCCCGGGGTCCGAACGCAGGGAGGGTTGCTGGTCGCCGCAGCCCGGGAAAGAGCCCGTCCGAATTTCCTAGTCGGCCCTGGGCGACAAGCGTGGCGGGAGGGCGCCAGCGGCAGCGGCCCGCCCGAGAGAGTGCACGTTCCCCGGGAGTCACGGGTTTGGAAGGGGCCTCCCCCACCCGTCACCGTTCTCCACTGCCTGGGGATTTCCGATCCAGTTCTCTCAGTTGGTCTGGGGGGCTGCGCGTGGTGTGGGCACCAGCCACCTTGGTTTCAGGGGACCGCCTCTCCAATTCTCCCAGCCGGCCCGGGAAGGGGGAAGGGAGTAACTCCGGCCGCTTGCCGCCCCGCCTGGTGAGGCCCGCGCGCCTCGGCGATCTCACCCGAGCTGCTTCTCTCAGCCAGCCAGCTGTTCCAGGATGGGGTACGCTGTCTTTTTTATCTCTGTTGTGGCTTTGGGCGCTTTCTGTATCGTTTCTACTCCCCTAGTAGCTGTCCTGGAGAAGAAACTAAGATCCGCGCGTCTTACTAAGCCGCCATCTTCCAGGAAGTCCCCTGGTAGTGCAAATATATTTTTATTCACTGTTTAAATCACTCTGGGATTTATCAGGGCATCACTCTGAACAAACCTACAAAATCTCATGCCCTACTCAAGGTTCCACGTACTTATGGTGTTCAATTAAACTGTCCACATAAGTTATATTAGAAAATTCACTAATTAAAATATAAATTTTGAACCAAATAAACATTTTTTTTGCTTTAGTCTCACACATATGTTAAAGTTTTAAAATATGAATTACCATCTATTTTCAACACCCTCCAATATTGACATTCCTTTGTTCTTCCTCATGCAAAAACATTTTTAAATTCGTACATTCAGTCACTATCATTTTTTAAATTAAAAATTACAGAAAGAAACACAAACGTTTCCAATATGTGATCATTCCATTCTACATATATAATCAGTAATTCACAATATCATCACATAGCTGCAAATTCATCATCCTGATAATTTCTTAGAACATTTGCATCAATTCAGAAAAAGAAACAAAAAGACAACAGAAAAATAAAACGAAAACAGAAAAAAAAAACCATACACACCATACCCTACTCCTCCCTTTCATTGATCACTAGCATTTCAAACTAAATTTATTTTAGCATTTGTTCCCCCATTATTTATTCTATTTTTTTAACTTTTTTTATTAATTAAAAAATTAACAAACAAAACATTAAGATATCATTCCATTCTACATATAATATAATCAGTAATTCTTAATATCATCACATAGTTGCATATTCATCATTTCTTAGAACATTTGCATTGATTTAGAAAAAGAAATAAAAGAAAACAGAAAAAGAAATAAAATGATAACAGAGAAAAAAAAAGATTATACATACCATACTCCTTACCCCTCGCTTTCATTTACCACTAGAATTTCAAACTAAATTTATTTTAACATTTGTTCCCCCTATTATTTATTTTTATTCCATATGTTCTACTCTTCTGTTGATATAGTAGCTAAAAGGATCATCAGACTCAAGGTTTTCACATTCGCAGAGTCTCATTGTGAAAGCTATATCATTGTTCAATCATCATCAAGAAACATGGCTACTGGAACACAGCTCTACATTTTCAGGCAGTTCCCTCCAGCCTCTCCACTACATCTTGAACAACAAGGTGATACCTACTTAATGGGTAAGAATAACCTCCAGGATAACCTCTCAACTCTGTTTGGAATCTCTCAGTCATTGACACTTAGTCCCATTTCACTCTTCCCCCTTTGGTGGAGAAGGTTCTCTCAATCCCTTGATGTTAATTCTCAGCTCATTTTAGGGTTTTTCTCAGTCCCTTGATGCTGAGTCTCAGCTCATTCCAGGATCTCTGTCCCACATTGCCAGGAAGGTCCACACCCCTGGGAGTCATGCCCCATGCAGAGAGGGGGAGGGTGGCGAGACTGCTCCTCATGTTGGCTGGAGAGAGAGGCCACACCTGAGCAACAAAAGAGGCTCTCTTGGGGGTGACTCTTAGGCCTAAATTTTAAGTAGGCTTGATCTATCCTTTGTGGGGTTAAGTTTCATATGAACAAACCCCAAGACTGGGGGCCCAGCCCATAGCCTTGGCTGTCCACACTGCCTGTAGAACATCAAGAATTCAACTTGGGGAAGTTGAATCTCTCCCCATTCTCACCACTCCCCAAAGAGGGCTTGCAAATACCTTTCCAGTCACTGATCAAATCACTCTGGGATTCACCAGGGCATCACTCTGGACAAACCAACAAAATCTTATGTCCTACCTGAGATTCCAAGCACCTATGACATTCAATCAAACTATCTACATGAGTTACGCTAGAAAATGCTCTAGTCAAAATATAAAGTTTGTAACAAATAAACATTTTTTGCTCCAGTCTCACACATAAGGTGACATTTTAAAGTATTAATTATCATCCATTTTCAGCACCCTGCAACAATGACACTCCTTTGTTCTTCCTCACGCAAAAACATCTTTAAAATTTGTACATTGTATATTTCACTATCATTACACTCTAGGCATTCTTAGATTACACCATCTCGGTCTTTACCATCTATCTTTCTTTCTGACTTCATCCATGTCCCCAGCCCTCCTCCCTCTATCATTCTCACATGCAGGTTCATTCAGTGTTTTAACATAATTACATTACAGTTAGGTAGTATTGTGCTGTCCATATCTGAGTTTCTATATTCAGCCCTACTGCACAATCTGTATCCCTTCAGCTCCAATTACCCAATATCTCACCCTATTTCTATCTCCTAATGGTTTCTGTTACCAAGGAAATATTCCAAGTTTATTCACTAATGTCAGTTCATATCAGTGAGACCATACAGTATTTGTCCTTTTGTTTCTGGCTAATCACACTCAGCATAATGTCCTTAAGGTCCGTTCATGTTGTTACATACTTCATAACTTTATTCTGTCTTACAGCTGCATAATATTCCATCTTACGTAAATGTCACAGTTTGTTTAGCCAACTGTCTGTTGATGGACATTTTGGCTGTTTCCATCTCTTGGTAATTGTTAATAATGCTGCTATAAACATTGGTGTGTAAATGTCCATTTGTGTCCTTGGCCTCATGTCCTTTGAGTAGAGACAGCATATAGATGAGTCCTGTTTTTTAATCCATTCTGCCAGACTATGTCTTTTGATTGGAGAGTTTAATCCATTAACATTCAGTGTTATTACTGCACAGGTAGTACATTCTTCTATTTTGCCTTCTGGATTTTATATGTCATATCTAATTTTCCTTCTTTTTACCTTTACTCATAGTCTTCCTTTCTACACTCTTCTCCACACCTCTCTCTTCTGTCTTCATATCTGTATCTAGTGTTCCCTTTAGTATTTCTTGCAGAGCTGGTCTCTTGGTCACAAATTCTCTCAGTGATTTTTTTGTCTGAAAATGTTTTAATAATCTCCCTCATTTTTGAAGGACAATTTTGCTGGATATAGAATTCTTGGTTGGCAGTCTTTCTCTTTTAATAATTTAAATATATCATCCCACTGTCTTCTTGCCTCCATGGTTTCTGCTGAGAGATCTGCGTATAGTCTTATTGCGCAGGAGGTGTGTCTGCTGCAATGAGTGACGTTTGACTTAATTGGCTGGTGCTTAAATGAGAGAGCGCAATGTTGCACAACCTAGCAGCTCAGCATTCCTCATCTCAGCACTAACAGCTCAGCCCAGGCCTTTGGAGATGCAGAAAGAAGTCATCCCGGGGAAAGTTATTGCAGGGTACTGAAAATAGATGGCAATTAATATTTTAAAATGTCACCTTCTTTGTGAGACTAAAGCAAAAAATATTTATCTGTTACAAAATTAATATTTGGACTAGTGCATTTCCTAATATAACTTATGTAGATAGTTTAATTGAACGCCATAAGTACTTGGAATCTCAGTCCAGAGACTTCACAGGAAAGTCTTTCAACCTGCTGGGTCTCACCCTCAGGGAAAACTGACACAGGTGACTCTTTCCTCCTGATAGGAGGCCAGTTTGGTCTGGGAAAAACTGGCTGGGGTCTATAATATCTAAGTAGACTCTCCTAAGTGTGGGGAGGGGAAAGACACCACACAAGCAGGGAAAGAAACAAGAACTGAAAAATTCTCCTCTGTTAAACAAAACTTAAGCTAAAGGTCCAGATAAAGCTGAACGGAATGTCATGGAACAGATAGACAACAAATTCATCCAGCAAGAAAACCTTAGATAAAAGAAGTGAAAGCAGTCTCCAGAATAAACTAATTAAGGTAAATAAATGCCTAGATGCCAGCAAAAAATAACAAATCACACTAGGAAAATTGAAGATATGGCCCAGTCAAAGGAACAAACCAACATTCAAATGACATACAGGAGCTGAAACAATTAATTCAGAATGTATGAACAGACATGGAAAACCTCATCAAAAACCAAATCAGTGAATTGAGGGAGGATAGAAAGAAGGCAAGGAAAGAACAAAAAGAAGAAACTGAAAGTCTGAAAAAACAAACCACAGAACTTATGGGAATGAAAGACCTGCCCCCTAAGAGGGGGTGCCTCAGTCTGGCAAATCTGCTGGGGATATATCCAAGGAGAGGCTAGAGTTAAACTATTGTCAGGTGAACGGTAAGCGCTTGGAACTTCTGTGGAGTGATTGGTTTGAGTGTAACCTGGTGCATAACATGCCCCAGAGTGTGAGGCGGTATTTGCCACAGGGCCAGGGTAGTATGGCGGACCATAAGCTCCATTAGCATAAGAATTCAAACTCTGTCCAGGAGAATTCCAACAGTTAGAACTGTAGCTAGGATATGGCAGCTGCTCCTGGTGGCTTCCTCCAGCTCTCCCCGGCTCTGTCCAGGTGACCCCGGATGAATAGTAGCCATAGCCTCGCCTCCGCCTTCTCCTGGCCACGTGAACGCGGCCGGGCCGCCCCCGCGCACCTGCCAGGAAACGGAGGGCTGGGGAGGTCCCGGGAGAGGAGGTGACATGGTGGCCAGTGCGTGCACAGGCACATCTCCTCGGCCAGGCCGTAGTAGCTGCCATAGTATCCAGTATTAACCCCTTCCTCTTGCCACATGGGCTCCGCTGCCCCTAAGCGCTTCCCGCCCCCCACGGCCGGCCCATCGTGCCCTACTATTCTTTTTAGTGAGAAATGGTAGGTAGAAAACATTATTTGGATGCTGGGGTGCTCTTTGCTGCAGAAGTGTCACTGTTTTAAGACTCATTCAGGGTTTTAGAAAATAAAAAATTCCTATTGATAGTTTCAGTTCAAATGTTTACATTACAGAAGGGTTTTTACCCCCCCTTTTTTTTTCTAAATTTATTTATTAATTAAAAAAATTAAGAAACCAGATAAAACATCAACCTATATAATCAGTAATTCACAATATCATCACATACTTGCATATGCATAATTTCTTAGAACATTTGCATTAATACGGAAAAAGAAATAAAAAGACAATAGAAAAAGAAATAAAATGAACACAGAAATGAAAAAAAAGATTATACCTACCATATCCCTTACCCCTCGCTTTCATTGATCACTAGCATTTCAAACTAAATTTATTTTAGCATTTATTCCCCCTATTATTTATTTTTATTCCATATGTTCTACTCGTTTGTTGACAAGGTAGATAAAAGGAGCATCAGACAGGTTTTCACAGTCACACAGTCACATTGTGACAGCTGTATCATTATTCAATCATCATCCAGAAACATGGCTACTGGAACACAGCTCTACATTTTCAGGCAGTTCCCTCCAGCTGCTCCATTACATCTTGAATAACAAGGTGATATCTACTTAATGTGTAAGAATAACCTCCAGGATAACCTCTAGACTCTGTTTGGAATCTCTCAGCCATTGACACTTTGTCTCATTTCACTCTTCCCCCTTTTGGTCGAGAAGGTTTTCTCAATCTCCTGATGCTCAGTTTCAGTTTATTCTAGGGTTTTTCTCAATCCCTTGATGCGGAGTCTCAGCTCACTCTAGGATCTCTTTCCCACGTTGCCAGGAAGGTCCACACCCCTGGGAGTCATGTCCCACGTAGACAGGTACCCCCCTTCTTTGATTTTGTATTTGTATATCTTTTGTCAGGGTAATTGAAAATCTTGGTTCTTAATCATCTTGACATTTTTACCCATTAGCTTTATCCTACCATATACATACAATGGCTTAAAAATCGCAATATTAATATTACTATTAACAATAAATCTATTGAATGAAGTTTCATATTTACTTGTTGTTCTTTTAGTCTTTAGAATATTTACCATTACGGATATACAGTCAAGGTGTTGTATTTAGAAGTCAGCTGAAATATTTCCTCTAATAGTTACATTAAAATTTGTTACGTAATTAGGTTAATTTGTCTTAGTTTTCATTTTAGTGTTCAATTTTCTTCTTTTTGAATGAATTTCATTTATAATAGCTAAAATATTTGCATGGTTCAAAAGTCAAAAGAAGATTTTTAAAAAATGTATTCAGACAAGTATCATGTTTATCCTCTCCCTCTGCACCCATTTCCTTCTGCCCTGTTTAAGAGAACATTTTTATTGGTTTCTGGTTTATTCTTGCAGGGCTTCTTTGTGCAAAAATAAACACATATGTATAAGCCTTCTTACTTACTCTCCTTTTTGAATCAGAATGTAGCATTTAATAAGTACATCTTTTCATCTTACTTTTTAAAAAACTTGATATTTTATTTTATGTAATTTTTAAAGGACTGGTATTTGTTCAAATTGCTCACATAAATCCGTTCCATCTGAAAGGGAAATGTAAAGTTCTTCTAGTAGTGCAAGCCCAGTTGGCATGTCCTATCCAAAGGTCTTCCACGGCAGTCTGCAAAAAAATTAAAATGTAGTTATCTCATGAACTGGATGTTTTTATTCTTAGGACTACAAGGGATTTTCAAAATCCCTTTAATTTTAAAATCAATCGTATCAGTTACAGAAGGGTAGACCACACAGCTGATTTCTGATGACTGAGTTATGTTATCACTGAACATAGCTTGTAATAAATGGTTAATGGCATAATGAAGATCTTGGGATACAGCCTCTTCAGAGTAACTAAGTACCACCTGGAAGGAGTCACCTAGCTGTCCCTAGGGGAGTCGTGTGCTATTGACCTTTTCCACTACTCACTCCTCACCATGATAATCAGGCTTGAAAGCTGAGAGGACCATACTCAAACTCGCCTAAGGTTTTTACAGGAAATCAGCAAAGGAGGTATTGTGAGGTAATGATTTTGAGACAATGTAATGTTTACATGCTGATGAAATCTTAAGGGCTTGAACCAAGTTGTATTGCCTTAAATGTATTAATTTTTTATATGTCTAGTCTTTCTCATAGGATAGTGGTGAGGATTTAATGAGATGATACTGGGTATCCAGTATTAACCCCTTCCTCCTCCTCCCCATCCTAAAACAAAGTCCTTGAACTTTGGAAATACTTTATAAATGAAGAGAAATTGTTTTTTTCTATCAGCGTCCTTGTCAGCATGATTCTGAATTGTTTCCAGGAGTAACTTTCCTTTCGTAAAAAGAACTTTATACTATTCGAAGTACACGTGTGGTTTCATTTTTGTTCAGTGTACCTTACCTTCCATTGGGAAAACTTATTTCTGAGGAATGAAACCCCAGAAGATATCTACAACAGAACATGTCAGATATCTTTTTGAAAATGATAATACAAGGAAAGGCCTGAAAAGATGTAATATTCAGCTGAAGGCCAATGCAGTGTCTGAAGGGAACTGTTCTCATTATTACTTTAAAAAGTAAAGTTACAGAATTACATCCAAGGGCATAAAATAAAACACTACTTTAAAATCAGAATGACTGAACAGTTAGGTGAAACAGGAAAAGGACACGGACTTAAGAACCATTTGAATGGAATAATGACCCATCATTCCTCGATGCTTCTGTTACAAGAACATCTTAAATCACATTGCCTCCTTTTTTTCTCTGCAATGTCTTCATTGAAATCACTAAGAAGTATTTTCACAGAACTAATTTAGGATTCAAAATTTCAACATAGTAGCCATCAGGATCTTGAATAAATGCCCGGCCTTTCATTTTACCATTATCAGGTTTCTTTACAAATTTGACTCTCAGTTCTTTACATCTTTTACAGGCACCACGTACATCAGAAACAGCAACTGCGGTGGGACCAAATCCTCCAGGGTCTGAATTGCCACAGTGGCAACTCTAAATTGCATCATCTCAGGTGCCCCAATTGTGTGTCAGCTTAAGTGTAGCTTTTTTGGAGTATACCCATGTTACTTTTTCATATTTATCGCTGCAGTTGTCATTTTTTATCCTTGTAAGCCAAAGAAATAGAGTGAAATTTTCATAGTGGGAAAATCTAATTTTTTGAGTAGTGTTGTTCCAGGTATAAAGTGTCATTCTTAGTATAAAAATTTAATGACTTCTTAGGATCTTTATTTGGTAGTGTGGTCTGCTGCAATAGAAGATCTTGGTGCTGGGGTCTGCATCAGAGCAGCAACTGAGGACAGCCTTGCCATTGAGGCTGGGTGCATTGTCACCCAGCTGCATCAGTGACCCGTCACCTCTCCTGGCCCCTGCTGCACCTTTGAACATTTAACAATAGATCCTTAGGATTATGCCATATTATTTTTCGTTCCCTTTTACAGCTGCATGGCATTCTGTTATCAGGAAATACCATAGTTTTTTTCCAAACGGTCTCCTAAAGATGGTTCCAATCTATTGTTGTGAAAAATAAGGCCAAAACGAATGCTTTCTTTCATGTTTCAAGTTTGTAGAAATATGTGTTAAGGGTATATTATTAGAAATGAGATTTCTGGATCAAAGGATAAATATATATGTAATTTCTGAAGGATTTTTTTATAGCAGTTTTGGGTTTACAGAAAAATCATGCAGAGAGAACAAAGTTTTCATACACCACCCAACCCACAGTTTACCCTATAATGCATGTTATTAGTGTTCGCATTAGTTTGGTATCTTTTTTACAACAGATGAAACATAAACATTATCATTACATTTATATAACTATAATCCATAGTTTGCATTAAGTTCACTCTGTTTTGTTTTGTATAGGTCTTTATTAGCTAAGGTTCTTTAGTAGAAACCAATCATAAAAACCCATTTTTAAGATTTTTTTAAGATTCTGTTTCTTAAGAACCATTCCCAGTACTAAGCTGTACTAGCTAGGGTTCTCCAGAGAAACAGAATCAGCAGGAGATATCTATAAATATAAAATTTATAAAAGTGTCTCATGTAACTGTGGGGATGTGGAGTCCAAGGTCTGCAGGGAAGGCTGTGGGTTGGCAGCTCCAATGAAGGTCCTCAACGAACTCTCAGAAGAGGGTGGCTAAATGAAGCAGGAAGAGTGATTGTCTCTTCTGAATCCTCCTTAAAAACCTTCCAGTGATTAGATTAAGCATCACTCGTTGCAGAAGACACTCCTTTGCAGCCAACTTGATTTAAGTCCATGACATGTCCTCATAACAGCAACAGACCAGTGCTTGCCCGGCCAGACAACTGGGCACCATCACCTGGCCAAATTGACACATGAACTTGACCTTGACAGTCCACCTGTTGTCAGCTTGGCAGTTATACATGTAACCGTAAACCATACTTACTCTCTAAGTACAAAACAATAACAGACACATTTTTTCCTTGACTAGCAAACAATACTCAACTGTCCCACATACAGCTGGAAATGCATTAAATCTCTCCAGAATGGGTGCAAGTCCTTGGGTAATATTCACTTTTAAACTTGATATTTTACAACTTAAATACTGCAACACGAACAAAATAGCTTATTCATATGATAAAGGAGATAAAATAAAGAAGAAAACAAAGATATTTGATTTATGTATAAATACATCATTTCTGTAACTGATTGCATGGATGTAGCTCACATTTATCACTACCTTCTTCCACTATCCATTCTATGTTCCCTTTACCCTCAGCAAGCACTTCAGCTGGCCATAGTTCTTTGCCTGGTGGGGTGACCCAAACCATCATTACTTAAGTTTCAGAGCTATTGGTAGTCCTTCTTTACCTCCATTTCCCCGGATAGTCAGGGTCAACCACCCCCTGCCAGCAAAGTAATCCCCTTCTTGGCTTGTTGATCCGGGGCATCCCCTACCCCACCCCTCGGCCCCTGGTTCTAGTTTCTGAGTCTATGAATCTGCTTATTCTATTTATTTCATATTAGTGAGAGCATACTATATTTGTCCTTTCAGACATTTTTTTTTCAACATGAGGTCTTCAAGTTTCATTCATGTTGTCACATGTATCAGAACTTCATTCCTTTTTACTATTGAATAATATTCCATTGTATGTATATGCCACATATTGTTTATCCAGTCTTCCATTGATAGACATTTGACTTGCCTCCACCTTCTAGCTATTGTGAATAATGCCAATATGAACACTGGTGTGCATATATTTGTCCCAGTCCATGCTTTTGATTCTTCTGCATGTATAACTAAAAGATGGATTGCTGTGTTGTATGGTAATTCTTTATTTAACTTTAAAGGAACAGGTACATTGTTTTCCACAGCGGCTGCCTTGTATTCCTAATGCTAACCCATCGAAAAGCCAAACCAATGTGAAGTCACTCGCACCTCATAACACCCCTCCTTGGCGGCACTACTATGGCATCCTCATTTAATGACAGCTGGGACACAGGGAGGTGGCGCAACTTGCTCAGCTCTAGATGTGCCCACCGCAGCCCTTTTATAGAGGGAGACAGCTGAATTCGTTTTTGCTACAATTCTGCTAACCAGCAATCAAAAAGCATCAAAGTACAAATAGTTCAACCTCTCCCCAAATTTGGCGGTGCATTCCTGCTTCCCGCCTCCCACCAATGTCAATCCCCGGCGGCCGCAAAATTATGAGTGTAAGTTTTACTTACTTCCTGTAAGTAAAAAAACTTAGTGTTTTTTTACTCACGGAAAGACCGGGTGAGTCGGGATATTTCCTCTAATGAATGTGCAGGGGTTTGCAGGGTCACTGTTCAGTTCGGACTCGGAGAGGGCAAATAGGGATGGAGTCTGAGTGGAGGAGCTGAGTGGCTTTCTGCGCTCGCAGAAGGCTCGGGTCAGAGTCTCAGCAGCGGCTGGGCCGAAGGGCTCTCCAGCACCGAGGGAGCAGTGACCCCGAACCGGGTGCGTGAAGCCTACATATGAACGTCTCACTCGGCCCCCAGGCTAGAGCTGGTTGGCTGGACCCATGATTGTAGAAACCCAACAGAAAGGGGAAAAGACCTGATTCCAAGACGCGCTCATTCCCTCTCCACCTTCCCCCACTCCTTTACATATTCCCCATCCTTCACCCCTCATCTGCTGCTTTTTGGCTCCTGCCCGGATGGTCAAATCCTTGTGTTACAAACAGCTCGTTTCCTTCTCACAGTGCAACGGAAGCTTCCAGGAGCAGGTCCCAGACGCTGGGCGGTCCGCTCAGTTCGTGGCTCCGCAGCAGAGCCCAAGCGCTCCTCATTTGCTTTTGCCTTCCGTGTCCTCCACCAGGGCGCCCCCTTTCTGCTCCGAAACAGGTCGAGTGGGCACCTGCAGGACACTCCGCGTGACACCCTGCACTAGCTCACCTGCCCTGCCCCCACTGCACCCCCGCATCGCCCCTCCCCCCGCCCCCACGACGCTCTTACTGGGCTCTAGCTCTGCAAACCCGCCCTAGTGTGGGCCTCTCCTGGGTGAGTCCGTGGAGCTGTGATTCTCTGCTAGGGTTTGCTAATTGTCAAGGACGGGGTGGGGAAGGGATCCAGCTTCAAGGGGGGAGGTGCTGGAAAACCCAGGAGGCCGGTTTTAGTCCTGGCACCATTTCCTCCTGGGACCATTAATTAATGAAATGGATTCTCAGTAGGGGAAGATAAAAATGAATTTGACTTTTTCTTATAATTTTCTTCAAAGACACTCTCACCTCCCCCCACACCCCCCATCTCGGCTTCCTGGGGCAAGGAGCGGCCTGCCTGGCACGTGGTTCACATACAGAAATACAAAAATACATATCTTGGGCTTAGTTCTTCCGCTGAGCTGCAAGAACTGTCGGAGGGGGAAGCTGCCCACCCCGGGGAATCAGATACGAAACAAACTGGCCGAGCTTCCAAAACTCCACATGGGCTTCGGATTTCCTGTCTCTGGAGGGCACATCACCTAGTCACCCTCTGCCAAGTCGGGTAAAGCTTTCTGTCCCCTCCTTAACCCCAATCCACTGGTTCCAAGTTTGCTCCATTCTTCCTGTTTAACTATCCTTCCCTTCTCCAGCCCTCCACGGTCTAAAGGAAATGCTCGGGTACTTCGAACTCTCCTGACCCTCGGGTCTCCTGGAATGCCACTGGACAGCAAGCAGGCGGCGAAGCGGGAGAGGGAGAATGAGAGGGGTGCACCTGGTGAACAAACCCGACTTCGAAGGCTGTAACTTCGGTTGGGTGCCGGCGGTCCTGACCTCAGGGCCGGCCACTTCTCCCTTTTGCATTGCGGCGCGCCCTTGCCCACTCCCTGAAGCCTCCTCCAGATCCAGAGCAGGGCGGTCCCTCAAGCTCCTTTCATTGCAAGCCCACTAGCTTGAAAAGTCTGGGGTTTCGATACAGAAGAGTGGACACTGAGGCTGGCTGCATGGCTGGCTAGAGGCCACTTGTCCCCTTTCCCCGGCTAGCAGCACCGAATATTCCAGGGAAGCACGGTGCGTGCTGGTCTTGAAAGCAGAGACGGAGTCCCAAACACACTGTACCCAGAGGTCGCCCTTCAGACTGCAAGCTAGTGGATGAGGGCGGACAAGGTCGCTAGGCACAGTCCATGCTCAAGACTTAACTGAGGGATCTGGGAGAACCCAGTTGGTCCTGTCGAATTCAGACCCGCCATCCTTGTTAACCTGGTCTGGATGAGTTTCAAGGCTCGCGGAAGGGCCACCAGCATTTGGCGCCAGAATTGTAGAGCCGGGTGGAGGCCCGTAGGGGGCGACGCTCTCGCTGCAGAGCTGTACCGCCCGGAGGGGGAGCGGCGGGGGTTGCCGGGGAGAAAAGGGAAACTGGGTATTTTAGTCCGTAAACCCTAGGGAGTCCTATCTTGAATGTGGTTATTCTAACGAGGGAAATCAAATCTGCAACTTCAAGTTTGCTTGTGGTTTCCTGCGATGCAACTGGTTCGGGGGTTTGATTTGCCGAATTGAGAAAGACATTTTTTTCCTCTCCTTTTCAGCACCAGCCCTTTTCCAAGTCGCTGCCTACTTCCTCATTTAGTCCTCGAGGCTGTCAGCAAAGCAGTCTTCCTCTCAAGGTGAGTCGGACCAGATTCTCAAGAGCAACGGGATGGAGAGGCTGGTCCTCGCGGACTGAACGGTCCCCATCATGAGCCTGAGACTGGTACCGGGGTCGCGGAGGGGGGTGGGTGGGCAGCCGGGGTCCCAGAGCGTGTGAGGAGGAGGAGTCACTGCGTCAAAGCCGGACTTAGGTCGCTCTACCGCATCTGGAATCTTGAGGAGGGATGGGAAACTTGAACTAGGGGCTGGCCTTTTTAACGCGTATGGAGGCCCTGCCAGACTGGCTCGAATTTCTGGTCCATTACCTCTGATATGTCGGTATTCTTGTGTGTCACCATAGGTGACTGCTTCATCGACAGCACCAGTACCTCTTTGTGCAATGCCAAGTTTCTTTACCGCAGAGGAAACGGCTGTCGCGGGAGGCTCGGGACTCCGTCTAGGACTTAAATGGACCGATTTGAAAATGCGGGGCGCAGTGCTTATTATTGGCACTGCCGTCTTCCAGCTTGTGTTAATTTTTGAAACCACACCCCACTACCCCCCCCCCACGCCTTTTTAAATTGTAAAATATAGCCTATAGACAGCAAGGCCCTTAAAACCTAGCTGTAGTTGTCATTTTGTTATAGTGAACCTTCCGCACAGGACGGGTTCCACATCTCAGCTGTCCCGCCCGGCCGCCGAGTGTTAGCGGGCTCTAGTCTCCCGCGATCATTTTGTCGCTTTCTTCCTCTGCTTTGCGTTGTTTGCGCCCTCTGTGAAATGAGGAACGTCCTCTCAATTCTGGCTTTCCCTCCTACCTTTAGGACATGTCGCCCTCGAAACTGAGCATCTCACTTCGCGCCTCGAGCCCCGGGTCGTGGTGGACCCTGGTCGCCGCGGGCGTCCTCGGAGCCGCCACCCCCTGGCTATGCTGGGTGATCTCCCTTCCATCCTCTCTGTCCAGCTAGCTAACAGGAATCCATGAACGATGTGCGGAACAACCCTTTGTTGAAATGGTGGCGTGAGGGCCACTCCAGGGAGTGGAGTGGAAATCCACTCAAGTGGGTGAGCTTAGAGATTATTAGTCATATTAACCCGGGAAAGGGAGTCGCAACGGAGACTGCAGCACGGGATTCACATGCCTGGTTTTCTTCCTATTTCTCAGGGAAGGATTCTGGAGTCGAAGTCACTTGGGGCAAAAACACCTGGAACCACAGGGAGCTCCCCACCAACGAGCACAGATGGCCCTTCTGATGCAGTGGATAGTCTGAATCACTCCTAGCCAGATTTCCCAAGCAGGCAGTAGAATATGCCGCCAGAGGATGAGGCCTCCTCTGACCCCTAGGGCTCTTGCAAGAACCTGTTCTTTGAGGTTCAGCTAAAGGGCTGAGTGATCTTGGGCAAGCTTCCTCAAGGGTCTGTGTCTCAGTTTCCCTCCCCAGGCAATGGGTTGCTTGATCAGGGGCCTCCTTCACAGAGGTGGCGATCAGATGTGGAAAAAGCACTTTCAACCTGAGGAGCACCTTGCCAATGTCATTGTGTTTAAACTCACTGCCTGAGACCACTCAATAAAGTATTTAAAAGCCAGACTTCAGCTGGCATACCTATTCCTGAAAAGCAAAAGGGGAAGAAAGAGAAGAGAGGCAAGGCAAATTGGAATCATGCAGCTGGGTGTCCTCTACCAGCTGAGAATGTCACATCAACACAATTAGAAATCTAACAGAAGACTTGATTCCCAGACCAGCAGCCCTCTTCACCTCCAGAATTTTTTTCTTTCTTTCTGATTTTTTTTCCTTCTTTGCTTTTTTGGCTCCTGCCATGACTGACAAAATCTTCAGTCCCGGGATACAGATTGTGCAACAGGACTGAATATAAAAACTCAGAAATGGACAGCGCAATACTACCTAACTGTAATGTAATTATGTTAAAACACTTAATGAAGCTGCATACGAGAATGATAGAGGGAGGAGGGCTGGGGGTATAAATGAAATCTGAAAGAAAGATAGGTGATAAAGATTGAGATGGTATAATCTAGGAATACCTAGAGTGTATAATAATAGTGACTAAATGTACAAATTTTAAAAATGTTTTTGCATGAGAAAGAACAAAAGAAGGTCATTACTGCAGGGTGCTGAAAATAGATGGTAATTAATATTTTAAAATTTCAACTTATGTGTGAGACTAAAGCAAAAAATGTTTATTTGGTACAAAATTTACATTTTGACTAGTGCATCTCCTAATATCACTTATGTAGATAGTTTTATTGAACACCATAAGTACTTGGAATCTTGGGTAGGACATGAAATTTTGTTGGTTTGTCCAGAGTGATGCCCCGATGAAACCCAGAGTGATTCGATCAGTGAGTGGAAAAGTATTTGCAAAGTCTCCTTCGGGGAATGGTGGAATTCCCCGAAGTTGAATTCTTGATATTCTCACAAGCAATGCGGACAACCAAGCTATAGGCTGAACCCCCAGTCTTGGAGTTGGTTCTTATGAAACTTAACCCCACAAAAGATAGGTCAAGACTACTTAAAATTTAGGCCTCAGAGTCCTCAGATGTTGGCCTCAGATGTGGCCTCTCTCTCTCCAGCCTACACGATGAGCAGTCTCACCACCCTCCACCTCTCTGCATGGGACATGACTCCCAGGGGTGTGGACCTTCCTGGCAACGTGAGACAGAAATCCTAGAATGAGCTGAGACTCAGCATCAAGGGATTGAGAAAAGCTTCTGGACCAAAAGGAGGAAGAGTGAAATGAGACAAAGTGTCAATGGCTAGAGATTCCAAACAGAGTGGAGAGGTTATCCTGGAGGTTATTCTTACACATTAAGTAGATATCACCTTGTTATTCAAGATGTAATGGAGAGGCTGGAGGGAACTGCCTGAAAATGTAGAGCTGTGTTCCAGTAGCCACGTTTCTTGATGATGATTGAATAATGATACAACTTTCACAATGTGACTGTGTGATTGTGAAAACCTTGTGTCTGATGCTCCTGTTATCTACCTTGTCAACAGACGAGTAGAACATATGGAATAAAAATAAATAATAGGGGGAACAAATGTTAAAATAAATTTAGTTTGAAATGCTAGTGATCAATGAAAACGAGGGGTAAGGGGTATGGTATGTATAATCTTTTTTTTTTTCTGTTTTCATTTTATCTCTTTTTCTATTGTCTTTTTATTTCTTTTTCTGAATTGATGCAAATGTTCTAAGAAATGATGATATGCAAGTATGTGATGATATTGTGAATTACTGATTATATATGTAGAGCAGAATGACCATATGTTAATGTTTTTGTTCATTTATTGTTAATTTTTTTAATTAATAAATAAATTTAAAAATTTTTTTTAAAAAACAAACCTTTAGTTCCTTTCCAGTGTGGTTGACAGTTTCCTTGTGCCTCTCACCTCCCTCTGTCATGCAGCAGAACTCACAGGAACCATGCTCACCTTTGCCTTCCCCTATCCTCTGCAGGGTGTGACCTCAGCAGGTACTAAGGATATAGACTTAGTGGGGACCTGCACAGAAGAGCCATGTTACCCCAGAGCTCAACCAGGTCACCCCTCTTCCACCTCTTTGCATTCACACATCTCCTCTCACAATGCTCTGGCCCAGTTCTAGTGCTTCCCAGCTTCTCTGGTGTTATATACCCCTGGGCAGTGGCCCAAAGGCAGAGTGGTAGGTGCAGATATGGCTCAAGGCAAGGCCTGAGGACCAGAGCCCTCCATTGAGGGGTTGGTTATTTTGGAAGAGGAGGAGGGATCTGATTTTTTATATATATATATTTTATTGTAAATAACAAACATACAAAAATTCTTGACATACATTATTGATATTGTTGCAATCAATGGCTCACAATATAACCACATAGTTGTGTGTTCATCACCATGATCAGTTTTTGAACATTTGCATCACTCCAGCAAAAGAAATAAAAAAAAGAAAAAAGTCATACATGCTATACCCCTTACCTGTCCTTCTCATTGATCACTAGTATTCCAATCTACTCAATTTATTTTAATCTTTGTTCCCCCTATTATTTATTTTTTATCATATAGTTGTATGTTCATCATCATGGTCATTTCTTAGAATATTCAGAAAAAGGAACAAAAATAAAACAGAAAAAAATCCATACATACCATACCCCTTACCTCTCCCTTTCATTGATCACTAGCATTTCAATTTTCTAAATTTATTTTGACATTTGTGGGGACCTGATTTCAAAAGGGAGATGCTGGAGTAAGAAACCAGGAGACCCTATTTTGCCTGGGCACCAACTTCCCAGGGTCTGTTAATTAATGAACTGACCTCATAGGAAAAGCCAAAATGTAACCTGACATTTTCATTGTATAATTTTCTCCAAAGGCATCTGTGGTGGTTTGAAAATATTCACCCCAGAAAAGTCATGTTTCAGTTCTGTTTCAATATTGTGGAGGTAGCCATTTCTTTTAATCATGATTCAATACTAGAATCTTGGAAAAAGATGGAAACTTTTGGTTACATTATCTCTAGGGACAGGTGACGTGTGGGTGTGACCCTTTGATTAGATGGAGATGTGACTACACCCCTTCCAGGTGGGTCTTGATTAGTTTACTGGAATCCTTAAAAGAGGAAACATCTTGGAGAGAGTCAGAAATGACAGAAACAACAGAGCCGACAGAAACTTCAAAGCAGAGCTGACACAGATGTTGACACTTGGAGAACAGAAATATGGATATTTGGAGATGCTTAGAGCTCAACAGACACCACCATGAGATATTAGGCAAGTCAGTGTCTGGAGAGACCCATGGGGAACCAAGAAATGAAGGCCAGCCCTGGAGAAATAAAATGACGAACCCCCACAGGAACAGAGGCTGAAATCAACAGAACCCAGGAGCAAGGGACCAGCAGATGCCAGTCATGTGACTACCCAGCTGACAGAGGTGTTCCTGAACCACTGGCCTTTCTTGAATTGAGGTATCTTTCTTTGGATGCCTTAGTTTAGACATTTTTATAGGCTTAGAACTGTAAACTTGTAACTTATTAAATTCTTTTAAAGAGCTGTTCGAGTGCTGGTGTATTATATTCTGGCAGCTTGCAGACTAACACAGCATCCTCTCCCCCAGGCCTCCCTGTGTGTGGAATGGCCTTGCCCTTCCTGGTGTTAATCTGGTGAAGGTGAAAATTGATTGGAATTGGCAGGTTTTTAAAAAAATTTTTTTTATTAATTAAAAAAAATTAACAGACAAAACATTAAGATATCATTCCATTCTACATATACAATCAGTAATTCTTAATATCATCACATAGTTGCATATTCATCATTTCTAGAACATTTGCATCGATTTAGAAAAAAATAAAAAAGACAACAGGAAAAGAAATAAAACGATAACAGAAAAACAGGTAACATACCCCTTACCCCTTGCTTTCATTTACCACTAGCACTCTAAACTAAATTTATTTTTAACATTTGTTCCCCTTATTATTTATTTATTTATTTATTTTAATTAATTAAAAAAATTAACACAACATTTAGAAATCATTCCATTCTACATATGCAATCAGTAATTCCTAATATCATCACATAGATGTATGATCATCATTTTTTAGTACATTTGCATCGATTTAGGAAAAGAACTAGCAAAACAACAGAAAAAGATATAGAATGATAATATAGAGAAAAAAATAAAAATAATAAAATATATATATATAAAACACAAACAAACAAGCAAAAAAAACTATAGCTCAGATGCAGCTTCATTCAGTGTTTTAACAAAATTACATTACAATTAGGTAGTATTGTGCTGTCCATTTTTGAGTTTTTTATCTAGTCCTGTTGCACAGTCTGTATCCCTTCAGCTCCAATTACCCATTATCTTACCCTGTTTCTAACTCCTGCTGGTCTCTGTTACCAATGACATATTCCAAGTTTATTCTCGAATGTCGGTTCACATCAGTGGGACCATACAGTATTAGTCCTTTAGTTTTTGGCTAGACTCACTCAGCATAATGTTTTCTAGGTCCATCCATGTTAATACATGCTTCATAAGTTTATTCTGTCTTAAAGCTGCATAGGACTTGGCAAGTTTTGATGGCTTAGTTGGTTGTGTCATTCAAACTCTCACTTCCAAGGGATCAGAGGCCCTGGTTGTCATACCCTTCTCAGGATGGGGTTGCTGCATATGTCCTTTCACAGCCACAGCTGGGCACAGAGTACTACAAGGCACCCGGTGGATCACCTGGCTTACACATAAATTCTTCCCGACTCCCATTGGGTAGCGGCAGCTGTACCTCCTCCTCTGATTAGGGTCATTTTTCACTGCCAGTATAGAGGCTTCTCTTTTCTCCTGTTCATCTTTGGATGCAAGGATGTAAAGTGCCCTGGTGGTAATCATAGCTTGTATAGCTTTTAGTTCGGTGAGACCCCTCTGTATCTCTTGGCAACCTGTTCCCCTTGGGGTACCAGGACATCTAATCCCACAGCCCCCAGATTTGAAGAGATGGGAAGCACAGACTCCAAATGGATCATTGAGAATGATGGCAAATGGGCTCACTTGATTTCACCCCTTGGTTTCTGAACCCATTATGCTTTCCTTTTGGGAATACAGCATCATATAGATGTTTCTGATTCAATAAGTACATTGCATCCTGAAAGATGCCACCTCTTCTTGAAGTGTAATGCCTCTGAGCTGGTGTTTCAGAACTGCCATCAGCTGGGCATTCCAATACTGTCAGGCAGACAGCTTTTGGGTGGTGCAGAATCAGTGTGACTCATGGTCATGAGTCTACTCTCACATCCTTTTTATTGTGAAGTCCAAGCTACATTATGTGGGATCAGGCACTCCTTAAGTCCCAGTGGTATTTAGCTGAAGTTCTGTGCAGAGAAAAGCAAACATATCAAAATCAGTGCGTATTCTTGTGAGAATGAAATGCTGGCCCTTTGAAGATGAAAGAAGCACAATGTAGTCAACATTTCATCAAGTGACTGGTTGGTCTCTTCGAAGAGTATTGCCACATTAGGGGCTAGGCATTGGTCTCTGTTCCTGGCAGGTGGGGTGTTTGAGAGGTAGCACAATCCAAAAATGAAATTAAGAAAACAATTCTATTCACAGTAACATTAAATACTTATGAATAAAATGAAGTAAATAAGAGCAAGACTGTATATTCAAACCTACAAAATACTGTTAAGAAATTCAAGACAATCTAAATAAATGGAGAAACATTTAATGTTCTTGATGGGAAGATTTAATATTGACCAGATAGCAATTTTCTCCAAACTGAGCTATAAATTCAAAAAAATCTATACCAAAATCCCAGCAATTTTTTTAGATTGATTTTCCTAAAATGTAAGGACCTAAAATAGCCAAAACAATTCTGAAAAAGAAAAATAATGTCAAATGTAAAACAGTTAAAAGAGACAAAGAAGGACACTATCTACTAATAAAAGGAACAATTAAACAAGAAGACATAACAATCATAAATATTTACGCACTGAACCAGAATGCCCCAAAATACATGAGGAATACACTGCAAACACTGAAAAGGGAAATAGACACGTATACCATAATAGCTGGAGACTTCAATTCACCACTTTCATCAATGGACAGAACATCTAGACAGAGGATCAATAAAGAAATAGAAAATCTGAATATTACTATAAATGAGCTAAACTTAACAGACATTTATAGGACATTACATCCCACAACCGCAGGATACACCTTTTTCTCAAGTGCTCATGGATCATTCTCAAAGATAGACCATATGCTGGGTCACAAAGCAAGTCTTAACAAATTTAAAAAGATTGAAATCATACACAACACTTTCTCGGATCATAAAGGAATGAAGTTGGAAATCAATAATAGGCGGAGTGCCAGAAAATTCACAAATATGTGGAGGCTCAACAACACACTCTTAAACAACGAGTGGGTCAAAGAAGAAATTGCAAAAGAAATTAGTAAATACCTCGAGGTGAATGAAAACGAAAACACAACATATCAAAACCTATGGGATGCAGCAAAGGCAGTGCTAAGAGGGAAATTTATTGCCCTAAATGCCTATATCAGAAAAGAAGAAAAGGCAAAAATTCAGGAATTAACTGTCCACTTGGAAGAACTGGAGAAAGAACAGCAAACTAATCCCAAAGCAAGCAAAAGGAAAGAAATAACAAAGATTAGAGCAGAAATAAATGAAATTGAAAACATGAAAACAATAGAGAAAATCAATAAGACCAGAAGTTGGTTCTATGAGAAAATCAATAAGATTGATGGGCCCTTAGCAAGATTGACAAAAAGAAGAAGAGAGAGGATGCAAATAAATAAGATCAGAAATGGAAGAGCAGACATAACCACTGACCTCACAGAAATAAAGGAGGTAATAACAGGATACGATGAACAACTTTACGCTAATAAATACAACAATTTAGATGAAATGGACGGGTTCCTGGAAAGACATGAACAACCAACTTTGACTCAAGAAGAAATAGATGACCTCAACAAACCAATCACAAGTAAAGAAATTGAAGCAGTCATTCAAAAGCTTCCTAAAAAGAAAAGTCCAGGACCAGACAGCTTCACATGTGAATTCTATCAAACATTCCAGAAAGAATTAGTATCAACTCTCCTCAAACTCTTCAAAAAAATCGAAGTGGAGGGAAAGCTACTTAATTCATTCTATGAAGCTAACATCATCCTCATACAAAAACCAGGCAAAGATATTACAAAAAAAGAAAACTACAGACCAATCTCTCTAATGAATATAGATGCAAAAATCCTCAACAAAATTCTAGCAAATCGAATCCAGCAACACATTAAAAGAATTATACATCATGACCAAGTAGGATTCATCCCAGGTATGCAAGGATGGTTCAACATAAGAAAATCAATTAATGTAATACACCATATCAACAAATCAAAGCAGAAAAATCACATGATCATTTCAATTGATGCAGAGAAGGCATTTGACAAGATTCAACATCCTTTCCTGTTGAAAACACTTCAAAAGATAGGAATACAAGGGAACTTCCTTAAAATGATAGAGGGAATATATGAAAAACCCACAGCTAATATCATCCTCAATGGGGAAAAATTGAAAACTTTCCCCCTAAGATCAGGAACAAGACAAGGATGTCCATTATCACCACTATTATTCAACATCGTGTTGGAGGTTCTAGCCAGAGCAATTAGACAAGAAAAAGAAATACAAGGCATCAAAATTGGAAAGGAAGAAGTAAAACTATCACTGTTTGCAGATGATATGATACTACACGTCAACAACCCGGGAAAATCCACAACAAAACTACTAGAGCTAATAAATGAGTACAGCAAAGTAGCAGGTTACAAGATCAACATTCAAAAATCTGTAGCATTTCTATACATTCGTAATGAACAAGCTGAGGGGGAAATCAAGAAACGAATCCCATTTACAATTGCAACTAAAAGAATAAAATACCTAGGAATAAATTTAACTAAAGAAACAAAAAACCTATATAAAGAAAACTACAAAAAACTGTTAAATCACAGAAGACCTAAATAGATGGAAGGGCATACCGTGTTCATGGGTTGGAAGACTAAATATAGTTAAGATGTCAATCCTACCTAAACTGATTTACAGATTCAATGCAATACCAATCAAAATCCCAACAACTTATTTTTCAGAAATAGAAAAACCAATAAGCAAATTTATCTGGAAGGGCAGGGTGCCCCGAATTGCTAAAAGTATCTTGAGGGAAAAAAACGAAGCTGGAGGTCTCACACTGCCGGACTTTAAGGCATATTATGAAGCCACAGTGGTCAAAACAGCATGGTATTGGCATAAAGATAGATATATCGACCAATGGAATCGAATAGAGTGCTCAGATATAGACCCTCTCATCTATGGACGTTTGATCTTTGATAAGGCAGTCAAGCCGACTCACCTGGGACAGAACAGTCTCTTCAATAAATGATGCCTAGAGAACTGGATATCCATATGCAAAAGAATGAAAGAAGACCCGTATCTCACACCCTATACAAAAGTTAACTCAAAATGGATCAAAGATCTAAACATTAGGTCTAAGACCATAAAACAGTTAGAGGAAAATGTAGGGAGATATCTTATGAAACTTACAATTGGAGGCGGTTTTATGGACCTTAAACCTAAAGCAAGAGCACTGAAGAAGGAAATAAATAAATGGGAGCTCCTCAAAATTAAACACTTTTGTGCATCAAAGAACTTCATCAAGAAAGTAGAAAGACAGCCTACACAATGGGAGACAATATTTTGAAACGACATATCAGATAAAGGTCTAGTATCCAGAATTTATAAAGAGATTGTTCAACTCAACAACAAAAAGACAGCCAACCCAATTACAAAATGGGAAAAAGACTTGAACAGACACCTCTCAGAAGAGGAAATACAAATGGCCAAAAGGCACATGAAGAGATGCTCAATGTCCCTGGCCATTAGAGAAATGCAAATCAAAACCACAATGAGATATCATCTCACACCCACCAGAATGGCCATTATCAACAAAACAGAAAATGACAAGTGCTGGAGAGGATGCGGAGAAAGAGGCACACTTATCCACTGTTGGTGGGAATGTCAAATGGTGCAACCACTGTGGAAGGCAGTTTGGCGGTTCCTCAAAAAACTGAATATAGAATTGCCATACGACCTAGCAATACCATTGCTGGGTATCTACTCAAAGGACTTAAGGGCAAAGACACAAACGAACATTTGCACACCAATGTTTATAGCAGCGTTATTTACAATTGCAAAGAGATGGAAACAGCCAAAGTGTCCATCAACAGATGAGTGGCTAAACAAACTGTGGTATATACATACGATGGAATATTATGTAGCTTTAAGACAGAATAAACTTATGAAGCATGTATTAACATGGACGGACCTAGAGAACATTATGCTGAGTGAGTCTAGCCAAAAACTAAAGGACAAATACTGTATGGTCCCACTGATGTGAACCGACATTCGAGAATAAACTTGGAATATGTCATTGGTAACAGAGACCAGCAGGAGTTAGAAGCAGGGTAAGATAATGGGTAATTGGAGCTGAAGGGATACAGACTGTGCAACAGGACTAGATACAAAAACTCAAAAATGGACAGCGCAATAATACCTAATTGTAAAGTAATCATGTTAAAACTCTGAATGAAGCTGCATCTGAGCTATAGGGTTTTTTTTTGTTTGTTTGTCTGTTTGTTTGTTTGTGTCTTTTTTCTTTTTCCTTTTTTTACTATTATTATTATTTTTATTTTTTCTCTATATTAACATTCTATATCTTTTTCTGTTGTTGTGCTAGTTCTTTTCCTAAATCGATGCAAATGTACTAAGAAATGATGATCATGCATCTATGTGATGATGTTAAGAATTACTGATTGCATATGTAGAATGGAATGATTTCTAAATGTTGTGTTAATTTCTTTTCTTTCTTTAATTAATAAAAAAAAATAATGTAGGACCACTTTACCACACCCAGTTTCAAAATTTACGATAAAATCACAGTGATCACGTTTTGGCTTTATGGGCACAAGGAAGAGCATAAAAACCAAAGCCACAGAACTGAGAGTCAGAAATACATTTTTACATTTATGGCTAATGGATTTTTTTCACACAAATAATATATTTTAAATAAAATATGCCATTTTATTAACATAAGTTAAACAATAAAAACTTTTAAGATATTAGGTAGTACAGTTAGAGAATAATGTTTGATTTAATAAAGAGTGAGTTTTAATGAAAAACACATTTTAATCTAAAACTTCTGAACTCAGGAAAATCTTAATTTTACAATTTGTAAAATTTTTGCATTTTAGGAAAGACATTTGGTTCCATATAAATTAATTCTTAAAACTTTTAAACTTTTTTCTTAATTCTCTCACATATAAAATTACTATATAAGCAAATACAATGTGAAATGGGGTATATCAGGGTGTTTTTAGTAAAAAGTATTTTATATATTTTCTGAAATTGCTTTCTTGTTACCTTGTACCTTATTAAAGTATTACACTTGTTAGAGTTAGTGTTCTCTAGAGAAACAGAATCAACAGGAAATATTTATAAATATAAAATTTATAAAAGTGTCTCATGTAACCAAGGGAACGTAGAGTCCTAAATCCGAAGGGCAGGCTGTGAAGCTGATGATTCTGATGGAGGGTCTGGATGGACTCCACAGGAGAGGCTCGCCGGCCAAAGCAGGAAGAGTACCTGTCTCTTCTGAATCCTCCTTAAAAGGCTTCCAGTGATCAGATTAAGCATCACTCACTAACGAAGACACTCCCCTTGGCTGATTACAAATGGAATCAGCTGTGGATGTAACCAACGTGGTCATGATTTAATTCTATGAAATGTCTTCATAGCAAAGACAGGCCAGCACTTGCCCAACCAGACAAACAGTACTGCCACCTGGCCAAGTTGACACATGAACCTGACCATGGCAGTCCACCTCTTGTCAACTTGGCAGCTATACTCATCACCTTAAACCATACCTAATTTCTAAATAGAAAACAATAAAAGACACATTTTTTTTTCTCACCCAACAAATACTCAACTATCCTGCATATAACCAGAAACACATTAAATCTCTCCAGAACAGGGCACAAACCTTGGGTAATATGCATTCTCAAACTTGATATCTTACAACTTAAATAGTATAACATGAACAAAACAGCATTACAGTCCTCGTTTCTGTAACTGATCATGTGGTTGTAGTTCATATTTATCACTACCTTCTTCCACTGCCTATTCCATGTTCCTTTTATTCTCAGCAAACACTTCACCTGGCCATGGTTCTTTGCCTGGTGGGGTGACCCAAACATTCATTCCTGAAGTTACAGAGCCATTGGTCGCTCTGCCTGGATTGAGTTGTTGCAGTTTTCCATTGATTTAAATCACAGGTCATGGTAGTACTAAAAGATGCCCTAGGGGATTTCCTATATTCCAGGAAAACTCTTCTTTACCTCCAGTGTGTAGTTGCAGTCCTATTTCCCCCTGATAGTCAGGGTCAATCACCCCAGCCAGTAATGTAATCCCCTTCTTGGCTTGTTGATCCAGGGGCATGAGTAGCCCAAAGTGACCAGGTGGCAGTCTTAGATTCCAGTTCAATGGAATCATTGTTGTTTCTCCTGGTGGAACACTTTCACTTTTGGAACTAAGACCTGTAGACCAGTAGAGCTGAGGGTCACAGGGACAGGAAGAAAAAATTTTCCTAGTGGATCGCTAGGGGTAATATGAGTGGTGCCATTCCCATGTCCACCCCTTGGTTCCTGAACCCATGGATTCTGGCTATGGGAGAAACAGCACCATATAGTGGATGCTGATTTGGAGCATACACAGCTTCGTGGAGAACATTACCCCAACCCTTTAAGGTATTGCCACCTGGTTGGCACCATAATTGAGTTTTCAAAAGGCCATTCCACTGTTCTATCAATCCAGCTGATTCTGGATGATGGGAAACATGGTAAGACCAGAGAATTTCATGAGTGTGTGCCCATTCCTGTACTTAATTTGCTGTGAAATGTGTTCCCTGATCAGAAGCAATGCTTTGTGGAATACCATTTTAATAGATAAGATATTCTGTAAGCCTATGGATGGTAGTTTTGGTAGAAGCATTACATGCAGGGAAAGCAAATCCATATCCAGAGTATGTGTCTATTCCAGTTAGAACAAATTGCTGCCCCTTCCATGAAGGGAGTGGTCCAATGTAATCAACCTGCCACCATGTAGCCGGCTGGTCACCTTGGGGAATGGTGCCATATCGGGGGTGAATGTGGTCTTTATTGCTGGCAGACTGGGCACTCAGCAGTGACTGTAACCAGGTTAACCTTGGTGAGTGGAAGTCCATGTTGCTGAGCCTATGCATAGCCTCCATCCCTACCATCATGGCCACTTTGTTCATGGGCCCATTGGGCAATGACAGGAGTTGCTAAGGAAAGAGGCTGACTGCTATCCACAGAATGGGTCACCTTATCCACTTGATTATTAAAATCTGCTGAAGTCACCCTCTGGTGCGCATTCACATGGGACACAAATATTGCCATGTTTTTTAGCCCACTCAGAAGGGTCTATCCACACACCTCTTCTCAAGACCTCTTTGTCACCAATTTTCCAATTATGGTCTTTCTGAGTCCTTGATCATCCAGTCAAACCGTTAACAACAGCCCATGAGTCAGTATATAAACACACCTCTGGCCAGTTTTCCCTCCAAGTAAAATGAACAACCAGGTGCACTGCTCAAAGTTCTGCCCACTGGGAGGATTTCTCCTCACCACTGTCCTTCAAGGATACCCTAGAAAGGGGTTGTAGTGCTGCAACTGTCCACTTTCGGATGGTACCTGCATATCATGCTGAACCATTTGTAAACCAGGCCTGAGTTTTCTCTTCCTTGGTCAATTCACTGTAAGAAACTTCCCAAGAAGCCATAGTTCTAGTTTGGGAAAGAAAGGCAATGTAGCAGGAGTGGAGACCATGGGCACTTGGGCCACTTCTTCATGTAACTTACTTGTGCCTTCAGGACCTGCTCTGGCCCTATCTTGTATATACCATTTCTATTTTATAATGGAATACTGCTGCGCATGCCCATCTTTTTAGCTGGGTGGGTCAGACAACACCCACCTCATAATAGGCAACTCAGGTCTCATGGTAACTTGGTGGCCCAAGGTTAAGCGTTTGGTCTCTACTAAGGCTCCATAGCAGGCCAAATGCTGTTTCTCAAAAGAAGAGTTATCTGCAGCAGATTGCAAGGTTTTTCTCCAAAACCCTAAGGGTCTGAGTTGTGATTCTCCTATAGGGGCCTGCCAAAGGCTCCAAACAGCATCTCTACCACTGACTCTTCTAGCACCATTGGATCTGCTGAATCATATGGTCCAAGTGGCAGAGCAGCTTGTACAGCAGCCTGAACCTGTTGCAGAGCCTCCTCTTGTTCAGGTCCCCACTCAAAATTAGCAGCTTTTCTGGTGACTCAATAAATGGGCCAGAGTAGCACACCCAAATGAGGAATATGTTGTTGCCAAAATCCAAAGAGACCAACTGGGCATTGTGTCTCCGTTTTGGTTGTAGGAGGGGCCAGATGCAGCAAGTTATCCTTCACCTTAGAAGGGATATCTTGACATGTTCCACACCACTGGACACCTAGAAATTTCTCTAAGGTGGACGGCCCCTGTATTTTTGTTGCATTTATCGCCCATCCTCTGACACACAAATGCCTTACCAATAAGTCTAGCGTAGTTGCTATTTCCTGCTCACTAGATCCAATCAACATGATATCATCAATATAATGGACCAGTGTGAAGTCTTGTGGGAAGCAGAAATGATCAAGGTCTCTGTGGACAAGATTATGACATAGGGCTGGAGAGTGGATATACTCTTGAGGTAGGACGGTGAGAGTATATTGCTGACCTTGCCAGCTGAAAGCAAACTGTTTCTGGTGGTCCTTACTAACAGCTATTGAGCAAAAAGCATTTGCCAGATCAATAGCTACATCTCAGGTACCAGGGAATGTACTGATTTGCTCAAGCAATATCACATCTGGAACTGCAGCTGAAATTGGAGTCACCACCTGGTTGAGACTACAATAATCCCCTGTCATCCTCCAAGACCCATCTGTTTTCTGCACAGGCGGAATAGGAGGATTGAATGGGGATGTGGTGGGAATCACCACACCTGCATCCTTCATGCTCTTAAGGGTGGCAATAATCTCTGCAATCCCTCTAGGAATCTGGTATTGCTTCTGGTTTACTATTTTGCTAGGTAGAGGAAGTTCTAGTGGCTTCCACTTGGCTTTTCCCACCATAATAGCCCTCACTGCACAAGTTAGAGAGCGAATGTGGGATTCTCCCAGTTGCTTAGTATGTGTACTCCAATTATTCATTTTGGAACTGGGGAAATAACTACAGAATGCATCTGGGGGCCCACTGGACCTACTGTGAGGACCTGAGCTAAAACACCATTGATCACTTGACCTCCATGAGCCCCCACTCTGACTGGTGGACCAGAGTGACGTTTTGGGTACCCTGGAATTAATGTCATTTCTGAATCAGTGTCTAATAATCCCCCAAATATCTGATCATTTCCTTTTCCCCAATGTGAAGTTAGCCTGGTAAAAGGCCACCGGTCTCCTTGGGGAAGGCTTGGAAGAAGATTAGCAGTATAGGTTTGTGGCAGTGTAATGGGGTTCTACCCTAAAGGGACCTGGCCTCCCTTTCATTCAAGGCGCTCTGGGTCTGTAAACTGTCTCAAGTCTGGAAATTGATTAAGGGGCTATAACTGTGTTTTTGTAATTCAAGTTAAACTTCTGTTCACTTGACCTAGAACTCTTTTGTTTATTCAGCTCAAACTAGAATTTAGTAGACTGCCCATCTATCATAGTTCTTGGTACCCCATGATTTAATAGTCAACTCCACAAATCTTTGTGAGTCAGATTATTTTGACTCCTGCTTTGAGTTTGCTATCTATTGTAATAGCTACATCCACCCTGTCTTTGGCGATTAAGTGCTGCCACCTGGCTTCTGCCAACTTGGGATCCAGTCATCCCCATTGTGTTTAAATATTCCAGTTCAGTGACAGCAGTTCTCACAGTAGTATATGACCTACAGAGAAGTGCAACCACAGAGTTCTTCAGGGATGATGGTGCTAGTCTGACAAATTTATTTCTTACTGTTGTGGCAAAAGGTGCATCCTCTGGACAGTCCTGGGGTGTAAGAGCAGGCTTTTTGCCTGATAAATCTAACATTTCAATCTCTCTAGGCCTCTGGATCCCCTCATCTACATTGTACCAGGGCAGTTCTGGCATTTCAACCTCAGGTAATGTTGGCCACCTTTTGATCTATGTTTCAGCCAACCATCCAAACAAACTGTTAATGCCTTTTCTTACCCCTCAAGGTATAACACTGAATGCAGAATATCTGCTTAGTGGGCCCATATCAATAAATTCAGCCTGACCCAGCCTTATATTCCTCCCACCATTATCCCACACCATTAAAATCCATTGCCACACATATTCCCCTGATTTCTGTATATATAAATTGGAAAACTCACACAGTTCTTTTGGAGTATAATGTACCTCCTCATTTGTGATACTTTGTACCTCACCTTTAGGCGTTATCTAGAGAAGGCTCAGCATGACCTAGAGTTTCAACCTTGCCACCACCATCATTATCAATATATATGTCGCCATCCCAGTTTTCAGGATCCCACTCCTTTCCAATCAATGCCCTCACTTTAACAGTAGACACCATGCAAGATTGAGATTTTGATTTATGTTGTAAAGTTGCTATCTAACAATAAGATTCTGAGTCTGATTTTTTGAGATCTCAAGTCTACAGCTACAGGAAATAAGATTTTTCTTCAGGACACTCAGAAATGTTTACATCTGTCAGATGGTGCGCAAGCTTCTTGTTTGAAGCCTTAAGCCCATCCCTTTCACTCATTAATGTATACAGTGTATCTAACAACAACCAGCGAACATCTCCATATCTTCTATTTCCACAAAACTCCATAAGGTGTTAAAAGCATTATCCCCCAGAGCCTGGCTTCATACAAGTGAAACATCATAAAAATTGAATGGTGATATTTTGAGTATCTCTTTTACCAACTCTCCCTATGGATTGGCAGTGTCATTCTGATTATGGGAATCAGAGTATTTAGTGCCTTTGAGTCCAGTCAGAGTAGAAAACCATTCATAAAAAAACATTTTTAAGATTCTGTTTCTTAAGAACCACTCCTGGTACCAAGTTGTATTAGTTTGGGTTTTCAAGAAAAACAGAATCAACAGGAAATATCCGTAAATACTAAATTTCTAAAAGTGTCTCACATAACTGTGGGAAAATAGAGTTCAAAATCTGAAGGGCAGAATGTGAAGCTAATGATTCCTATGGAGGGTCTGGATGAACTCGACAGGAGAGTCTCCACAAGAGTGTCTTCTTTAATGACACTCCCCTTGGCTGATTACAAATGGAATCAGCTGTGTCCTTTTGTTTCTGGCTAATCTCATTCAGCATAATGTCTGAAAGGTTCATCCATGTTGTTACATACTTCATAACTTTATTCTGTCTTACAGCTGCATAATATTGCATTGTATTCATATACCACAGCTTGTTTAGCCACTCGTCTGTTGATGGACATTTTGGCTGTTTCCTACTCTTGATAATTGTAAATAATGCTGCTATAAACATTGGTGTGCAAATGTCCGTTTGTGTCCTTGCCTCATGTCCTTTGGGTAGAGATAGCATATAGATGGTTCCTGTTTTTTAATCCATTCTGCTAGTCTATATCTTTTGATTGGGGAGTTAAACCATTAACATTCAGTGTTATTACTGCATGGGTAGTACTTTCTTCTACTATTTTTCCTTCTGAATTTTATGTTATATCTAATTTTCCTTCATTTTACCTTTACTTATAGTCTTCCTTTCTACACTCTTCTCCACAACTCTCTATTCTGTCTTTTCATATCTGTCTCTAGTGCTCCCTTTAGTATTTCTTGCAGAGCTGGTCTCTTGGTCACAAATTCTCTCAGTGATTTTTTGTCTGAAAATGTTTTAATTTCTCCCTCATTTGTGAAGGACAATTTTACTGGATATAAAATTCTTGGTTGGCAGCTTTTCACTTTTAATAATGTAAATGTATCATCCCACTGTCTTCTCGCCTCCATGGTTTCTGCTGAGAAATCTATGCATAGTCTTATGGAGCTTCCCTTGTACATGATGGATTGCTTTTCTCTTGCTGCTTTCAAGATTCTCTCTTTCTCTTTGACCTCTGACATACTGATTAGTAAATGTCTTGGAGTACATCTATTTGGATCTATTCTCTTTGGGGTATGCTGCACTTCATGGATCTGTAATTTTAAGTTTGTCATAAGAGTTGGGAAATTTTCAGTGATAATTTCCTCCATTAGTTTTTCCCCTCCTTTTCCCTTCTCTTCTCCTTTTGGGATATCCACAACATGTATATTCATGCGCTTCCTATTCTCTTTCAATTCCCTGAGTCCCTGCTCATATTTTTCCATTTTTTCCCTATATTTTCTTTTTCCTGCCAGATTTCAGGTGTTCCATCCTCCAGTTCACTAATCCTATGTTCTGCCTCTTGAAATCTATCATTTTAGGTTTGCATTCTTTTTTTTCATTTCTTTTACCTTGTCTTTCATTCCCATAAGTTCTGTGATTTGTTTTTTCAGACTTTAAATTTCTTCTTTTTGTTCATTCCTTGCCTTCTTTAAATCCTCCCTTAATTCATTGATTTGGCTTTTGATGAGGTTTTCTATGTGTGTTCGTATATTCTGAATTAATTATTTCTGCCCCTGTATGTCATTTGAATTGTTGGTTTGTTCCTTTGATTGGGCCATATCTTCAATTTTCCTAGTGTGATTTGTTATTTTTTGCTGGCGTCTAAGCATTTAATTACCTTAATTAGTTTATTCTGGGGATTGCTTTCACTTCTTTTACCTAGGGTTTTCTTGCTGGATGAATTTGTTGTCTATCTGTTCTTTGGCATTCACTTTAGCTTTATCTGGACCTCTAGCTTAAGTTTTGTTTAACAGAGGAGAATTTTTCAGTTCTTGTTTTCTTGTTTCTTGCCCTGCTTGTGTGGTGCCTTTCCCCAACCCCCCACCCTTAGGAAGGTCTACTTAGGTATTATAGACCCCAGCTGGATTTTCCCAGACCAAACTGGCCTCCTATCAGGAGGAAAGAGTCACCTGCATCGGTTTTCCATGAGGATGAGACCCAGCAGGTTGAAAGACTTTCCTGTGATGTCTCTGGACTTTGTTTTTCTTATCCTGCCCAGTATGTGGTGCTTGTCTGCCTTCAGGTCCCACCAGCGTAAGATAATGCGGTACCTTTAACTTTGGCAGACTCTCCCTGCTGGGGGCGTGGTGGGGACAGAGAAGAAGTTGTAGGCCGGTTTTAATGGCTTCAAATTACCAAGCCCTGGTGTCTGAATTCCTTGAGGGAGGGATTCCACCTGAGTTGGGCTTTACCCCTCCCCTAGGGAAGGAACAGTCTCCAGACAAGCCCCCAAACAAGCTAGCCTCCGCCTATGCCTGGGGCAGTTGCAGCCTGAGAAGTCCTGCCGCTATATCCAAAGGCAGTCAAGCCTTTGTAGAAACACAGTCACAAAAACCTCTGTCTCCTTCTTTTTGTTTTTTCTTTTTCCATCAGCCCTGCCCCCTTGGTGCCTGGCCAAAAATGAGCAACCTCTGCTTTGACCAGATTCACCTGAGCTGGGGGCCTATTGTTAGTAGTCAGAATTTGTTAATTAATTCCACAATTGGCATTTGATTATGCTCAGTCCCTGCTGCTGGTAAAGTCCCTTTCCTTTCCCCTCTGGGAAGCATCCTGTGGGAGAGGGGTGCCAGCCGCCACAGCTTTGGGAATTCACGGTTCTGGGGGGGCTCGCAGCCGGTCCAGCTGGTCCAGACTGGGGTACTCTGTGTGTCTGGTCACTGACAATGCCCCAGGAGCTGTTCTGTATTGTTTCTGGTTATTTAGTAGTTGTTTTGGAGTATGAACTAAAATGTGTTAAGCTGCCATCTTGACGCAGATCTCTAGTCTCCTTTTGAGAAACGGCTTTTGCCATGCTACTGGGCATTAGTAGAGACTGAATGTTTAACTATGGGACACCAAGTTACCATGAGACCTGAGTTGCCTATCATGAGCTGGATGTTGTCTGACCCACCAAGCCATAAAGTTGGGTGTGTGCAGCAGCACTCCATCATAAAATGGCAATGGTATATGTGAGATAGGGCCAGAGCAGGTCCTGAAGGCACTGGTAGTTACAAGAGAAAGTGACCCAAATGCCCATGGTCTGCACTCCTGCCACATTATCTTCTCTTTCCCAGTCCAGAGCTATGGCCTCTTGGAGAATACCTTACATTGAATTGACTGAGGAAGAGAAAACTTGGGCCTGGTTTGCAGATGGTTCAGCATGATATGCAAGTACCACCTGAAAGTGGACAGCTGCAGCACTACAACCCCCTACTGGGGTGTTCCTGAAGGACAGTGGTGGGGGGAAATCCTCCCAGTGGGCAGAACTTCGAGCAGTGCACCTGTTTGTTCATTTTGCTTGGAGGGACAACTGGCCAGAGGAACATTTGTATATTGGCTCATGGGCTGTTGCTAATGGTTTGACTGGATGGTCAGGAACTTGGAAAGGTCATAATTGGAAAATTGGTGACAAAGAGGTCTGGGGAAGAAGTATGTGGATAGACCTTTCTGAGTGGGCTAAAAACATGAGCATATTTGTGTCCCATGTGAATGCACACCAGAGGGTGACTTCAGCAGAGGAAGATTTTAATAATCAACTGGATAAGATGACCCATTCTGTGGATACCAGTCAGCCTCTTTCCTTAGCAACTCCTGTTATTGCCCAATGGGCTCATGAACAAAGTGGTCATGGTGGTAGGGATGGAGGTTATGCATGGGCTCAGCAACATGGACTTCCACTCACCAAGGCTGACCTGGCTACAGCCACTGCTGAGTTCCCAATCTGCCAGCAGCAGTGACCCACACTTAGCTTCCTGTATGGCACCATTCCCCTAGATGACCAGATGGCTACCTGGTGGCAGGTTGTTTACATTGGACCACTTTCTTCATGGAAGGGGCAGCAGTTTGTTCTAACTGGAATAGACACAAGCGCTGGATATGGGCTTGCTTCTCCTGCATGCAGTTCTTCTGCCAAAACTACCATCTGTTGACTTACAGAATGCCGTATCCATCATCATGGTATTCCACACAGCATTGCTTCTGAGCAGGGAACACATTTCACATCAAATTAAATATAGGAATGAGCACATGCTTATGGAATTCTCTGGTCTTACCATGTTCCCCATCATTCAGAGGCAGCTGGATTGGTAGAATGATGGAATGGCCTTTTGAAAACTCAATTATGGTGTCAACTTAGGTGGCATTACCTTGTGGGGCTAGGTAATGTTCTCCAGGAGATTGTGCATGCTCTGAATCAGTACCCACTATTTGATACTGTTTCTCCCATAGCCAGGATCCATGGGCCCAGGAACCAAGGGGTGGAAGTGGGAGTGGCACACTCACTTTAACCCCAGTGATTCACTAGGAAAATTTTTGCTTCCTGTCCCTGCAGCCTTGAGCTTTGCTGGTCTACAGGCTTTAGTCCCAGAAGGGGAAGTGCCTCCACCAGGAGAAACAACAATGATTCTATTGAACTGGAATCTAAGACTGCTGCCTGGTCACTTTGGGTACTCATGCCCCTGGATCAACAAGCCAAGAAGGGCATAACTTTACTGCCTGGGGTGATTGACCCTGACTATCGGGACAGAAATAGGAATGCAACTGCACAATGGAGGTAAATAATAGTTTTCCTGAAGTATAGGAGATCCCCCAGGGTGCTTTTTAGTACCACCATGCCCTGTGATTAAAATCATTGGAAACCCCCATCCAGGCGGGACTACCACTGGTTCTGAAACTTCAGGAATGAAGGTTTGAGTAACCCCACTCGTCAAAGAGCCATGGCCAGATGAAGTGCTTGCTGAGAGTAAAAGGAACATGGAATGGGTAGGTGAAAGGAAGTAGTGATAAATATGAACTATGACCACATGTTCAGTTATAGAAATGTATGTAATGCTGTTTTATTCATGTTATAGTATTTAAGTTGTAAGATATTAAGTTTAAGAGTGAATATTACCCAGGGACTTGCACTATATTCTGGGGAGATTTAATGCATCTCCAGTTTTATGCAGGACAGTTGAGTACTGTTAGGCAAGGGAAAATGTGTGTTATTGTTTTTTACTTAGAGATTAAGTATGGCTCAAGATACAAACTGACAAGGAGTGGACTGTCATGATCAGGTTCATGTGTGAACTTGGCCAGGTGATGGCGCCCAGTTATCTAATCAGGCAGGCTCTGGCCTTTCTGTTGCTATGGGGACATTTCATGGACTTGGATCATGATTACATCAGCTGAATCCACAGCTGATTGCATTTGTAATCAGCTAAGGGATGTGTCTTCTGCAATGAGTGATGCTTAATCTAATCACCAAAAGGCTTTTAAGGAGAATTCAGAAGAGACAGTTACTCTTCTTCCTGCTTCATCTGGTGAGCCTCTCCTGTGGAGTTCGTCCAAACCCTTCATCAGAGTCATCAGCTTCACAGCCCGCTCTATGGATTTTGGGCTCTTCCATTTCTACAGTTGTCCAGCTAGCCTCTCCTGAGAGTTCATTGTGGAACTTCATCGGAATTGCCAGCTTGCAGCCTGCCCTACAGATCTTGAACTGTATGTTCCCATGGTTACGGGAGATACTTTTATAAATTTTATATCTATGGATATTTTCTGCTGATTCTATTTCTCTAGAGAACCTTAGCTAATATATATAAATATATTATATATATATATACACACATTTCATTTATGATAAGACTGCCACTGCAGTGCAGTGGGTAAAATAATGGACTTTTCAATAAAGGGTGCTGGATCAAGTGAGTATCCCTAAGAAAGAAAATCAATCTTGACCCCCTTCCTCACACTATATGCAAAAATCAATTCCAGATGGATTTTAGATTTTAAGGAGAAATGTGAAACACTATGATTTCTCAAACTTAATATAAGAGAGAAACATCGTGACTTGAGATAAGCAAAAACAGTATACACAGAACAATGACGGATTAACTATAAGAGAATAGACAAACAAGAATTTAATTAAAATGAGCTATTCATTATAGACACTACTGAGAGACCAGAAAAGCAAGTTACAGATAAAGATTTGCTGTGCATATTTCTTTTTAAAATCTTTTTATTGTATAGTATAACATATATGCAATGCAAAGTAATAAAAAAGTAATAGTTTTCAAAGCACTCTTCAACAAATAGTTACAGGACAGATCCCAGAGTTTGTCATGGGCTATCATACAATCCTCTCAGATTTTTCCTTCTAGATGCTCAGAATATAGGAGGCTAAAAGGCGTGTTTTTTTTTTAATCATCGCAATTATTATTTTTTCTTTTTTTGTGAAAAAGAACATATATACAAAAAGCAGTAAATTTCGAAGCACAGCACCAAAATTAGTTGTAGAACATATTTCAGAGTTTGGCATGGTTAAAATTCCACAATTTTAGGTTTTTACTTCTAGCTGCTGTAAGATACTGGAGACTGAAAGAGATATCAATTTAATGATCCAGCATTCATGTTCATTTGTTAAATCCTTTCTTCTTGTGTAACTCCACCATCACCTTTGATCTTTCTATCCCTCTCTTTAGGGGTGTTTGATCTATGGCCACTCTAAATTTTTCATATTAGAAGAGTCTGTTACTAATATGGGATACAAAGATGGAACTATCTGATGTTCTGGAGAGGCTGGGCCCTCTAGATTTCAGGACTTATCTAGTTCATGGATCCATCTGGAGGCTGTAGGCTTCTGGAAAGTAACCTTAGTGCATGGAACCCTTGTGGAATCTTGTAAATTGTCCTAGGTGTTCTTTAGGATTGACTTGAATGGTCTTGGTTGGGAACCATTGTTGTGACAGGTAGCAATGTCTAACTGAAGCTTGCATAAGAGAAATCTCTAGAGTAGTCTTGATTCTATTTGAACTCTCTCTGTCACTGATACTTTATTAGTTACACTTCTTTTCCCCCTGTTGGTCAGGATGGAATTGTTGATCCTACAGTGCCAGGGCTGGACTCATTCCTGGGAGTTATTTCCCACACCACCAGAGAGACTTTCACCCCAGGATGTCATATCTTACATAGGGGGGAGGGCAATGATTTCACTTACAGAGTTGGGCTTAGTGAGACTGAGGCCACATCTGAGCAACAAAAGAGGTCCTCTGGAAGTAACTCTTAGGCATACCTACAGGTAAGCTAAGCTTCTCCACTGCCTAAATAAGCTTCACAAGAGTAAGCCTCAGGGCCGCGGTGGCTCAGCGGGCAAAGTGCTTGCCTGCTATGCCGGAGGACCTCGGTTCGATTCCCGGCCCCAGCCCATGTAACAAAAAACGGAAAAACAAAATACAATAAAACAAGAAAATGTTTAAAAAAAATGTTTCCCTTTCTTCCTTCCTTCCTTCCTTCTCTCTGTCTTTCCTTTAAAAAAAAAAAAAAAAAAAGAGTAAGCCTCAGGATCAAGGGCATGGTCTATTAATTTGAGCGTCCCTAAAGTTTGACACAGTATTAGGGGAATCCCTGATGGTAAAGTTTAATATTTCCATTCTCCCGTTACTCAAGGGACTTTTCCAATACTTTCAATTATCTGCTTCATATACTCTAGGATATATCCAGGCATTACATTAAGCTGTACAAGATTAAAGAACTCTTTCTTGTTCTAGGCTCCTGTGTTTCAATTATTAAAATGAGTTATCCAGATAGGTTGAATTAGATTATGTGTTACAGACAATTTAGGTTCCAGACCAAAGAAACCTTTCTTCCTTTGGTCTCAAAGGGTATATTTGGTTCTAAAATATAGACAGAGACTTCCTTACCCCTGTGTGAAAATCACTATATCTTATTTAGTTAGAGAAAATTAATGTAAAAATCAGTTTTATTTTTACTTTCATTAAAAAGTATTCTGATGACCTCAGAAACCCCACTGGACATCTTCCTAACTGAAAAAAAAAAAACTGGAAAAAAAAAGTATTCTGATGAAATAATTTTGCCTAGGAAAAGACAATCTGACCTTAAGTCTACAATATAAAGACAAAAAGAAAATGATTGATTTCCTGCTCAATTATCATGTTTAGTAATACATTACTGTTACGAGTAATACATTACAGTAATACATTACTGTTACGAGTAATGTATTAGTTTCTAGGGAGCATCACTATGTGTCTGGGTCAAAAACTTCACATACTTTCCTTGAGCATCAAAATAGTTAGCTGGCTGGTTTTAGCCATCCACACTGGATCTCCAACACACAGCAGCTTCACCTTCACATCATTCTTTTCAACCAGTGTGAAGTGGTGATAAATTCCAGCAGGAAGGTTTACCATGTCTCCTTTCTCCATGAAAATCTGAATCCACTTTTCCTCTTTACCCCTTACATCAAAATATCTACTTCCTTCCAAAATATATCAAATTTCATCATCCAGGTGTAAGTGTTCTTCATCAAACATTTTAATCTTTTCTTCATAATTTGATTGTTGATCTTTGCATATGATTACTATGTCCATGCATGAGTGGCTTCTTTCTTTTTGGATCTTTTCTAATTCTGGATCATTCTCATATTTGTGAGCATCCAGAAAAAGACCCTGAGTTGATGTAGCTGCCCTAGGTCAACCAGGTGGCCAGGCTCCAGTCGTTGGGGCTTCCTCTGTCCTTGAGGGACTCTTCCATATACCATGCCCTAACCATCTCCACTGACTGGTCAGAGGGAAGCCACGGGTCTTGGAGGAATGCCTACCATGCTGTTTTGATTATTGCTTTAAGATTGGGAAGTGTGAGTCCTCAAAATTTGTTCCTTTTTTCTTTTTCAAGATTGCTTTGACTATTCAGGGCCCCTTACCATTCCATATAAATTTGACGATTGGCTTTTCCATTTCTGCAAAGAAGGATTTTGAAATTTTTATTGAGATTGCAATGAATCTGTAAATCTCTTTGGGTAGAATTGACATCTTAACAATATTTAGTCTTCCAACCCATGAACATGGAGTGTCCTTCCATTTATTTAGGTCTTCTTTGATTTCTTTTAGTTTTATAGTTTCCTGCACACAAGTCACTTACATTTGACTTAGACTTATTTCTAAATATTTGAATCTTTCAGTGGTTATTGTAAACGGAATTTTTTTCTTGATTTCTCTTTCTGGTTGTTCATTCATAGTGTGTAGAAACACTATTGATTTGGAGGCATTGATCTTATACTCCCTTAATTTGCTGATTTCATTTATTTCATTATTCCAGCAGCTTGATTGTGGATTTTTCAGGATTTTCTGCATATGGGATTATGTCTTCTGTAAATAGGGAAAGTATCACTTTTCCCAACTTGGATAGCTTTAATATCTTTTTCTTGCCTAATTATTCTTTTTTTAATTTTTTTATTAATCAAAAAAGAAAAGAAATTAACACAACATTTAGAAATCATTCCATTCTACACATGCACTCAGTAATTCTTAGTATCATCACATAGATGTATGATCATCATTTCTTAGTATATTTGCATCGATTTAGGAAAAGAACTAGCAAAACAGCAGAAAAAGATATAGAATGTTAATATAGAGAAGAGAATTAAAATAATAATACTAATAAAAATATATATATATAAAGGAAAAAGAAAAAAACAAAAACAAAAGATACAAACACACAAACAAACAAACAAAAAACCATATTTCAGGTGCAGCTTCATTCAGTGTTCCAACCTAGTTACATTACACTTAGGTATTATTGTGCTGTCCATTCTTGAGTTTTTGTATATAGTCCTGTTGCACAGTCTGTATCCCTTCAGCTCCAATTACCCACTATCTTACCCCGTTTCTAACTCCTGCTGGTCTCCGTTACCAATGATATATTCCAAGCTGATTCTCGAATGTCGGTTCACATCAGTGGGACCATACAGTATTTGTCCTTTAGTTTTGGGCTAGACTCACTCAGCATATTGTTCTCTAGGTCCATCCATGTTATTAAATGCTTCACAAGCTTAGTCCGTCTTAAAGCCGCATAATATTCCATTGTAGGCATACACCACAGTTTGTTTAGCCACCCGTCTGCCGATGGACATTTTGGCTGTTTCCATCTCTTTGCAATTATAGATAATGCTGCTATAAACACTGGTGTGCAAATGTCCATCTGTGTCTTTGCCCTTAAGTCCTTTGAGTAGATACCCAGCAGTGGTATTGCTGGGTCGTAATCCATTCTGCCATTCTATGTCTTTTGATTGGGAAATTCAGTCCATTAACTTTTAGTGTTATTACTGTTTGGATAATATTTTCCTCTACCATTTTGGCTTTTGTATTATATATATCATATCTGATTTTCCTTCTTTCTACACTTTACTCCATATCTCTCTCTTCTGTCTTTTCGTATCTGACTCTAGTGCTCCCTTTAGTATTTCTTGCAGAGCTGGTCTCTTGGTCACAAATTCTCTCAGTGACTTTTTGTCTATAAATGTTTTAATTTCTCCTTCATTTTTGAAGAACAATTTTGCTGGATATAGGAGTCTTGGTTGGCAGTTTTTCTCTTTTAGTAACTTAAATATATCATCCCACTGTCTTCTAGCTTCCATGGTTTCTGCTGAGAAATCTACACATAGTCTTATTGGGTTTCCCTTGTATGTGACAGATTGTTTTTCTCTTGCTGCTTTCAAGATCCTCTCTTTCTCTTTGACCTCTGATATTCTAACTAGTAAATGTCTCGGAGAATGCCTATTTGGGTCTATTCTCTTTGGGGTGCGCTGCACTTCTTGGATCTGTAAATTTAGGTCTTTCATAAGAGTTGGGAAATTTTCAGTGATAATTTCTTCCATTAGTTTTTCTCCTCCTTTTCCCTTCTCTTCTCCTTCTGGGACACCCATAACACGTATATTTGTGCGCTTCATATTGTCATTCAGTTCCCTGATCCCCTGCTCAAGTTTTTCCATTCTTTTCCCTATAGTTTCTGTTTCTTTTTGGAATTCAGATGTTCCATCCTCCAGTTCACTAATTGTAGCTTCTGTCTCTTTAGATCTACCATTGTAGGTATCCATTGTTTTTTCCATTTTTCCTTCTTTGTCCTTCACTCCCATAAGTTCTGTGATTTGTTTTTTCAGATTTTCTATTTCTTCTTTTTGTTCAGCCCATGTCTTCTTCATGTCTTCCCTCAATTTATTGATTTGGTTTTTGAAGAGTTTTTCCATTTCTGTTTGTATATTCAGCATTAGTTGTCTCAGCTCCTGTATCTCATTTGAACTATTGGTTTGTTCCTTTGACTGGGCCATATCTTCAATTTTCCGAGTGTCATCCATTATTTTCTGCTGGTGTCTGGACATTTGATCAGATTTCCCTGGGTGTGGGACCCAGCTAGTTGAAAGCTTTTCCTGTGAAATCTCTGGGCTCTGTTTTTCTTTTCCTGCCCAGTAGGTGGCGCTCCTGGCCCTCATCTGTCTGCAGGGCAGTCGGCCCGGGAAACCGCGCGTGGAGGCGGGGGTCGCTGGCCACCGCGGCTTGGGGGAGTGCCGGTCCAAATTGCCCAGCTGGCCCGAGACGCCAAGCGTGACGGGAGGGCCCCGCTATCCAACGTTCCCAGTCAGACCGGGGAGCCACGTGCGAGGAGGGGACCCCAGTCGCCAGCCGCCCCGGCCCGGAAAACGCGCGCCCCTCGGGTATCTCACTGCAGTGGATTCTCCCTGCCCGTTCAGCCATTCCAGAATGGGGTACGCTGTCTTTTTGGTCTCTGTCGTGACTCCGGGAGCTGTTTCGTATTGTTTCTGTTTCTTTAGTTGCTTTTCTGGGGGAGGAACTAAGACCCGTGCGTCTTACTAAGCCACCATCTTCTCCGGAAGTCCTTGCCTAATTATTCTTGGCTAGGACTTCCAGTACGATATTGAGAAGCAGTGGTAATAGTGGGCATCCTTGGTTTCTTCTGACTTAGAGGGAAAGCTTTCAGTACTTTATCATTGAATATGAGGTTAGTTGTCAGTTTTTCATATATATTTTTTATCGTAGTGAAGAAGTTTCTATCTATTCCTGGTTTTCTAAGTATTTTTATTAATAAAGGGAGCTATATTTTGTCACATGCCTTTTCAATTGAAATGATGTGGTTTTTCCCTTTCATTCTTTTAATGTGGTGCATTACATGAATTGATATTCTTATGCCAAACCATTCTTGCATATCTGAGACAAATTCCACTTGATCACAGTGTGTAATTCTTTAAAAATGCTGCTGGACTTGATTTGCTAGTATTTGCATGAGAATATTGTTTGCAGCTATATTTGTGAGAGATATTGACTTGTATTTTCTCTCCTTGTGGTATCTTTATTTGGTTTCAGGATGAGAGTGATATTGGCTTTGTAGAAATAATTAGGGAATGATCCCTCTGCTTCAGTTTTTGAAGAGTTTGAGTAAGATTGGCATCAATTCTCCTTGAAATGGTTAATAGAATTCCCCCATCAAGCCATCTGTTCCTGGGCTTTTCTTTTTGGGGAGGTTTTGATTCAATCTCTTTACTAGTTATTTATGGACATCTTTTATTTTCTCTTGAGTCAGTGTGAATAGTTTGCATGCTTCTAGGAATTTGCCCATTTCATTTAAGCTACCTAATTTTTTGACATATAGTTGTTCATAGTATCCTCTTATAGTCCTTTTTATTTCAGTGTGGTTGGTAGTAATGCCCCCCTTTTTTATTTTAGTCTTTTGTGTCCTTTCTCTTTTTTATCTTCATCAATCCAGGTAAAGGTTTGTCAATTTTATTATCTTTTTAAAGCACCAACTTAAATTTTTTTTAACTTTTTAATTGTATAGTATAACACCTATACAAAGCGAAGAAATTAAAAAGCAATAGTTTCGAAGTACCCCTCAAGAAGCAGTCACAGAACAGATCCTAGCGTTTGTCTTGGGTGACTGCATGATTCTCTCAGATTTTTCCTTCTAGCTGCTCCAGAATATAGGAAGCTAGATGACTTGAATATTTTTTAGCACCACAATCAACCTTTTATCTTTCTTTTTTTGTGTGAAAAAGAACATATATACAAAAAAGCAATAATTTTCAAAGCACAGCACCACAATTAGTTGTAGAACAGATTTCAGAGTTTGACAAGGGTTAAAATTCCACAATTTCATGTTTCCACTTCCAGCTGCTCCAAGATACTGGAGACTAAAAGAGATATCAACTTAATGGTTCAGCAATCATATTCAGTTGTTAAATCTTATCTTCTTTGTATAACTCCACCATCATGTCTGATCTTTCCATCCCTCTCTTTAAGGGTGTTTTGGCTAACTTTCTCATGTTGGAAAGATCTGTCATTAATATGGGGTAGAGAGATGGAACTATCTGATGCTCTGGAGAAGCTGGGCCCTCTAGGTTTCAGGACTTATCTGGTCCAAGGACCCATCTGGAGGCTGTAGGTTTCTGAAAAGTTACGCCAGTGCATGGGACCCTCGTAGAATCTTATATATTGCCCTAGGTGTTCTTTAGGATTGGCTGGAATGATTCTGGTTGGGGTTTGACAGGTTATGATAGATAGCAATGTCTAACTGAAGCTTGCATAAGAGCACCCTCCAGAGCAGCCTCTTGACTTTATTTGAGCTCTCTCTGCCAGTGATACTTTATTAGTTACACTTCTTTTCCACCTGTTGGTCAGGATGGAATTGTTGATCCCACAGTGCCAGGGTCAAACTCATCCCTGGGAGTCATCTCCCATGCCACCAGGGAGACTCTCACCCCTGGATGTCACATCCCATGTGGGGGAGGGCAATGATTTCACTTGCAGAGCTGGGTTTAGAGACAATGAGGCCACATCTGAGCAACAAAAAAGGTCCTCCAGAAGTAATTCCAGAAGTGACTCTTAGGCATACCTATAAGTAGGCTAAGCTTCTCTGCTACCCACGCAAGCTTCACAAGAGTAGGCCTCAAGATCAAGGGCATGTCTCTTTCTCAGCCAACATGACAAGGAGGCTCAATGCCCTCCCCCTCTCTATGTGGTATATGACTACCAGGGGTGTGGACCTTCTTGGCAATGTGGGACAGAAATCCTAGAATGAGCTGGGACTCAGCTTTCTGATATTGTGTTGGAATGAATGTATTTTAGATTTAGAAAGAACATGTCTTTTGGGGTCCAAAGGTTGGAATGTGCCAGCTTGAAACCATTAGGTACCCCATAAATACCATGCCCTTTAATCTTTATTCAATGTTGCTGGGTGGATTTTTTAAAATTGTTTCCATGGTGATGTGACCCACCCAATTGTGGGTGGTAACTTTTGATTAGATGGTTTCCATGGAGATGTGTCTCCACACATTCAAGGTAGAGTTGCTTATGGATCCCTTTAAGAGGGAATCATTTTTGAAAAAGCTTTAGAGCCAAGAGAGTGACACACCTAGAGATCTTTGGAGATAAAGAAGGAGAATATCTCCAGGGAATCCTTATGAAATGGGAAGCCAGGACAGAAAGTTAGCATACATTGCCAAGTGCCTTTCCAACTGACAGAGGTGGTCTTGACCCATCAGCCTTTCTTGAATCAATGTATCTTTCTCTGGATGTTTTATTTTGGACATTTTCACAGCCTTAGAACTATAAACTTGCGACTTAATAAATTCCCTTTTTAAAAAGATATTCCATTTCTGGTATATTGCATTCTGGCAGACTTTGTAAACTAAAACAATGAACTTAAGATGCAAAAATGTATAATACATGCAAAGAATAAAAAGCAAAATAGCAGAAGAAAGTCCTTCATTATCAATAGTGATTTTAATGTAATTGGAGAGATGTGGTAAGTGTAGGTCGGCTGCACAAGACAGAGAGGGGAGAGGTTGAGGGAGGAGGAGCCTCATGGTCACCACCTACTGGGGAGAAGGAGCTAGGCATTCAGACCGAGTCTCCCCTGTGGTACACAGCCATTCTGCAACTGCAATACCCTGGCCTACCTCCCGCCTCTTCACAGGAATGTCAATTTCACTTATCAGAAACAAGAGACAGTAAAATCCTCATCAAGCCTTTCTTATAGACCCTTATGTTGAATTGTATCCTCTACATGAGATCTAGACCTTGATTGGGCAGAGAATAACTGACAAAGTTTAAAAGGAAACATTCAGCAAAAATTAAGTAAATACAAAACTTTAGAAAAGTGAAGGAAACCAACATACATAATAATCATATCAAGATAGACAAATGCCCAGAACACAACAGAAAATCATGAAACACACAAAGATTTAAGCAGAAATACCCCAGCCAAATGAGCAAATCAAAATTCCAAAGGGGACACAGAACATGGAACAACTACTCAAAGATATTTATAAAGAAATAAAGGATATCAGGAAGACACAAGAAGAGCATAAAGAAGAATTTGGGAGGTTAAATAGAAAAATGTCAGATCTCACAGAAATGAAAGATAGAGTAGACCAAATAAAAAATATACTGGAGACAATCAACAGCAGATTTGAAGAAGCAGAAGAAAGAATAGTGAGCTAGAAGTTAGGAAAATAGAACTAGAGGGCACAAAAGAACAAATGGTAAGAAAGATGGAAAAAATGCAACTGGATCTTAGGGAAATGATGGACAACAAGAGGCACAAAAATATATGAATGATTGCTGTCCCAGAAGGAGAAGAGAAAAGCAAAGGATTGGGAAATTCAGTTGAAGATATAATTGGAGAAAACTTCCCAACCCTTATAAAAGACATGAATATACACATCAAAGAGGCCCAGTAAACTTCAAATAGAAAAAAAATCAAAGCAAGCCCACTTCAAGAGACATACTAATCAGACTATCAGGTGTTGAGGAGAAACAGAAAGTCCTGAAAGCAGCACGAGAAAAGCAATATACTACATACAAGGAAAAACATGTAAGAGTAGTCTGAGTGACTACAGATTACTCAACAGGCAACATGGAAGCAAGAAGACAATGGTATGAGAGATATATATATATATAAATAAAATAATATGATATATATAATATATTATTGATAAAATCAAACAACATACAACACAAATATTCTTAACATATGAACATTTCATACTTGGAGTGCAGTCAATATCACAATATCATCACGTGGTTGTATATTCATCACCATGATCATTTCTCAGAACATTTACATCACCCCAGAAGAAGAAATAAAAAGAAAAAAGAAAAAACTCATATATACCATACCCCTTACCCCCTCTCTCATTGGTTGCTAGTATTTCCCTCTACCCAACTTATTTTAACATTTGTTCCCCCATTATTTATTTATTTTTAATCCATATTTTTTACTCATCTGTCCATACCCTAAATAAGAAGAGCATCAGAACAAGGTTTTTACAATTACACAGTCACTTGCAAAAGCTACAGCATTTTACAATCATCTTAAAGAAATATGGCTACTGGAACACAGCTCTAGTTTCAGGCACTTCCCTCTAGCCTCTCTAATACACGTTAAATTAAACAGGGGGTTATCTAGACAATGTGTAAGAATACTCTCCTAAATAACCTCTCAACTCTGAAACTCTCAGCCACTGACACTTTATTTTGTCTCATTTCTCTCTTCTCCTTTTCAATTGAGAAGTTTTTCTCAATCCCTTGATGCTGAGTCCCAGCTCATTCTAGGATTTTTGTCATATGCTGCCAGAGAAGTTTACACCTCGGGTGTCATGTCCCACTTAGAGAGAGAGAGAGAGGACAGTGAGTTTGCTTGCCATGTTGGCTGAGAGATAGGCCACATCTGAGCAACAAAAGGTGTTCTCTGGGGTGACTGTTAGGCCTAATTTTAAGTAGGCTTAGCCTATCCTTTGTGAGGATACGTTTCGTATGAACAAACCCCAAGATTGAGGGTTCGGCCTATTGATTTCATTGTCCCCATTGCTTGTGAGCATATCAGGCCTTCTCCTTATGGGGAAGCTGAATTTTCCCTCTTTCTCATCATTCTCCCAAGGGGACTTTGCAAATACGTTTTTTATTCACTGTTCAAATCATTCTGGGATTTATTGGGGCATCACTCTGGACAAACCTACAAAATCTCATGCCCTACTCAAGGTTCCATGTACTTATGGTGTTCAATTAAACTGTCCATATAAGTTATATTAGGAGATGCACTAGTCAAAATTTAAATTTTGTACCAAATAAACATTTTTTGCTCTAGTCTCACATGTAAGTTAAAGTTTCAAAATACGAATTATCATCTATTTTCAACACCCTGTAGTATTGACATTCCTTTGTTCTTACTCATGAAAAACATTTTTAAATTTGAACATTTAGTCACTATCACTGTACACTCCAGGCATTCCTAGATTATACCATCTCAGTCTTTATCATCTATCTTTCATTCTGATTTCATCTGTGCCCCCAGACCTTTTCCCTCTATCATTCTCACATTCAGTGTATAAACATTATTGTACTATAGTTAGGTAGTATTGTGCTATCCATCTCTGAATTTTTACAATCAGTCCTGTTGCACAATCTGCATCCCTTCAGCTCCAATTACACAATATCTATCCTGTTTCCATCTCCTGATGACCTCTGTTCCTTTTTTAAAATATTTTTATTGACAAAACAACATACAAACACAAACATTCTTAACATAGGAACATTCCATACTTGATGTCCAATCAATGGTTCATAATATCATCGCATGGCTGTATATTCATCACCATGATCATTTCTTAGAACATTTGCATCACTCCAGAAAAAGAAATAAAAAGAAAAAAGAAAAAACTCATAGATACAGTATCCCTTACCCCTCCCTCTCATTGACCACTAGTATTTCCATCTACCCAATATAATTTAGCCTTTCTTCCCCTTATTTTTTTCCTTATACCTCTTACCATTCCCTTTCATTGGAGTCACTAGTATTTCAATATACTCAATTTATTTTAACATTTTCGCCCTTATTATTTATTTATTTATCTATATTTTTTACTCATCTGTCCATACCATAGATAAAAGGAGCCTCAGACACAAGGTTTTCCCAATCACACAGTCACATTATGAAAGCTATATCATTATACAATCATCTTGAAGAAGCATGGCTACTGGAACACAGCTATACAGTTTCAGGCACTTCCCTCTAGCCACTCTAATACACCTTAAACTAAAAAGAGAATATCTATATAATATATAAAAATAACCTCCAGGATAACTTCTCAACTCTGTTTGAAATCTCTCAGCCACTGACACTTTATTTTGTTTCATTTCTCTCTTCTCCCTTTCATCGAGAAGGTTTTCTCAATCCCTTGATGCTGAGTCCCAGCTCATTCTAGGATTCCTGTCCCACATTGCCAGGGAGGTGGGGGTGACTTTTTAATATTTCTGCAGTGAGCTAGTTACATTTAAAGTACTTCTTTGATTTTCTAAGTGCTGAACTAATAAAACAGTCTGCTGCTTAGCATTTCCCAATACTATCCTCTTTTCCTTCCCTACCTTGAATCTCTTAAATTGCTGTCTCCTAAGGACTTTTCTTCTTTGCTGATGACCTCTGTTCTTAACCGAAATTCTCCAACTTCATTCATTAATGTCAGTTCATATCAGTGAGACCATATGATATTTGTCCTTTTGTTTCTGGCTAATCTCACCAGCATAATGTCCTCAAGACCTATCCATGTTGTTACATACTTCATAACTTTATTTTGTTTTACAGGTGCATAATATTCCATCATATGTATATACCACAGCTTGTTAAGCCACTCGTCTGTTGATGGACATTTGGGCTGTTTCCATCTATTGGCCATTGTAAATAATATTGCTATAAACATTGGTGTGCAAAAGTCCATTTCTGTCCTTGCCCTCATGCCCTCTGAGTAGATACCTAGCAATGCTATTGTCAAATCTTCATGCCCTTGATCTTGATGTTTACTCTTGTGAAGCTTATGTAGGTTGTGGAGAAGCTTAGACTACCTACATATAGACATGCTTAAGACTTACTTCTGGAGGACCTCTTTTGTTGTTCAGATGTGACCTCACTCTCTCTAACCCCAACTCTGTAAGTGAAATCATTGTCATTCCTCCTATGTGGGACATGACATCCAGGGGTGAAAGTCTCCCTGGCAGTATGGGAGATAACTCCCAGGGATGAGTCCAGCCCTGGGATCAATAATTCCATCCCAACCAAAACAGGGTAAAGAATAAAAAATAAATAATAAAACTAATAAAATATCAGTGGTGGAGAGAGTTCAAATAGAGTCAAAAGGTTACTCTGGAGCTCACTCTTACATGAGTTCCAATTAGACGTGGCTACTGTCCTAGTTTGCTAGCTGCCAGAATGCAATATACCAGAAACGGAAAGACTTTTAAAAAGGGAAATTTAGTAAGTTTCTAATTTACAGTTCTAAGGTCAAGAAAATGTCCCAATTGCAGCAAGTCTATAGAAATATCCAATCAAATGTACCCAGAGAAAGAAACCTTGGTTCAAGAAGGCCGATGACTTTCAGGGTTTCTCTCTAGTGAGAAGGCACCTGGCGAACACGGTCAGGGGTCTGCTCTCATTTGGAAGGGCACATGGTGAACACAGTGTCATCTGCTAGCATCTTCTCCTGGCTTCTTGTTTCATGAAGCTCCCTGGGAGACATTTTCCTCCTTCATCTGCAAAGGTCGCTGGCTGGTAGACTCTGCTTCTTATGGCTATGTCATTCTGCTCTTCTCTCTCTGAATCTCTTTCATTCTCCAAGATGTTTCCTCTTTTATAGGACTCCAGGAACTTATCAAGACCCACCCAAATGGGTGGAGACATGTTGCCACCTAATCCAGTTTAACAGCCACTCTTGATTAAATCACATCTCCAGGGAGATGATCTGATTACAGTTTCAAACACACAGCATTGAATAGGGATTATTCCACCTTTATGAAAGGGGATTTTGATTAAAACATCAAAAATCCTATTTCTAGGGTATATACATCCTTTCAAACCGGCATAGGTAGTGTTCCTATATCTTCAATTTTTTGGAAGAGTTTGAGCAGGATTGGTGTCAGTTCTTTTTGAAAAGTTTAATAAAATTGTCTTATGAGTGGATGTCTAAGGATAGTTCAGTGGTAGATTTCTTGCCAGTCATGTGGGAGACCAGGTTCAATTTCTGGCCCATGCACTTACCAAACAAACAAACAAACAAACAAACAAAAACAAACAAACAAAAATTCTAGAAATGGTGCTGCAATAACGGGATACTAACATGGAAAAAGAATGAAATGTGACCCGTCCATACAGCATACAGAAAAAGAAAAGAATCCTCTTGTGAAGCCATCAGGTTCTGGGCTTTTTTACACTTTTTTATTGTATAATATAGCATATACACAAAGCAAAGAAAGAAAAAAGCAATAACTTTCAGAGCACTCTTCAAGAAGGAGTTACAGGACAAATCTCAGAGTTTGTCAGAGGCTACCATACCATCCTCAGATTTTTCCTCCTAGCTGCTCCTGAATATAGGAGACTAGAAGGAATAAATTTTTTATCATCACAATTGACATTTTCTTCTTTTTTTTGAAAAATAACATATGTACAAAAAAGCAATAAATTTCAAAGCACAGCACACCAATTAGTTGGAGAACGTATTTCAGAATTTGGTATGGGTTACAATTCCACAATTTTGTGTTTTTACTTCTAGCTGCTCTAAGATACTGGAGATTAAAAGAAATGTCGATTTAATGATTCAGTAATCATATTTGTATGTTAAACCCTGCCTTCTCTGTTTAACTCCAACAGATCAAAGATCACCTTTGATCTTTCTAGCCCACTCTTTAGGGGTATTTGGATTATGGCCATTCTAACTTTTTCATGTTGGAAGAGGCCGTCAATAATATGGGGTAGAGAGATGGAACTAGCTGATGTTCTGGAGAGGCTGGGCCCTCTAGGTTTCAGGACTTATCTTGTCCAGGTACCCATCTGGAGGGTGTAGATTTCTGGAAAGTTATCCTAGCGAATGGAACTTTTGTAGACTCTTATATATTGTTATAGGTGTACTTTAGGACTGGCCAAAATGGCTTTTGTTGGGGTTTAGCAAGTTATGACAGGTAGCTGTGCTGGTTCAAAGGGATGCATGGACCCTAGAAAAGCCAAAAATTTTAATCCTAATTCCATTTTGTAAAGGCAGCTGTTTCCTCTAATCCTTATTCAGTACTGTATGTTTGAAACTTTAATTAGAGCATCTCCTTGGAGATGTGACTTAATCAAGAGTGGTTGTTAAGCTGGATTAAGTGGAGATGTATATCCACTCACTCAGGTGGGTCTTGGTTAGTTTACTGGAATCCTATAAAAGAAGAAACATTTTGGAGAATGAAAGAGATTCAGAGAGAGCATAGAAGAACAGCATAGCCACAAAAAACAGAGTCCACCAGACAGTAGCCCTTGGAGATGAAGAAGGAAAATACCTTCTGGGAAGAGAAACCCTGATTGTGCTCACCATGTGCCTTCTCACTTAAAAAAGAAACCCTGAACTTCATTGACCTTCCCGAATCAAGGTATCTTTCCCTGGATGCCATAGATTGGACATTTCTATAGACTTGCTTTAATTGGGACATTTCCATGACCTAAAAATGGTTAACTTGCAACTTATTAAATTCCCCTTTTTAAAAGACATTCCATTTCTGGCGTATTGCATTTCAGCAGCTAATAGACTTGAACAGATTTTGGTACCGAGAATGGGGTGCTTCTGTGGTTTGCAAATACCACATGTTGAAATGGCTTTAAATGGATAGGGGGAAGATTTTGGAGGGGTTATGAGAAGCTTGATAGAGAAGGCATCGAAGAGCCTGTTGGTAGAAACATGGACTCTAAAGATACTTCTGATGAAACCTTAGACAGAAATAAGACATGTGTTATTATAGTTTGGAAGTAAGGTGATCCTTGTTTAAAAAAGGCAGATAATCTGGCAAAGTTGACAAGTGGCTTTGGTTGGAAGGCAGATTTTAAAAGTCATGAACTTGGATATTTAGCAGAAGAGATCTCCAAACTAAATGTGGAAAGAAGCCCAGTTTCTCCTTGCAGCTTATAGTGAAATGTGACAGGAAAGAGATAAGCTGAAAACTGAACTCTTGGGTACAAAGAAACCAGAAATTGAAGTTCTGGAAAATTCTGAGCCTCCAGAAAGGGAGACCCCGGAGAAGAGTGCCCCATGTGAAGATTTAACCAAATGTGGGACTAGCCAGCCATTTCAGAGAAAGTCAGGATTGGAGATGGAGTTACCCAGGAAGGATTTGTGGAAACTGCTTATGTCTGATGGGCACAATCCAAGGCCACAGCATAGAAAGCCAACAAGAGTGTTGCACAATCTGTATAAAGAGAATCACTGCCAATTGGGACTGAGAGGGACAGAAAAGGGACACCTTGGAGGAAAAATAACTTCAGAGTGAAGGCCATGGAGGCTGGGGTCTGAAGCCAAGAAGCCTCAGGCCAGGAGAGCAGACCCACCCAAGCATGTGGAGAGGGTGAGATTACCCCGAAGGCAGAGGATGGGCATTCCACCTCATTGTAGTGGAAGAGTCATGCCACCTCAGGCCTTAGAGAGGGTGAAGCATATTCCGTGGGGTTTTGGGAGAGCCTGATTGCCAACATATGGTGGGATTGAGTATGTGTTTCCGGAGATGGCAGAGAGCCTGGGGAGCAGCCCCAATTCTTGGATAGGGTGGAGCTGAGAAAAAGGTGGTCTCCCCAATGTCCCCCAAGATTGTGTTCAGAGAGAGGCAGACCTCTGCATAGGCCCTTGGAAAGGGTGGGACTATCGTTTTCTAAAGCCCCAAAGATAAATGACTCTCAGACTTTGAAATCTCATGGACTTTACCCGGTGGGTTTTTGGAACTGTATGGGTCCTGTGACCCCTGTGTTCCTTCCTCCCTATGGAAGTGGTATATGTATCATGTGACTGTTCTTCCTTTGTATGTTGGCAGCAAATAACTTGTTCTGAGTTTCACAGGTCCAGAGCCAGAGGACATTTTTGCCTTAGAAGAGACCATGCCTATAATTAACTTTGATAAGAGTTTGTACTGTTTCTAGCTTTGTATTTCATTTGTATCACTACTGAAATGGTTTAAGGATTTCTGATACTGTGATGGAATTAATGTACTAAAACGTCTTTTTTAGGGTCCAGAAAGTGGAACGTGCCAATTTGAAAGGAGGTATGTACCCTAGAAAAGCCATGTTTGAATCCTAAACCCATTTTGTAAAGGCACCCATTTCTTCTAGTCCCTATTCAGTACTGCATGTTTGAAACTTTAATTAGATCATCCCCTTAGAGATGTAACTCAATCAAGAGTGATTGTCTAGCTGAATTAGGTGGAGCATGTCTTATTTAGTTTACTGGAATCCTATAAAAGAGGAGACATTTTGGAGAAAGGAGAGTCTGAGAGAGCAGAATGATGTAGCCATGAGAAGCAGAGAGTCCACTTGCCAGCGACCTTTGGAGAAGAAGAAGGAAAATACCTCCCAGGAAGTTTCATGAATCAGGAAGCCAGGAGAGAAAGCTAGCAGATGACACTTTGTTCACCACGTGCCTTTCCAAATGAGAGAGAAACCCTAACTGTGTTTGCCATGTGCCTTTCCACTTGAGAGAGAAACCCTGAACTTCATCTACCTTCTTGAATCAGGGTATCTTTCCCTGGATGCCTTAGATTGGACATTTCTATAGACTTGTTGTAATTGGGACATTTTCTCAGCTTTAGAACTGTAAACTAGCAACTTAAAAATTTCCCTTTTAAAAAGCCATTCCATTTCTGGTATATTGCATTCTGGCAGTTAGCAAGCTACAACAGAGGCTCAGGTGCTTTCTTGGGTGAACAGAGTTTTCCCTACTTCAACATCACTCTAATACCAAAATCAGATGAAGATGATACAAGAAAAGAAGACTACAGACCAATCTCCCTAATGAACATAGATGCAAAAATTTTTAACAAAATACTGGCAAATCATATCCAACACCACAGTAAAAGAATTATACATCATGAGCAAGTGGGATTCATACCAGGAATGAAAGGGTGATTTAACATAAGAAAATCAATCAACATAATACAGCGCATTAACAAATTGAAAGGAAAAAACCACATGATCATATCGATTGATGCTGAAAAAGCATTAGACAAAATCCAGCATTCTTTCCTGATAAAAACACTTCAAAAATTAGGCATCAAAGAAAACTTTCTCAATACCATAAAGGGCATATGTGGAAAACCCTAGCGTACTTAATGGTGAGAAATCGAAACCATTCTCACCATTGAGATTGGGGACGAGACAAGGATGCCCATTGTCACCACTGCGATTCAACATTGTATTAGAAGTACTAGCTGGATCAATTAGACAGGAGAAAGAAATAAAAGGCATCCAAACAGGAAGGGAAGAAGTAAAACTTTCATTATTTGCAGATGACATTATCCTATACTTAGAAAACCCTGAGAAATTTACAGTAAACCTACTTGAACTAATAATTCATCAAAAAGACAGGATGCAAGATTAATGTACGAAAGTCAGCAGTGTTTCTATACACAAGCAATGACCTATCTGAGGTGACAACTAAGGAAAAAATTCCTTTCATATTATCAACCAGAATATTAAGTATCTAGGAATAAGCCTGACCAGGGATGTCAAGGACTTATACACAGAAAATTACAAAAAATTGCTAAAAGAAATTTTAAAATGACCTAAATGGATGGAAAGATATTCCATACTCATGGTTAGGAAGGTTGAATATTGTCAAGATGCCAATTCCACCCAAACTGATCTACAATTCAATGCAATACCAATAAAAATCCCAACAACCTACTTTGAAGACTTGGAAAAACTGGTTATCAAATTTATAAGGAAGGTTAGAGACCTTGAACAGCTAAATATATGCTACAAAAGAAGAGCAAACTGGGAGGTCTATCACTTCTTGACTTTAAAACTTACTATAAAGCTACAGCGGTCAAAATATTGTGCCAGCATCATGCTATTTTGACCGCTGTAGCTTTATAGTAAGTTTTAAAGTCAAGTGGTGCTGGCACAAAGATAGAAGGACTGAACAGTGGAATAGAATTAAGACTGCAGAGATTGACCACCAAATTTATGGGCATTTGATCTTCAATAAGGCCCTGAAATCCACTGAATTGGGATACAATAGTCTTTTCAATAAATGGGCATGGGAGAACTGGATTTCAATAGCCAAAAGAATTAAAGAGGACCCCTACCTTACACTGCACAAAAATTAATTCAAAATGGATCAAAGACCTAAATGTAAGAACCAGTACCATAAAACTACTGGAAAAAATGTAGGGAAATATCTTGAAGATCTAGTAATAGAAGAGCTGCTTCTTCTTCTTCTTCTTCTTTTTTTTTAACATTTAAAGGTTGTTTTTTTTTATTAATTAACGGAAAAAAAGAAATTAACCCAACATTTAGAAATCATACCATTCTACATATGCAATCAGTAATTCTTAACATCATCACATAGATGCATGATCATCGTTTCTTAGTACATTTGCATTGGTTTAGAAGAACTAGCAACACAACAGAAAAAGATATAGAATGTTAATATAGAGAAAAGAAATAAAAGTAATAATAATAGTAAAAAAAACAACAAAAAAAAAAACCCTATAGCTCAGATGCAGCTTCATTCAGTGTTTTAACATGATTACTTTACAATTAGGTATTATTGCGCTGTCCATTTTTGAGTTTTTGTATCTAGTCCTGTTGCACAGTCTGTATCCCTTCAGCTCCAATTACCCATTATCTTACCCTGCTTCTAACTCCTGCTGGACTCTGTTACCAATGACATATTCCAAGTTTATTCTCGAATGTCCGTTCACATCAGTGGGACCATACAGTATTTGTCCTTTAGTTTTTGGCTAGACTCACTCAGCATAATGTTCTCTAGGTCCATCCAGGTTATTACATGCTTCATAAGTTTATCCTGTCTTAAAGCTGCATAATATTCCATCGTATGTATATACCACAGTTTGTTTAGCCACTCTTCTGTTGATGGACATTTTGGCTGTTTCCATCTCTTGCAATTGTAAATAATGCTGCTATAAACATTGGTGTGCAAATGTCCATTTGTGTCTTTGCCCTTAAGTCCTTTGAGTAGATACCCAGCAATGGTATTGCTGGGTCATATGGCAATTCTATATTCAGCTTTTTGAGGAACCGCCAAACTGCCTTCCACAGTGGTTGCACCATTTGACATTCCCACCAACAGTGGATAAGTGTGCCTCTTTCTCCGCATCCTCTCCAGCACTTGTCATTTTCTGTTTTGTTGATAATGGCCATTCTGGTGGGTGTGAGATGATATCTCATTGTGGTTTTGATTTGCATTTCTCTAATGGCCAGGGACATTGAGCATCTCTTCATGTGCCTTTTGGCCATTTGTATTTCCTCTTCTGAGAGGTGTCTGTTCAAGTCTTTTTCCCATTTTGTAATTGGGTTGGCTGTCTTTTTGTTGTTGAGTTGAACAATCTCTTTATAAATTCTGGATACTAGACCTTTATCTGATATATCGTTTCCAAATATTGATTCCCATTGTGTAGGCTGTCTTTCTACTTTCTTGATGAAGTTCTTTGATGCACAAAAGTGTTTAATTCTGAGGAGCTCCCATTTATTTATTTCCTTCTTCAGTGCTCTTGCTTTAGGTTTAAGGTCCATAAAACCGTCTCCAATTGTAAGTTTCATAAGATATCTCCCTACATTTTCCTCTAACTGTTTTATGGTCTTAGACCTAATGCTTAGATCTTTGATCCATTTTGAGTTAACTTTTGTATAGGGTGTGAGATACGGGTCTTCTTTCATTCTTTTGCGTATGGATATCCAGTTCTCTAGGCACCATTTATTGAAGAGACTGTTCTGTCCCAGGTGAGTTGGCTTGACTGCCTTATCAAAGATCAAATGTCCATAGATGAGAGGGTCTGTATCTGAGCACTCTATTCGATTCCATTGGTCGATATATCTATCTTTATGCCAATACCATGCTGTTTTGATCACTGTGGCTTCATAATATGCCTTAAAGTCAGGCAGTGTGAGACCTCCAGCTTCGTTTTTTTTCCTCAAGATGTTTTTAGCAATTCGGGGCACCCTGCCCTTCCAGATAAATTTGTTTATTGGTTTTTCTATTTCTGAAAAATAAGTTGTTGGAATTTTGATTGGTATTGCATTGAATCTGTAAATCAATTTAGGTAGGATTGACATCTTAACTATATTTAGTCTTCCAACCCATGAACACGGTATGCCCTTCCATCTATTTAGGTCTTCTGTGATTTAACAGTTTTTTGTAGTTTTCTTTATATAGGTTTTTTGTTTCTTTAGTTAAATTTATTCCTAGGTATTTTATTCTTTTAGTTGCAATTGTAAATGGTATTCGTTTCTTGATTTCCCCCTCAGCTTGTTCATTACGAATGTATAGAAATGCTACAGATTTTTGAATGTTGATCTTGTACCTGCTACTTTGCTGTACTCATTTATTAGCTCTAGTAGTTTTGTTGTAGATTTTCCTGGGTTGTTGACGTATAGTATCATATCGTCTGCAAACAGTGATAGTTTTACTTCTTCCTTTCCAATTTTGATGCCTTGTATTTCTTTTTCTTGTCTAATTGCTCTGGCTAGAACCTCCAACACGATGTTGAATAATAGTGGTGATAATGGACATCCTTGTCTTATTCCTGATCTTAGGGGGAAAGTTTTCAATTTTTCCCCATTGAGGATGATATTAGCTGTGGGTTTTTCATATATTCCTTCTATCATTTTAAGGAAGTTCCCTTGTATTCCTATCTTTTGAAGTGTTTTCAACAGGAAAGGATGTTGAATCTTGTCAAATGCCTTCTCTGCATCAATTGAGATGATCATGTGATTTTTCTGCTTTGATTTGTTGATATGGTGTATTACATTAATTGATTTTCTTATGTTGAACCATCCTTGCATACCTGGGATGAATCCTACTTGGTCATGATGTATAATTCTTTTAATGTGTTGCTGGATTCGATTTGCTAGAATTTTGTTGAGGATTTTTGCATCTATATTCATTAGAGAGATTGGTCTGTAGTTTTCTTTTTTTGTAATATCTTTGCCTGGTTTTTGTATGAGGGTGATGTTAGCTTCATAGAATGAATTAGGTAGCTTTCCCTCCACTTCGATTTTTTTGAAGAGTTTGAGGAGAGTTGGTACTAATTCTTTCTGGAATGTTTGATAGAATTCACATGTGAAGCTGTCTGGTCCTGGACTTTTCTTTTTAGGAAGCTTTTGAATGACTGATTCAATTTCTTTACTTGTGATTGGTTTGTTGAGGTCATCTATTTCTTCTTGAGTCAAAGTTGGTTGTTCATGTCTTTCCAGGAACCCGTCCATTTCATCTAAATTGTTGTATTTATTAGCGTAAAGTTGTTCATCATATCCTGTTATTACCTCCTTTATTTCTGTGAGGTCAGTGGTTATGTCTGCTCTTCCATTTCTGATCTTATTTATTTGCATCCTCTCTCTTCTTCTTTTTGTCAATCTTGCTAAGGGCCCATCAATCTTATTGATTTTCTCATAGAACCAACTTCTGGTCTTATTGATTTTCTCTATTGTTTTCATGTTTTCAATTTCATTTATTTCTGCTCTAATCTTTGTTATTTCTTTCCTTTTGCTTGCTTTGGGATTAGTTTGCTGTTCTTTCTCCAGTTCTTCCAAGTGGACAGTTAATTCCTGAATTTTTGCCTTTTCTTCTTTTCTGATATAGGCATTTAGGGCAATAAATTTCCCTCTTAGCACTGCCTTTGCTGCATCCCATAGGTTTTGATATGTTGTGTTTTCGTTTTCATTCACCTCGAGGTATTTACTAATTTCTCTTGCAATTTCTTCTTTGACCCACTCATTGTTTAAGAGTGTGTTGTTGAGCCTCCACGTATTTGTGAATTTTCTGGCACTCCGCCTATTATTGATTTCCAACTTCATTCCTTTATGATCTGAGAAAGTGTTGTGTATGACTTCAATCTTTTTAAATTTGTTAAGACTTGCTTTGTGACCCAGCATATGGTCTATCTTTGAGAATGATCCATGAGCACTTGAGAAAAAGGTGTATCCTGCGGTTGTGGGATGTAATGTCCTATAAATGTCTGTTAAGTCTAGCTCATTTATAGTAATATTCAGATTTTCTATTGAATATTATTGAATATAGTCTCCAACTATTATGGTATACGTGTCTATTTCCCTTTTCAGTGTTTGCAGTGTATTCCTCATGTATTTTGGGGCATTCTGGTTCGGTGCATAAATATTTATGATTGTTATGTCTTCTTCTTTAATTGTTCCTTTTATTAGTATATAGTGTCCTTCTTTGTCTCTTTTAACTGTTTTACATTTGAAGTCTAATATGTTGGATATTAGTATAGCCACTCCTGCTCTTTTCTGGTTGTTATTTGCATGAAATATCTTTTCCCAACCTTTCACTTTCAACCTATGTTTATCTTTGGGTCTAAGATGTGTTTCCTGTAGACAGCATATAGAAGGATCCTGTCTTTTAATCCATTCTGCTAGTCTATGTCTTTTGATTGGGGAATTCAGTCCATTAACATTTAGTGTTATTACTGTGTGGATAATATTTTCCTCTACCATTTAGCCTATTGTATTATACATATCATATCTGACTTTCCTTCTTTCTACACTCTTCACCATACCTCTCTCTTCTGTCTTTTCGTATCTGACTCTAGTGCTCCCTTTAGTATTTCTTGCAGAGCTGGTCTCTTGGTCACAAATTCTCTCAGTGACTTTTTGTCTGAGAATGTTTTAATTTCTCCCTCATTTTTGAAGGACAATTTTGCTGGATATAGGAGTCTTGGTTGGCAGTTTTTCTCTTTTAGTAACTTAAATATATCATCCCACTGTCTTCTAGCTTCCATGGTTTCTGCTGAGAAATCTACACAGAGTCTTATTGGGTTTCCCTTGTATGTGATGGATTGTTTTTCTCTTGCTGCTTTCAAGATCCTCTCTTTCTCTTTGACCTCTGACATTCTAACTAGTAAGTGTCTTGGAGAATGCCTATTTGGGTCTAATCTCTTTGGGGTGTGCTGCACTTCTTGGATCTGTAATTTTAGGTCTTTCATAAGAGTTGGGAAATTTTCAGTGATAATTTCTTCCATTAGTTTTTCTCCTCGTTTTCCCTTCTCTTCTCCTTCTGGGACACCCACAACACATATATTTGTGTGGTTCATATTGTCCTTGAGTTCCCTGATACCCTGTTCAAATTTTTCCATTCTTTTCCCAATAGTTTCTGTTTCTTTTTGGAATTCAGATGTTCCATCCTCCAAATCACTAATTCTATCTTCTGTCTCTTTAAATCTATCATTGTAGGTATCCATTGTTTTTTCCATCTTTTCTACTTTATCCTTCACTTCCATAAGCTCTGTGGTTTGTTTTTTCAGTTTTTCTATTTCTTCTTTTTGTTCAGCCCATGTCTCCTTCATGTCCTCCCTCAATTTATCGATTTTGTTTTTGAAGAGGTTTTCCATTTCTGTTTGTATATTCAGCATTAGTTGTCTCAGCTCCTGTATCTCATTTGAACTATTGGTTTGTTCCTTTGACTGGGCCATATTTTCAATTTTATGAGCATGATCCATTATCTTCTGCTGGCATCTGGGCATTTAGTCAGATTTCCCTGGGTGTTGGACCGAACAGGTTGAAAGATTTTTCTGTGAAATCTCTGGGTTCTGTTTTTCTTATCCTGCCCAGTAGGTGGCGCTCGTGGCACACGTTTGTCTGCGGGTCCCACCAGTAAAAGGTGCTGTGGGTCCTTTAACTTTGGAAAACTCTCGCTGTGGGGGAGGCTTGCCAGCCGAAGCGGCTTGGAAAAGTGCCAGCTGGCCCGGGGGTCCGAACGTGGGGAGGGTCGCCGGCCGCCGCAGCTCGGGAGAGCGGCCGTCAGAATTTCCTAGTCGGCCCGGGGCGCCAAGCGTGGTGGGAGGGCGCCAGCCGCCGCAGCCCGGGAGAGTGCACCATTTCCAGCCGGACCGGGGAGTCACGTGTTTGGAAGGGACCCCCTGGTCACCGTTCTCTGCGGTCTGGGGATTTTCGATCCAATTCTCTCAGTTGATCCGGGGGGCCTCGCATGGTGGGGGCGCCAGCCGCCGTGGCGGTGAGGGGACTGCCTGCCTAATTCTGCCAGCTGGCCCGGGAAGGAGGAAGGAAAGGACTCCGGCTGCTTGCCACCCCGCCCGGGAAAGCCTGCGCCCCTCGGCGATCTCACCGGAGCTGGTTCTCCCAGGCAGTCAGCCATTCCAGGATGGGGCACGCTGTCTTTTTGATCTCTGTCATGGCTCTGGGAGCTGTTCTGTATTGTTTCTACTCCCCTAGTAGCTGTTCTGGAGGAGGAAAGGTGAGGGTGGCAAGGCTGTCGAGGACGGTGGTGGAGGAGCCGGTGAAGGCGGAAGAGGGCACGTTGGTGGTTGGAGAGCTGCTGGAGTAGGAGGAGAAAGGGAAGGACAAAATGGCGGATGGAGCGCCGCTGGAGCAGAAGGGGAAAGAGAAGGGCAAGATGGTGGCGGGAGGGCCGCCGGCGGAGAAAGAGGAAGAGGAGGGCTAGATGGCGGCAGGAGCGCCGGCAGAGAAAGAGGAACACATTTAAAGGTTTTATTGGCTTAATTAATTTTCCTCACAAAAGTTATTTATAAGTTCCTAGAATGTCAGAATAGAAGAGAAGAAAAACCGACTAAAGTTTAAAGGGGCAGTGGGGGCTTGCTGCATTGCAGGTGCGGTGGCCCCTCTGGGCCCCTCACTCCCAACAACAGCAGCTCTGAACGCCAGCGGTGGCGGAGGCTCCCGGGGCGGCAGCGGTTGAGGCACCCCGGTCCCATGGGGTGCCGCGCGCCAGGCCACTCGGCCGTCAGCAGCATGCAGGGTAAATGCAAGGCACTGAAGTTGAATTTTGCAAATCCACCTTTAATCTACAGCAAGGTTTACTCTGAATCCAAATCCTACAGGAGTTCAAAACCCAAACATAGAGAGACTGAGAAGGCACAGCATTGAATCATCAGGAAAACTGAAGATCTCCCCTGAGCAACACTGGGATTTCATTGCAGAGAACTAGAAAGACCTTGGAGAAATTGGACGAGGAGCTTATGGTTCTGTCAACAAAATGTTCACAAACCAAGTGGGCAAATAACGGCAGTTAAAAGAATCTGGTCAACAGTGGATGAAAAAGAACAAAAACAACTTCCTATAGATTTGGATGTAGTAATGTTGGGTAGTGATTGCCCATATATTGTTCAGTTTTATGGTGCACTCTTCAGAGAGGGTGACTGCTGGATCTGTGTGGACCTTGTCTACCTCGTTTGATAAGTTTTACAAATGTGTATACAGTGTATTAGATGATGCTATTCCAGAAGAAATTTTAGGCAAATTCACTTTAGCAACTTTGAAAGTACTAAACCGCTTAAAAGAAAACTTGAAAATCATTCACGGAGATATAAAATCTTCCAATATTCTTCTGGACAGAAGAGGAAATATTAAACTCTGTGACTTCAGCATCAGTGGAAAGCTTGTGGACTCCATTGCCAAGACAAGAGATGCTGAGTGTAGGCCATACATGGCATCTGAAAGAATAGACCCAAATGCATCACGACAAGGGTATGATGTCGGCTCTGATGTTTGGAGTTTGGGGATCACATTGTATGAATTGGCAGCAGGCCGATTTCCTTATCCAAAGTGGAATAGCAGGTTTGATCAACTAGCACAAGTCATGAAAGGAGATCCTCCACAGCTGAGTAATTCTGAGGAAAGGGAATTCTCCACAAATTTATCAACTTTGTCAACTTGTGCCTTACAAAGGATGAATCCAACTGGCCAAAGTATAAAGAACTGAAACATCCCTTTATTTTGATGTATGAAGAACCTACTGTAGAGGTCGCATGCTATGTATGTAAAATCCTGGATTAAACACCAGCTGCTTCCAGCTCTCCCATGTATGTTGATTGATAGCACTGCTACATCAGACTTACAAACAAAGTGCTGAAAGGAAGCAAGATGTCAAGAATTTTCATCCTTTATCACAGTGTTTTTATTGCTTGCCTAGACACCATGTACAATTAGATTGGTGTTCACTTCCATCATGTCTGTATACTCCTGTCACATAGAACGTGCATCCCTGTAATACCTGACTGATCACACACAGTGTTAGTGCTGGTCAAAGAGACCTCATCATGATCTTTTGTGATGAGCATGTTCATGAAATGTGGAAGTCAGTACGATCAATTCATTGACTGTGATTAGATGACATCTTAAATTCACTTCTAAACTCGAAACCTGGAGACACAGCTACTGGGATGGTGTTCTGCAAGACTTGTGAATACTGGAAGAATGCGGTGATACAGGTACTGTGTCTGAACATAGAGACTGGGGCTTGAGCAAGAAGAGCTTGCGCAGTCAACGAGACATGTTACCTTCTGGAGCTGGGAGACAAAGGAGGAATTTGCTTTCTTCACCAAATGCAATAGATTTACTGATTTGATATTCTGCTGCTTTACATTCACAGCCGATGTTTGGGGAGCGATGTGCTGAGCCAAATTTCCTGTTTGAAATATCATGTTAAATTAGAATGAATTTATCTTTACCAAAAAACCATGTTGCATTCAAAAAGGGTAAACATGAAAATGTTGAGACAGGACAGAATGTGTTCTTTTCTCCTTTACCAGTTCTTCTACTCTTCTTTGGAAAGACTTAGGAGTCTGCCACTTGTCAAAGAAGGTGCTGATCCTAAGAATTTCTCATTCTCAGAATTCAGTGTATTGCCAGCTTGATGTTCCACCTGCCACAGACTACAAGGACTGAAAGAAGAAAAAGTACAGAAGGCGAAGTTTACAGATGCTTTTAATTTTAATATCTTATCTGGAACAACTTGTAGCAGCTATATAATTTCCCTTGATCCTAAGCCTGATACTTTAGCCATCATAACTCGCTAACGGGGAGATGTAGCCAGTGGCAATATGCCTTGGTTGATTACCAAAGATTCTTATAGGCAGCAAAAGACCAAATCTCAGTTGTTTGCTTCTTGCCATCACTAGTCCAGGTCTTCAGTTTCTGAATCTCTTTTCCTTCCCATGTGGTCTATTACTGCTGTGTGGCTTTTGCTTAAGCCAATATTTCCCTTTTTTCCTATATCAAAAACCTTTATAATTACAAGAATTTTCCTTACCAAGGATTTTTAGCCCCAACTGTCTACTATCCTCTAATGTTGAAAAGGCTGAGAAAAGTGGGGTCCAGCTGGTGTGGTGGGTGATGAAGGGGCAACTTTTCTAGTGACACACTTGATCAGTTAAGGATCAGCACTGCTAGAATCTTCAGCAAATCACTTTTCATGTAATTGGAATCCCTACCAACTATACAAATAAAACCAGGACAGTTATAAAAGGCCATTTAAATCTGTCATCTTTCTCTGTGCTTCTTCACCCACCATGAGCCAGGTTCTCCGTAGGTTTCTCTTTGGCCTCCCTGGCCCTAAACATTAGGCTTTGTTTAATGGTTCAGCAACACTGTGAGTGGTTCAACCACTTTGGAATATAAAAACAGCCATGGTCTGAGGTGTAGGTGATGCTGTTACAGAACCAAATTATGGTGTGTATTTTCTCTCAGAGAGACAGTCATAAATACTATAAAAATAAATAAAGAGAGAATGGTGCTGTTTAAAGTTACATCCCTGTAAATTTCAGAATTCAAAAATGACTTGTCTCTTTGGTCCAATTGCTTATTTTCCCATCTCCTCCCCCATGGCAGCCTAAACCTCTGACTTCCCAGTATTCTAAAGGAGGCGTTATTTGTCTTCCTTCAGCCACATCAACCCACCAGCCTCCATTTCTCCCAAGAACTCAAGAGAAATTTTATTTCTCTGTTGCCAACTCCCCATCTGCCCCAGCACAGGGTCACTTTGCCATTATGCAAATGGAGATAAAAGCAATTCTGACTGTCCAGGAGCTACTCTGATCGTTCTATTGTGTGGATGACCACATAAAAAGGCAATTTTAGTGTATCAATCATAGATTATTATAAACTATAAATTTAAGGGCAAGGAGTTTATTACAACATAACTTTATTAAAACAAAAGGGTGTATATTGTTCACAAACTGTGAAACTAGTGTAAGAACTGTACATTGTGAGCTCTGGTTATTTTTCTCTTGTACCATAGAAAAATATATAAAACCTATCAGAAAGCTAATGTGCAGGGATATTACCTTATTTTTCTGTAAAAATGGAGCTCAGTAACGTAACTGTTTCTTGGGGCTTTGGAATATTTTATCCTGTATTCTTGTTTGAATTTCTTCTCTATTTAAGATATATACATGGAATCAAAGTGTTTATGCAATAGTTCTATCCTTTTGCCTTCAGGTCAGTTGTAATAAATCTAGGATGTGGTGATAAAAAAAAAAAAGGGAAATGGCAGGAACAGCAATTTGGCAATGATTCCTCAGAAGACTGTTTTTCAGACATACTTTTTCTCCAGTAAAATTTTGTGCAACTCCTCTGCATCTTCGCTTGTTTTACCCGGATTAACATAGTAAGTGGCATGGTGGCATTCTTCTCATCAATTGGTGGATTAGGAATACAAACAATAAGTGCATTGTTTTTCCCTGTCCAGGTACATGGCATATTGGGTGAAATCAGAACATTCAGCCATAAATTGCCTAAGTTGGTGTCCGCCCACACTAAAAGCTGTGTCTTCTGATTGGCTTTAGGTTTTAAGTGCAGAGTGCCTACATGCTTCTCTTTAAATTCATTATCTTTCTTGTAGAATAGTTTACACTTTTTGGAGTAAAAATCATCTTCTTTTACCTCAGTAACTACTACTTTGGGTGGTTCATCAGTCTCTTCTTCCCCTCCACCTTTGCATTCATTAGGGCTGTGTTAGTTAGATTCAGTTGTCAACTTGGCCAGGTGAGCATACCTAGTCTTGTTGCTGCGGACATAAGCCAATGGTACGTGAACCTCATCTGTTGCTAATTACATCTGCAGTCAGTTAGAAGGCGTGTCTGCTGCAATGAGTGACGTTTGACTTAATTGGCTGGTGCTTAAATGAGAGAGCGCAATGTAGCACAGCCTAAGCAGCTTGGCGTTTCTCATCTCAGCACTCGCAGCTCAGCCCAGGCCTTTGGAGATGCAGAAAGAAGTCACCCCGGGGAAAGTTGTTGGAGCCCAGGGGCCTGGAGAGAAGACCAGCAGAGACCATCCTGTGCCTTCCACGTAAGAAAGAACCTCAGTGGAAAGTTAGTTGCCTTTCCTCTCAAGAACTAACAAAATAAATCCCCTTTTATTAAAAGCCAATCCATGTCTGGTGTGTTGCATTCCGGCAGCTAGCAAACTAGAACAAGGGCCAACTTCTTCTTGGTTCTCCAATGTTTTAGTGGAAAATGATGAAGAAACTGGTTTATTCTGGATAACATCTTTGCCAAATAAACTGGGATTGCCATGGGAAAATGAAAATCCAGTCAGGAAGCCAGAACTTAGTAAGCCCAAAGCAGAGCTATCAGTTTTCTTGCCAAAATTAAATGAGGCACTTGTTGCACCTAATGATGGGTCCATTTTCTTTTCAGACGCAGCCTCCATCTTTTTTTTCAGATGTATCCTCAGTTTTGTTGCCCTGCAACAGAAATGCCGATTCTTGCTGTAATTTTGTTGATCCATATAGGGAAGGAGACTGTGTTTCAACCAACATTTTGTTAGTTTCACTTTCATAAAGACAAGTCATAAAGACTGCCACTGTTCCCATGTTCGATCTTTGCTAAATATTTCTCATAATCTTTAAAGATAGGTGTCACTTCACAGACTTGGTTTGTGTTCACATGCTTCACTGTCCAATCACAGATGGAGTAGTTTAGTGTGCTAACTGCTTGTGATAGGCATTTCCAAGGTATGTTTTACCTGAAGCAAAAGCAGAGCAGGAGGGTGGCTGACTGTCGCCATTAGTTTCGGGATTTGAACTCTTATTCTCAACCAAGGGGGTTGGGCCATTTGCAGTAATAGAACCAAAGGGTGCCTTGGTCTCTATCGCTATCTTTGTACTACTGGGAAAGGAAGGGGCACTAGTTATGCTATTTCCATTTGATAGTCCTCCTTAGGGCTTCACTCCAGCGCCATTACCAAATCCAGAAAACCCTTCTCCTCCAGAAGGTACACATTTAAAACCTTTAAAGGCCCCTCCACTATCAGATTCAAATCCAACATTTCTTCATTTTGCTTTTTTATGGTTCTATTCTTCAAGATTTCCTCACTAGTTACCGAGAATGGTCCCACCTCTTCTGCTTAATCTTCTTGATCCCAAATACTATGTCAATTCTTTCTCAGCAATTCTTTTTGCCATTTTTTCAAACCTCCCCAGAGGCCACCAGAGCACTCACTATGTTGTGGGGACAGCGAAGACCAGCAGGTCCGAGGTCACGGTTCGCGCTGGGGTCCAGGCAGAGACTGGTCGCCCAATGGAGCACTCTTGATCGCTTCTGGTGCTCTGAAAGCCTCTAAGAACTTCGTGATCAGCAAGCTGAGACTCTCAAATACCATGTCCCCTTGGGGCCTCATCGCTCTATGCTCAGGATTAAGGGGGAAGAGCCCTGGTTTAGCCAGAAACTGCTGGGGTAGCAGCAGCGAACACGTTCCAAGCTGCCATTTTGTAGGTCCAATATACCCCTCAAAATGAATTCAAATAAACAAGTAGGAGGTAGCTTCTTAAACTTTATACCTAAAGCACAAGCTGTGACAGAAAAAAAAAATAGACAAATTGGGAACGTCTTAAAATCAAGACCTTCTGTGCCTCAAAGGACTTTGTTAAAAAGGTGAAGAGGCAGCCAATTCAATGGGAGAAAGTATTTTGAAATCACATATCAGATAAAGGCTTGATATGCTGTGTATATAAGGAAATTAAACAGCTCACCAACAAAAGAACAAACAACCCGATTATAAAATGGGCAGAGGAAATGAATATGCACTTTTCTGAATAGCAAATACAGATGGGTAAAAAGCACATGAAGAGTTGCTCATCTTCATTGGCTATAAGAGAAATGCGAATTAAGACGACAATGAGATATCACCTGATACCTATAAGAATGGTTGCTATTAAACAAGCAGAAAACTATAAATGTTGGAGAAGATGTGGAGAAATTGGAACACTTATTCACTGTTGGTGGGAATGTAAAATGGTTCAGCTGCTGTGGAAATCATTGGCAATTTCTCAGAAAACTAAATATTGAGTTGCCCTATGACCTGGCAATACCAATACTCAGTATATACCCAGAAGAGTTGAGGGCATTGTCACAAACAGACATTTGCACACTGATGTTCATAGCAGCACTATTCATAATTGCCAAGAGATGGAAACAATCCAGGTGTCCATCAGCAGAAGAGTCGATAAAGAAAATGTGGCATGTATATATGATGGCATATTATGCTGCATTTGGAGGAAATGATGTCTTGAAGCATATGACAACATGGATGAACCTTGAGGACAAAACATGGAGTGAAATAAGTCAGATGCCAAAGGACAGATACTGTGTGATTCCACTATTATGACTCTGATAAAGTCTCCAGTATTATGAAGTAGCTAGAAGGAAAAATCTGAAGTGAGGGCATGGTAGCCCATGACAAACTCTGGGAACTGTTCTGTAGATACTTGTTGAAGTGTGCTTTGAAAATTATTGCTTTTTTCCTTCCTTTTCTTAGTATATATGTTATATTTTGCAGCTAAAAATGGTTTTTAAAAAGACTATGGGCTGTTATAGTAACATTAGATAAAATAAATACCTGAAATAAAAAATTTGAAAATATTTAGTAATATAGCTCACTACTATAGCAAAGTTGACATTTGTAATGACTTTTTTATCTTTTATTTATTAAACATAACAACATGCAAACACAAATATTCTTACCCATATGATCATTCCATTCTTGATATATAATCAATAACTCACAATATCATCACACAGTTGTATATTCATCATCATGATCATTTCTTAGAATATTTGCATCAATTCAGAGAAAGAAACAAAAAGAAAACAAAAAAATTAATACATACTATACTCCTTACCCATCCCTTTCATTGATCACTAGCATTTCAGTCTACTAAATTTATTTTAACGTTTGGTCCCACTATTATTTTTTTATTTTTAATCCATATGTTTTACTCATCTGTTGATAAGGTAGATAATAGGAACATCAGACATAAGGTTTTCTCAATCACATAGTCACATTGCAAAAACTATATCATTATACATTCATCTTCAAGAAACATGGCTACTGGAACACCGCTTTACATTTTCAGGCAGTTCCCTCCAGCCTCTCCATTACACCTTAACTAAACAGATGATATCTATATAATGTGTAAGAGTAACCTCCAGGATAACCTCTCGACTCTTTTTAGAATCTCTCAGCCATTGACATTTTATTTTGTCTCATTTCACTATTCTCCCTTTTAGTCAAGGTTTTCTCAATCCCTTGAGGCTGAGTCTCAGCTCATTCTGGGATTTCTGTCCCATGTTGCCAGGAAGGTCCACACCCCTGGGAGTCATGTCCCATGTAGAGAGGGGGAGGGCAGTGAGTTTGCTTGTTGTGTTGGCTGGAGAGAAAGGCCACATCTGAGCAACAAAGGAGGCTCTCTTGGAGGTGACTCTAGACTTAGCCTATCTTTTGTGGGGTAAGTTTCATATGTACAAACTCCAAGATTGAGGGCTTGGTCTATTACTTTGGTTGTCCCCACTGTTTGTGAGAATATCAAGAATTCAACTTAGGGAAGTTGAATTTTCCCCCATTCTCACCATTCTCTGAAGGGGACTTTGCAAATACTTTCTTATCACTGATCAAGTCACTATGGGATTCATCAGGGCATCAGTCTGGACAAACCAACAAAATCACATGTCCTACTCAAGTTTCCATGTACTTATGGCGTTCAATTAAGTCGTCTACATAAGTTATATTAGGAAATGCACTAGTCAAAGTATAAATTTTGTACCAAATAAACATTTTTTTGCTTTAGTCTCACACATAAGTTGAAATTTTAAAATATTAATTACCATCTATTTTCAGCACCCTTCAGTAATGACATTCCTTTGTTCTTCCTCATGCAAAAACATTTTAAAAATTTGTACATTTAGTCACTATCATTACACACTCCAGGCATTCCTAGATTATAGATGTCTTTATCATCTATCTTTCTTTGATTTCATTTGTGCCCCCAGCCTTCCTCTCTCTAGTATTCTCACATTCAGCTTCATTCAGTGTTTTAAAATAATTGCATTACAGTTGGGTAGTATTGTGCTGTCCATTTCTGAGTTTTTACATTCAGTCTGTGGCACAATCTTCATCTCTTCATCTCCAATTACCCAATATCTTACCCTATTTCTATCTCCTGATGGTCTCTGTTACCGACGAAATTCTCCAAGTGTATTCACTAATGTCAGTTCATATCAGTGAGATCATGCAGTATTTGTCCTTTTGTTTCTGGCTAGTCTCACTCAGCATAATGTCCTCAAGGTCCATCCATGTTGTTACATACTTCATAACTTTATTCTGTCTTACAGCTGTGTAATATTCCATCATATGCATATACCACAGTTTGTTTAGCCACTCATCTGTTGGTGGACATTTTGGCTGTTTCCATCTCTTCTCAATTGTAAATAATGCTGCTATAAGCATTGGTGTGAAAATGTCTATTTGTGTCCTTGCCCTCATGTCCTCTGAGTAGATACCACTGGCAATGTATTGCCAGGTCATGGGCAATTCTATATTTAACTTTTTGAGGAACTGCCAAACTACCTTCCACAGTGATTGTACCATTTGACATTCCCACCAACAGTGGATAAGTGTGCTTCTTTCTCCACATCCTCTCCAGCACTTGTCATTTTCTGTTTTATTGATAACAGCCATTCTGGTGGGCATGAGATTATATCTCATTGTGGTTTTGATTTGCATTTTTTTAATAGCCAGGAAAGTTGAGCATCTCTTCTTGTGCCTTTTGGCCATTTATATTTCCTCTTCTGAGAAGTGTCTGTTCAAGTCTTTTGCCCACTTTGTAATTGTGTTGGCTGTCTTTTTATTGTTTAGTTGAACAATCTCTTTATAAATTCTGGATACTAGATCTTTATCTGATCTATTGCTTCCAAATATTGTCTCCCATTGTGTAGGCTGTCTTTTTACTTTCTTGATGAAGTTCTTTGATGCACAAAAGTGTTTAATTTTGAGGAATTCCCATTTCTTTCTTTCTTCAGTGCTCTTTCTTTGGGGTATAAGGTCTATAAAACCGCCTCCAAGTATAAGATTTATAAGATATTTCCCTACATTTTCTTCTAACAATTTTATGGTCTTAGATCTAATGTTTTTTGAGTTAACTGTTGTATAAGGTATGAGATATGGATCCTCTTTCATTCTTTTGCATATGGATATCCAGTTCTCTAGGCATCATTTATTGAAGAGACTGTTCTGTCCCAGGTGGGTTGGCTTGACTGTCTTATCAAAGATCAATTGTCTATAGATGAGAGGGTCTATATCTGAACACTCTATTCAATTCTATTGGTCAATATATCTATCTTTATGCCAGTACCATGCTGTTTTGATTGCTGTAGCTTCATAATATGCCTTAAAGTCAGGTAGCATGAGACCTCCAACTTCATTTTTTTCCTCAGGATACTTTTAGCTATTCGGGGCACCCTGCCCTTCCAGATAAATTTGCCTATTGGTTTTTCTATTTCTGAAAAGGAAGTTTTGGGGATTTTAATTGGTATTGCATTGAATCTGTAAATCAATTTAGGTAGAATTGACATCTTAACTATATTTAGTCTTCCAATCCATGAACACGGTACGCCCTTCCATCTACTTAGGTCTTCTGTGATTTCTTTTAACAATTTCTTGTAGTTTTCTTTGTATAGGCCTTTTGTCTCTTTAGTTAAATTTATTCCTAAATATTTTATTCTTTTGGTTACAATTGTAAATGGAATTCTTTTACTGATTTCCCCCTCAGATTGTTCATTACTAGTGTACAGAAACACTACAGATTTTTGAGTGTTGATCTTGTAACTTGCCACTTTGCTGTACTCATTTATTAGCTCTGGTAGTTTTGCTGTGGATTTTTCAGGATTATTACTATATAGTAACATATCATCTGCAAACAGTGAGAGTTTTACATCTTCCTTTCCAATTTTGATGCCTTGTATTTCTTTTTCTTGTCTAATTGCTCTGGCTAGAACTTCCAATACAGTGTTGAATAACAGTGGTGATAGTGGACATTATTATCTTGTTCCTGATCTTAGGGGAAAGTTTTCAATTTTTCCCCATTGAGGATGATGTTAGCTGTGGGTTTTTCATATATTCCCTTTATCATTTCGAGGAAGTTCCCTTCTATTCCTATCCTTTGAAGTGTTTTCAATAGGAAAGGATGTTGAATTTTGTCAAATGCCCTTTCTGCATCAATCGAGATGATCATGTGGTTTTTCTGCTTTGATTTGTTGATAGGGTGTATTACATTAATTGATTTTCTTTGCTCGAATTTTGTCGAGGATTTTTGCATCTATATGCATTAGAGAGATTGGCCTGTAGTTTTATTTATTGTAATATCTTTGTCTGGCTCTGGTGTGAGGGTGATGCTGGTTTTCTAGAATGTTAGGTAACTTTCCCTCTTCTTCAGGTTTTTTTGAAGAGTTTGAGCAGGATTGGTACCAATTCTTTCTGGAATGTTTGACAGAATCCACATGTGAAGCCATCTGGTCTTGGACTTTTCTTTTTCGGGAGCTTCTTAATGACTAATTCAATTTATTTACTTGTGATTGGCTTGGTGAGGTCGTCCATTTCTTCTCGGGTCAAAGTTCGTTGTTCAAGCCTTTCTAGAAAGTTGTCTATTTCGTCTACATTGTTGTATTTATTAGCATGAAGTTGGTCATAGTATCCTGTCATTACTTTCTTTATTTCTTTGGGGTCAGTGGTTATGTCTCCTCTTCCATTTCTGATCTTATTTATTTGCATCCTCTCTCTTCTTCTTTTTGCCAATCTTGCTAATTGTCCACCAATCTTATTGATTTTCTCATAAAACCAGCTTCTGGTTTTGTTGATTTTCTCAATTGTCTTCATGTTCTCAATTTCATTTATTTCTACTCTAATCTTCATTATTTCTTTCCTTTTGCTTGCTTTGGAGTTAGTTTGCTGTTCTTTCTCTAGTTCTTCCAAGTGGACAGCTAATTCCTCTATTTTTGCTCTTTCTTCTTTTTTGATATAGGCATTTTAGGGCAATAAATTTCCCTCTTAGCATTGACTTTTCTGTATCCCCTAAGTTTTGATATGTTGTGTTTTCATTTTCATTTGCCTCGAGATATTTACTGATTTCTCTTGTAATTTCTTCCTTGACCTACTGGTTGTTTAAGAGTGTGTTATTGAGCCTCCAGATATTTGTGAATTTTCTGGTAGTCTGCCTATTGTTGATTTCCAACTTCATTCTTTTATGACCTGAGAAAGTGTTTTGTATGATTTAAATCTTTTTAAATTAATTGAGACTTGCTTTGTGACCCAGCTTATGGTCTATCCTTGAGAATGATCTATGAGCACTTGAGAAGAAGGTGTATCCTTCCGTTGTGCGGTATAATGTCCTATAAATGTCTGTTAAGTCTAGCTCATTTATTGCATTATTCAAATTCTCTGTTTCTTTATTGAGCCTCTGTCTGGGTGGGACCTTTTTGATTGCTTCCATGGAGATGTGCTTTGATTGCTTCCATGGAGATGTGCTTACTGGAATCCTTTAAAAGAGGAAACATTTTGGAGAAAGTTAAAAATGACAGAAGGCTCAGATATGACAGAGCCAACAGAAACTTCAGAGCAGAACTGATGCAGATGTAAACACTTGAAGAAAAGAGACACAGATGTTTGGAGATGCTTGTAGCCCAGCAGATGTTGCCATGAGATGTTAAGCAAGTGAGTACATGGAGAGAGCCAAGGTAAGCTCAGAGATGAAAGCCAGCTCTGGAGAAGTAAAGTGAAGAACCTCCACAGGAACAGAGGTTGAAAGCAATGGAGCCCAGGAGAAAAGGACAAGGATATGCTAGCCATGTGACTTCTAAGATGACTTAGGATTTTCCTGACCCATCGGTCTTCCTTAAATTAAGGTATCTTTCCTTGGATGTCTTAGTTTGGACAATTTTATATGGTTAGAACTGTAACCTTGTAACTTATTAAATACCCCTTATTAAAAGCCAATCCTGTTCTGGTATATCACATTCTGGCAGCTTGCAAACTTACACAGGTTGCTTCCAGTTTTTGGTAATTGTGAATAATACCGTTATGAACATTGGTGTGCAAATATCTGCTTGAATTCCTGCTTTCAATTCACTTGGGTATATAGCTAGTAGTGGGATTGCTGGGTCATATGGTAATTTTATACCCAGCTTTCAGAGGAACTGCCAAACTGTCTTCCACAGTGCCTGCAACATCCCCACCAGAAATGAATGAGTGTTCCTATTTTTCCACATCCTTTCCAACACTTTTAATTCTCCACTAAAAAAAAATAGTTATTTTAGTGGGTGTGAAATGGTATCTGATGGTTTTTATTTGCATATCCCTAATAGCTAATGATGTGCTTCTTTTTAATGTGCTTCCTGGCCATTTCTATATCTTCTCTGGAGAAATGCCTATTCAAGTCTTTTGCCCTTTTGTTAATTGGGTTGTTTGCCTTTTTATTGTTGAATTGTAGGATTTCTTTATAAATTCTGGGTATTGAACCCTTATCAAATATGTGGTTTCCAAATATTTTCTCTCATTGAGTAGGTTATCTTTTCAGTTTTGTGATAAAGTTCTTTGATGCACAAAAGTTTTTAGTTTTGATGAAGTCCCATTTAACTATTTTTGTTGTTGTTGCCTGTGCTTTCAGTGTAAAGTCTAATTAACCATTGCCTAACACCAGATCCTGAAGATACTTCCCAGTATTTTCTTCTGGGAGTTTTATAGTCCTGGCTCTTATATTTAGGTCTTTGATTCATTTTGAGTTTTTTTTTTTTTTTTATATATATGAGGTGTAGGGTATACGGCCTTTTATGCTGTTGAGGAAGTTTCCTTCTATTCCTATTTTTCTAAGCATTTTTATTGAGAGAATGCTGGATTTTGTCAAATGGGACAGAGACTGCTGTCCTAATGGGAGCAGTCTCTGTCCCAGTTGAGTTTACTTAGCAACTCTGTCAACAATTAATAGACCATAGATATGAGGGTGTATTTCTGAACTCTTAATATAATTCCATTGGTCTATGTATTTATCCTTGTGTCAGTACCATGCTGTTTTTGACCACTGTATCTTTTAGTAAGTTTTAAAGTCAGAAAGCATGAGTGCTCCAATTTCTTTCTTCTTTTTTAAGACATTTTTGCCTTTCCCTTCCAGATATCTTTCCCAAACAGATAAATTTGATGATAGGCTTTTCCATTTCTGCAAAGCAGGCTGACAGATTTTGATTGATATTACACTGAATCTGTAAATCAATTTGGGTGGAACTGACATCTTGATGACATTTAGTCTTCTAATCCATAAACATTGAATATCCTTCCAATTTTTAGATTGTCTTTGATTGCTTTTAGCAATGTTTTATAGTTTTCTGTGTACAAGTCCTTTATATCCTTGGTGTGTCAGTTTGAATCTGTGTTGTACCCCAGAAAAGCCAAGTTCTTTAATCCTCATTCAATAATGTTGGGTGGGAGCTTTTTGATGGTTTCTGTGGAGATATGATCTGCCCAATTATGGGTGGTACCTTTTGATTAGATGGTTTCTATGGAGATGTGTCTCCACCCATTAAAGCTGGGGTTGCTTACTGGAGCCCTTTAAGAGGGAACTATTTTGGAAAAAGCTTTAGAGCCCATGCAGCCAGAGACAACTTGGAGATGAAGAAGGAAAATATCCCCACGGGAGCTTCATCAAACAAGAAGCCTGGGGAGAAAGCTAGCAGACATTGACATGTTCATTATGTGTTTTTCTAGTTGAGAGAGAAACCTTGAATATCATCAGCCTTGTTGAACTAAGGTATCTTTCCCTGGATGCCTTAGGTTGGACATTTTCATATCCTTGCCTTAATTTGGACAATTTAATAGCCTTAGAACTGCAAACTTGCAACTTAATAAATTTCCTTTTTTAAAAGCCATTCCGTTTCTGGTCTAAAGCATTCTGGCAGCTTACAAACTAAAACACTTGATTAAATTTATATTTAGATATTTGATTATTTTAGCTACTATTATAAATGGAATTTTTTTCTTGAATTCCTCCTCCGATTGCTCATTAACTACTGTATAGAAACACTACTAATTTTTACATGTTGATCTTGTACCCCACCACTTCGCTGAACTTATTAGTTCTAGTAGAATTTTTAAAAAGATTCTTCAGGATTTTCTATATATATGTCATATCATCTGCAAATAGTGAAAACTTTACTTTTCCATTCCAATTTGGATACCTTTATTTCTTTTTTCTTTAATTGTGAAAAATAACATATATATATAAAAAATCAATAAATTTCAAAACACACTGCAACATTAGTTATTGAACAGATTTCAGAATTTGGTATGGGTTACAGTTCCACAATTCATATAAAATTTAATTTTAATTAAAAATTAAAAACTAACTTTAGTTTTTCCTTCTAGCTGCTCCAAGATACTGTAGACTAAAGCAAATATTAATCTAATTATTCAGCAGTCAAACAGATTTATTAAATCTTATCTCCTCTGTTTTAACTCCCACCTTGTCTTTGATCTTCCTCCCAATCTGTAGGGGTAACTTTGGCTATTTCCATTCTAACTTTTTTTTATGTTGGGTGTTGATAATATGGGATAGGAGGATGGAACTAGTTGATGTTCTGGAGAGGCTGGGCCATCTGGGTTTCAGAATTTATCTGGCCTAGAAACCTATCTGGAGGTTGTAGGTTTCTGGAAAGTAATCATAGTGCTTGGAACCTTTGTAGAATCTCAGTAAAAGCCCTAAGTAACTTTATTTTCTTTTTCTTGCCTAAATGTTTGGCAAGATCTTACAGTTCAACATTGAATAACAGTGGTGACAGTGGGCATCCTTGTCATGCTCCCAATCTTAGCGAGAAAGCTTTCAGTCTTTCCCAATTGAGTATGATGTTAGGGGTATTTTTTCTCCCATGTGTCTCATTATGCTGTTGAGGAAGTTTCCTTCTATTCTTATTTTTCTACGTGCTTTTATCAAGATTGAGTGCTGGATTTTGTCAAATGTCTTTTTTTTTATCAAGTGAGGTGATAGTGGGTGTTCTAGTTTGCTAACTGCTGGAATATGATATACCAGAAAGGAATGGCTTTTAAAAAGGAGGAATTTATGAAATTGCAAGTTTACAGTTCTAAGGCCGTGAAAATGTCACAAATAGAGCAAGGCTATAGAAGTGTCTAATCTAAGACATCCAGGGGAAGATACCTTGGTTCAAGAAGGCCAATGAAGTTCACGGTTTCTCTCTCAATTTGAAAGAAACATGGTGAACATGGCAACATCTACTAGCTTTATCTCCAGTTTTCTTGTTTCATAAAGCTCCCCCCAGGGCATTTTCCTTCTTCATCTCCAAAGACCTCTGGCTTGTGAGCTCTCATGGTTCTCATGGCTATCTCCAAAATGTTCCTTTTAAAGGATTCCAGTAAACTAATCAAGACCCACCTGGAATGGGTAGAGTCACATCTCCCTCTAATCAAATGTTAATACCCACAATTGGGCATGTCATATCTCTGTGGAGATAATCTAATCACGTTTCCAACCTACAGTGCTGAATAGAGATTAAAAGAAATGGCTGCCTCCACAAGATGGATTAGGATTAAAACATGGCTTTTCTAAGGTACATAATCTTTTCAAGCCGGCTTGAAAGGATGTATGTACCCTAAAAAGCCATGTTTTATTTCTAATCCCATTTTATAAATCCAGTCATTTCTTCTAAACCCTATTCAGTACTGTATGTTTGAGTTTGTAATTAGATCACCTCCCTGGAGATGTGACTCAATTAAGAGTGGTTGTTAAACTGGACTAGGTGGAGATGTGTCTCCACCCATTCAGGGGGGTCTTGATTAGTTTACTGGAATCCTATAAAAGAGGAAACATTTGGAGAAAGCAGGAGATTCAGAGAGAGCAGAATGACATAGCCATGAGAAGCAGAGGGTCCACCAGCCAGTGACCTTTGGAAATGAAGAAGGAAAACACCCCCGGGGAGCTTCATGAAGGGAAGTTGGGAGAGAAAGGTAGCAGATGATGCTGAATTCACCACATGCCTTTCCAGATGAGAGAGAAACCCTGACCGTGCTTGCCATGTGCCTTCTCACTTGAGAGAGAAACCCTGAACTTCATCGGCCTTCTTGAACCAAGGTATCTTTCCCTGGATGCCTTAGATTGGACATTTCTGTATGCTTGTTTTAATTGGGACATTTTCTCAGCCTTTGAACTGTAAACTAGCAACTTATTTAATTCCTCTTTTTAAAAGACATTCTGTTTCTAGTATATTGCATTCCGGCAGCTAGCAAACTGGAACACCAACACCATGGGTTTTTATCTCCTCCATTTTCCTAATGTGGTGCGCTGGTTTGAATCTGTTGTGTACCTCAGAAAAGCCATGTTCTTTAATCCCCATTCAGTATTGCTGGGTGGGATCTCTTTGTTTCCATGGAGATGTGACCCACCTAACTGTGGGTGGTACCTTTTGATACTTTCCATGGAGATTTGTCTCTATTCGGTCAAGCTGGGGTTGCATACCAGAGTCCTTTAAGAGGGAACTGTTTTTGTAAACATTTTAAAGCCAACAGAGTTCACACAGCCAGACCTTTGGAAATGCAGAAGGAAAGCGCCCCTGGGAATTATGAAATGAGAGAAAGCTAGCAGACATTACCATGTGCCGTCCGAGCTGAGAGAGAAACCTTGAACTTTATTGGCCCTTTCTTGGGAATTAAAGTATCTTTCTCTGTATGCCTTAGTTTGGACATTGCTATGGCTTTAGAACCATAAACTTACAACTTAATAAATTCCCCTTTCTGAAAGCCATTCTGTATCTAGTATATTGCATTTTGGCAGCTTAACAAACTAAAACATGTAGTATATTACCTTAATTCATTTTCTTATTTTGACACCTTGATTATCATCTGGGATAAATCCCACTTGATCATGTTGTATAATTAATTTTTTTTAATATTCTGTTGGATTAGATTTGTTAGTACTTTTTGAGGATTTTTGCATCTGTATTCATAAGAGAAACTTGTTTGTCCTTTTCTTGTAATAACTTTATCTGGCTTTGGCATTAGGTCATGTTTTAACTTAGAAGTTAAGATTTAAGGAATGATTATGATTACTGAATAATTATATAAATATTCTCTTTTTTCCTTTCTGGTATATTAGAGTAGACAGAGGAAAATGTCTGAAATTTCTGAACTGTAATCCAGTTGCCTTGCTCTCTGATAATGATTGTACAGCCTTTATCTTGTGCGCTTGTGATTGTGAAAACTTTGTGATTGACCCTCACTTGTACCCTTTTTATCTGTTTGGAGTCTTGTGATCATTAAAGATAGCCCCTGTCTTTTTTTTTTTTTATTAAATAAAAAAAATTAACTAACACAACATTAGAAATCAATCCATTCTACATATGCAATCAGTAATTCTTAATATCATCACATAGGTGTATGGTCATCATTTCTCAGTACATATGCATCAATTTAGAGAAAGAAATAGCACGACAACAGAAAAAGAAATAAAGTGACAACACAGAGAAAACACAAATAAAAATAAAAAGTACAAAAATATGTAAGAGAAAGAAAAAAAAAACAAAAAAAAACTATAGATCAGATGCAGCTTCATTCAGCGTTCCAACATAATTACATTACAGTTAGGCAGTATTGTGCTGACCATTTTTCTTTTTTTTTTTTTTTTAGACATCATACCATTCTACAAATGCAATCAGTAATTCTTAACATCATCACATAGATGCATGATCATCGTTTCTTAGTACATTTGCATCGGTTTAGAAGAACTAGCAGTATAACAGAAAAAAATATAGAATGTTAATATAGAGAAAAAAATAAAAGTAATAATAATAAGAACAAAACAAACAAAACAAAACAAAACAAGAACCTATCGCTCGGATGCAGCTTCGTTCAGTATTTTAACATGATTACTTTACAATTAGGTATTATTGTGCTGTCCATTTTTGAGTTTTTGTATCTAGTCCTATTGCACAGTCTGTATTCCACCAGCTCCAATTACGCATTATCTTACCCTGTTTCTAACTCCTGCTGAACTCTGTTACCAATGACATATTCCAAGTTTATTCTCGAGTGTCGATTCACATCATTGGGACCATACAGTATTTGTTTTTTAGTTTTTGGCTAGACTCACTCAGCATAATGTTCTCTAGGTCCATCCATGTTATTACATGCTTCATAAGTTTATCCTGCCTTAAAGCTGCATAATATTCCATTGTATGTATATACCACAGTTTGTTTAGCCACTCGTCTGTTGATGGACATTTTGGCTGTTTCCATCTCTTTGCAATTGTAAATAACGCTGCTATAAACATTGGTGTGCAAATGTCTGTTTGAGTTTTTGCCCTTAATTCCTTTGAGTAGATTCCCAGCAATGGTATTGCTGGGTCGTATGGCAATTCTATATTCAGCTTTTTGAGGAACCGCCAAACTGTTTTCCACAGTGGTTGCACCATTTGGCATTCCCACCAAGAGTGGATAAGTGTGCCTCTTTCTCCGCATCCTCTCCAGCACTTGTCATTTTCTGTTTTGTTGATAATGGCCATTCTGGTGGGTGTGAGATGATATCTCATTGTGGTTTTGATTTGCATTTCTCTAATGGCCAGGGACATTGAGCATCTCTTCATGTGCCTTTTGGCCATTTGTATTTCCTCTTCTGAGAGGTGTCTGTTCAAGTCTTTTTCCCATTTTGTAATTGGGTTGGCTATCTTTTTGTTGTTGAGTTGAACAATCTCATTATAAATTCTGGATACTAGACCTTTATCTGATATGTCGTTTCCAAATATTGATTCCCATTGTGTAGGCTGTCTTTCTACTTTCTTGATGAAGTTCTTTGATGCACAAAAGTGTTTAATTTTGAGGAGTTCCCATTTATTTATTTCCTTCTTCAGTGCTCTTGCTTTAGGTGTAAGGTCCATAAAACCGCCTCCAATTGTAAGATTCATAAGATATCTCCCGACATTTTCCTCTAACTGTTCTATGGTCTTAGACCTAATGTTTAGATCTTTGATCCATTCTGAGTTAACTTTTGTGTAGGGTGTGAGATATGGGTCTTCTTTCATTCTTTTGCATATGGATATCCAGTTCTCTAGGCACCATTTATTGAAGAGACTGTTCTGTCCCAGGTGAGTTGGCTTGACTGCCTTATCAAAGATCAAATGTCCATAGATGGGAGGGTCTATATCTGAGCACTCTATTCGATTCCATTGGTCGATATATCTATCTTTATGCCAATACCATGCTGTTTTGACCACTGTGGCTTCATAATATGCCTTAAAGTCAGGCAGTGCAAGACCTCCAGCTTCGTTTTTTTTCCTCAAGATGTTTTTAGCAATACGGGGCACCCTGCCCTTCCAGATAAATTTGCTTATTGGTTTTTCTATTTCTGAAAAATACGTTGTTGGGATTTTGATTGGTATTGCATTGAATCTGTAAATCAATTTAGGTAGGATTGACATCTTAACTATATTTAGTCTTCCAATCCATGAACACGGTATGCCCTTCCATCTGTTTAGGTCTTCTGTGATTTCTTTTAGCAGTTTTTTGTAGTTTTCTTTATATAGGTTTTTTGTCTCTTTAGTTAAATTTATTTCTAGGTATTTTATTCTTTTAGTTGCAATTGTAAATGGGATTCGTTTCTTGATTTCCCCCTCAGCTTGTTCATTGCTAGTGTATAGAAATGCTACAGATTTTTGAATGTTGATCTTGTAACCTGCTACTTTGCTGTACTCATTTATTAGCTCTAGTAGTTTTGTTGTGGATTTTTCCGGGTTTTCGACGTATAGTATCATATCATCTGCAAACAGTGATAGTTTTACTTCTTCCTTTCCAATTTTGATGCCTTGTATTTCTTTTTCTTGTCTAATTGCTCTGGCTAGAACCTCCAACACAATGTTGAATAATAGTGGTGATAGTGGACATCCTTGTCTTGTTCCTGATCTTAGGGGGAACGTTTTCAATTTTTCCCCATTAAGGATGATATTAGCTGTGGGTTTTTCATATATTCCCTCTATCATTTTAAGGAAGTTCCCTTGTATTCCTATCCTTTGAAGTGTTTTCAACAGGAAAGGATGTTGAATCTTGTCAAATGCCTTCTCTGCATCCATTGAGATGATCATGTGATTTTTCTGCTTTGATTTGTTGATATGGTGTATTACATTAATTGATTTTCTTATGTTGAACCATCCTTGCATACCTGGGATGAATCCTTCTTGGTCATGATGAATAATTCTTTTAATGTGTTGTTGGATACGATTTGCTAGAATTTTATTGAGGATTTTTGCATCTATATTCATTAGAGAGATCGGCCTGTAGTTTTCTTTTCTTGTAATATCTTTGCCTGGTTTTGGTATGAGGGTAATGTTGGCGTCATAGAATGAATTAGGTAGTTTTCCCTCCACTTCGATTTTTTTGAAGAGTTTGAGGAGAGTTGGTACTAATTCTTTCTGGAATGTTTGATAGAATTCACATGTGAAGCCGTCTGGTCCTGGACTTTTCTTTTTAGGAAGCTTTTGAATGACTGCTTCAATTTCTTTACTTGTGATTGGTTTGTTGAGGTCATCTATTTCTTCTTGAGTCAAAGTTGGTTGTTCATGTCTTTCCAGGAACCCGTCCATTTCCTCTAAATTGTTGTATTTATTAGCGTAAAGTTGTTCATAGTATCCTGTTATTACCTCCTTTATTTCTGTGAGGTCAGTAGTTATGTCTCCTCTTCCATTTCTGATCTTATTTATTTGCATCCTCTCTCTTCTTCTTTTTGTCAATCTTGCTAAGGGCCCATCAATCTTATTGATTTTCTCATAGAACCAACTTCTGGCCTTATTGATTTTCTCTATTGTTTTCATGTTTTCAATTTCATTTATTTGTGCTCTAATCTTTGTTATTTCTTTCCTTTTGCTTGCTTTGGGGTTAGCTTGCTGTTCTTTCTCCAGTTCTTCCAAATGGATAGTTAATTCCTGAATTTTTGCCTTTTCTTCTTTTCTGATATAGGCATTTAGAGCAATAAATTTCCCTCTTAGCACTGCCTTTGCTGCGTCCCATAAGTTTTGATATGTTGTGTTTTCATTGTCATTCGCCTCAAGGTATTTGCTAATTTCTCTAGCAATTTCTTCTTTGACCCAGTCGTTGTTTAGGAGTGTGTTGTTGAGCCTCCACGTATTTGTGAATTTTCTGGCACTCTGCCTATTATTGATTTCCAACATCATTCCTTTATGGTCCGAGAAAGTGTTGTGTAAGATTTCAATCTTTTTAAATTTGTTAAGACTTGCTTTGTGACCCAGCATATGGTCTATCTTTGAGAATGATCCATGAGCACTTGAGAAAAAGGTGTATCCTGCTGTTGTGGGATGTAATGTCCTATAAATGTCTGTTAAGTCTAGTTCATTTATAGTAATATTCAGATTCTCTATTTCTTTGTTGATCCTCTGTCTAGATGTTCTGTCCATTGATGAGAGTGGTGAGTTGAAGTCTCCAACTATTATGGTATATGAGTCTATTTCCCTTTTCAGTGTTTGCAGTATATTCCTCACGTATTTTGGGGCATTCTGATTCGGTGCGTAAATATTTATGATTGTTATGTCTTCTTGTTTAATTGTTCCTTTTATTAATATATAGTGTCCTTCTTTGTCTCTTTTAACTGTTTTACATTTGAAGTCTAATTTGTTGGATATTAGTATAGCCACTCCTGCTCTTTTCTGGTTGTTATTTGCATGAAATATCTTTTCCCAACCTTTCACTTTCAACCTATGTTTATCTTTGGGTCTAAGATGTGTTTCCTGTAGACAGCATATAGAAGGATCCTGTTTTTTAATCCATTCTGCCAATCTATGTCTTTTGATTGGGGAATTCAGTCCATTGACATTTAGTGTTATTACTGTTTGGATAATATTTTCCTCTAACATTTTGGCTTTTGTATTATATATATCATATCTGATTTTCCTTCTTTCTACACTCTTTTCCATATCTCTCTCTTCTGTCTTTTTGTATCTGACTCTAGTGCTCCCTTTAGTATTTCTTGCAGAGCTGGTCTCTTGGTCACAAATTCTCTCAGTGACTTTTTGTCTGAGAATGTTTTAATTTCTCCCTCATTTTTGAAGGATAATTTTGCTGGATATAGGAGTCTTGGTTGGCAGTTTTTCTCTTTTAGTATTTTAAATATATCATCCCACTGTCTTCTAGCTTCCATGGTTTCTGCTGAGAAATCTACACAAAGTCTTATTGGGTTTCCCTTGTATGTAATGGATTGTTTTTCTATTGCTGCTTTCAAGATCGTCTCTTTCTCTTTGACCTCTGACATTCTAACTAGTAAGTGTCTTGGAGAACACCTATTTGGGTCTAATCTCTTTGGGGTGCGCTGCACTTCTTGGATCTGTAATTTTAGGTCTTTCATAAGAGTTGGGAAATTTTCAGTGATAATTTCTTCCATTAGTTTTTCTCCTCCTTTTCCCTTCTCTTCTCCTTCTGGGACACCCACAACACGTATATTTGTGCGGTTCATATTGTCCTTGAGTTCCCTGATACCCTGTTCAAATTTTCCCATTCTTTTCCCTATAGTTTCTGTTTCTTTTTGGAATTCAGATGTTCCATCCTCCAATTCACTAATTCTATCTTCTGTCTCTTTAAATCTATCATTGTAGCTATCCATTATTTTTTCTATGTTTGCTACTTTATCCTTCACTTCCATAAGTTCTGCGATTTGTTTTTTCAGTTTTTCTATTTCTTCTTTATGTTCAGCCCATGTCCTCTTCATGTCCTTCCTCAATTTATCGATTTCATTTTTGAAGAGGTTTTCCATTTCTGTTCGTATATTCAGCATTAGTTGTCTCAGCTCTTGTGTCTCATTTGAGCTATTGGTTTGTTCCTTTGACTGAGCCATATTCTCAATCTTTTGAGCGTGGACAGTTGTCTTCTGCTGCTGGTGTCTGGGCATTTATTCAGATTTCTCTTGGTGTTGGACCCAGCAAGGTTGTAATATTTTTCTGTGAAATCTCTGGGATCGGTTTTTCTTATCTTGCCCAGTATGTGGCGCACGTGGCACACGTTTGTCTCAAGTGTTTGGAATGGGTCTCCCCCAGTCACCGATCTCCGTGGCCTGGGGATTTCGGATCCAATTCTCTCCGTTGGTTCAGGGGCCGCGCGTGGTGGGGGCATCAGCTGCCGCGGCTTGAGGGGACCCTGTGGGTGGTTGCGGGCCGCAGCGGGCCTGGGGGATTCCCCACCAGACCAGGAAGCCTCCCGTGGGGGGGGGCTACCGCTGCTTGGATAGGCCTCCTATCCGAGACTCGTATCCGCGGACTCGAAGCAGAGACTTGAAGCCGCCCGCAAAAGAGGGGTGCCGCCTGCCTCGGCTTGGGAAACTTGCTTCTCCAATACTCTCAGCTGGCCCGGAAAGGAGGGAGGGAGTAGCTCGGACCACCGCAGCTGCCGCTGATCGGGAAATCACGCGCCGCTCGGGGTTCTCACCGCAGCCTAGTCTCGCAGTCAGTCTAGCCAGCCCAGACTTTGGATAGCCCTCTGATCTGAGATTCGTAGCCGCGGACTCAAAGCCGAGACTCGAAGCCGCCCGCAGAAGAAGGGCGCCGCCTGCCTTGGCTTGGGAAACTTACTTCTCCGATACTCTCAGCCGGCCCGGGAAGGAGGGAGGGATTAGCTCGGACCGCCGGGGCTGCGGCTGCTCGGCAAATCACGCGCTGCTCGGGGGTCTCGCCGCAGCCAAGAGTCGCAGTCAGACTTGCCAGCCCAGACTTTGTATAGCCCTCTGATCTGAGACTCGTAGCTGCGGACTCGAAGCCGAGACTCGAAGCCGCCCGCAAAAGTGTGGCGCCGGCCGCCTTGGCTGGGAAGCTTGTCTCTCCGAGTCTCTCAGCCAGCCCGGGAAGGAGGGAGGGATTAGCTCGGACCGCCGCAGCTGCGGCTGCTCGGGGGTCTCGCCGCAGCCAAGTCTCGCAATCAGACTTGCCAGCCCAGACTTTGGATAGCCCTCTGATGCGAGACTCGTAGTCGCGGACTCGAAGCCGAGACTCGAAGCCGCCCGCAAAAGTGTGGCGCCAGCCGCCTTGGCTGGGAAGCTTGTCTCTCCGCGTCCCTCAGCCAGCCCGGGAAGGAGGGAGGGATTAGCTCGGACCGCCGCAGCTGCGGCTGCTCGGGAAATTGCCCGCCGCTCGGGGATCTCACTCACCGCAGCCAAGTTTCGCAGTCAGACTAACCAGCCCAGACTGGGTTACGCTGTGTGTCCATTCCCTGCTGTAGCCCCGGGAGCTGTTCTGTACTGTTTCTGTTCACCTATTAGTTGATTTGGAGTCGGAGGAACTAAGACGCATGTACCTTACTAAGACGCCATCTTGGATCTCCAAGATAGCCCCTATCTTTAATGTTTATTAATGAAGTACCTGGTGTCAGCCTAGAACTAACCTACACCAATTCCAGTTATCTTTTTTTTTTAATGCCAATTCCAATGTTAACTTGATAACCAAAACTGGATCTAACCAAAACAGGCCGGCTTGAAATGAGGAGTAACTTAGACTTTAACCTATACATGACATATACCTTACTACAATACTAAAAATAATGCCCATTATCAAATTAAGGTCACCACTTTCTTGCATACATTCTGTGACTAAGCATGTAATCATTCTGCACATGCTCAATAATGAGATAGTCTCTGATTACATCATCTGGACTATTGTGCTCATTATCCTAAAACCTGCCCATTTTTGATATTATAAAACTGTCAGAATTACTGCAGTCCATGAGACAGATTTTTGGCATGATAGGCCATCTGATCTCTTGCTTCATGCCTAGCAATAAACTCTTCAAAACCCCAGTGACTTAGGAATTGGTCACTGAGAGCATCAGGCAGAAAATGCACTGCTTTTGTCTGTTAACAATATTGTCCTTATAGAATGAGTTAGGTACTGTTCCTTCTTCTTTAATATTTGGAAGGATTGAGCAGGACTAGTGCTCATTCTTCTTGGAATGTTTGGTAGAATTTCCCTGTGAAGTCATCTGGTGCTGGGTTTTTCTTTATTGGTAGGTTTTTGATGACTGAGTCAATCTTTTTGCTTGATCTGTTGAGGTTTTCTGTTTCTTTTAGCATCAGTGTAGGCTGCTCATCTTTTTCTAGGAACTATTTTATCTAGGTTGTCTAATTTGTTGGCATACCATTGTTTGCAGTATCTGCTTATGATCCCTTTTATTTCTGTGGGGTCAGTAGCAAGTTACCCCCTCTCGTTTCTGATTTTATTTATTTGCATTTTCTCTCTTTTATGTTAACAATCTAACTAAAGTTTGTCAATTTTACTGATCTTTTAAAAGAACCAGCTTTTGGTTTTGTTAATATTCTCTATTTCATTTATTTCTGCTCTAGTCCTCGTTATTTCTTTCTTTTTGCTTTGTTTGGATTTACTTTTCTTTTTCTACTTCCTCCAGATGTGCAGTTTGGTCTTTAATTATAGCTCTTTCTTCTTTTTAAATATAAACCTTTAGGGATATAAATTTCCCTCTGGGCACTGCCTTCACTGCATCCTGTAAGGATTTTTTTTGTACATCCCCATAGTTTTAATATGTTCTGTTCTCATTTGTCTCAAGATGTTTACTGACCTCCCTTGTAATTTCTTCCTTGATCCATTGATTCTTTAAGAGTATGTTGTTTCATTTCCATATATTTATTGATTTTCCATTTCTCTGCCTGTTAGATTTCAAGCTTTATTCCATTGTTGTCAGAGAAGATGCTTTTTATTTCAATCTTTTTAAATTTAATGAAACTTGTTTTGTGATGCAACACATTGTCTAGCATGGAAAACAGACCATATGCACTTGAGAAAATGTATATCCTAATGAATTTGGGGTGCAATGCTCTGCATATGTCTGTTAGGTCTCTGTTTTCTTTTCAATCCTCTGTCTAGATGTTCTGTCTGTTGATGAGAGAGGTGTATTGAAGTCTGTAAATATTATGGTAGAGACATCTACTTCTCTCTTCAGTTTTAAATAATGTGTTTGCCTCATGTATTGTGGGGCATCATGCTTAGGTGTGTAAATTTTTATTTTTGTTATTTTTTTTTGGTGGGTTGACCCTTTTATTAATATACGGTATCCTTCTTTGTCTCTTATAATAGATTTTTGGCTATATGTTTTTTTCTAATAGTAGTATAGTTACCCAGGTCTTTTTGGTTACTGTTTTCATGGATTATCTTTTTCCATCCTTTCAGTTTCAACTTATTTTTGTCTTTGGGTCTAAGGTGAATCTTTTGTAACAACATATAGATTGTATTTTATAAAAAAATCCTTTCTGCCAATCTGTGTCTTTTTACTGGGGAGTTTAATCTACTAACATTCAGTGTTATTGCTGGGCAGGCTGTCCTTATTTCAGCCATTTTTTCTTTTTAACTTTTTTTATTATGTAGTATAACAAATATACAAGGCAAAGAAATAAAAAAGCAATAGTTTTTAAAGTACTTTTTGACAAGTGGTTATAGGACAGATCCCAGAGTTTGTCATGGGCTACCATACGATCCTCTCCTATTTTTCCTTCTAGTTCCTCCAGAACAGAGGAGGCTAGAGGGCTTAAATATTTTTTTATTATCACAATCAACATTTTCCTTTTTTTATGTGTGTGAAAAATAACATATATACAGAGAAAAGTAACAAATTTCAAAGCACAGCACCACAATTAGTTGTAGAACATATTTCAGACTTTTACATGGGTTACAATTTAACAATTTTAGGTTTTTACTTCTAGCTGCTGCCATTACTTTTTGATTATTTGTTTAATATATTCTAGGATGTATCCAGGCATTACATTTAGGTATACAAGATTAAAAGCCCTCATTCTTATTCTGGGCTCCCTGTGTTTTTTTGTTTTTATTATCAGTTCTCAAACCACTCTTCAAAAAGTGGTTACAGGATAGGTTCCAGAGTTTGCCATGGGCTCCCATATAATCCTCTCATATTTTTCCTTCTAGCTGCTCTGGAACATAGAGGCTACAGGGCTTCAATACTTTTTTATCATCACAATCAACTTTTTTCCCCTTCTTTTTTTGTGAACAATAACATATATACAAAAACAGCTATAAATTTCAAAGCACAGCACCACAATTAGTTGTAGAACATATTTCAGACTTTGACATGGGTTACGATTTCACAATTTTAGGTGTTTACTTCTAGCTGCTCTAAAATACTGGAGACTAAAAGAAATGTCAATTTAATAATTCAACATTCATATTCATTTGTTAAGTCCTATCTTCTATGTTCCACCATCAACTTTGATCTGTCTGTACCTCTCAGGGTTGTTTGGGTTATGGCAATTCTAAATTTTTGCTATTGGAAGGGTCTGTCACTAATATGGTGTAGGGAGATGGAACTATCTGGTGTTCTGGAGGGGCTGGGCTAGGTTTCAGGATTTATCTGGATCAGGGACCCATCTGGAGGTTGTAGGTTTCTTGAAAGTTACTCTAGTGCATGAAACTCTTCTGGAATCTTATATATTGCCCTAGGTGTTCTTTAGGATTGGCAGGAATGATCCTGGTTGGGATTGGCAGGTTTTCTGTTTTTTATATGTCATTTTTTTTCTCTTTTCCTTTAATGCAGCCTCCTTCTCTGTATAATTTATTTTCTGTGGCATGCCTGTCTGATCCCTTTCTCATTTCTGTTTCTGTATTTAAAAAAAGCACTTTCTTTGTGGTTATGCTGGGGTTTGTGTTCCACAACCTATATCTATGACCTACTAATTTGAAAAGATATCAACTTAACTTCAATAGCATACACATTCCCTGCTCCCATGGTCCCATTTCCCCTCCACATATTGCATTTGTTCCACATTACCTCTCTATATTTGTGTGCCCATTATTGGGAAATATTTCCTGTTCAATTGTATTCTGACTTTTATGGGAATTAAAGAGTAAAGTTATATGTTGAGGATATAGTAATACCGAGTTTCAGTAAAGGTACCCTTTCCTGAAGATCTTCATTTCTTCACATAGCTACAAGCCACTCTCTCCTGTCTTTCTCTTTCAACCTGAAAAACTCCTTTTAATAATTTTTTTAGGGCAGGTCTTTATTAATGAACTCTCTCAGTTTCCATTTATTGGTGAATGTTTTAAACTCTTACTCCTTTTTCAAGTACAGTTTTGCTAGATATAGAATCTTGGGCTGGCAGTTTTTCTCTTTCAGAATCTTAAACATATCATACCACTGCTTTTGCCTCCATGGTTTCTAATGAAAAATCAACTTACTCTTACTGAGGATCCTTTGTATGTGATAAATCAGTTTTCTCTTGCTGCTTTTAGAATTCTCTCTTTACCATTTGCATTTGACATTCTGATTAGTATATGTCTTAGATTAGTATGTGTTAGATTAGGATTTATTGTTTGGATATGTTGCGCTTCTTAGACATCTTTCATAAGAGTTGGGAAATTTTTTTTTAAATTTTTTTATTAATCAAAAAAAAGAAAAGAAATTAACACAACATTTAGAAATCATTCCATTCTACAAATGCACTCAGTAATTCTTAGTATCATCACATAGATGTATGATCATCATTTCTTAGTACATTTGCATCGATTTAGGAAAAGAACTAGCAAAACAGCAGAAAAAAATATAGAATGTTAATATAGAGAAGAGAATTAAAATAATAATACTAATAATGTATATATATATAAAAAGGAAAAAGAAAAAAACAAAAACAAAAGATACAAACACACAAACAAACAAACAAAAAACCATATTTCAGGTGCAGCTTCATTCAGTGTTCCAACATAGTTACATTACACTTAGGTATTATTGTGCTGTCCATTTTTGAGTTTTTCTACCTAGTCCTGTTGCACAGTCTGTATCCCTTCGGTTCCAATTACCCATTATCTTACCCTGTTTCTAACTCCTGCTGGTCTCTGTTACCAATGATATATTCCAAGCTGATTCTCAAATGTCGGTTCACATCAGTGGGACCTTACAGTATTTGTCCTTTAGTTTTGGGCTAGACTCACTCAGCATAATGTTCTCTAGGTCCATCCATGTTATTACATGCTTCATAAGTTTAGTCTGTCTTAAAGCTGCATAATATTCCATCGTAGGTATACGCCACAGTTTGTTTAGCCACTCGTCTGTTGATGAACATTTTGGCTGTTTCCATCTCTTTGCAATTGTAGATAATGCTGCTATAAACACTGGTGTGCAAATGTCCATCTGTGTCTTTGCCCTTAAGTCCCTTGAGTAGATACCTAGCAGTGGTATTGCTGGGTCGTAATCCATTCTGCCATTCTATGTCTTTTGATTGGGAAATTCAGTCCATTAACTTTTAGTATTATTACTGTTTGGATAATATTTTCCTCTACCATTTTGGCTTTTGTATTATATATATCATATCTGATTTTCCTTCTTTCTACACTTTACTCCATACCTCTCTCTTCTGTCTTTTCGTATCTGACTCTAGTGCTCCCTTTAGTATTTCTTGCAGAGCTGGTCTCTTGGTCACAAATTCTCTCAGTGACTTTTTGTCTATAAATGTTTTAATTTCTCCTTCATTTTTGAAGGACAATTTTGCTGGATATAGGAGTCTTGGTTGGCAGTTTTTCTCTTTTAGTAATTTAAATATATCATCCCACTGTCTTCTAGCTTCCATGGTTTCTGCTGAGAAATCTACACATAGTCTTATTGGGTTTCCCTTGTATGTGACAGATTGTTTTTCTCTTGCTGCTTTAAAGATCCTCTCTTTCTCTTTGACCTCTGACATTCTAAGTAGTAAGTGTCTTGGAGAACGTCTATTTGGGTCTAATCTCTTTGGGGTGCGCTGCACTTCTTGGATCTGTAAATTTAGGTCTTTCATAAGAGTTGGGAAATTTTCAGTGATAATTTCTTCCATTAGTTTTTCTCCTCCTTTTCCCTTCTCTTCTCCTTCTGGGACACCCACAACACGTATATTTGTGCGCTTCATATTGTCATTCAGTTCCCTGATCCCCTGCTCAAGTTTTTCCATTCTTTTCCCTATAGTTTCTGTTTCTTTTTGGAATTCAGATGTTCCATCCTCCAGTTCACTAATTGTAGCTTCTGTCTCTTTAGATCTACCATTGTAGGTATCCATTGTTTTTTCCATTTTTTCTTCTTTGTCCTTCACTCCCATAAGTTCTGTGATTTGTTTTTTCAGATTTTCTATTTCTTCTTTTTGTTCAGCCCATGTCTTCTTCATGTCCTCCCTCAATTTATTGATTTGGTTTTTGAAGAATTTTTCCATTTCTGTTCGTATATTCAGCATTAGTTGTCTCAGCTCCTGTATCTCATTTGAACTATTGGTTTGTTCCTTTGACTGGGCCATATCTTCAATTTTCCGAGCGTCATCCATTATTTTCTGCTGGTGTCTGGGCATTTGATCAGATTTCCCTGGGTGTGGGACCCAGCTGGTTGAAAGCTTTTTCTGTGAAATCTCTGGGCTCTGTTTTTCTTTTCCTGCCCAGTAGGTGGCGCTCGTGGCACTCGTCTGTCTGCAGGGCAGTCGGCCCGGGAAACCGCTTGTGGAGGCGGGGGTCGCTGGCCGCCGCGGCTTGGGAGAGTGCCGGTCCTAATTGCCCAGCTGGCCCGAAACGCCAAGCGTGACGGGAGGGCCCCGCTATCCAACGTTCCCAGTCAGACCGGGGAGCCACATGCGTGGAGGGGACCCCAGTCGCCAGCCACCCCGGCCGGGAAAACGCGCGCCCTTTGGGTATCTCACCGCAGCAGATTCTCCCTGCCCGTTCAGCTGTTCCAGAATGGGGTACGCTGTCTTTTTGGTCTCTGTCGTGACTCCGGGAGCTGTTTCGTATTGTTTCTGTTTCTTTAGTTGCTTTTCTGGAGGAGGAACTAAGACCCGCGCGTCTTACTAAGCCGCCATCTTCTCCGAGTTGGGAAATTTTTGATCATTATTTCCTCAAATACTTTTTCTGCCCTTTTCCCCTTCTGTTCTCCGTCTGGGACACCCATGACATATATGTTTGTGTGCTTCAAGCTGACATTCAAATGCTTGAAACCTTGCTCATTTTTTCCATTCTTTTCTCTATCTGTTCTTCTGGCTGTTAAGATTTCAATTGTCCTGTCTTCTAGTTCACTGATTCTTTCTTCTGTTTGTTCAACTCTGGTGTTTTATGCCTCTAGAGTACTTTTACTTTTAATGTAATTTTATTGAGACATGTTCACACATCATACAATCCTCTCAAAGTATACAAGCAGTGGCTTACAGTATCCTCACATAGTTGTGCGTTCATCACCATGATCAATTTTCAAACATTTTCATTCTCATGTATCTTTAATCTCTTCTATTGTGCCTTTCATCTCCATAATTTTTAATGTATATTTTAAATTTTCAAAGTCTTCTTTATGCTCACACATTGTCTTCTTAATTTTCTTTATCTCCTTAGCCATATTTTACCCTTGATCTCTTTGAATTGATTTAGGAGATTTGTTTGAACATCTTTTAATTGCTCTTCCAAATTCTGTGTCTTCCCTGAAGTTTTGATGTGTTTCCTTGACTGGGCCATATCTTCCTGTTTCTTAATATGGCTTGAAACTCTTTGCTAGTGTTTAGGCATCTGATTATTTTGATGAGTTTACTGTGAAGGTCAGTTTCTTTTTCTTGCCTAGGGTTTTATCATTGATTGGCTTTGTGTGAAGGTTCTTCTTTTGTGTTTGGTTCAACTAATTCCAGACTTTTAGAATAGCCCATGTTTAGCTGATCACATTTTCAGCTCTTTTCCATCTGATTCTTGCCTTGGAATACTGTACAATTTTTGAGATTGAACTTTTTCTGCAATTGTTTCACCTCCAGGAGAAGCTTCCTGTCCTCTGTTCCTTCTCAGGGAATCTTGATGTGTTCTGTTTTTGTTTTTTTAATCTCTATTGTTTTTACTCTCCTTTTGTTGTCTTTAACTGCTTTTGCCTAGAGCACCGATTCTGGGAGGAGTATCATCTTAGACAGGACTTTCCCAAGTCAGTGTTTCCCAGCCAGAACAGGATGAGGGACCCATGAAGGGGACATAGACTGGCTTCAAAATGCTCTAGGGAGGGGATCAAGAAGGGCACCAAAAGCCTCTTTGAGGGATCCTCAAAGCTGTGCTTTCTTGGCCTGCCTAGCAAAAGCAGCCAGTCAGCTAACTGTTTCCCACAGCCCTGAGGAAGAACTGGGTCTTTTAATCTCTACACCCTCCACTATTTCCAGGTGGGGTTGAAACCATGGCTGTCACTGCCTTGGTACTGGGTGGGTTGAAACAGAAGCTCAGAGCTGAGACCCAGCAATCTGAATTCATTAATCAAAAGCTGTGTTCAGTGATCAGCCATGTCCACTCCTGTTCTTGGGAAAGATTTTAATGCACTTTTCTATCACCAATAAGCTATCCAGGGACTGGATCCCAAGGTTGCTGGCAGCCATCTTAGGGAGAGAACAACTCTGTTCTTTACTGTAGTTCATAAGCCTCTTCCTTTCGCTCTTCCCTGGATGCTGTACAGTCTTCTTGCCTCCAGCACCCCAGTACAGTTATTTCAGATAGTTCCTTCCTGTTTAATATCTGTTTTGGAGAAAGGACTGAGTCCTGAAGCTCCCTACACCATTTTCCCCAGAAGTTCTCCATGGTAGATTTTTGTATCAGTGGTTCCCAGTGAACCAATGAAACTCCCACCCTCCACCCCCCACCATTCATGCCTTTGTGTAGCCCCTCCCTCATGTGACTTGTTTTGGCCAAGGGGATATTAACAAGCGTAGGGCAGACAGAAGCTTGATAAACACTTGCACACTGTGACTGGTCCTCTTGGAATGCTCTTTGTGGAAGTCAGAAGCCATATAAGAAGTCTCACCTCCCTGAGACTGCCATGCTGTGAGAACATCAAAGCTAGCTATGTATCAAGGCTATACAGGGAAACAATGAGGTACCAGGTATGTGAGTGAAGTTTTCTTGGGTTTTCCAAACCAGCCACCAGCTAAACGCAGATTAGTGAGTGACCTCAGCTACTGCCACAAGGAATAGAAACAGCACCCAGTCAAGTCCTGTCAGACTAGCAACCCATACAATCAGGGGAAATGATAAATTGTTATGTTCGGCCACAATGTTACGAAGTGATTTTTATACGAAGTGATCAGCAATAGATAACTGAATCACAGGATTTATAAGAGAAAGGGAAGAAAGAAAACTGCATTCTGGGAATGGTGAACTTTGTAAACTGATCAGCTGGCAAAGAGATCAGAGCTTTCTATCTATGAGTAGGCTTTCTAGGGATCTCAAAGAAAATGACTTCAGTTGTTAAAGGATTCTTCAGAAAACCTTGAGTTTACCTCAAGGTTATTGCACATATTTGTGCGATATTTGCCACTATCTCTGACTTTGGTAGTTCAAGTTTGTGCCATTTCCCTTACTAGGATTTTATAGAAGTAAACTCTGAGATTGGGAAAATAACAACTTTGAGTGGGCCTGGAGGTTCTGAATCCTCCTCCATATTTTCTCCTTCATTTAAATATAGCAGCAGTGGTATCAGCAGTCTGTCCAAGTTTCAGTTAATGGTCAGGGATACCTAAAAGCAGAATGCCCTAAGAAGGCTCAGTACTTTGCAGACAATTCTGGAACCTGAGTTACAAATGTGACACTGTGCTGAGGAGGCTGGACCTACGGGTCCTGGAAAAGGGAGCTGCTTTGTGGGACTAAATGGGCTATAGAAACCAGGATCTCCCTGCCTGGTGGGAGAACAAGGATGGTAAAGACAAGGGAGAGGTTAGACTGTGACAGAGAAATATGGACAGAAATAGAAAAAGTGAACTTAAGACCTACAATCTCCATAGAACACAAACATACAAAGTCAAACAGAATTCAACTTTATTTATTTAGAATACAAGATGAATCCATCACTGGTGATTGTGACTGAGGCTGAACTTTCTTCTCCTCAGGACAGTGGGCTAGGGTGGGGTGGGCTGTGCTTGGCAGAGGCTGTGGTGGTTTGGGATCTGGGTAGAAGAGGAGAATTAGAGGAGCAGAATTAGAATAGTCAGAAACGGTGATACCTCTGACAAAAACCCTTTTGTCCTCTTCATCTCTATATCTCCCCATTGTTCCAACCCCCATTTTTCTCTACCACCTCTCACCTGCCTGGTTCCCTAGCTGGGCCTCAGGCCGTTCTCCCCAGAGCAGATGCTTGGGATCATTGAGAAATCGTTGGCTGCGCTGGCATGTTAGGCAGGTCTGTACAGTCCAGCACTGGCCCCTGCAGCCTGGATGGAAGTGGCAAAAACAAAGAGGTTTAGCACAGGACAGATCTCTGGCACCCAGTTTTGCCTCTACTGTGTTTCAGTAAGGAATACTTTGTCTTCCCCCAATTTTAAATGCAAATTAGACAGGGTTAAGTCTTTGTATATACCCCATCAATTTCTCTGTGCTCTTTAAAATAATGTCCAAACTCCTAAGAGGACTTCAAAAAGCAGCTTTAGTTTCCTCTCCCACCTCATGCTTTACCCCCGCCTACCTCAAAACCCAGCTTCCTGAGCTCTTTCTTCACAGCACCACAAACTCTCTTGCCTTGAAGTCCTCAAACAATGCCTAAAATTTCCATTTCCCATTCCTTTGCTTATCATGAACCTCACCACCATTGCATAAGTAATTTAGCATTCTATTCTCCCAATTAAAGCATTTGTTTTTTCTATTTTGTTTCTGTTAGTCTGTCCCATCAGACTGTAATTTCAATGAGAATAATGACTCTAGCACATTACTTGACACATCTTAAAAATTTAATATTTGCTGAATGAATTAATGAATGGTTGGGAATCGTGTCTTCCAGGAAGTCAAATAACATCTGTTAATACGCATGGGCGGGGTTACCGCTTATGGTAGTCTCATGTCTTTTCTGCCCAGGTAGGAAATAAAAGCCAAGCAAAAGCCGTAATTTGCCTATGAGGGGTTAACAACTTAACCGAGCGCTGGAGAAAGCAGACTCTAGCAAATCCACGCCGGAAACCCAGCTAAAGCGAGGAAGGGGTCGCCTGCACCGCAATCATCCCACACTAGCAGGAGCACTCACGTCTCTGGCGTTGGGTGCAAGTCAGGCCCGGGATGAGAAGAGAAGAGCAGCCACGACAAACAGTCCTCTTCACCGAGGGGTCCCTAGGGGGTTAGGAGTTAAGGTGGTATGGGTCCACCCTTCCTCTTCTATCCTTTTCTCTCCCCGCCCGCCACCAGGTTCCGCGCCGTCTCACCGCCGCAGGACAAGCCGCTTCGCTATTATTCGCTCCGTGTAGCAATAAAACCTCGCCAGCGCCTGGTTCTCAGGGTCTTGTGCCAGGACGCAGTGGGCAGCCTGGGGAGAAGAGCAGGTCATTCCGGCCCAGCCGCCCTGGGCCCCCTTCTCCGAGCCCCCAACGTGGACCCACCTGGTACAGAAAGTTGAGCCTCTGGAAGGCCTCACGGTCCTTCACCGAACCCGCCATTCGCGCGACGCCCGCAGGCCCCGCCCCTCGTCTCGCCCCGCCCCCAGGCGTTCCGGGGCAGCTGAGCATGGCCTTCTGGGAAGCGTAGTCCCTTGGCCCGCGAGCCACGCCCCCACGCTGTAATTCCTGAGGGTGGCCGGCTGTCTCACATACCCATCTGTTTCTTGTTAATCCGTTCCCGCCATCCAACCCCAGGTTCCCTTTATGCGTTTGGCTTCCTTCCAGAATTTTCCTCAAGTCCATAATCAGTTATAGTAGGTGGAGGGTGGAAAGGCTAGTGGAGCAGGAGAGCATATTAAACTGCCAAACATTTGCAGGACCGAAGACTGGTCTTTATGCAGATAGGTTTCAAAGATGGTTAAAGGGCAAGCAGCTAAGCCTTCTGTCCTACTCTCCTGAAGCCAAAAGTGGATGCCTGGAAGAGCTACAGACAGAAGGAACAGAGGTTATACATTCAAAAAAGCACTCAGGCCAGTGGGAGTAAAGGGATCATGAGGGTGATGGAGGAGGGATAAAGGCTCCTGAATTACCGAAAACTGAGCTTAGTTCTGTCTACTTCTCAAAGAAACACACTTTGTGTAATGCAGTGCTGGACACACAATGGGTGCACCTGACTTGGTGAGTGTGGTGGCTCAGAGTGATGTACCCCAGAAAAGCGTGTCATAATCTTAATCCCATTCTTGTGGGTGTGAACCCATTATAATATAGAACCTTTTGATAAGGTTACTTCAGTTAAGGTGTGGCCCAACTCGACAAGAATGGGTGGGTCTTAGTTCTATTACTGGAGACCTTTATAAGCAGAATGAAATTTTAACACACAGAGAGAAAGCCACAGAGGGAACAGCCAGAAGCTGTAAATCAACAGAACCCAGAAGAGAAGGGAGAAGCCAGGAGAGTCTGCCATGTGCATTGCCATATGACAGAAAAGCCAAGGATCGAGGATTGCCAACAGCTTTGTGGAAGAAAGCATCACTTTGATGACGTCTCGACTTCAGACTTCTTTTAGCCTCAAAACTATGAGCCAATAAATTCCTGTTGTTCAGGCCAACCCATTGTATGGTATTTGTTTTTGCAGTCAGGAAACAACAACAGTGAGTGAATAGTTTCTAACTCCTATTCTTAGGCACAGGTGCACAGAAACTGTTAACAGTGTCCCTTGTCCCCTGAAACTACACACTTCCCTCTCAGACATATACTTCATGCCCCTTCCTCTGGCCTCTGTCTCTTATTTGTTCTATTTGGCACCCTGTGTTTACCTCTGCTTAATACTTAATCACTACAGTTACCAAGGTCAGAAGCAGAGGAATGAAAGCTGGAGGAGCAGAAGACAAGCCAACCCTGAGACACCGAGAGGGCAACATGCTTACAAGAGGCTGAGGCCTCCCTTTCCTATCAGATCCCTGCCAGGTGGGGGCAGGGAAACGGTGTCCAGATTAGAGGAAGGAAAATGACTGACATATCCTCCAGGATGAGTTTCCCAAGGGCCCCCACACTCAGCTAGGAGGAATGTGTTTCAAATATAGATGCCCAGGCACATCCTAGACTTTGATCATTCACTGAGGGTGAGACCCACGAACATGTATTTTTAACATTCAATGAATTTTTATGCACTTCAACGCAAGGAAGCCATTCCCCAATTACCACACAACACAGATCACGTCAGTGGGTCCTTTGCTCCATATTATTAATTTTTTTTTTTTTTTTTTTTACCAACCAAAGCATCTTGCCACAAAGAACCACAGTCAAGGCACAAAGGTAAGAGGAGGAGAGTGTGGACAAAGTCCTGTTGAGGTGGTAGGAGGAACTGAAAATTCCCTCAATAAGCTACAGTCTTTTGTCCCAATCTTCTGTGAACCCTTGACTACTCAAGTAGCAAATAATCCAAGTTGTTTTAGTTTGGTTTGGCATGCATTACTTTACCTTTTTGACAACATATGTACCCTGCAGCTTGTTTATTTTGGCCTAATAGTTAAATGATTTGCATTCTCTGAAAAGGGGAATGGCAGAGTGAAGGATGGCAACAAAGTTTAGCAAAAGGCTGGCTCTTGTGAACAACAAAGGGAGTTGCCTACCAGACTTTCCTATCCACACCATTGCCTTCTACCCTGTCCTTAGGGTGAGAAAACTTCATTATCTTTCTTCCTTTTTTTTTGGCTTGGACACCTTAGCCAGGTAACAAAGTTGACAACTTGGGAGTGATACTTAATAACCTTTAAGGCCTGGGCTTTGGATAGAAATATCTTTCTCTTTCCTCTTAATACCTGATCCTCTCCTTTCCAAGCTCTTTTGAGAAAGCAGGAAATGGAGGAAAGGCATGCAGATTCTCTTCCACTTTGCCCCTGGAGAGGGACAAGGTGACTTGCTTCTTGGAGACAACTAAGTGTAAAGAGGCAGGCAATAAGCCAACGCTGCTGAAAGTCGAAGGCAGGAATCTGGGTTTGCCTGTTCTTCCCTCCGCCCTTTTCCTGACTGCCCCAGTACATTCCTGCCGCTGACCAATCCTACTCATAATGGCAATCTTATCTTGGGAATAGAAGACCAAAGAAACCCCCCTCCCCTTCATTAGTTTCTAGGAATCTGTTCCTTTAGCCCCCTTTCCTAACCTTCCTTCTAGGCTTCTTGATGCCCAATCTCTGCCCCAAGAAAAATCCCCCCACATCTAGACCCATGAGAGCAACTATTGTTCATTTTTATTTCAATCTAGAGGTAAACAGACCTCTGTGAGCCTTCTCAAGAAACAAGATTATCCTGGGTCAAAGAATCCCCTAAAAGGTTGTACAGGGGTTTCTGTTTCCTCCTCTAGTTTGAGGAAGACACACCCTCCCTACCAACTTTCTCCTTCCTTCACAACTGGTCCTTGTGCAATAGAAAACCTGATGGTCTTCAGAGGAGACATTCCTCTGGGAACCAGCTTCTTACCCTGACAGTCAGGAGGGAGGCACATTTGTGCTCCCACATCCCAGTCCAGTCCTACCTACTTCTCCACACAGACCGTCCTAGAAACCAAGTTGTTTCTCCCAGACGATTCAGAACTGGAACCAGGCAGACAGGAAGACGTTCCAGCAGGACACAGGAAGGAAGGCCCATAGCTCTTGACCCTGCCTTATCCCAATTATTCCCATGTCCCTAACTATCACTCCCAATCTGTTGGGGGCCTGATGGTAAGTGGTGCAGCATTCTTCCGACCAGCCCGGATGCCTGGGTAGAAGAGGGGCCAAAGTTTCTCAGTAAAAGTGTCAGTGAAGGTATAGATATGAGAACGGTCTGTGACGTTGTAAAAAGACAACGTTCCAGCCTCATAGTCTAGGAATATGCCCACCCGCTTGGGTTTTACCTTGATGTGCAAAGGAGTAAAAGGTGTGGTGGTGGCTGCATATTTGTCCCCATTCCACAGCCTCACCCGCCAGTAGCCAGTTTCAGGCAGTGGAGTCAGTTCGCCCTTTCGGCTCACAGAGTCCCGGCACACACCCACTGCCCAGTGGGTTTTGTCGCCCACCTCCACCTCCCAGTAGTGTCGACCTGAGGTGAAACCCTCAGTAGCCAGGACACAAGGGTAAAAAGTGAAACGCCGTGGTGTGTCAGGGAGATCCCGGAGTCTTGTCTCCACAAACTTGACGCTCTTACGATCTTCTGACAGGACTAGGTTAGGATGAGCAGTCTCAGGGTCCAGGGTCACATCCGCTGGCGGAAGAAGCCAGAGTGGGGAGCTAGATGAGGATGGGAATAGCTAAATGCTCCTGCCTCACTCTTACAGCCTGCCTTTACAGAGCCTGTTCCCTTTAAGTCCCCCAGAACACCATGGTTTGGTTGACCGTTTCAATCCATGATGTCACTTAATGGATGGAGGGAATCTCCATTCTCACCTTAGGACAGGGAACAATGGCTTGCTTCACTTCCTGCTCTGACCCCAAACATAAACAGCTAATGATCTCTTGACTCTGCAAGAGCTGGTGGTCTAAGTTCCAGCCTGGTCCTCTCTCTGCCCACCTCTGACAACATCATTTACCTCACTGTGTGGAGAAGTGCAAGGCACAGTTCAAGGGCCAGAAAGAATGGAATGCACTAAGGATACAGAGCAAGACAGCAAATAGGTAACAGGGAATGGATAAGTGTGGGCACGAAAATTATAAGAGAAACTGAAGCCCAGATGAGGTAGAATGTAAGGACTTTGATTTTTCTGCTGATTCCCTATTAGTTTCTTTTTGGGAACAACTCACCAATTAGCTGTTTAAGGATTTTCCTTAAGGCAAAGTACTGTCGGGGGAAATTGCTGAAGTTCTTTTCCAGCTCTATGGATACTGAAGTCACTTCCATGGTCTTCACCTTCTCACATCTAGGAGGGATAGGGGAAGAGATGGTAGGGTCACGGGGAAGCTGCAGTCAAGTGAGTATTAGATACTGTATCTACAGGAAGAAACTAATAAATTTCATCTTCCCACTTTCTCCCTCCTCCCTGATGACAAGCACTCACTCACTCTTTCTTTTAACAATCTATGGAGAGCCACATGGTCCCTCAACAACTTCTTACTTTGATAATGAGCCTTAAAACTTTCTAGGAGTATTTTTATTTCATGCAAATGGATAAAACACCCTCCTCCCTTCACCAACCCCTTCTTCTTTCTATCTTGTTTGGATACAATTCTACCCGATAGGACAGAATGGAATCTGTTTCTACATTATCATTCTCCTTACCAAGGAAGTCCCAATGATTTTCTCTCTAACTGGCTTCATGGGTAAAAGGAACCTTCTCCCATATCCTACCCAGACACTGCATGACTTTTCTGTCCTTACTTCTCCAACTCTTTACCACATTCCTAGTCTCTAAGCCAAGACCTAATTCACTGAAAAAGAGATACAGGAATCACTTACTTTTCCAGGGTACTTTTCACATCCTAGAGGGAAGGAGAAAAGAAAGCAATATTGGTCCTGGTATTCAAGGGTCCTAAAGGCAAAAGGTTCCCTCTCCCCCCGCAAAGGTTCTAGATCTACAAAACAGGCCCACGGCAAACTGAGGGTCATGATGCAAGGGGAAGGGCTCCAGAAGGAACAGAGTTCATCTCTCCCAACCTAATTACCACTTTCAATTTTGGTCATCATGAAGCTTAGTAAAGTGTGTCATCATATTTCATATGGTTTCTCATGTGTTTGTCTTTGCTCCTCAGTGACACTGGGAGCTCCCTGAGAGGGACTATGTCTACTCTTTACTCTGTCCCCCAAGTACCAACCACACAGCTCAGTCCCCTTAAGGATTAGTACAGACAATTCCAGACTGGTGGCATAGGAATGAATCACAATTTCCTGTTGTGGTTTAGTATCCCCCCTCTAGTATTAGTTAATACACATTAATAACTGTGTTCCAATCCCTGATTTGAGAATACTTGGGGTCCAGAAGACAAAGAAGACAAATCTCTGCCCCCCTAAGGATTTCCCAGTTTAATGTGGAAGGCAGACATACATGAAAGGACACAAGAATAAATACCAAGCAATACATAACATGTAAATGAATGTACAACAAAACCTCACTGATTCAAATACTGGTAATCTACTCTCTAAAATAAAAATGTTTCCTATAGTTTGCTAACATCATTCATCTATTTAAGAGAACAAATTATTTCAAACATTTTAGATACGATTTACATAACAATAGTATATTATTTACATAATTTCAAATATCCTTTAAATTATGTTTCTTTTTTTAGCATTAGGTAATTCAAATTCCAGGACTTAAATGTAATGGTAACTGCATTTACAATATTTTTAATGCATAGTTCTTCACTAATTCAGACTAGACTACCCTCCTTTCAAAATAGTGGATTTTTTCTTTGTTACAAATTAGCAACATTACTGCTAATAAAACATAAGAACACAGAAATGATTAGAAAGGAATGGGAGAAATCAGAGAAGACTTTCTGTAGAAAAGATCCTTGGACCATGTCTGGAAGAAAAAATGGGATTTAGGGTGGCAGAGCAAACGGGTGAGCATCCCAGGCTGAGAGAATCACAAGTGCAAAGCTATACTGAGCTCGACCTGAGGGACTATGCAGAGACAAAAGGTCGAACCTTAAGCATCTCGAAGCCCGACTGTAAGCACTTGCCCTCCACCTCAGCAGCCAAATGTGCCAGATCCCGGCGCTTGTCCCCTAGGTGAGCAGCATTTTCTCGGAGTCGCTGCAGAATTTCCTGTTCCTCTTCCTCCAGTCGTGTAAGCAACATCTGCTGCTCTTCATCCAGCCGTCTATGAAGCTCCTCAAACTCTTTTAAGATCTGCTGTCGGCGACTTTCCACTAGTCTCTAAGAAAACAGGAAGTATGTTATGTCATCAGGGTGTCAGTGGGGCATAAAAGAGCCACCACTTGTATTTGAACTAACACAAACTTTTAACATCATTGGAATTAGTTTAATAGGACATTCATTTTCCTTTCTTTTGTCATTTCCTTCTGTAAAGAATGGCTCGACTCCTCTTGTCACCTCCCTTCCTAACTGATGATTTAACAGTGAAGGCCATTAAAGAGATTACTAAGAGATTTAACTCCTAGAAAAATTTTTATTTATTGTTTTAATAGACTGCATTCAAGGCATCAATATCTACTATACAGAGATTTCAGAAACAGCTAACTCTGCTATCGCCCAACTGTAAAGTTCTAGCTAAAGCAATTTGTTAAGAAAAGGACAGTACAAATATTGAAGAGATAAGATTGTCATAATTTATATATTTCAGATAGACAGATAAAAACCACAGATCCAGTTGGAAAAGTGTGAGAATTAATAAGAGTTTAGTAATGGGTTGTTACAAAATATATTTCAGGGTTGGATCTGTTAATTTCAAGTTACTTCAGAAAATTGGCAGCTCCAAGCCAGAAACAGATTCTGGAAGTTTGCTGATAAATTGGCTGCTTGAAATTTGAAGCATACTTTCTCTAAGCCAGCACGTAAGACTTAAACCTATAAGTTCCAGAAATTCCATAACATAGAACCCAAACACCAGTCCTAACACTTTCTGAGGTTTAATCTATCATCACATCCTTCCTTCTATGCCTCCAGTGTTAGAAGAAGTGATTTTCCCAAACTTTATGTGACTGATGAGGAGGAATCAATTTAAGAAGGAAACAAAGTGAGCAGACTGGGATCTAGAAGGAGGAAGTAGATAAGAACTGAAAGCCAGGGCTGGGGTTAAGAGAGGTAGGGAAAGCCAGGGCAGGGCTTTACAAAGCTAGTTCCCAGCTGAGGCTGACTACCCCATTTGAGAGCCACTTGCGGCTTTCTTCTCCACTGCTGCTTTCATAGGCATACTTTGGAACAGATATGCTCTTACAATGTGTGCCCAGAAAGTAAAACATAGCCCGTTTTTTTTTGTTTTGCTTTAGAGGTGATATGTGGGTAGAAGTTTAGGATTTATAATCATGGTAAATAGGAAGCAAAAAGACTGTCTAAAACCATCACTCCTTCCTCTTTTTCACTCTATTATTTGTAAGGTGGTGGTTTTTAATGAGGGTGTTGCTTCCCCCTAGGGATGTTATGGAAATGGGGGGCATGATTTTATTGTTATGTTGGGGGTACTTCAGCAAGGATGTAATATGTGAGACAATCCCATGTGATGAACTACACCATTTTCTACTAGATATTGAAAAAACGTAAACCTGGATTTGGATGCCACTTTACATATAAAATGGTAATTATTACACGGTTTTAATATATAGGCATACCTCATTTTATTGAGCTTTGATTTATTGCACTTTGCAGACACTGCATTTTTTACAGACTGAAGGTTTATGGCAATCCTGCAATAAGCAAGTTTATCAGTGCCATTTTTCTAATAGGATGTTTCTATGTCACATTTCAGTAATTCTTGCAATATTTCAAACATTTTCATTATTATATTTGTTATGGTGATCTGATTTTTGATGTTACTACTGTAATTACTTGGGGGCATCACAAACCATGCCCATATAAGATGGCGAACTTAATAAAAGTCGTGTGTGTTTTGACTGTTCTACTAGCCATTCCCAGTTCTCTCCCTCTTCCCAAACCTCCCTATTCCTTGAGACCCAGCAATATTGGAGCTAGGTCAAACAATAACCCTACAATGACCTCTAAGTGTTCAAGTGATAGGAATAGTTGCATGTCTCTCACTTTAAATCAAACACTAGAAATGATTAAGCTTAGTGAAGAAGGTATAGTTGAAAGCCAAGAAAGGCCAAAAGCTAGGCCTCTTGTGCCAAATAGTTACGTTGTATATGCAAAGAAAAAGTTCTTGAAGGAAATTAAAAGTGCTACTCTACTTTTTAAGAAAGTGAAACAATCTTACTGCTAATATGGAGAAAGTTTTAGTGGTCTGGATAGGAGATCAAACCAGCCACAACGCTACCTTATGCCAAAACCTAATTCTGAACAAGGTCTTAACTTTTTTCAGTTCTATGAAGGCTGAGAGAGGTAAGGAAACTGCAGAAGTTGGAAGTTAGTAGAAGTTGGTCCCTGAGGTTTAACATAAAACATGAAAATGTAAGGTGAAGCTGCCAAGTGCTGATGCAGCAGATGCAGCAAGTTATCCAGATTATCTAGCTAAGATCAGTGATGAAGGAGGTTACACTAAAAAACAGATATTCAATGTAGCTGAAACAGCTCTCTATTGGAAGAAGATGTCACTAGGACTTTCCTAGCAAGAAAGGAAAAATCAATGCCGGCTTAAAAGGGCAGACTGATCCTCTTTTTAGGGACTAATGCAGTTGGTGACTTGAAGTTGAAGCCAATGCTCATTTATCATTCTGAAAATCCTAGCGCTCTTAAGAATTATGCTAAATTTACTGTGCCTGTGCTCTACAAATGGAATAACAAAGCCTGGATGACAGTACATCTGTTTATAACATGTTTTACTTAATATTTGAAGCCCACTGTCTAAAAAAATAAAAGATTCCTTTTAAACTATTACTGTTCATTGACAATGTATCTGGTCACCCAAGAGTTCTGATGGAGATGCACAATATGTACAATGAGATGAATGTTGTTTTTATACCTAAACCACATCCATTCTGCGCCCATAGATCAAGGAGTAATTTTGACTTTTGAGTCTTATTATTTAAGAAATAGATCCTGTAAGTCTATTTGTCAAAGACAGTGATTCCTTTGATGAATCTGGGCAAAGTCAATCGAAAACTTTCTGGTAAGGAGTCACCATTTTAGATGCCAGTAAGAACATTTGTGAATCATGGGATGGGTCAAAATATTAACATGAATAGGAACTTAGAAGAAGTTGATTCCAACCCTCACAGATGACTTTGAGGGGTTTAAGACTTCAGTGCAGGAAGTAACTGCAGATATGGTGGAAACAGCAAGAGAACTAGAATTAGAAGTGGAGCCTGAAGATGTGACTTGAATTGCTGTAATCTCATGATAAAACTTGAACGGATGAGGAGTTGCTTCTTATGGATGACCAAAGAAAGCGGTTTCTTGAGAAGGAATCTACTCCTGGTGAAGAAGCTGTGAACATAGTTGAAATGACAACAAAGGATTTAGAATATTACATAAACTTAGTTGATAAAACAGTGCAAGGTTTGAGAGGATTGACTCTAAGTTTGAAAGAAGTTCTACTGTGGATTAAATGCTATCAGACAGCATTGCAAGCTACAGAGAAATCTTTCATGAAAGGAAGAGTCAATCAATGCAGCAAACTTCCTTGTCTTATTTTATGATATTGCCACAGCTACCCCAACTTTCAGCAACCACCACCCTGATTTACTCAGTAGCCAGCATCGAGTTAAGACCCTCTACTAGCAAAAAGATTGTGATTTGCTGAAGACTCAGATGATGGCTTTATTTTTTTAGCAATAAAGTATTTTTAATTAAGGTATGTGCATTGTCTTTTAGACATAATGCCATTGCACATGTAACAGACTACAATATAGTGTAAACATAACTTCTGTTTGCACTGAGAAACCAAAAAATTCATGTGACTGGCTTTATAGCAGTATTAATTTACTGCAGTGGTCTGGAATCAAACCTGCAATATATCTGAGGTATGTCTGACATTGAATCTTTCAGGAATGGCAACTACTGATAAAACACAATGACTTTGTTTCTCTTAGACCTTTACCAAAAATTATCATTTTGAAAAATGATGTCATTAAGAGTTAAGCTGATTCTTGGGTTTGAGTAAACATTACTCCAAATCTGCATCAGAATGAATTTATTTTTGTTGCATTGTTGATAACTTTACATACAGGAGCAAGCATATAATCACACTGTAGTATCTTCCAGATTATTCATGCCCAAGTAATTACATACACATTTTTTTTCCCCTTGGGCAGGCACTGGGAATCGAACCCAGGTCTCCGGCATGGCAGGTGAGAACTCTTCCTGCTGAGCCACCATGGCCCACCCTACACAAACATTTTATTATAAATTATTTCCTTTTACTTCTTCTATTCTATTCTCCTATATCCTATTATAGGAAGCCAGTCTTTTAAAAATTATTGAGGGATCAACAGGGCAACATAGATAGCTACTGAAAACCTTTCTCCAGAGATACAGAGATTAAAAAGGACAATTCTTACTTGTTAAGAACTCTGGAGAAAGGTAAAGAGTGGAGAAGGATCCCACAAATGCTGACTTGAAGAAAGAGAAAAATACCAGGTTGGAAACTTCTGTCCCAGACTGGCCAGTCGTCTCCACTCCCCCGTCACTTAGTCCCACAAAGCTCGGAAACAGAGTCAGCAGCTGGGATCCCCCCCACCTCCCACTGGGGACACAGATTATAAAATCTCTCACAGAAATGAGACAGATCCCCCCATACATCTAGACACAGAGACCCAAGCCCACAGGAACCCATGGCAGGACTCAAAGTGGTAGAGGGCGCAGAATACAAAAGGATAGCAAGAAAGAGCTTCCAAATGGAGGATTACAGAGGGAACCGCAAAATCTTCCTTAAAAAACAGCAAGTAGCCAGGCAGAAACTGTACAAATCAACTATTTGTGGACCTGGGGTGGAAGGGAGGACATTTCAAGGCCCAGGTCAATAAGAGACGAAGAGTCTGAGAAAATGTGGACAGAGACTGTAATTCCAGCTGAGGATCTTGGTATCCATCCCCAACCCTTGAGGGAAATAGCAGTGGGATCCTTGCTTAGGGGATGGCTGCAACTGGGGTGGCTGAGGGAGTCCTTGCCGCAAGTTCAGAGGGGCACACAGCCTCAAACTGAGCCAGATTTTGGCTGGTGAAGTGAGGACAGAGGAACCTGGCAATTTTAGCCCCACCTGGTCAGATGCTATAGGGCTCCTAGAGGTAAATGAGTTCTGAGGATGACTAAGTCACTGAAGAGTGCCATCTTCTGGGCAGGCTAGAAAGCGTAAGGGAAAATTACAGGGCTTTTCAGAACTTCTCCAGAACCTATCTCAGGCATAATAAAGTTGGTCTGCACCCTAGATATGGGTACCAGGCTCTGTTTAGGCTACGAAATACTGATGACCCAACTGTCAAAGCCATGCCCTAATACAAACCCAGGCAACAAGTAAATGTTAGACAACAGAGAGAAACTGACTGTCGAAATAGACCCATCAGGGTAAGCAGATGACCAGATAACAGCAAAATATCATAAGGCACACAACAACTCAAGAAGAAATGGGACAAAGGAACAAATCAAAAAGTTGGAGGAGATACAGAATCTGAAACTAATGAAAGATGCTCAAATAAATCTCTTGCATCAACTCAAAGAAATGAAGGAAAATGTGAATAAAGAGATAAAGGATATTAAGAAGACACTAGAGCACAAAGAAGAATTTGAAAGAATACATAGAAAAACAGCAATAATAATATCAGGAAAAATAGACTTTAATTGCAAAAATTTTATGAGGTAAAAAAGGACACTAAATCTTAATATAAGGGGCCATTCACCAAGAAGAAATAACATTATGGAAATAGAAATAAAAGACCCTGTAGATGAAATTAAAAATATTCTGGAGACACACAACAGCCTATTTGAAGAAGCAGAAGAAAGAATTAGCAAGCCAGAAGACAGAGCAACTGAATTTGAACAGACAAAAGAACAAATGGAAGAAAAAATTTGAGCTGAGTCTCAGGGTAATGACTGACAATATAAAGCATAATAAAGGAGTTCCGGGTCAAGATGGCAGCTTAACAACGTGCGCATTTTAGTTCGTCCTCCAGAACAACTGCTAAATAACCAGAAACAGTACAGAACAGCTCCTGGGGCCACGTCAGTAACCAGACACACAGCATACCCCAGTCTGGACCAGCTGGACCGGCTGCGAGCACCCCCCAAAACCGTGAGTTCTCAAAGCTGTGGCGGCAAGCGCCCCTCCCCCACAGGCTGCTTCCCAGAGGGGAAAGGAAAGGACTTTACCAGCAGCAGTGACTGAGCACAATCAAACGCCAATTGTGGAACTAATTAACAAATTCTGACTACTAAAAATAGGTCCCCAGCTTAGGTGAACCCGATCAAAGTGGAGGTTGCTCATTTTTGCCCCGGCACCAAGGGGGCAGGACTGACAGAAACAGGGGGAAAAAAAAGAAGGAAACAGGTTTTTGTGGCTGTGTCTCTACAAAGGCTTGACTGCCACTGGATACAGCGGCAGGACTTTTCAGGCTGCAACTGCCCCAGGCATAGGCAGAAGTGAGCTCTTTTGGGGGCTTATCTGGAGACTGTGCCTTCCCCAGGGGAGGGGTGAAGGCCCACCCAGGTGGAATCCCTCCATCGAGGAATTCAGACACCAGTGCTTGGTAATTTGAAGCCATTAAAACCAGCCTACAACCTCTCCTCTGTCTCCAACAAACCCCCAGCCAAAGTTAAAGGTACCACATCATCTTATGCTGGTGGGACCTGCAGTCAGACAAGCGCCACATACTGGGCAGGATAAGAAAAACAGAGTCCAGAGACTTCACAGGAAAGTCTTTCAACCTGCTGGGTCTCATCCTCAGGGAAAACCAACGCAGGTGACTCTTCCCTCCTGATAGGAGGCCAGTTTGGTCTGCGAAAATCTGGCTGGGGTCTATAATATCTAAGCAGACCCTCCTAAGTGTGTGGGGGGGAAAGGTACCACACAAGCAGGGCAAGAAACAAGAAAACAAGGACTGAAAAATTCTCCTCTGTTAAATAAAACCTAAGCTAAAGGTTCAGATAAAGCTGAACAGAATGTCAAAGAACAGATAGACAACAAATTCATCCAGCAAGAAAACCCTAGATAAAAGTGAAAGCAATCTCCAGAATAAACTAATTAAGGTAATTAAATGCCTAGATGCCAGCAAAAAATAACAAATCACACTAAGGAAATTGAAGATATGGCCCAGTCAAAGGAACAAACCAACAATTCAAATGACATACAGGAGCTGAAACAATTAATTCAGAATATACGAACAGACATGGAAAACCTCATCAAAAACCAAATCAATGAATTGAGGAAGGATATAAAAAAGGCAAGGAAGGAACAAAAAAAAGAAACTGAAAGTCTGAAAAAAACAAATCACAGAACTTATGGGAATGAAAGACACAGTAGAAGAGATGAAAAAAAAAAACAATGGAAACCTACAATGGTAGATTTCGAGAGGCAGAACATAGGATTAATGAACCGGAGGACAGAACATCTGAAATCCAACAAGAAACAGAAACTATAGGAAAAAAAATGGAAAAATATGAGCAGGGACTCAGGGAATTGAAAGACAATATGAAGTGCATGAATATACGTGTTGTGGGTGTCCCAGAAGAAGAAGAGAAGGGAAAAGGAGGAGAAAAACTAATGGAGGAAATTATCACTGAAAATTTCCCAACTCATATGAAAGACTTAAAATTACAGATCCAAGAAGTGCAGCGTACCCCAAAGAGAACAGATCCAAATAGACATACTCCAAGACATTTAATAATCAGAATGTCCAAGGTCAAAGAGAAAGAGAGGATCTTGAAAGCAGCAAGAGAAAAGCAATCCATCACATACAAGGGAAGCCCAATAAGACTATGTGCAGATCTCTCAGCAGAAACCATGGAGGCGAGAAGACAGTGGGATAATATATTTAAATTATTAAAAGAGAAAAATTGCCAACCAAGAATTCTATATCCAGCAAAATTGTCCTTCAAAAATGAGGGAGAAATGAAAACATTTTCAGACAAAAAATCACTGGGAGAATTTGTGACCAAGAGACCAGCTCTGCAAGAAATACTAAAGGGAACGCTAGAGACAGATACGAAGACAGAAGAGAGAGGTGTGGAGAAGAGTTTAGAAAGGAAGACTATGAGTAAAGGTAAAAGGAAGGAAAATCAGATATGACATATAAAATCCAGAAGGCAAAACAGTAGAAGAAAGTACTACCCATACAGTATTAACACTGAATGTTAATGGATTAAACTCTCCAATCAAAAGACATAGTCTGGCAGAATGGTTTAAAAAACAGGACCCATGTATATGCTGTCTCTACTCAAAGGTCACAAGGCCAAGGACATAAATGGACTTTTACATGTTTATAGCAGCATTATTAACAATTACCAAGTGATGGAAACAGCCAAAATGTCCATCAACAGAGCGTTGACTAAACAAACTGTGACATTTACATAAGATGGAATATTATGCAGCTGTAAGACAGAATAAAGTTATGAAGTATGTAACAACATGAATGGACCTTAAGGACATTATGCTGAGTGTGATTAGCCAGAAACAAAAGGACAAATACTGTATGGTCTCACTGACATGAACTGACGTTAGTGAATAAACTTAGAATATTTCCTTGGTAACAGAGACCATCAGGAGATAGAAATAGGGTGAGATATTGGGTGATTGGAGCTGAAGGGATACAGATTGTGCAACAGGACTGAATATAAAATCTCAGATATGGACAGCACAATACTACCTAACAGCAATGTAATTATGTTAAAACACTGAATGAACCTGCATGTGAGAATGATAGAGGGAGGAGGACTGGGGACATAAATGAAATCAGAAAGAAAGATAGATGGTAAAGATCGAGATGGTATAATCTAGGAATGCCTAGAGTGTATAATAATAGTGAAATGTACAATGTACAAATTTAAGAAATGTTTTTGCCTGAGGAAGAACAAAGGAATGTCATTATTGCAGGGTGTTGAAAATAGATGATAATTAATACTTTAAAATGTCACCTTATGTGTGAGACTAAAGCAAAAAATGTTTATTTGTTACAAAATTTATATTTTGACTAGAGCATTTCCTAATATAACTCATGTAGACAGTTGGAGTGAATGTCATAAGTACTTGGAATCTCAGGTAGCATATGAGATTTTGTTGGTTTGTCCAGAGTGATGCCCTGATGAATCCCAGAGTGATTTGATTAGTGACTGGAAAAGTATTTGCAAGCCCCCTTCGGGGAATGGTGAGAGTGGGGAGAAATTCAACTTCCCCAAGTTGAATTCTTGATATTCTCACAAACAGTGTGGACAACCAAAGCTATAGGCTGAGCCCCCAGGCTTGGGGTTTGTTCATATGAAACTTAACCCCACAAAGGATAGGTCAAGTCTACTTAAAATTTAGGCCTAAGAGTCACCCCCAGAGAGCCTCTTTTGTTGCTCAGATGTGGCCTCTCTCTCCAGTCAACACAACGAGCAGTCTCACCACCCTCCCCCTCTCTACGTGGGACATGACTCCCAGGGGTGTGGACCTTCCTGGCAACGTGGGACAGAGACTCAGCATCAAGGGACTGAGAAAAAACCCTAGAATGAGCTGAGAATTAACATCAAGGGATTGAGAGAACCTTCTCCACCAAAGGGGGAAGAGTGAAATGAGACTAAGTGTCAATGGCTGAGAGATTCCAAACAGAGTTGAGAGGTTATCCTGGAGGTTATTCTTATGCATTAAGTAGATATCACCTTGTTGTTCAAGATGTAGTGGAGAGGCTGGAGAGAACTGCCTGAAAATGTAGAGCTGTGTTCCAGTAGCCATGTTTCTTGATGATGATTGAACAATGATATAGCTTTCACAATGAGACTCTGCAAATGTGAAAACCTTGTGTCTGATGCTCCTTTTAGCTACTATATCAGCAGAAGAGTAGAACATATGGAATAAAAATAAATAATAGGGGGAACAAATGTTAAAATAAATTTAGTTTGAAATGCTAGTGGTAAATGAAAGCGAGGGGTAAGGGGTATGGTATGTATAATCTTTTTTTTCTCTGTTATCGTTTTATTTCTTTTTCTGTTGTCTTTTTATTTCTTTTTCTAAATTGATGCAAATGTTCTAAGAAATGATGAATATGCAACTATGTGATGATATTAAGAATTACCGATCGTATATGTAGAATGGAATGATCTCTTAATGTTTTGTTTGTTAATTTTTTTAATTAATAAAAAAAGTTAAAAAAAAAAAAAGCATAATAAACATATGCATCATGGTGTCCCAGAAGGAGAAGAGAAGAGAAAAGGGCTAGGAAGAATATTTGAAGAAGTAATGGCTAAAATTTTATTTATTTATTAAAAAAAATTTTTAATACCAAAAAACACCAAACAACCACAAACGTTAGTAACTTTTGATCATTCCGTTCTATATATATAATCAGTAATTCACAATATCATCACCATAGTTGCATTATTCATCATCATGATCATTTCTTGGAATATTTGCATCTATTCAGAAAAAGAAATAAAAAGACAACAGAAAAAAATTCATACATACCATACCCCTTACCCCTCCCTTTCACTGATCACTAACATTTCAATCTACTAAATTTATTTTAACATTTGTTCCCCTTATTATTTATTTATTTTTAATCCATATGTTTTACTCATCTGTCCATAAGGTAGATAAAAGAAGCATCAGACACAAGGTTTTCACAATCACACAGTCACACTGTGAAAGCTATATCATTATACAATCATCTTCAAGAAACATGGCTACTGGAACACAGTTCCACATTTTCAGGAAGTTCCCTCCAATGGCTAAAATTGTTCCAATCCTTATAAAAGACATCAATATAAAAATCCAAGAAGTCTAATGTATTCCAAACAGAATAAATTCATTAGACCAACTCCAAGATACATTCTGATCAGACTGTCAAATACTGAAGGACATTCTGAAAGCAGCAAGAGAAAAGCAATTCACCATATACAAGAGAAGTAAAAAAGACTAACTATTGATTTCTTATCAGAAACCATGGAGGTGAGAAGGCAGTGGCACAATGTATTTAAGATACTAAGAGAGAAAAATTGCAAGCAAGTAAGTCTCTAACTAGCAAAGTTGTCCTTCAAAAATGAGGTCAAGTTTAAAATATTCATAGATAAACAAAAGCTGAGAGAGTTCGTTAATAAGAGACTGTCCTTTTGAGAACTACTAAAGGGAGTTCTGCCAGCCGAAAAGAAAAGACAGGAGAGAGAGGTCTAGAGGAGGGTAAAGAATTGAAGATTATTAGTAAGGGTAACTGAAAGGATAAAAAGAGAGAAAAATAGATCTGACAAAAACCAAAGGATAGGATGGTTGAAGTAAAAAATACCTCTACAGTAATAACTAGGAATATTAATGAATTAAACTCCCCCACCAAAAGACAAAGATTAGCAGAATGGATTAAAAAATATGATTCATCTGTATGCTGTTTATAAGAGACTCATTTTAGACCCAAAGATGCAAATAGGTTGAAAGTGAAAAGATGGAAAAAGATATTCTATGCAGTAGTAATCAGAAAAAAACTGGGGTAGCTATACTAACATCATACAAAATAAACTTTAAATACAAAAACATTATGAATAAAGAAGGACACTATATATTACTAATGGGGCAATTCACCAAGAAGAAATAATGATCCTAAATATTTATCCATTTAATCAAGGTGTTCCAAATACAAACAAACACTGGCAAAATTGAAAGTAGTAATAGACTCTATGACTCTACCTTAATAGTGGGAGACTTCAACAGACCACTCTCTTCAAACATCTAAACAGAAGATCAATAAAGAAAAAGAACCTAAATATGGTAAATGAACTAGACCTAACAGACATTTATAGAACACAGCATCCCCAAATAGCAGGATATATATTTTTCTCAAGTGCTCATGGAATATTCTCCAGGATAGACCATATGCTAGGGCACAAAACAGGTCTTAATAAATTGTAAAATACTGAAATTATACAAAACATTTATTTGATCATAAGGGAATGAAGCAGGAAATCAATAATAAATGGAGAACTGGAAAATACATAAATATATGGAGGTTAAAAACACGCCCTTAAACAACCTGTGGATCAAAGAAGAAATTGCAAGAGAAATAAGTAAATATCTTGAGATGAATGAAAACAAGAACACGGCTTATCAAAACTTATGGGATACAGTGAAGGCAGTAGTGAGAGGGAAATAAAGCCTGAAACACCTACAGTAAAAAGGAAGAAAGAGCTAAAACCGACGACCTAACCGAATAACTGGAGAAAATGGGGAAAGAAGAGCAAACTAAGAAGGAAAGAAATAAAAAAGATTAGAGCAAAAATTAATGAAATGAAGGAAAAAACAAAAGAATCAATAAAATCAAAAGTTGGTTCTTTGAGAAGATAAATAAAATTAACAAACTCTTTGTCAGTGGACTGACAAAGCCAGAGAGAAGCTGCAAATAAAATCAGAAATGAGAGGGGTGCATTATCATGAATGCTGAAGAAATAACAAAGATCACAAGAGGTTATCAAGAATAACTAACTGTATGAATAACTAACCAAAAAGTGGATGGAAGTGAATGGATCCATTAAGTCTCTTAGCCTTCAAAACAGTATTAGGTAAGTGATTTGCAGAGCAATTGTTGAATTTTCTGTGAAAATGCTAGTTTTCACGCAAGAAATACATAAAAATGAATGGAGCCAGTGTGTCACTCAGTTCTCAAAACACATAAACAAGGAAACATATGAAATGGATAACCTCCTAGAAACATATGAACCTACACTGACCTGACAAGGAATAGAAGATGCTAACAAGCCAATCACAAGTAAAGTGACTGAATCAGTCATCAAAACCTACCAACAAAGAAAAGCCCAGGACTGGATGGCTTCACAGGCAAATTTTACCAAGCCTCCCAGGAAGAACTAATACCATTTCTCTCAAACACTTTCAAATAATTGAAGAAGAGGGAACACTACCTAACTCATTCTTGTGAAGCCAACATCACCCTAATATCAAAACTAGAAAAAGTAAAGAAAACTTCAGACCAATTTCTTTAATGAATATAGGTGCAAACATCGTCAACAAAATACTTGCAAATAGTATCCAATAGCATATTAAAAGAACTACACATCATGGCCAAGTGGGTTTTATTTCAGGTATGCAAGGGTGGTTCAACACAAGAAAATCAATTAATGTAATAACTCATATTAACAAATCAAAAAGGAAAAACCACATGATCATCTTTATTGATGCATAAAAGGCATTTGACATAATTCAGCATCTTTTATGCTAAAAACATTTATAAAGGGAGAAATGGAAGGAAACCTCCTCAACATGATAAAGGGCATATATGAAAAACCCACAGCTAACATTATACTCAACTGTGAGAGACTGAAAACTTTTCCTCTAAGTTGGGAACAAGACAAGGATATCCACTATCACCATTTTTAGTCAACACTGTGCTAGATGCTCTAGCTAGAGCAGTTAGGCAAGGCAAAAAAAACAGGCATCCAAATTGGAAAGGAAGAAATAGAAGTATCACTATTTGCAGATGCTACGAGCCTATATTTAGAAAATATTTAGGAAAAATGTTCTAAAATTTATCATGGGGATATACTGCACATCTATGTGATGATACTGTGAGCTAGTAATTGTATTCTTTGGATGGTCTGTATGGTGTATGAATTTATCTCAATAAAAATGCATTAAAAGTTTATTGAGGTAGATGGTTTTAAAATAATTTTCATTTCAGCACGGTAAACTACACATTATTTTTAAAAGGGGCATTGGGTCTGATTCTAGAGGTGGGAATAGGGAGAAACGTTCTCAATGGCAGCAGGGGAAAAGAGAATTCAAACAGTCACAAAAGGAATATTGATACTAGTTTTAGAGACTATTGAAATGATTATTTACCTTTAAAAAAAAAAGCAGCTATAGTCAAGCACTTAAAACGTCAATCCTTTCCATATCTCCCGTCTTCAACAGGAAGAAGAAAGTTAATGATGGGGAATAAGCTGTATTTCTACATGTTTTTAAGTTCTTCAGGAGTTTTCCAAAAGAACAAAGAACTTTTTGAACCTCTGCAACCAAAATTAATTCAAATTAAAAAAAATTCATGTTTGTTTTGTTGAAAATGTATAATGGACTAAGGTAATTATATTTGCTTTCAATTGAAATGTTGTTACTCATTTTTAAGTCATCATTTCTATGTGGGCTATGGCCAATAGTTAACAGGAAGACATCAACAGTACCATAGCTCTACCAGGGACAACTAATTGTGCGGGCGGGGGGGGGAGAACAACTGATAAGGGGTAGTTTTGATTTGATATTTGGCAAGACTGTGTTTGTGGGTTCTTTGCCTCTATGGACCAATGAAAACTGTCTAAAATTGAGAGTGCTGCTGATTGTACAACCAAATGAGGATACTGTAAGACATGGATTTTCATTTTGGACATCATGCATGACACCCAATACATGGAGGTAAATGAAGGGTACGATGACCGAGAAGCAGAATGGAGAACTGTGATACATTTATATGATGGAACAGGATACAGCTACAAAGAGGAAAAATGTTGAGAGGCATGCAACAAAATGAAATAAACTTGGGAACAATGTGTTGTGCAAAATAAGCCAAAAACTTGGGGAAAATGTGCTATGCAAAATAAGTCAGAAACAAACAAATCTGCTAAGGTCTTTTTCATAAAATACTTATAAGAAGTATAAGTATTGAAATACTAGCAGTCAATGAAAGGAATGGTAAGGGGTATGACATGTATGAGTTTTTTCTTTTTTCTTTCTTTTGCTGGAAAGATGCAAATATTCAAAAAAATTTATCATGGTGATGAATACACAACTATGTGATGATACTGTGAACCACTGATTGTAACCATGTCAAGAATGTTTGTATGTCAACAATATTTATATATATTTGTTCATTGTTTATAATAAAAATATAGAAAAAATACAATGGCTTAAAAAGTGATGGAATTATGTAGTATGTATGTTGTGGTAATAAACATTTTTTAAAAGGAAAAAAAAAAAAGAAAATGGGAGCCTAGATTGTAAACTCTTATAGCAGCTATACTTAGTATGAAGCTGTAAGTATATTTCTAGATTCTGAGACACTGAGCTATATGTCTATCAGCAGGTATTTCCCTGTAACTTTGAGTAACTCTGTGATACCTAAGACCCTGAAATGGAATGCTGCAGACCTGAAAGTTAGCATAGCTATACACAGTGACCATTAAAGTAACTAAAAAAGAGATCAGGCCTAAATTTGACTTTAAAATGAAGCCAACCTAGCTGGGTCTAAGGTAAATTAGAATGAAGGGTAAAGGATATGTACCTACTGTATGAGACCAAAGGCAGAGAGGTTTCTTATATCTAGAACCTAAACTTTCTGTAACATATAATCTAAATCAACCTGTCTGGATAACTTACTTAAACAACTCAAACTCCTGCAGTCCAGAACAGGAATGAGGTGTCTTAATTCTGTATAGCTTAATGTAATAACCAATACATCTCAGACTATGGTGGGCCGATAATTGAAAAGTATTTGTAGAGTCCTTTGAGGGTCTGATGGAAAAAAATTGGAACTATTAAACTTTCCCATCTGAGAAACCCTGGATACCTTCTCAACTATTGAGGACTCCCAAGAAAATAGGTCAGTCCCTTGATTTTGAGGTTTGACCTTATGAAACTTATTTCTGTGGTGAAGCTAAAACTACTTTAACGAGACCTAAGAGTTGCTTCCAGGAAACCTCTTTTGTTGCTCAGATGTGGCCTCTCTCTTTCTCTCTCTCTAAGCCCAATTCTACTAGGAAAATCATTATCCTCTCCCCTACATGGGACATGAGTGAAAGTCTCCCTGAAAATGTAGGGCATAATTCCCAGAGATGAGTCTGGTCCTGGCAATGTGGGATTGACAATGCTCTCTGGACCAAAAGGGGGAAAAGAAGCATAATAAAATAAGGCTTCAGTGGCTAAGAGAAATCAAATAGTGTTGAGAGCCTCTTTGGGAGGCTATGCTTATGCAAGATTCGGTTAGATAGTGCTAATTGCCATGGTTTGCTAACTCCCAACCAACATCACTCCTTTTAACTCTTAAGAACACATAGGGCTTGAACTGAGACTCTACAAAAGTTTCATGCACTAAGTTTGCTTTCCTGGCACCTATAATTTCCAGAGGGTTGCTAGGTTCAATAAATCCTGAAACCCAGAGGGATCAGCCTCTCCAAGATTATCAACTAATTACATTTCCTCATCCTTTAGAGTCGATAGCCCTTCTCAACATGAAAACGTCAGAACAGGCATTGCCTAAAGATCCCTTTAGACTGGGAGAAGCACCAAAGGACAAGGAGGAATTATAACAGAGAAAACAGGATTTAACAAATGAGTATGACGGCTGAATCACTATACTGATATTTCTTCTAGTCTCCAGTGTTTTGGAGTAACTGGAAGGAAAAACCGGAAATAGTAGAATGGTAATGCATGACAAACTCTGAAGTCTGTTCTGTAACTACTTGTTAAAGTATACTTTGAAAATTATTGCTTTTTCTTTCTTTTCTCTGTATATATATCTCACAATAAAAAAACATTTTTTAAAAATCATCATTTCTTTTCTTTTTTTTTGCTTGGGCAGGCACTGGGAATCGAACTCAGGTCTGTGGCATGGCAGGCGAGAACTCTACCTGCTGAGCCAATGTGGCCCCCCATTTCTAATATTTTAAAATCTGTGTTTAACTTCTGGTGTTCCTAAATTACAACTCCAAAAAACTTATTATTTTCCGTAAGCTTTTATTTAGGTCAAATATTTATGTTGTATAAATATAAACTTGCAAATGTGCTTTTTATGACATTATTTCATTATCTATTTTCTCCACTTTACTATAAACTCAAGGAGGGCAGGTGTATTAGTTTGTTAAGCTGCCAGGATGCAATAAACCAGAAATGAAATAGCTGTTAAAAAGGGCATTTAATAAGCTACAAGGTCACAGTTCTAAGGAAGTCAAAGTGCCCAGATTAAGGCACCGACAAGAGGTTACTCTCATTCAAGAAAGGCTGATGGCTTTTCTGAACACCTCTGTCAGCCAGGAGGGCACACGGCTGGCATCTGCTGGTCCCTTGTTCCTGGGCTCCATTGCTTTCAACCTCTGTTCCTGTGGGAGCTTCCTCACTTTGCTTCTCTGGGGCTGGTTTTCATCTCTTGGTTTCCCTTGGCTCTTTGCAGGTTCTGGCTATTTCTGTGAGTCCTTGCTTAGCACCTGGACTATTTCTGTCTCAATCTCCAAACATCTACATTGGCTCTTTTCTCTGTCGGCTGTGAAGCAACCACGCTCAGTGTCCATATCTGTTCTAAGGTTTCTTCAAAATGTTTCTCCTTTTAAAAGACTCCAGTAACATATCAAGACAGAGTCGCATCACCATCTAATCAAAAATGGGCAGAGTCGCATCACCATCTAATCAAAAGGTGACACCTACAATAGGGCATGCCACAGCTCCACAGAAATAATCTAATCAAAAGTTTCCACCCACCAGTACTGAATCAGGATTTAAAGAAGTGGCTGCTCCCACAAGATTGGGTCAGGATTAAAACATGGCTTTTCTGGGGTATGTAGCATTTTAAAACTGGCATATTCTATCCTCTGGCCCCCAAAGACATGTTTCTTCCATATACAAAATATATTAACTCCATCACAATATCCAAAGCCTTAAACCATTTTAGGAACAATAAAAATACCATACAATATAAAAAAACAGTACAAAAATCTCATCAAAGTCAGTTACAGGCATGGTCTGTTCTACGGCAAAAATTTCTACTCTGGTTGTGGACCTGCGAAACTCAGTACAAGTTATCTGCTGCCAATATACAAAGGAGAGACAGTCATAGGATACATATTTCCATTGCCATAGGGAAAAATCTAAAGGTAAACAGGGGACACTGGACTTAAACAGTTTCGAAAACCTGCAGGGTAAATTCCATTAGATTTCAAAGTCTGAAAGTCATTTATTCTCAGGGCTTTAGCAAGTAGCAGTCCACTCTTTCCAAGGGCCTATGCAGCAGCCTTGCTCTCTCTCCAAATGCTGGGTGAGCTGCAACATAAAGCACATTGGGGGAAATCACCTTTTACTTGGCTCCACCTTCTCCAAGCTTCAGGGCAGCACCTGGGATCTCTGCCATCTCCTGGGCACACGCTCAATGCCACAAAAACAATGGGGTGGCAGCTTGACTCCCCTCAATCTCTGGTTTATGAGCCCCACCTTCTCCAATGCCTGGGGTGGCACAACTCCTCCTGAGCAACAAAGTGGAAGGCACACCCTCTGCTTCCTGGGCAAACTTACCCTCTCCACATGTATGGATGGGTCTGTTCTTCTGGCCCGAGATATCCTGGCTCCAGACCTGAACTTTCGTGGTGCTGCCTCTGCAGTAGTTTTTACCTCTATTTGTCCCTTTTCTGCCCCTTTTAGTACAGATTGGCAATGATTCCATTTATACAAACCCCACAACACTCTTGTTGGTTTTCTATGTAATATGCAGGGATCGTAACCATCAGACAACAGGACTTTTCACAAGTCCTTTTTAGATAACTCTATTTCCAATCCTTGCTTTTCCTGAAATGGCTGACTGGTTCCACGTTCTGTTAAATCCTCATATGGGGCACTATTCACTGGGGTCTCACTTTCTGGAAGCTCAGAATTTTTGACTATCAATTTCTGTTTCCTTTGTATCCAAGAGTTCAGTTCTCAACTTACCTCTTTCCTTTTATATTTTATTATAAGCTGCAAGGAGCAGCCAGACTGTATTTTCAACATTTAGTCTGGAAATTTCTTCTGCTAAATATCAAAGTTCATTACTCTCAAATTCTGCCTTCCATCAACAAGGAATACCTTCCTTCTAGTTTTCAATGGCACAATTCCTCATTTCTGTCTACAGCCTTATCAGAGGTATCTTCAGAGCCCACCTTTCTACCAACAGTTTCTTCAGAACCTTTCAGGCCTTCTCTAGCAAGATCCTCACAACTCTTCCAAAATCTTCCCTTTATCCATTTAAAAAGCTGTCCCAACATGTTTGGTATTTACAAAGCATAGCAGCACTCTACTTCTCTGGTACCAAAATCTGTATCAGTCTGTTAAACTGCTGGAGTGCAATATACCAGAAATGGCAAGGCTTTTAAAAAAGGAATTTAATAAGTTACAAGTTTACAGTTCTAAGGAAGTCAAAATGCCCAAATTTAGGCACCAACAAGAGGTTACCCTCACTCAAGAAAGGTTGATGGCTTTTTTGAACGCTTCTATCAGCTGGGAAGGCACGTGGCTGGCATCTGCAGGCCTCTTGCTCCTGGGATCTGTGTCTTTCAGTTTTTGTTCCTGTAGGGGTTTTCTCACTTTGCTTCTCTGGGGCTGGCTTTCATCTCTTGGCTTCCCTTGGCTCTCTCCAGGTTCTGACTATTTCTGTGAGTCTTTAGCTTAGCACCTGGGCTATTTCTGTCTCAATCCTAAACGTCTATGTCGGCTCTCTTCACTGTCAGCTGTGAAGCGAGTGCCCTCCAAGCATCTGTATATGCCCTGAGGTTTCTTTAAAATGTTTCCCCTTTTAAAAGACACCAGTAAACTAATCAAGACCCACCTAGAATGGGCAACAGCACACCTCCTTGGAGATAATCTAATCAAAAGTTTCACATCTACAATATTGGATTAGGATTAAAACATGGCTTTTCTGGGGTACATAATACTTTCAAACCAGCACACAGGGGCTGGATTTTTGTTCATAATTGTATCCTCAGAGCCAAGAAAGGGATTAGCTTGTACTGGGAGCTTAATAAACATTTATTCACACAGAACTAGCATCCATAGTTTTGCCACCTACTGGCTCTACAATTTTTGACTAGACACATCTTCAAGTTTCAGTTTCCTCCTGTGTAAAGTGGGGCTAAAAGTACCTACTTTAAAGGGCATTTAAGCTCACCCTCCCCAAAGCTGTCCTCCAGGAATGCCATCTTGTAGCTTTCCCATATGTTCCATTTGTCCCAAGTCTGGCCTGAACTCCCTGGGATTTAATACAACCCTGTAAAAATTTAGGATGTCATGAACACCCAATGAACTAATTCACAGGACTCAATAATTATTGCAGATTCCAAAATACCATGCTACAAACTTCAATATGATAATACTATGAAGGAGATGCAAAATTGTATGAAAATTAAGAATGTTAAGAAAGTTAATTTCTGACGGACCAAGACAGACCGTAAGTAGCTTTCAACCTGAATCCTGAAGAATAGATAAGCTCCTACAGGTAGAGGATGGGGAAGGGAAGAACAGTCTAGGAATAAATCAACATCATTTGGAATACTTTACTTAAGTCAAAAGAATGTGGTCCTAATGTTGCTGGGCAGTTCTTCTGGGAGCCATTTGTCAGCAGCTTCTCCCTTCCTCCCCCATGAAGACGAAGTCTCCAGGCCCATCAGTTCCTCTAAGAAAACGTCTATTCCTGTACTCTCACTAAAGCCCCTCTCAATGCTTTACAAAAAAAAAAAAAAAGGATCTCAATGGGCAGGAACTCCCTCAATTTACCAGATGCAAGGTGTTCTGTCTGTCCTTTACCTCTTACATTCTCCCCCCTCAATACCTAAATCAAGACAAGTGATATAAGCACAATGTTTAGTGACAAGCCTAATAAAATGCCATTTTTTATTTTTTGAGAGAATACCATTTTTCTAATGAATCAGAACTGGTGGATTAAATAATCTATGGTTAATTCTCTGGTAGGCTAACACCCCAAATGGGACTGCCTGCCCTTACCTTGAGCTCACCAGGCTTCTTCTCCTCAGATGACTTGCAGCGGGTAATCTCTTGGAGCTTCTGCTCCAGTGGCTCCAGGCACTTCTGCAGCTTTTCCTAAGAGGGGAGGGAGAAGTGGCATTTGGGATTGGCTAGCACATCCTTCATTCAGAGGTTAACCCATGTTTGCTTATTGCCCACCTTACCACCTTTTGATACAACTCCCTTGTATCATTTGGGGCGTTAACTTCGTACTGGTCCCTCCTGCCAGTAGTCTGTCCCTTCACCTTCTCTGTGCACTCAACTTTTCTCTCACTGAATGTCACAGACACCCAACAGTCACCAATTTCATCACCTTTTCCAATCATGTCCATCTTCTTATTCACTCAGCTAACTGCCTATTATGGTTAAGGCAACCTTCTATACCCCAATATCTTTCTTTAACCTGCCTTTACATCCAAATTTACCCACAAATAAAATAAAATCTCGATTATTTTTACTATAAATTACCTTAAGTCTTGTTTCCAGGATTTTGTTATGTAATTGAGCAAAGTAAGTGATAAAATGCTAAGACAATAAAATCTCTATTCTCAATACCAATGGGAAAATCAGTGGTGTTCTGAGCAGGAGACAAAATGAAAAAACCAGATCCCTTTTCAGTTCTTTGTAAGTTAGATCTTCTCCATATAGTTTCATTCATTTATGAAAAAAAATGATATATTCCAAGATCACACATGCCAATATTCACCCATAAGAATTCAAGTCAAAGAAATTTGGGATTACTCCTCACTACTGCTCTTCTTCAGGCTTGAGGATAACTGAGCTGATCAGATGTATTGTGCACCCCTCCATATATAGTTCTAAGAGGATTAGAGTGAGGACCAGATGCAGTCTTCCCCTCAAATTGCTTATAATCCTCTACCCAGGGAGTCTCCCATCAATGGGTGCCCCCTCTTTCCCCAAGTTGGCATCACATGTCAGGTTTCCCACCTTGTACTCCTGTGTGGCGTCATCTAGTGGCACAACGGTGTGGGCACGATGGGTGTGAGAAATTGCACATATCAAACATACAGGCTCCTGATCCTCATAGCAGAAAAGGCTCAGGGCCTCATGGTGCTGGGGACAGAGGTTCTCATCCCGGATTTTTCGCTTGACGGCCTGGAGCTGCTTGGCGATTTCAACCATACTGCCTAGTTGTCGATTAGGCCGGAGACTGCGGTAGCGGGATGTCTTTCGACACACAGGACAAGGGAAGTCCCTCTCCAGGTCTTCCCACCAACGGGTGATGCAGGCTTTGCAGAAGTTGTGCCCACACTCAATGATGACAGGCTCCTTCAGGTACTCAAGGCACACAGAACAGCTTGCCTCCACCTGTAAGTTCTCCAGAGCTGCAGCTGTTGAGGCCGCAGAGGCCCCAGCTTCTAACAGACTTGTCTCTGCCATTATTTAACTTGGGAATGGGGAGGGGGCACAGAGAAAAGAAAAATATTAGTTGAAGGTTTAATTTTTTTGCATCCCTGGTCTGACATTTACCCCCACATTAAACCCTATCTCTAAGTTTAGTCCCATCTTAGTATTTCCCATCTTCTCTTCCTCTAGATTCAACTTTTATTTTGTTTCTCTATTTCCAAACTTGTGACTCCCAGCCATCAACCTAAATCTTTTTTTTTTTTTTTTTTTTACTATTTGCCAAACAGACTACTCCCCACCTCCCCCCAATCTTCTGTCTCTTACCTCTGCTTTCTCTTGTTAAAAACAAAGGCTTCTCCCAACCCAAGCAGTGTGTTCCTGATGCAGGCACATTCTACTTATATCTTAGAACCAGTAATTCCAGACCAATATATCCGTAGTTTGACATATTATTCTAACAGATGAGAAAGGAGTTTGTGACAATAAAAGCTGTCGTTAGAGTTAAGATATTAAATTAAATCTGAAGTTAATGTTACAGAAGAATTTTATTACTATATTTCACTGGGGTCTATCTTGATTTTCAACCATTCTTCTCATTCTTTCAAAGAGTAATGAATGGAATGGGTGTGTGAGGGTAGTATCTCCTTTACAAGAAAGTTTGAAATTATTCTTTGTTTTATCAGAATAGCTTAGAGAACTGGGCCCTCTTCTTAGAATGAAATGATTCACAGAACATCCATTCCTGTACGTGTAAATTTGGGTATTTAGAAATGCTAAAAAGTGATAAATTCATGGCAACTAGAAAGTACAATATTGAGCCAAAGCCAATAACTTATTGAAAGAGCTGATGATTCTACTCTAATTATTCAGCAATGACTTTCATGATAGCTATTCATAACTAATTCCTTGGAAATAGTGTCTCCAAGTAATAAATTCTGAAGTGGTTGGGAATTCGGAGAAAGAAAAGTAAAGAGGTAATTAAAACCTCCCTTAAGTGAAACCTCAAAAGAACTGAAAATGCATCTAAGGTATTTATAAAGCAGAAGGCTACTCCATCCCTAAAATGGTAACACTCCTATTCATGAATAATTTCTCTGTACTCATCCTGTCCATCCTCCCCCCACCCCCCAAGACCCAATAAAGGAAGGAAATTTAGCAGGTATATCTGCTGAGAGGCAAGTGAACATGTAATGGGTGAGTTACCAAAGATTATTCTTGTATGTATTGATGGTACATATGAAAATGTTTAATTTGGAGTAGGAGCTTGTTAAGTTCTTTGAACATGAATTTCTTCCCCCAGCATCAGGACCGAAGTTCAGTCAGACGATTTTTCTTTACCTATGGGAATCCAACCTTGACTAGACATTAGTCCTCAATCTTCTAGAAATTAGGCGACCTCCTCACCTGGGGTTGAACTGTATGCAACATTAGGGGCCAGGATGGATTTAGACTGGCAGAGGGAACGGAGAAGTTATGTGAAAAAGAAATGGATAAAGGGTCAGGGAAGTATGAAGAGGACTTGGAGCTACAGGCATAATGATGCCTTGGGTGCCTCTGGGTTGGTCCTTCCTCTTCCTCTATGCTTTGTGTGTCAGTAGACAGGCAAACTTGTGGGACGCCGACGTTCTGTTTCTACCACTGTCCAAGGTCCCACCTTGCGACCCTCTCCTGAGCGTGGTCCACAACTCTGTCCCACCCCCGTCTCCACGTTCTCCCGCCAGATCTGGCGCAGAGGGATTGGAGGGGGTGGGCAAGAAACGTCATGGTTGGCGGGGGAGGGAAGGATGCGTGTCCAGGTGAGGAGGTGTGACGTGAAGGTGGGATGCCCGCTGCTATGACGCAGCCGAGACCGGCGGTGACGGCGTCGGAGTTTCACCCGGGGAGGCGAGCGGCAGCGGGACGGGGGAACCACGGGGTAGCCAAGCAACGCCGGACGCGCTGACGTCGCCGGGGCGGCAAAACGTCCGCCCCGGCCTGAGGCGGGGGGAGGCAGCAGTGGTTACGTGAGGGGGACCGGTGACGCAGTCGCGGGGCGCTGGGACGCGGCGTGCGGAGCCGGCCGGCGGGGAAGGCCCCGGGGTCTGGGACCGGCGGCGGGACAGCACCTACCTTCCCGGCTTCGGGTCCGGGACTGCGGGGCGCGGAGCCACCGGAGCGCTGCCTCCCTCCTTTCTCCTCCCCCCGCCCCCGCCCCGCAGCGCGACACAATACTCGCCGGAAGCGGAAGCCGCGCCGCGCCGAGTGGCTCGTGTCGAGCGAAAGCCGGGTGTCCGCGGGCGGCCGTGGCAGGGCCTAGCGGGGCCTGCGGAAGAAGGAGAAGAAATGGGGCCGGAGGTGAGAACCAGTGGGAGGAGTCAAGGACGAGAAGGGACCTGGAGGGGCAGGTGGCGGAGATGCCGGCGTGCAGGTGACCCGAGGAATCCTCTGGAGAAAGAGGGCCGCGCATGCGCGTGGTTGAGCGCCGAAGCCCATTGCCCGCAGGGCGCTGGACGGCCTCTTGGTCCGGCGAGACAGCCCTGCCCACGCTGCGGGCTAGGGCCCTGGCCAGCCTCCGCGGCTCCCCGGTGGCGCTGGGAGTCGGGGGGCGGGACAGGGGCGGATTGTGGGCTTTCAGCCACACTTTCCCTTTCTTCAGGCAAGTCCGAAGAGAAAGTGGCTTGTTGAGGCGGTGGCCAATTACGTGGCGGACCTGCAATTCGCAGCTCGCACGTCACTTCCGACTACTTGAGTTTTAGCCTTTTAACATTCAGGGATTAAATTCTCGCTCCCGTGTACTTCAAGAGCTGTTCCTCGCGCCTCTGGTTTGGCGGGCTTTTTCGAAATGATACTCCTCTCCCGCTGGAGTGAGAGTCGGAGAGTTGGTATTTCAGGTCTCTGCTGCTCACCTTTGTATCCCTTGCGCCTCGCTTGGAGCACGACCGCTGCAAGCTCTCCGTACGCACCCATTATTGGTGCGAGCCAAGGCCGGTCCTTTCCACTTATGGGACTGTGACTTGGGTTTCTCTGAAAGGTCAGATGGTGCTTGTACGGGAACTCCACACTCTACCCTTTCTGCAGCTGGAAGCTCCGCAGGTCGGGACTTTGTTACAGTGGGGTGAGGTGATGGGCCTGGGGGTGGGGGGGGAATCTGCAGGATCGAGGTGTGGCGAGACTGGGGAGGAGTTGGTGCCGAGTAGTGATATTGGGGCTGGGAAGGAGCTGGGGCTGTGAAGGAGCTCGTGCTGGGTAGAGTTGTGGTAGGGCTGGGGAGGAGTTAGTGCTAGGATGAGTATGAAACTGCTGGTAGAGAAGAAGGCAGTTTGCCCCGCTCCCAACGCTTGGCGAGCAGAATGTTGATTGAAAGAGATCATGAGCAAATTTTGGTGTACCCTTCTTGGAGAGGAAGGAATCTAGCTTGTTCCAGTCTTGAGTTGGGATGCTATACAAACATTGTAATGTAGAGCCTCTCATCGTGGGAGCCAGAAACTATTTACTTGCGGAAAATAGAATCAAATATGTGAAGTGTAAAAATTTAGGGTCGCACATGCTAAATACAGTTCGTCTATTTTTTTTCTTAAAGATCCTCTGCTTTTTGATCACTTTGTGTGTGTGTGTATGTGTGGTACCCAAAGATCTGGAGAAAAACTTGATAAAATTATACTTGAGAAAATTATGATCATTAATTTGTATTCTTATTATTTGGCCTTAGGGACTTTAGCAGTAGTACTTGTTCCAGGTAACAAAACTTAATTCTTCGTTAGGGTAGTTTGAAAGCCACTAGCTGGGAGAACAGCCTCTTTAGCCTTGCTTTGGAGGGAGAAGGATGATGAAGAAGGTTGATTCTGTTTTGTTGTTGTTGTGCATTTGTAACTTCTAAGGTGTTACATGGTTAAGTTCGGAAAGCAATCCTTACTCGCCTTTTGTTTATACATGACTGGGGATGCTGTTAGACTAAGGAGATTCCCTGGAGGGGGTCCATGTCCAAGACTATGAAGAATGTTTGTCTGGAGACCAATAGCTTATTAAGGAGACTGTACACTGACTATAGAGGGAAAAGGGAGAAAATTCCTAGGTAAAACTATAAAATTATGAATGGCATGGTGTATGACATAGATTAGGGATTGGCAAACTTTATCTGTAAAGGACCAAATAGGACATATTTTTGTCTTCATTGCCTGTGTAGTGTCTGTTGCAACTACTGAACTCTCTTTTTGTAGTGTAAAAAAAGAATTAGGTAATACTAAAGAAATGGGTGTGGCTGTATCCATTAAAATTTTATTAATTGATCCTGAAACCTGAACTTCATATAATTTTCATGTGTTACAAAATAGTCTTGATTTTTTCCCCAGCCTTTTAAAAATATGAATACCATTTACTGGGCCATACAAAAATACACGTGACATGCCATAGTTTGCTGACTTTGTCGAAGAATCCACTAATTTTCAAACGAGGATAATTGGGATAGACATGCTGTGTTCTCTTTTTTCTGTGTCTATATAAAAATAAATAATAAAGGTAATTTGAGATCATAGCAGATTTGTTATGACCTTGTGTAACTTAGTTGATTGAAATTTATGAAGATACTGGGATACAAGTACATTCTTTAAACAAGGAGGGGTATTATTAAAGGTTAGAAGGGGTTGTAGTTCAGGAGAGGTGGAATAGCACTGAGTTTTTGTGTTGTATATCAAGAAATTATCACCACAGGAATATTTAAAAATTAATTATTTTAATGGGATGAAGGGTAATTTCTTTTAAACTTTTTAAATTATATAGTATAACATATATACAAAGCAAAGAAATAAAAAAGCAATAGTTTTCAAAGCACTCTTCAACAAGTGGTTATAGGACAGATCCCCGAGTGTGTCATGGGCTGTGATACGATCCTCTCAGATTTTTACTTCTAGCTGCTCCAGTATATAGGAGGCTAGAGGGCTTAAATATATTTTTATGATAAAGGCATTTAGGGCAATAAATTTCCCTCTCAGCGCGGCCTTTGCCACATCCCATAAGTTCTGATAAGTTGTATTTTCATTTTTATTCATCTCTAGATAGCTACTGATTTCTTTAGCAATTTCTTCTTTGACCCACTGGTTGTTTAAGAGTGTGTTATTTAATCTCCATGTATTTGTGAATGTTCTCGTTCCTTTGGTGGTTATTGAGATCCAGGTCATCCCATTGTGATCAGAGAAAGTGCTTTGAATAATTTCATTATTTTTATATTTATTAAGACTTGTTTTATGCCCCAGAATATGATCTATCCTGGAGAATGTTCCATGAGCACTAGAAAAGAAAGTATAACCTTGTACTTTGAGGTACACTGACCTGTATATGTGTGTTAGGTCTAATTCATTTATCAAATTATTTAACTTCTCTATATCCTTGTTTATCTTCTGTCTGTGCTTGGGTCTAGGAGTGCTTAAACTGATGCACAGAGCTTGAGGGGGTGTGGGGTGAAGCTGTACGACACTATGGGCAGGGGGGCAGGGGTAGCCTGGGTATGGAGGGTAGTGCTGGCAGCCTTTATGCGCTGGCAACAGCCTGCAGGGAACAGGGAGGGGGAGGTAGTGCTCGGGAGGGGTGCCAGGAGAGGTGAAATGTGCTGCAGTTGGGGTGAAGTGTGGGGCAGGTACATGCACTGAGGGATGGTTGGGTGGGGGTGCCTGGAGCCCGGGAAATGGGAGCGTATGACGGGGTTCGGGTGCGTGGGGTGTGGGGTGAGTCACCGGTCACGAGGCTGCACTGGTGAGGGTATGCACCCAAGGAATGTGGCCCGGCTTACTTCCTAGTCCCCTGCTCCTGTCCGTGCACTCCCATGGGTTCTGTGTCTCCTCGCCAGTCTCCAGGTTTCTACCTCTCAGTTCCTCGGCCTCTGCAACTAGGGCTGCCCTCTGTGGTGCAAAATGCTCTCCCAGGTCAGCCTCACTCCTGAATCGCTGCCTCAGTCGCTCTCCTGTCCCTTCTCTAATTTTTCCCTGAAGCAGGGCTAATCTTGAGCTACTCTATTTGGCCATCTTCCCAGAAGTCCTCTCATATAAATTTTTAACTCATTAAGATTGAAAATTCCTATGTTAGAAAAAAAATCTTAATAGCATCGTTTAGGATTCTAAATATAATATGGGTCCTTATTATGGATTTTATTGCTTCAAAATTAAAAGTTAACAGCATGATAACAGTACAATTGAGGAATTTTGGTGTATGTAGGACATTTCTCCTCTTGTTGACAGTGGTAAGGAAAGGAAAAAATAGTTCACTTTACTTACTCTTTGTACCTAAAAAACAAAAACAAAAACAAAGCAAACTCATTATTTTTTCTTTCTTGTTGAAATTTTAGGACAATACAAATTCTCCTTGCCAATTTCAAAACCTATACAGAACCGGTAGAAAGATACAGGAGTCAGAACCCTGGGACCAAAATGTCACCTTTATTAGTTTTATAAACCATGTTAGAGGGAATGGTTTAGCAATCGTCAGTTGATTTGCTTGCCTTCCCTTGAATTGAACACGTTCCTAACCCTTGAGGTATGCCTACCTCTCCCCTTCAGAACCTACTGGCTAAGCTTACATGTAGCTGGGAGATGCTGAGAAATCATTCCCTCTGCAAACAGATTCAAAGAGGGAAAAAAGACAAGGAGCTAGGCCAAGCCTGCTCAGCTCCTGCTTCAACCCCCTTTAGGTCACTTCTAGAGAAAGGTGGGAGTGTGGGAGGTTGAGGAAATCTCTTCTCATGGAAACCATGAGAATAAACAGTTATCTACCCCTTACTTTAAAACTCTATGGATGTAGATATACCTTTTTTTTGTGCAAAAAATCATACATTTATTTATAGATCTCAATACAGCAAAATAAAAATGAAATTGAGGAAACTGTTCATTTTTCTAATTTAAAATATAAAATGGGAGTTTCTTCAGAAAAAAAGATTTACATGAAATTTACCTTACCTTACAGTTTATGCTCTAAGAGTACATTTTATAAAAATCAGCAACCAGCCTTCTTTTTTGTTTAAATTGAAATGAACATGATAAGTGTAAATGAGTAACTTTCTTTTAAGTAGTAGCAAAAAGAGTCAATAATCCTTTCAAGAAAGAGACTATTTCGTTTCCTCCCAACTTGGATTCACCATAAACACGATCCACAAATGATATTGGAACCTCGCCAACTGTATAATTCATCTGTCTTGCCCGAACAATCATCTCCATCTGGAAGACATACCCCTTAGAAACACATTTTTCTATTAATTTCTGTAGAACTTCCTTTCGGTATAATCTGAAGCTTCCTGTCAAATCAGATGCTCCCGGTCTCAGCAAAATCTGAGTTATAAAATTGGCTCCACGGCTGATTATTTTTCTCTTCAAATCCCAGCCATATACACCTCCATTTCCTTTGTAACGAGTTCCAGATACAATGTCAAAATTAGCCTCCTTCTGCTTCATGGTGTGAGAGATCAGCATCCATAATAATTATGTAATTTCCTGTAGCATGCTTCATTCCATGTATATATGCAGTTCCTAGTCCCAACTTTTTCTCTCGTGGTCTTAAAAGAATTTTGTCTGACCCATAGATCTTCTCCAACTGTTCAGCAACTTCCCTTGTTCCATCTGGGCTTCCATCATCTGTGATTATAATTTCATAGTTGATTCCACTCTCCGAGAAGCTTTTCACCAACAGCCACACGATGAGCGGCAAGTTCTCGCGCTCGTTGTAGGTGGGCAAAAGCATCGAATACTTGTCCTGCCGCGCTGCCAGCTCCCCCCCCCCCCGACTCCTGCCAAGGCGCGAGAGGAGCTAGATATACTTTTTAATATTGTGCAGTATAACATTTAGGAAAGTCATAAAACAAAAAATTATGGCACAATAATTCCTCATACATACACACACACACACACACACATACAAAAGACCTGTTTAATCACCACCCAGCTCTAGAAGTAAATACTGCCAGTCCTCCAGAAGCATCTCCACCCACCCACCTTGGTTACTGCCTCCCCCCAAACAATTGCCCTTACCGCTATGGTATTTATGTCTAGATTTTTCTTTACAGTTTTACTGTCTTTTACTTTTTTTTTTTTGTGATTGAGGACTCATTTATTTTCATTCAGTAATACCAAAATGATTAAAACCAGTAGGGAGAGAGAAACCTTGGAACATTTACCATAAAAAATTATGAATGGAAGAAGATTTCTGAAGTCATTACCACAAGGCCAAGAAGCAGGAAAATTCAGGATACTTTGTGCATGATTATAAAACATTTGCTAATCAGTTAGGCAAGTAGCTATGATGAGGTTAATAAAATTGAAGGGTCTGCTAGGTTTAGAAAGGGATTGAGTGACAATTTGGTTTGGATTTATTTTTTTTATTATTATTTTTTTTGCTTGGGCAGGCACCAGGAATCGAACCCAGGTTTCTGGCATGGCAGGTGAGAACTCTGCCTGCTGAGCCACCATGGCCTGCCCTGGATTTAATTTTTTTCCTAATCTAATTATTGTTTGCTTACAATAGCATAATATTATTCTGTGAAGCTCCAGTAACTCTAAGTGAATGAGGAATGACTGTGTTCACTATATAGGAAGAAATAACCCTTTAGCACCTTGTCCGCCTGTCTTCTCATTTTTAAAGAAATTGAAACAATCTCAAAACATTGAAGAATCTTGAACAAAATATAAACACAAACACAAAGGATTTCTTACATATTATATAAAAATATTATTTACTGCCTTTTTATTATCTCTAAAAACACTATATATATAGTTTAACTTTGTCTTTTTTTTACCTTTACGTATTCCTTTTTGTATCTGGCGTTTTTTGCTCAGCATTACATTTGTGATCCTACCATGTTGTTGCTTGTAGCTGTAGTTCATTTGTTTTCCTTGCTGTCTAGTGTTCTGTTTTATGAATATGCCATAATTTGTTCACTCTATTCATAAACTTTGGTGTTCTTTGCTAGTTGTTGGTTGCTATGAATATACGTGTATATATGTTGTGTATCTGTGCTTATGGCTATGAATATACCTAGGAATGAAATTGCTAGATCACTGGTTAAATATTTGGTCAACTTTAGTAGATAATTCTACCTATTTTTCAGAGAAGTTTTTTTTTTCTAATTTTTTATTAATAAAGAAAAAATTATGAGAAAGAAACACAAACATTCCCAACACATACACTCAGCAATTCACAATATCATCACATAGTTGCATATTCATCATCATGAACATTTTCTAGAACATTTGCATCAATTCAGAAAAAGAAATAAAAGACAACAGAAAAATTAAAAAAAAAAACCAAAAATTTTACATACCATACCCTTACCACTCCCTTTCATTGATCACTAGCATTTCAAACTAAAGTTATTTTAACATTTGTTCCCCCTATAATTTATTTTTATTCCATATGTTCTACTCATCTGTTGACAAGGTAGATAAAAGGATAATCAGACACAAAGTTTTCACAATCACACAGTAACATTGTGAAAGCTATATCATACAATCATCATCAAGAAACATGGCTACTGGAACACAGCTCTACATTTTCAGGCAGTTCCCTCCAGCCTCTCCATTACATCTTGGTTAACAAGGTGATATCTATTTAATGCATAAGAATAACCTCCAGGATAACCTCTCGACTCTGCTTGGAATCTCTCAGCCATTGACACTTTGTCTCATTTCACTCTTCCCCCTTTTGGTCCAGAAGGTTTTCTCAATCCCTTGATGCTGGGTCTCAGCTCATTCTAGAGTTTTTCTCAATCCCTTGATGCTGAATCTCAGCTCATTCTGGAATTTCTGTCCCACACTGCTACACCCCTGGTAGTCATGTCCCATGTAGACAGGGGGAGGGTGGTGAGTCTGCTTGCTGTGTTGGCTGGAGAGAGAGGCCACATCTGAGCAACAAAAGAGGTTCTCTTGGGGGTGATTCTTAGGCCTAATTTTAAGTAGGCTTGACCTGTCCCCTGTGGGGTTAAGTTTTGTATGAACAAACCCCAAGACTGGGGGCTCAGCCTATTGCTTTGGTTGCCCACACTGCTTGTGAGAATATCAACTTGGGGAAGTTGAGTTTTCCACCATTCTCACAATTCCCCGAAGGGGACTTTGCAAATACTTTTCCACTCACTGATCAAATCACTCTGGGATTCATCAGGGCATCACCTGGACAAACCAACAAAATCTCATGTCCTATACAAAGTTCCATATACTTAAGGTGTTCAACCAACTATCTACATAAGTTATATTAGGAGATGCACTAGTCAAAGTATGATTTTGTACCAAATAAACATTTTTTGCTTTAGTCTCACACATAAATTGAAATTTTAAAATATTAGTTACCATCTGTTATCAGTACACTGCAATAATGACATTCTTTTGTTCTTCCTCATGCAAAACATTTTTAAAATTTGTACATTTAGTCACTATCATTATACACTCTAGGCATTCCTAGATAATACCATGCCAATCTTTATCGTCTTTCTTTGTGATTTCATTTATGCCCCAGCCCTCTTCCCTCTATCATTCTCATATGCAGCTTCATTCAGTGTTTTAACATAATTGTATTACAGTTAGGTAATTTTGTGCTGTCCATTTCTGAGTTTTTATATCCAGTTCTGTTGCACAATCTGTATCCCTTCAGCTCCAATTACCCAAATCTTACCCTATTTCTATCTCCTGATGGTCTCTGTTACCAAGGAAATATTCCAAGTTTATTCACTAATGTCAGTTTGTAACAGTGAGACCATACAGTATTTGTCCTTTTGTTTCTGGCTTATCACACTCAGCATAATGTCCTTAAGGTCCATTCATGTTGTTACGTATTTCATAACTTTATTCTGTCTTACAGCTGCATAATATTCCATCTTATGTAAATGCCACAGTTTGTTTAGCCAACTATTTTGTTGATGGACATTTTGCCTGCTTCCATCTCTTGGTAATTGTAAATAACGCTGCTAGAAACATTGATGTGTAAATGTCCATTTGTGTCCTTGCCCTCATGTCCTTTGAGTAGAGACAGCATGTAGATGGGTCCTGTTTTGTAATCCATTCTGCCAGACTTGTCTTTTGATTGGGGAGTTTAATCCATTAACATTCAGTGTTATTACTGCATGGGTAGTACTTTCTTCTACTATTTTGCCTTCTGGATTTTATATGTCATATCTGATTTTCCTTCTTTTTACCTTTACTCATAGTTTTCCTTACTACACTCTTCTCCACACCTTTCTCTTCTGTTTTCGTATCTGTCTCTAGTGTTCCCTTTAGTATTTCTTGCAAAGCTGGTCTCTTGGTCGCAAATTCTCTCAGTGATTTTTTTGTCTGAAAATGTTTTAATTTCTCCTTCATTTTTAAAGGACAATTTTGCTGGATATCGATTCTTGGTTGGCAGTTTTTCTCTTTTAGTAATTTAAATATATCATCCCACTGTCTTCTCGCCTCCACGGTTTCTGCTGAGAGATCTGCGCATATTCTTATTGGGCTTCCCTTGTATGTGATGGATTGCTTTTCTCTTGCTGCTTTCAAGATCCTCTCTTTCTCTTTGACCTCTGAGATTCTGATTAGTAAATGTCTTGGAGTATGTCTATTTGGATCTGTTCTCTTTGGCGTATGCTGCATTTCTTGGATCTGTAATTTTAAGTCTTTCCTAAGAGTTGGGAAATTTTCAGTGATAATTTCCTCCATTAGTTTTTCTCCTCCTTTTCCCTTCTCTTCTCCTTTTGGGATACCCATAACACGTATATTTGTGTGCTTCATATTGTCTTTCAATTCCCTGAGTCCCTGCTCATATCTTTCCATTTTTTTCCCTGTATTTTCTTTTTCTTGCCGGATTTCAGATGTTCTGTCTTCCATTCACTAATCCTATGTTCTGTCTCTCGAAATTTACCATCGTAGGTTTCCATTGTTTTTTTCATCTCTTCTGCCTTCACTTTCATTCCCATAAGTTCTGTGATTTGTTTTTTTCAGACTTTCAGTTTCTTCTTTTTGTTCATTCCTTGCCTTCTTTATATCCTCCCTAAATTCACTGATTTGGTTTTTGATGAGGTTTTCCATGTCTGTTCGTATATTCTGAATTAATTGTTCCAGCTCCTGTATGTCATTTGAATTGTTGGTTTGTTCCTTTGACTGGGCCATATCTTCCATTTTCCTAGTGTAATTTGTTATTTTTTGCTGGTGTCTAGGCATTTAATTACCTTAATTAGTTTATTCTGGAGATTGCTTTCACTTCTTTTATCTAGGGTTTTCTTGCTGGATGAATTTGTTGTCTATCTGTTCTTTGACATTCAGTTTAGCTTTATCTGGACCTCTAGCTTAAGTTTTGTTTAACAGAGGAGAATTTTTCAGTTCTTGTTTTCTTGTTTCTTGCCCTGCTTGTATGGTGCCTTCCCCCCCTCCCCCCTTAGGAGGGTCTACTTAGATATTATAGACCCCAGCCAGATTTTCCCAGACCAAACTGGCCTCCTATCAGGAGGAAAGAGTCACCTGTGTCAGTTTTCCCTGAGGGTGAGACCCAGCAGGTTGAAAGACTTTCCTGTGATGTCTCTGAACTCTGTTTTTCTTATCCTGCCCAGTATGTGGCACTTGTCTGACTGCAGGTCCCACCAGCATAAGATGATGCGGTACCTTTAACTTTGGCAGACTCTCCCTGCTGGGGGTGTGTTGGAGACAGAGGAGAGGTTGTAGGCTGGTTTTAATGGCTTCAAATTACCAAGCCCTGGTGTCTGAATTCCTTGAAGAAGGGATTCCACTTAAGTTGGGCTTCAAGTTGGGCTTCACCCCTCCCCTGGGGAAGGCACAGGCTCCAGACAAGCCCCAAAAGAGCTCACTTCTGCTATGCCTGGGGCAGTTGCAGCCTGAGGAGCCCTGCTGCTATATCCAAAGGCAGTCAAGTCTTTGTAGAAACACCCCCACGAAAACCACTGTTTCCTTCTTTTTTTCCCACTATTTTCCGTCAGCCCTGCCCCCTTGGCACTGGGGCAAAAATGAGGGACCTCCACTTTGACCAGGTTCACCTGAGCCTGGGGCCCTACTTTTAGTAGTCAGAATTTGTTTATTAACTACACAGTTGGTGTTTGGTTGGGCTCAGCCCCTGCTGCTGGTAAAGTCTCTTTCTTTTCCTCTCTGGGATGCTGCTTGTGTGGGAGGGGCGCCGGCCGCCGCAGCTTTGGGAACTCATGGTTCTGGAGGGGCTCACAGCTGGTCCAACTGGTGCAGACTGGGGTACGCTGTGTGTCTGGTCACTGGCGTGGCCCCAGGAGCTGTTCTGTATTGTTTCTGGTTATTTAGTAGTTCTGTCAGAGAAGTTTTAATAGTTTATAGCAGCCTCCCACACACTTAACAGTCCCCATTGCTTCACATTCACTTGATATTTTCAGACTTCAGAATTTTAGTCTTTTTGCTAAAATTGTGCTGCCATAGTTAATTTTTATTTTCTATGATTACAAATGAAGCTGAACACCTTTTCCTATATATATATAGACCATTTGGTAGTCTCTTTTTGAAGTGCATATTCAGGTCTTCTGCCCATTTTTTCTGTTAATATTCCTTTTAAAAAAAGAATATAGAAAATAAAAGCTCTATACATATGAATATTCAGTTGTTCCAGCAGTATTGAAGAGGGTCCTCCCAGCTGCTCTGTAGTGTCATAATTGTCAATAATCACTTAACCATGTTTATCTGCATCTGTTTTTGTGCTAGAATTACACTGTCTTAATTACTGTAATTTTCTTCTCTTTTTTTTGGTAGCTGATACAAAAAGTCTTGCCATCTTCTTCTTGTTCTTCAAGAACATATTTTGAAGGAGCATTGCCTATCAGGAAGAAATAGTTTGTGTTAATTTTGCAGAGAAAGGCAGTCTTGGACTTAATTGACTCATTAGAGAGAGAGGGAGCCCTTTCAAATGAAGAATACAGCATGAAGAAAAGATGTATAGGTAGACGTGGGTTAAATGAGAAAGCACATGGGGTTTGGGTGCCCTCTCAGGTTAGCTTTGGATAAATATTACAAATACAGATAACACTGTCTTAAACAAATTGCAAGTTTATTCCTTATGTAAAAGAAGTTTGGAGGTAGGCCCTCCAGGGTCATTTGGCTATTCCTCAAAGTTGCCTGAGCCCTAGTTTCTTTTCAGTGTACACATTAACATTCTTAGTGTGTGGCCCTCATTGTCATAGCCCAGGATGGTGCCAGAGCTCTAGCTGCCACATTTGTGTACCAGGGAACAGGACAGAAGAGGAGGAAGAGAAGAATGTACCTCTCTCTCTTCAGTTTTTTTTAATCATCTTTTTTTTTTTTTAATATTGAAGTATCTTCACACACATACAGTCCATCCAAAGTATATAATCAGGCACACAATATCATCATATGGTTGTATTTTCATCACAATGATCATTTTTAGAACATTTGTATCACTCCAGAAAATGAGAGAAAGAGAAAAAAGGAAAAACCACACATCCCATACCTTTTATCCCTCCTGCTCATTGACCCCTAATATTTCAGTCTCCTAATTTTTTTTATATCTTATCCCCCCTCCCATTATTTATTCTTTGTCCTTATTTTTTACTCATCTGTCCATATTTTGGATAAAAGGAGCATTGGACACAACGTTCTCACAATCACATGGTCACATTGTAAAAGCCATATAGTTAGACAATCATCTTCAAGAATCAAGGCTACTGGAATACAGTTCAACAGTTTTAGGTACTTCCCTCTAGCCACTCCAGTACACCATAAATTAAAAAGGGATACCTATATAATGCATGAGAAAAACCTCTAGGATAACCTCTCCACTCTTTTTGAAATCTCTCAGCCACTGAAACTTTATTTTGTCTTATTTTTCTCTTCCCCTTTTTTCAGGAAAGCTATCTCAATCCCATGATACCAGGTCCCAACTTATCCACAGGAGTGATGTACGCCTTTGCCCGGGAGATTTATACCCCTGGGAGTTTTCTCCCATGTAAAAGAGAGGGCAGTGAATTCACTTGCCAAGTTAGTTTAAAGAAAGACGCCACATCTGAGCAACAAAAGAGGTTTTCTGGGGATAACTCTTAGGTCTAATTCTAGGTAGGCTTAGCCTATCCTATGCAGGAATGAGTTTCATAGGGGCAAACCCCAAGATTGAGGTTTCAGCCTCTTGATTTGGTTGTCCCTACTGCTTGTGAGAATATCAGGAATTCCCCAGATGGGGAAGTTCAATATTTCCTCCTTTCTCCCCAGTCCCTTGAGGGGACTTTGCGAATACTTTCTTATTCTTTGCCCAAATTACTCCGGGATGTTTTGGGTCATCACACTAATCTGGACAAACCAACAAGATCTCACCCTATTCAAGATTCCAAATAATTATGGTGTTCAGATAAAGTGACCATACAAGTTAAATTAGATAATGCACTACCCAAAATAAAAATTTTGCAACAAATAAACATCTCTCCCTTTGGTCCCACACAGAAATTGAGGTTTTAAAATATGAACCATATCATCCTTTACCCTATGTTCTGGTTTGCCTTAGTCTTATCCAAATCAGCTTTATTCATATCTCTAGCTGAAGTCTGATCACTTTTTCAACTGGTTTAGCAGTTATTGTATGAGGTAATGCTCACTTTTATAGCTTCAGAGCTCTAAAGAGTCTCAGGTGTCAAATAAATACCTCAAGTTTCAGGGAAAAGCCAGGTTATACACAAATAGCTCAGTATCTCAGAATTGAGAAATAACAGTTACAACTCCAGAATAGATGTGACTGCTGTAAGAGCTTACAATCAAGGACTCTTTCCAATAGGTCCCAGCCTGATAGCCCCTGCTCTCGAATTTAGTTCTCCGAATTTGTGTATTATAGTTAGTCCATTTGAGTGAGGCATGATAATATTTGTCTTTTTGTGTCTGATATTTCATTCAACATAACTGTCCTCAAGTTTCATTCACCTAGTTGCATGCCTCACAACAATGAATGCATGCCTTCATTCCTTCTTGTGTTCTATTGTATATATACACATTTGTGTCTTCCATTCCTCAGTTGTACCCTTAGACCACCTCTATTCATCGCAAATCCCAAACACTGCTGCCAAAAACACCAGTGTGCAAATGTCCATTCTTGTCCCTATTTTTAGTTCCTCCAGGTATATACCTAGTAACAGGGTTGCAGGATTATATGGCAACCCTACCTCTGGCCTCCTGTGGAACCACCACACTGCCCTGCATAGGGGCTGTACCTCTCAGCATCCCTACTGACAGGGAATAGGTGCATCTCTTTCTCTACATTTACTCTAACACGTTTCTCTCTGTTCATTTTTAAACAGTTTTATCTGCACATCATACAATCCAACCTAAGTGAAAAATCAGTGGTTCCTGGTATAATCACATAAGCCATTCCTTTGCCATCATAATATATATGAAGACATTTACTTTTCTTCTGCAAAGAATCCCATACTCTCCCTGCACTTCTGAGGAAACTTTTCAGAAGCTCTACCCAGCACTTCTGCAAATCTTGAGAGAATTTGACCATTTTCACTAATCCTTGCTTAAGCTAGTTCTGGTGTTACCTAGGCTTAAGTAGAAAACTCACCTTGAGTCTTAGGATCATAAACGTTATGTGAAGTAAGTGCTGCTTCTGTGTTGCTTTGGCATTTTGTGAACACTTTGGTATCAGATGTCTATGTTTCTTTCAGTTTTTGACTGTTTTATAAGACTGCTGTGCTACTTTCATTTTTTCCAAAGAAAATTTTTCTGTGTTCCAAGCCTCTAAGTCTTTAAACAAGTCTCTAAACTAAGTATCTCTTAGATACCTTAGAAACTTGTCTTCCAAGTCTTTGAACTACTGTATGGAACACAGAGTAAAAGAAAAGGGAAATATAAGGTGATTAAACCCTTTCAATCCAAAGTTCTTAGGTATTTCATTTCATAAGAATACTTATGAAATCTGGGTGGTGGTAGTGTGGATGTATTTACTTTTTTTTTTTTTTTCCTGCATGGGCAGGCACCGGGAATTGAACTCGGGTCTCCGGCATGGCAGGCGAGGACTCTCTACCTGCTGAGCCACCGTGGCCCACCCTGTATTTACTATTGCTTTGTGAGGATTTGTATGATTTCCACACTTTCTCCTGTTTTATCTCAATAAACAGGTTTATAAAAAGTTCTTTAGAAGATTTTGTTTTTAAAAAAATCTTTCCTGCCATATAACTCATATTAAGAAACAGCTGGTTGCTTTAGAAACATTACAGGTTTTACCATTTTGCAGTCTGTTCTTTATTAGTACAGATGTCAGACAAACTCAATCCAGTTTAGCTAAACACAGTTTAACAGTATTAGAGAAAATATTGTGTGGTTTTCTCATAGTAACATTAGAGTTTTAGATGTGACTTGATACATGGTAGTTTCTGGGTGATGTTGGGTAGGAAATGATTTGATGAAAATGGAATTTAGTGTTTTCTATTTGGTTGTATTTAGTAGTGGTTGTTCAAATGGATAGCAGAGGGAAAAGACCAGAGTCAGGGATATCAGAGAGGAAGCAGATGCTCAGTGTTAAATAAAGGAATGTCTGATTTAGACTGTTTAGAATATTAATAGATGAGAGGTCTAGGGAAATCAGACCTGAGGGTATGTAGAGCAGTAAGTAACTAGAGGCTTGGTGTGGCTGTGACTGGGTTCCTGAATGGACCCAGGCTCTACAGAGGAGTGCTGAAAGGTGGTTGGTCAATAGGTGCTCTATGCCTGTCTGCCTGCCCCCTTGCTTGCCTTCCTCCCATGATGTAATTGGTGTATGAAGTTGGGCCTTCAGATAGGCAAGGACTGAAAGGAAAGAGAGGGTGAGGGTGGAAGAAGAACAGAAAGAGAAAATAACTTAGATAATAGAAAACTACAGAGCTGAATGTGCTTAAAAAAGGAAATTTTAGGTTTTGTGTATATTACTAGAATGAAACAACAAAACAGGACTGCACAACACAAATAGGGAACCCTAATATAAACCACAGGTTATGATTAATTGTACAATTACTATAATAATCTTTAATGTAACAATTGTACCACATTAGTGCAAGGTGCTAATAATAAGGGGGGATATATGGGAACTCTATTTTTTGCATGATTTTTCTGTAAAAGTGCAACTTCTCTAATTAAAAAAAATTAGAGAGTGATATAACTATATAATGATATATGGGATACTCTATACCATAAAGAGATGTGAAGTCCAGGCCATCAGGGCCTTAAATCTAGAAGTCCTACCAATGACTAGTTATGTGACTTTCAACAGATTACTCACTTTTTCTGAACTTTAGTATTTTTCATCTGCAAATAGTATATAATACTAGTGTGTCACAAAATGCTTTTGTGTAAAATGGTTTGGTTAATGCTGAGTTTGTAATGTAAAAGTAAGAGTTTTTTATAATTAGTTTGATATCACTTTCTAAGGTACTTATTACTTCATATGTTTCTGTGTATTTTATTTTATTTAGGCAAACTGCTGCATCCAGGATGTGTGATGATTGCATTTCTACTTCTGGAAAACAAGGCTTTTATGCAAGAGCAGCACCAAACAAATCTAAAATGAAGAATCTCAACAAGTGGTTTTTTTTTCATCACATAGTTGTGTATTCATCATGAGGATAATTTTTAGAACATTTGCAGCCCTCCAGACAAAAAAATAAAATGAAAAAAAGAAAAACTCATACGTCCCCTAACCTTTATCCCTTCCTCTCATTGACCTCTAGTGTTTTCTTTTGTTTAACTTTCTTTGTTATATAACATATTTACAAAGCAAGGAAAGAAAAAAGCAATAATTTTCAAAGCACACTTCAACAAGTAGTTACAGAACAGATCCCAGAGTTTGTCATGGGCTCTCATACCACCATCTCTGATTTTTCTAACTAATCTAAAACATTGGAGGCTAGAAGGAATAGTAATATAGTGATTCAGCAGCCATATTGTTTGTTAAATCCCATTTTCTCTATTATACCTCATCCTTCTCCTCTGATCCTCTTAATCTATAGGGATTTTTGGGCAGTCTCTCTTTTTTCTTTTCTTCTTTCCTAATAAAAATTTTTTTATGGGACACATGTCAGAGTGGAATAAAAATGACCTATTTCAGCATTTCATACTGGCCATATGATTGGCCAGTAGGGTGTGAGCATAAGTAATGTGTGCAACCTGTGGTTTATGTCCTTCCTCTTTCTCTGCTTTTGAAATGCAGGTGTGCTGGTATGCCAATCTTGGACCGTATGGACCAGAGCAGTTCCTCAGGGGGGTAGTTCCCAAACTTTGCTGCACATTAGAATTACTTAGGGGGCTTTTAAAAATTCCCAGTGCCCAGGTTATTATATACTCTGTACCAAACTAGAATGTCTGAAGTGGGAACTAGACATCATTAGTTTTTAAAAATTCCTGGTTGATACAAATGTGCAACAGAGTTTGGGAACCACTGCCTTAAGGAAAATTGATGGAGACTTGCTGACACCATATCAGTCCAAGGCTGCTACAATAGGACCATTACATGGTGTAAGCCTGTTACTTGGAGTCTTGGTAATAGCACTGATTCTATATGCTAATTAGCGAATGCAGAATACTGTCATGAAAAGTTGACTATGTTTCACAGAATAATTTTGTTTCCTTGTTTTATTTTCCATTAAGCCATTTGTTTTAAACACCCAGGAGGTAAAACCTACTTACATGATGTATTTGAAAGTCATCTAAGTTGTTGCCGGTGTTTATCCATTCACCAATTCAAGGACATTTTAGCTGTTTCCAGTTTGACCTATATTGAATAAAGCTGTTATAAGCATTGACTTACAGTATTTTTATGTGTGTTTATGTGCTGTATGGCGGAGTCACATTTCATTCTTTTTCCATGTGAGTATACCGTTATTGCAGCACTATTTGTTGAATTTTTGTTTTGCATGTTTGTTTTTTTGGGGAGGGCAGGGACTGGGAATTGAACCCGGGTCTCCTGCATGGCAGATGAGAATTCTACCAGTGAACCACACTTGCACCCCCTGACTTACAGAATTTTGAGTGAACATAAGATTTAGTTCTCTTGGGCAAATGCCTAGGATTGGGGTTGCTGGGTCAATAGTCAAGTCCATGTTTAGTTTCTTAAGAAATTTTCAAACTGTTTTCCAAAGTGTTTGCAACATATTGCATTCTTACCAGCAGTATGTGAGAAGTCCCATTTTTGTATCTCTGTCAGTACTTGGTATTGTCAGTGTTTTTCCCCTATTTTGTCAGTCATTTAAGTAGGTATACAGTGTTTTTGTTTACTATTCTCATATCTTATTTGATGAAGTATCTGCAGATCTTTTGCCTTTAAAAAAAATTGGGTGGTTTATTTCTTACTGAGTTGTGAGAGTGCATTATGTGTTCTTTTTTTTTTTTTTCCTATGCAAAGTTCCATGTACTTAAGGGGTTCAATCAACTATCTACATAAGTTATATTAGGAGATGCACTAGTCAAAGTATAGATTTGTACAAATAAACATTTTTTGCTTTAGTCTCACACATTAGTTGAAATTTTAAACTAAGTACCATCTATTTTCAGCACACTGCAGTAATGACATTCTTTTGTTCTTCCTCATGCAAAACATTTTTTAAATTTGTACATTTAGTCACTATCATTATACACTCTAGGCATTCCTAGATTACATCATCTCAGTCTTTATCGTCTATCTTTCTTTGTGATTTCATTTATGCCCCAGCCCTCCTCCCTCTATCATTCTCATATGCAGCTTCATCCAGTGTTTTAACATAATTGTATTACAGTTAGGTAATATTGTGCTGTCCATTTCTGAATTTTTATATTCAGTCCTGTTGCACAATCTGTATCCCTTCAGCTCCAATTACCCAGTATCTTACCCTATTTCTATCTCCTGATGGTCTCTGTTACCAAGGAAATATTCCAAGTTTACTCACTAATGTCAGTTCGTATCAGTGAGACCATACAGTATTTGTCCGATGGACATTTTGGCTGTTTCCATCTCTTGGTAATTGTTAATAATGCTGCTAGAAACATTGGTGTGTAAATGTCCATTTGTGTCCTTGGCCTCGTGTCCTTTGAGTAGAGACAGCATATAGATGGGTCCTGTTTTTTAATCCATTCTGCCAGACTATGTCTTTTGATTGGAGAGTTTAATCCATTAACATTCAGTGTTATTACTGCATGGGTAGTACTTTCTTCTATTATTTTGCCTTCTGGATTTTATATGTGATATCTAATTTTCCTTCTTTTTACCTTTACTCATAGTCTTCCTTTCTACACTCTTCTCCACACCTCTCTCTTCTGTCTTCGTATCTGTCTCTAGTGTTCCCTTCAGTATTTCTTGCAGAGCTGGTCTCGGTTACAAATTCTCTCAGTGATTTTTTTGTCTGAAAATGTTTTAATTTCTCCCTCATTTTTGAAGGCCAGTTTTGCTGGATATAGAATTCTTGGTTGGCGGTTTTTCTCTTTTAATAATTTAAATATATCATCCCACTGTCTTCTCACCTCCATGGTTTCTGCTGAGAGATCTGCGCATAGTCTTATTGGGCTTCCCTTGTATGTAATGGATTGCTTTTCTCTTGCTGCTTTCAAGATCCTCTCTTTCTCTTTGACCTCTAACATTCTGATTATTAAATGTCTTGGAGTATGTCTATTTGGATCTATTTTCTTTGGGGTATGCTGCACTTCTTGGATCTGTAATTTTAAGTCTTTCATAAGAGTTGGGAAATTTTCAGTGATAATTTCCTCCATTAGTTTTTCTCCTCCTTTTCCCTTCTCCTTCTGGGACACCCACAACACGTATATTCATGTGCTTCATATTGTCTTTCAATTCCCTGAGTCCCTGCTCATATTTTTCCCTATAGTTTCTGTTTCTTGTCGGATTTCAGATGTTCCGTCCTCCAGTTTAGAAATCCTATGTTCTGTCTCTCGAAATCTACCATTGTAGGTTTCCATTGTTTATTTCATTTCTTCTACTGTGTCTTTCATTCCCATAAGTTCTGTGATTTGTTTTTTAAGACTTTCAGTTTCTTCTTTTTGTTCTTTCCTTGCCTTCTTTCTATCCTCCCTCAGTTCACTGATTTGGTTTTTGATGAGGTTTTCCATGTCTGTTCGTACATTCTGAATTAATTGTTCCAGCTCCTGTATGTCATTTGAATTGTTGGTTTGTTCCTTTGACTGGGCCATATCTTCAATTTTCGTAGTGTGATTTGTTATTTTTTGCTGGCTTCTAGGCATTTAATTACCTTAATTAGTTTATTCTGGAGACTGCTTTCACTTCTTTTATCTAGGGTTTTCTTGCTGGATGAATTTGTTGTCTATCTGTTCTTTGACATTCCGTTCAGCTTAATCTGGACCTTTAGCTTAAGTTTTGTTTAACAGAGGAGAATTTTTCAGTTCTTGTTTTCTTGTTTCTTGCCCTGCTTTTATGGTGCCTCCCCCTCCCCCCCCACCTTAGGAGGGTCTACTTAGGTATTATAGACCCCAGCTGGATTTTCCCAGACCAAACTGGCCTCCTATCAGGAGGGAAGAGTCACCTGCGTTGGTTTTCCCTGAGGATGAGACCCAGCAGGTTGAAAGACTTTCCTGTGAAGTCTCTGGACTCTGTTTTTCTTATCCTGCCCAGTATGTGGAGCTTGTCTAACTGCAGGTCCCACCAGCTTAAGATGATGCGGTACCTTTAACTTTGGCAGACTCTCCCCGCTGGGGGCATGGTGGAGACAGAGGAGAGGTTGTAGGCTGGTTTTAATGGCTTCAAATTACCAAGCCCTGGTGTCTGAATTCCTTGATGGAGGGATTCCACCTGGGTGGGGCTTCACCCCTCCCCTGAAAAGTCCTGCTGCTGTATCCAGAGGCAGTCAAACCTTCGTAGATACACAGCTACAAAAACCTCTGTTTCCTTCTTTTTTCCCCCCTTTTTCTGTCAGTCCTGCCCCCTTGGCGCCAGGGCAAAAATGAGCAACCTCCACTTTGATCAGGTTCACCTAAGCTGGGGGCCTATTTTTAGTAGTCAGAATTTGTTAATTAGTTCCACAATTGGCGTTTGATTGTGCCCAGTCCCTGCTGCTGGTAAAGTCCTTTCCTTTCCCCTCGGGAAGCAGCCTGTGGGGGAGGGGCGCTGGCCGCCGCAGCTTTGGGAACTCACGGTTCTGGGGGGTGCTTTCAGCCTGTCCAGCTGGTCCAGACTGGGGTATGCTGTGTTTCTGGTCACTGACATGGCCCCAGGAGCTGTTCTGTACTGTTTCTGGTTATTTAGTAGTTGTTCTGGAGGATGAACTAAAATGCACACGTTGTTAAGCCGCCATCTTGACCCGGAAGTCCATTATATGTTCTTGATATTAGTTCATTATCAAATAGGTATTTTGCCAGTATTTTCTGCCAAAATGTGTGGCTTGTTCTTTTAATTGTATCTTATAAAAAGCAGAAGGTTTTTTTTTTTTTTTTTTAAATTTTTTATTAATCAAAAAAAAGAAAAGAAATTAACACAACATTTAGAAATCATTCCATTCTACACATGCACTCAGTAATTCTTAGTATCATCACATAGATGTATGATCATCATTTCTTAGTACATTTGCATCGATTTAGGAAAAGAACTAGCAAAACAGCAGAAAAAGATATAGAATGTTAATATAGAGAAGAGAATTAAAATAATAATACTAATAATATATATATATATAAAAAGGAAAAAGAAAAAAACAAAAACAAAAGATACAAACACACAAACAAACAAACAAAAAACCATATTTCAGGTGCAGCTTCATTCAGTGTTCCAACCTAGTTACGTTACACTTAGGTATTATTGTGCTGTCCATTCTTGAGTTTTTGTATCTAGTCCTGTTGCACAGTCTGTATCCCTTCAGCTCCAATTACCCATTATCTTACCCTGTTTCTAACTCCTGCTGGTCTCTGTTACCAATGATATAGTCCAAGCTGATTCTCGAATGTCGGTTCACATCAGTGGGACCATACAGTATTTGTCCTTTAGTTTTTGGCTAGACTCACTCAGCATAATGTTCTCTAGGTCCATCTATGTTATTACATGCTTCATAAGTTTAGTCTGTCTTAAAGCTGCATAATATTCCATCGTAGGCATACACCACAGTTTGTTTAGCCACCCGTCTGCCGATGGACATTTTGGCTGTTTCCATCTCTTTGCAATTGTAGATAATGCTGCTATAAACACTGGTGTGCAAATGTCCATCTGTGTCTTTGCCCTTAAGTCCTTTGAGTAGATACCCAGCAGTGGTATTGCTGGGTCGTAATCCATTCTGCCATTCTATGTCTTTTGATTGGGAAATTCAGTCCATTAACTTTTAGTGTTATTACTGTTTGGATAATATTTTCCTCTACCATTTTGGCTTTTGTATTATATATATCATATCTGATTTTCCTTCTTTCTACACTTTACTCCATACCTCTCTCTTCTGTCTTTTCGTATCTGACTCTAGTGCTCCCTTTAGTATTTCTTGCAGAGCTGGTCTCTTGGTCACAAATTCTCTCAGTGACTTTTTGTCTATAAATGTTTTAATTTCTCCTTCATTTTTGAAGAACAATTTTGCTGGATATAGGAGTCTTGGTTGGCAGTTTTTCTCTTTTAGTAACTTAAATATATCATCCCACTGTCTTCTAGCTTCCATGGTTTCTGCTGAGAAATCTACACATAGTCTTATTGGGTTTCCCTTGTATGTGACAGATTGTTTTTCTCTTGCTGCTTTCAAGATCCTCTCTTTCTCTTTGACCTCTGACATTCTAACTAGTAAATGTCTTGGAGAACGCCTATTTGGGTCTATTCTCTTTGGGGTGCGCTGCACTTCTTGGATCTGTAAATTTAGGTCTTTCATAAGAGTTGGGAAATTTTCAGTGATAATTTCTTCCATTAGTTTTTCTCCTCCTTTTCCCTTCTCTTCTCCTTCTGGGACACCCACAACACGTATATTTGTGCGCTTCATATTGTCATTCAGTTCCCTGATTCCCTGCTCAAGTTTTTCCATTCTTTTCCCTATAGTTTCTGTTTCTTTTTGGAATTCAGTTGTTCCATCCTCCAGTTCACTAATTGTAGCTTCTGTCTCTTTAGATCTACCATTGTAGGTATCCATTGTTTTTTCCATTTTTTCTTCTTTGTCCTTCACTCCCACAAGTTCTGTGATTTGTTTTTTCAGATTTTCTATTTCTTCTTTTTGTTCAGCCCATATCTTCTTCATGTCCTCCCTCAATTTATTGATTTGGTTTTTGAAGAGTTTTTCCATTTCTGTTCGTATATTCAGCATTAGTTGTCTCAGCTCCTGTATCTCATTTGAACTATTGGTTTGTTCCTTTGATTGGGCCATATCTTCCATTTTCCGAGCGTCATCCATTATTTTCTGCTGGTGTCTGGGCATTTGATCAGATTTCCCTGGGTGTGGGACCCAGCTAGTTGAAAGGTTTTTCTGTGGAATCTCTGGGCTCTGTTTTTCTTTTCCTGCCCAGTAGGTGGCGCTCGTGGCGGTCGTTTGTCTGCAGGGCAGTCGGCCCGGGAAACCGCGCGTGGAGGCGGGGGTCGCTGGCCGTGGCTTGGGGGAGTGCTGGTCCAAATTGCCCAGCTGGCCCGAGACGCCAAGCGTGACGGGAGGGCCCCGCTATCCAATGTTCCCAGTCAGACCGGGGAGCCACGTGCGTGGAGGGGACCCCAGACGCCAGCCACCCCAGCCGGGAAAACGTGCACCCCTCGGGTATCTCACAGCAGTGGATTCTCCCTACCCGTTCAGCCGTTCCAGAATGGGGTACGCTGTCTTTTTTGGTCTCTGTCGTGACTCCGGGAGCTGTTTCGTATTGTTTCTGTTTCTTTAGTTGCTTTTCTGGAGGAGGATCTAAGACCCGCGCGTCTTACTAAGCTGCCATCTTCTCCGGAAGTCAGAAGGTTTTTTTTTGTTTTTGGTTTTGAGCAGAACGTTTTAATGTTGAAATAACGCATTTGTTTATACTACTTAAACTTTATTTTACACAGACATTTCAATAGTTATTAATTCAGTTCTGAACAGAGCTTTCATTTTGGACCAAACTATTTCTCATGGCAATATTTGGCATTTGAGAAAAACCAATTTTTGTTTTTGACGTAGTGTACTCTTACATTTAAAAAACTATGTATACATTCTTGAATTTCAGTTTACCGAAAATAGGATAGCTTCTACTTAACAGCATAAGCTTTTGTTTTCCTGCCAAGATATTCAAACCTTATGTTACATTCATGTTCCAAAGTTGTTTACAGCCTTAACTTCCTGTTTTGTTCATGACATAAGTAAAAACAAGTTTGATAACACACAGAGACAGTTTTACTATAATACTAGTACAAAATTAAGAGTTCAAGATCAAATACCAGAAGCTGAGAATACTTTAAATGTGACTTATGAAAAAGAGTGGCTTATTTTTTAATGACAAAAAAACAAAATCACATTTGGGTGGGCCACAGCTCAGCAGACAGAGTTCTCAAAGACGCGGGTTCGATTCCTGGTGCCTGCCCATGCAAAAGTAAACAAACAAGAAACCAAAACATCCAATAACAGGACCTTTTGGCTTAGAATTAGAAAATTATTAGTCTGTTTAATTAATTTAATTGAGTAAACAACCTAAGAAATGAAACCAATTCTGACCTTATCTCTAGTAACAAAGTTAGACATCTCTGTGTGTATATACAAGCACATCTACATACCGTGAAAGTGAAAATACGATTTTGAAAACGATTAGAAAAACTCATCTGATGTTTTGTTAGCAAGTATCAGTTTACACGCACACTACTCTAAGGGCTATCTGGGATTGCCTCCAAAGACAACCTAATATCTCTGTAACCTGGAGCCATTCTTTGAAGTTGGTTGGTCCATAACCTTCCTCTTTTACCTAGATTTGTTTTCCACACTATCCAATTTTCTGACTACCGTTACTCCCTTAATGATGCCTGCCTTTTCTGCAAACTCTTTCTTGGGTTTTAGGCAGTTTAAGTACTGGCATATATCCACTGACTACAAACACACTCTTGACCCAAATGTAGATACACATTCTCCCGCTTGGTTGACAGAACTTAAATATGCTAGATTGTATATTATATATGGCTGCAATGAAACCTCCTTAAACAAGGGGCATGTAGCACGAAACCAGGAATGAGGCTGCATGCCTCCAAGAACGTTAACGTGGAACAGGACTGGAGCGTGTAGCCAGGAATGAGGCTGCAAGCCTCCAGGAATGTTATGCCAAAACAGAACAAACCGGGAGTGAGGCTCCGAAGGCTCAGGAAGTAGGTTTTATTAGTCTGTGACCATAGGGCTCAGCCGAGTAGCTTCTGAAAGTCAGCCTTGATGAGGGGCTGATACAAGATATTTATAGACAGAATGGCTGATAGCATTTTCCTGCTGGCATATACTTGAGGGAGGTGATTGGCTGCTCTCGGGTGGCCAGAACCAGGAAGTGTTGAGAAAGCTGTTTACGGATGAGGATGGGAGGTTACGAGGGTGGAGGAGGGGCCTGCTTGCTGCCAGGAACTTGTTTGCTACCTTTCTTCTTTTGATGCTTGCTCACACTAGTGAGCAATTGCATCACTTACATCTCATCTTCCTGTTTTGTTTTTTTTTTCATTTGTTTGTTTTTTACATGGGCAGGCACCGGGAAACAAACCCAGGTCCCCTGGCATGGCAGGCGAGAACTCTGCCTGCTGAGCTATCATGGCCCACCCACCATGATCTTCCTGTTTTGATAGGTACTGGTGTTTCCACACCACCAGGACCTGGGCCGTTGTTTTCTTTTCAACCAGAGCCTCTATGTGGAGCGCCACAGACCGCCTATCAGGAGCTATAAGAGGCATGGCACAAGGAGGCATATGCCTAGAAGGCCTAGGACACTGATGATCAGGATTTTGAATCCCCAAAAGGCAGAAAACCACCCCCGAAATGGGTCACCTGGGCTTCAACTTTTCCATGTTTGTATAGGCATATGGGCTAGTTCCCTCATCTGATTGGTTAATTCCCTGATGACTTTCCCATGTTTGTGTATTTGGAGGCCACAGTCAGCCCAATTAAACTTTCCACAAACCTCTCCCTCATTTGCCAGAAGATAGTCTAGAGCCAGCCTGTTTGATAGATTGCAGCTCGAATCTTCAGCCAGGGAGTTTAGGGCCATTGCGGTCCTGTTGGTTATTAACTCCAACATGGCTTGAAGACAGATGACGCGGTTAAGCATATAAATAGGATTCTATAGCCCCAGGACCCATCTTTTGCCCAGGTTGCAGGTCCATAATACTGGATTATTCGTTTTGGGGGTCATGCATTATCCTTCCAATTCCCAATGTTTATTATTCCTGCACTTACACTTCTCTTCTGTCTGGAATTCACTCACATAGGGTATCCTAGTTGTCCTCCCCATGCTAGAAGGGCTAGGAAAGGCTGGTCTGATGGTTCCTATTGCGCATGACCCAGTCCACCTGGTGGATAACTGCCCATAGGCTGTCTCCCCACGTATCCAATAGAGCCCTGCGGGAGCTAGCCAAGGGCCAGGAGTGCTTACATCCTCCCAATATTTTGTCAGATTAAGCGCAGGAAAGGGGATGATAGGCTGTTACGTTCATTCTCTTTCCAGGTAGTTTTCCTGGTGTTCATGTTGTACATCTGCTATCCTAAACATGGGAGCTCACTGACTGGTATGGTGAATGATGAACCGCATTGTGCCATGCAATGTTTCCCCCCCCATAGCAGTGGCTGGACTCCACTGGCTGCCCTGAGGCTCAGGAAATTCAGGGAGAGTGATACTTAGGTTTGCGGGCACTTCTCATTCCTGGGCTTCCCACGGCCACTGATCTCCTATTCCTGTTCCACAGACATAGCATGAGGTGATATTGAGAGAGGCTATCTGCTTAGCCAGCTGTACAAATAGGTTCTGGGTGCGTCTGGGCAGGTCTGACTCTTGTCTGAAGTAAGTGGAGTAAGGGGTCCTGTTTAGAATCGGTTGGTAGGCCTGTGTTATCTGGTATAGCAGGATGGGACCCTGTGCCATTTGTCGGCATATTGGCCCTGACTCCCAGTTAGGGGATCCCCAGGACTGTGTACACCTGTCTATGAGGAGGACTGGGAGTGGTAAGCTCCTTAACCAGCGGAGTTAAAACTGTACTGAACCTGGGTGCAAGAGGGAAGTGTCCTGAATGTCCCTGAAACCTGTGCTGGTGGGTGGAGCTGACTGCCAAGCTCCCTACCACGGTCATGCAAATTTACAATCAGGTGTGTGAAGCCTAGCATCGTATATGTGTGTTGAAGGTTAGACAGACTGGGGCTTCCTTCAGGGGCAGTAGCAACAGTTTTTCCTTGGTAGACCAATGAGTATAGCATTACTTGATCCAGTGAGGTGGGGTTATAAGATACCAGGGGACCTTTCTTTAGGCTACATACAGAATACTGGGTTCTGTTAAGAATGCAGGTCTGAGAACTTCCCTAGTATAAATACTGGTTATAGAAAACTGTGGTAGTTTCCACCTTTTCCCCAACATTGGTGTTCTTGAGGCATGCCTGGCATGCGTCATTCCCCTTGGAAGGGCTTATGACTATGCCGAGCAGAAACAGAGGAGTGAGGAATACGAGGCTGGCTATGGGGAATGCCACCACATGAACGTACAATTTGCCTCAGGGAAGGAATGGAGACACACACTCTGGGCAGTGGCTAGGAAAACCAGGAGCATCCAGGAACACAATTAGAAAGAACAGGAGGCTAAAGGAAGTACACACAGCACAGGAGCACTTATGTGCTGGTTCACAGCTCCTCAACTTCGGCCATGCATAGATCAATCAGCTTCTGGGGGTGACTGAAGCAGGGCTTGAAGATCTCCTCAGGCTTCAGCTTTGGGTTGACTAGCTGCTTCTGGTGAGCTAGAGCAGGGCAATAACGATCACTCAGGCTTCAGCCATAGGCTGGTCAGTTGACTTTGGCTGGGTAGGAGAAGGGTACAGTGGTTTCTGAAGGGTGATGTACACTGGGTGTTCAGTATCAGGGGTGCACTCCCAGGGGTTGTCTGCAGTGGCCCTCTTGACCCGAGAGTGTTGGATCCAAGGATGATCTGGGCAGCTTTTACAGCTGTTGGCATAGCTAGAACAGCACGGTAAGGACCTTTCCATTGAGACTGGAGGGACCCTTTTTTTTTTTTCAGTCTTTTACCCATACCAAGTCCTCTGGCTCAAATTCATGTATGGGGGTGGGGTTAGGTAGATACTAAAAAACTCGGGAACTGCTTCTAACGCTTTTCCTTTTAGCTCACTTAAAGCTTCTCCTAGCTGAATCAAATGCTGGGTTAGACTTAAGTTTCCAATTTCCCTGCAAGATTCTGGTAAGGGGTGGTAGCCTCCCATACACTCCTTCAAAAGGGAAGAAGAAACCTTCTTTCTTTGTAGAGGCAGATCTAATTCTAAACAGAGCTACAGGATGTGCCTGTACCATGTCAGTTTTGTTTCCTGTCAGATTTTTTTTCTTTTTTTTTTCAATTGTCCCTTCAGAGTCCAGTTCATTCGTTCCACCTTACCACTGCTTTGTGTGGCCAGTAGGCAGCGTGGAGCGTCCACTTAATCTGTAAGGCCTTTGCCAGCTTTTGGAGGGCCTCGGCTACAAGGGCAGGGCCATTGCCTGAGCTGATGGTAAGTGGCATTCCATACCAAGGAATGATGTCCTTTAAGAGGGCCCGTGCCACCTCCTGAGTAGTTTCCTAGCGGATGGGGTACACTTCCACCTATCCTGAGAAAGTGCAGATGAATACCAGGAGGTAGTGATACCCTTGTGCCTGTGGCAATTCAGTGAAGTTGACCTGTAGGTGTTCAAATGGGCTTAAGCTGGCTAACTGGTTGTTTAGTCCTCCCATCCTGGTGCTAGGTTGTTTGGTGTTGTTTCTTTGGCAGGTAACACATCTTTTATGTGCTAGCTTTACCCAGGAGGGGACCCTTGGTGTATAAAGATGGGTGCCCAAACTGGCAGTGAGGGCCTTTTTCCCAAAGTTGGAGTTTTGCACAAGGTGGTCTGATACTTGGTGAAGCTTGCAATTGACAGCCAGAGGTGTTCCTTCTGTTCCCTAAGGCTGGAGGTTGAGTGAGGGACCAACACAGTTAACTTCTGCCTCATGGGCTAGGAGGGCAGTGGCGGCAACGACTTTTAGGCAGGAAGGCCGTCCTAGTACTATGTGGTTCAATTGTCTGGCGAGGTATGTTACAGGCCTTCTCCATGATCCGATCCAAGGGTTTGGGTTAAGATCCTGATGGCTGTCCCTTCCCACTTGTGGACGTACAGGGTGAAGGATTTCTCCAAGTCTGAGAGGCCTAGACTTGGGTCCTGTGTGAATGCCATCTTTGGATGCTGGAAAGTGTGCTCTTGCTCAGTTTCCCACTGGAACAGGCCTCTGTCGCTCCCCTTTGTGACTTCGTAGAGAGGTCTTGCTAAAAGTGCATAGTTTGGGGTCCAGACTTTGCAGAACCTGGTTACCCCCCAAAACTCTCTGAGTAGTTTTCTGGAAGTGGGTGTGGGGATGGCACTTAAGCTCTGGCCCTAGGCTTTGGGTCCCTTGCTGTAGAGGCCCAGATATTTGACATGCTGCTGGCAGATTTGGGACTTTTTCTGGGACACATGGTAGCCTGACTGGTTCAAGTGGCAAAGAAGGCGCTCCATCCCTTGCTTTCAGTCACTGAGGAGTTTGGCGGCAAACAGGAGATTAGCTACATAGTGTAGGACAGTGTAGTTGTAATCTTTAGCTGGAATAATTGCAAGTTCTTCACTAGTGCTTGCCCTAAAATAGTGGGGGCGGTCTTTTTTGTTTTTTTGTTTTTTTTTTTTTTTTGGTACCATGCTGGCAGCACTGACTATGTCTACCTTTCAGCCTAAAAACGGCTGAGCTCTCCAGGGGCTGGGCTACTACCGAGTGTTTGGCACCATAATCTACCATCAAGTCCAGTGCTTGCCGACCCAATTTTACCTCAACCATGGGTTCCTGGGGGCTAGAAAAATGGAACCCGGTCTGTCCTAGTTAGAAAGCTCATCACCGGCTAGGGCAATGGTGGCAGGATCAGGGTGAGGCCTGGAGCTGGCATCCTGCCTTCTCCTGTGTACCGGTGGGGCAGATTTGTTGGGGCACCTCTTCCAATGCTCTTCCCCCTTGCAGTAGGCAAACTGGTTCCATCTCAGGGGAGCTAGAGCTTACCGGCCTTTTTCTGGCTGGGGTCCTCTGTTTTGTTTGTCACGCCCGGTCAGGTCCTCAGCTGCCATCACTCTGGGACCTCCGGAGTGGCCGGACTCAGCAGGGCCTTGGGTGGCATTTCTGGGCTACTGGGGGAGTCTGGGCTCATCATGAGGAACTCAGCAGGGCCATGGGTGTTGGTGGCACAAAATAAGGTGGGGGGTCTTCTTCTTCTTCTGGTGTACTGGATAGAACTGGGACCTTGGGCTTGCATTTCGATTTCTTGCAGAACTTGTCTGCCACTTGGGCGAGAAACACCTGGCACCGCCCATCTGAGCAAGTCTCTTTCCACCCTGGCTTCTTCTTTGAGACTTCCAGCCAGGTAGCAATGTAGGAAAACTGATCTGGGTGTTCAGGTGCCCCTGCCACTACACTATAAACTGCCTTTACCTTTTCTAATTCAGAAGTTCCCTCAGATGGCCAATCCACCCCAAAGGTGGTCCATTCTAATTCACACAAATTCCTAAGTTGGCCGGGGGTCAGCTTGACTCCCCAGTCATCAGTAAAAAGCTTTCTTAAAGTTGGACATCATGCACCATAATGGTTTCTTGCTGATGTCCCCTCCCATATCGCAGGCGCCAACAGATAGGGAGAGAGTTAATAATCGTACAACAGAGGTTTCAGACAAACAGTCGCTTCATTCAGTCTGGCCATCCCCAATGTGGGTGCAGGAATTGCAGGGTCCGGTCTCAGTCGCAGCCCGGAACACCACCCCTATAGCCCAGGACTTCCTTTCACCACACAGTCACACACATTCAACCCAACACGTCCTTCCCAGAACCAGACCAGAAAACTTCCCTGGCCATCTGGATAGAGACTGGTACTCGGATAGTCTTGGGAGGTGATCAGGCTTCCCTTTCACTCAGGCTCCCCTACCCTTTTTATGAGTGGGCTGATAGCTAATGTATCCAGGCGCTTACCACTCAGACAGGCAGTACTCCCTGGTGCCTGGTTCCAGAAACTGTCCTGGATCCGTTGCCACTCTGGCAGTGATGAATGCCCTAGCCAGGGAGGTCAGGAATCCAAGAGATGGGGAAAAGCCCCATTGCTGGCACTAGATTCCATTGAGTCTGTGGTCTAGGTGACGTCGCCACTGCTGGCGAGAAAGGTGAGAATATCACCTGCCTCTTGATCCTGGATGAACCCCCAGAAATGTAGCAGGAAACCAGAAACAAGGCTGCAAGCCTCCAGGAATGTTACACAGAAACAGAACAAAGCCGGATTGAGGATCTAAAGTTTCAGGAAGTAGGTTTTATTAGTCTATGGCTATAGGGCTCAGCCAAATAGTCTCTGAAAGTCTGAACCTGATGAGGGGCTGATACAAGATATTTATTTATAGACAGAATGGGTGGTTGCAGTTTTCTAATATGGTAATTGGCTACACTTGAGGGAGGTGATTGGTTGCTTGCTGTTGGCCAGAACCAGGGAGGGTTGAGAAAGCTGAGCTTACAGAAGCGGATGAATGGTTATGGTGGGGAGGGGCCTGCTTGCTACCAGGAGCTTGCTTACTACAGGTGAGGTTGTAATATTTTGAATATGGGCTTCAAGAAATGCTTTGCCAGTCTCTGCATTGTAAAATTTAATTTCCACATCCAGTAGTTTGGGGACCTGAAATTTGAAAAATGTTCTAAATATGTTTTTTCTCCACTCTGGGTTGTATAACTCACCATACACACCAAGCTTCTCTAAAGACCTGAGAGTTTGGGCTCCAATGTCAGATAGCAAGACAGAGTGATATCTGCTGGTCCTTCTCTCCCAGGTTTCCTTGCTTCAGCTTCTGACTTCTCTGTCTGTGGCTTTTTCTCTAAACTTCTCTGGGTGTTTCTCTCTTTTAGCTTCTCTATGAAAGAATCCATTTTTTTTTCTTTTATGGGCCATGCATCAGGTGTCATATTTAAGAAATCTATCTAATGTAGGGTCATAAAAATTTTCTCCTACATTTCCATCTAGAAATTTTAGGTTTTTTAATAAGTCTATAATTCAGTCTGAATTACTTTTTTATGTAAGGTGAGATGTATAGGGAGGTGGTGAATGTTGAGGTTCACTTTTTCACATGTGTATGTCCAGTTGTTCCAGCAGCATGTGATGAAAAGACTGTCCTTTCTCCATTGAATTTCCTTTGCATATTTGTCAGTATGCAATCGAGTACATGTACATATTATTTTTGGAATTTCTATTCTATTCTATTGATCTTAGTGTTTAACCTTTTGCTAATAGCACACTGTCTGGATTACAGTAGCTTTATGATAATTTTTCAAATCAGGTACTTTGAGTTCTCAGCTTTTGTTTCTTTTCTTTCCTCCCCCCACTACTTTATTGAGCAATTCATGAATTGGGCAGCTTCCTATTCAGAGAGTAGAAGGGAGCTCCCTTGTTTCTTTTTAAAAATTGTTTTGGCTATTCTAGTTCCTTTGCCTTTCCATATAAATTTTAGAATCAGCTTCTTGATTTAAAAAAAGAAAAATCCTTCTGGAATTTTGGTTGATATTACATTGAATCTGTTGATCAATTTGGAGAGAATTGACAGCTTAATAATGAGAATTTCAATCTATAAACATGTTATATGTACACTTATTTAGGTTTCCTTTGATTTTTTGGTTATGTGTCGGTGGTTTCAAACAGATACTGCACAAATTTTGTCGCATTTGTTTTTAAGTATTTCATGTTTTTTTGGTGGTGTAAATGGCATTAAAAAAACTTTCTTGTTCATTTTGAGGAGGTAGAAATACAGTTCAGATTTGTATTTTGACCTTGATAAACCTGCTTATTAGTTCTAGTATTTTTTTTGATAGATTCTTTGAGGTTTTCTTTGTAGACAATCATGCCTTCTGCAAATAGAGATAAGTCTTATTTCTTCCTGTTCAACGTGGATGTTTTTATTTCTTTTTCTTTCCTTATTGGACTGTCCAGGACCTCCAGTAAAATATTGAATAGGAAAGCAAACATTCTTGCCTTGTTTCTCTTCTTGTAAAAAGCATTAAAATTTTCAACATTAAGTATGATATAAGCTATAGATTTTTTGAGGAAGTCTTTTTCAGATTAAGAAAGTTCCCTTCTGTTTCTAGTTTGCTGAGCGTTTTTATCATGAATTAGCATTTCATTTCATCAGATGTTTTTCTGCCTCAATTGATAAGATCATGTTTTTTTTTCTGTTTTAGTCTTTTAATATGGTGAGTTACATCGATTGATTCTCAAATATAGAGTGAGCTTTGCTTTTGAGAGTAAACCCTACTTAGTCATGATATATTATCCTTTTTATAATTAAAATGAATCAATTTGTTCACAATCAATTGAACACAATCAATATGTTTATGAGGGATATTGGTCTGTAGAGTTTTCTTTTTTTGTAATGTCCTTGTCTGGTTTTGTATCGGAGTAATGCTGGCCTTATAAAATTAATTGGGAAATACTCCCCCTGATCTGTTTACTGGAAGTGATTATATAGAATTGATATTGTTTCTTCTGTAAACATTTGGTGGGATTCATCAGGGAAGTCTTCTGCCTTTTGTTCCTTAGATAAGAAGTGTCAAGGCAGGGCTTTCTGCCTTTTTACTATGGTGTCATTTCCTCTGTAGCATGAGGGAAGCTTTTTCTTTTATCCTCCCTGCCCCTATCTTTCTCTTGAACACCCTGTGGAAATTTGTGGAGAAAAACCTCCAAGTGAGTGTGAACTCCCTGTGTGTAAGTGGCATAAAAAATAAACAATAGAGGCATTTTTCCCTTTAACCCTATTGTCTGAATTTATGTTTAAACTTGATATACATTTTTCCCCTGATATACATTTTAGAACACTAAGGTTATAGTTTTTTCCCTATATGCATGCTTTTTTCCCCTCATGGGCATGCACTGAGAATCAAACCTGGGTCTCTGGCATTGCAGGTGAGAACTCTGCCTGCTGAGCCACTGTGGCCTGCCATATAGACATGCTTTTTTAAGATAATGATTATAAATGCAACTAATTTGAGACAACAGGAAAATAAACACTTTCACCTGCTGGTTTTTACCTCATTATCTCCTTTGTTATTAAGATGATAAGGCTGTGGAAATTAATGTTGGGATATAAATAGTTGATACAATTTTAACATTTTCCATAATCTTGAGAAATTTCTCAGTATCATATAATCAGAACATCAATTAAAAATACAGATATACATGTTGTATAAAAACACATTTAAAAACAAGACTGGGAAAATTTTTAAATACTAGGTCATTATTACACTGAAGGTGAGGTGGTATTATGAAGAGGCTTTGATTCCTTTCCCTTTATCAGGATATTCTTCCACATTAGAGGAAAACATCAACTCTTAGATCCATGCCTGGTCTATAAGACAAAAACTCCAAGATAATCCAACCTGAAGGGCACCACCTGATTAACTACAATCCATGGATGGGAATCTATTCCTTAATTCCTGCTGCCCAGAGGCTACCATTAACAGAAAAAGGTGTCTAAAGGTGGATTCTGTCACTTGTCATTTGTTGACTCAGGGATAGTATAAGAGCAGTGAAGTACAAGAAAGATGTTAATGTGGTTGGATCTAGGGTAAGAAAACTTCAGATGTCTACTGATGTTTTAGCAAAGTCTATCCTGTCAAAAGCTGAAATTGTACTTAGAGCCAAAAGCATGTAGAGAAGACTCTGGAATGGATATGCTAGTCTTGTATTGCTGCAGAAGGTTCGAGAGATTAGATAACTGATCTCCTGCTAGAACGCATATCACAACAATATTACACACAGCACAGCCAGCCAAGGTGCTATGAGAAAAGAGACCATTCAACCTGAAAATCCAGTGCACTGGAAGTGCAACATCTCTGGTTGTCCAGGAAGGCTTCACGTCCATTGACATGTCTATGTTTTCTATGATCTTTATCAACTCTGAATAATCAGTGGCCTGGAATAGGCAGTTTTTTCCCACAAATACTTTGCCTACAGGTTGGATAAGGCCAATAGGTGCAGTGAAGATAGACTGTTGCTCTGGACTACTCTGCTCATGGTAATGATGTCTTCATCTTCCTCTCCTAGCTCATTAGTGTACAGTAATTCTGCTGGCTGAGTCTTATTTTTTTTTCTTTCGAGGTTTTTTAGTACATTCCTCCCCAGCTGGCTCCACATGGATACCATTTTCATTTTATAATAAAGATGGACTAGACATCTACTTTTGAGTAAAGGAAGTCTCCAATTCTATGGACTGTGGTTAGGGATGAAAAAATGGAAACAGGCAGTTTTTTTTTCCACATGTCCAAAATCACTTCTTTTACAACCTAACATTGGTTTCTTCACATACCAAGAAGTAGTCTCATCTTCTTTGGTCTACTTTGAACTGGAAATATGCATGGTGTATGGATTCTTTAGTTGGGGGTTAACTGTCCTCAGATGACCTATGGACAGCAGCCTGATCAAGATCTTCCAAAGAGGCACTAGCTAGCATGCTTTTTCCTCTGGGCTTCCTTTTCTTAGGACGATTAGGTGGAATATCATCTTGAACAGCCCTTTTACTTGGCACAGGTGGAAGGGCTCATGGAGAATGCACCTGCTTCCTTCCCATATTGTCTAAAGCTGCACTGGGGGGAATGTAGGTGCCATCCCCTCTGTATACTCTTATGCTAACCCACACTTGGCCTTTAGAAGTTCATTGAAAAAATTTAGCTAATACTGACGTTCTAGTTTGCTAGCTGCTGGCATGCAACACACCAGAGATGGACTGGCTTTTAATAAAAGGGGATTTATTTCATTAGTTCTTCAGAGGAAAGGCAGCTAACTTTCAACTGAGGTTCTTTCTTATGTGGGAAGGCACAGGACGATCTCTGCTGGCCTTCTCTCTAGGCCTCTGGGTTCCAACAACTTTCCCCAGGGTGATTCCTTTCTGCATCTCCAAAGCCCTGGGCTGAGCTGCAAGTGCTGAGATGAGGTATGCTGAGCTTCTTGGGCTGTACTACATTGTGCTCTCTCATTTAAGCACCAGCCAATTAAATCAAACACCATTCATTACAGCAGGCATGCCTCTTAGCTGTCGGAAGATGTAAATCAGCAACAGATGAGATTCACGTACCATTGGCTCATGTCCACAGCAACAGAGCTAGGTACCTTCACCTGACCAAGTTGACATTGAACCTAACTACCACAATTTATTATCCAGGTAGATGGCAATCCCATCTTCTTATTCTATTCTGCCTCTGGCAAGTACATGCTCACGTGCTGTCTCTCCTTTAGGGCACCTGTCTTCATTTGTATCTCAGTCTCCTTGTTTTCCCCATAACCTCAACTTTCTAATGGGTTTAAGAAAAGTTTGGATTTTGCAGATGACTGTTGCCAGGGTGGTAACAGTACTCTTTATAGCTTTTCAAATTCACAGTGGAAGCCGGTAGTAAAAAAATCAATGCATTTTTGGTGTTCAACTCTAGATGATTTGATGTTTCTCCACAAAGAGCTTAATAAATAGAAATGGCTATTTTCTGAGTTTGAATGATGAGTATCTTCACATACCAAGACTTGATGACAATGCAGAATTCCTCAACTGTGCTGCCAATTTTTGTGCATTTTATTATCTACCCTGAAGCTCTACTGTCACGACTCAGACACCACCTGGATCAGGCAGCCCTTTAAAGATTTCTTGCAAGGTCTGTGCCTCATTTTTTTCTAATGCAACTTTATTGAGATATAGTCACATACCATATAACCATCCAAAGTGTACAGTACATTCAGTGGTTCGCAGTACCATCACATGGTTGTGCATTCATCACCACAATCAATTTTGGAACATTTTCATTACTCTAAAAAATAAAAATAAAAGAACACTCAAAACAACTCACACCCTTCCCCCCTATTATTTATTTTTGTCTTTATTTTCTTACTGGATAAAAGTAGTGTCAGCATATGGAAGCTATATAATTATGCAATCATCTTCAAGAATAAAGGGTGCTGGATTACAGTTCAACAATTTCAGATATTTTCTTTTAGCTATTTTAATATGCTAAAAACTAAAAATGGATATATACTGCATTAGAATAACCGCCAGAATAACTTCTCAACTCAATTTGAAATTTCTCAGCCACGAAACTTTATTTTATTTCATTTCTCTTCCCCATTTTGGTCAAGAAGTTTTACTCAATCCCATGATGGCAAGTCCAGGCTCATCTCCGGAAGTCATGTCTCCCATCACCAGGGAGATTTACATCCCTAGGAGTCATGTCCCATGTAGAGGGGGGAGGCATTGACTTTACCTGCAGAGTTGGCATAGAGAGTAGTGTACCTCATTTTAACTGTTAAATTCCTTGGTCTCTGGCTAAAAAGTCTTATTCCTCCTGGACCAGTTATGTGACTGAATGTAAACCAGATAATTCTTGCAGATGTGGTCCCCTGACTTTTGATTCTGGGTGGTTTTCCAAACCTCAGATTGGGTAGGGATGTATCCACTGATAATATATACTATGGTAAATCCATCCTTATCCTTCATTTTGTTTATCTATCCCAAAGGAAGTCAACTAGGAGTTGTTTTCAAGCTTGTCTTCCCCCTCATAGAAGTGTCTCATGGTGTACTATCTAAATTGCTGAAAAGTTTTAAGATTTAATTTCCAGTAGCCTTGGGAGTATGATTCTTATTTGGGTCACAAATTCTTATTTACTATGGAAATCATCATTTCTCATTGTTACAGAGAAAGTCCCTAGAACATTGAGGATACTCATTAAGAAGGAATTTCCCAAGTATTTAAACAAAGAATCAATAGAAAGCAAACTTGGATTCAGAGAGTGTGCTAGGTCCCATGGACAATAAAAGAATGGTTCTTTCCTTCAGGGTACTGAAGTGATACCCACAAATACAGACAATGCCGGAGCATTTTTCTAGAAAATACAGCCTGTTCCTCACTACCTGTAGTTTTGTTCATGCCTCTTTTACAGTTGTATGTTATGTTCATATTCTTCCTTTTTCTTGAGGTAATCATACTCTGCTGCTTCCTTCCCTTTTGCTTTCAAATCACATTTAAAAATGTTTGACCCTGCTGATCTATGTAGCAATCAACTTCTTCCCTTTGCTGTGTCAGAGAAGTGGTCTACATTTCTGCTAGTTTCTTCATTTCTTATCATTCTTAACTTCTGCAATCTTACTACATCTTGACACTCAATTTACACATCCAGAAGCCTTTCCTTAATCTTCTCTGTGGCACTTAGCGACACTCACTATTCCCTCCCCCATATTGAAATTTCTCTTTTTTGTTCCAGGGTATTTTTGGCTGTAGTTCAGCTTGCTCAGTTGCTTCACCTCTCCCTCACTCTGCCTCTCCCATGAACTTCTGACAGATTCCTCCACTACATTCCCAAGATGAGCTGAGACAAAACTTTGAAATAAAAGAAACTTTATCTCATGTTGTCTTCCATTTGTGCATCTTGTTCCTTATTCTTTTTTTTTTTTTAACCCTCTTGCAAGCGGGCCCGCATTCCATGAGTAGTTTGCCTTTTCCTTTTCTCCCTAGTGAATCCCTCAAATTATTAGGGTCTTATTCTGTACTGTCAAGATTTTCAGTGAAGGAGGCAAAATGTATAGTGGGACAACCTAGGGAGAACTGGGTGTAAATTTTTTTTTATTAATTAAAAAAATTACAAGATAAAAAATAAAAAAAAAGAAAAAAAAAGAGAAGGGATAATTGGAGCTGAAGGGATACAGACTGTACAACGGGACTGGATATAAAAACTCAGAAATGGACAGCACAATACTACTCAATTGTAATGCAATTATGTTAAAACACTGAATGAAGCTGCATGTGAGGTATAGGTTTTTGTTTTTGTTTTTTTTGTTTGTTTGTTTTTCTTTCTATTATTGTTTTAATTCTTATTCTGTTGTCTTTTTATTTCTTTTTCTAAATCGATGCAAATGTACTAAGAAATGATGAATATGCAACTATGTGATGTTATTAAGAATTACTGATTGTACATGTAGATTGGAATGATTTCTAATTGTTTTGTTAATTCTTTTTTTAATCAATAAAAAAAAGAAAAAAAAATTACAAGAAACACAAACATTCCCAACACATACACTCAGCAATTCACAATATCATCACATAGTTGCATATTCATCATCATGATCATTTCCCAGAACATTAGCATCAATTCAGAAAAATAAATAAAAAGACAACAGGAAAATATAACAAACAGAAAAAAAATTTTTACATGCCATACCCCTTACTGATCCCTTTCATTGATCACTAGCATTTCAAACTAAATCTATTTTAACATTTGTTCCCCCTATTATTTATTTTTATTCCATATGTTCCTCCCATCTGTGTTGGCTGGAGACAAAGGCCACATCTGAGCAACAAAAGAGGTTCTCTTGGGGGTGATTCTTAGGCTTAATTTTAAGTAGGCTTGACCTATCCCCTGTGGGGTTAAGTTTCATATGAACAAACCCCAAGACTGGGGGCTCAGCCTATAGCTTTGGTTGTCCACACTGCTTGTGAGAATATCAAGAATTCAACTTGGGGAAGTTGAGTTTCCCCCCGTTTTCACCATTCCCCGAAGGGGACTTTGCAAATACTTTTCCACTCACTGATCAAATCACTCTGGGATTCATCAGGGCATCACCTGGACAAACCAACAAAATCTCATGTTCTATACAAAGTTCCATGTACTTAAGGTGTTCAACCAACTATCTACATAAGTTATATTAGGAGATGCACTAGTCAAAGTATAGATTAGTACCAAATAAACAGTTTTTGCTTTAGTCTCACACATTAGTTGAAATTTTAAAATATTAAGTACCACCTGTTTTCAGCACACTGCAGTAATGACATTCTTTTGTTCTTCCTCATGCAAAAACATTTTTAAAATTTGTACATTTAGTCACTATCATTATACACTCTAGGCATTCCTAGATTATACCATCTCAATCTCTATCGTCTATCTTTCTTTCTGATTTCATTTATGCCCCAGCCCTCTTCCCTCTATCATTCTCATATGCAGCTTCATTCAGTATTTTAGCATAATTGTATTACAGTTAGGTAATATTGTGCTGTCCGTTTCTGAGTTTTTATATTCAGTCCTGTTGCACAATCTGTCCCTTCAGTTCCATTACCCAATATCTTACCCTATTTCTATCTCCTGATGGTCTCTGCTACCAATCAAAACCCCAGCAACTTACTTTTCAGAAATAGAAAAACCAATAAGCACATTTATCTGGAAGGGTAGGGTGGTCCGAATAGCTAAAAGTAAACTTTAGCTATTTTTAAAATTTGTACATTTAGTCACTATCATTATACATTCTAGGCATTCCTAGATTACACCATCTCAATCTTTATCGTCTATCTTTCTTTGTGATTTCATTTATGTCCCAGCCCTCCTCCCTCTATCATTCTCATATGCAGCTTCATTCAGTGTTTTAACATAATTGTATTACAGTTAGGTAATTTTGTGCTGTCTATTTCTGAGTTTTTATATTCAGTCCTGTTGCACAATCTGTATCCCTTCAGCTCCAATTACCCAATATCTTACCCTATTTCTATCTCCTGATGGTCTCTGTTATCAAGGAAATATTCCAAGTTTATTCACTAATGTCAGTTCATATCAGTGAGACCATACAGTATTTGTCCTTTTGGTTTTGGCTCATCACACTCAGCATAATGTCCTTAAGGTCCATTCATGTTGTTACATACTTCATAACTTTATTCTGTCTTACAGCTGCATAATATTGCATCTTACGTAAATGTCACAGTTTGTTTAGCCAACTGTCTGTTGATGGACATTTTGGCTGTTTCCATCTCTTGGTAATTGTTAATAATGCTGCTATAAACATTGGTGTGTAAATGTCCATTTGTGTCCTTGGCCTCGTGTCCTTTGAGTAGAGACAGCATATAGATGGGTCCTGTTTTTTAATCCATTCTGCCAGACTATGTCTTTTGATTGGAGAGTTTAATCCATTAACATTCAGTGTTATTACTGCATAGGTAGTACTTTCTTCTACTATTTTGCCTTCTGGATTTTATATGTCATATCTAATTTTCCTTCTTTTTACCTTTACTCATAGTCTTCCTTTCTACACTCTTCTCCACACCTCTCTCTTCTGTCTTTGTATCTGTCTCTAGTGTTCCCTTTAGTTTTTCTTGCAGAGCTGGTCTCTTGGTTACAAATTCTCTCAGTGATTTTTTTGTCTGAAAATGTTTTAATTTCTCCCTTATTTTTGAAGGACGATTTTGCTGGATATAGAATTCTTGGTTGGCAGTTTTTCTCTTTTAATAATTTAAATATATCATCCCACTGTCTTCTCGCCCCCATGGTTTCTGCTGAGAGATCTGCGCATAGTCTTACTGGGCTTCCCTTGTATGTGATGGATTGCTTTTCTCTTGCTGCTTTCAAGATCCTCTCTTTCTCTTTGACCTCTAACATTCTGATTATTAAATGTCTTGGAGTATGTCTATTTGGATCTATTTTCTTTGGGGTATGCTGCACTTCTTGGATCTGTAATTTTAAGTCTTTCATAAGAGTTGGGAAATTTTCAGTGATAATTTCCTCCATTAGTTTTTCTCCTCCTTTTCCCTTTTCTTCTCCTTCTGAGACACCCACAACACATATATTTGTGCACTTCATATTGTCTTTCAATTCCCTGAGTTCCTGCTCATATTTTTCCATTTTTTTCCCTATAGTTTCTGTTTCTTGTCAGATTTCAGATGTTCCATCCTCCAGTTTACAAATCCTATGTTCTGTCTCTCGAAATCTACCATTGTAGGTTTCCATTGTTTTTTTCATTTTTCTACCGTGTCTTTCATTCCCATAAGTTCTGTGATTTGTTTTTTCAGACTTTCAGTTTCTTCTTTTTGTTCTTTCCTTGCCTTCTTTCTATCCTCCCTCAATTCACTGATTTGGTTTTTGATGAGGTTTTCCATGTCTGTTCATACATTCTGAATTAATTGTTTCAGCTCCTGTATGTCATTTGAATTGTTGGTTTGTTCCTTTGACTGGGCCATATCTTCAATTTTCCTAGTGTGATTTGTTATTTTTTGCTGGCATCTAGGCATTTATTTACCTTAATTAGTTTATTCTGGAGACTGCTTTCACTTCTTTTATCTAAGGTTTTCTTGCTGGATGAATTTGTTGTCTATCTGTTCCATGACATTCCGTTCAGCTTTATCTGGACCTTTAGCTTAAGTTTAGTTTAACAGAGGAGAATTTTTCAGTTCTTGTTTCTTTCCCTGCTTGTGTGGTGTCTTTCCCCTCCCCACACTTAGGAGGGTCTACTTAGATATTATAGACCCCAGCCAGTTTTTCCCAGACCAAACTGGCCTCCTATCAGGAGGAAAGAGTCACCTGTGTCAGTTTTCCCTGAGGGTGAGACCCAGCAGGTTGAAAGACTTTCCTGTGAAGTCTCTGGACTCTGTTTTTCTTATTCTGCCCAGTATGTGGAGCTTGTCTAACTGCAGGTCCCATCAGCTTAAGATGATGCAGTACCTTTAACTTTGGCAGGCTCTCCCTGCTGGGGGCATGGTGGAGACAGAGAAGAGATTGTAGGCTGGTTTTAATGGCTTCAAATTACCAAACCCTGGTGTCTGAATTCCTTGATGGAGGGATTCCACCTGGGTGGGGCTTCACCCCCCCCCCCCCGGGGAAGTCACAGTCTCCAGATAAGCCCCCAAAAGAGCTCACTTCTGCCTATGCCTGGGGCAGTTGCAGCCTGAAAAGTCCTGCTGCTGTATCCAGAGGCAGTCAAGCCTTTGTAGATACACAGCCACAAAAACCTCTGTTTCCTTCTTTTTTTCCCCCCTTTTTCTGTCAGTCCTGCCCCCTTGGTGCCGGGGCAAAAATGAGCAACCTCCACTTTGATCGGGTTCACCTAAGCTGGGGACCTATTTTTAGTAGTCAGAATTTGTTAATTAGTTCCACAATTGGCGTTTGATTGCGCCCAGTCCCTGCTGCCAGTAAAGTCCTTTCTTTTCCCCTCTGGGAAGCAGCCTGTGGGGGAGGGGCGCTGGCCGCCGCAGCTTTGGGAACTCACGATTCTGGGGGGTGCTCGCAGCTGGTCCAGCTGGTCCAGACTGGGATATGCTGTGTGTCTGGTCACTGACGTGGCTCCAGGAGCTGTTCTGTACTGTTTCTGGTTATTTAGCAGTTGTTCTGGAGGACGAACTAAAATGCGCACGTTGTTAAGCCGCCATCTTGACCCAGTGTCTGGATGTAAATTTTTACTCTGTCATTTCTTGCTTTTATGACTTATGCTACATGACTTTACCTCTCTGGGTTCAAATTTCTCATCTTTGACATCACATTATTTCACTGGAGTGGTTAAACAGAGTAATATGTATAAAGTGCCTGATACCTAGGAGGTTTCAGTCATAGATCTCCATTGCTCATAATTCTAAAGGAAAGAAGTGTCTTCTATGGTAGTAAAACAGAACACAATCAACTGATTCTTATTAACCCAAGTTTTAATAGCCCATCTAGGGGAGCTAGCCTGGTCTGGGACCTAAACTGGGGGTCTGGAACTTATTTCCAATATTGCAAATGATGTAGTCTTTTCTACTTCATGCTGATCTTAAAAATATCTCTGGGGGTAAACAGTATAAGAAAACAAGTGATCACTTAGAAAATTTGTTTGGTAGTTAGAACCATCTAAAAACATAGGGAGGGACGATGTTATCAAAGCCTCCTTGGTGGTGAAAAGATTGGGAGCCATTGTACCAGTGTTAGAAAATATGAGATGCAAGAAGTGGCGTCATTTTAAGTGGAAACTTCCAAACTTGCCCCATGGAAGGAATGCTTGGTGACTGGGCCTTAGAGGAGAGGGCTTGTCTAACCCATTGTCTGAGTGTGCAAAAAGTGTTGTGCAGGGTGGGCCACGGTGGCTCAGCAGACAGAGTTCTCACCTGCCATGCTGGAGACCTGGGATCGAGTCCCAGTGCCTGCCCATGAAAAAAAAAATGTTGTGCATACCTTGAGAGACTGAGTGAAGATCCAGCTAGAATAAACTGCCAGGTCAACTCATAGGCACAGGACATAGTCATCCAAGCCAGCTCCAAATTCTGAATAATCCAGAGCCTCCCAAGGATTGTTCCACTTAAAACTAGCATGACTGTGCACTAATCCACCCCAATGCAAATTAATGTCCCTCTGGGGAATTATACACGACCTTGGATTGTATTTCCTATGGGGAACAAGTATCCTGTAGGACACTGTCAGGCTGTGGAACATTGTGGAACGTTTACTTACTGTGTTGTGTATTTATTCATGTTGCTTTCAACCAGTAAACTTGATTCACTCAGGATATTTTTTCACACCAACATGGAATTCTTCTAGGAATTCAGAAATGCAAAGGGCAGTGATCCTGGCCCTGGAGTAGCTCATAGAATTTGGTCAGAGAGGCAGGGACATAGATAAGTTTTCACTGCGTGCAATTTATTGAGCATGTGGGGCTTGGGGAAGTACATCAGAGAAGAGAATTCATTTGAGCCAGAGGTAGAAGGTATGTTAGAAGAAAGAGCTGTATCCTTTGGATTCAACTCTTTGATCTCAGATGAGTCTTTTTTTTAACCCCACAACAAAATTTTTTGGAACATAGAAAGGGGCCATGTTTTATCTTTGAATTCTTTCAGAAAATATTTGAATGCAGCTCATTTTTTAAGTTAAAAAAAAAGAACAAAGATAGTACAGGTGTTACCCGAAAGAATTCAAGAATCCCAAACTTGGGAGGAACTTTGGAAAATGATCTGTCTAGCTCTCTGGGGGAATGTCTAATGTCTAATGTCTAAGGATGGCAAATTCATTACCTTCTATGGTTTTACTTCAAAATATTTTATTTCCCTATCACGTGCAAGTTTTTTGTTTTCTCATTAGCTACTTCATACAGAAAGAAAACCAACTGCTTACTCCTCTCAATAGCTGGGGAAGCTAGTTATAGGAAAGAGTTCCATGGTGAGAAGGCTATGAAATAGGATATGTAAGCCTGACTTCTGTGTCCATGGGACCTGCCTGACTGGAGGTAAAAGTGTGAGTTCTCCTTAGAGACTAAAAGGAGAGTTAGAACCATGTTTGGTTGTGTCTCTCTTTAGCCCAGATAAAGCTTGGAAAACCATTGGGTCCTGGCTTTTTAGACTGTGATCCAAGGACCAGCAATATCAGCTTCATCTTCAGTTTGTTAGAAATGCAGTATCTCAGGCCCAACCTCAGACCTAAGGAATCAGGAGCTGCCTTTTAACAAGATCCCCAGATAATTTGCCAGCATATTAAAATTTAAAACATTTTCCCATTTCTAGCCCCAAACCCTAGATTTTCCACCATCCAAAGCAGCAGTCTTAAGCTTTAGTATATACAACAACCTAGGATGCTTATTGAAAATTTGGATTCCTGGCACGCTCTCAGAGAAACAGATGCAGTACCTCTGTTTAGGAAATGGAACATGCATGCCATGGCTTCTACTGGCAGTCAGTGGGCATATCCAGTTGATATGTGAAGGACATAGAACTTTTGCTCTCCTCAAGAATCAGATGGATGTGATGGCAAGGAAACTGTCACTGTCATCTCCTCACTGATGACCAAGATAGGTCTAAAATGATAGAAACCACTGACCCATGCCATTTAAAACCTATTTTGGAGTAGGTTTTCATAAGATTCCATGTACATCTCAGGGATACAGGGTCAGCTGTGCCCCTGGACCACAGAGCCCAAAGAATGGGACTATTTTTCCTGTGAAAGAATCTTGAAAAGTAAAAATGGTGGCCTCTTTATCTGCATTAGAGAAGGTCACCTGCCCCTTCCTGAAATCTAAGGTTACCCCTACCTTCTGGGGATTTCCATCTAAGGATAGTTTGGTTTCTGGAATAGTGAGAGCCCAGAACTGTCCCCTGGTGGTCCTCACAGCCCAGATTCCCTCCCTCTGACTGAGGGAGATCCTTCCCTTTCTTCTCACTGACTCTCGAGCTACCCCTAGGATGCAGTTTCCTCAATATGACAGTTCCACTGTCCAGCTGTGGGTCCCAGAGGAGTAGCCCTCTCGACCCAGCACATAGGCATTGGTGTCGAATCTCTTGGGATGAGCAGATGGCCCTTGCAGAGAGCCTCTCATGGTCACACTTTTCCCATCCTCTGAGACCAGGAGCTTTGGGTGAGTAGTGTCCTGGTCCAGAACCACTTCTGTTGCTAGAAAAAGAGAGCAGTGGGTTAGTGCTCCACTGGACTGAAAACAGACTGAGATCCTACTCCTGGCTAGACTTGAAGCAAATAATTTCAATCTGTTCCTTAGTTTGCTCCTCGGTAAGATGGGCGAAATCATTATTATTATTACTGAATACTATTAAATTTACATAGCATTTTGCAATTTAAGAAGTAAACATTTGAGGCTCAGCAACTCCAGGAGGCAAAAAAGGAATATGTTACTTATTCCTTACAGGAGAGGAAGTTGAAAGATGAAGTGGTTTGTGTACAATCACTTGGATAGCATGGCTAGAGGTCAGTTCTAATATAACTGCTGGAGACTGGTCTTACTTTTCCCATTTTCTGCATTCTCCACATGAGGGAAAGGATTTTCCACTAGGTCTCTATTCTTTAATTTCCATTACTCTCTTTCTGTGGTTGCTGTAACAGAAGCCATTTCTGACTGATGTGGAGAGCTCAAACTGTGGTTCACAAAAATTCTAGGCATCTTTTGGTCTCTCTTTGGGTTGATGGCCATGACTTCTAAATGAAATAGAAAATCAACATTTCTTTTAAAAGACTTAAGTCTGAATTGATTCCTCCACCAGAGAATCTCAGACTTTGCCCACTATGCTATTTTAAGTACAGTGTTCTCTGAACACAGACCTTTGAGGGTCTTTTGTTATGTGAGTCACAGATATTTATTAATCTTGTACATATGCCACCAGGGAAGGAAATTGGGCTGCCTTCATTGACTGTGAAGTCTAAGTTGGTCTTTTAGCTTTATGGAGATGTTTTTACCTTGGATAGTTTTCTTTTTTCTTCTTTTTAAAAAATATTTCTATTGACAAATCTTTACACACATACTTTCCATATGTAGTTTACAATCAATGGCTCACAATATCATCACATAGTTGTATATTCATCACTATGACCATTTTTTAGAACATTTGCATCACTCCAGAAAAAGAAATAAAAAGAAAAAAGAAAAAAACTCTTACATACCATATCCCTTATCCCTCCCTCTCACTGACCACTATGTATTTTCATTTACCCAATTTATTTTACCCCTTATCCTCCTTATTATTTATTTTATCCATATTTTTGTACTCATCTATCCATACCCTGGATAAAAGGAACAACAGACACAAGGTTTTCACGATTACACAGGCACATTGCAAAAGTTATATCTTAATACAATCATCTTCAAGAATCAAGGTTACTGGGACAATGGCTCAACATTTTCAGGTACTTCCTTTAGCTACTCCAATACACCATAAACTAAAAAGGAATATTAATATAATGCATATGAATAACATCTAGGATAACCTTGTGACAGTTTGAAATCTCTCAGCCTCTGAAACTTTATTTTGTCTTATTTTTCTCTTCCCCCTTTTGGTCGAGAAAGTTTTCTCAGTCCCTTGATGCTAGGTCTCAGCTCATTCTCAGAGTTCTGTCCCACATTGCCTGGGAGATTTACACCCCTGGGAGTCATGTTACATGTAGGGAGGAGGGCAGGAAGTTTACCTGTGGAGTTAGCTTAGAGAGAGAGGCCACATTTGAGCAACAAAAGAGGTTCTCTGAGGGTGACTCTTAGGCATAATTTTAAGTAGGTTTAGCCTATCTTTTGCAGAAGTAAGTTTAATAGGGGTGAACCCCAAGATTGAGGGCTCAGCCTATTGATTTGGTTGTCTCCACTGCTTGCAAGAATATCAGAAATTCTCCAAATGGGGAAGTTGAATATTTCCTCCTTTCTCCCCAGTCACCCAAGGGGACTTTGCAAATACTTCATTCACTTCCCAGACTACTCTGGGTTATATCAGGGCATCACACTAACCTGGAAAAAAACAACAAAACCTCACAGCCTATTCAAGACTCCATGTATTTAAGGTGCCCAACTAAACTGACCATCCAATGAATAGTTTTCTTGAGCATGTTTACTCACACTCATGTGGTGAGTTCTCTTTTTGCAATTCATCCTCATTATTGCATGCAGCTCATTTATTTTATGACTTCTCATAGTTATCACTCATAAAAGTTGGGGTTCTGTTTGATAGCTAACCTTGATTCTTCATTTTTCCTCTCTATTACTAACCTGTTTACAAAGTGGGCTTGAAATGAAAACACATTTCTGTGAGGTGTATAGAAAAAAGAACCTTTCTGCTATTTGGCACCACCTATTAAAATATTATCAATCATAGTTTAACACTTTATGGTCAAATGTCATAACCCAGGGCAGGGAACAGACCCATCTGAGACATACCTGTAGCTTCTGGTGGCCTGGATGTTTGGCTCCAGTTGGACCCCACATTTTCTATGTGGAAAAGAAGCAGATTAGTCTCCAACCCTTCATGGTATATTGGAAAGCACACTGAACTAGGAGTCAGGACTCCCACTTATGCATCATGTTTTCTCACTTATTGACCTGTGGGCTTAATAAATTCATTTATTCTCATCTATAAGCTTGAGAATGATTGTTTATGTATTTACTGTTTCTAAATCCTAAATTTTCCAGGCAGTCATGACTCTCTGTAGCTTCATCTATCTTATTTAGACTTATTTTCTCAGGGTTGTACAGAGATGAGTGCTATTAAGGTTTGTGAGGCATATATCTTTCAGTGAGATAGTCACCAATTCTAATCTCTAGTCATGCACTGCAGTAAAATAAACATGGCTACAAATAACCTAATTAAAAATTAGGTAAAATACTCAAATAAGCATCTCTCCAGAGAAGATATACAAATGACCAGGAGGTACATGAATACATGCTCAATACTGTTAGCCACCATGGAAATGCAAATCAAAACCACAGTGAGAGGGCGGGCCATGGTGGCTCAGCAGGTAAGAATGCTTGCCTGCCAAGCCCAAGGACCCGGGTTCGATTCCCGGTGCCTGCCCATGTAAAACCACAGTGAGATACCCTTTCACGCCCATTAGAATAGCTGCTGTTGGAAAGAAAAAACAAAACAAAATTACAAGTGTTGGTAAGGATGTGGAGAAATAACATTCATTCATTGCTGGTGGCAATGTATACTGTGCAGCTGCCATGGAAGACAGTTTGATGATTCCTCAGAAAGCTAAGTATAGAATCACTATATGTCCCAGCAATCCCATACTAGGTATATACCCAAAAGAATTGAAAGCAGGAACTCAAACATATATTTACACACCAAATTCCTTTCATAACATTATTCACAATTGCCGAAAGATGGAAGCAACCCAAGTGTCAATCAAGCAATGAACTGATAAATAAAATGTAGTTATTACATACAATAGAATATTATTCAACTGCACAAGGAATGAAGCCCTGATACATGTGACAACATAGATGAGCCTTGAAGACATCATGTTGAGTGAAATAAGTCAAACACAAAAATAACTATTGTATGATCCCACTGACTTAAAATAATTAGAACAAGCAAACTTATAGACTCAGAATCTAGAATATAGGTTACTAGAGGATGGGGTGGGGATAAGGAATGAGAAATTAAGGCTTAGAATGTACAGGGTTCCTATTTGGAATGATGAAAATGTCTAGGTAATGAATGTGGCTGATGGGAGCATAACACTGTGAACATAATTAACAGCACTGAAATACATCTCTCAATAATGATTAAAAGGGGAAATGTTAGATCATATATATGGTAACAGAAAAAGAAATCCATGGAACTGCATTACACAGTGAACCCTAAGTTAAACCATGGACTTTAGTTATAGTACAGTTATAAAAATGTGTTATCAATTTTAACAAATGTTCCACACCAATGCAAGTATTAATAATAGGGTGGTATATGGGAATCCTATATTTTATGCATGATTGTGCTGTAAACTTAACTTTTCTAATAAAGAAAAAAAAAATGTCCACTGCATCCACTCTGCCCCCATAGGGGAAGGATGGCTAGGTAGCTCTGGTTGGGGAGAAACTGGGGACAATGGTCATTTAACTGCAGCATCACAACTGAAAGGACCTGGCCCTCAAAAGGAGCCCAATAGGGCGGGCCGCGGTGGCTCAGCGGGCAAAGTGCTTGCCTGCTATGCCGGAGGACCTCGGTTTGATTCCCGGCCCCAGCCCATGTAACAAAAACGGAGAAACAGAATACAATAAAACAAGAAAATGTTTAAAAATGTTTCCCTTTCTTCCTTCCTTCCTTCCTTCTATCCTTCCTTCCTTCTCTCTGTCTTTAAAAAAAAAAAAAAAAAAGGAGCCCAATACATTTTAGATTTCTCTACCAGTTGGATTCCCACATGGTATGGTTGGAATAATATTGGAGAAGATATCATGTATTCAGTGAGTTTCACTGATATAATGCCCTTTCAATTCTCTAATCTCACAGAAGATTAAAAAAAAACAGATAGTCAAAATCCACAGAAAATATAGAAGACCCCTTTTTGCTCCAGAGCTTTGAGTTCTTTTCCAATGGACTCCAAGAATGATTCTCAGTGATCTTCAGCACTTCAGGAAATTTGCTTTCTTCTAGGCCTTTGGAGAATCCAAGTGCCAAGAAACTATTACAAAATGGGGAGGGGGAGAAGCTGCTAAAGAGCTTCCCTGTCTTCTTTACTTATAGGAGGCAGGAAAATATTCTTCCTCTTTTTATAACCCAATGTGTAAACTCACTTTGTTTAGCTGCCACAGTAAGCTTCATCTTGCGCTGTCCTGGATCCTTTTTCCTGGTGCTTAAATCATTGCCACTCCCAGATTTCCATTGACATTGCTCCATGCCAACTGACAAGGCCTCTGGAAAAAATAGAGGATTGATTACTGTGGAGGGAGAGTTCATTTAGACGGAGAAGGGGCAGAAAATTTTGCCTTAAGCTTGCCTCGCTGTTGGATGAATTCATTAAGAGCAGCTGCCTTCCCAGTAGACTCATAAAGTCGACTCATTTTGTTGTTAGATCACTTTGAAAAAAGGTAAAGAGTGATGTAGTAAAAAGCATAATCTTTCAATTGAAGGAAAACTGGGTTCAAATCCTGATTCTGCCTCCCAACTGTGTAACCTTGAGCAAATCACATAATTTCTCCTCAGTTTTATCATAAGTACAAATAAGGGATAATAAGTAATGTGAGCATATTTGAGAAAAATGAAATCACTAAGCACAATGCTGGCATCTATGAGGTACTCAATAATTCATTCCACAGATTTATTGACTTCAAAGACCTCCAGCATTTCTGTGGGTGACTCCTGGTTAGAAAATGTTCTTTTCCTTTCTCCAAATAGGCAATTTTTAAAAAAAAAATAGGGTCCCCTAATCTAACAGTCCATTACAAATTCTTCTCTCTTAACAGGTAGAGGCAAGAGCAAGAGAGTGAGAGCAAGTATACTTCTGACCTCTGAAATGCTTCAGTCTTTCTTGTATTATATCAGCCTTATTTGTGATACTGAGGGCTCTGTTTTCAGGGCTAGGGACACTGCAATGGGGGTTGGAAACTGAACCCATTTCCACCTGAATGAAAGAAAGGACAGTAGTTAAGTGATCCCTAGATACCCTGCTCTTAGAGTCAGAGGTTCCTCAAGCCTGAGGTATAATCATTGTTGTAATAGATGAGGGGGCCCTTGAAAAACAGCCCCTCTCTTTCCTGCCAAGTTGAGAAATAGAGCAAAATAAGGTAGATGGACTATCTATATATAGTTTCTAAGACCCATAACATCTAAATTGAAGGGCATAGTTTATAGTATAAGAGCCAAATGACTTCTTAATACTGACACCCAGAATTAGATAGACCCACCCATCCCATCAAGGATAATCCTTCCTGGACAAGTTCCACAACTGCCAGCATGGAAGAACAGAGAGGAATCAGACTTTGTTGTAGTCTTTTTCCCAAAAGGAAGGGGAGAGGTGCTAAGCTAAGGTGTCCAGCTATTTCCCCCAATTTACCAGTTATATAAAGCTAACTCCATTTTCTCTGGGCTCCATGAGTAGAGGGTAGAGAAAGACTAGAAGTGTGCTGAGGTAAATGTCCTCCCATGGAAACCAGTGGCTGGTATAAGGTGTTTCCCTCTAACATTCATACAGCCAGGTGTGCCTCTGTTGTCTCCGTATTGAATAGCCTTTTGTCCAAATCAGGCAGTTGGATTATTTTGTGCCAGCAGTGACATTTGGGGAAAGGACATTTATGATTCAGTGGTACTGGGGAAATCTGTGATGGATGGATAAGGGGAAATATTACCTTTTGTCTGATTTCTTCACATCCTAAAAAAAAATAAAATAGCAGAGCTCACTTTCCCCATCTTTGTGCCCTTTTTGGTTGTTTGAGAAAGTGATAAATTCCAAAGAGTAAGGTCTATTTCCTGCTCAAACCTTTACTATTACCCTATCATCTCCATATGTTTTGTGAAGCCTTTACAGGGCACCAAGAAAATATACTTTAAAAGGGCCTAATGAAACCTACTTAAAATTAGGCCTAAGAGTCACCCCCAAGAGAACTTCTTTTGTTGCTCAGATGTGGCCTCTCTCTCAGCCAACACGACAAGCAAACTCACTGCCCTCCCCCCTCTCTAAGTGGGACATGACTCCCAGGGGTGTGGACCTTCCTGGCAATGTGGGACAGAAACCCTAGAATGGGCTGGGACTCAGCACCAAGGGATTGAGAAAACCTTCTCGACCGAAAGGGGGAAGAGAGAAATGAGACAAAAATAAAGTGTCAATGGCTGAGAGATTTCAAACAGAATTGGGAGGTTATCCTGGAGGTTATTCTTATGCATTAAACAGGTATCACCTTTTTTAGTTAAGGTATAACAGAGAGGCTGGAGGGAACTGCCTGAAAATGTAGAGCTGTGTTCCAATAGCCATGTTTGTTGAAGATGATTGTATAATGATATAGCTTTCACAGTGTGACTGTGATTGTGAAAACCTTGTGTTTGATGTTTCCTTTATCTACCTTATAGACAGATGAGTAAAACATATGGATTAAAAATAAATAAATAATAATAAAAAATAAATAAAAAAATAAATGAATAATAGGGGGAACAAATTTTAAAATAAATTTAGTAGATTGAAATGCTAGTGATCAATGAAAGGGAGGGGTAAGGGGTAAAGTTTGTATGAATTTTTTTCTGTTTTCTTTTTATTTCTCTTTCTGAATTGATGCAAATGTTCTAAGAAATTATCATGATGAATATACAACTATGTGATAAAAAGAATGTTTATATTGTATGTTGATTGTTTTTATTAATAAAAATTTTAAAAAAGGGCCTAATGAATTTAAAAATATTCTTGGAAGAATATGTACTAAGCATCACTTGTGTTATCAGTGATGATGATGACAAAGATGGAGAAGATGGGAAGAAAAGGAAAGAGCAGTAGATAAGGCCTTTTGTGTTTTTACCTTAAGGTTCTCCATCCCTGAGTGAGAAGTCTCTTTCTCCATCTTATTTATCAGTCTGTCAAGATAGGTCAGTTCTTTGGACACTTTGGTGACATATTCATCTTCTCCACTATTGAGCTCCTTCTCCAGTTCCCCCATTTGTGCCAGGAATAGGTGTTCCTGAGCTTTCAAGAGCTCCCAAGTCTGTCTGTATTCAGACACAACCTGCTGCTTTTTGTCTTGTATCTTGTTCTAGAGTAAAGGAAAATGATCTGAAACCTGGAGACCCAGTGAACATGACTCATCAAGGAATACGAATGGCTTGTTGGTTAGACTTTGATGGAGCCTTACACTGTTTCCCAGATGGTGGGTAAATGTGTATGAAATTTAACAAACAAAAAGAGAATTGAACTCTAAGGATTGACTTCTATGCACCATTCAGTGTTCAAACATGGAACACAGTTTGCTTCCCAAAAAATTTCCCCAGAAGTCTAGCAACTATGAACAGATCATTCTGGAGTAGTTAACGTGAATTGGGACATTTAGGAGATGGAACTGAAATAATGAAAATTTACTGAAAGTGGACACCTAGGTCAAAAATGGGAGCTAAAGAATTTTCTGTGTTCTCCAGACCCACTGACTGTGACTACATTCCCTACCCAGCAAATGATGTTGGATCTCTCATATTCTCCTTTGTATGGGAACTTATCTCTTTTCCTTTTTTGTCTCTTTATCTTTCCATGACCAATCAGGCCAGAAGAGGGGAGTCATTTATTTCTCTTGAAAGTCAACCTGGATCCCTTTGCTAGGAAACTCTAATAGAGAGAAGTAAGCCATGATTTACTCACCATTAAGACCTGTACTGCCTTTTCTCCCTTCTGCTTCATCTTCTTAATCTCCTCCCTCTCTTTCTTCAGACTTACCATGCAGCTCTGGATTTGATCCTATAAAAATAGGACACTCATGTTTTTCATGAATCAACAGTTTTAATCTCAAAAACTTCATATATTCAAGGACTCACTGTTGTATACATAGCCATACTTATGCTCCTAGGCCTTAGGCTTCAGATTCTTCTCGACCAAACTAGGCCTCAGTTAACTTCCTCTTTTAGAAACGGCCCCAGCTTTTAGCTATCTGCCCAGCAACCTATGACAAGTATATCACCCCACACGCTAGCTACCTCTTCATAGGATAGCATAGTAACTGCATATATCACCTCATACCATCCTGCTTCTCATACCTGATAGGAAAAAAGCTAACCACACATTATAATATGGCATAACTCATTAACATACCTGCTTAACTCATTATCATGCTAATATAACCATACGTATAAACCCTGCACCCCAATTAGAAACAAACACATATCCTACCCTACCAATCACTATTAAACACCATCCCTTCTCCCAGTTATTTCCACCCTCTCCTTACTGCTATATAAACCCTTGTACTCCCACAAATAAATGTCCTGGTGCACAGACTTGCTATCTCCTCCTGGTCCCGTGGTCGTCATTTCTCTCGTTGACTGCGCGCGCTCCGAAACCAGCTCGAGCCCCCCAGAGGCGACTGATCACCGCCATCCCCTGTCCGCTGGCGCAGAGACCCCTCGAGACTGGGACTTAGCAAACCCCGGCCTCCCCAGGCGGGCGGAGCGCGAGAAACCTCGGCTGCCGACACCGCAACTGGCGCCCGAACAGGGACCATCCTCTCCGTCTTCTCGCCAGCCCCGATCACCGCGCTCGACTGGTAAGTGACCCCGTCCCTAACAGTGAGGGACCCCGTGCTCGTCCTTTAATACTAAGGACTCCGAGCAAGCCCTTCTAAAGCCCTTCTCCATGAAATACTCGCCTTATTGGCTTTTCTTAATTTGCTCTCTTGCTGTAATCTTTGCTATAATTTTGGCAGAAGTTGCCCCAAACGACTGGGATACTTTTCAAAGAATTTTGCTCGCCATAACATTTCTACTCATAATAGCTTGCATTAACATTCTTGTATTTTTGCCATAAATTAAAACAGTAGTCTTACTTTTCTTTCCTTCTACTGTGATACAATGGGCAACCGCATTTTGGTGCGCCAAGCGCCGCAGGTTCGTGCGCTGGCAGCCCTGCTAGACACTCATAAATGCAAAGTTTCGGTTCGCCAGCTCCAAGCTTATTGGGACCTCCTGCTCCCGTTCAACCCATGGCTTATCACCTGCCACTTGTGGGACCCTGCTACCTATGACCAACTCATCGATCGGGTCACCCAAAAAATGGAGCACGAAAACAAGCGTTTTCCCCCCCGGACTCTTACCTACGCTCATTACTATCCGCTCCTGCCTTCACAGCTCGTGGCCACCATCCGGTGGCGCCCCCCAAGAAGCCTTATCAGCAGCAAACTCAGCTAATTCAGAGGAGTCCCATCACAACTCTGACTCGGACTCCGAATCCTTGTTTGAGCAATTAAATAACGAGCTCGAACTCTGTCCTCCTAAGCTTAACAACCTGGCGACAGGGCAACATGGCGAACTTCCTCCTTCTTGTTTGAACGGAGACAAAGAAAACAGGAAGTGCCTTTACCCCGCCCTTCCTAAGAAGGGCGGTTCCTCGCCATCTTGCGAGCCACTTCCTCCTTCTCCCTCAAACAAAAAAGGGAAGTGCCTCCCATCCGCCCCCCCTCCACAGAGGGAGGAGCCTTGTCCGACATCTTATACTTCGGCCCCACCCTGCCCGCCATCTTGTACTCCTGCCCTCCAGCCGGCCATGCCATCTTGGCCGCCTGCTAATGCCCGCAATCCCTTTACTGCCGGCAACTCCTTCACCCCGCAGCCTCTCCTGCCGCCACCCATTGCTTGTTTTCCCCTGAATATACAACCTACCCCCCAGCGCCCCCTCCCGTGGTACCCCCTCAATCCCGAGGAGGTCAAGCGCCTCCGCAAAGCAGTAAAAGAGGATGGCTTTGGTAGTCCTTATGCCAGCCACCTCTTAGAGGAAATATCACAACAGCTGTGCACTCCCCATGATTGGACCTCGCTAGCCCGAGCCATTCTCACTCCCGGTCAATACGTTGATTGGAGAGCACATTTTAATTCAGAGGCAGAAAAACAGGCTGTTACTGGTCAGGCGCTTGGACTTAATCTCCCAGCAGAAGCATATACCCGAACGGGTTTATACTCCCTTCCAGCGCAATATGAACAAGCTCCTCCGGAGTTTTGGCTCCAATTAAGAGAGGTCGCTTTACGCGCCTTCCGTTCCTGCTCGGCAGCTAATCCTGAAAAATTTACCAGACTCACTCAAGGGAAGGACGAGGACTTTGCCTCATTTGTTTCGCGAGTTACAGAAACTTGCGAACGAAAAGTGCTGGGGGAACAAGCACAAACCGCCCTTGCAAAGGAGCTTATATTCGAGGGTGCTAATCTCGCCTGTAAGCAGGCGATACTGCCCATTAAGGAAAAAGCCATGCATGATTGGGTCCTTGCATGTAGCAACATAGACTCTAGTGCAGCTTCACTGGCCCAGGGCATCACCACGGCCATGACCCTAACATCGGGCTGTTTCAGGTGCGGCAAAACAGGACATTTTGCTAAAAACTGCACAACACCTAGCCCACCGCCAAACAGGCCCCAACGCAGGCCTCCTACGCCCTGCCCTCGCTGTAATAAGCGCTATCACTGGGCTCGGGATTGCCGCTCTTCTAGCAGAGCACAGCCTTTAAACTTGAAAGGGGGCATGTCTCAGCCCCGCTCCCAAGAGACACAAAACTGGATCAAAACCGGCCCCAAGCCATAATGTGGACAATCTCTATAACACCCAACAAGCCTATCCGCGAAATTAAAATAAACAATCGCTGGTATACAGGCACTGTTGACTCTGGGGCAGAAATTTCATGTCTACCTGCACGCTTTATGACCCAATGGAAAACAGAGGAGGGACCCTCCGTCATTGGAGCCACGGGCTCCGCTCCCTCTCTGTGTTCCGCCATTCCCATTAAATGGGAGGATGCGGAAGGCCACTCTGGTACCTTCAGGCCTCTCTTCCTAAACACCATTGACCAAATTTTATGGGGGCGAGATATCCTAGCAGCCTTGGGGGCATATATTACCACGCAGCCCCCTCAAGAATGCTTCCTAACCACAATCGGCCAAGCCCTCTGGGGACGAGCCATTCCCACAGCCGTGGGGGCCAGCAATACCACGCAGCCCCCCCAATGATTTACGCCACTGCTTGCGTAACACCTCCTGCACCCATTCCTCTGCAGTGGGACACAGAGGAGCCTATATGGGTGGAGCAGTGGCCCTTACCTCCCCATAAACTTACTGTCCTTAAAACCCTTGTAGCGGAGCAAGTGGAAGCTGGTCATATTGAACCATCCACTAGCCCAGACAACTCACCAGTATTTGTCATTTGCAAAAAAGCCTCCGGCAAATTCAGACTTCTCCATGACCTGCGGGAAATTAACAAACACATTCTGCCTATGGGCTCCCCGCAGCCTGGATTACCGCACCCAGTGGCCATACCTTCTCACCTGCACATAGCCACTATAGGCATTAAAGACTGTTTCTTCTCAGTTCCGCTGCATGAGCGAGATAGGCCCCGATTCGCGTTCACGGTCCCTGTCACTAACCATGCTGGCGCTGCTGAACGATACCAGTGGAAAGTTCTTCCTCAAGGTATGCGCAATAGCCCTGCAATTTGCCAAGCCTATGTCAACACCGCCATAGCCCCCTTACGGGACATGGCCTATTTTATCCATTACATGGACGATATCCTAATAGCCGCAGAACAACCTGCACAGCTCAACCAAGTGCTGAATTTATTAAAGTCCAACCTTACAGCAATAGGCCTAAAAATACAGCCAAACAAAATCCAACTCAAATCCCCATTCTCCTTTCTGGGGTTTACAATTAACCAGCATGTGACTCCTGCAGCGCCAAAATTGGCCATTCCGGAACGAGCCTCTCTTACAGAGCTCCAGCAACTCTGCGGGCAAATTAATTGGCTCCGATCAGCCTTACCAATCACTACAGCTGATCTTCAGCCCCTTTTTAAACTTCGCAAGTCCGCGAGCCCCCCCCCCCCCCGTCAGCGGTAGGGCGATCCATCAAGCTCACAACCGGAGCTAAAATGGCTATTCAAACTGTTAACGAGTCACTCAATACTTGTTGCCTCAACAGATTTAATCCTGACCGCCCCCTAGAGGCCTTAATCTTAAACACCTATCTCACTCCTACAGGAGTGCTTTGGCAAGAGGGCCCCCTGCTGTGGGCTCATCTAGCTAAAAGCAAGCTCAGAAAAATCTGCCCGGTGATCCAAATGTGGATCAACCTGGCTACAGACTTAATCACACTTGCCCTTCACACTTTCGGGGTCCAACCCAACACCATCATCTGGCCACTGAATGCTAAACAAACTGACCTTTTAATCCAAAACAACACCAACTCCTAGAAGCATTTTCAGGTAACTTTGACAACCACTACCCGAGCCACCGCCTTTTACAAGGCATATCACACCTGCCTTTCCAAAATCCCTCTCATCCATTCCCCTCTTCAGCTCCCTTTCCAAACTCGACCACAGTATTCACCGATGCATCAAAAACCAAATTCGCTCTCGTGGCCTTTCATCCCGGACAAAACATACCTAAACATTTCACTCATATCAATCAGCATTCAGTCTAAGTTGGTGAAATCCTTGCTGTAACACGAGCACTCAATTTATACCAACACCAGCCATTAAACATCTTCACTGACAGCTTATACACTTTCCAAGTTTGTCGCGTACTCGCCCTCGTGACCTTCTTCCCTGACTCTACACCCATCGATGATGCTCTAACCGATCTAAAACTCCTCCTAGAGCGGCGGCAGGCACCTTGGTTCATTGCACACATTCGCAGCCACTCCGGCCTCCCCGGACCGCTTGCAGCTGGCAATGAAGCAGCCGATAAAGCAGTCTCTGTCTCAGCTGTCAACACACTCGGTGACTCCATTAATACAGCCAAACAACTCCACTCCAGATTTCACTTTTCGGCCAACTCCTTACACCATCTTTGTGGCCTGCCCAAGGAAACCTGTAAACACGTAGTCTGCAGCTGCGCAACGTGCGCGCCTTTTGCCCCGCTTGGGCCCCTGCAGCCGCAAGGGGTAAATCCCTGTGGCCTTAAGCCCAATGCCAGATGGCAAATGGATGTCACCCACATCTCCTCGTTCGGGCGTCTAAAATATCTGCATGTAATTATAGACACTTACTCAAGCATGTGTTATGCTGTTCCCCTACCAGGGGAAGCCGCCAAACACTGCATTAAAGCACTTCATCAGGGAATACTCTTTATGGGAATTCCCTGGGACCTAAAAACAGACAATGGCCCTGCCTACCGCAGCGCCTCCTTTGCAGCCTTCCTGCACCTCTATAACATCACCCACCACTTTGGAATCCCTTATAACCCACAAGGACAAGCCATGGTGGAATCTTTAAATCGCAGGCTAAAAATCCAAATAGAAAAAGAGAGGAGTAATCTCCCTCAGGCCTCACCAGGTGACCTTGTCACAGCTGCCCTCATACACCTCAACTTACTCACATTTGATAAAGAAGGACTATCTCCCCTGCATAAACATTGGGGACCTTCATACAGGCCTTCCCTGGTCCCTTCAGTTCGCTGGCGTGACCCAGCTACCAATACGTGGCAAGGGCCAGCCCCTCTCCTTGCCCAGGGGCGCGGTTTTGCTTGTGTCTTTCCAGAAAATGAGCCACAATCAATCTGGATCCCAGCAAGAAACATCAGACCAGCCACGGAGACCAAGCAGACGCGAGCGACGCAGAATGAGGACGATGGTCTATCAAATGACTCAACTGGTCCTTGAAGAAGACTCCCCGCAGGAAGACCCAGCAAGCCAAAAAAGACGACTCTTTCTTCTATACCACGCAGCACGGGCTAAATGCAACGATCCGCGCCCCACCTTAGCCCAACTCCTTGTAATCATGCTAACACTTGCTTCTACAGGCTCTGCCGCAGAACTCTGGGCCGCCATCCAATGTCCCCCCAGAGTTCTCTTCATCACCCCTAATAGCCCTTTCTTTCCTTCCTTTCAGCTCAGCAATTGCTCACTCCAGCTTCCCTGTGACCCTTTTCTTCTGCCTTCCCAGGCCCCTATGAACATCTCAGATCACTGCCCGCCAAAAGATGCGCTCGTGTTTAAGCTAACCACATTCCAGAACTTTAATAATAATTCAGCGAAAATGCCGTGTCCTAACTCTTACACCAACTGTCTTTTCCTCAGGAATAGCGCCATAGTTGACTATGCCGGCGCGATCCACATTCACAGTGCCTTTAATCAACACGGCTATTACAAAATTGTTGGATATCTCCTTCATTCTATTTGGTGGTTCCCTGGAAAAGCCACGGGCAGCCATGCCGATATCAACCCCCATCACCATGCCCGTCCGCCCACCCCCCTATGCAATAAGCATAACTGGACTCGTCCTTTCTACTCCCCACCGCTCCTCAGCCAATTTTCCTGGGAAAACTGCCATCACCCAGTCGCTCCTTATCCAACTACTTCCTTTACCCTCTATACCGCTGGCAATAATATCAACACTACTGGTATATACAATCAAATTACTGCTCACTACTTATGTGGCGGATACTCCTGTCTTGATCTGCGACCTCTCATAGGCGTCATGCCGGTCGAGGTGGCAACAGTCATCCGCGATGCCATCTCTGGCCCCCTACCATACAAGCCCCCATTACTCGATCTTAGCGATTTTTCTTGGGTCAGTAATTTCTCCGTTCACACCGCCATCTTCGTCAACCCGCCATTCTTCTTCTTTCTCTGCAACAGTACAAATACTTTCGAAGACTGTGTCCTCGCGAATTTTTGGAACAACTCTTATTCATATGCCTTTATTGTTTTACAGCCCCGATTAATGTGGATCCCTCTAAACGTGTCCTCCTGGGTAGCCCCACAGCTTCCATATACGGTTAGAACCGAGGACCTACCCTCGATCTCCCGCCGCAGGCGAGACTTTGGTATATCTGCCGCGATCGCCGCCGCAATCGTCGCGTCTGTAGCCGCTGCTACCATGGCAGCCATTGCGCTCTCCCAAACATCTACGACCGCAGACGTCATCAACAACCTCACTCAAACTGCCGCTGGTGCACTGGGCAACCAAAACAATCTAAATCTTCTCATGCACCGTGCCGTCTTCAATTTGCAACAACAAATTGACCTTTTAGCCCTCGATGTCTCAGCTCTCTATGAACTCGCTTCCTCCACGTGCGATGGACGTTACCCTTTTACCCGCCTCTGTGTTACCCCTGTTCTCGTTAACACTTCCCAACCCCGCCTTACCTTGCGTGACTGGATCTTTACCTCCTATAACGAGTCCTTCTGGAACTATACTCATCACCTTCAAACACAAATACTTGCTATTGAAAACACGGTAGTCCCCAAAATCTCAGCTTCTTTTTTTTCCGACCTCCTTCGCAAGATCACTTCCTTCCTCAGCCTTCTAATCTCATTTTCTACGGCCTTCTTATAATCACTATTATTATTACCATCCTACTCTTCCGTTGCCTCTGTAAACAAATCTCAATTCATAAAAAACGAACAAAATTACTTGCGTTAGCTGCCCTCGAGCTTCAGAGCCCCTTTTCGGATGCAAGCAATCGCCAGCAGGCTCAAGTATGGTTGGCAAGTGTTGCCCACTCAGAGGATTAATATATCCTCTGGGGTGCGTGGCCTGCGAACGAGGCGAGCCCTGTCCTCGCAGGCCCCCAGGGAGCCTACCAACCACTTGTGGCCTAACAGGCATGCTTCATCCCCTCTCCTCAACTTGCAACCCATTCCTCTCCTTTTAATAAAACAAGAGGGGGAATTGTTGTATACATAGCCATACTTATGCTCCTAGGCCTTAGGCTTCAGATTCTTCTCAACCAAACTAGGCCTCAGTTAACTTCCTCTTTTAGAAACGGCCCCAGCTTTTAGCTATCTGCCCAGCAACCTATGACAAGTATATCACCCCACACGCTAGCTACCTCTTCATAGGATAGCATAGTAACTGCATATATCACCTCATACCATCCTGCTTCTCATACCTGATAGGAAAAAAGCTAACCACACATTGTAATATGGCATAACTCATTAACATACCTGCTTAACTCATTATCACGCTAATATAACCATACGTATAAACCCCGCACCCCAATTAGAAACAAACACATATCCTACCCTACCAATCACTATTAAACACCATCCCTTCTCCCAGTTATTTCCACCCTCTCCTTACCCCTATATAAACCCTTGTACTTCCACAAATAAACGTCCTGGTGCGCAGACTTGCTATCTCCTCCTGGTCCCGTGGTCGTCATTTCTCTCGTCGACTGCGTGCGCTCCGAAACCAGCTCGAGCCCCCCGGAGGCGACTGATCACCGCCATCCCCTGTCCGCTGGCGCGGAGACCCCTCGAGACCGGGACTTAGCAAACCCCGGCCTCCCCAGGCGGGCGGAGCGCGAGAAACCTCGGCTACCGACACCGCAACTCACATCATCCTAAACTAGGTTTATGATGGATTCAGAAGTAAATCTATAGAGATTCAAAGGGTTTTATAGAGAAAGTGAAAAAGAAATAGGATGGGGGAGTTAATCAAGAGTGTGTTAAGGAATATGACTAAGGTTAAATGAGAGAGTACCTTGAGGTCAATATTGGGATCATTAAGCAGGGAATTCCAGTAAACCTTCCCTGACCAATTCATCCTCTCTCTGTGACCACTTATCTTATAAATGATACACTTCCCATTTCTTTTATTCTATTGATTATATTATTGATGACCTCTTATTCAGACAATAAAGTAACGTTGAATGATGGAGTCAAGAGCCTGAATCATGATGTGTTTGATACTCTGCAGAGTTGAGAGACTGTATGAAGAGTAAGATGGCAGTTTTATGGTAGAAGGAAGGAGAAAGCCAAGTGTTGATAGTGTAGGGAAGAAACTATAGGGAAAATAGACTTGTATAAATCAAAGGCAATATCCCCTGTGGTTTCCAGGCAATTAAAGACAATTCAGGAGGTTGGGAACAGAATTTTATTGTTAGATGAAAAATGTAGAAGTTATTTTGTCTAGGGCACCAATTTGTGAGTCCCAAGGAAGAAGTGGAGTGATTAAATTTTTATTTTAAGAAAATAGCTTTTTGCCTACTCCTTACTCAAGTAGTAGAAACTCTTTGATTTGTTTGAATAGAATCTCACCAGTACAGTGCACCTTCCCATTCACCCTCCACTATGGTTCAAGTGATATCATCTACATCTTAACAATCCCCCAAACAGCTCCATCTCCATCCCTGGCTGCTATTGATAGGTCTAGGAAGAGCATAACTAAGGTGTGGTATCATCAGAGTTGTTCACCAAATATTTTTGTTTATTCCCTTTCTAGGCACATGGTAGGATTACAAGTCATGGTTGTGTGGGGACTGAGAGGGGATACCATGTTAGTGCTGGCCAGTTAGTTGTTAGCAGATGTGCTATATAGTTCTTTTCAGCTACGCATTTAACTGCTGGTCATAGGATCCTGCAGATCTCACTTTTCCCATGACATGGCAATAACCATTGTTCAAAATGGTGGCTGTTGTGTGAGCCTAGGTGTCCAAGTAATTGCAATGAACAAAACCCCCTTCACTAACCTGCAATAGATAGGTAACATGAGAAAGAAACCTTTTTGCATTAAGATACTGAGATGTAAGAGTTGTTTTTAATGTAGTATAATTTAGCCTATCTGGATACACTGATAGACTAGGGTATTTGATTCCTAGATCAAAAGTCTAGACTAGGATAATCAAAATTATTTTCTGGGATTTTCTACTTTGGGACCAGAGAAGTTGACTCTCAGTCTTTCTTCGTTGGCAAAGATGAGAGGTAGGAAACTAGAAATGGCTATGTTTATGGCTTGTACAGGAAACAGGTTTGGAAAAATTTATCCAATGCAGAAAAAAAGAGGAAACAAGAGATGGGAGTCTTAATTACATTCAAGCCCCTGTTCTAGTTATAGCTGAGGTTCAGTTGCAACCCTGCTTTTCCTTTAGTTTGTTAAACAGGAAAATACATCCCTACTTCAACAAGCTTATGTTGGATTTTGCCATTTTCAGCCAAAAAAGACCTGATTAATATACCCAAGTTTCACTTTTCTAGAAATAGCATGGTGCTTTTATTTTGCCCAGGTATATGGCCTACCTCAAATAAAAGTCCTATTCTTCCAGGGTTTTGTTGCTATTTTCAATTTTCAACTTTGTGTCCAATGATGTTTCCTTTACACTCAGAAATCTCAAGGGGATTTCTGAAAGTCTGTGAAGTCCTATAGTAACACTGAATTTTCTGTCTCCTACAGGTAGAAAAATTGTGATGCCTTCTGGTCTCTGAGAATTTTAGAAGGGAATTAGAATGCATTTGCAAATAATTTTTAACAATATGAAGCAGAATTGGAAGAGAACTATTGTTGCATTTAGAATTGTGTTATAATTTATTTTTCTCTAATAGTGCTAAAGCTAATAATGAAGCCACCCAAAGGTTTATTCCCAGGTTAGAAAAGACAGTAAAAGGGTGTTACCTACCTTGTAAGATCTAGGATCTTTCCCCTTCTGCAGTACTGAATGGCATTTGTGCTCTATGAGGTCTTTGCAAACCACACACAAGAACTGCTCATCCTCTTGGCAATAGAAAGAGGCCCTTTCCCTGTGCCGTTCACAGAACAAAACTTCTTGGGCTGTATTCTCACTCTTAGCCTCAAACGTTAGGAGACTGGAGACCAAGCTGGCCAAAATCAATTGGGCCTGATGTCCTTCTCTTGAAATGGTTTCTTGCAGAATGGGCAGGACTTGCTTCCCTTGGTGGATTTGAAAGTTAAGCAGCACTCAGTGATGCAGACGAAGCAGAAGCTGTGGCCGCAAAGGATGCTCACAGGGTCTTTCATGTACTCCAGGCATATACTGCAGGTCACCTCTTCCAGGAGGTTCCCAATAGAGGGCCCAGTAGCCATGATGTGCTGCTGTTCAAGGTAGCTTCAGCAATTCCTTCTTAACTAACTTTATGCTGTGTGACAGGAGGAGGATGTGGTTAGGAATTCAGAAAGGATTTCAGATGGGAATAGCAGTTGTTTAGAATGGCATCAATGTATATGCCATTCATGCCAGGCTGCTTTAATAGCCTTCTAATTGATTCCCACACACATATTTTTATCCCCTTCATTCTCTTCTCCATACTGCAGCTAAATTTGAGACATTCTCAAAATGGAAGTCTCCTCTTCATTTCACTGTTTACCATGTCACACAAAGGAGGGCTTATGAAGTCTGGCCTATATCATCAGCCTGTCTCTCTCTCCCACCTTGTTTCCCTCCAGGTATGAGAGCAAACAGTTAAGTATCAACATGAGCCAGGTACTGTTCTAAACACTTCACACGAATAAGATAATCCTCACAACATTCTTAAAACATCACCCATTTTACAGGTGAGGAAACACACATAAGGGGTCAACTTGTCTGGGGTTATAGAGTTAAGTGGTGGTGGAGTAAATACTCAAATTCAGGCAGTCCAAGTCTAGGCCTGCACTTTTTTTTTTTCATGTTCAATGTAGCTTTATCTGTAATAGCTAAGGCCTAGAAATTACCCAAATATGCACCAACAGGTGAATGGCCAAATAAACTATGGCACAGCCATACAGTGGACTACTCAGCAATGAAAGGAATGAACCATTGCCACATAAGAAAATAATTATGCTAAGTGAAAGAACAAAAAGAATACATACTGCACGATTCTATTTCTACAAAGTTCTAGAAAAAATGCTGTATGATTCCATTATTCTATGTGCTCTGATAAAAAGTGGAATCATACAGCATTATAAATGATTATAAATCATACAGGATAAAAAATGGAATCATATAGCATTATAAATGGAATCATACAGCATTTTTCTAGGACTTTGTAGAAATGGAATCATGCAGTATGTATTCTTTTCGTCCAACTTCTTTCACTTAGCATAATTATTTTGTTATGTGGCAATGGTTCATTTCCTTTCATTGCTGAGTAGTCCACTGTATGGCTGATTTTGCCCTGGCTCTAAGGATCTGTGTCTTGTATATCCTTGGAGACTTTCTTTCATCTGTCCTCCAAAGACTGGGGGTCTGTTTATTCCTCCTGGACCCTTTCCAGGAGTCTGGGTCCTGTCCAGCATCAAGTATGGTATCAGGTATATAGCAGGTGCCTGAGGGATATTTGTAGACTGTATAATGACCTCAGCCTCTCAGTCTTGGGCCTTGGAGTTTGCTCCCTGTGCTGGTTTGAAACTGTTATGTACCCAAGAAAAGCCATGTTTTAATCCTGATCCAATATTGTGGGGACAGCCATTTCTTTTAATCCTGAATCAACATTGTAGGGCAGAAGCATTTGATTAGATTATGCCCAAAGAGATGTGGTGTGTCCAATTTTGGGTGTGGCCTTTTGATTAGATGGGGATGTATCTCCACCCATTCAGGGTAAGTCTTGATTAGTTTACTGAAATCCTTCACAAAGAAATATTTTGGAGAAGGTGCAAAGCTGATAGAGACACTTGGAGATGCAGAGGCTTGGAGAACAGCTGCTTCAGAGCTGACAGACACACATGTTTGGAGATGCTTGGAGTGCTGACAGAGAAAGCAGATGCCTAAACACAGGCAGAACCCAGCAGACATCACCATATGCCTTCCAATGAGATGCTAAGCAAGCCAGAACTGAGAGTTGTGTCCTTGAGGAGCTAAGTGAAGGCCCATAGTTGCTTAATGAGGAAACCCCTGGCATCAGAAGCTGGAAGCAACGGAACTGGTAACAAAGACCAGCAGACACCAGCCATGTGCCTTCCAGCTATTTGAGGTGTTTTAGATGGCATCAGCCTTTCTTGAGTCAAGGTAACTTCTTGTTGGTGCCTTAGTTTGGACATTTTCTTAACCTAAAAACTATAAACTTATAACATATCAAATTCCCTTTTTAAAAGCTGTTCTATTTCTAGTGTATTGCATTCCAGCAGCCTAACAAACTAATATACTTCCTATAAGCAATGTTGTCAATGCTAACCAGCTATTTGTTTGCTGATATAGCCTTACTTCTCAGTCCCTGTGCTCTGCCCACCCATGGGAAATTCCCTACTTCATCCTGTAGAATAATGGCTCAGATGAATGTGAGACTTCAAAGACTTTGGACATCAGGTAATAGCTTCACTGATGTCACCAAAGCCTGCTGCTCACATTTGCCCCACCTCTAAAGGCACATTCTGGAACCTCTGCCTTTCATGCCCTACCTAGTGTCTTATCTAGTGCTCTTAATTCCTTCCACAGTCAGACTTATGCTGGGCAGTGGTGCATGATACATATAGCATCTTCTGACTGAAGATTGACCCTGCACCTGACCCCCCCACCCTCAAGGCATCCCTCCCCATAACTCCTTGGAAGCATACGAAACTTTAACTGCTATAACTCTGAAAACTGTCCACTATGAGCATACCTTGTTTGTTTGTTTTTTTTTTAAGCAGTTTTATTGAGATATATTCACATACCATACAATCCATCTATATTGGTTTGGTAAATGCTCAAGTCAGATAATCTGACTTAAGAAAGGTGGATGAGTCCAGAACACCTCTGTCAGCTGGGAAGGCATGTAGCTAGCCTGTCTTCTTGTCCTTTGACTTCTGGTTTCAAACAGTTTTGTCTGGGGTGTCTTCTTTCTGCATCTCCAAACATCTCTGGGCTATGAAGCAACTGCTCTCCAAGCCTCTGAGCTTCCTCCAAAATGTTTCCCTTTTTAAAGTATCCAGTAAACTAATTAAGACCCACCTTGAATGGGTGGGGTTATATCTCCATCTAACCAAAGGTCACACTCACAATTGGGCGCATCACATCTTCATGGAGATAGTCTGATCAAAAGGGTTTCCACCCTACAGTATTGAATCAGGATTAAAGGACATGGTTTTTCTGAGGTATGCAACACTTTCAAACTAGCACACCATACAAAGTGTAAAACGAATGGCCTATAGCATAACCACAGAGTTGTGCATTCATTACACAGTCAACTTGAGAACATTTTCATTACTCTGAGAGAGAAACTCCATACACATTAGCTATCACTTCTCAATCTCTCTATCTTTCCCCAGCCCTACATAACCACCAATATAATTCTGCCTCTATGATTTATTTATATTTACATTTTATACAAATGAAATCATACCATATATAGTACTCCTTGCTTGGCTTCATTCATCCAGCATAATTTTATTATTAATATTATTACTATATATTTTTCTTTTTCTTTTTTTTTTGCATGGACAGGCACTGGGAATTGAACCTGGGTCTCTAACATGGCAGGCGAGAATTCTGCCACAGAGCCACTGTGGCATTATTTTTAACTAGAGAAGTTCTAAGTTTACGCAAAAGTTATGTAAAAACAACATTCCCGTATTCCCCCTATTGTTGACACTTTGCATTGTTGTCATGTTACAATTGATAAAAAATTGCTAAAATATTACTGTTAACTATAGTCTGAAGTTCACATTAGGTAAATTTTCCCCACATACCACCCTATTATTAACACCTCGAAATAGTGTCATATATTTGTTATAGTTCATGAAAGAAAATTCTTATATTTGTACTTAGGTCTGTATTCTTAACCACTATGATATAGCTTCCTCTACCTTTCCTGAAGGCCCACTATACTGACTAATATCCAGGATTTCTCACCAGCTGTTTCCATCTACCTGAAATACCCTCCTTCTCTGTCAATTCTTGTTCAACCTCAGGACTCAGTTGAAAAGTCACCTCACAGGAGGACATACTGACTCTGCTCTCAGACTAAAGTAGGTGTCCTTGTTCTACTCTCCAAATGCCTGACTTTCCAGCTAGACTATTTACCAGATAAAGACACAGAACATGTCTGACTTGCTCATTGTTACCTTCCCAGTGCCTGGTACACTCAGTAAATATAATTTGAGTTAAAAAATTAATAAAGCCCCCCCAAAAGTTATTAAGAAAGACTTCTTGTTTCTGGTAATGGCTCACTAGGACATTCAGACCAACACTCGTGCTGAAAACAGCCCTTTTTTTTTAATGCAATATACCTTGCTTATGACTACAGAAATTTCAGATGTTTGCAGGGCTATTATGTGAAGAATTATACTTATTATATGTGACAGTAGAGGTCAGAACTTGATCATTTCTGTAGATCAAGGAGATGGAATTGGACTCCTCATAAGGATTTTCTTTTAATTAGACTGAGTGGAATGGATTCTCATGGTAGATAGTGGGTTCTCCATTATTAAAGGGATTCAATCCTCTTGAGATTGTATAGAGAATTTTGATGTTGTGAGGAGTTCAACCACTTGAGCTTCCTCACTAAGGCTGTTATTGTAAATAGAGTACTGGGCCAGGTGTCAGACAACCTGGGTTCTACTAGCTATGTGATCTTGGACTAGGTACTTCTGAGTCTCATTCTTAGTATCTTTTTTTTTGCATGGGCAAATACCAGGGATTGAACCCGGGTCTCTGACATGGCAGGTGAGAATTCTGCCACTGAGCTACTGTAGCCTGCCCCTTAATATCTTTTAGTTAAGTTGAGATAATATCTGACCTACATCACAGAGTTATGAATGGATTAAATTAGGTAATACATGTAAATCCTTATGTGGTGGTTTGAAACTGTAGGTACCCAGAAAAACATGTTCTTAAATTTAATCTATCCCTGTGGGTATAAGTGCTCTGTAAGGAGGGCCTTTTGATGAGTTTACTTCAGTGAAGGTGTGACCCACCTCAGTCAGAGTAGGTCTTGATTCTATTACTAGAGTCATTTATAAGAGAATGAACTTCAAATAGATATACAGGGAAAGCTACCGAGGGCATAGCCAAGAGCTGAGCATCAACAGAACCCTGAAAAGGAGGAAGAGACTAGGAGATGCTGCCATGTGTCTTGCCATGTGACAAACTAAAGACCAAGGATCACCGACAGCCAGCCACAGAACACCACAGTCTTAGGCAAAAAAGTACTGTCTTGATGATGTTTTGATTTGGACTATGTCTTAGCCTCAAAACTGAGCAAATAAATTCCCATTGTTGAAGCCAATCCGTTTCATGGTATTTGCTTGATCAGCCCAGAAAACTAAAACACCTTGTTTTCTTTTTTTTTTTTTTTTTTACATTATAAAATCCCAGATCAACTCTTTTTCCTTCTCCTAATTTTTTGGGATTGTACAAAATCATTATAACAGCAGCAATTAATGAGTTTTTAAAACTTTAAAGGAAAAAACTCATCTGCAATCCTATTATCCAATGTAATAATTGTACCAACATGACCAAGGATGGCTTTGAGGACTAGCACATGAAACCATTTCATGAAGCCCCACAGGAAGAGTAGTGATGGTTGTTTTGGAGGATTAGAAGGAAAACTAAAGTGAAAGTTGTTTTGGGGTAGCAGAGAAATTAATGATTGTTTTGTCTTCTTTCTCAACCCCACTGAACAATACTCAATATTTCTACTCCTCCCTTATCCTGTCTCTTCAAGTGTAGATACATAATTGAGCTACAAGTCAGATCCTGTTTGCTCTTTTCCCCTCCACAAATTAATACAAAGAGAATTTGTCACAAACACGATACATGGTGAAGAAAGAAGGAAGGGTGTACAGGAGCCTATGTTTGCCTGAGATACTCTACCTGCTACAACAGAGAGCATTTAGCCTGGGAGGAGATAGAGAGAACCCAGAAAAGAGAAAAGAAAGAATAGTTTTACCTATTCTGGAGTTAAAACATTCCCCCAGTAAGCCATCAGTGGTTAAGAGATTTCAAATAGAGTTGAGAGGTTATTCTGGAGGCTGCTCTTAGGCAAGCTTCACTTAGATACTGCTAATTGCCATGGTTTTGCCAAGCCCCAATCAACATCATTCCTGTTAACCCTACAAAACACCCAGGGCTCTATTTAAGATCCTACAAAAGTTCCATACACTGAGTTTACTTTTCAGAAACCTAAAACTTTCAGATGGTTCCTAGGCCAGGTAAATTCTGAAACCCAGAGATGCTAGCATCTCCAAGAACATCAAACAGCTCTGTTCCCCCATCCCATATTGTTGACACCCCTTTCCAACATGAAAAAAAGTTAGAATGAGTATAGCCCACATATCCCTAAAGATTTTGAGAGGGTCAGAGAAGAAGGAAGAGTTATAACAGAGAAGTTAGGGTTTAACAAGTGAGTATGACAACTGAATCATTATATTGATATTTCTTTTTAGTCTCTAGTGTCTTGGAGTAGCTAGAAGGAAATACCTGAAATTGTAAAAGTGTAACACATACCAAACTTTGAAATCTATTCTGTAACTACTTGTTACAATGTACTTTGAAATGTATTGCTTTTTTTGTATATATATTTCACAATAAAAAATATTTTTAAAAATTTCCCCCAAGGAACTGAAACAGACATTGTTTCATTTTGCCTCTCCCTTTGTAGCATTTTGGATAAAGGTTCAACTAAGGAATTTGTGTCAATCCCAGAAGAGTCCTGCACAAAAGCTACTCTCTTCCTGAATCAAGTTTGTGTCCAGTTCAGCTGGGACAGACACTCCTCCAATCCCCATCCTGCTTGACTCCTTCCCTCCCCAACCTCCTCATCTCTTTCAGCAGAGCAGGGGGCAGCAATAAAAGCAGTATATTCTTGGAGACTAAGCACTCTGGCCAGGATCATAGGGAGAGCTCTTCCGTGGGAATGGATGATACATTTTCTGGCCTCTCTTGGAGATAATGCTCTCCTTTCACTTTCATTTCTTATTTTGGAGTGAAAATGAAACCAGATTATTCTACCCAAGAATAAAGTTTCTTTTTCCCAATAGACAATAAGGAAGTGATTTATTTGCCTTTTCTGTAATTTACTAGTTCTGAGTCAGTTCCTCAGTAAATCAGTCACTTGGGAAACCTTCACCTACTTGCCTCCTGGCAATTCAAACTGCCCAGAGAACTTGCTATTTTTATGAACTCTGCTTCCTCAACAACAGATCTAGTGGTGGCAACCGGAGCCAACAAAGGATTTGACCTCATGAATAGCCAAAGGAACAAATACAGTTATGCATCCTTCTGAGTCTTGTTCCCAAATGGTGAGCCCATGGGGAGGGATCCCTTACACAGGGGAGGGTAAGCATGAGAATGTCACAGAATAACTGCTATTATATTCTTCCATGTGCTTAAACTTTTTGTTTCTAAAGATCTTAGCTAAGATGACATGGATTACAAACTTATACTCTCTCTTTACTTTGAACTGTCTTGGGTGTCCATTTTGTCATCTCCATTTATTTATGTTGAGACAATCATTCAATCAATATTGAATGTATAGTTTACTGGAAGCAAGTTATATGGAATAGCAGGGGTATGATTCAAAATAATTGAAATTCAGTATAGTAATATAAATTAATATATAAATTAAAACTTCTAACTTGTATTCTTTCTATTCGCTAACTCTTTATTATTAAATTGCTTGCTACGTGATATAAGTTGTAGTGTAGAATGTTTATCAAATCATAATAATTTCCAAATTATTTGTTGATTTTTAGAAAGTTTTAGTATGACTTTTTAAACTTTTTTATTAATTAAAAAAATTAACAAACAAAACATTTAGAAATCATTCCATTCTACATATATAATCAGTAATTCTCATGACTTTTTTTTGATGTAGCTGTCATTAGCTAAGTGATGTACCTATGTGAGCCAGGATTTAAGAACGGGGCCACATAAAAAGCATCCAGTGGCTTCCCCAATAATTTGTGTTTAATGTAACATCTTTTATAACAGCAACTATTTTGATCCTGGTGTTAAATTCTCTCTTACTTTTGCAATTACATTAAAGTGTTTTTAGAGAGTTCATTCCAAGATGGTGGCTTAGTGAGAGGTGGAATTTAGTTCATCCTCCAGAGCAGCTAGTAAATAGCCAGGAACAGTACAGAACAATGGCTGGGGACACATCAGTGATCAGACACACAGCATACACCAGCCTGGACAAGTTGAATTAGCTGTGATCCACCAAAGAACTGTAAATCCCCCAAGCCATGGAGGCCAGCATCCCACCCCCACATGCTGGTTCCTGGAGGGGAAAGGAAAGAGACTTTACTAGCAGCAGGGGCTTACCTCAACCAAGCCCCAATTGAGGAATTAATTAACAAATTCTGGCTAGAGAAGGAAATGAGGGCGACTGAGGAGGCGATTTGGGAGTGTGGCTGACTTGGGAGAGCCTTCTGCACCATTTAGGGTGGCCATAGTTGCACAGGCTGAGGAACTGAGGGGTAGAAAACTGGAGACAGGCATGGAATCCTGGAACCCATGGGAGTGCAAGGATGGGAGCCAGGGACTAGGAAGTAAACTAGGCTGTGTTTCTTTTGGGATGCTGCCTTCACCAGCAGAGCCCTGTGACCGGCTACTCACCATATACCCCACACCTCACGTGCCAAAATCCCATCATCCGCTCCCATTCCCTGTGCTCCAGGGGCCCTCACCCCACCAGCCCCCAGTGCATATACCTGCCCCACACCCCCACACCAAGTGCAGCCCAACCCACCTCTCCTGCTTTCCTCCCAAGCACTACCTCCCCCTCCCTGTTCCCTGCAGGCTGTTGCCAGCCCATAAAGCCTGTGGGCAATAACCTCCATACCCAGGCTGCCCCCACCCCAGCCCATAGTGTTGCATGGCCTCACACCACCCCTCCAGCTCTGCGCATCAATTTATGCCATTCCTAGACCCACGTCATTTAGCTCAGGGAAACTTAGTTTACAGCAGTCCTAGAACTGTGCATGCACACGGCCCTCAGCCACACTTTCCAGCTCTGAGAAAGTGCTAACCTGCTTATTCAGGTCACATCTGCCCCTAATTCATGAAGGCATAACACTGACATGCTGCCACAGCTCTACACATGTGGACAAAGGGCCCCGTGCCTTAGACCACTGCACATCAGGGTTACACCCCCAAGACTGGTGCACCTTCACAACTACATCCTCCCTGGCCACTGGGCTTCCATGTTCACAAACATCAGCTTAACATCCCCAACCTGTGCCTATACCAACCCTGAAACAAATCACTGCACTGAGTACCACACCCCATACTCTTGCTCCCTGCTGTACAACCATCCCACAAACACAAGGCCTTAGACTACTGAAAGAAATAAACTCCCAAACAAAATTAATCAAGATATTTGTTGCAGAAGATCACTAAGCATATCACAATGCAGACAGATATAGACTTGCTTAATGACCAAATTAAAACACCAGAGGAGACATGGATGTTGGAACAACTCATCAAAGATGTTTATACAACTCTACATAATAAAATAAGTGGGATGGTAAATGACATAAAGGAGATCAAGAAGACAGTAGAAGAGCATAAAAAGGAATTGAAAGAATAAATAGAAAAACAGTGGAAATCACAGAGATTAAAGACTCTGTTGACCAAATAAAAAACATACTAGAGGCACACAACACCAGATTTGAACAGAAGGAAGAAAGAATAAGTGATATAGAGGACAGGATAATTCACTTCAAAGACTCAAAACAGCAATTGGTTAAAAGATGGAAAAAAATGGATGGGAACTCAGGTAAATGATAGACAAACCAAAGTGCAAAAATATAAGAATCATTGGTTTCACAGAAGGAGAAGAGAGGAGTAAATGGCTAGGAAGAGTAGTTGAGGATATAACGGGGGAAAACTTCCCAACCCTCATAAAAGACATAAATATACAAGTCAAAGAAGCCCAACAAACTCCAAAACAATAAATCCAAATAGGTTTTCCCCAAGAAACATACTAATCAGTCTGTCAAATGTTGAAGAGAAGCAGAAAATCCTGAAAGCAGCAAGAGAAAACAATTTACTACATACAAAGGAAACCAAAAAAGACTGAGTTCAGACTACTCAACTAGCACCCTGGAGGCAAGAAGGCAGTGGTATGATATATTAAAATCTGGAAAGAGAAAGATTTCCAGCCAAGAATTCTTGGCTGGAATTTACCCAGTGAAATTGCCCTTCAAAACTGAGGTGGAGATTAAAGTTTTCACAGACAAAGAAGTCCTGAAAGAATTTGTCAATGAGAGGCTGGCCCTACAAAAAATAAAAGAGGAATTCTGCCAGCTGAAAAAAAAGACAGGAGAGGGACATCTGGAGGAGGGCACACAACTGAAGAGTGCAACTAAGGATAATTTAAAGAATACAAGAGAAAGAGGGAAAAGAATATATAGATCTGACAAATAAAATAAAGAAGATAAGATGGTATTTTCAAGAAATGCCTTTTCAGTAATAACTTTAAATGTTAATGGACTAAACTTACCAATTAAAAGATACAGATTGGCAGAATGGATTAAGAAACACAATCCAGCTATATGCTGCTTACAAGAGACTCATCTTAGACACAAGGATACAAATAGATTGAAAGCAAAAGGATGGAAAAAGATTTTCCATGCAAGTTGTAACCGAAAGAAAGCAGGAGTAGCTACACTAATATCAGACAAAATAGACTTCAGATGTAGAGACATCATAAGAGACAAAGAAGGACACTATATACTAATTAAAGGGTCAGTTCACCAAGAAGATATAACAATCATAAATGTTTATGCTCCCAATCAAGGAGCTCCAAAGTACATGAGATAGACAATGGCAAAACTGAAGGGAGCAATAGATATTTAAAAAATATTAGTAGGAGACTTCAATACACCACTCTCATATATAGATAGATCAACCAGACAGATGATCAACAAGGAAATAGAGAAGTTAAATAACTTGATGAATGAATTAGACCTACCAGACATACATCATAGGTCATTGCACCCCAAAGCACAGGGATATACATTCTTCTCTAATGCTCATGGAACATTCTCCAGGATAGATTATATGCTGGGGAACAAAATAGGTCTTTATAAATTTAAAAATATTGAAATTGTTCAAACCACATTCTCTGATCACAGTGGGATAAAGCTGGATCTCAACAACTACCAAAGAATGAGAACATTCATAAATACATGGAGATTAAATAACACACTCCCAAACAACCAGCGGGTCAAAGAAGAAATTGCTAGAGAAATCAGTAGCTATCTGGAGATGAATGAAAATGAGAATACAGTTTATCAGAACTTCTGGGATGTGGCAAAGGCTGTGCTGAGAGGGAAAATTATTGCCCTAAATGCCTATATTTAAAAACAAGAAAGAGTAAAAATTGAGGACTTAATAGCAATCCTGGAGGAATTTGAGAAAGAACAACAAACTAACCCCAAAGCAAATAGAAGAAGAGAAATAAGAAAGATTAAAGCAGAGATAAATGAATGGGAGGACAAAAGAGCAATAGAAAGAATCAATAAAACCATAAGGTGGTTCTTTGAGAAAATCAATAAAAATGATGGGCCACTAGCAAGATTGACAAAGAAAAAAAGAGAACGGATACAAATAAACACAATCAGAAATGAGAAGTGTGCATTACCACAGACCCTGAGGAAATAAAAATCATAACAGGATACTATGAAAACTATATGTCAACAAACTAGACAACTTAGATGAAAAGGACAAATTCCTGGAGACACACAAACAAACTACACTGGCTTAGGAAGAAATAGAAGATCTCAACAAACCAATCACAAGTAAAGCGATTCAATCAGTCATAAAAATCTTCCTACAAAGAAAAGCTCAAGGCCAGATGGTTTCACAGGGGAATTTTATCAAGCATTCTAGAAACAACTAACACCAATTCTGCTCAAACGTTTCCAAAAAAATTTTTTAAATGGTACCCTATCTAACTCATTTTATGATGCTAATATCATTTTAATACCCAAATCAGGCAAAGATGCTCTAAGAAAGGAAAACTACAGGCCAATCTCCCTAATGAACATAGATGCAAAAATTCTCAATAAAATATTAGAGAATCAAATCTAACAACACATTAAAAGAATTATACACCATGACCAAGTGGGGTTTATACCAGGAATGCAAGGATGGTTCAACACAAGAAAATCAATTAATGTAACATAGCACATTAAGAAATCAAAAGGGAAAAATCACATGATCATCTCGATTGATGCTGAAAAAGCATTCAACAAAGTTCAGCATCCTTTTCTGATAAAAACACTCCAAAAGAAAGGAATCAAAGGTAACTACCTCAATATGATAAAGGGAATATATGAAAAACCAATAACCAGTACCATACTCAACGGAGAGAGACTTAAGTTTTTCCCCTAAGACCAGGAACAAGACAAGGATGCCCACTGTCACCACTATTATTCAAAATTGTGCTGGAAGTTCTAGAGCAATCAGATAGGACAAAGAAATAAAAGGCATCCAAATTGGAAAGCAGGAAGTAAAACTCTCATTATTTGTTGATGATATGAGGCTGTATTTGGAAGATCCTGAGAAAATGACATAAAAGTTATTTGAGACAATAAATGAATTTAGCAAGGTGGTGGAATGTAAAATAAGGTGCAAAAATCAGTAAAATTTCTATACACCAGCAATGATCTAGTTAAGGATCCAGTTAAGGAAAAAAAAATTCCATTCAAAAAAGCAACTAAAATAATCAAGTAGTTAGGAATGAACTTAAGTAGGGATGTAAATAATTTGTACACAGAAAACTATGTAACATTTCTAAAAGAAACCAAAGGAGATCTAAATAGGTGGAAAGACATTCCTTGCTCATGGATAGGAAGACTAAATATAGTTAAGATGTCAATTCTCTCCAAATTGATAACGGAGTACCAATAAAAATTTCAACAATGTACATTGAAGATTTGGAAAAGCTAATTACCAAATTCATCTGGAAGGGGAAGAGACCCTGAATAGCTAAAAGCATCCTAAAAAAGCAAGATTGAAGTTGAGGGATTAACACTCCCTGACTTTAAAACCTATTATAAAGCCACAGTGGTCAAAACAGCATGGTACTGGCACAAAGATAGAAGCACTGACCAATGGAACTGAATCAAGAGTGCAGAAATAGACTACCAAGTCTATGGTCAACTGATTTTTGACAAGGCCCCCAAATCCTCTGAACTGGGACAAGACAGTCTTTTCAATAATTGGGCATGGAAGAACAGGATATCCATAGCCAAATAAATGAAAGAGGATCCCTGTTTTACATGCTACACAAAATTAATTCAAAATGGACCAAACACCCAAATCTAAGAACTAGCACCATAAAGCTTCTAGAAGAAAATACAGGGAAACATCTTCAAGACCTAGTAACAGGAGGTAGCACCCTAAACTTTAGACCCAAAGCACAAGCCAAAAAAGAAAAAATAGATAAATAGGAACTCCTCAAAAACAAATGCTTCTGCACCTTGAAAGACTTTGTCAAAATGGTGAAGAGGCAGCCAACTCAATGGGAGAAAATATTTGGAAATCATATATCATATACACAAAGAAATTATACAATTCAACAACAAAGGAACAACAACCCAATTATAAAATGGGCTAAAGAGATGAATAGGCATTTTTCTGAAGAGCAAATGCAGATGGCTCAAAAGCACATGAAGAGATTTAGCTATAAGAGAAATGCAGATCAAGACTATAATGAGATATGACCTCACACCTGTAAGAATGGCTGCTATTAAACAAACAGGAAACACTAAATGTTGGAGAGGATGTGGAGAAACTGAGACACTTATGCACTGCTGGTGGGAATGTACAGTGGTGCAGCCACCATGGAAGACTCTTTGGCAGTTCCTTAGGAAACTAAATATCGAGTTAACCTATGACCCAGCAATAACACTACTTGGTATATACCCAGAAGAGCTGAAAGCAACGACAGAAACAGACATTTGCTCACCAATGTTCATAGCAGCATTATTCACAATCGCCAAAAGATGGAAATAGACCAAATGCCCATCAACAGATGAGTGAATCAACAAAATGTGATATATACATATGATGGAATATTATGAGAGGTAAGAGAAAATGACACCCTGAAGCACATGACAAGATGGATGAGCTTTGAGGACATAATGCTGAGTGAAATTAGCCAGACAGAAAAGGACAGATACTGTATGATTCCACTTTTATGACCAGAATAAAGGTATAATCAGAGGCTTACAATACAGAATATTGTGGATTTAGAGCTATATAGAGGGTAGATATGGGTGAACCATTAGCTAATGATGTTGAACCCCCATGTAAGAGAATAGATAGGACTGAAGGTGGTTCTTTAATGGGTCTAGAAGTGAATATTACCATATTGAAGATGAACAAGATTGAAAGGGGTTGTATAGACCTATGTGTTCCACTGATTCATAGTAGAAATATGAATTAGTTCTCACAAGAATGACTTCAAAGATATGATTCTTGTACAAAGAGTGTTTAAGCCCAGGGTACAGGGGTAAGACTGCTGTTGCATGCTATGAGCTATGTTGAGAAGGAAACCATCAACACTACCACAGCAAAAGCAGAGGTAAATAATGGGGAGATGGACAAGAGTTAAGAGCAGGTTTAGATTTCCTATTTAGCAAGGGTGTGTTTATTGGTTTTCTGTCTTTTGGGACCAAAGAAATTATCTAAAATGGAGAATGTTGATGGACTGTGGACTTTGGGCCCATTACATGATGCCCAATGAATGCAGGTGGTTGAAGGATACACTGACTGAGAAGTAGATTAGTGCATGATGGTGTATACTTATGAACGAAGGTTGTGCTGCTACAAAAAGGAACAAAGTCGTGAGGCATGCAACAATGTGAATGAACATGTGGGACATTCGTGAGACAAAATAACCCAGAAAGAAAAGAACAAGAATAGTATTGGTCACCTTTAGAAAATGTTCATAAGAAAACTGGGGCCTTGAGTGTAAGCTTTTAGAGCAGACACATTAAGTCCAGAATGGTGATTATTGTTTCTGGATTTTGAGAGATTGTTTTCTATACATAATCTGATACTTAGAGATAAGAATGAAGCCAAACATGTTGGGGTTAAATTAATTCAGAACATAGAGATAAGGAAAACAGTGTCTATATCTCAGAATCGCACATACTCTTTGAGACCAATGGAAGAAAGTTTTAGTTGGTCTGGTACTGAAATTTTCTGTAGGGCATAATCTAACTCAATCTATCTGCATAGTTCATTTGAAGAAATGAAACACAGGGGGCACAGAATAAGAACGGGGTCCTTTAATCCTGTATAGGTTATTGTAATGCCTGGATACATCCTAGAGTATATCAAGTAGATAATCAAAAAGTATTGGCAAAGTCCCCTGAGGGAGGGGAGAAAGAATATGGAACTACTAAATCTTAACATCAGGGAATCCCCTGATGTGTGTCAAACTTTAGGGACACCCAAATCAATAGGCCATGCCCTCAATCATGAGCCTTACTCTTGTGAAGCTTATGTAGGTAGCAGAAAAGCTTAGACTGCCTATAGGCACGCTTTCTGGAGGACCTCTTTTGTTGCTCAGATGTGGCCCCACTCTCTAATTCCGCAAGTGAAATCATTGCCTTCCCCCCTACATGGGACATGACATCTAGGGGTGAAAGTCTCCCTGGCGACATGGGAGATGACTCCCAGTGATGTATCTGGCCTGGCACCATGTTTACAACAATTCCATCTTGACCAAATGGGGAAAAAGAAGTGTAACTAATAAAATATCATTTGGCAGAGAAAGTTCAAATAGAGTCGAGAGGCTAATTTGGAGGTTGCTCTAATACAAGCTTCAGGTAGACCTTGCTACCTATCACAACCTGCCAACCCCCAACCAGAACCATTCCAGCCAATCCTAAAGAACACCTAGGGCAATATATAAGATTCCATTAGGGTTACATGCACTAGAGTAACTTTCCAGAAACCTGCAACCTCCTAATCCAGATAAGTCCTGAAACTTAGCCCAGCCCCTCAAGGACACCAGATAGTCCCATCTCCCTACCCCATATTAGTGACGGACCCTTCCGTTATGAAAAATTTAGAACTGCGATAGCTCAAACACCCCTAAGGAGAGGGATGGAAAGATCAAAGGTCATGGTGGAGGTATAAATAGTAGATAGGACTTAACAAATGAATGTGAATGCTAAATCATTAAATGGATATCTCTTTTAGTCTCCAGTATCTAGGAGTATAAACCTAAAATTGTGAAATTGTAACCCATGTCAAAGTATGAAATATGTTCTACGACTAATTGTGGTACTGTGCTTTGAAATTTATAGCTTTTTTAAATATATGTTTTCTTCACAAAAAAAGAAGGAAAAAAGTCAATTGCGATGATAAAAAAAGTATTTAAGCCTTCTACCCTCCTATATTCTGGAGCAGCTTGATGGAAAAATATGAGAGGATCATATGGTTGCCCATAACAAACTCTGGGATCTGTCCTGTAACCACTTGTTGAAGAGTTCTTTGAAAACTACTGTTTTTTTCTTTCTTTGCTTTGTATATATGTTATAGTATACAATAAAAAAGTTTAAAACTTAATAAATTCTGACTATTGAAAATAGGCCCCCAGCTCAAGTAAGAGCTAAAGGTACTAGGAGTTTTTGCCATGGCACAGAAGGGGCAGGGCTGACAGAAGAAAAATAAAGAGGTTTTTTTGGTTCACACAGCACAAATTACTTGAAATGGGCTGGACCCTAAAAAAAGGGGATCACATAGAATCTGGGGATACAAAGAGAAATGTACCAACTTAAGCTCTTGATTAACATACCCCACAAACAGAGGTCCTGCTCTGAAAGGGATTTTTTTTGTTTCTACTATTTAACAACTCATTAGGTAGAACTGCAGGGCTTCTCAGGCTCCAACTGCCCCAGACAAGGGCGGAATTAAGCTTGTCTGAGAGACAAAGATGTTGGTCAGGTGAAAGGAGTTAATTCCCTGGAGTCTGTGCCTTCTCCAGAAGAGGGGTTGGGCCCAGATCAGGTGGAATTCCTCCCTCAAGGAACTCAGACCCCATGGACTGGAAAACTGAAGGAATTAAAGCCAGTTTACCACCTCTCCACTGTCTCAACCACATCCCATTAGGGAGACTGCTGAAGTTAAAGGTACCACATCACTTAAATACTAGTGGGAAACTGCAGGCAGACAAGCATCACATACTGGGTAGGATAGGAAAAACATAGAGTCTATAGGCTTGATAGGAATGTCTGTCAACCTGCTGGGTCTCACCCTCAGGGAAAACTGATACAGGTGACTCTTTCATCCTGAGAGGATATCTAAGCAGATCCTATTAACAAAATAATAATAATAGTAGTAGTAGTAATAATAATAATAAAGCTCTATATAGTCAGGGCATGAAACAGAAAAACAAGAATTGAAAATTTCTGATCTGTTAAACAAAACCTGTGCTAGGGGTCTAAAATAAGCTGAACCGAATGTCAAAGAACACATAAAAAGCAAAGCCATCCAGCAAGAAAATTCTAAGTAAAAGAGTGAAAACAATCTCCAGAATAAACTAATTGAGGAAATCAAATGCCTAGATGCCAGCAAAAAATAATGAGTCATACTAGGAAAATTGAAGATATGGCCCAGTTAACAGAACAAATCAACAATTCCAATGAGATACAGGAGTTGAAAAAACTATTTCACGATGTTCAAACAGACATAGAAAATTTCATCAAAAAATCAAATCAATGAGTTGAGGGAGGATATAAAGAAGGCAATGGGTGAAGAAAAAGGAGAAATTGAAAGTCTGAAAAACCAAATCACAGAACCTATGGGAATGAAAGGCACAATAGAAGAGATGAAAATCAATGGAAACCTAAAACATTAGATTTGAAGTGGCAGAAGAAAGGATTACTGAACTGGAGGATGGGATATCAGGAATCCAACAAGCAAAAGAAAATACAGGGAAAAGAATGGAAAATTATGAGCAGGGATACAGAGAAATGAATGACAACATGAAGCACACAAATATATGTGTTGTGGGTGCCCCAGAAGGAGAAGAGAAGAGAAAAGGAGGAGAAAGACTAATTAAACCTTACCATCAGGGAATCCTCTGATACTGTGTCAAGCTTTACAGAAACCCAGATCAATAGGCCATGCCCTCAATCATGAGGCTTACTCTTGTGAAGCTTATGTAGGTAGCATAGAAGCTTAGATTATCTATAGGCATGCCTAAGAGTTACTTCTGGAGTGCCTCTGTCGTTGCTCAAATGTGGCCTCAGTCTCTCTAAGCCCAACTCTGCAAGTGAAATCATTGCCCTCCCCCCTAAGTGGGACATGACATCCAGGGGTGAAAGTCTCCCTGGCGATGTGGGAGAAGACTCCTAGGGATGAATCCAGACCTGGCACCATGGGATCAACAATTCCATCCTGACCAAAAGGGGGAAAAGAAGTGTAATTAATAAAGTATCAGTGACAGAGAAAGTTCAAATAGAGTCGAAAGACTGCTCTGGAGGTTGCTATTATCCAAGCTTCAGGTAGACCTTGCTACCTATCATAACCTGCCAACCCCCAACCAGGACCATCCTTGCCAATCCTAAAAACACCTAGGGCAATTTATAAGATTCCTCAAGGGTTGCAGGCACTAGAGCAATTTTCCAGAAACCTGCAACATCCAGAAAGGTCCATGAACCAGATAAGTCCTGAAACCTAGAGGGCCAGCCTCTCTAAAACATCAGATACTTCCATCTGTCTACCACATATTAGTGACAGACACTTCCAGTATCAAAAATATGGAATTGCCATAGCCCAAAAAACTCTAATGAGAGGTATGGAAAGATCAAAGGTGATGGTGGAATTATACATAGAAGATAGGACTTAACAAATGAATGTGAGTGCTAAATCATTAAAATGATATCTCTTTAGTCTCCAATATTTTACAGCAGCTAGAAGTAAACACCTAAAATTGTGAAATTGTAACCCACGTCAAAGTCTGAAATATGTTTCACAACTAATTGTGGTGCTGTGCTTTGAAATTTATTACTTTTTTGTATATATGTTATTGTTCACAAAGAAAAGAAGGAAAAAAATTGATTGTGATGATTAAAAAGTATTTAACCCCTCTAGCCTTATCCGGGAGCAGCTAGAAGGAAGAATATGAGAGGATCGTATGGTAGCCCATAACAAACTCTGGGACCTATCCTGTGACCACTTTTTGAAGAGTGCTTTGAAAACTATTACTTTTTTTATTTCTTTGCTTTCTATATATGTTATGCTAAACAATAAAAAAAATTGATGGACTCTTAGCAACACTGACAAAAAGAAAAAGAGAGAGGATTCAAGTAAATAAAATCAGAAATGAAAGAGGGGACATATCCACTGCCCCTACAGGAATAAAAGAGGTAATGAGAGGATACTATGAGCAAATTTATGTTAACAAATTAGACAATGTGGATGAAATGGACAACTTCCTAGAAAGGCATGAACAACCAACATTGACTTAAGAAGAAATAGATGACTTCAACAAACCAATCAAAAGTAAAGAGGTTGATTCAGTCATTAAGAAGTGCCCCAAAAAGAAAATACCATGACCAGATGGCTTTACATGTGAAGTCTACCAAATAGTCAAGAAAGAATTAGAATGCTCAAACTCTTCAAAGAAATTAAAGAGGAGGGAAGACTACCTAACTCATTCTATGAAGCCAACATCACCTTCATACCAAAGCCAGACAAGGATGCTACAAGAAAAGAAAATTACAGACCAATCTCTCTAATGAAAATAGATGCAAAATCCTCAACAAAATTCTTGCAAATAAAATCCAGCAGCACATTAAAAGAATTATACACCATGACCAAGTTGGATTTATTATAGGTATGCAAGGATGGTTCAGCATAAGAAAATCAATTAATTTAACACACCATATCAACAAATCAAAGCAGAAAAACCACATGATCATCTCGATTGATGCAGAAAAGGCATTTGACAAAAATTCAACATTCTTTCTTGATAAGAACATTTCAAAGGATAGGAATAGAAGGAAACTTCCTCAACACAATAAAGGGAATATGTGAAAACCCTACATCTAATGTCATCCTCAATGGGGAAAGACAGAAAGCCTTCTCCCAAAGATCAAGAACAAAACAAGGATGTCTACTGTCACCATTGCTATTCAACATTGTGTTGGAACTTCTAGCCAGAGCAATTAGACAAGAAAAAAAAATACACAGCATTAAATTGGAAGGGTAGAAGTAAAACTTTCACTGTTTGCAGATTATATGATACTATGTTGAAAAACCCTAAAAATCCACAGCAAAACTATTAGAGCTAATAAATGAGTACAGCAAAGTGCAAGGGTTCAAGATCAACACGCAAAAATCTGTAGTGTTTCTATATATTAATAATGAGCAATATGAGGAGGAAATCAAGAAAAAATCCATCTGCACGTGAAAGAATAAAAATATTTAGGAATAAATTTAACAAAGGATAAAAAAGACCTATATTCAGAAAGCTTTAAGAAATTGCTAAAATAAATCACAGAAGACCTGACTAAATGGAAGGGCATACCTTGTCCATGGATTGGAAGGCTAAATAGAGTTAAGATGTCAATTCTACCTAAATTGATTCATAGATCCAATGCAATATCAATTAAAATCCCCAAACCTTACCATGCAGAAATAGAAAAAAAAAAACAATAGCCAAATTTATTTGGAAGGGCATGGTGCCCCAGATAGCTAAAAAGTACGCTGAGAGAGAAAAATGAAGTCGGAAGTCTCATACTATCTGTCTTTAAGGCGTATTATGAAACTATAGTGGTCAAAATAGCATAGACATACTGACCAATAGAATCAAATAGAATGTTCAGATGTTGGCCCTTTCATCTATGGACAATTGCTCTTTGAGAAGGCACTCAAGCCAACTCACCTGGGACAGAACAGTCTCTTCAATGAATCATACTTGGAGAACTGGATATCCACATGCAAAAGATTGAAGGGGGATCCATTTCTCACAGCTTATATAAAAATTAACTCAAAATGGATCATAGACCTAAACATTAGAGCTAAGACCACAAAACTTTTAGAAAAAATTGTAGGGAAATACCTTATAAAATTTGTGTGCTGGTTTGAAAGGATGGCTGTCCCCTAGAGAAGCCATGTTTTAATCAAAATCCCATTTCATAAAGATATAATAATCCCTATTCAGTACTGTATGTTTGAAACTGTAATCAAATCATTTCCCTGGAGATGTGATTTAATCAAGAGTGGTTGTTAAGCTGATTAGGTGATGACATGTCTCCACTCATTTGGGTGGGTCTTGATAAGTTTCTGGAGTCTTATAAAAGAGGAAACATTTTGGAGAATGAAAGAGATTCAGAGAGAGCAGAGAAGAATGACATAGCCACAAGAAACAGAGTCCACCAGCCAGTGACCTTTGGAGATGAATAAGGAAAATGCCTCCCAGGGAGCTTCATGAAACAGAAAGCCAGGAGAAGAAGCTAGCAGATGACACCTTGTTTGCCATGTAACTTTCCAGATGAGAGAGAAACTGTGACTGTGTTCACCATGTGCCTTCTCACTAGAGAGAAACCCTGAACTTCATCAGCCTTCTTGAACCAAGGTATCTTTTGCTGGATGCCTTTGATTGGACTTTTCTATAGACTTGTTGTAATTGGGACATTTTCTTAGCCTTAGAACTGTAAACTAGCAACTTATTAAATTCTTCTTTTTAAAAGCCACTCCACTTCCGGTATATTGCATTCCAGCAGCTAGCAAACTAGAACAACTTGTAATAGGAGGCAGTTTCCTAGATCTTACACCCAAAGCATGAGCATTGAAGAAAGAAATAGGTAACTGGGAACTCCTCAAAATTAAACACTATTGTGCATCAAAGAACTTTTCCAAGAAAGTAAAAAGACAGCCTATGTAATAGAAGACAATATTTGGACACAACATATCAGATAAGCATCTAGTATCCAGAAGTATAAAGAGATTGCTCAACTCTCTGAATGAAAAGATGCTCAAGCCCACTGACTATTAGGAAAATGCAAGTCAAAACTACAATGAGGTATCATCTCACATCCACTAGAAGGGTCATTGTACCAAAACAAAACAGAAACAGAAAATGACAAGTGCTGGAGAGGATGTGGAGAAAGATGCAAACTAATCCACTGTTGGTGGGAATGTAAAATGGTACAACAGCTGTGGAAGACAGTTTGGTGGTTCTTCAGGAAGCTAAGTATAGAATTGCCATATGATCAAGCAATACTTTTGCTACGTATCTATTCAAAGGACATGAGGGCAAGGACACAAATGGACATTTGCACACCAAAGTTTATAGCAGCATTATTTACAATTGCCAAGAGATTTATTATTTTTATTAATTTTAATTTCTTTTTAAAAAATATCATCCGCTTTTTTCTTATTTTTTTCCTTTATTAACTTTCATATTTTAAATGATTCTTATTTTGTCAAGTTAATCCAGCTTCTGGCAAGCCTAAACAGAATATTCACATCTGTCATGGTTAGGTTCATGTGTCAACTTTGCCAGGTGGTAGTACCCATTTATCTGGTTAGACAAGTGCTTGCCTGTCTGTTGCTATGAGAACATTTCATAGGATTAAATCATGATCATGTCGGCTGTATGAACAGCTGATTCTATTTGTAATCAGCCAAGGGGAAGTGTCTTCTGCAATGAGTGATGCTTAATCTAATCACTGGAAGCCTTTTAAGGAGGATTCAGAAGAGACAGGCTCTCTTCCTGCTTCGGCTGGTGAGCTTTTCCTGTGGCGTTCCTCCAGATCCTCCATCAGAGTCACCAGCTTCACAGCCTGCCCTATGGATTTTGGACTCTACATTTCCACGGTTACATGAGACACTTTTATAAATTTTATACCTACAGATATTTCTGGCTGATTCCATTTCTCTAGAAAACCCTGACTAATACAGCTTGGTACCAGGAGTTGTTCTTAAGAAACAGAATCTTAAAAATGGGTTTTCTCAGCATCAAGGGACTGAGAAAAACCCTAGAATGAGCTGAGAATTAACATCAAGGGATTGAGAGAACCTTCTCGACCAAAAGGGGGAAGAGTGAAATGAGACTAAGTGTCAATGGCTGAGAGATTCCAAACAGAGTTGAGAGGTTATCCTGGAGGTTATTCTTACACATTAAGTAGATATCACCTTGTTGTTCAAGATGTAGTGGAGTGGCTGGAGGGAACTGCTTGAAAATGTAGAGCTGTGTTCCAGTAGCCATGTTTCTTGATGATTGAACAATGATATAGCTTTCACAATGTGACTCTGTGAATGTGAAAACCTTGTGTCTGATGCTCCTTTTATCTACCATATCAACAAAAGTGTAGAACATATGGAATAAAAATAAATAACAGGGGGAACAAACGTTAAAATAAATTTAGTTTGAAATGCTAGTGGTAAATGAAAGCGAGGGGTAAAGGGTATGGTATGTATAACTTTTTTTCTCTTTTATGGTTTTATTTCTTTTTCTGTTGTCTTTTTATTTCTTTTTTCTAAATCGATGCAAATGTTCTAAGAAATGATGAATATGCAACTATGTGATGATATTAAGAATTACTGATTATATATGTAGAATGGAATGATATCTTATTGTTTTGTTTGTTTGTTGTTAATTTTTTTTTAATAAAAGATGGGTTTTTATGATTGGTTTCCTACTCTGACTGGAATCAAACCAGGAGTCAAAATAATCTGATTTACAGAGACTTGTGGCATTGGCTAGTAAGTCATGGGGTAACTAGAAGTACAATAGATGGGCAGTCTACTAAATTCTTGTTTGAGCTGTATAAACAAAAGAGTTCTAGGTCAAGCGGACAGAAGCCTAACTTGAATTACAAAAATGGAGAGCCATGGCCCCTTAATCCATTTCAATACTTGAGACAGTTTACAGATCCAGAGCTCCTTGAATGAGGCAGAGGCCAGGTCCCTTTGGGGCAGGACTCTGTTACACTACCACAAATTTATACTGTTAATCTTCCTCCAGGCCTTCCCCAAGGAGACCGACGGCCTTTTACCAGGGTACCTGTGCCTTGGGGAAGAGGAAATAATCAGATATTTCAGTGATTACTAGAGACTGGTTCAGAAGTGACATTAATTCCAGGGTACCCAAAACATCACTCTGGTCCACAAGTCAGAGTGGGAACTTATGCAGGTCAGGTGGTTGATGGAATTTTAGGTCAGATCCATATCACAGTGGGTCCAGTGGGTCCCTGGACACATTTTGTAGTTATTTCCCCAGTCCCAGAATGCATAATTCGAATAGACATACTGAGCAACTGGCGGAATCCCTATATTGGCTTTCTATCTCTTGAAGTGAGGGCTATAATGGTGGGAAAGGCCAACTGAAAGCCACTAGAACGGCCCCTACCTAGCACAGTAGTAAATCAGAAGCAATACCAGATTCCTGGAGGGATTGCAGAGATTACTGCCACTCTTATGGACTTGAAGGATGCAGGGGTGGTGGTTCCCACCAACATCCCCATTCAACTCTACTATTTGGCCTGTGCAGAAGACAGATGGGTCTTGGAGGATGATAGTGGATTATTGCAAGCTCAACCAGGTGGTAACTCAAATTGCAGCTGCTATTCCAGATGTGGTATAATTGCTTGAGCAAATTAATACATCCCCCGTATAATGGTCAGGTTCATGTGTCAACTTGGCCAGGTGGTGGTACCTGTTTGTCTGGTTGGGCAAGTGCTGGCATGTTTTTTGCTATGAGGACGTTTCATAGAATTAAATCATGATCATGTTGGTTACATCCACAGCTGATTCCATTTGTAATCAGCCAAGGGGAGTGTCTTCTTTAATGAGTGATGCTTAATCTAATCACTGGAAGCCTTTTAAGGAGGATTCAGAAGAGACAGGCTCTCTTCCTACTTCAGCCCGTGAATCTCTCCTGTGGTGTTCATCCAGACCCTCCATTGGAGTCATCTGCTTCACAGCCTGCCTTGCAGATTTTGGAACTTATGTTCCCACATTTACATGAGACATTTTTATAAATTTTATATTTTTGAATATTTCCTGTTGATTCTGTTTCTCTAGAGAACCCTAACTGATACACCCTGGTACTTGGTATCAGCTACTGATCTGGCAAATGCTTTTTTTCCTCAATACCTGTTAGTAAAGACCACCACAAACAGTTTGCTTTCAGCTGGCAAGGTCAGCAATATACTTTCAGAGTCCTACTTCTGGGGTATATCAAATTTCCAGGCCTATGTCATAATTTTGTCTGCAGGACTCTTGATCATTTCTCCCTCCCACAAGACACAACACTGGTCCATTATATTGATGATATCATATTGATTGGACCTAGTGAGCAAGAAGTAGCAACTGCTCTAGACTTATTGATAAGGCATTTGCATGTCAGTGTATGGGAGATAAATCCAACAAAAAATACAGGGGCCTTCCAACCTCAGTGAAATTTCTAGGTGTCCGGTGGCATGGGGCCTGTAGAGATACTGCATCTAAGATGAAGGATAAGTTGCTGCATCTGGCCTCTCCTATGACCAAAAAAGAGGCACAATGCCCAGTTGGTCTCTTTGGATTTTGGTGACAACATATTTCCCATTTGGGTGTGCTGTCCTGGCCCATTTATCAAGTGACCAGAAAAGCTGATAATTTTGAGTGGGGATCTAAACAAGAGGAGGCTCTGCAACAGGTCCAGGTTGCTGTAGAAGCTGCTCTGCCACTTAGACCATATGACCCAGCAGATCCAATGGTGTTGGAAGTGTTAGTGGCAAATAGAGATGCTTTCTGGAAACTTTGACAGGCCCCCATAGGAGAATCACAACACAGACCATTAGGATTTTGGAGCAAAGCCTTACCATCTGCTGCAGATAATGACTCCCCTTTTGAGAAACAGCTTTTGGCCTGCTACTGGGCCTTAGTAGAGACTGAATGCTTAACCATGGGCCACCAAGTTATCTTGAGACCTGAGTTGCCTATCATGATCTGGGTGTTGTTTGATCTACCAAGGCAAAAAGTTGAACGTGTGCAGCAGCACTCCATCATAAAATGGAAATGGTATATACAAGATAGGGCCAGAGCAGGTCCTGAAGGAACATGTAAGTTACATGAAGAAGTGGCCCAAATGCCCATGGTCTCCACTCCTGTCAGATTACCTTGTCTTTCCCACACCAGAGCTATGGCCTCTTGGGGAGTTCCTTACATTGAACTGACTAAGAAAGAAAATGCGGTCATGGTTTAAAGATGGCTCAGCACGATATGCAGGTAGCACCCAAAAGTGGACAGCTGCAGTACTACAACCCCTTTCTGGGGTGTCCTTGAAGGACAGTGGTGATGGGAAATCCTCCCAGTGGGCAGAACTTTGAGTGGTGAACCTGGTTGTTCATTTTGCTTGGGAGAAGAACTGGCCAGAGGTGTGCTTGTATATGACTCATGGGCTGTTGCTAATGGTTTGGCTGGATGGTCAGGGACTTGGAAAGACCATAATTAGAAAATTGGTGACAAAGAGGCCTGGGGGAAAATGTATGAGGATAGACCTTTCTGAGTGGGCTAAAAACATGTGTCCCATGTGAATATACACCAGAGGGTGCCTTCAGAGAGGAGGGTTTTAATAATCAAGTGGATAAGATGACCTATTTTGTGGATACCAGTCAGCCTCTTTCCCCAGCAACTCCTGTCATTGCTCAGTGGGCTCATGAACAAAGTGGTCATGGTGGTAGGGATGGAGGTTATGCATGGGTTCAGCATCATGAACTTCCACTCACCATGGCCAGTCTGGCTACAACCACTGCTGAGTGGCCAATCTGCCAACAGTAGACACCCACACTCAGTCCCTGATGTGGCACCATTCCCAGAGGTGACCAGCTGGCTACATGGTGGCAGGCTGATTACATTGAACCACTCCCTTCATGGAAGGGGTAGCAATTTGTTCTAATTGGAATAGACACGTACTCTGGATATGGATTTGCTTTCCCTGAACACAATCCTTCTGTGAAAACTACTATCTGTGGACTTAAGAATGCCTTATCCATCATCATGGTATCCCACACAGAATTGCTTCTGATCAAGGAACACACTTTACAGCAAATGAAGTGTGGGAATGGGCACATGCTCATGGAATTTTCTGGTCTTACCATATTCCCCATCATCCAGGGAGCTGGATTGACAGAACGGTGGAATGGCCTTTTGAAAACTCAATTACGGTGCCAAATAGGTGGCAATACCTTGAAGGGCTGGAATAATGTTCTCCAGGAAGCTGTGTATGCTCTGAATCAGCATCCACTGTATGGTGCTGTTTGTCCCATAGCCAGGATCCAGAGGTTCAGGAACCAAGGGGTGGAAATGGGAGTGGCACCACTCACTACTACCTCTATTGATCCCACTAGGAAAATTTTTGCTTCCTGTCCCTTTGACCTTGAGCTCTGCTGGTCTACAGGTTTTAGTTCCAAAAGGGGAAGTGCTTCCACCAGGAGAAACAGCGATTATTCCATTCAACTGGAATCTAAGGCTGCCACCTGGTCACTTTGGGCTGGATCAACAAGACAGGAAGGGGATTATATTACTGGCTGGGGTGATTGACCCTGACTATCAGGGGGAATTAGGACTGCAACTACACAATGGAAGTAAAGAAGAGTTTTCCTGGAATATAGGAGATGTCCTATGGTGTCTTTTAGTACTACCATGTCTTGTGATTACAATAAATGGAAAACTGCAACAACCCAATCCAGGCAGGACTGCCAATGGCTCTGAAACTTCATGAATGAAGTTTGGGTCATCCCACCAGGCAAAGAACCATGGCCAGCTGAAGTGCTTGCTGAGGGTAAAGGGAACATGGAATGAGTAGTGGGAGGAGGTTGTGATAATTATGAACTATGACCAGGTGATCAGTTACAGAAATGAGGACTGTAATGCTGTTTTGTTCATGTTATAGTATTTAAGTTGTAAGATATCAAGTTTAAGAATGAATATTACCCAAGGACTTGCACCCTCTTCTGAGGAGTTTAATGTGTTTCCGGTTGTATGCAGGAAAGTTGAGTATTGTTAGGTGAGGAAAAAATGTGGCTTTTATTGTTTTCTATTTAGAAATTAGGTATGGTTTAAGGTGATGTGTATTGCTGCCAAGTTGACAAGAGGTGGACTGTCATGGTTAGGTTCATGTGTCAACTTGGCCAGGTGGTGGTACCCACTTTTCTGGTTAGGCAAGTGCTGGCCTGTCTGTTGCTAAGAGGACATTTCATAGAATTAAATCATGATCATGTCGGCTGTATGCACAGCTGATTCCATTTGTAATCAGCCAAAAGGAGTGTCTTCTGCAATGAGTGATGCTTAATCTAATCACTGGAAGCCTTTTAAGGAGGATGCAGAAGAGACAATCGTTCTTCCTGCTTCAGCCAATAAGCCTTTCCTTTGGAGTTCATCCAGACCCTTCATTGGCATCACTAGAGTCACAGCATACCCTACAGATTTTGGAGTCTAAGTTCCCCCAGTTATGTCAGACACTTTTATAAATTTTATACCTACAGATATTTCCTGCTGATATAATTTCTCTAGGAACCCTGATTAATACAACATCTCTGTTGGAAAATAAATTATTAAAGAAAATCTCTGAAAAAAACCTTATTTTCCAAACATTGATTTACTCTTGTTATGCAGTGGGAGTTCGAAATACAAAAGTTTTGTACAATTTCCTAAATGCTTTTGCCATCCTAGCACTGCAGGGTGCCCAAATATTCTTCCCAATTTCCTGATTTCACCTTAAACCTCTTCATTAACATTATTTAACATTCTCAGATTTTTAAAAATGTATGAATACAAAGTTTTTTTTGTTTTTTTGTTTTTTTTGCATTGGCAGGCACCGGGAATTGAACCCGTTTCTCTGGCACAGCAGGTGACAACTCTGCCACTGAGCCACTGTTGCACACCCAAATATAAAGTTTTTTGAAATAAATATTTGAAATAAGTTATTTGATTTAAATATTTTATTACATCATTTGAAATCATTGAATACAGTAACATAGTACCAACATACAATACCTAAAGTTTTTTCTAAAATTTTGCCTGAGATTCTGAACTTTCTCTATAGCATACACTGGCACCATTTGTACCATTATGTATCTGCTACACAACAAGACTAATTTTTGAGTACTGTGGAGTAGTTTAATATGTTATTTTAGTTCTTCAGATTAACAAAAAGCAGCTTTAAAGTGTTAAATTTAGTATTAAATAACTGACTAAGAGACTTTTTTGGGAAATAGGTGAAGCTTTATTGATGATGATTTGTTTGCTTAATTTATTAGTTTCCCCAAAAGTTGTCCCATTATGTTGTTGCATGTTTTGCAGCCAGCAGAACCATTCATCTAGACTATAGTGATATGCATGATCTATGCTTTTTTAAACAGTCTCTATTTAGCATGTAAAATTCTCTGTTTAATTGCACAGTAGATAGTTTTAAAAATTCTGATTGTAATTTTTTGATGTTTTGTTGCTTTATAAGCACTGATAAAATTATTTCAGAAGTTTATTTTGAATACGTTATTGTGTGAAGCTAATTCATAATGTTCTTCAAAATTTTCTCCTGGATTATTGCTAATTTTTTTTTCATTGAATTCTGAGCACTGACAGAATGTTTTTGAGCATCATTTGCATCCAGTATTTACTTTGCGAGCAATAATGAGACACCTGCAAGTTTTGTCAAAATTAATAGTGTTAAAAAAATTTCAGATATGCAAATTATTGTTTCCCTTGAACTGAATCTAACACAAGATCTAAGGCATTCCCATTTCTTGCACAATATCAGATGCTCCCTAAGCTGTGATTCATTATTAATATCATTGCTTTTTTATTCTCTCTCAGGTTCAGAAGATTCAGATTTATAGTACTTAAAAGCAATGATAAAAATGTATTCATTTTTATAATATTTAAAAGTAATGTTAAACACTTCATTGTCATTTCATTCTTACTATATTATCCTTTGTATTCTAAGTTCTTGGATTTATAAGATATCAAATACTGATCAATTATTATTTACACAAGGATAACACCACAATAACAATAAGAAGAAAGGAAAGGTCAAACTATTTAGAATTTATATCGATGTGAGAATAATGCTAAAGTGACAATTTTCCTAGGTCTCAGAGTGAAAAATGCTTGTCCACGTGTGGCCAAGCTGACAGGAAGTCTTGCAAGCATGTCTCAGTTGTTGCAATGACAGGTGCTCCATCTATTATTGGTCATTGTGACAGCCTAATATACACAAATGGCAAGAATTTAAAATAGAATTTATAATATTTATTATTTTACTACTGATCATAGTCACTTTTTTTTTTTTAACAATCAGTATTGTATTATGCATACTGGCTGACTACCAATGTGTACCCAAAGCTGGGGTATATTTTATCTGTTTTGCTAAAAGGGCATAGGATATGGGGCATCTAGGGAATAGTGCATGATTTAGCTTGTGCACCAAAGAAGACTGATTGATTTAAACATTAAGTTCTTATGTGTGTGGGTGTACATGAATCTATATCTTTCAGTCTCCACAAGAAAGTATGTGTGCATGTGTGTGTTTGCAACCATGTGTGTGGTGAGGAAAAAAGCTGATTAAGAATGTCAGAGCTCCCCTGCTAGACATATATCTTGAGGTCAGGCTGTGGTCCCAGGAACAGTTGGTGGACAAAGGTTGTGGAACTTGACCCTAATGCTACAGATAGGAGCCATGTAATAGAGAAAAGACAGTGTCCAGGGTGAAACTGGACTTGTAAGGCAAAGAGGAGAGACTGGGTTGGGAGAGGAAAGCCAGGTACAAAGTTGTCATGCAAAACAGATCTCTTCAGGGTCACCTCTTGTTCTTCACTGGGGCTCAGAATGAAAGGCACAACTACATACAATACTCATATCACATGCAATGGACTAAGAAACATGTGTAATGACTCCAAGGGGTGTAAATCTCCCTGGTAACGTGGGACACAACCCCCGGAGGGTATCCTGGAGGTTATTCTTATTCATTATATAGATATCCCCTTTTTGTTTATGGTGTATTGGAGTGGCTGGAGGGAAGTACCTGAAACCATTGAGCTATGTTCCAGTAGCCTTGATTATTGAAGGCAATTGTTTAACAACAACCTTTTTTTAAAAAAAAATTAAAACAACAAATGGTTGTGAAAAACCAAACCTCAAAAAGCACTTTAATTCCAGCCTAACAGTGCCAGGTGCAATGTCTGGGAACAGACTCTGGGTACAATGCTGTGTGGCAACCACTCACACACATGGCTCAGAGAAGGCCCCCAAGGGGGACTTACTTTCAGGGGGCTGGGCCAAGGGGAAGAGTAGTGGTTCCAGAACAAGGGCAGGGGCAGGCATGGGGGAAAGGTGATACTTCATGGCATTGTTTTGGGTGATCTTGAAGTCTTGTAGGGCATTGCAAGCAGCCCCTGGCTGTACCTCACTGTCAAACTCCACAAAGGTGATGTCATGCCATCCAGGGACCAGTCTGACCTCCCCGAAGCCAGGGAAGTGGTTGAAAAGCATGGACAGTGTGAGCTTATTGGCAACATTCTGGCAGGTTGGTGAGGAAGATGTGGTTGAGTGGGTTTTCTGAAAGGGGTTGGGCAGGAGGCATCTGTCCTGACATAAGCTGCTGTGGATGCATGGCCCCTGTAGGAATCTTTCCCCGTGCAAGGCTGAGTGGTAGAATCATGCCAGGGGGAGGCACATAGGGAAGATGACCCAGCATGTGGTGCATGATGTGGGGTTGCTGAGTCATTGGTGGCATGCCCCAGACAGGCCCCTGGATGGCTCCTGCCCAGTCTTCTTGGCAGCTGCAGCTTCCTTTTCTCCTGCTTATGGTCCCACTCCATGAAGGTACCCTTCATCTTGGCAATAATATCCAAGTCAGTCCTGGCATACCGGATTCACATGGGCTTGTAACAGAAGGGGAAGCTCTGCATGAAGCACAGTGTGTTGGTGGCACTGCTGACTTTCTTAAAGAGGACAGAGGCCTGACCCCTCATCTTCAGTCTCCATAACACCAGGATTTCCAGGATCTGGCCAAACTGGGAGAAGATGGTGTACAGGGACTTCTTCAGTTCATCTTTTTAAAATCTTCTCCCTGAGGTTGTTGATATAAATAGTGTAGTCGGGGTGGGTATCAGAAACTGCCATGGTGTGAGGTGCCAATGGATCCTTTGAAGGAAATCAGAAGCATTCTATCATTTCATGTATAAATATTTCAACATGTATCTCCAAAAGATAGCTCTTATTATCTTTTCAGTGTTTACAGAACTATTCTTTCTCTAACCCATTCCGTACTCCATGCGTCAATCTGCATCACTTCACTAAAACAGTTTTTAAAAAGGTCAATGAAGACTGTCATTTTAGTAAATGCAGTGATTAATTCCCAATCCTCTCCCCACTTAATCTCCTTGTAACATTTGAAATAGCTGATCACTCATTCCTTGAAAAACATCTTTCACTTAGCTTCTGGGATATTACTCACTCCTGATATCATCTGGTTTTATGACTTTAAATAATATCATTTTTGTTGATGAAACTATTTCCAGCAAAGGACATCCAAGTGTATGTCTCGCTTGACTGTATAATAAGTATCTTGAATTTAACTGGATTTCTGTCATCTCCTGCCAAAACCCTGTCCTTCTCCAATCTTCCTCATTTTATTAAATGGTACCATCATTCACCCACAATTCCTCAGGCTGAACATCCAGCCTGTACTTCTTATTTTCTCATACTTCACATGCAATTCATTTGCAAATCCTGGAAAAAGTTCTTTTCTAGAAGCCCTTTAATTAGACTTTCAATTCAATCTGGCCAGTTGCCTCTAGAAGTGAAAAATGAAAATTGTGGAATTGTAACCCTTACCAAACTCTGAAATCTGTTCTACAACTAATTGTTGCACTGTGCTTGAAATTTATTGCTTTTTTGTATATATGTTGTTTTTCACAAAAAAAGAAAAATGAAGTCAATTGTGATGATAAAAAAATATTTATTCCTTCTACCCTCCAATATTCTGGAGCAGGTAGAAGGAAAAATCTGAGAGGATGGTATCATAGCCCATGACAAACTCTGGAATCTATCTTGTAAGTACTCGTTGAAGAGGACTTCGAAAACTATTGCTTTTTTCTTTCTTTGCTTTGTATATATGTTATATTGTAGAATAAAAAAGTTAAAAAAACCCCCACAAAACTCACAGGTAATTCTCTCCTTAGCATGTTGCTTGGTCTTGGGGTTGTGTGCTCGGTTGGAACAGGGAGGAAACAGGAAGCTGTGGGTAAACTGTGACAGAAGTGAAGACTGATTTTTTTAACCAAATTGCAAGAGAACATGAAAGAATGGAAACTAATATTAAAAGATAATTGAGACATAACAACCAAAAGCGATGAGGACATCTCTTTGCATCCTAATTTAAACAACTCATCAGTTAAGAAAAATATGTAAGGCAATCAGGGAATGTGAATACACTCTAGATATTTGATGATGTAAAGAGTTGTTAACATTTGAAAAAGTAACAATGGTACTGTCATGAATTTTATAAAGCTTTCTTTTAAGAGTACATTAAAAATATTTACAGATGAAGTGATAGATCTGGAATTTTCTTCAAAATATCCATTGTATATTGGGGGTGGAGAACTAAGTGGGATATAAATTATTCAAAATTAGGTATGAGTTGATGATTGTTGAAACTAAGTGATGCCTACATGATGGTTCATTGTAGTATATTCTCTACTTGTGTATATATTAATTGTCCATAATAAAATTTTTTCAAGGGGAAAAGCTGCATGGTAAGACATGCATTCTTGAATGTCTTACCTCTCTTCCCAAGGGTAAGAATTGTGAGGAAATGTCTCAGGAGGCAATACTTTAAGAGGACTGTGTGCTGGTTTGAAATTGTTATGTACCCCAGAAAAGCCATGTTCTTCTAATCCAATCATGTAGGGGCAGACCAATGTGGGTAGGGCCTTTTCATTAAATTGTTTCCATGGAGATGTGACCCACCCAATTCAAGGTGGGTCTTAATCTGCTTGCTGGAGTCCTTAAATGGAGAGAATAAAAGAAAACAAAGGGAGCTCAGAGCTGATACAGAGAGGAGAGAAATGAAACTAAGTGACAGACACTTGGAGACAGAAAAAGGCCACGGGAGATGCTAAGCTAAAATGTGAAATCCAGATTTTTCCCTTGAGAAGCTAAGAGAGGGCCCCAGAATCAAGCTGAAACAGGCTGGGAGAGAGGGACACTGGACATCACCATGTGTCTTACCAGGTGATAGAGAAGCCCTGATGCAATCAGCCTTTCTTGAGTGACAGTATCCTCTTTTGATGCCTTAATTTGGATATTTTCATGGCCTTAGAAATGCAGATTTGTAACCTAATAAATCCTCTTTGTAAAAGTCAATCCATTTCTGATATATTGCATTCTGGCTGCTTTAGCAAACCAAAATAGATTTTGGTACCAAGAGCAGAGTGTCACAGTTTGCAAATACCAAAAATACTGTAACAGCTTTATAAATGTAAAGCTTTATAAATGCAAACAGTTTTATATAAATATAAAGGGAATATTCTGGAAGAATTTTGGGATGCTTGATGGAGAAAGCCTAGTTTGCTTCGAAGAGACTGTTGGTAGAAATATATGCTAAAGTTTCTTCCAAAAAGGCCTTAGACAGAACTGATGACTCTGTCATTGCAAATTGGAAAAAAGGCAATCCTTGTTTTAAAGTGGCAGAGAATTTGGCAAAACTGAGCCCTGGTGCTGGATGAAAGGGAGAATTTGAAAGTGATAAGCTGACATACCTAGATTAAGAAATTTCCAAACTAAATGTGGAAGATGCAGTCTGGTTTCTCCTTGCAGCTTATAGTAAAATGTGAGAGGTAAGGGATAAGCTAAGAACTGAACTCTTGAGTACAAAGAAACCAGAAACTGATGGTTTGGAAAATTCTGGGCTTTTGGAAAATGAGATTTCAGAGAATAGTGCCCCACATGAGGATTTTACCAAACACTGAACCAATCAGTCATTACAGGACAAGACACGATGGGAGATTGATTTATTCAGAAAGGACTTGTGGAAAGCCTTATTGTCTGACAATTGTTATCCATGTGTGGCATGGAAAACTGACATGTTTGTGTGAGATCTGTATGAACAGAATCACAGCCATCTGGACAGAAAGGTATAGAAAATGAACAGATAGAAGGAAAAATGATTTCAAAGGAGATCTATGGGAAGCTAGGATCTAAAGCCAAGAAATCTCAGGCCAGGACGTGTACCCACCCATCTATATGGAAAGGCTGAGTGTGCCCTGGAGGCAGAGGTTGGGCTTCTGCTTCATTGTTCAGGAGGTGTTGCCACATCAGACCTCAGAGAGGGTGAAGCACATTCTCTGAGGATTGGGGAAATATTGGCCACTGCTCCATTGTTCAGAAATGGTTGAGCATATGCCCCAGAGATGACAGAGACTCCAGGTGCCACTCAGATGCATGAGGAGGGTGGGGTCGAGAACAAGTGGTCTCCCAATGATCCCCAATGTTGCAATCCTCACCTCTGTGTTTGCAGAGAGCAGAGCCACTGCATAGCCCTTGGAATGGGTGGGACTGCTGCTCAAGCCCCACCCTCAAGCCCTGAGATTAAAACATCATGCTATAAATGATTCTCAGAACTTAAAATCTAATGAAGTTTGCCTAGCTGTTTTTCAGAACTATTGGGTTTGGTGACCCTGTTTTTTTTTTTTTTTTTTCCAATTCCTCCTTATGGCAATGGGAATATTTATCCTATAACTTTCCATTCTTTGTATATTGGCAGCATATAACTTGTTCTAAGTTTCAGAGGTTCATAGCCAGAGGAAAATTTTGCCTTAGGACAAACCATGCCTGTAGCTAATTTTGATGAGATTTTGTACTGCTTTTGACTTGGTATTTGTATTGTTGCTGTAATGGTTTAAGGCTTTTGTGATATTGTGATGGAATGAATGTATTTTGTATATGGAAAAAAAGTAGTTTTTTGGGAGTCCAGAGGGTGGAATGTGCTGGTTTGAAACTGCTATGTAACCCAGAAAAACCATCTTCTTCAAATTCAATCTTGTGGGGCAGAATAATTGTGGGTGGAACCTTTTGATTAGATTGTTTCCATGGAGCTATGACCCACCCAATTGTGGCTGGGACCTTTTGATTAAATTGTTTCCTTGGAGATGTGATCAATCCAATTCATGGTGGGCATTAATCTGCACTGGAGTGCTCTGTGGAGAGAAAAAAAGACAGAGAATATAGAGAGCACTCAGAGCTGTTACAGAAAGCAGAGAGATGAACAAAGTGACAGATGCTTGGAGTCAGGAAAGGGCACTGGGAGATGCTAAGCTAAGAGGTGAAATCCAGAGTTTGCCCCAGAGAAGCCAAGAGAGGACCCTGGAATCAGAAGCTGAAACCAGGAGCTGGAGAGAAGGACAGCAGACATTGTCATGTGCCCTACCATGTGACAGAGAAAGCCTGGAGCAATCAGCCTTCCTTTATGGGTGGTTTCCTCTTTTTGATGCCTTAATTTGGAATTTTCATGGCCTTAGAACTGTACATTTGTAACCTAATAAATCCTCTTTGTAAAAGCCAATCCACAAAAAGAAGAAAAAAGATTAACAAACAATAGAAAAAGTTAAAGAAAAAAAGTCAATCTAATTTTTGGTATATTGCATTCTGGCAGCTTTAGCAAACTTAGATTGGATATCTACTGAGATGAAGGTCATCTCTATTGGGGAACTCATAATTTGCCCACTTGTTTGGATACAGTTTCACTTCTCTTGCCCTGATGACATTTTCACATCTGTGTGCTGAGAAAAGCATCCTTCCTGGAGAAGGTTCAGAGTCATAGGAAGGATGAAGATGGAATAGGAGACAAGAAAAACTCATTTAAGGCCTCCTGGTAATATCTGGAAAAGTCAGGAACTATATTCCAACTCAAGCCCTCCCAAGTCTTGGCTCCTTGATTAGTGCTTGAGACTCTGCTGGGTCTGGAGCTTTCCCTGCCCTCATGGATAGTGCATTCTAGAAACACACACGCATGCACACACACACACACACACACACACACATTTAAGACCTAAAGAGAGGCATCAACAAAATCTTCTCTTGGGGGCTGATTATGATAATGTATCATAGCTCAGACCAAGTATGGTTTCTTATGTCTTTAAATTTCCCTTGAAAATTTTCTCTTATGATTGAAGAACCTTGAGTATAGAGAACATAGATCCTGTTCTAACTCTAATGCATATGTACTTTCCCTAAAAATCCAATAAATACATATATTCACAACTTCTTTATTTTTCCAGTGACTCATTCTATCCCTCTTGAGGCAAAGCTCAGAGCCAGTCCAGTCCTAAGATGGGGAAAGTTGTCCTTCACTGCTATTGATGTTGCTGTTGAAAACTGGCACCGCACAATCGATGGATATGATTTTCCACTGCTTTAGTCACATACACAGACCCCATTGATCCAGACAACTGTGCAGGTGGCTGTAGTTCTCTGAATGAGGGATAATTGTTGAGGTTGTGTGATGGGATCATTTTACTATTCTCTTCAGTTGTTAGATGTTTGATTTTTCTCACAATTAAAAGTTAAAAAGCAAAAAAAAAAAGTCTAACAGTAGAATGGTGAAGTAAATTGTAAACATGCAAAAGAAACACTCTGGATCCTTTGAAAAATGTTGATTCTAGGCCTGGAACAGGGAAAATATAAAATAAGAATAGAGTATTTTTGATGTCAGGAAGTTGTAAAGTGCTCACAAAAAGAATGAGCATGTTAAAGAGAAGCAGGAACCACCCTAAAAGAGTTCCAGTGGCCAAAGTTAACAATTTGAGCAACAAAATAATGATAGAATTGGATTGTAACCAACAGGATAAAATAAATATACATTAGTCCATACTGATATTGATCGATTAATCAATCAATCAATCATTCAATGGAGAAGAGACATTATTAGAGAAGAATTCATCAGGGAAGACTAACATTGTAGCTAGTCTGAAGTCATGTTTATTGGGGGAAGCAAAATAACAGTGGACTAGCCAAAATTTAGTGGGAGGACTATAGTGGATTGAATTGTGTATATGTTTGGCCATGTTCTTGATCTTCCACATTCTGGTGGGTTTGGGGTGTTAACTTCAGTTAAGGTGTAGCCCCACTAAAACCCAATTAAAGGTTGGATTACTGGAGTGTTTTATGGTCAGAGTGAAATTCAGATGGTGGGAGAAGCCAGGTGTGCCTGTTTGAATCTGTGATGGACCCCAGAAAAGCCATGCCCTTTAATCCTTATTCAATATTGCTGGCTGGGAGCTTTTTTTTTTTTTTTAACTTTTTAAAAGTTTTTATTAATAAAACCAATCAACTTACAATATGAACATTCTTTTTTAAAATTACATAGTTGTATATTCATCATCATGATCATTTCTTAGAACATTTATATCAATTCAGGAAAAGAAATAAAAACAAAACAGAAAAAATTCATACATGCCATACCCCTTACCCATCCATTTCATTGATCTAGTAGCATCTCAATCTACTAAATTTATTTTAACATTTGTTCCCCCTATTATTTATTTATTTTTAATCCATATGTTTTACTCATCTGTCCATAAGGTAGATAGAAGAAGCATCAGACACAAGGTTTTCACAATCACACAGTCACAGTGTGAATGCTATATCTTTATACAATCATCTTCAAGAAACATGGCTACTGGAACACAGCTCTACATTTTCAGGCAGTTCCCTCCAGCCTCTCTGTTATGTCTTAACTAAAAAGGTGATATCTATTTAATTCCTAAGAATAACCTCCAGGATAACCTCTCGACTCTGGAATCTCTCAGCCATTGACACTTTCTTTTGTCTCATTTCTCTCTTCCCCCTTTTGGTAGAGAAGATTTTCTCAGTCCCTTGGTGCTGAGTCCCAGCTCATTTATAGGATTTCTGTCCCACATTGCCAGGAAGGTCCACACCCCTGGGAGTCATGTCCCACATAGAGAGAGAGAGGGCAGTGAGTTTTCTTGTTGCATTGGCTGAGAGAGAGGCCACATCTGAGCAACAAAAGAGGTTCTCTTGGGAGTGACTCTTAGGCCTAATTTTAAGTAGGCATAGCCTATCCTTTGCAGAGTTAAGTTCATATTAACAAACCCCAAGATTAGGGGCTCTGGCTGGGAGCTTTTTTATTGTTTCCATGAAGATGTGACTCACCTGATTGTGGGTATTAACTTATGATTAGAGGGAGATGTTAGTCCACCCATTCCAGGAGAACCTTGGTTAGTTTAGTGGAATCCTTTAAAAGAGAAAGCACTTTTGGAGGCAGAGAGTAATGAGAACCACGAGAGCCCACACAGCCAGTGATTTGGAGATGAAGAAGGAATATACTTCCAGGAGAGCTTCATGAAACAAGAAGCTTGGAGAGAAAGTCAACAGACATCATCATGTTCACCATGTACCTTTCTAGTTGAGAGAGAAATCCTGAACTTCAATGACCTTTCTTGAGTGAAGGCAATCTCTTACTGGTGCCGTAATATGGACTTTTTAATATAGATTTGCTTTAATTGGGACATTTTCTCAGCCTTAGATCTGTAAACTAGCAACTTATTAAATTCCCCTTTTTAAAAAGCCATTCTGTTTTGGTATATTGCATTCCAGCAGCTAGCAAACTAGAACACAAGGAGAGGCCACCATGTTCATTGCCATGTGACAGAAAATCAAGGACCAATAATTGCTGGTAGCAGCTCCAGAATGCCACAGTCTTTGGGAAGAAAGCATCACCTTGCTCTTGCCTCCATTATGGACTTTTTCTAGCCTCAAAATAATAAGCTATTATTTAAATAAACCCATTGAGTGGTGTGATGCTTAAGTCCAGGTATCAACTTGGCTAGGTTATGGTGTCCAATCATTTGATCGAGAAAGCACTGGCCTGACTGTTACTGTGGGGCTATTTCATGTATTTAAATTAAGAGTCAATTGATTGAATCTATGGCTGATTACATCTGCAATCAACAATGAATCATTCAATCAGTTGAAGGATTTAAAGGGAGAACTGAAGATTTTAGCAGTCAGAGAGAAGGATTTCCATTTCTACTTCAGCCAGCCAGCTTCTCCTGTGGAATTTATCAAAACCTTTACTGGGGTTCCCAGCTTGTTCCCTGCCCTGTGGAATTCAGACTTGCCAATTCCAAAGACACATGAGTCAATTTCTATAAAAAACCTTATAATATTTATACACATACATATGTATACACATGCATCTGTTGGTTCTGTTTCTCTGAAGAACTTGATTAATACAGATTTGATACTGTGAGTGATATTTGTGAAACAGAATCTTAAGGATGAGATTTCTGAGTTGGGGTTTTAGGAATTGGTTCTCCAATCTGATTAAAAATGAAAGTCACAAATGACTCTATTTTCAATGATCAAGATGGCATTGATAGTCCATGGCATGAACTGGCAGTACAGATCTGCAAAATATCACCATTGGATGCTACTACTCAAATGCTTATGAGGCAAGATTCTGAGTGACAGTGTATTTGACACCTTAATAGAGTTTTGGGTAGTTAAAAAGTAAAATTACTGTTTTTTCCTAAATGTGCTGGTATAGTTGTTAAAGAAAGGGATGAGCTCAAGGCTTCAAATTCTCAGGTCAAGTGCCACATGAAATTTTCTATGCGTGCCTAGGAAGACTCTTATTCTTGTAGCAGCAGACTTCAGATTTCTGAAAACCAGATGCAAAATAACATTGTGAAAATGAGTAGCTGAATTACAACATAAATTGAATTCCTAACCTTGCAAGGTGTCTTCTGCTAAAGTGAGGGTGGTGACTGGAAAGGAATAGGTTGCATATTTGCAACTCCTAGAGAAACTGATATAAAAGTTACTAAAAATATTGTTTAAAAATAAAAAGGTAATTTATATGGTTTGCTGCAAACCATATAATAATATATGTCTTTTCTAATAGAAAAGACAGTAAAAAAAGACATATAAAAATGAAACAGAAAAAATGGCAAACAAAAATGTAATAATATAAAAGATAAAATAAAATGTTAATGACCATTTGCCTGTTATTGATTTCCAATTCCAAAATTGAGAATATGAAAACAATTGAGAAAATCAACAAAACAGAAGTTGGTTCTTTGAGAAAATTGATTAAATTGATGGAGCCTTAGCTGGGTTGATATAAAAAGAGCGAAGATGAAAATAAATAAAATCAGAAATGGAAAAGGAGACATAAGCATAAATCATAGATTTCTCAGAATTTTCCAAATTATAGGATCATGTCATCTTCAAATGAGAGTTATACTTCCTTGCAGATTTGGATGCTTTAGTTCCTTTTCTTACCTAGTTGTTCTAGTTAGAATTTCTAATACAATGTTGTATAACAGTAGTGACAGTGGGCATGCTTTTCTCATTCCTGATCTTAAGGGGAAGGCTTTCAGTAATTAAGAAAGTTACCTTTGATTCCTATCTTTTGAAGTATTTTTATCAAGAAAGAATGCTGAATTTTGTCAAATGCCTTTTGACAAAATTACATTATCAATCAATATAATGTAATTTTCCCTCTCAATTTGTTAATGTGTTGTATTACATTGATTGATTTTCTTCTGTTGAACAACCCCTGCATGCCTAGAATAAACCTCACTTGGTTGTGGTGTATAAAAATGTTAATGAATCAAATATTCAAATCAAAAGGCAATGATTTTACAACTGGATTAAATAAACACTGTATCCAATATATGCTTTCTATAAGAGACACATTTTAGATTCAGTCACAAATAGATTGTGAGTAAAAAGATGGAAAAGGCTATAGCATGAAAGTGCAACCTTAAGAGAGCTGCTGTAGCTATAGTTATATCAGTCAAAATAGATTTTAAGACTAAATATTACCAGAGAAAATGAGGGACATTTTAACTGATAATATGTTCAATTTATCATGAAATATGATTTTAAACATAAAGGCATTTAATAACCAAGCCCCAAACACACAAAGCAAAAGCTGACAGAATTGAAGGCAGAAATAGACACTTCAACAGTAATAGTTGGAGACTTTAATACCCCACTGTTAATAGTAGAAAGACCATTTAGATGGAGAATAATCAAATATATAGAAAGTGTAAACAACAGTATAAATTGACTTGACCTACATCTATAGAACATATTACCCAACAGTAGAATGTACATTTTTCTCAAACTCACATGAAATATCTCCAATATAGATAAAAACTGAAAATCTCAGTAGATTTTAAACATTTACTATCATACAAAGTATATTCTCTAAGCAAAATAAAAATTAAATTAGTAGCTAACAATAGAGGGAGATTGGAAAATCCATGAATATTTGGAAATTAAATGACAGCCTTCTAAATAAGCAATGGGACAAAGAAGAAATCATAAGATAAATTATAATATATTTTGAGCTGAGTAAAAACAAAAGCATAAAATACAAAATATATGGGATACATCTCAATTAGTGCATAGAGGGACACATAACTGTAAATAGCAACATGGGAAAAGAAGAACTATTTCAAATTGATAACCTTATCTTCCACATTAAGAAACAATAAAAGAGCAAGCTAAACCCAAAGCAGGCAGAAGGAAAGGATTAATGAAATAAAAAATTGAAAACAATACAAAAGATTAATGAAACTAAAATAGTTTCTTTGAAAAGATCAACAATAGTGGCAAACCTTTAGCCAGACTGACCAAGAAAGAGAGATGGACAAATTACTAAAATCCAGAATGAAAGAAGACTACTGACCTCACATAAATTTCAAGGATTAGAAGTGAATACTATGAACAACTACAAATAAAGATATACTAAGGACAAAATCAGAAATGAAAGAGGGGATATTACTACTGACTTTAGATAAATAAAAATGATTGTAAGAGAGCATTATGAATAACTGAATGTCAACAAATTAGCTAATTTAGTTAAAATGGATAAATTACAAGGGAGACACAAACTACCAAAACTAAGTCAAGAAGAAACAGAAATCTGAATAGACCTATAATAAGCAAAGAGATTGAATCAGTAATAAAAATTCTGTCCACTAAGAAAATCCCAGGTCCCAGTGGCTTCACTTGTGAATTCTACCAAAAATTTAAAGAAAATTAAGGCAATGCTTCACAAACTCTTATAAAAAATTGAAGAGGAAGAGCTTTGGTTTGCTAAAGCTGCCAGAATGCAATATTCCAGAAATAGGTTTGTTTTTACAAGGCATATTTCTAAGTTTACAAATTTACAGTTCTAAGGCCATGAAAACATCCTGATTAAGCATCAATAGGATGATACCTTCCCTGAAGAAAGGTCAATGGCATCTGGGGTTTCTCTGTTAGATAGAAAGGCACATGGTCCTTCATGCCTGGGTTTCACTGCTTTCAGCTCCTGAATCTAGTGACCACCTCTCTGAGCTTGTGTGGGTCCTCTCTTAGCATCTCTTGAGCTTTTCTTTCTAAGCTCTCCAAACTTCTCTGAGTGTTTCTCTCTGGGGTCTTTGGGCTCTTCCTGTCTTTTATCTCATAAAAGACTCCAGTAAAGGATTAAGACCCACCTGATATTGGATGGGTCACATCTAAACTGAAATCACCTAATCAAAAGTTGCCACCCACAATAGGTCTGCCCACAGAAATGGATAAAAAGAACATAGCATTTTATGGGGACATAACAGCTTCAAACCAGTACAGGAGGGAACACTTCTCAACTAATTTTTATGAGGCCAGTGTTACTATGATATTAAAACCAGACAAAGATATCAGAAGACATCAGAAGAAAAAAAAACTTCAAACTAGTTAGTATTTCTCATGACTATAGATAACAAAAATCCTCAACAAAACACTAGTGAACTGAATCCAGTCACATGTAAAAAGAATTGTACATGAATGAGCTGAGACTCAGCATCAAAGGACTGAGAAAAACCTTAGAATGAGCTGAGAATTAACATCAAGGGATTGAGAGAACCTTCTCGACCAAAAGGGGGAAGAGTAAAATGAGACAAAGTGTCAATGGCTGAGAGATTCCAAACAGAGTCGAGAGGTTATCCTGGAGGTTATTCTTACGCATTAAGTAGTTATCACCTTGTTGTTCAAGATGTAGTGGAGAGGCTGGAGGGAATTGCCTGAAAATGTAGTGCTGTGTTCCAGTACCCATGTTTCTTGATGATGATTGAACAATGATATAGCTTTCACAATGAGACTCTATGAATGTGAAAACCTTATGTCTGATGCTCCTTTTAGCTACTATATCAACAAAAGAGTAGAACATATGGAATAAAAATAAATAATAGGGGGACAAATGTTAAAATAAATTGTTTGAAATAGTGGTAAATGAAAGCAAGGGGTAAGGGGTATGGTACGTATAGTTTTTTTTTCTTTACTATCATTTTATTTCTTTTTCTGTTGTCCTTTTATTTCTTTTTCTAAATCGATGCAAATGTACTAAGAAATGATGAATATGCAACTATGTGATGATATTAAGAATTACTGATTGTATATGTAGAATGGAATGATATCTAAATGTTTTGTTCATTAATTTTTTTTAATTAATAAAAAAAGTTAAAAAAAAAAGAATTGTACATCATGATCATGTAGAATTTATCCCAACAGTACAGGTTGTTTTAAGATTTGAAAGTCACTTAATGTAATAGTTCATATTAATAGAATATTAATAAAACTACATGATAATTTCAATAGATAAAGAAAAAGCATTTGACAAAAAACAATGTCCATTCACGATTTTTAAAATACTCTCAACAAACTAGGAATATAAATTGTATTTATTTTCTGTGCATCATAAATGTTATTAAAAAAATAGTATCCTAAAAGAACACACAGTTATCATCACACAGTTTCTAAGGGTAAGGACTCCAGGCATAGCTGCATCAATATGTCAGTTGGGCTTTCCATTTTCATCTCTGCTCACTAAGGATGTTGAAAGAATTCAGTTTATCTAGTTATAGGACTGAGGTCCTTTGCTTCCTGCTGGCTGTTGGCTGGAGACTGTCCTCAGCTCATATATACATACATATATACATACATACATACATACATACATACACACACACACACACACACACACGTATCTCCTGATTATATATATATATATATATCTCCTGATACAGATAAGAATGAAGCCAATCAGGTTGGGGTTAAAGTAATTCAGAAGACAGGGGTAAGGAAGACAGTGTCTATATCTTAGAACCACACATACACTTTGAAAGTTTATTTGAGGTTTATTTGGTTTGGAACTGGAATTTTCTGTAGCACATAATCTAACTCAACCTATCTGTACATCTCATTTGAACAATTGAAACACAGAGATTCCAGAATAAGAAACAGGCACTTAAGCCTGTATAGCTAAATGTAATACCTGATACATCCTAGAGTATATTAAGCACATAATTAAAAAGTATTGGCAAAGTCCCTTGAGGGATGGGAGAAAAAATATGGAACTATTAAACCTTGCCATCAGGGAATCCCCTGATACTGTGTCAAACTTTGGGGACACCCAAATCAATAGGCCATGCCCTTGATCTTGAGGCTTACTCTTGTGAAGCTTATGTAGGTAGCAGAGAAGCTTAGACTACCTATATGTATGCCTAAAAGTTACTTTTGGAGGGCCTCTTTTGTTCTCAGATATGGCCTCACTCTCTCTTAACCCAACTCTGCAAGTGAGTTCATTGCCCTTCCCACTACGTGGGCATAACATCCAGGGGTGAAAGTCTCCCTGGTGACATGGGAGATGACTCCCAGGGATGAATCTGGCCCTGGTACTGTGGGATCAACAATTCTATCCTGACCAAAAGGGGGAAAATAAGTGTAACTAATAAAGTATCAGTGGCAGAGAGAGTTCAAATAGAGTCAAGATGCTTCTATGGAGGTTGCTCTTATGCAAGCTTCAGTTAGACCTTGCTATCCATCATAACCTGCCAACCCCCAACCAGGACCATTCCAGCCATTCCTAAAGAACATCTTAGGGCAAAATATAAGGTTCCACAAGGGGTCCATGCACTAGAGTAAATTTCCAGAAACCTGAAACATCCAGGAGGGTCCATGAACCAGATAAGTCCCGAAACCTAGAGGGCCAGCCTCTCCAGAACATCAGATAGTTCCATCTCCCTACCCTATATTAGTGACAGACCCTTCCAACATGAAAAATTTAGAATGACCATAGCCCAAACACCCCTAAAGAGGATGGAAAGATCAAAGGTGACGGTGGAGTTATGCAGAGAAGATAGGATTTAACAAAAGAATATGAATGCTGAATCATTAAATTGATATCTCTTTTAGTCTCTTAGTAACTTAGAGCAGCTAGAAGTAAAAACCTGAAATTATGGAATTGTAACCTATATCAAACTCTGAAATATATTCTACAACTAATTGTGGTGCTGTGCTTTGAAATTTATTGCTTTTTTTGTATACATGTTATTTTTCACAAAAAAAGAAGGGAAAAAGTTGATTGTGATGATAAAAAATATGTAAGTTTCTAGCCTCCTACATTCTGGGGCAGCTAGAAGGAAAAATCTGAGAGGATCATATGGTAGCCCATGACAAACTCTGGGATCTGTCCTGTAACTACTTGAAGAGTGCTTTGAAACCTATTACTTTTTTATTTCTTTGCTTTGTATATATGTTATACTATTCAACAAAAATGTTAAAAAACAAAACAAAACAAACAAACAAAAAAGCAAAACAAAGTTCCCATGGACAGTTGAGGAAACGGGATTATAAAAGTACATGTTTTTTAAGGTGGGCCATGGTGGCTCAGCAGGCAGAGTTCTTGTCTTCCATGCCAGGGACCTGGGTTTGATTCCCAGTGCTGGCCCAGGCAAAAAAAAAAAAAAAAAAAAAAGAAAGTTCAAGTATTTTAGAATGCAGGAGTCATTGATGGTCATCTTCAACTGTGTCCACCACAAAAAGGAACTTTCTCTGCCAGTAAAGGGCATCTATGAAAAGTCTACAGCTAACATCATAATGATGAAAGACTGAATGCTTTCTTCCTAAGTTTAGGAACAAGGCAAGTATATCTGCTCCTATGCTTTTTTTTAAACATGGGCAGGCACCAGATATGAAACCCAGGTCTCTGGCGTGGCAGGCGGGAACTCTACCAGTGAACCACTGTGGCCCACCCTGCTCTTATACTTTTATTCCACATTGTACTGGAATTTCTAGTTAGTGCAATTAGGAAAACTACAAACAACCAAATAAACAAGAAACACAACAGAAACCCACAAACAAAAAACACCCAAACTGCAAAAAACACTATGCTTATTTGCAGATGATATGATCTTGTATGCTGAAAATCTTAAGGAATCCACACACATACAAAATTACTAGACCTAACAAACAAGTTCAGCAAAGTAACAGGATACAAGATTGTGAAAGATATGCTCTAAAGTGAATCCAGTAGTCCCTGTATCCTGGTGTTCATGTTCTTGTATGGTACAGCCCATTTGAGGCTTTTAACCAATAGATTGTGGTTAGAGTGATGGGATGTCATGAAATGATCATGTTACATAGGATTTCCATCTGGAAAAAAGATGGAGGTTTTTTAATGAAGCAATGGCTATGTTGGGAGGCACAGGGAAAGGACCTCAGGGCAGCTTCTAGGACCTGAGAGAAACCTCTGGCCAAAAGTCAGCAAGAAAGTGAATCCATTATTCCTACAACCATAAGGAATTGAATTCTGTCAATAAACACATGAACTTGGAAGAAGACTCTTTCTCATTTAAGGTTTGATATGAAACTCCAGGTTTGGCCAATACCTTGATTGCAGCCTTGTGAGACCCTAAGGAGAGGACTCACTAAGCTGGTTCCAGACTCTTGATCTGCAAAATCTGCAAGGTAGTAATGTGTGTTGTTTTGTGCCATTGAATCTATGATAATATCGTTAGGCAGTAATAGCAAACTAATTATGGTATCTGAAAGTACCATAGTTCTGCTGTAACAAATACCTAGCCATGATAGCCACTTGCTCCATTAAGGAACTATACACATAGAAACACATTCATATCTGGATTAGATTTATATGAAGAGATTCTGGATTTTGAGCAGATGCTGTCATGGAATAAGAATCTTGGAGATCTTGAGGGTGGTATGGATGTATTTTGCAAGTGGGAGAAATATGAATCACTGGAATCATTGGAGGCCAGAGGGTATACTGTGGTGGACTGACTTTAAGGTAGCCCCATGATTCCTAGCTCTTGGTATTCACACCACTGTGTAATTCCCCTACCCTCAAATATGGGGAAGACCTGGATGTGCTTTTATTTTTTAAATTTTTATTAGAGAAGTTCTAGGTTTACAGGAAGATAATGGAGAAAATGCAGAATTCCCATATACCTTCCCATTATTAACAACTCATATTAGTGTGGTATCTTTTACAATTGATGAAAAAATATTATTATAATTGTACTATTAACTATAGTCCATTAGGGATCACTGTTTGTGTTGTACAGTCCTATGGTTTTTATAAAGTTTTATTCTAGTAACATATATATGACCTAAAATTTCCCCTTTCAACCACATTCAAATATAGAATTCAGAGCTGTTAATTGTAGTCACAATTTTGTGATACCATCCCCACCATCCATTACCAAAACTTTTCTATCGCCTCAAATGGAAATTAGGTACCAAATTAAGCATTAACTCCCCATTTCCTACCCTCCCCCCCCCACACACTGCTCCCTGTATTCTAGTTTCTGATTCTGTGAATTATTTCATATCAGTAAGAGGGTACAAAATTTGTCCTTTTCTGCATGATTGATTTCAGTCAACATGAGGTCTTCAAGGTTCATCCATGTTGTCACATGTATCAGAATTTTATTCCTTTTATGGCTGAACAATATTCCTTTGATGCATATAACATATTTTGTTTATCCATTCATCAGTATTGGTGAGTGTTTTATGTTGCTTCCATCTTTTGTCAGTTGTAATTAATGCTGCTATTGACATCAGTGTCCAAATATCTGTTCAAGACCTTGCAGTCCATTCTTTTGGGTATATACTTAAAAGTGGGTGTGCTGGTTTGAATCTGGTGGACCCCAGAAAAGCCATGTCCTTTAATCCTCATTCAATACTGCTGACTGGAGGCTTTTTGATTGTTCTCATGGAGATGTGACCCACCCAATTGTGGGTGGTAGCTTTTGTTTAGATGATTTCCATGGAGCTGTGTCCCCATCCATTCAAGATGGGGTTACTTACTGGAGCCCTTTAAAAGGGAACCATTTTAGAAAGAGTCACAGAGTCCATGTAGCCAGAGACATTTGGAGTTGAAGAAGGAAAATGTCTCCAGGGGAGCTTCATGAAACAAGAAACCAGGAGGGAAAGCTAGCAGATGCCCCATGTTCACTATGTACTTATCCAGTTGAGAGAGAAACCCTGAACATCATCAGCCTTCTTGAACCAAAATATCTTTCCCTGAATGCCTTAGATTGGACATTTCTATAGCCTTGCTTTAGTCGGGACATTTTTACAGCCTTAGAACTGTGGACTTGCAAGTTAATAAATTTTCCCCTTTAAAAGCCATTCTGTTTCTGGTATATCACATTCCAGAAGGTAGCAAACTAGAACTTTCTGAGGAAATGGCTAAACCTCATTTGATTATGGTACATAATTCTTTTTTTTTTTTTTTTTTTTTTTTTTTTTTTTTAAAGACAGAGAGAAGGAAGGAAGGATAGAAGGAAGAAAGGGAAACATCTTTAAACATTTTCTTGTTTTTATTGTATTTTGTTTTTCCGTTTTTTGTTACATGGGCTGGGGCCGGGAATCGAACCGAGGTCCTCCGGCATAGCAGGCAAGCACTTTGCCCGCTGAGCCACCGCGGCCCGCCCTGATTATGGTACATAATTCTTTTAATATGCTGTTGGATTCAGTTTGCTAGTATTTTTAAATTTCCTAGTATATTACTGAGGATTTTGCATCTCTACTCATAAGGAAATATTGATCTGTCACTCTCTCTTTTGTTGTATCTTTGTCTTAGGTATGAAGGTGATATTGGCTTCATAGAATGAATTTGGTGTTGGAGAGAGTTCACTGAGGGCTCGAGTGGCTGGCTGACAGCTGAGGGCATGGGGCATAGGCATGTCATGCCCTGCTGATGTAGCAGGCTACAGAAGCAAATGTTCTCAAGGACGCTGACTCAAGAGCGTGAAGAGACCTGAACAGAGAGCATTCTGATAAGAAATAAACAGTTCCTGGGACAGGACTTTTAGTTGTGGTTCCTAAAGGACCAATGGTCTCATTGGGAATTTGACAAGCCCAATTAGAGGGGGATCTGGAAGCTTACATGTTTCCAGTACAAATTGCTCAAATTCCTCCTAATGACCAATTTCCTCAAGGAGGACACCAATTTGAGCATGTACCTCTTCCTTTTAAAATTTTAAAAGAGTTAAAATCTGCCTGTGCACAATATGGCACCTCCCCCCTGTATACTGTGGGACTTTTAAGAGGACTAGCACAGTCCGAGAGATTAATTCCATGGGACTGGGAGATGCTTGCTTGTGCTGCCTTAACAACTTCTCAGTTCTTGCAATGGAAAACATGTCTATTAGATGAAGCAAATCAACAAGCAGCTCAAAATGCTAATGCACAGCCACCAGTAACAGTCACAGTAGATCGAACTGTGGGCACTGAACCATATACTGGGGTTGGAGCTCAATTGCAGTACAATGATGTGGCTATTGTTCAAACTCAACTTGCTTTTATTAGAGCCTGGGAGCAAATTACTCTTCCTGGGACTGTTACCCCCTCTTTCGTAAAAATTTTACAAGGAACTAATGAACCATATACTGGTTTTATAGCTCAATTAAAAGATAGTACAAAAAATCAATATCTCAGGTGGAATTAAGAGATTTGTTATTACAAAGACTTGCTTTTAATAATGCTAATACTGAATGTCAAAAGGCTATATACCCTATTAAAGCTGCTGGGGAACACTTAGAGGATTATCTTAAATGTTGCAGAGGCACTGGTTCAGAACAACATAAAATGTAAATGTTAGCTGAAGCTATTGCTGGAATGAACATAAAAGGGCCTTGGATATCCAAATTTATAATTGGGACTACTGCTGACATTACATCCCAACCCATACCTTTAACTTGGAAAACAAATGAGCCTGTGTGAGTTGAGCAGTGGCCCCTATCTAAAGAAAAATTACAGGCTTTAACTCAGTTAGTTCAAGAACAGTTTAAAGCAGGACACATAGAAGAATTTCATAGCCCTTGGAATTCTCCAGTATTTGTTATAAAAAAGAAATCAGGAAAATGGAGAATTTTCACTGATTTAAGAAAAGTTAATGCTATAATTCAACCTATGGGGCTGTTACAACCTGGCTTGCCCACACCATTTATGGTTCCTAAAAAATGGTTTATTATTGTGATAGATTTAAAATATTCTTCTTTACCATACCTTTGGCAAAACAAGATAAAGAGAAATTTGCTTTTACTGTGCCCACATACAATCATCAAGAGCCAGTACATAGATATCAGTGGAAAGTTCTTCCTCAAGGCATGTTAAATAGCCCTACACTATGCCAGAGATACGTTGGATTGGCTTTGCAACCTATCTGAGACAAATACCCTGAAGCATATATCAATCATTATATGGATGACATTTTAGTGGCCATGAAACAAGAAGAACAGTTACAAATTCTTTTTCAAAGCTTAGAACAAAGACTAAATAAAGTAGGATTACAAATAGCACCAGAAAAAAATAAAAAAAAAAAACAGTTCCATATAAATACTTGAGCAGTATAGTAAATAAAACGATTGTTACTCCTCAAAAGATTCAAATAAGAAAAGATCATTTGCAAACACTAAATGACTTCCAGAAATTGTTAGGAGGTATTAATTGGTTACAACCCATGCTCAGAATTCCTACTTATGCCTTACATCATTTATGTGATACTTTGAAAGGAGATCCTCAGTTAGATAGTTCCAGAAAATTAACCATTCAAGCTGAAAAGAAATTAGAATGGCTTCAAGAACATATTCATTTAGTTCAATTACATAGAATTCAAATTGAAGTACCTATATGTCTTTAGATTTTTCCCTCAGAACATTCTTCCACAGGAATTTAAACACAACATAAAGCTATACTAAAATGGATATTTTTACTTCATTCTTCTAAAAAAAGTTAACAACATATTTAGATAAAATGGGATTGTTAATATCTAACAGCTGATTAAGACTTTGGCAGTTATATGGACAAGATCCATAATGAAATTGATAATCATTTACCTAAAACAAAATTATTTCAATTTTTAAAGATAACTACTTGGATTTTGCCTAGAATAATCAGTGACACATCCTTAACTAATGCTGATACTTATTTTACAGATGCCAATATATCAGGGAAAGCTGTATATTATGGGCCAGATACAAAAGTATGGGACACCAGGTGTATTTCAACACAAAAAGCAGAATTAGCAGCAATTATTCAATTATTAAAAGATAAACCAAGTTTGCTCAATACTGTAGCAGATTCACAATATTTTGTTACCGTCACTCATAATATTGAAAACAGTCAATTTAAACACTGACATCTCTGAATTAGGTCAATTATTTAAACAATTACAAAATGCTATCTGACAATGTACTCATAAGATTTACATTGTTCATATTTGATCTCATACCTAGTTACCAAGTGTGTGGGAGGAAGGCAATGATAGAATTGATAAATTATTAGTTGGAACTGCAGAAGCTTCCAAATGGCATGATCTTACATATTGCAATTCTAAAGGTTTACAACAAAAATTTCATTTAACTTGGGGTCAGGCTTAACAAATTATTCAGTGTTGTCCAACTTGTAGTCCCTTGCATTCTATACCATTCACATCTGGAGTGAATCCATGGGGTTTACAACCAAATGAAATCTGGCAAACTGATGTTGCACATGTCCCCTCATTTGGAAAATTGGCTTATGTTCATGTTTCCATTGATACTTATTCTGGCTGCATTGTATCTTCTCCTCTAAGTGGAGAGACAGCTAAATATGCTAGTGCCCATTTTTCTGGAATGTTTGGATATATGGGAATTCCTTCACAAATAAAAACATATATCAGACCAACCTATATATCTAGAAAAGTTCAATTATTTTTTCAATTACGGAACATAAAGCATTTAACAGGAATTCCATATAACCCACAAGATCAAGCTGTTATAGAAAGGGCTCATCAAACACTCAAAATGCAATTTCAAAAACAAAAAGGGGGAAATGGGGAGATATTCTCTTCTACTCCTAGAGATCAATGTAGCTAAGCTATGATAACATTAAATTTTTTCAATATTAGGGGAGAAGATTCTGAGAGAGCTGCAGAAAAACATTGGTCAAACGTATTACACAAACAATTTTTAGAACAACCTATCTGGTGGAAAGACATAGAAACAAACACATGGAAACCTGGATGGGTAAAAGTATGGGGAAAAGGATATGCTTGTATTCCCACAGGTGATGGACAGTCATTGTTCTGGATCCCTTCTAGAATAATCAAGCCAAGATAGGAGCAGGAAACCACAGAAGAAACAATGTGTGGTAATGCCTCCCATTCAACAAGCTAAGTCACCTTCATGGGGTCAAATAAAATAGCACGGGAAGCTGAGGAAAGTCTTAAGGAGTCAGGCAAGGAAAGAAATACACTTAATTTGTTCCTTATTTTGGTGACCATGGTTGAACTGTCTGTAAGTTACCTTGTCTTACACTTTAATAAACACTTAAGTAAATTGATGTTGCTTGTTATCTTTGCAACTGTATTAAATATACCTATAGCTGAGACTGAAAATTATACCAATTGGGCAAATATACCTAATCCTCCACTGTTAAGACCTGTCACATGGCAAGATAATTCTGTATTGTTTATATTAATGATTAAGCTTATCTTCCTGGACCAGTTGATTCTCATCTCTCCTACTTCCAAAAGGAGGAGGGAGAAAAATTTAATATCTCTACAATAGCATTTCAAGGCTTTCCTTCATGTCTCTCAAGCCATAATAATAGTCCTTGTTTGAAATTAGAACTTCAAATATGGCTAGGTTATACTCTCAAAAAAAACAATTCTCTGGCTAAATTGCATTTGCTTTCTGGAATGAGCTTTGCATATGAAGAAAAATCTATTTCTGAGCCTGTTCATAATGAGCTGCCTTTACGTAAAAAGTCACAAACATGGACACCTGAATCAGAGCATATTCAGTGGGTACAATGCCACGCTGAACAAAAGTCAGTACTCATTAATGGTTCCTATGGAATTGTAATGGATTGGTACCCTAAGGGATATGCAATTCAAAATTGTAGTTCTGACTCGAAGTGTTTGGCTAAGTTACCTTGGTTTACTCTGAATAACTATTCTACTGAGATTCATACCAATGTTACAAATAAAATCTTGAGGCATGGGATGGGAATTGTAGCCCCATCCACTTTTGTTAACTCAGGTCCTTGACAAATGATGATCTGGAAACTGGCCATGAGTTTAACCCCTATTCATATTTGGAAAGGAAATTGCTGTTTAACAAATTCAATCTATTCTCTTAAATTTAAAATTAATCAAACTGGTTATATTCTAGCTTGTGTGATTAATCCTTATGTTATTTATCAAGAACAATTGCTTTTAATTCATCTTCATCAGAACTACAATGTTCTGATTGTCAATTATTCACCTGTCTTAATTCTTCTATTTCTAAAAATCAAACTTTTCTTCTTTTAAGAAGGTGCCTCGGACTATGCCTTCCTGTGAACCAAACTCGACCATGGGAATCTTCACCTGATATACATGTTTTATTCAAAACTTTACAATATGTGCTTAAATACACCAAAAGATTTATTGGTACTTTACTTACGGTAATCTTGGGAATTATAGCCTTCATCACTACAGCTGCACTAGCTGGAATGGCTTTAACACAAGAAATTCAAACTGCACATTATGTGCACAAATAGCATGAAAATGCAAGTGAAGTATGGATTGAACAGGTTAAAATAGATAAGGAAATTAATATGCATACAGATGACTTAGAACAGACTGTAATTATGTTAGGAGATGAAATTCAATTGCTTAAAATGCAACAGCAGGGGCGGGCCGCGGTGGCTCAGCGGGCAAGAGTGCTTGCCTGCCGTGCCGGAGGACCCCGGTTCGATTCCCGGCCCCAGCCCATGTAAAAAAAACAAACAAACAAACAAAATATAATAAAACAAGAAAATGTTTAAAAATGTTTCCCTTTCTTCCTCCCTTCCTTCCTTCTCTGTCTTTCCTTCCCTTCCTCCCACTCACTTTAAAAAAAAAAAAAAAAAAAAAAAAAAAAAAAAAATGCAACAGCACATGTGCGATTGGAATATCACATCTTTCTGTATCTCTCCATACTTAAATAATGAAAGTGAACATAAGTGGGAAAAAATTAAAAAACATTATTTATCAGGGCATCAAGATAACTTATTAAACTATAAACTTAAAATATTAATGAACTTCAAGCAAGAGTAGTAGAAATGCAAAAGGACGTTCCAAAATTATTCGAAGGCACTGATGTTATGAATGGGGTTGCTCAAGAGCTGCAATCTCCAAATCCACTAACATGACTGAAAACATTAGGAGGATGTATTATTAGCTTAATAGTGATATTAATTCTTTTCTTTTGTCTCTTATGCATAGTCTGGAAATGCTTTCAAAGAAAGCAACGTGAATCCAAATTAAGGACTGCTGCCTTGACCTCTGTCATGCTAGCACTACAAAAATAAAAAGGGGGAGATGTTGGAGATGGTTCTCCAAGGACTCAAGTGGCTGGTTGACAGTTGAGAACAGGGGGTATAGGCATGCCATGCCCTGCTGATGTAGCAGGCTACAGAAGCAAATGTTCTCAAGGATGCTGACTCAAGAGCCTGAAGAGACCTGAATAGAGAGCATTCTGATAAGAAATAAACAGTTACTGGAACAGAAACTGTGAACCAAACATTGTAGCTTTGCAGGCATGACAGATATTCAAAAATAATCTTGCTTTGATTATACTCCCTAATGCAGTTTCTGTGTAAGAGCATGATAAATATGTGGACATCAGTACATTTGGGTCTCTTACTCTTGCTCCTGATGTGCCTGAGTTCCCTAAACCCACTTAACTAACTCCTTGTGTCTTCATTTCTTAATCCTGCATGGTGCCTCTTCTTCTCCCCTGTTCTCCAGGGAAATCCCAGCAGTTTGGGAGTGTTCCCTTCTCTTCACGTTTTTGGAACATTTGGAGCAGGATTGGTATCAATTCTTTTGGAATGTTTGGTAAAACTCCCCTGTGAAGCCATCTAGTCATAGGCTTCTCTTGGGTGGAAGGTTTATGATCGATTCAAACTTTTTACTAGTTAAACATCTGCTGAGATTTTTTTATTTCTTCTTGAATCAGCATAGGTATCTTTCTAGGAAATTATCCATTTTACCCAAGTTATCTAATTTGTTGGTGTAAAGTTGCTCATGGTGTCATCTTATAATCTTTTATATTCCTGCAGGTCTGGTAGTTATGTCCCCCCATCATTACTGATTTTAGTTATTCATGGCCTCTCCCTGTTTTTTGTCAGTCTAGCTAAAAGTATGTCAATTTTATTGATCTTTCAAAGATCCAACTTTTGGTTGATTCTTATTCTATTGTATTTTGTTACCTATTTCATTAGTCTCCACTGCAATTTTTGTTATCTCCTTTCTTCCATTTGCTTTGGGCTTAGTTTGCTCTTCTTTTCATGGATCCTCCAGTTGTGAGTTTAGGTCTCTGATTTGAGGTCTTTCTTCTTTTCTTTTTTAATGTAAGTATTTAGAGCTACAAATTTCCCTCTAAGTTCTGCCTTTGTTGCATCCCACACATTTGGTATGTTTTGTTTTCATGTTTTTGATGAACTCCTTCAGCTTTTGTTTATCTGGGAAGATCTTAATTGATCCTCATTTTTGAAAGATAGTCTTGCTGGATATAAAAATCTTGGTTGTCAATTGTTTTCTTACAGCACTTCAAATATTTTGTCCTACTGCTTTCTTTATTCCATGGTTTCCGATGAGATATTGGCACCTACTCATATTGGGATGCCCTTAAACATAACATGTTGGTTTTCTCTTGCAGATTTCAGAACTCTCTCCTTGTCCTTGACATGTGAGCTGGTTTGAAAATATTATGTACCTCAGAGAAGCTATGTTTTAATCCTAATCCAATCTAGTGAAGGCAGCTGATTCTTTTAACCCTGATTTAATATTGTAAGTGGAAAGTTTTGATTAGATTATCTCTATGGAGATGTGATGTGCCCAATTGTGGGTGTGACCATTTGATTAGATGGAGATGTGACTCCACCCATTCCAGTTGGAGACTTTTTAAAAGAGAAAATATTTTGGAGAACACTCAAAGCTGACAGAGAGAGCAGATGTAGATACTTGGAGAACAGCTGCTTCAGAAAACAGGGACACAGATGTTTGGAGATGCCTGGAGCCCAGCAGATGTTGCCATGTACATTCCCATGAGATGTTAAACAAGCCAGAACCTTGAAAGAGTCAAGGGAAGCCAAGAGATGAAAACCAGCCCTGGAGAAGTAAAGTAAGGAGCCCCCATAGGAACAGAGGCTGAAAACAATGGAGTCCAGGAGCAAGGGACCAGCAGATGTCAGCCACATGCCTTCCCAGCTGACAGAGGTGTTCCAGAGCCATTGGCCTTGCTTGAATTAAGGTATCTTTCCCTGGATGCCTTAGTTTGGACATTTTCATAGGCATAGAACTGTAAACTTGTAACTCATCAAATTACCTTTTTAAAAGTTGTTCCATTTCTGGTATATTGCATTTTGGTAGCTTAAAAAACTAATACAACATGCCACAGTTTGATTACTATGTGGCTGGATGTGGTTCTCTTTGTGCTTGTCCTGTTTGGGGGTTGTTGGGGTTCCTGAACATTCATGTCTTTCATTAAATTTGAGAAGTTTTTTTGCCATTATTTCTTTGAATATTTCATCTGCCCCTTTCTTTCTCTCTTTTTTTCCCCTTTTTCTGGGACTCCCATAATGCATATATTGGGACACTTGATGGTATTCCACAAGTGTCTTAGGCTCTATTTGCTTTGCTTTTTAAAAAACATTCCTTTTTCTTTCTGCTCCTCAGCCGGAATCATTTCAGTTGTCTCATATGTGATATAACTGATTCTTTCTTCTGCCAGCTCCAATCTGCTGTTGAAACCTCTAGGGAATTTTTTATTTCAGTTATTGTGGTCTTCAATTCCAGTATCTGCTTGGCTACTTATTAAAATTTCTATCTCTTTATTGTGATTTTCAAATTGTTTCTTCATTGTTTTCTTGATATCCTTTAATTCCTTATCTGTGTTTTCTTTATATCCTTGAACATATTGAGGATCACTTTTTAGAAGTCTTTGTCTGGAATTTCCAAAGTCTGATCCTCTTCATTGATGGTTTCAGATTTTTTAATTTTTCCTTTGGATATACCATCATTTCTTGTTTCTTTGTTTGTCTTACAATCCTTTGTTTCACTCCATACATTTTAATAGTTTAATGCATTAACTCTGAGCTGTCTGTTCCTTAAATTTGTATCCAGATAGTGATATGACACAGATTTCCTTGAGTGCTAAGAGCTAACAAAAATGAATGAAACAAAACCCCCTTTCATAGTCTTTGCAAATTGGCTGCGCTTTGGCTAGTGTTCTCCCTCACAGTGTTACCAGACAAAGGCAGTGGATTCTTGCCTGATGTGCTCAATGACCACTTCATGAGATACAGGGTTTCAAAGAAAGAAAGAAAAAATTTATTGTTAGGCACAAAGCAGTAGATCAGATAACCTATCACCTCAAAAATCTGTCTCCCTGAACTGTAGTAATTTTGAAAATTTTATAGTATCAAAAGATGGTTAAGTTTTGGGATAATGAGCACAATGATTCTAGATGATGTAATTAGAAGTGATGTAATTATTCAGCATGCACAGATTAGTTGCATGCTTAGTCACATAATATATGTAAGAAAATGGCAGCCTTAATATGATGAAGGGTGTGAGTTTTAGTATTATAATGAGTTCTAGGTGACTTATAAAGTTTAAGTTATTGCACATGTCAGTTGGCCCATTTTGGTTAGATCCAGTTTCAGTTATCAAGATAACTTTGGACTTAGGGTGGGTTACTTCTGGGTTGAACCAAGACCCTTGATTAGGGGCTATCTTTAGTGATCACAAGACTCTAAAGTAAAAAAACTGCATAAATGGATACAAGTGAGGGTTAGTCACAAGGTTTTTACAATCACACAGGCATAAGATAAAGGCTCTATGATCATTATCAGAGACCAGGGCAGCTGGATTACAGTTAAAAGATTTCAGGTATTTCCCTCTGATAGACCAGAAAGTAAAAAGGAATATCTATGTAACGATTAAGTAATCACAGTCATCCCTTAAATCCTAACTTCTCAGTTACAACTCCTCCCTCTCATTTGATAATTTTCTCTCAATCTTGAGGGATATCTGGGCAATGACTTCTCTAACTTCTTCATTGCTGAAAAAAAGGGTGTTGTCATTATGGGGCTGAGGGATGAAACTGGTTGTTGTTTTTGAAAAGTCTGATACTTCTGGATTTTAGAGCTTATTTGGCATTGGAAAAATCCAGAGGCTTTAAGTCTCTGAAAAACAAACTTAATAAGTAAAACTTTTATAAAGCCCAGAGTATCCTCTAGGGTTTCTAGGAATACTGCTGATTGGGGCTTGCCAAACTGTGGCAGTTTGCAATATCTGACTGAAATTCACATAAGTGTAACCTTCAGAATGACTTCTCGACTGGGTTTGAAATCTCTTAAAACTTTATTTCTTTTCTCCATTTTGGCCAATTAATCCCACAACATCAGGGCCAGGCTCATCTCTCAGAGTCATGTTCCACATTGTCATGGCCAGGCTTATCCCTGAGAGTCATAGCCCACATTGTCAGGGAGACTTACACCCTTGGAAGTCATGTCCCATATAAGAAGGAGGTCAGAGGTTGGCTTAGAGAGAAAGACCATATTTGAGTAACAAAAGAGGTTCTCTGGGGATGACTCTTAGATACTACTAATAAATAAGCTCAGGTTTGCTATTTCAGGAATAAGTTTCATGAGGACAAGCCTTATGCTTAAGGGCTTGGCACATTAATTTGAGAGCCCTTATTGCATAAGAGACTATCAGGAATTACCTAGGTTGGGAAGTTTAATACTTTTACTTTTAGGTTCCATGTCAAATTAAGCTGCACTAGGTTGTTTAATTAAACTGGCCAGAAAGGTCAAACTAGATAGTGTGCAATAGAAAACTTAAATTTTGGATGAAATAAACTTTTTTTTGGTTTCTCTTTTGGTTTCTCACAGAAGTTAAAGTTTTAAAATACAGAAAATAAGCTTTCTGAGCAGCTCATGTCCCCGAGATTGCTAAAATGCTTTGGAGATTTTAACTGAATCTAAGAAAAATCCAGAACAGAAGAGACTGCAAAAACAGAAGCTGCAGCAATGGGGGGATTAGTGCCAATGCATCAACAAAGAAGACAAGCAGAGATAGTGGAAGAAAATGCTCCTGTTTTTGAAGAACTAATATTTTATGCAGATGATCAGTCAACACAAAAGCAACTGTTGACTCTGTATAATCCCTATGCATTTGCCTTAAAGTTCAAAGTTTTGTGTACATATCAAATATGTATGTTGTCATTGATGCTGCAGTATAGCCTCAGTGTTGTGTGGATATTGTGATTCATCATAGAGATGTTTGATCCTGTCACTATGGTGTAATACACAAATTCTGTCTCCAGGTTTCTGAGCAAAGCCAGAGGAAGGCTTTAGGAAAGAAAGAAGTTATTGCTCCTCTTCTTCCATTTGCAAAAGAATAACAAAAGGAAGATGGGGGAGAAATAAAGGAACATTTAAGAAAAAGTTTATTTTTTGAGTAGCTGTTTCAACCAGGAAACAGAACTGTCTCCTCAGGGCCTAGTTTACTAACCATCTTCCTGGGATTGATGTGCATTGCAGCCTTAATGCTTCCTATGCTGGGGAAAGTGGAATTGTTGGGGATTGGTGTGCATTGCAGCCTTAATGCTTCCTATGCTGGGGGAAGTGGAATTGTTGGTACCTCTTTACCTCCATTAAGCGTGAATCAAAAATTGGTGACTGCTTATATTTTAGGTCTTATCACAATGACTATGCTTAGAACATGAACAAGGATTTCAATTGACTTCTGACATAATTGTATCTTCAAAATATCATGAATGCAGACATCTTCATGGAGAGTCGTCATGGTTTCCTGCTTCAGCAGTGCTTGAATGGAACCCAGTGCTTGCCCCTGTTGGCCGGCCACCCTGAGCAGCCCTCAGCACCGCTCCAGTGCCATGCAACTCCTGCCTCCTCCTCTTCTCAACCACCTGCCGTTACCACCACATCCCCATCACAGGTGTGCCAGAACTACAACCAGGACTCAGAGGCCACCATTAAGTGCCAGATCAACCTGCAACTCTACACCTCTTATGTCTACCTGTGACTTCTGTGGTCACCATGGCAGTACACGCATGTTGGGTTTACCTTTGCCTTTTCTATAAGCTGTGTCAACGCCCACCAAGTTCTTTCATTTGTACCATTCCTTCAAATAAGGTAATTTGGTACCCCCTACCTCCCCTAGTGTATATGTATATATCATGAATGCCAGCTGCCTTTTTCTCTATCTCACTCCATTAACATGCTATAAACTATGAATGATTTAAAATAATTGTAAATATATAATACATATTTTAAATTACTCTATAACTATTTGAAGTACTCTAGCACATTAAGTTACAGACACAAGGAAGCTCCTGAGTGACACCTATGAAATTATTTGAAGAAATTCTTTTTATATTAGTACTGATTGCACAGAAGAATTTAATAAAGCAACATTTGTTATTTTGCCATCCTCTTCAAGTTTGTTTTGATTATTAAGGCCATGTGTCCTTCAAACTTAAAGGCCTAAAAGAGCAAATTGACCAGCCTGAAAATGAAAATTACTTTTATTTCTTGGCAAAAAATAAAAAATAACAAAAATTTTTAAAATGCAGATTTATCTTTTACCCTGTATTCTGATTTACCTTAGTTCTAAACCAGATCAGCTTTATTCACATTTTTTTATCAAAATCTGATTTCTTTTTCAGTTTTTTAACAGTTCTATATGGAGTTATGTTGACTTTCAGAATTGGAAAATTCTAATTTTGAGTCTTAAGTGTCAAATAGATACTTAAGTTTCAGGGAAATACCAGGTTAAACAAAGAGCAAAGCATTTATTAAGGGTACTCAACCCTTCCAAATAAAATTTTTTATTGGGTTTCCTATTTCTGCAAAGTAGGTTGTTGGGATTTCAATTGGTATTGCATTGAATTGATAAATCAATTGGGTAGAATTGTCATCTTAACCATATTTAGCCTTCCAATCCATGAAGATTGTATGCACTTCCATTTATTTAGGTCTTCCGGATTTCTTCTTCTTCTTTTTTAAACCTTTTTTATTATACATTATAACATATGTACAAAGCAAAGAAATAAAAAAGAAATAGTTTTCAAAGCACTCTTCAAAAAGTGGTTACAGGATAGGTCCCAGAGTTTGTCATGGGCTACCATAAAATCCTATCATATTTTTCCTTCTAGTTGTTCCAGAATATAGGAGGCTAGAGGGCTTACATACTTTTTTATCATCACAGTCGACTTTTTTCCTTCTTTTTTTGTGTGAACAATAACATATATACAAAAAAGCTATAAATTTCAAAGCACATAAGTTGTAGAACATATTTCAGACTTTGACATGGGTTACAATTACACAATTTTATATTTTTACTTCTAGCTGCTATAAAATATTGGAGACTAAAAGAGATATCAATTTAATGACTCAGCATTCATATTCATTTGTTAAGTCCTATCTTCTATGTTCCACCATCACCTTTGATCTTTCCGTACTTCTCATTAGGGTTGTTTGGGCTATAGCAATTCTAAATTTTTGCTATTGGAAGGGTCTGTCACTAATGTGGGGTAGGGAGATGGAACTATCTGATGTTCTGGAGAGGCTGGGTTAGGTTTCAGGGCTTACCTGGAATAGGGACCCATCTAGAGGTTGTAGGTTTCTGGAAATTTACTCTAGTGCCTACAACCCTTGAGGAATCTTATATATTGCCCTAGGTGTTCCTTAGGATTGGCAGAAATGGTCCTGGTTGGGGATTGGCAGGTTATGACAGGTAGCCAGGTCTACCTGAAGCTTGCATAAGAGCAACCTCCAAAGTAGCCTCTTGACTTGATTTGAACTCTCTCTGCCAATGATACTTTATTAATTACACTTCTTTTCCCCTTTTTGGTCAGGATGGAATTGTTGATCCCATGGTGCCAGGTCTGGATACATCCCTGGGAGTCCTCTCCCACATCTCCAAGGAGACTTTCACCCCTGGATGTCATATCCCATGTAGGGGGGAGGGCAATGATTTCACTTGCAGAGCTGTGCTTAGAGAGACTGAGACCACATCTGAGCAACAACAGAGGTCCTCCAGAAGTAACTCTTAGGCATGCCTATAGGTAATCTAAGCTTCTCCACTACCTACATAAGCTTCACAAGAGTACGCTTCATGATCGAGGGCATGGTCTATTGATTTGGGTGTCCCTATGGTTTGACACAATATCAGAGGATTCCATGATGGTAAGGTTTAATAGTTCCATAGCCTTTCTCCCCTCCCTCAGGGGAATTTGACAACACTTTTTGATTATCTGCTTAATATACTCTAGGTGTATCCAGGAATTACAATAATCTATACAAGATTAAAGAACATCTTTCTTATTCTGTGCTTCCTGTGTTTCAGTTGTTCAAATGAGCTATACAGATAGGTTGAATTAGATTTGCACTACAGAAAATTTCAGTTCCAGATCAAATAAACCTTTCTTACATTGGTCTCAAGGAATATGTGTGGTTCTAAAATATAGACACTGACTTCCTTATTTCTGTGTTCTGAATTACTTTAACCCCAATTTGTTTGGTTTCTTTCTCATCTCTAAATACCAGGTTACATATATAAAATGGCCTCTCAAAATCCAGAAATAATAATCACCACTCTGGACTTAATGTGTCTGTTCTAAAGCTAACAATTTAAGCCCATTTTCTTATAAGCATTTTCTAAATGTGACCATACCATTGTTCTTTTTTTCTGGCTTATTTTGTCTCACCAAATGTCCCACATGTTCATTCACATCATTGCATGCTTCATGACTTTGTTCCTTTTTGTAGCAGCACAACCTTTGTTCATAAGTATACACCATCTGTTCTAGTTTGCTAGCTGACAGAATGCTATATACCAGAAATGGAATGGCTTCTAAAAGAGTAATAAGTTGCCAGTTTACAGTTTTAAAGCCAAGAAAATGTCCCCATTAAAACAAGTCTAAAGTAATGCCCAATCTAAGGCATCCAGGGAAAGATACCTTGGCTCAAGAAGGCCAATGAAGTTCAGGGTTTCTCTCTCAAGTGGAAAGGCACATGGTGAACACAGTCAGGATTTCTCTCTTGGCTGGAAGGGAATGTGGCAAACACAGCATCATCTGCTAGCCTTCTCTCCTGGCTTGTGGACTCTCTGCTTCAAGGTGCTGAAGCATTCTCTGCTCTCTCTGAATCTCCAGCTTTCTCCAAAATGTTTCCTCTTTTATAGGACTCCAGTAAATTAATCAAGGCCCAGCCAAGTGGGTGGAGACATGCCACCACCTAATCCAGCTTAACTACCATTCTTGATTAAATCACATCTCCAGGGAGATGATCTAATTATGGTTTCAAACATACAATACTGAATAGGGATTAGAAGAAATAAAATGGGATTATGATTAAAGCATGGCTTTTCTAGGGTACACACATCATTTCAAACCAGCACATTCCATCCTCTGGACCCTAAAAAAGACATGTTTTCCCCATATACAAAATGCATACATTCCATAACAATATCAGAGAACCTTAAACCATTTCAGTAACATTACAAATACAATACAAGGTTAAAACCAGTACAAAGTCTCATCAAAGTTAGTTACAAACATGGTCTGTACTCAGGCAAATTCTCCTCTGCCTCTGCACCTTTGAAAATTCACAAAAATTATTTGCTGCCAACATACAAAGGAGGAACAGTTATGGGATACATATATACATTCCCATAGGGAGGAAGGAACACAGGGGTCACCAGACCCATACAGTTTAGAAAATCCATAGGGCATGGTCCATTAGATTTCAAAGTCTGAGAGTCTTTTATCTTCGGGGTTTCTGAAAGGCCAGTCCCACTCTTTCTGAGGGTCTACGCAGAGGCCTGTCTCTCTCTGAATGCAATCTAAGTGGACACTGGGGAGACCACCTTTATCTTGGGTCTACCCTTTCCAAGGATCGGGGCTGCTCCCAGGCTTTCTGCCATCTCCAGGACACATGCTCAACCCCTCAATGTGGTGGCAGCCAGGCTCTCCCCAAACCCCAAGGAACGTGTTCACCCTCTCCAAGGCCTGAGGCAGCATGACTCTTCCACTGCACCGAGGTGGAAGGCCCATCCTTTGCCTTTGGGGCAAACTCACCATCTCTAAGTACTTGAGGGGGTCTACTCTCTTGGCCTGAGGCTTCCTGACTTCCGACCTCAGCCTCCATGGCTTTGCCTCTGAAGTTATTTTTCCTCCAACGTGCCCCTTCTCTGTCCCTCTCAGTCGCAATTGGCAGTGATTCTCTTTATACAGATCCCACAACACTTACATTGTCTTTCTACACAGCAACCTCAGATCTTGCCCATCAGACATGAGGAATTTCCAAAAATACTTCCAGGGTAACTCCATGTCCAATTCTGGCTTTCTCTGAAATGGCTGACTGGTTCCATGTCTGGCGAAATCATCACATGGAGCACTATTCTCTGGGGTGTCCCTTCCTTGGAAGCCCAGAATTTTCCAGAACATCAATTTCTTGTTTCTTTGTACTCAAGAGTTCAGTTTTCAGCTTACTCTCCCCTGTCACATTTCATATAAGCTGTGAGGAGAAACCAAGCTGTGCTTTCCACATTTAATTTGGTTATCTCTTCTGCTAAATATCCAAGTTCATAACTTTGAAATCTGCCATCCAGCCAAAGTCACTAGTCAATTTTGCCAGATTATCTGCTATTTTAAAAGAAGAATCACCTTCCTTCCAGTCTGCAATAGCACATGCATCATTTCTGTCTAGAGCCTGGTCAGAGGTATCTTTAGAGTCCACACTTCTACCAACAGTCTCTTCAAAGCATTTTAGGCCTTCTCTATCAGGCTTCTCACAACTCTTCCAGATTCTTCCCCTTATCCATTTAAAAAGCTGTTCCAACATGTTTGGTATCTGCAAACTGCAGCAGCACCCCATTCCTGGTACCAAAATCTGTTCTAGTTTGCTAGCTGCCAGAATGCTATATACCAGAAATGGAATGGCTTTTAAAAGGGGAATTTAATAAATTGCTAGTTTACAGTTCTAAGGCTGAGAAAATGTCCCAGTTAAAACAAGTCTATAGAAATGCCCAATCTAAGGCTTCCAGGAAAAGATACCTTGGTTCAAGAAACCCAATGAAGTTCAGGTTTCTCTCTGAAGTGGAAAGGCACATGGTGAACAGTCAGGGTTTCTCTCTCAGCTGGAAGGGCACATGGCAAACACAGAATCATCTGCTAGGTTTCTCTCCTGGCTTTCTGTTTCATGAAGTTCCCTGGGAGGCATTTTCTTTCTTCATCTCCCAAAGTCACTGGTTGGTGGAATCTGCTTCATGGCGCTGCAGCATTCTCTGCTCTCTCTGAAACTTCAGCTTTCTCCAAAATGTTTCCTCTTTTATAGGATTCCAGTAAACTAATCAAGACCCACCCAAATGAAGACACACCTCCACCTAATCCAGTTTAACAACCACTCTTGATTAAATCACATCTCCAGGGAGATGATCTAATTAGAGTTTCAAATATACAATATTGAATAGGGATTAGAAGAAATGGCTGCCTTCACAAAATGGGATTAGGATTAAAACATGGCTTTTCTAGGGTACATACAACATTTCAAACCAGCACACCATCCTTCGTCAATTTACTTCTCCATCAGTGCATCCTACAGCCACCTGCATTCATCAGGCATCATGTAGAAGGTCCAAAGTCCACAGTCCACTGGCATTCTCAATTTTAGATAATTTCATTGTTTCCAAGAGACAAAAAACCAATAAACACACCCTCACCAAATAGGAAATCTAAGCCTCCTCTTAACTCTTGTCCCTCACCCTATTATTTACCTCTGCTGTTGCTGCGGCTGTGCTGATGGTTTCCTTTTGAAGATAGCTCATAGCATGCAATAGCAGCTTCCTCCTGTACCCTGAACTTAAACACTCTTTATATAAGAATTATATCTTTGAAGCAAGTTCTTACAAGAACTCATTCATTTTTTCTAGTGTGAGTCATGGGACACGTAGGTCCATAAAATCCCTTTCAATCTTGTTCATCTTCAATATGGCAATATTACTTCTAGACCCACTGGAGAATTAGCTTCACTTCTATATATTCCCTTGCATTGGAGTTCAACCTCATTAGCTAATGCTTCACCCATCTCTAGCTTCTATGTATCTCTAAGTCCCTTATATTCTGTATTATAAGCCCCTGATTATACTTTATGCTGGTCATAAAAGTGGAATCATTTCCGTCTGACTAATTTCACTCAGCATTATGTCCTCAAGGCTCATCCATCTTGTCATGTGCTTCAGGATGTCATTTTGTTTTACCGCTGCATAATAATCCATCATATGTATTTACCATATTTTGTTGATCTACTCATCTGCTGATGGACATTTGGTTTGTTTCCATCTTTTGGCGATTGTGAATAATGCTGCTGTGAACATTGGTGTGCAAATGTCTGTTTGTGTCATTGCTTTCAGCTCTTCTGGGTATATACTAAGTAGTGCTATTGCTGGGTCATAGGGCAAGTTAATATTTATTTTCCTAAGGAACCACCAAACAGTCTTCTATAGTGGCTGCATCATTATAATTCCCACCAGCAGTGCATAAGTGTCCCAGTTTCTTCATATCCTCTCCAACATTTATATTTTCCTGATTGTTTAATAGCAGCCATTCTTATAGATATGATGTGGTATCTCATTGTAGTCTTGATCTGCATTTCCCTTATAGCTAGTGAAAATGAGCATCTCTTCATGTGTTTTTGAGCCATCTGTATTTGCTCTTCAGAAAAATGCCTATTCATATCTTTAGCTCATTTTATAATTGCATTGTTTGTTCTTTTGTTGTTGAGTTGTATGATTTCCTTGTATATATATAGGAAATAAAATCTTTGTTTGATATGTGATTTCCAAATATTTTCTCCCATTGAGTTGGCAGCCTCTTCACCTTTTTGGCAAAGTCTTTTGAGGTGCAGAAGCATTTGTTTTTGAGGAGTTCCCACTTATCTATTATTTCTTTTGTTGCTTGTGCTTTGGGTGTAAAGTTTAGGAAGCTACCTTCTATTACTAGGTCTTGAAGATGTTTCCCTACATTTTCTTCTAGAAGCTTTATGGTGCTGGTTCTTATATTTAGGTGTTTGATCCACTTTGAGTTAATTTTTGTGTAGGGTGTAAGATAGGCATTCTGTTTCATTCTCTTTGCTATTGATATCCAGTTCTTCCATGCCTGATTATTGAAAACACTATTTTGCCCCAGTTCAGAGGATTTGGGGGCCTTCTCAAAAAAAAGTTGACCATAGATTTGGTGGTCTATTTCTGCACTTTTGATTCAATTCCACTCGTCAATGCTTCTGTCTTTGTGCCAGTACCATGCTGTTTTGACCACTATGGCTTTATAATAGGTTTTAGAGTCAGGGAATGTTAATCCTCCCACTTCATTCTTCTTTTTTTAAGGATATATTTAGCTATTCAGAGTCTCTTTGCCTTCCAGATGAATTTGGTTGTTAGCTTTTCCAAATCTTCAAAATAAGTTGTTGGAGTTTTGATAGGTACTGTGTTGAGGCTGTAGATTAATTTGGGGAGAATTGACATCTTCATTATATTTAGCCTTTCTATCCATGAGTGGGGAATGTCTTTTCACCTATCTAGGTCTCCTTTGATTTCTTTTAGCAATGTTATGCAGTTTTCTGTGTACAGGTCCTGTACATCCCTAGTTAAGTTCATTCCTAAGTATTTGATTCTTTTAGTTGCTATTTTGAATGGAATTTTTTCCTTAGCTGACTCCTCAGCTAGGTAATTGCTTGTGTATAGAAAGTTTACTGATTTTTGCACATTAATTTTATATCCCACCACCTTGCTGAATTTGTTGATTAGCTCAAGTAACTTTGCTGTAGATTTCTCAGGATCTTCCAAGTATAGTATCAGGTCATCTGCAAATAATGAGAGTTTTACTTCTTCTTTTCCAATTTGGATACTTTTTGTTTCCTTGTCCTGCCTGATTGCTCTAGCTAGAGCTTCTAGCACAATGTAGAATAATAGTGGTGACAGTGGGCATCCTTGTTTTGTTCCTGACCTTAGGGGGAAGACTTTCAGTCTCTCTCCATTGAGTATGGTACTGGTTATTGGGTTTTCATATATTCCCTTTATCATATTGAGGTAGTTACCTTTGAGTCCTATCTTTTGGAATGTTTTTATGAGAAAAGGATGCTGAATTTTATTGAATGCTTTTTTAGCATCAATCGAGATGATCATGTGATTTTTCCCTTTTGATTTGTTAATGTGCTGTATTACATTAATTAATTTTCTTGTGCTGAATTATCCTTGCATTCCTGGTATAAACCCCACTTGTTCATGGTGTATAATTCTTTTAATGTGCTGTTGGATTCGATTTGCTAATATTTTATTGAGAATTTTTGCATCTATGTTCATTAGGCAGATTGGCCTGTAGTTTTCCTTTCTTATAGTATATTTACCTGGTTTGGGTATTAAAATGATATTAGTTTCATAAAATGAGTTACGTAGAGATCCTTTTTCTTCAATTTTTTGGAAAAGTTCAAGAAGGATTGGTGTTAGCTCTTTCTAAAATGTTTGATAAAATTCTCCTGTGAAACCATCTGGCCCTGGGCTTTTCTTTGTAGGAAGATTTTTGATGACTGATTGAATCTCTTTACTTGTGATTGGTTTGTTGAGATATTCTATTTCTTCCTAAGTCAGTGTAGCTTGTTTGTGTGTCTCCAGGAATTTGTCTACTTCATCTAAGTTGTTTAGTTTGTTGGCGTATAGTTGTTCATAGTATCCTCTTATGATTTCTTTTATTTCTTCAGGGTCTGTGGTAATGCACCCCTTCTCATTTCTGATTGTGTTTATTTGCATCTTCTCTCTTTTTTAATTTATCAGTCTTGTTAGCAGCCCATCAATTTTACTGATTTTCTCAAAGAACCAACTTTTGGTTTTATTGATTGTTTCTATTGTTCTTTTGTTCTCCCATTTTTTTTTATCTCTGCTTTAATCTTTGTTATTTCTCTTCTCCTATTTGCTTTGGGATTAGTTTGCTGTTCTTTATCAAGCTCCTCCAGGCTTACTGTTAAGTCCTTGATTTTTGCTCTTTCTTGTTTTTAAATATAGGTATGTAAGGCAATGAATTTCTCTCTCAGCACAGCCTTTGCTACATCCCCTAAGTTCTGATAAGTTGTATTCTCATTTTCATTCATCTCCAGATAGCTACTGATTTCTAGCAATTTCTTCTTTGATCCACTGGTTGTTTAAGGGCATGTTATTTCATCTCCATATATTTGTGAATGTTCTCATTCTTTGGTAGTTGCTGAGATCCAGCTTTATCCCATTGTGATCAGAGAAAGTGCTTTGAATAATTTCAATATTTTTAAATTTATAAAGACCAATTTTGTTCCCCAGCATATGATCTATCCTGGACAATGTTCCATGAACACTAGAGAAGAATGTATAACCTTTTGCTTTGGGGTGCAATGACCTATATATGTCTGTCAGGTCTGATTCATTTATCAAGTTATTTAACTTCTCTATTTCCTCATTGATCTACTGTCTCATTGTTCTATCTATAGAGGAGGGTGGTGTATTGAAATATCCTCCTATTATTGTTGAAACATCTGTCACTCCCTTCAGTTTTGCCAATGTCTGTCTCATGTACTTTGGAGCTCCTTGATTGGGAGCATAAACATTTACGATTATTCTATCTTCTTGGTTAATTGACTCTTTAATTAGTATATAGTGTCCTTCTTTGTCCCTTATGATGTCTCTACATCTAAAATCTATTTTGTCTGATATTAGTATAGCTATTCCTGCTTTCTTTTGGTTACAACTTGCATGGAAAATCTTTTTCCATCCTTTCACTTTCAATCTACTTGTATCCTTGTGTCTAAGATGAGTCTCTTGTAAGCAGCATATAGCTGGATTGTGTTTCTTAATCCATTCTGCCAATATGTACCTTTTAATTGGTAAGTTTAGTCCATTAACATTCAAAGTTATTACTGAAAAGGAGTTCCTTGATTCCACTATCTTATCTTTTTTATTTTATTTGTCAAATCTATATATTCTTTTACCCTTTTCTCCTTGTATTATTTAAGTTATCCTTAGTGGTATTCTTCAATTCTGTGCCACCCTCCAGACGTTCCTCTCCTGTCTTTTTTTTTTCAGCCAGCAGAACTCCTTTTAGTATTTCTTGTAGGGCCAGTCTCTTGTTGACAAGTTCTTTCAGGACTTCTTTGTTGTGAAAACTTTAATCTTTCCTCAGTTTGGAGGGACAATTTGGCTGGGTACAGAAGGATGGAAGTCTTTCTTTTTCAGGATCATGAATATATTATACCACTGCCTACTTGCCTCCAGGGGGTTAGTTGAATAGTCTGAAGTCAGTCTTATTTGATTTCCCTTATATATAGCAGATTGTTTTTCTCTTGCCATTTTCCAGATTTTCTGATTCTCTTCAACATGTGACAGACTGATTAGTATGTGCCTTGGGGAAGGCCTATTTGGATTTATTCTGTTTGGAGTTCTTTGGGCTTCTTTGACTTGCATACTCATCTTCTTTATGAGGTGTGTTAGTTAGATTCAGTTGTCAACTTGGCCAGGTGAGCATACCTAGTCTTGTTGCTGCGGACATAAGCCAATGGTATGTGAACCTCATCTGTTGCTAATTACATCTGCAGTCAGCTAGGAGGTGTGTCTGCTGCAATGAGTGATGTTTGACTTAATTGGCTGGTGCTTAAATGAGAGAATGCAATGTAGCACAGCTAAGCAGCTTGGCATTCCTCATCTCAGCACTTGCAGCTCAGATGGGCCTTTGGAGATGGAGAAAGAAATCACCCCGGGGAAAGTTGTTGGAACCCAGGGGCCTGGAGAGAAGACCAGCAGAGACCATCTTGTGCCTTCCAGGTAAGAAAGAACCTCAGTGGAAAGTTAGCTGGCTTTCCTCTGAAGAACCAACAAAATAAATCCCCTTTTATTAAAAGCTAATCCATCTTTGGTGTGTTGCATTCCGGCAGCTAGCAAACTAGAACATGAGGGTTGGGAAGTTTTCCCCCATTATATCCTCAACTACTCTTCCTAGCCCTTTACTCCTCTCTTCTCCTTCTGGGACACAAGTGATTCTTAAATTTGTGTGCTTTGTTTTGTCTATCACTTCCTTGGGTTCCCATTCAATTTTTTCCATCTTTTTTGCTATTTGCTATTTTGAGTCTTTGAACTCAATGATCCTGTCCTCTATATCACTTATTGTGTCTTTTCAAATCTGGTGTTGTGTGCCTCTAGTATGTTTTTTATTTGGTCAATAGATTCTTTAATCTCTGTGATTTCCACTATTTTCTATTTATTCTTTCAAATTCCTCTCTGTGTTCTTCTACTGTCTTCTTGATCTCCTTTATGTCATTTGCTATCCCAGTTATTTTATTAAGTAGTGTTGTATGAACATCTTTGATTACTTGTTCCAATGCCTGTGTCTCCTCTGGTGTTTTAATTTGGTCATTAGGCAGGGCTATATCTATCTGCATTGTGATATGCTTAGTGATCTTCTGCTGCCTTCGCTGCATGTAAATATCTTGATTGATTTGCTTTGGGAGTTGATTTCTTTCAGTAGTCTAAGACCTTGTGTTTGCAGGATGGTTGTACAGCAGGGAGCAGGGCACGGGTATACAGCAGGGAACAGACACTCAGTATGGTCATTTATTTCAGTATGGGCACAGGTTGGGGATGTTACACTGATGCTTAGGAATGTGGGTACCCAGAGGCCAGGGAGGATGTAGCTGAGTGGGTGCATCAGTCTGAGGTGCATAATCCTATTGTGTACTGTTCTAAGGCATGAGGCCCTTTGTGCACATGTGTAGAGCTGTGGCAGCAGGTCAGTGTTATGCCTTTGTGGACTGGGGGCAGAAGTGACCTGGCTGTGTAGGGCGACACTTTCTCAGAGCTGGGAAGTGAGGCTGAGGGCTTGTACATGCATGGTTCTAGGACTGCTTTTAAGTGCACTTCCAAGAGATGAAAGACATGATTAGGGGCCTGTGCATATGTGTGGGCCTGAGAGTGCCATAAACAGATGTGCTGAGGTCAGAGAGGTGGGGTGAGGCTGTGCGACACTATGGGCAGCGGGGTGGAGGTAGCCTGGGTATGGAGGTTAGTGCCTGCAACCTTTATGTGTTGGTAACAGTCTACAGAGCACAGGGAGGAGGAGGGAGTGGGCGGAAGAGGTGCAGGAGAGGTGGGTTGGGCTGCACTTAGGGTGTGGGTGTGGGGGCAGGTATGTGCACTGTGGGTTGGTGGGGTAGGGGTGCCTGGAGCATGGGGGATAGGAGCAGGTGATGGAGTTCAGGTGCCTGGCGTGTGGGGTGAGTCGCTGGTCACGGGGCTCTGCTGGTGAGGGTAGCATGCCCAGTGAATGCTGCTTGGCTTACTTCCTAGTCTCATGTTCTTGTCGGTGCACTCCCACAGGCTCTGGGGCTCCACGCCTCCATGCCAGGCTTCAGCTTTCTGCCTTTTAGTTCCTCAGCCTCTGCAACCAGGGCTGCCACATGTGGTGCAAAAGGTTCTCCCAGTTCAGCCACACTCCCAAATTGCCGCCTCAGTCACCCTCCTGTTCCTTCTCTAACTTTTCTGTGGAGCAGGGCTAATTTTGAGCTATTCTGGTTGGCCACCTTTCCAGAAGTCTGACTCTATGAATTCCCATTGCCTGGGATCCAGCTCTGCAAACATCAGATTGGTCCCAAACTGGTGGCCAATGGAAACCAGTACAAAGAGCAAAGACTAGAGGAGGGGAATGTCCATCCTTCCATGATTTCTTTTAGGAATTTCTTGTAGTTTTTTGACTACAGGTCTTTTGTATTCTTAAATTTATTCCTAAATATTTGAATCTTTTGGTTACTATTATAAATGGATTTTTTCCTTGATTTCCTCCTCAGATTGCTCATCCCTAGTGTATAGAAATATACTGATTTTGGGGCATTGATCTTGTACTATGCCACTTTGCTGTACTCATTTATTAGCTCTTGTAGCTTTGCTGTAGATTTTTGGGATTTTTGACATATAATATTATGTTATCTGCAAACAGAGCTTTACTTCTTCCTTTCCAATTTGGATGCCTGTAATTTCTTTTATTCTCAGTTACAACAGCTTAGTCCCCTATCAAGAAAATGAATCTGAGGGGAATGCAAAGCACAGAGTCCCCTCTGCCTTGTCTGACCCTGAGTGAAGACTGCTTCTTGTTCTGGGCTTATGCTTGCTTGCGGCCTTAGGAATTCCTCAATTTACAGGAATTTGAATGCCCTCTCTACTTTCCATAAAATAAACTTCTGTCCCCTTCTGGGGTGCTCTATTGTACTAATGCACATAATTAACCGTCTTCCCCAGACTGCTGTGACTTATTTATTTCACTGCTTTACCTGTCTGCAAAATGCTTCTCTACCTTCAGGATAAGTTCTGAAGGGTGAGCCCAAAACACTTTTCCTGACTGACACTGACCTGCAGGCACCGCAGTCTGAGTTCAGGGGTTACTCTGCTCCTGTGTAGAGACTCAGGGCCCAGGCAATCCCCTCCCATATTGAGAATAAATTATTGCATGTAGTCGCCTACAATGACCAGGACAGAAATTAAAGGTCATCAGATCTCCCTGGCAGATGGGGTGAGTAGGTGTGCGGAAGAATGTGTAGATGGTATCATAAAAAAAAGCATTAAAACTCCCCTCCCTTGATCACTTTTGATAACAAACCTCCAACCCTCTGTGTCAAAAGGCCCTACTGAAACTCTGTTCTCACATCCTTGTCCTAAACCCTTACAAGCCCTTGCACTTCCCAACTTCCTTTGTGGAGCATTAACTTCCATTTCCTGAATGGCCACCATTGGTAAGATTCTCCTCCTGTTCATAAGTCACAATAAAATTCACGTCTAACTCCATGCCTGACATGTCCTTTGGTCTTCGGACTACCCTGACCCAAACCATCCAAGAGTTGTGTTGCAACAGTTTGGAACAGGAATAGGAACCTATGTGAGAGTGCAGATTGGCTGTGCAGGGGTGGGGATGGGGATGGGCAGGGCAGAGAGGGGCTAGTAAGGATGCCACACACTTCACCTGCTGTTTTCCAAGCTATAGGCACTCTCCCAGTAACAGCAATGTTTTAACTATTTTCCAGAGTTTTGTGGAAGATGACTCTGCCAATTTTCGCTAGTTGTGAAGAGATTCTGTGGGGGGACAGCACTCTGGAGCATCTTATACCACTGTCTTCGTTGAACAAAAGTTGTGACCTGTTTTTTAACTAGTAGAATAACAAGTGTGATTGCCTTGCATTTCCATGATTGTTACATATCTTGCAAATAACTCTCCCTTGTTCACTTTGAAGAAGTCACATAAATTGAGAGGCCCATGTGGCTAAGAATTGAGAGCAGCTTCTAGTAGCTGCAGTAGCTGAAGGCAGCCTCTAGCCAGTGGCCATCAAGGAACTGAAGTTCTGAGCACTATGACCAGAAGGAACTAAAGCCTGCTAATAACCAGATTGCTTTGAGGCAGACCCTTTCTAGTCAGACTTTGAGATAAGACTCCAGACTGGCTGACACAGTGACTACAGGCTATGGGACTCAAACAAAGACTGCTAAATCATGGACAGACTCCTGATCCACAGAAACTGTGAGATAATAAATGTTAAGCTGTCTTAAAGTGCCAAAGTGTGGTTTTACTGATACACAGCAATTGCAAACTAATACAAAGATCAACATAGAAAATTCAATTTTATTTCTATATACTAGCCATATAGAATAAAAAAACTAAAATTAAGAAAATAATTCTATAAACAATAGAATAAAAATGAATAAAATATTTTGGGATAAATTTAACAAATGAATTGTCTAACATATTCCAAAACTATAAAATATTGCTGAAAGATATTAAAGGAGATCTAAAGAAATGGAGGGGTATTTCATGTTCATGGATTGAAAGACTCCTCAGCATTAGTAATATGGCAACTCCACAAAGTCATCTATAGAGTCTATGCAATCCCTATCAAAATTCTTGTTGGTCCTTTTATTTATGATATGGACAGATAAGTAAAAAATATGGATACAAAATAAATAATAGAGGGAACAAAGACTAAAATAATTTGAGAAGATTAAAATACTAGTGGTCAGTGAGAGGGAGGGGTAAGGGGTATGGCATGGATGAGTTTTTTCTATTTTATTTCTTTGGTTGGAGAGATGCAAATGTTCCAAAAAATGATCATGGTGATGAATACACAACTATGTGACGATATTGCAAGCCATTGATTCTAACCATGTGAAGAATGTTTGTATTTGTTTGTTGTTTACAATAAAAATATATATATTTAAAATCCTTGCTGAAATTTTGCAGAAATTGGTAAGTTGATTGTAAATTTACCTTGAAGTAAAGCTAAAAAGGACTCAGAATAGCTAAAAACAATCTAGAACAAGAAAAACAAAGTTCCTCTATCTGGCTTTCAAGGTATCAGCTACAGGGTTATGGTAGGAAGGACTTCTGCGCTCTCTTTCTGGCTCAGCTGTTGGCTTTCTGCTGTCGACCAACGCAGACCTTTGTTCTTTCTGCTCTTTTGGTTGAGGCTGCAAGTTGCTGTTTGTGTTTGTACTGGGTTCCCTGAATAGCACCTGATGATTAGAATTGGAGATGAGGGCTCTCCTTCTGCTGCTCCTGCTACAGAGAATTCCTAAGGACATCCTTGCCAGAGAGTATGGCCATTGGAATAGGATGGGGTTGATCCAGGGAAGCAAGGTCAGGAGATTAGAGAAATCAGAGGAAGGAAAGATAGGAGAAGTCCTGACTTCCAGTCCCAGTAGCCCTCCTAACTTGATCTTTGTCATCTGGAAAACATTATTTGCACTTTCTGGGCATTAATTTTTTCGGCAATGTTGGGACAATGTTGTAGGGTATCTATAGACTAAATGGAAAAAATACACGTGAGGCCACAAAGCACCTGGTAGGGTTTTGTGTACATTAATATCTTTTCTTAAAGTTTGGATAATGAGTTTTTTTTTTTTAATTGGAGGACATTTGTATTACAATGACATGCCCCAAACACACATACTAAATGTAGTGGCAGAGCCAAGAGTAGAAATTAGATTTCTGAGTATTAAGCCAAAATTCTTTCCATAAAAACTCCTTTCACCCAAAACTGCATAATCTACTTATAAGTGAGTTCACTGGGCTTACCCTCCAGAACTTATCCTGAATGTAAAGTCCTTAGAAAAGTGCCTGACATCTAGTGAGAGCTTAATGCTGTGTGCCTTCTAAATAACCCAAGAAACAAACAGGTTAAAAACATGTTGTAACTTATCACATTCTGTTCCTTTACCTGGAAAGCTCCTTCACCTCAGCTAGATTTAAAGGCTAATTTGTCTGCTCTGCCTAAACATCTAGGCTCAGATTTGTGTCTTCAGGAACTCCCCTGCTACCCCACACCACCTAAGCCTAACTTTGAATAGGACCACTATTCTGGGCCCCTAAAATTTTTTTCATGGCACTGGCCTCTTGCTTCGTCTGCCTCTTGGCAAACCCCACTACTACCACCACCAAGTCTTGGAATCCTTGAGGGAGCCAGGAACCATTTCTCGGACCTGAATTTTGCATGAAGCACGTCCTCGATAAATGAAAATATGTTTTACCCCTCAAAGGAGGGCTAGGAGCTCGTAGCTATGACCCAGATTTCCCTGAGGGAGATTTCTTGCCTTTCCTCTTACTTTCTTCTTTACTCATTTCCCACAGAGCAGGATAAAACGAGCTAGCATGGCTGACTGCAGTCTAGGTGTGCCCTCAACATTCTACTTGCGATTCGGGGCCCCATTTGGCAAAAGACAGACAGGGTTCGAAAGGGCAGCTGTTCTTGTCTGGTTTTTTTTTTTTTTTTTCTTTTGGCTCTATTTCCTCACCCCAGCTGTACCATCCTCCCCATAATCCCAGCCACACCCTGTGGCGGACTGAGCCCGGTGCCTGCGAAGTCAAGGCCAGGTTGATGAGCTTTCAACAGAGAGACCCTGGCTGCTCAGACACACTCCCGAGAAAATTTTCAGGAGCGCGCAGCGCGCAGAGGGGACCTTCCCTTTCCATCTTGGACCCCCTATTTTAAGGACGCTGTAGTGTGAAGGAGGAACCTCCCTTTTAAGATCCTACTTCGTGGTGAAAACCTGCTTTGGGAGGACCGGATGCAGCCCCTTCTCACGCGGGGGTTGTTGTGGGACCGGCTGTGGGTCCAGGGCTCCGCCCCAGATCACGCCGGATAGCGGGAGGGGTGGGCCCAGTTCCCTCCCTCGGATCACCCAGTAAACAAAGCAAACCAACTCCTCTTGGCGGCTAGATCTGACTGTCGATACGTGGAAAATATAAGGCAGCCAAGGAAGGACGTGTGAAAACGGCAGCCGGGAGCAGAGGGGCCGGGGCTGTCCCCTCGGACCTTCCTGGGTAACCAGGTAATACGGACGCTTACATACATAAATGTTAAAACACATAGGAATTAAATGTATGCAAATGTTAGAAAAAAATTATAACAACTCAGTTGAGGAAAATATAATGAGACAATGTCGAGTGGGCCTTATTTCTGGTCTGTATCCGCGTCCCTCTGCTTCCAGCTGCGTACTCTCTTGGGTCAGTCTTGCCGCCCTCGCTGGCCTCTCCCACTTCCCTGTGATGCGAGGTATAAGTCCTTCACCGATTCCGCATTCTGAGTTTCGTTGTTACTCAAACAGCTTACTCAAACAGCTACTGAGCTTCTCTTTTTAATTGGAACATTTCAAATAAAAGACAAAGCATTCCATAAAATCTGGAAATTGAAGGGGAAAATCGCCCAAACTCAGAACAGCAAAACACAACCTTATTTTTGTGCATTTGTTGCCTGTCACCCGTCCCCCCACACACCCACCAAGTAATGTTTTTAAACATAACTGCCATCTCAGTTTTAATGTTTAACACTTTTTTCTCCACTTCATATATACCGTTATGTTTTTCCAAGTGGCTAATCATCCTTTAAATAGTTTCATGATTTTTCACATGTAGATGTAATATTATCTGCATTTGGGTGTGGAGCAGACTGAGGCTCCTTTTGCCCAGGGTCAAAAGCCACTTAAGGATGCAGGTGTGTGGGGGCTGCAACTGGGCTGCTGGCTGGCAGTGGTGCTGTTAGGGACACAGGACAGGGGAGACTCTTTTTTTTGCCCTCCCAGAACTTTTCACCTTCTCCAGAAACCAACTCCAGCTGAACTTTTCTGGACAGGGTTTATGGAATACCTAGCTCTGACAGGACACATGCCCTGATTTCCCCTTTCACCATTTCCAGCTCAGCTTCAGTTAAGATTCCTCAAAGAATCCTCCTACCAGTCCTGTAAAGAGCAGAGTCAGGCTATGTGGGCCACATCTGCTCGATTCCTGTGTGCTTAGGGAGTGTTAGAGACCAGTCGTACTAGCCAGGAGATGGTGTGGACCCATCTCTTCTTCCATGTGTTCCTGAGTCTCCCCCAGGAAACCCGAGCTGGTGATGGCTGGAGAGGAGGGGAAGGGGAGGGAAAGGCGTTGTGGCTGGGGAAAAGAGTTGTAGGAGAAACCCAAGTGGGGAGAAAATGTGTCCAAACTGAAACCTCATGACATCTTGCAGCTCAGGCTAACTTTCTAAATTCTTGGTTAGGTGTAGTCTCTGACTGCTGGAAAGAAGGGCATGAGGCAACTAAAAAGAAAGCTGGTTGATCTCCTAATCTGGCCCAAAGTCCTGAAATTTATATCCTGTTCATAATACATGTTTCTGGTCTTTAAAAGCCATGGAGGAAAGAGAGGTTTGTTAAATAAATATTTGGAATGGCAGAGCCACAGCAAAAAAGCTAGGCAACTGGGATCAGTGGTCTTCAAGGTTTTGAAAGCATGCATCCTTACAATTTAAACTCTATGTTTATTTATAAAGAATAGAAACGTTCTACTGTACTAATACTTATGCCCATTAGAAAATTCTTACACAAATAGAAATTTAAAAAGATGTGATAATGATAAAACAAAATACTTTAAGTGACTGTTTTATTGATTGGAAAAGATAAGTTTTCTGCCCTCACAAAATTATCAATTGTAATATTTTTTTATTAATTAAAGAAAAAAAAGAAATTAATCCAACATTTAGAAATCATTCCATTCTACATATGCAATCAGTAATTCTTATCATCACATAGATGCATGATCATCATTTCTTAGTACATTTGCATCGATTTAGAAGAAGAATTACCAAAACAACAGAAAAAAATATAGAATGTTAATATAGAGAAAAAAATAATAATAGTACAAAAAAAAAGACAAACAAACAGACAGGCAAAAAAACCCCCTATAGCTCAGATGCAGCTTCATTCAGTTTAATACCTACTTTACAATTAGGTATTATTATGCTGTCCATTTTTGAGTTTTTGTATCTAGTCCTGTTGCACAGTCTGTATCCCTTCAGCTCCAATTACCCATTATCTTACCCTGTTTCTAACTCCTGCTGGACTCTGTTACCAATGACATATTTCAAGTTTATTCTCGAATGCCGGTTCACATCAGTGGGACCATACAGTATTTGTCCTTTAGTTTTTGGCTAGTCTCACTCAGCATAATGTTCTCTAGGTCCATCCATGTTATTACATGCTTCATAAGTTTATTCTGTCTTAAAGCTGCATAATATTCCATCGTATGTATATACCACAGTTTGTTTAGCCACTCGTCTGTTGATGGACATTTTGGCTGTTTCCATCTCTTTGCAATTGTAAATAACGCTGCTATAAACATTGGTGTGCAAATGTCCGTTTGTGTCTTTGCCCTTAAGTCCTTTCAGTAGATACCTAGCAATGGTATTGCTGGGTCGTATGGCAATTCTATATTCAGTTTTTTGAGGAACCACCAAACTGCCTTCCACAGTGGTTGCACCATTTGACATTCCCACCAACAGTGGATAAGTGTGCCTCTTTCTCCGCATCCTCTCCAGCACTTGTCATTTTCTGTTTTGTTGATAATGGCCATTCTGGTGGGTGTGAGATGATATCTCATTGTGGTTTTGATTTGCATTTCTCTAATGGCCAGGGACATTGAGCATCTCTTCATGTGCCTTTTGGCCATTTGTATTTCCTCTTCTGAGAGGTGTCTGTTCAAGTCTTTTTCCCATTTTGTAATTGGGGTGACTGTCTTTTTGTTGTTGTTGAGTTGAAAAATCTCTTTATAAATTCTGGATACTAGACCTTTATCTGATATGTCGTTTCCAAATATTGTCTCCCATTGTGTAGGCTGTCTTTCTACTTTCTTGATGAAGTTCTTTGATGCACAAAAGTGTTTAATTTTGAGGAGCTCCCATTTATTTCTTTCTTTCTTCAGTGCTCTTGCTTTAGGTTTAAGGTCCATAAAACCGCCTCCAATTGTAAGTTTCATAAGATATCTCCCTACATTTTCCTCTAACTGTTTTATGGTCTTAGACCTAATGTTTAGATCTTTGATCCATTTTGAGTTAACTTTTGTATAGGGTGTGAGATATGGGTCCTCTTTCATTCTTTTGCATATGGATATCCAGTTCTCTAGGCACCATTTATCGAAGAGACTGTTCTGTCCCAGGTGAGTTGGCTTGACTGCCTTATCAAAGATCAAATGTCCATAGATGAGAGGGTCTATATCTGAGCACTCTATTCGATTCCATTGGTCGATATATCTATCTTTATGCCAATACCATGCTGTTTTGACTACTGTGGCTTCATAATATGCCTTAAAGTCCGGCAGCGTGAGACCTCCAGCTTCGTTTTTTTCCCTCAAGATACTTTTAGCAATTCGGGGCACCCTGCCCTTCCAGATAAATTTGCTTATTGGTTTTTCTATTTCTGAAAAATAAGTTGTTGGGATTTCGATTGGTATTGTATTGAATCTGTAAATCAATTTAGGTAGGATTGACATCTTAACTATATTTAGTCTTCCAATCCATGAACACGGTATGCCCTTCCATCTATTTAGGTCTTCTGTGATTTCTTTTAACAGTTTTTTGTAGTTTTCTTTGTATAGGTTTTTTGTCTTTTTAGTTAAATTTATTCCTAGGTATTTTATTCTTTTAGTTGCAATTGTAAATGGGATTCGTTTCTTGATTTCCCCCTCAGCTTGTTCATTACTAGTGTATAGAAATGCTACAGATTTTTGAATGTTGATCTTGTAACCTGCTACTTTGCTGTACTCATTTATTAGCTCTAGTAGTTTTGTTGAGGATTTTTCCGGGTTTTCGACGTATAGTATCATATCGTCTGCAAACAGTGATAGTTTTACTTCTTCCTTTCCAATTTTGATGCCTTGTATTTCTTTTTCTTGTCTAATTGCTCTGGCTAGAACCTCCAACACGATGTTGAATAATAGTGGTGATAATGGACATCTTTGTCTTGTTCCTGATCTTAGGGGGAAAGTTTTCAATTTTTCCCCATTGAGGATGATATTAGCTGTGGGTTTTTCAAATATTCCCTTTATCATTTTAAGGAAGTTCCCTTGTATTCCTATCTTTTGAAGTGTTTTCAACAGGAAAGGATGTTGAATCTTGTCAAATGCCTTCTCTGCATCAATTGAGATGATCAAGTGATTTTTCTGCTTTGATTTGTTGATATGGTGTATTACATTAATTGATTTTCTTATGTTGAACCATCCTTGCATACCTGGGATGAATCCTACTTGGTCATGATGTATAATTCTTTTAATGTGTTGTTGGATTCGATTTGCTAGAATCGAATTTTGTTGAGGATTTTTGCATCTATATTCATTAGAGAGATTGGTCTATAGTTTTCTTTTTTTGTAATATCTTTGCCTGGTTTTGGTATGAGGGTGATGTTGACTTCATAGAATGAATTAGGTAGCTTTCCTTCCACTTCGATTTTTTTGAAGAGTTTAAGGAGAGTTGGTACTAATTCTTTCTGGAATGTTTGGTAGAATTCACATGTGAAGCCGTCTGGTCCTGGACTTTTCTTTTTAGGAAGCTTTTGAATGACTGATTCAATTTCTTTACTTGTGATTGGTTTGTTGAGGTCATCTATTTCTTCTTGAGTCAAAGTTGGTTGTTCATGTCTTTCCAGGAACCCGTCCATTTCTTCTAAATTGTTGTATTTATTAGCGTAAAGTTGTTCATAGTATCCTGTTATTACCTCCTTTATTTCTGTGAGATCAGTGGTTATGTCTCCTCTTCCATTTCTGATCTTATTTATTTGCATCCTCTCTCTTCTTCTTTTTGTCAATCTTGCTAAGGGCCCATCAGTCTTATTGATTTTCTCATAGAACCAACTTCTGGTCTTATTGATTTTCTCTATTGTTTTCATGTTTTCAATTTCATTTATTTCTGCTCTAATCTTTGTTATTTCTTTCCTTTTGCTTGCTTTGGGGTTAGTTTGCTGTTCTTTCTCCAGTTCTTCCAAGTGGACAGTTAATTCCTGAATTTTTGCCCTTTCTTCTTTTCTGATATAGGCATTTAGGGCAATAAATTTCTCTCTTAGCACTGCCTTTGCTGCGTCCCATAGGTTTTGATATGTTGTGTTTTCATTTTCATTCGCCTTGAGGTATTTACTAATTTCTCTTGCAATTTCTTCTTTGACCCACTCGTTGTTTAAGAGTGTGTTGTTGAGCCAATTGTAATATTTTCAAGTGAGGGCAATGTGACTAAATATGCTTACCAATTTTTGAAAATTATGCTCTGACAATTTGTTAGACAACCATATGACAGTCTGGTTTCAAGTTGAGTTCATTCTGATCTTTGATTCTAACGAAAGCCAGAACTGAAAGAGATAGCATACACACACAAATCAAACATTCAAATGGAAGACATGCATCATTGATGTACTCATTGAAGCATGATTCATTCAGGACATACCCATCTCCAAATTCTGTAAAGGCTTTTTTTCCCCCAGGCTACTATTTTCTCTTATGTAAACTGAGACATCGTCCTCACAGGCCTCGCAATTCAGCATGTGCAGCTCCTGTTGTCGGACAGCGAGCCTAGAGGTGGGCCAGGAAGGTGCAGGCCAGGATCATGACTCATTTGCTGAGGAACATGTTACCCTGCCAACCAGAAAAAAACCTGATGAAAAGTGAAAGAAGCTTGTGAAATTCACATATGACAGCGGGAGGGTTTTGGGGGTTTCCTACCACCCTGAAGTAGAGGCGTTTTAGAATCTCACCTATTTGTGAGCATAAGAGTTAAATTCCAGCTAAAGCTTTGCCACAAAGCCTCAGGTTTCTCACCTCTAGCATGGAATTAAAATGCCCACCTCACACTATCCTTAGAATTAAAATAAAGCAAGAAAGCAGAAGCATAGGCCACAGAGCAAGTTCTCCCTCACAATGATAATGCTTTTTAGGAAACATTTTTTGTTTGTTTGTTTGTTTAAACCTAACTGGTCCAGTGAGGGACTTAAAGGGACTATTGTGTGAACATTTCCAACTTGTACCTTTTTTTTTTTTTTTTTTTTTTAAGAGGGAGGAAGGGAAGGAAAGACAGAGAGAAGGAAGGAAGGAAGGAAGAAAGGGAAACATCTTTTAAACATTTTCTTGTTTTATTGTATTTTGTTTGTTTTGTTTTGTTTTTTACATGGGCTGGGGCCGGGAATCGAACCGAGGTCCTCCGGCATGGCAGGCAAGCACTTTGCCCGCTGAGCCACCGCGGCCCGCCCTGTACCTTTTTTATCTGTCTGAATGGACCAAGTTGCCCAGGACCTGGTGGCTGGTGTCAGCCTTAGGAAGAATGGAGAAGAAAGGGGAGCTTGTCTTTAGCATCTTCTTGTGCCCTTGTCTTTTTCTCTGCACTTATACCCTGAAATCCAGTTTGTCTGGACATCTAACAGCCTCCCTCCATGGAATCCCTGTTGAGGACCAGGGCTATGGTGGGGAGTGGGCAGAGAACAGATAGAGGAACCTCTATTTGCATGCCCAGTGTCCGAGCTGTCAGGAACGAATTTTTTTAAAATATTTTTATTGATAAACAACATACAACACAAACATTCTTAACATACAAACATTCCATACATGGTGTACAATCAGTGGCTCACAATATCATCACATAGTAGTATATTTATCACCATGATCATTTTTTTTGAACATTTGCATCACTCCAGAAAAAGAAATAAAAAGAAAAAAAAAGAAAAAAACTCATCCATACCATACCCCTTACCCTTCCCTCTCATTGACCACTAGTATTTCCATCAACTCAATATATTTTAACCTTTGTTCCCCCTATTTTTTTCTATACCCCTACTTAATATGTTTTAACATTTGAGGAATAAATTCTTGACCTGACTCAGCAGGACTTATCTATGAAGTCTGGCTCTGGGAATGGGCAGTGTCAGATCAGAGTGAGAGGAGTTTGTTTATCCAACGAGAAGTCCAGGTCGAAGGGCTGAAATGGTGAGATGGGTGGTGTGGGGCCCTTGGAGAAACTGCATTCTGCTGCTATCAGTGGCCTCAGCTGGAGGATGCAAAGATGAAATGGAAGAAAGGTATCAAAATAACTTGGTAACAAGTGAAAAAAAAATGGAAACAGCATCAACATATATTTATCATATTTAATATAATATATTGTATTACCTATAATACCTATCATATATTCAGAACTAAAAAATCAATTTAAAAAGAAAAATAAGGTTGTTAAATGTATATAACATAAATGAATAAATAATTTACAGAATAATAAATTTGATTGGCCATTAAACTTATGAAAATATTTTTCAGCCTTGCCAATTACAAAATTTTAATAATTTTTACCTCTGTCATTGGTGTGGGTATAAAAATGATGACCTTTTTGAGGAACAATTTGGTCATATCTATTAAAATTAAAAATGTTTATAGCCTTTGATATAATACTTCCACTTAAATTAGGAATTATAGATGTATTTCTTCTCATGTCCAAATAAATAAGAATAATAATATTTATTGAGACATCATACATACAAGTAGAACAATTGTGGGAAAAAGTACTGCAATAGTTAAATAAGATAAGCTACATAAATGCACTGAAGTACTACACCAATTTTTTAAAGTTTTTTTATTGTATGTTATAACATATATACAAAGCAAAGAAATAAAAAGCAAGTTTTCAAACCACTCTTCAATAGCTAGTTACAGGACAGATCCCAGAGTTTCTCATGGGCTACCATACGATCCTCTCAGATTTTTCCTTCTACTGCTCCAGAATATAGGAGGATAGAAGGCTTAAATATTTTTTTATCACCACAATTGACTTTTTTCAATTCTACAATTTTAGGTTTTGGCTTCTAACTTCTCTAAGATACTGGAGACTAAAAGAGATATCAATTTAATGCTTCAGTTAAATAAGATAAGCTACATAAATCCAGTGAAATACCACACCAATTTAAAAAGAGATCTATATATTGACATGGAAAGATGTCCAGATGATAAATCAAAAACTTAAGCTAGAAGTCCAGATAAAGCTAAAGTGAATGTCAAAGAACGGATAGACAACAAATTCATCCAGCAAGAAAATCCTAGGTAAAAGTGAAAGCAATCTCCAGAATAAACTAATTAAGGTAATTAAATGCCTAGACGCCAGCAAAAAGTAACAAATCACACTAGGAAAATTAAAGATATGGCCCAGTCAAAGGAACAAACCAACAATTCAAATGAGATACAGGAGCTGAAACAATTAATTCAAAATATACGAACAGACATGGAAAACCTCATCAAAATCCAAATCAATGAATTGAGGGAAGATATAAAGAAGGCAAGGAATGAACAAAAAGAAGAAATTGGAAGTCTGGAAAAACAAATTGTAGAACAATATGAATTGGATGAGGCATCTTTTTCAAACGTCCCCCTCTAAACAATTGTTATGGTTGGTGTATAAATTAGAAAAAACGGGGGAAATACAGAATAAACAGTTAACAATGGTTGCTCTCAGATGCAATTATGGGACATTTTTACTTTCTGTATTATATATCTTCTGTAGGTGGATGGGTGTTCCTAGTGCGTTTGTAAGATACATGGATCTTTCATTTATTCCTCTTTCTCTTGTAGTGTGTGTATGTGTATGAGGTACTGCCTTAGACACGAAAAAATATAGTAACCAATGAGAAAGAAACTTGCTGTTTTGTGGAGTTTACTGGCAGGTAGTGAATAAATAACATGGGGATGTTCATTAGTCACAAAGCAGGAGAAATGCAAAGCACCCCTGAGGAAGCAACATAACAGCAGAGACTTGAAAGGGGCTGGACCAAAGGTTATGGTAAGGAGGTGAGGTAGAGCATTCCAGATTGAGTGGTCAGTAGGAAACAAAAGTTGTGGGACAGGAAGTACATGTTTGAGAAACAACAAAAAAAAGATCAGCGTGGCTGGAACATCTGCAGACTGTGGCTGGAACAACATCTGCAGGCTGCTCCTTCTGTGTGGGTGCTCCTGCGCCTTCTCCTGACCCTTCCCCTCCCTGCTTATCACAGGAATCACTGAGGGATTTCAGAAGCCCTGGAATTACAGCCTGTTAGAACTGGTAGAGGCCTGAGCCTTCCTGCTGAAGGGTTTGTTCTAGAGGTAAGGAAGCTGAAGCCCACAGAAGGACATTATATCCCCAGGAAACTGAGGGTTGTGGCAGGGTTGGAGCTTCCTGACTCTGAAGTCAGTGCATTTTCCACAGTGACCCCAAAGGTGATCTGGGGGAGGGGACATTAAAAGAGAGAAAGAAGGAATAGTCAGGAGCTGAGATGCTGTGACACTGTAGCAGACACCTGCAAGGGAGAGACATATTTCCAGGCTCACTACAATCTCACTGCAAGCCATGAGTATCCCTAAAACTCTTCCATGATTCCAGATTCACTTCTTCAAGTCCTGTCGAAGAACAGCTTCTTCTGGGAACATTTTCTTATCAAGAGACTTTTTTTGTACTAAAATTTCTTTTTGGTTTCTGTGAATTCTCTCAGTGTACACTCTGTGTGGGACTTGAATTTACTTAGGCTGGAGGGTTGTTTTGCAATTGTGTTCCCATTGTTTAAGGATGTGTACACTGTCTTTCCTATTGACACACACACACACATATGCATACTCATTCCTCTCACATTGAAAACTGGGTCCTCACTCAGTAAATGCTGTTATCTTTCCCTGACCCACCATCTCTGTCACCTACTCAGGATCACATTCTGTGCAGTATTCCTACATGGCTGTGTCTGAACCAAGCCCAGGAATTCCTCCACTTACCACTGTGGGCTCTGTGGATGGCCAGCCCTTTATCTGCTATGACAGTGAGGAGAGGAAGGCAAAGTCTTGCTTTCACTGGTTGATGGAGAAACCTGTTACTTTGATGATGAGATGAAGATCTTCAAAAGTTAAATGAAGATTTTCCACTTAAATCTAAGGAATGTGCAGTGATACTACAACCAAACTACTGAACACAGTCTGAACAAAAAGAACCCACAAAAGCAAGCAGGGGTCTTTTGTTGAACTTCTGGGCCAGGATGGCAGCTTAACAATGTACACATTTTAGTTTGTCCTCCAGTACAACTACTAAATAACCAGAAACAGTACAGAACAGCTCCTGGGGCCACATCAGTGACTGGACAAACAGTGTACCCCAGTCTGGGCCAGCTGAAGCAGCTGCGAGCCCCCCAGAACCGTGAGTTCCCCAAGCTGTGGCGGCCGGCACTCCTCCCCCACAGGCTGCTTCCCAGAGGGGAAAGGAAAGAGACTTTACCAGCAGCAGGGGCTGAGCCCAACCAAATGCCAATTGTGGGATTAATTAACAAATTCTGACTACTAAAAATAGGCCCCCAGCTCAGGTGAACCTAGTCAAAGCGGAGGTCACTCATTTTTGCCCCCGCACCAAGGGGGCAGGGCTGACGGAAAAAGGAAAAAAAAGAAGGAAACAGAGGTTTTTGTGGCTGTGTTTCTGCAAAGCCTTGACTGCCTTTGGATACAGCAGCAGGGCTTCTCAGGCTGAACTGCCCCAGGCATAGGCAGAAACAAGCTCGTTTGAGGACGTGTCTGGAGCCTGTGCCTTCTCCAGGGGAGGGGTGAAGCCCAACTCAGGTGGAATCCCTCCATCAAGGAATTCAGACACCAGGGCTTGGTAATTTGAAGCCATTAAAACCAGCCTACAACCTCCCCTCTGTCTCCACCATGCCCCCAGCAGCGAGAGTCTGCCAAAGTTAAAGGTACCGCATCATCTTACGCTGGTGGGACCTGCAGGCAGACAAGCATGACATACTGGGCAGGATAAGAAAAACAGAGCCCAGAGACTTCACAGGAAAGTCTTTCAACCTGCTGGGTCTCACCCTCAGGGAAAACTGATGCAGGTGACTCTTTCCTCCTGATAGGAGGCCAGTTTGGTCTGGGAAAATCCGGCTGGGTCTATAATACCTAAGTAGACCCTCCTAAGTGTGGGGGGAGAAAGGCACCATACAGGCAGGGCAAGTAACAAGAAAACAAGAACTGAAAAATTCTCCTCTGTTAAACAAAACTTAAGCTAGAAGTCCAGATAAAGCTAAAGTGAATGTCAAAGAACAGATAAGACAACAAATTCATCCAGCAAGAAAACCCTAGGTAAAAGTGAAAGCAATCTCCAGAATAAACTAATTAAGGTAATTAAATGCCTAGACACCAGCAAAAAATAACAAATCACACTAGGAAAATTGAAGATATGGCCCAGTCAAAGGAATAATTCAAATGAGATACAGGAGCTGAAACAATTAATTCAAAATATACGAACAGACATGGAAAACTTCATCAAAACCCAAATCAATGAATTGAAGGAAGATATAAAGAAGGCAAGGAATGAACAAAAAGAAGAAATTGAAAGTCTGAAAAAACAAATCACAGAACTTATGGGAATGAAAGACACAGGAGAAGAGATGAAAAAAACAATGGAAACTATGGTACAATGGTAGATTTCGAGAGACAGAACTTAGGATTAGTGAACTGGAGGATGGAACATCTGAAATCTGGCAAGAAAAAGAAAATATAGGGAAAAAATGGAAAAATATGAGCAGGGACTCAGGGAACTGAAAGACAATATGAAGTGCATGAATATACATGTTATGGGTGTCCCAGAAGGAGAAGAGATGGGAAAAGGAGGAGAAAAACTAATGGAGGAAATTATCACTGAAAATTTCCCAACTCTTATGAAAAACTTAAAATTACAGATGCAAGAAGTGCAATATACCCCAAAGAGAAAAGATCCAAATAGATGTATTTCAAGACATTTACTAATCAGAATGTCAGAGGTCAAAGAGAAAGAGAGAATCTTGAAAGCAGCAAGAGAAAAGCAATCCATCACATACAAGGGAAGCCCAGTAAGACTATGCATAGATCTCTCAGCAGAAACCATGGAGGTGAGAAGACAGTGTGGTGATATATTTAAATTATTAAAAGAGAAAAACTGCCAACCAAGAATGCTATATCCAGCAAAATTGTCCTTCACAAATGAGGGAGAAATTAAAACATATTCAGACAAAAAATCACTGAGAGAATTTGGGACCAAGAGACCAGCTCTGTAGGAAATACTAAAGGGAGCACTAGAGACAGATACAAAAAGACAGAAGAGAGAGGTGTGGAGAAGAGTGTAGAAAGGGAGACTATGAGTAAAGATAAAAAGAAGGAAAATTAGATATGACATATAAAACCCAGAAGGCAAAATAGTAGAAGAAAGTACTACCCGTGCAGTAATGTTAATGGATTACATTACATGTTAATGGATTAAACACTAAATGTTAATGGATTAAACTCCCCAATCAAAAGACATAGACTGGCAGAATGAATTAAAAAACAGGACCCATCTATATGCTGTCTTTACTCAAAGGACGTGAGAGCAAGGACACAAATGGATATTTGCACACCAATGTTTATAGCAGCATTATTTACAATTACCAAGAGATAGAAACAGCCAAAATGTCCATCAACAGATGGGTGGCTAAACAAACTGTGGCATATACATACGATGGAATATTATGCAGTTGTAAGACACAATAAAGTTATGAAGTATGTAACAACATGGGTGGACCTTAAGGACATTATGCCGAGTGTGATTAGCCAAAAACAAAAGGACAAATACTGTATGGTCTCACTGATGTGAACTGACATTAGTGAATAAACTTGGAATATTTCATTGGGTATGGTATGTAAAATTTTTTTCTCTGTTTTTGTTTTATTTTTCTGTTGTCTTTTTATTTCTTTTTCTGAATTGATGCAAATGTTCTAAGAAATGATCATGATGATGAATATGCAACTATGTGATGATATTGTGAATTACTGATTATATATGTAGAGCGGAATGAGCATATATTACGAATGTTTGTGTTTCTTTCTTGTAATTTTTTTTAATTAATAAAAAATTTTTTTTAAAAAGCAAGCATGTAAGTGCTTGTGAGAAAAAAGTGGGAAGTAGTACTCAGCACCCAACAAATGAAATTAACCATCACACTCAGTAAGAATCTGTGGGACTATGAGATTGATTACTTTGGAGTTGCTGCAACAGTGTGTTTCATTAATTATAGCACTTACATGAAAGTGAAAAATGAAGGAGTCTGGAAACCTGAAGGCCTTTTTAGTAGGCTTTCTAATTTGGATATGTGGAATAATTTTTTTCCCCACATCATCTTGAATTCTCCAGTTTGTCATCCTCTTCAATGTTTGCATTTTTTAATAAAATATTTCATACAAACCAGATCAGGTCCCTGCATAATAGGCTAATTGCACTGCTCTTAGAATATAAGCATTCAGGAAAATAACAATGGATATGAACTAGAAATAAATTTATGAATGCTAAGCCACTTATCTTGAAACGAAGTTTTCCACATTTATTGTTTATGTAAATATTTGTTAAAAATAAAGTCTACAAAATATATCTGTAAAAAAACAATAGATATGTTCAGGTCATAACTCCTGGTACTGTGGATATGATCTTATTTGGAAATAGGATCTCAGAAGATGTTATTAGTTAAGATGAGGCCATAGAGTCGAGAGGCTTCTCTGGAGGTTGCTATTATGCAAGCTTCAGTTAGACCTTGCTACCTATCATAACCTGCCAAACCCCAATCAGAACCATTCCAGCCAATCCTAAATATATACCTAAGGCAATATATAAGAATCCACAAGGGTTCCATGCACTAGTGTAACTGTCCAGAAACCTACAGCCTCCAGATGGGTCCATGGACCAGATAAGTCTTAAAACCTAGAGGGCCCAACCTCTCCAGAATATCAGATTGTTCCATCTCCTTACCCCATATTATTGACAGATCCTTCCAACGTGAAAAAGTTAGAATGGCCATAGTGCAAACACCTCTAAAGAAAGGGATAGAAAGATCAAAGGTGATGGAGTTATACAGAGAAGATAGGATTTAACAAATGAATGTGATTGCTAAATCATTAAATTGATATCTCTTTTAGTTTCCAGTATCTTAGAGCAGCTAGAAGTAAAAATCTAAAATTGTGGAATAGTAGCCCATGTCAAACTCTGAAACATGTTCTACAACTAATTGTGGTGCTGTGCTTTAAAATTTATTGCTTTTTGTATATATGTTATTTTTCATATCCACAAACAAATTCGATTGTGATGATAAAAAAATATTTAAGCCTTCTAGCCTCCTATATTCTGGAGCAGCTAGAAAGGGAAAATCTGAGAGGATTGTATGGTAGCCCATGACAAACTCTGGGATCTGTCCAGTCACTACTTGTTAAAGAGTGTTTTGAAAGCTATTACTTTTTTATTTCTTTGCTTAATATATGTGTGATATTATACAATAAAAAAGTTAAAAAAAAAAAAAAAGATGAAGCCAAACTGGATTAGGATGGATCCTAATCCAATCTGACTACTGTCTTTATAAGAAGAGGAATTTTAGACAGAGTGATGATGGTCACATAATAGAGGCTATGCTGGTTTGAAGCTATTCTGTACCCCAGAGAGGGCCTTTTTCTTTTAATCTCTTCCTGTGGGTATAGATCTAGTCTGGGTGCAACCTTTCGGTTAAGTTCTTTTAATTGAGATGTGACCTTTCCACCCCCCCATTCAAGATGGATGTTAATCCTTTTAAAAGCCGAGAGAGCTAGAGAGAAAAAGCCCCCAAGAAGCTAAGAGATGACACACAGAAACTCAGAGAGGAAGCCACTGGAACAAGAAGCTGAAAGCAATGAAACCTGGGAGAGAAGGCCATATACCTTCTGTTCTAGTTTGCTAGCTGCCAGAATGCAACACACCAGGGACGGATTGGCTTTTAACAGAAGGGGATTTATTTCATTAGTTCTTCAGAGGAAAGGCAGCTAACTTTCATCTGAGGTTCTTTCTTACATGGGAAAGCTCAGGGTAATCTCTGCTGGCCTTCTCTCCAGGCCTCTGGGTTCCAACAGCTTTCCCTGGAGTGATCCCTTTCTGCATCTCCAAAGGCCTGGGCTGAGCTGCGAGTGCTCAGATGAGTTATGCTGAGCTGCTTGGGCTGTGCTACATTGTGCTCTCTCATTTAAGCACCAGCCAATGAAGTCAAACGTCATTCATTGCAGCAGGCACGCCTCTTAGCCGACTGCAGATGCAATTAGCAACAGATGAGGTTCACGGACCATTGGCTCATGTCTGTAGCAACAAAACTAGGTGCCTTCACCTGGCCAAGTTGACAACTGAATCTAACTACCACACCTTCCCATGTAACAGAGGTGTCCCAGATGCTGGCAGCCTTTTTTCAGTCCAGGTTGATGTCTTAATTTGGACATTTTCATGGTCCAAGAACTATAAATTCTAAGTTAATAAATCCCCATTGTAAAAGCAACCCATTTCGGATATTTGCATTTCGGCAACATTAGCAAACCAAAATGGAGACTGAGACTGAGTTATGTCACAAGCCAATGAATGTCACAGATTCAGTGCTAGCAAGCCACGAGAACTCTGTAGCCTATAAAGGAAACATGGTTTTACTGACACCTTGATTTCAAATATCTGGACACCATAATTGTGAGGCAATAAGTTCCTGGGCTTTGTTTTTGTTTTTATTTTTTTTTTATTAGGGAAGTTGTATGTTTACAGAAAAATCATGCAGAAAGTACAGATTTTCTATATAACTCCCCAGCCATATAATCAACACTCTGCAGTAGTATATTCACTTTGTTACAATTGATGGAAGAATATTATCATAATTAAACTATAGTCCATAGTTTACAGTAGAATTCACAATTTGTGTTATACATCCTATGTTTGTTTTAATTTTTACTCTAGTAACATACATGCAATCTAAAATTTCTCAATTCTGGTGTTTTAAGATACCCAGTGTTTGTGGCACTTTGTATGGCAACCCTAGGAAACCAGGGCAATTTTTCAAAAAAATTTTTTCTTATTGACAAATCTTCACACACATACAGTTCATATACGGTATACCATCAGGGGCTCACAATATCATCACATAGTTGTGTATTCATCATCATGGTCATTTTTAGAACATTTGCATCACTCCAGAAAAAAAGATAAAAGAAAAAACTCATACATGCCATACCCCTTATCCCTCCCTCACACTGACGACTAGCATTTCCATCTACCCAATTATTTTACCCCTGAACCCCCCATTATTTTTTTATCCATATTTTTTACTCATCTGTTCATACCTTGGATAAAAGGAGCATCAGACACGAGGTTTGCCCAATCACAGAGTCACACTGCAAATGCTATATCTTTATACAGTTGTCTTTAAGAATTAAGGCTCCTGGAACACAGCTCTATAATTTCAGGTACTTCCCTTTAGCTACTCCAATACACTATAAATAAAAAGGGATATCTGTATAATGCATAAGAATAACCTCCAGGATAACCTCTTGACTCTGTTTGAAATCTCTCAGCTACTGAAACTTTATTTTGTCTTATTTCTCTCTTCTCCCTTTTGGTCAAGAAGGCTTTCTCAACCCCCTTTTGTTGGGTCCCAGCTCATCCCTGGAGTCCTGTCTCACATTGCCAGGGAGATTTACACCCCTTGGAGTCATGTCTCACATAGAGGGGAGGGCAGGGAGTTCACCTGTGGAGTTGGCTTAGAGAGAGAGGCCATATGTGAGCAACAAAAGAGGTTCTCTGGGGGTGACTCTTAGTCCTCATTATAAGTAGGCTTAGCTTATCCTTTGCAGGTATAAGTTTCATAGGGGCAAACCTCAAGATTAAGGGCTCACAAGGAACACCAAGGAGTGCCAAGAACCAGCAGAAGCCAAGGAAAGGCAAGAAGGGGTTCTACCCCAGAGCTTCTGGAGGGAGCAGCTCCTGTGAGGGACACCTTGATTTTGTACTGCTAAACTTCAGAACTGTGAGAGAATTAATGTGTCATTTTAAATCACCCAATTTGTGGTCATTTGTTACAGCAGCCCTAAGAAACTAATTCATATCCTTTGATTCAGTAATCTCACACCTCAAATTTTATCCCCAAAAAAGAAAAGAAAAAAACATTGTACCTAAAAAAAAAAAAAAAAGAGAGATTAAGGGTTCAGCCTATTGATTTGGCTGTCTCCACTGCTTGCAAGAATATCAGGAATTCTCGAAATGGGAAAGTTGAATATTTCCTCCTTTCTCCCCAGTCCCCCAAGGGAACTTTGCAAATACTTTTTTATTCTCTGTCTAAATTACTCTGGGATCTATCAGATCATTACACTAAGCTGGACAAACCAACAAGATCTCAACTCTATTCAAGACTCCATGTAATTATGGTGTTCGAATAAACTGGCCATACAAGTTAAACTAAGTGATGTGCTACCCAAAATATAAATTTTGCACCAAATAAACATCTCTCCCTTTGGCCTCACACAGAAGTTGAAGTTTTAAAAATATAGACGATATCATCCTTTACCCTGTTTTCTGATCTAGCACAGTCCTATCCAAACCAGTTTCATTCATATCTCTAGTTGAAGTCTGATCCCTTTTTCATCTTTTTAAACAGTTCCTGTATGGGCTAGTGCTGACTTTCATAGCTTCAGAGCTCTAAGTCTGTGTCTCTGGTGTCACATAAATACCCAAAGTTTCTGGAAGCAACCAGGTGATATACAAACAGATGTCTCAGAATTCAGAAATAACATTCCTGATGACTGTAAGCTTAAAATCTAGGACGTTTTACAAAGGCCTTAACCTAATAACCCATGCTTTCAATGTCAATTCATTGAGCTTTTTATGTTAGAATTAGCCCATATGATTGAGGTATGATGATATTTGTCTTTTTTTTTTACCAAGACAGTTTTTGATACAGGGAAGTATAGATAATACCTAAAAATGTGGAAGTGTCTTTGGAATTGGATAATGGATAGAGACTGGAAGAATTTTTATTTATTAAAAAAAAATTTATTAGAGAAGCTGTGTTTAGAGACCAATTATGCATGAAATACAGGATTCCCATACACCAACCCACCACCAACACCTTGCATCAGTGTAGAACATTTCTTACAATTGCTGATAGCATTTTTTTCCTAAATGTACTCATTTTTTAAAATAATATTTACCTTTGTTACAATTGAGGAAAGTTATTAAAATGGTACTATTGTCCATGGTCCATAGTCTATATGAGAATGTTCTCCTTTCTTCGAAAAAAAAAAAATCCCTTACCCCTTATATCCCCCTATATTGACATTTAGCTTTGGTATAGTGCTTTTATGACAGATAATGAAAGAATGTTACAATGTTACTCTTAACTATAGTTTGCATTAATTATATTTTTCCCATATACCATCCCAGTCTGTGTGCCTGACCAGACAACTGGGCATAATCATTTGGCCAAGTTGACACCAGAACCTAAGCATCACAGACTGCAATTACACAACTTAGGTAAAGAAGAGTTTACCTGGAATACAGGAGATCCCCTAGGGTATCCCTGTGATTAAAGTCAATGGAAAACTTCAACAATCCAATCCAAGCAGGAGTACCAATGGCCCAGAAATTTCAGGAATGAAGGCTTGGGTCACCCCATCTGACAAAGAACCATGGCCAGTTGAAGTACTTGCTGAGGGTAAAAGGAACCTGGAATGGGTAGTAGAAGAAGGTAGTGATAAATATGAGCTACAACCACGTGACCAGTTACAGAAATGAGGGCTGTGATTGTATGAATGTTTCCTCCCTGTTTTGTTGTGAGTATGTTTGCATTTGTACATAAGCACATATCTTGTTTTCCTCTCATCATATGACATACATTATATTGTTCATGTTACAGCATTTATGTCATAGGATATGAAGTTTAAGAGTGAATGTTACCTAAGAAATTACACCCTATCCTGGAGAGCTGTAATGTGTTTCTGGTTGTACACAGGGCAGTTGAATATAGTTAGGCAAAACATATGTATGTTATTGTGTTCTATTTGGGAATTAAGCATGTTTCAAGGTGATGTGTGTAGCTGCAAATCTGACAAGGGGTGGACTATGATGGCTAGGTTTTAGCATCAACTTGGCCAAGTGATTATGCCCAGTTGTCTGGTTAGGCAAGCCCTAACCCTTGCCTCTCCACTTCTCTCTCACCCATTCTCCTCTTCCCTGCAAATGGGATTCTGACATCCAAGCTCCCTAGCACTTCTACTCCACCCTCCTCCAAGAGCCTCAGGAATACTCCTTTCCCCAAAGCACACATGATACCACATCCTTTTCCCCCAGCTGTCAGTGGGCCCCTGCCTCTTTATGTGGGAGGAGATGGGAGGGTGTGCCCCCTCCAGAACCCATTACTATCCCTCCCTGTCCCTTCCCGTTCCATGCTTCTCATTTTTCCCTGAGTCTTTTCAAATTATTCCCTTTCATTTGTTATGTTCTTGGGAAGTGTCAGGGCTCTTGAAGCGGCAGGAAGAGGATCCAGCATCCCCATGCATGAGATCTAAGATAATAGCAATATTAAAAACAATTGAACTTTTTGCTCTTCAGAGCTCATAGAGGAGGTTGGGAAAAGATAAGAGAAATGAAATAAACCCTGGGTGTGGATTATGATCCTGACTTTTGTCCCTCGAAACTGGTTCATCTCCATCAGGGCTTAATTCTCCCAGCCCTGTGGTAGCCAGGACTACAACAAACCCAGCTTTCTTTTTGGTTCCTTTCACCCACAGCTCTCTTGCCCTCCTGTTAAGTACTTTCTGAGGCCCTTCCTCATGCACAACACTAGGTTGCCTCAGCTGGGCTGCTTTGGAAGGAATCTATCTTCTACGGTGAAAAGGAAGTACTGCATTTGTGGCAACCATATATAGCAAAATAATATGTGCTTAAAATATTAATTAAATTATTGAATCCTAACTCTTTTTCATACATCAACATACAAATAAGTTCACACCACATTTTCCCTCCATTTATTCTATTTTTTTCCCATGCACCTAGGTATTTGGTGGTGGGGGGATGACATAGCATACATTCAAGAGAGTGTATAAAGCATATAGTGGGTTTAATAAATACTTTTTTTGAATGACCATGTATCCTCCATTCAGGCTAAGAATGGAATATAATCGACACCTTGTACACTCACCTTTAATCCTTCTCTGTTGTTTCCCCCAAAGCTAATTTTCAGAATTTTGTTTTAATATTTTCTTTTATTTATGGTTTTACCAACAGTTCTGGTTTGCAAGTTGCCAGAATGCAATACACCAGAAATGGAACGGCTTTTAGAAAGGGAAATTCAATAACTTGCAAATTTACAGTTCTAAGGGCAAGAAAATGTCCAAATTAAAGCAAGTTTACAGAAATTTCCAATCAAGGCATTTGGGAGAAGATACCTTGGTTCAAGAAGGCCAATGATGTTCAGGGTTTCTCTCTCAACTGAAAAGGTACATGGTGAACATGGTGACATCTGCTAGCTTCCTCTCCAGGCTTCTTGTTTCATGAAGCTCTCCTGGGGGCATTTTCCTACTTCATCTCCAAAGGTCTCTGGCTGTGTGGGCTCTGTTGGTTCTGGTGGCTCTAAAGTGTTTTCCAAATTGGTTCCCTCTTAAACTGCTCCAGTAAGCAACCCTACTTTGAATGGGTGGAGACACATCTCCATGGAAACCATCTAATCAAAAGCTACCATTCACAATTGGGTGGGTCACATCTCCATGGATAATCAAAAAGCTCCCACCCAGCAATATTGAATGAGGATTAAAGAACACGGCCTTTCTGGGGTACACCATAGATTCAAACTGCAACACCAACCATGAACACATCCCTTAACAATATATTGTTTAGTGTTGACTATTTATTTTTAATTAATGTAAAAAGAATAATACTTTACCTATGTAAAAAGAATAATACTTTACCTATTCTCTGCCCTTGATGCTTTTATGCAAATTTATATTTTCAAATTAACTCTTATATTTCACTTTCAATGATGCATAGTATTCAGTAAATTTTTTACTATAATTGAGGGAAATTTGGGTTGCCCAGAAACAGCCTAAGCAATACTTCTATGACCATTTTTGCCTATGATTCCTAGGGCATTGTAAACAACTAGGATATACACCTAGTAGTGGAGTTTTGGGGCCATAGGGTTTGCACATGTTCAGTTTATTAGTTAATGTGAAAGTGTTCTCCCAGGTGATGGCCCTAATCCACATACCTTCCCCAGCAGTGGCTGGAAGCTCCCACTGCTCTGCAGTCTTGAGAGCCCAGGATAAAGATATTTTCCCAGCCTCCTTCACAATTAGATATGGTCATATGACTATGTTGGTACAATTTCCAACAATGTCCCTAAAAGTGGGGGGAGTGTGCCTGTCCTCACCTTTTCTTCCTCCTACTAGCTGGAGTATAGATGTGAAGGGTGGGGGCATCATTAATGGTCTGGATGAGGCCACATAAGGGATGGGTAACAGGGACCTGGAAGGATCCTGGGCCACTGACATCAAGGAACTGACCCTCCATAGGGCCTGGGACCACTTTCTCCGGAGACTGTACATATAAGAGAAAAATAAGCTTATCTCCTATCCAAGCCATATTTATTTTTGGTGTTACAACAAAATACAATCTTTTAAAATATATTGTATTACTCCATCAACTGTATCGTAAACCCTTTCAGGGTTGAGTCAAAGCCACATACCTTCTTGTGTTCCCAGACAAGCATGTGCTTTTCCCATAGAAAGTGTTCAGCAAATTTTGTTGGTTTGATAAGGAATTTCTCCAAGGGTCTGCTTGTTTATTCAAACTCATATCATAATCATGCGTGTGCTGGTTTGAAAGTATTATGTACGTTAGAAAAGATTATGTACCCTGATCCAATCTTGTGGCAGCAGCTGTTTCTTCTAACCCTGATTCAATATTTCAGGGTGGAAAGTTTCTATCAGATTGTCTCCATGTAGATGTGACACACCCAATTGTGGGTGTAATCTCTTTTTTTATTGTGAAATATAATGCATGTACAAAAAAGCAATGGATTTCCAGGTACATTTTAACAGGTAGTTATCGAATAGATTCTAAAGTTTGGTTTGGGTTACAGTTCCATGATTTTTTGTTTTTTTCTTCTAGCTGCTCCAAGACACTGGATACCAATAGAAATATCAATATAATGATTCAGCAGTCACATTCATTTGCTTAGCAATCATACTCATTTGCTCATTTTGATTAGATAGGAATGTGACTTCACCCATTCTAGGTGGATCTTGATTAGATTACTAGAGCCTTTAAAAGTGGAAACATTTTGGAGGCATGCCAAAAGCAACAGAGCCAACAGAAACTTCACAGCAGAGCTGACACAGATGTTGACACATACAGAAAAGAAATACAGATGTTTGGAGATGCTTGAATCCCTAGCAGACACTTCCGCGAGATGTCAAGCCAGCAAGAACCCAAAGAGAGCCAAGGGAAGCCAAGAGATGAAAGCCAGCCATGGAGAACCTAGGGACCTCCACAGGAACAGAGACTGAAAGCAACAGAGCCGAGGAGCAAGGGACCAACAGATGCCAGCCATGTGACTTCCCAGCCGACAGAGGTGTTTCTGACCCATTCGCCTTTCTTGAGTGATGGTATCTTTTCGTTGGTGCCTTAATTTGGACATTTCCATTGGCTTAGAACTTTAGACTTGTAACTTATTAAATTCCCCTTTTTAAAGGCCATTCCAGTTCTGAAATATCACATTCCAGCAGCTTGCAAACTAACACTGGGTGTGTTTACTACATGTGCTTTAATTTGGCTCTTTTAGATGAAAGGAAACTTGAGTTTCCTCAAGATAAAGTATTTATTATAGGGTCACCTTTCAGTTATAGCTGAACTGGTAGTGCTTCTGCTGATGTAAGACTCTCAAAAACATGTCATTCTTCCATGCAATTCATCAGACAGGAGGGATTCTACAGATCTTTCTTGGACAACCACATCTCTATTACTGGCTTATTCTTGTATGAGTGGTTGAATACATGAACCATATGCCTTAGCAAAGAGTTGTCCAGTCACACCACTGGCCCTGTTTGTAGAGCACACTATCTGGGTAGACTGGGAATTTTCCAAATCCTCAATTGCTGTTTCTTTTCAGTTTAATGTTTCCTTTCTCAATTGATCGCTTTCCTTTCACATTTCACTATAAGCAAAAAGGAGAAACTAGGCAATACCTTCTACACTCTGCTTGGAAACCTCTTCAGCCCAATATCCAAGTTCATTGCTTACAAGTTCTTCCTTACACTCACTATCAGAATACAATTCTGCCAAACTCTTTGCTATTTTATAACAAAGATCACCTTTCCTCCAGATTTTAGTCATACATTCATCATTTACTTCTACAACCTGGCCAGAAGGACATTTAATATCTATATTTCAAGGCAATCTAGGCTTTTTCTATCAAGTGCCTCAAAATTCTTCCAGTCTCTTTGAATACATTATTAAAGGTAAACCCAAACTGTATGATGGCAAACCTTGATCCAACATAGCTGAAGTCCTTATAAGCAAATGAAATTGGATAAGGAAGGGAAGCCACAGGAGTAATCAAACCTAGAAATCCACTGAACCTGGAAGAGAAAGATGCTGCCACATGCATTGACATATGATGGAAAAAACAAAGAACTCCCCCCCAAAATTACCAGCTAACCAGAAGATACTAACCTCAAGAAGAAGCAAGTTTTCTTTTTGAAACACTGAGCCAATAGTTCCTGTTGTTCCTCTAGTTTTGTTCTTCTAAAATTTGATTTTCACTTCATATTCTTGCCTGGAATTCTTTTTTTTTTTTTTTCTAGCAGGGGTGCGGCGGTGCATGGTCCAGGAATTGAACCTTGGTCTCCTGCATGGAAGGTTCTAACCACTGAACTACCTGGAATTAATTTTTGATGTATGATTTGAGGTAATATCCAATTATGTACAACCAGCACCACTGACAGAATAGCTGATCCTTTCCCTACTGATCTGAAATGTCAATTTTATAAAAGTCAAGTTTCCATATGGTCTGTTTCTGAGCTCTTTACTCTGTTTCAAATGTATAACTGTTTATCTTTACAGTAATATCACACTGTTTTAATAATAGCTTCATAGTAAAGCTTGATATCAGGTTAGAAAAGTATCCTAGCACTATTTCTTCCTATTTGATTGGAACTAATACACTCCTAAATTAAAAATTATCCCTGAAGGGTGCAGGGTGGTTTAGTGGTAGAATGCTTGCTTTCCAGGGTTTGATTTCCAGGCCATGCAGCCAAAAAAAAAAAAAAGTAAAACTTATCCCTCAAGAAATGCCTGATATTCTCTGAAGCATTAGGGGCTCCCAAGTTAAGAGGCCAAGCCCTTGATCTTGAGGCTTGTTCTTAAGAAACTTAGTTCTGTAGTGGAGAAGCTAAGCATACCTATAAAGATGCTTAACAGTTACTTCCAGAAATTGTTAGGCATCTTTTGTTGCTCAGATATGGCCTCTCTCTCTCTCTCAGCCCAATTCTGCAAGGAAAATCATTACCCTCCCCACTATGTGGGACATGATATCCAGGAGTGAAAGCCTCCCTGGCACTGTGAGACATGACTCCCAGGGATGAGCCTGGTCCTGGCACCATGGGCTTGAGTATATCTTCCTGACCAAAAGGGGGAACAGAAATGTAATAAAATAAGGAATCAATGGGTAAGAGAGTTCAAATTAAGTCTAGAGTCTATTCTAGAGGCTACTCTTTTGCAAGCTTCAGCCAGATATTGCTAATTGCCACTGTTTGCCAACCCCCAACCAACATAATTCCTGTTAACCCTTAAGAACATCCAGGGCTTTGAGATTCTACAAAAGTTGCACACACTAAGTTTACTTTCCAGAAACCTGTAACCTCCAGATGGTTCCTTGGTCAGGTAAGTCCTGAAATCCAGAGTAGCCAACCTCTCCAAGAACATTAATTAATTCCATCCCCCTTGACAACACCCCTTTTCAACATGAAAAAGTTAGAATGAGCATATACTAAATATCCCTAAAGACTGAGGGAAGGATCAAGGAGAAGGAGGAGTTAGAAAAGACAGGATTTAACAAATGAGTATGACTTCTGAATAGTTATATTGTTGTTTCTTTTAGTCTCCAGTATCTTGGAGTAGCTAAAATGAAAAATTTGAAACCCATACCAAACTTTGAAATATGTTCTATAACTACTTGTTAAAATATACTTTGAAATTTATTACTTTTTGTACACGTGTTGTATTTCATAATTTAAAAAGTTTAAAAAGTTATCCCTCAAAACTAAGAAGAAATCATAGTACTGATTTTTTTAAAAATACAGTACTGTTAATGAGAAGTCTGAGATGAATTTTATTTTCCTTCCTTGTAAGCATTTTGTTTTCTCTGGAAGATTTTAGGTTTTTTCCTATCTTTTCTATGCATAATTTCATGTTTTGTATTTAGGCATTAGATTTTGAATTTTAGAAACTTTAGGTGTCCTTTCAATCTGAGATGTCAAGCCTTATTTAATTTTCTTGATAAAAACAATTTGCAAAATAGAAATAAAAGGAAACTCCCTCAACATGATAAAGGGGATATATGAAAAACCCACAGCTAACATCACACTTACTGGTGAAAGTCTGAAAACTTTCCCTCTAAGATCAAGAACAAGACAAGAATGCCACTGTCACCACTGTTATTCAACATTACACCAGAAGTTCTAGCCAGAGCACTTACGCAAGAGAAAGAAATAAAAGGAAAATTGGAAAGGAAGAAGTAAAACTTTCTCTATTTACAAATGACATGACATTATATACAGAAAATCATGAAAAACCCACAAGAAAGCTACTAGAATTAATGAACAAATTCAGCAATGTGGCAGGATACAAGACCAACATGCAAAAATCAGTAGTGTTTCTGTACACTAGTAGTGAACAATCTGAAGAGGAAATGAAGAAAAAATCCATTAACAGTAACAACTAAAAGAATCAAATATCTAGGAATAAATTTAATTTAGGATCTAAAGGACATGTACATGGAAACTCAAAGTATTGCTAAAAGAAATCAAGGAAGACATAAATAGATGGAAGGACATACCATATTCATGGAATGTAAGACTAAATATTGTTAAGATGTCAATTCTACAGAGTCAGAAATTAGGATACAGTTTACCAGGGGCAGGGATCAGGGTGGAGAATGGGGAGTTAATGCTTAATTCATTAGAGTTTCTGTTTGGGATGATAGAATAGTTTTGATAATGGATAATGGTGATAGTACAACACTGTGAATGCAATTGACACCACTGAATTGTATGTCTGAAAGAGATTAAACTGGGAATTTTTAGGTTTTATATATATCCAGGATATATATATATATATATCCAGAATAAAAATTAAAAGCAAAACCCATAGACTGTACTACACAGAAAGTGAACCCTAATGTTAACTATGGACTAGAGTTAATAATATAATTATAATTATATTGGTTCATCAGTTGTAACAAAATTACCATACTAATGCAAAATATTAATAATAGGGAAAACTGCATGTGTGAGGGGGTTATATGGGAACTCTGTACTTCTGCATGATTGCTCTTTAAATCCTCAACTGCTCTAATACAAATAGCAAAAAGCAAAAAACAATGTCAATTCTGCCTGAAATGATTTACAGATTCAGTGTAATACCAGTCAAAATCCCAATAACTTACTTTGCATAACAGAAAAACCAATGACCAAATTTATTTGGCAGGGTAGGGTGTCCTGAAGAGCAAAAACCATTTTGAGAGGAAAAGAAAAATGAAGGCGGAGGCCTCACACTTCCTGACTTTAAAGGATATTACAAAGCTACAGTGGTCAAAACAACATGGTACTGACATAACGATAGATATACTGACTGATGGAATCAAATTGAGAATTCAGAAATAGACCCTCTCACCTACAGACAACTGATTTTTGACAAGGCAGCTAAGTCCATTCAATTATGAAAGAACAGCCTCTTCAACAAATGGTATTGGGAGACTTGGATATCTATATCCAAAAGAATGAAAGAGGATCCCTATCTCACACCTTATAAAAAATTAACTCAAAATGGACCAAAGACCTAAACATTAGAGCTAAGACCATAAAACCCTCAGAAGAAAATGTAGGGAAATACCTTAAAGATCTTGTGGTAGGAGGTGGTTTCCTGGACATTACACACAAAGTGCAAGCTATGAAAGAAGAAATAGATAAATGAGATCTTCTCAAAATTGAATACTTTTGCTCATCAAAAGACTGTCAAGAAAGTAAAAAGGCATCTAATCAATGGGAGAAAATATTCAAAAACCACATATCCAATAAGGGTTTACTATCAAAGATATATAAAGGTACAGTAAAACTCAACAACAAAAAGACAAACAACCCAATTTAAAAATGGGCAAAAGACATGAATAGACAGCTTTCTGAAGAGGAAATTGTGGTAGTTAGATTCAGGTGTCAACTTGGTCAGGTGAAGGTGCCTAGACCTACTGCTGTGGACATGAGCCAGTGCAATGTGAACCTCATCTGTTGCTGATTACATCTGCAGTCGGCTAGGAGGCATGCCAGCTGCAATGAATAATGTCTGATTTAACTGGCTGGTGCTTAAATGAGAGAGCTCAACACAGCACAGCCCAAGCAGCTCAGCATACCTCATCTCAGCACTCGCAGCTCACCTTAGGCCTTTGGAGATGCAGAAAGAAATCACCCCAGGGAAAGTTGTTGGAACCCAGAAGCCTGGAGAGAAGGCCAGCAGAGATCACCCTGTGCCCTCTCACATAAGAAAGAACCTCAGTTGAAAGTTAGCTGCCTTTTCTCTGAAGAACTAATGAAATAAATCCCTTTTATTAAAAGTCAATCCGTCTCTGGTGTGTTGCATTCTGGCAACTAGCAAACTAGAACAGATTTGGTACCGAAGAGTTGGGTACTGCTGCAGTTTGCAAATACCGGTTGGACCAGTTTTTTGGATGGCTAAGGGGAAGATGTTGGAGGAACTGTAAAGAGAATGATGGAGAAGTACTGGAGTGCTTGAAGAGACTGCTGATGTAAATGGAACCACTGCCAATCTGGACAAAGGGGGACACGAAAGGGACAAATTGGAGTTTACAGAGTGAGAACCATGGAAGCTCAGGTCTGAAGCCAAGAAACCCCAGCCAGGAGAGTGGACCCACCCATTTACATGGAGAGGGTGAGTTTGCCCTGAGGGCAGAGGATGAGTCTCCCAACTTGTTGCAGTAGAAGAGTTGTGCTGTCTCAGGCGTTGGAAAAGGTTCAACATGCTCCTTGGGGACTAGGGAGAGCCTGGCTACCACCACATGGAGGGGTTGAGTGTGTGCCCTGGAAATGGCAGAGAGCCCAACTGTGGCCTCGATGCCTAGAGAGGGTGGAGCCGAGAAAAAGGTGGCCTCCTTAACGTCCCCTGAGGTTGATTTGGAAAGAGGCAGGCCATAGCATAGGCCCTTGGAAAGAGTGGAACTGCCACTTTCTAAAGCTGAAGGATAAATGACTTTCAGACTTTGAAATCCAATGGTGTTTGCCCTGCAGGTTTTCCTTCCAATTTCTCTTCCAAAGTCACAGATCCGGTGACTGTCCCTCCTTTGCATATTGGCACCAGATAACTTGTTTTGAGATTCATAGGTCCACAGTCAGAAGAGAATTTTTTTGCACTTTATTATTTTTTGAGGTGATGCATGTAATTGCCAAGTTGACAAGGGATGGACATGTGGTAGTTATGTTCAGGTGTCAACTTGGCCAGGTGAAGGTGCCTAGTTTTATTGCTGTGGACATGAGCCAATGGTATGTGAACCTCATCTGTTCCTGATTACATCTGCTGTCAGCTAAGAGGCATGCCTGCTGCAATGAGTGATTTTTGACTTAATTGGCTGGTGCTTAAATGAGAGACAGCAATGTAGCACAGCCCAAGTAGCTCAGCATACCTCATCTCAGCACAGGCAGCTCAGCCCAGGCCTTTGGAGATGCAGAAAGAAATCACCCTGGGGAAAGTTGTTGAAACCCAGAGGCCTGGCAAGAAGGCCAGCAGAGACCATCCTGTGCCCTCCCACATAAGAAAGAACCTCAGTTGAAAGTTAGCTGCCTTTCCTCTGAAGAACTAATGAAATAAATTCCCTTTTATTAAAAGCCAATCTATCTCTGGTGTGTTGCATTCCAGCAGCTAGCAAACTAGAACAGTAGCCAAATATTTTAAGTATAACAAACAAAGCTGATTGTATGGTTGAAGAAAGGAAGGCTAAATGTCACCAGAAGGAAAGCTAGAGCATAAAAACTGGGACTGTATAATTAACTTAGTGAAACTTAGAGTGGACAATGATTGTGGTTAATTGTACAAATATGGAAAGTTTTTACATGAACTAGAACAAATATATGCCACTATTACAAAGCATTAAAATGGGATATATACCCTGGTTTGATTCTTGGCCCATGCCCTTACGCTCCCCTCCCCCAATTTTTTTTTTAAGAAATGGTGCTGCAGTAACAGGATAGTCACATGAAAAAAGAATGATATGCGATCCCCACCATGCAACATATACATACACATACACACACAGACTGGGATGGTATATGGGAAAAATGCAAACTATAGTTAAGAGTAACATTGTAATATTCTTTCATTAATTGTCATAAAAGCACTATACCAAAGCTAAATGTCAATAATAGGGGGATATAAGGGGTAAGGGATTTTTTTTTTCAGAAGAAAGGAGAACATTCTTGTATAGACTATGGACCATGGACAATAGTACCATTTTAATAACTTTCCTCAATTGTAACAAAGGTAACTATTATTTTAAAAAATGAGTACAGACTTCCGGAGAAGATGGCGGCTTAGTAAGTGCGTGTGTCTTAGTTGCTCCTCCAGAACAACTACTAAATAACTAGAAACAATACAGAACAGCTCCTGGAGCCACGACAGAGACCAGACACACAGTGTACCCCAGTCTGGAACGGCTGGAACAGCTAAGAGACTCCATTGCGGTGAGGTCCCCAAGTGGCACGTACTTCCCCAGGCCACGGCAGCTGGTGGCCAGAGCCCCTCCCTCCCTCCTTCCCGGGCCAGCTGGGAGCTTCGGATCAGTGGTTCCCCAAGCCGTGGCAGCTGGCGCCCCTCCCCCATGTGCGGCTTCCCGGGCCGGCTGGGAGCCTCGGATCAGTGCTTCCCCAAGCCACGGTGGCTGGCGACCGGAGCCCCTCCTACACACGCAGCTTCCCGGGCCGGCTGGGAGCCTTGGGTCGGCAGTTCCCCAAGCAGCGGTGGCTGGCGACTGGTGCCCCTCCCACACTCACGGCTTCCCAGGCCGGCTGGGAGCCTCAGATCAGCGGTTCCCCAAGCCGCGGCGGCCGGTGACCGGAGCCCCTCCCACACACGTGGCTTCCCGGGCCAGCTGGGGGCCTCGGATCAGCAGTTCCCCAAGCCGCGGTGGCTGGCGCCCCTCCCCCACAGGCGACTTCCCGGAGGGAAAGGAAAGAGTCTCCAACAGTAGTAGACACTGAGCCCAACCTAACACCAACAGTGGCATTAATGAACAACTTCTGACTACTGAAAATAGGCCCTCAGCTCAGGCGAAACTGATCAAGGCGGAAGTCGCCTATTGGGCTAACTGAAAAAGAGGAAAGGGGGTGAAACAGAGCCTTCTGCGGCTGTTTCTATGGAGGCTTGGTTGCCTCTGGGCTCAGCGCTGGGATTACACAGGTTGCAACTGCCCCAAACGCAGAAACAGGCTGCTTTCAGGGCTCTCTACCATCTGAACCTTCCCCATGGGAGGGGTGAAACGCAACTCAGGTGGAATTCCTCTTTCAAGGAATTCAGATCCCAGGACTATACTATTTGAAGCCATTAAAACCAACCTACAACCTTTCCTCTGTCTCCACCACACACCCAGCAGCAAGAGTCTTCCAAAGTTAAAGGAGCCACAATATCTTTTGCTGGTGGGACCTGCAGACAGACAAACACCACATACTGGGCAGGATAAGAAAAACAGAGCCCAGAGACTTCACAGGAAAGTCTTTCAACCTGCTGGGTCCCACACTCAGGGAAATCTGATTAAATGCCCAGACACCAGCAAAAAATAACAAATCACACCAGGAAAATTGAAGATATGGTCCAGTCAAAGGAACAAGCCAATAGCTCAAATGAGATACAGGAGCTGAGACAACTAATTCTGAATATACGAACAGAAATTGAAAACCTCTTCAAAAACCAAATCAATAAATTGAGGGAGGACATGAAGAAGGCATGGGATGAACAAAAAGAAGAAATGGAAAGTTTGAAAAAACAAATCACAGAACTTATGGGAATGAAAGATATAGTAGAAGAGATGAAAAAAACAATGGAAACCTACAATGGTAGATTTCAAGAGACAGAGGTTAGAATTAATGAACTGGAGGATGGAACATCTGAAATCCAAAAAGAAACAGAAACTATAGGGAAAAGAATGGAAAATTTTGAGCAGGGGCTCAGGGAATTGAATGATAACATGAAGTGCACAAATGTACATGTTGTGGGTGTCCCAGAAGGAGAAGAGAAGGGAAAAGGAGGAGAAAAACTAATAGAAGAAATTATCACTGAAAATTTCCCAACTCTTATGACAGACCTAAAATTACAGATCCAAGAAGTGTAGCGCACCCCAAAGAAAATAGATCCAAATAGGCATTCTCCAAGACACTTACTAGTTAGAATGTCAGAGGTCAAAGAGAAAGAGAGGATCTTGAAAGCAGCAAGAGAAAAACAATCCATCACATACAAAGGAAACCCAATAAGACTATGTGTAGATTTCTCAGGAGAAACCATGGAGGCAAGAAGACAGTGGGATGACATATTTAAATTACTAAAAGAGAAAAACTGCCAACCAAGACTTCTATATGCAGCAAAATTGTCCTTCACAAATGAGGGAGAAATTAAAACATTTTCAGACAAAAAGTCACTGAGAGAATTTGTGACCAAGAGACCAGCTCTGCAAGAAATACTAAAGGGAGCACTAGAGTCAGATATGAAAAGACAGAAGAGAGAGGTATGGAGAAGAGTGTAGAAAGAAGGAAAATCAGATATGATATATATAATACAAAAGGCAAAATGGTAGAGGAAAATATTATCCAAACAGTAATAACACTAAATGTTAATGGACTGAATTCCCCAATCAAAAGACATAGACTGGCAGAATGGATTAAAAAACAGGATCCTTCTATATGCTGTCTACAGGAAACACATCTTAGACCCAAAGATAAACATAGGTTGAAAGTGAAAGGTTGGGAAAAGATATTTCATGCAAATAACAACCAGAAAAGAGCAGGAGTAGCTATATCAATATCCAACAAACTAGACTTCAAATGTAAAACAGTTAAAAGAGACAAAGAAGGATACTATCTACTAATAAAAGGAACAATTAAAGAAGAAGACACAACAATCATAAATATTTACGCACCAAATCAGAATGTCGAAAATGCGTGAAGAATACACTGCAATTACTGAAAGGGGAAATAGACACATCTACCATAATAGTTGGAGACTTCAATTCGCCACTCTCATCAATGAACAGAACATCTAGACAGAGGATCAATAAAGAAACTGAGAATTTGAATATTACAATAAATGAGCTAGACTTAACAGACATTTATAGGACATTACACCCCACAACAGCAGGATACACCTTTTTCTCAAGTGCTTATGGATCATTCTCAAACATAGACCATATGCTGGGTCACAAAGCAAGTCTCAACAAACTTAAAAAGATTGAAATCATACACAACACATTCTCGGATCATAAAGGAATGAAGTTGGAAATCAATAATAGGCAGAGTGCCAGAAAATTCACAAATACGTGGAGGCTCAACAACACACTCTTAAACAACCAGTGGGTCAAGGAAGAAATTGCAAGAGAAATTAGTAAATATCTCGACGTGAATGAAAATGAAAACACAACATATCAAAACCTATAGGACGCAGCAAAGGCAGTGCTAAGAGAGAAATTTAATGCCCTAAATGCCTATATCAGAAAAGAAGAAAGGGCAAAAATTCGGGAATTAACTGTCCACTTGGAAGAACTGGAGAAAGAACAGCAAACTAACCCCAAAGCAAGCAAAAGGAAAGAAATAACAAAGATTAGAGCAGAAATAATGAAATTGAGAACATGAAAACAATAGAGAAAATCAATAAGACCAGAAGTTGGTTCTATGAGAAAATCAACAAGATTAATGGGCCCTTAGCAAGATTGACAAAAAGAAGAAGAGAGAGGATGCAAAAATAAGATCAGAAATGGAAGAGGAGACATAACCACTGACCTCACAGAAATAAAGGAGTTAATAACAAATACTATGAACAACTTTACGCTAATAAATACAACAATGTAGATGAAATGAACAAGTTCCTAGAAAGGCATGAACAACCAACTTTGACTCAAGAAGAAATAGATGACCTCAACAAACCAATCACAAGTAAAGAAATTGAATCAGTCATTCAAAAGCTTCCCAAAAAGAAAAGTCCAGAACCAGACGGCTTCACATGTGAATTCTACCAAACATTCCAGAAAGAATTAGTACAAACTCTGCTCAAACTCTTCAAAAAAATTGAAGTGGAAGGAAAGCTACCTAATTCATTCTATGAAGCCAACATCACCCTCATACCAAAACCAGGCAAAGATATTACAAAAAAAGAAAACTACAGACCAATCTCTCTAATGAATATAGATGCAAAAATCCTCAACAAAATTCTAGCAAATCGAATCCAGCAACACATTAAAAGAATTATACATCATGACCAAGTAGGATTCATCCCAGGTATGCAAGGATGGTTCAACATAAGAAAATCAATTAATGTAATACACCATATCAACAAATCAAAGCAGAATAATCACATGATCATCTTGATGCAGAGAAGGCATTTGACAAGATTCAACATCCTTTCCTGTTGAAAACACTTCAAAGGATAGGAATACAAGGTAACTTCCTTAAAATGATAGAGGGAATGTATGAAAAACCCACAGCTAATATCATCCTCAATGGGGAAAAATTGAAAACTTTCCCCCTAAGATCAGGAACAAGACAAGGATGTCCATTATCACCACTATTATTCAACATCGTGTTGGAGGTTCTAGCCAGAGCAATTAGACAAGAAAAAGAAATACAAGGCATCAAAATTGGGAAGGAAAGGAAGAAGTAAAACTATCACTGTTTGCAGACGATATGATACTATATGTCGAAAACCCAGAAAAATCCACAACAAAACTACTAGAGCTAATAAATGAGTACAGCAAAGTAGCAGGTTACAAGATCAACACTCAAAAATCTGTAGTGTTTCTATACACTAACAACAAACAAGCTGAGGGGGAAATCAAGAAACGAATTCCATTTATAATTGCAACTAAAAGAATAAAATACTTAGGAATAAATTTAACTAAAGAGACAAAAGACTTATACAAAGAAAACTACAAAAAACTGTTAAAAGAAATCACAGAAGACCTAAATAGATGGAAGGGCATACCGTGTTCATGGATTGGAAGACTAAATATAGTTAAGATGTCAATCCTACCTAAATTGATTTACAGATTCAATGCAATACCAATCAAAATCCCAACAACTTATTTTTCAGAAATAGAAAAACCAATAAGCAAATTTATCTGGAAGGGCAGGGTGCCCCGAATTGCTAAAAGTATCTTGAGGGAAAAAAACGAAGCTGGAGGTCTCACGCTGCCTGACTTTAAGGCATATTATGAAGTCACAGTGGTCAAAACAGCATGGTATTGGCATAAAGATAGATATATTGACCAATGGAATCGAATAGAGTGCTCAGATATAGACCCTCTCATCTATGGACATTTGATCTTTGATAAGGCAGTCAAGCCAACTCACCTGGGACAGAACAGTCTCTTCGATAAATGGTGCCTAGAGAACTGGATATCCATATGCAAAAGAATGAAAGAGGACCCATATCTCACACCCTATACAAAAGTTAACTCAAAATGGATCAAAGATCTAAACATTAAGTCTAAGACCATAAAACAGTTAGAGGAAAATGTAGGGAGATATCTTATGAAACTTACAATTCGAGGCGGTTTTATGGACCTTAAACCTAAAGCAAGAGCACTCAAGAAAGAAAGAAATAAATGGGAACTCCTCAAAATTAAACACTTCTGTGCATCAAAGAACTTCATCAAGAAAGTAGAAAGACAGCCTACACAATGGGAAACAATATTTGGAAACGACATATCCGATAAAGGTCTAGTATCCAGAATTTATAAAGAGATTGTTCAACTCAACAACAAAAAGACAGCCAACCCAATTACAAAATGGGAAAAAGACTTGAACAGACACCTCTCAGAAGAGGAAATACAAATGGCCAAAAGGCACATGAAGAGATGCTCAATGTCCCTGGCCATTAGAGAAATGCAAATCAAAACCACAATGAGATATCATCTCACACCCACCAGAATGGCCATTATCAACAAAACAGAAAATGACAAGTGCTGGAGAGGATGCGGCGAAAGAGGCACACTTATCCACTGTTGGTGGGAATGTCAAATGGTGCAAGCACTGTGGAAAGCAGTTTGGCGGTTCCTCAAAAAACTGAATATAGAATTGCCATACGACCCAGCAATACCATTGCTAGGAATCTACTGAAAGGACTTAAGGGCAAAGACACAAACGGACATTTGCACACCAATGTGTATAGCAGCATTATTTGCAATTGCAAAGAGATGGAAACAGCCAAAATGTCCATCAACAGACGAGTGGCTAAACAAACTGTGGTATATACATACGATGGAATATTATGCAGCTTTAAGACAGAATAAACTTATGAAGCATGTAATAACATGGATGGACCTAGAGAACATTATGCTGAGTGAGACTAGCCAAAAACTAAAGGACAAATACTGTAAGGTCCCACTGATGTGAACCGACATTAGAAAATAAACTTGGAATATGTCATTGGTAACAGAGACCATCAGGAGTTAGATATAGGGTAAGATAATGGGTAATTGGAGCTGAAGGGATACAGACTGTGCAACAGGACTGGATACAAAAACTAAAAAATGGACAGCACAATACTACCTAATTGTTATGTAATTATGTTAAAACACTGATTGAAGCTGCATCTGAGCTATAGTTTTTTTGTTTGCTTGTTTGTTTTTTTTTGTTTTTTTAAATATATTTTTTGTATTTTTTATTTTTATTTTTTTCTCTATTGTGGGAAACTGTTTATGGCACTGGCAGTGTGCCGGCCATCTTGTGATCTGATGCCATCTTAGGTACCAACTCAAGTTAAGTTTCTATCTCAAGTTAAGTTTCTATTTCCTAACTTCTGCTCTGCCCTTCCCTGAAATCAGCTGACCAGCCTTGGCTGAAATGCCTTTCCCAGCTTAGTCTCTGCTAATTGGCTGCTTAACTGCAGGATAATGCCCAACCTCTGCTGACATCCGATACAAGTCACCTCCCCTTCCTTACTGCATAAATACCCTGAATTTGCCCTCAAGAAGCGAGACTTGATCAGAATCCTGTCTTGTCTCCATTCTCTGTGTCTTTTGTCCCCTGTTCTCACTCCCTCCTTCAGGTCCAGGTTCGTCTGTCCCGCGGGTTGGGTCAAGTGGCGCCCAACGTGGGGCACAAGTATGAGGGGTCCAGTGAAGAACGCTGACAGTGAAACCCCGGCCAGGTGAAAACAGAGGACACGGCGAGGGAATCTGCCCTGCCGTCAGGATCCTCGGTAAATGGAGGACGCTGTGGGGGAACCTGCCCTGCAGCCAGGTTCCTTGGTAAATGGTCAGCAATTATGGGACAAGCAATTAGTCAGCATGAAACTTTTGTAGAAGGTTTAAAAGATGCTTTAAAGACACAGGTAGTAAAGGTTAAAGTTAAAGATTTGTTACAATTTTTTGAATTTTTAAAAGAAGTTTGTCCCTGGTTCCCACAAGAGATAAGGCGCCTCCTGGAATTTGGGAGGGCTTTTAGATTTATGTTTTATAATGGGCAACTCACCATCGATACAATGGGAATATTTATATTTACTTAAGAAATTGTTATACTCCACGGATATGGAGGCTTCTGATGCTCTACTTAAGAAACTTTTTAAACATGTCACACAAAAATATTATTGGCTTCAGCATAATGGCTAATTTCTGAGCTTGTTCTTAATAAGCTGCCTTTATATAAAAATTCATATACATCTGAGTCACAAAATGTTCAATCAGATCTATGCAGAACAAGAATCAGTACTCATTAATGGTTCCTATGGAATTGTAACAAATTAGTCCTCTAAGGGGTATGCAATTCAGGATTGTGGTTCTGACTCAAAGTGTTCTGTTGTTACCTTAGTTTAATCTAAATAATTATTCTACTAAAATTTATACCAATGTTACAGATAAAATCCTGTGACTCAGAATGGGAATGGCAGCCCCATCTCCTTTTGTTAACTTAGATCCTTGACAAACAGCAATTTGGAAACTAGCCATGAGTTTAGCTCCTATTCATATTTGAAAAGGAAATATATTATCAGAACTTTAAAATTAAACATTCTTGTTAAGAACTGTATATTAATGTTTCAAATATGCATTCACTAAAGTATTTTAAGTATTGAACATTATTCTAACAAATTTAACTTTGATGGTAATTATATGTGGTAAAATATTTGTTTAAAATAATGACTTAAGCATGAAAAATATAAAAGACATTTTTATTAATAGAAAAAGAACAGTTTTATCTTAAGATAAAATGAATAACTGTTACAAAATGAAAACAAAAATGTAGAACAAAGCCTGAACTAATATAATAATTGCTGAGGGTTTATAAAAATGAAAATTATGATCAAAATCAAGAAAGAGCTAATAAGTCTAAAATAATGATGTTTTCTTGGACTCTTAGCCTGCTCTAATGAAAAGATATGAAGAATTTTTTTTCTAAATAATCAAGTGTAAAAGGCAAAAAGTCTTTGTTATTTTAATGCTTTATCCAGTGTTTATATAAACTACATAAGTATAAACTATATTTATCCTAAAATAGCTTTAACTTAATCAGAAACAAATCCAATTTGAAAACTAAATGCAAGAAAAAATATACTTATGGCATCTGTTCTATTCACCTAATGTTGCCATTACATGCAGCTCATGTTGATATCACATGACCTTGAAAAGAAACAATTACAATGTGCACTCTAGTTGGGAGGACTGGCTATCCTCCCGGACAGAAATGTACTTTCATAAAGATATCTAGGTCCCAGAAAGCTCCTCTTGGTCCCTAGCCAGTTCCCAGAGGACCAAACTGGGCCCAGTCATGTGAGCAAATTGGAATTGAGCCACTATTGTAAAAAAATATCATAACTATTTATTGCATAACTGTATGCAATAAATTTAAAATTAGCAAAACACACAACCAATTATAAAAAATCCTCATCCCTACATTCCTTTTCAATCAATCCAATAAATTCATTTTACAAAATCTAATCACTTACTATGAATGCATATCACTATTAACACTCTGTTTTCAATTTTGCTACTTATCACTTTAAAAATTCCTACTTATATGATGCAAAACTGAGCCAGCCTGGAGCTGGATACCTGGACGGAAAAATACCTCAGCCCTCTAAAAACACCCCCCATTTCTGGGCAAAGAAAGGGTAAAGTCCTTTAACAAATGTATTTTTCCTGTGAAGAGCAGTCTGGTCCTGCCCCCCAACCCTCACTAAAGTCTATGCTCATAAAACTAAAAGAGGAAGATCAGCAAAATAAAATCATAAAAATAAATACACCAAAATATCAATTAGCAAAAGCTATTAGAAAAATATTAAAAATGATCTATGGAAACCAAGCATGATAAAGGTGTGGGTAGGGAATTTGCTCTTATCATTACAGGTGATAGAACCTCAATTTGGATTCCCTCAAAGAAAATAAACCCAGACATGTTGACCCGGATGAAAATAATAACTAAATGGGTAATGTATATTATAAAACATATAACTTTAATTGCTGAAGGACAGAGACATAATTATACTTATTGGGTTTATATTCCTAACCCACCTTTGCTACTAGCCCTAACATGGGCCAATCCAACTTCACCAAAGTATCTAAATACTAGTTTAGGATTCCCAAGTCCAATAAATTCAAGACTTCCAAACCTACTTAAAAAAGAAGAAAAATGGTGTCAAATTTAACTCTTCCATTTTAAAACTGACCCATACATATATCTAGGGTTTCACTTAAATGGGAATAAAATCACCAACCAAAAAATGGAATTAAGATTGGAAACATTATCAACATTAAATGACTTCCAAAAACTTTAAAAACATTAACTGGCTCCAGCCTTACCTAAAGTTGACTACTGGGAATCTTAAGCCATTATTTGACTTCCTTCAGGGAGATTCTAACCCTAATTCCCCTAGAACCATTACCCCCGAAGGACGTGAAGCAATTAATAAAGTAGAACAAGCTATCCAATTACAATTTGTTACTTTCATAGATTACACTCAACCATTAGTTCTAGTAATTTATCGGACAGCTTATACACCTACGGCTGTGTTCTGGCAAAAGGCACCTACTATGTGGGTTCATCTACATGCTTCTCCTGCAAAAACTATTTACCCCTACTACCAGGCGGTTGCTGATATCATTCTTTTAGACCAAAAACAAAGTATCAAATATTTTAATAAAGATCCAAACACAATTATTCAACCATACACTATAGCACAGGTTAATTGTTTTTTTCAAACTACAGACTGTTGGCCTATCGCCTGTGCCTCTTACTCTGGCCAAATAGACAATCATTACCCTAACAATAAACTTTTGCATTTCATTAGCACTCATGACTTTGTATTTCCCCTTAAAACTTCCTTGCAGCCAATTGAGGATGCCCTTTTAATATTTACTGATGGGTTCTCATCAGGGATCACTGCTTATGTTGTCAATAATGAAATTATTCAATTCCAAATGCATTGCGATTCTGCTCAAATAACGGAACTGCAAGCAGTTGTAGCAGTGTTTTCAGCCTATCCAGCCAGATCTTTCAATCTTTATACAGATAGTGCCTATATTGTTCAATCTGTGCCACTATTGGAAACTGCATCTCAAAATAAAAATGATTCTCAAGCAGCTTGTCTGTTTATTCAGCTGCAATCTCTTATTCAGAATAAAACCCAACAATTCTTTAGTGGTCACCTTAGAGCTCATACTAATCTCCCTGGGCCACTGTCCTTGGGAAACCAATTAGCTGACCAAGCCACACGTATCGCGTGCTGTGCAAACATTGTCCTCAGTAACCAACTACCTGACTTAATCGCAAAGGCTATAAAAGCTCATAAATTGTATCATCTCAATGCTCGCACCTTAAGGCTAATGTTTCATATCACCAAAGAGCAATCTCGCCAAATAGTTAAACAGTGCCCAGGCTGCATCACACATCTGCCTACACCACATTTAGGGGTTAACCCTCAAGGTTTAATGCCCAATGCATTATGGCAAATGGATGTAATGCACATCCCAAAATTTGGCAATCTTAAATATGTGCATGTTAATATAGATACCTTTAGTGAATTTATATTTGCTATGCCCCAGACTGGTGAAGCAGGAAAACAAATTGTTGCACACATGTTAGCAGCCATGGCTGCCTTAGGGACCCCACAACATATAAAAGCTGATAACGGTCCCAGATACACAAATCAAATGTTTAAAAAATTTATCAACAACTACAAATGAAACATACCACAGGCATACCATATAACCCACAAGGACAAGGAATAATAGAACGAGTAAATTTATCCTTACAAAACACTATTGAAAAAATAAAAAAGGGGGAGTGGTACCCCACTAAAAGATCACCCAAAAACCTAATATCACATTAATTTTAAATTTTTTAACCTTGAATCAAGATGGACGTTCTGCTGCAGAACGATTCTGGCACACAAAGTCCAAAACACAGTTTGCCACGGTCCTCTGAAAAGACCCATTAGATAATATGTGGCATGGACCAGATCCTGTTCTAATATTATCACATGAATTGCTGGCTCTTATTGCCGATTGGTTTCCTAGCCCTGCTGTTTGCAGCCAGACTAATGACAGTTGCCCCTAAGGATTGGAATCCATTAGAAAGAATTTTGATCGTTGTAGCATATTTGTGCGCAGTAGGGTGCATTGCTACGTTAGCTTGTCTTCCTTTCTAAGAGCGGGCCAATAGCATTGTAATCAAAGATGGCTCCATCAGGAATGATACCCTGCATACTTATCCTCTTGGGTTTACTTCTAAAAGGCTCTTATGGTGGCTGGGATGACCCACAGGCTATCAAAAAGCTGGTAAACAAAATCTATGCCGGCGCTTGCAACTGCTATGAGGAAGTTGAAGCCACACCTTTGGCGGGAACGTATACGTTGCAGCAAAATTGTGGTGAGAAGGTAGCCTACCTATTAGCTGGTTACCCCTCTGAGGCAGGGAATTATCAAAGATGGGTTTGTTTAAAGCCCCCTGACCTAGAATTCTCCATTAATGGGGTATTACCAAAATGTAATTGTACCACAATATATCCCTCTATTAATCCTCAATGCTATATGGCATATTCACAGTGCATAGACAAAAGTAATAACAAAACTTGCTATTTTACAAAATTGGCTCACAGGGATTTAATGTTTAAGCTGCCTGAAGGCTTAGGTACCTCTAAGCTTCAACTAAGTAACTGTGGTGGTGGCAGTGCCAGAATAGGAAAGGAGGTGTGCTGGCCACCTACACCTCCAATACACATGTCAGATGGAGGAGGCCCACAAGATCAGGTCAGAGAGCTCGTAGTCAAAAAGAAATTACAAACAATGATTGATCACTTATATCCTCAGATTCTTTATCACCCGTTAGCTAAAGTTAAAACTCAGGATATAAATTTAGACCCTCAAACTTTGAATATTTTAACTGCTATTTGGAAGTTACTTAATATCTCCAAGCCAGATTTAACTTCTGATTGCTGACTTTGCCTATGGATGGGAGGCCCCCTGCCCCTTGCCTTGCCGCCACGCAATAATACCTATGGCAACCTCTGTAGCTCTTGCAGTATTTCCATACCTTTTTGAGTGCTGCCTATGTTTGAAAACAGCACTCTTTGTTTCTCCTCACCATCTTCTAATAATAGTAATGAAATGGATCTTGGCATACTCTCTATCGGTTGTCAGGAGACAATCCATATCTCTGATCCCCTCTGTCCCACTAATGGCACTGTATTCATATGCGGCAGTAGCCTTGCTTATTCTACACTCCCACAAAAATGGACTGGATTATGTGTCTTAGGTATACTCCTTCCTAACATTGATGTCATTGACGGGGAGGAGCCAGTACCTATCCCCACGCTAGACCTTATTGCTGGCCGCCACAAAAGGGCCATGCAGATGATTCCCCTCCTAGCTACGATAGGTATTCTTAGAGCTTTAGGTACTGGGTCTGCTGGTTTAGGGGTCTCTATCACTCAGTATACTGAATTATCTGAACAGTTAACTGAGGATGTGCAAGCTTTATCAGGCACTATTCAGGATATTCAAGATCAATTAGACTCCCTTGCCGAGGTAGTCCTTCAAAACCGAAGGGGATTAGATTTATTAACCGCAGAGCATGGGGGAATATGCTTGGCTTTACAGGAACGCTGCTGCTTCTACGCCAACAAATCTGGCATTGTCAGAGACAAAATTAAAAAATTGCAAGAAGATCTGATAAAAAGAAGAAAAGAACTGGCTGAGACCCCTCTGTGGAGTAGGTTCAATGGACTATTGCCTTATTTTCTCCCATTTCTAGGACCCTTGCTTGTCTTATTAACACTAATTTCGCTAGGATCTGTCCTCTTCAATAAAGTGATGGCCTTCTTAAAACAACAAATTGAAGCCATAAAAATGCAATCCCTTCAGGTCCACTATCAGAGACTAGACACAGCAGACCACGATGGTAATCTTGATGAATACCTATAAAAAATACTCCATCTGCACATTCCAGAGTGCTGGATTGGATAGCCAATGATGGGCAACTGGACACCTTAGTCTGAGCAATCTACCACCTAAGCCAGAGGCCTGGCCCTATGCTGCCCTAAGCCTCCATGATGGGTAAAGTTTCAGGTTGCCTACTTTGTGGTGTCCTGACCTAAGACAGGCACAGTCCCCTTGGATAGGCTGTTGTCGCAGTCTCTGCCTTTTTGAAAATAATAAAAAAAGGGGGACCTGTGGGAAGCTGCTTATAGCACCGGCAGTGCGCCGGCCATCTTGTGATCTGATGCTATCTTAGGTACTAACTCAAGTTAAGTTTCTATCTCAAGTTAAGTTTCTATTTCCTAACTTCTGCTCTGCCCTTCCCCGAAATCAGCTGACCAGCCTTGGCTGATCTGCCTTTCCCAGCTTAGTCTCTGCTAATTGGCTGCTTAACTGCAGGATAATGCCCCACCTCTGCTGACATCCGATACAAGTCACCCCCCCTTCCTTACTGCATAAATACCCTGGATTTGCCCTCAATAAAAGAGACTTGATCAGAATCCTGTCTTGTCTCCATTCTCTGTGTCTTTTGTCCCCCGTTCTCACTCCCTCCCTCAGGTCCAGGTTCGTCTGTCCCACGGGTCGGGTCACTCTATATTATCATTTTACTTCTTTTTCTGTTGTGTTGCTATTTCTTTTTCTGAATCGATGAAAATGCACTAAGAAATGATGATCATACATCTATGTGATGATATTAAGAATCACTGATTGCATATGTAGAATGGAATGATTTCTAAATGCTGTGTTAGTTAATTTTTTTAATAAATAAATAAATAAACTCACAATGAGATATCATCTCACACCCACCAGAATGGCCATTATCAACAAAACAAAAAATGACAAGTGCTGGAGAGGATGTGGAGAAAGAGGCACACTTATCCACTGTTGGTGGGAATGTCAAATGGTGCAACCACTGTGGAAGGCAGTTTGGCGGTTCCTCAAAAAACTGAATATAGAATTGCCGTACAACACAGCAATACCATTGCTAGGTATCTACTCAAAGGACTTAAGGGCAAAGACACAAACGGACATTTGCACACCAATGTTTATAGCAGCATTATTTACAATTGCAAAGAGATGGAAACAGCCAAAATGTCCATCAACAGAAGAGTGGCTAAGCAAACTGTGGTATATACATACGATGGAATATTATGCAGCTTTAAGACAGAATAAACTTATGAAGCATGTAATAACATGGATGGACCTAGAGAACATTATGCTGAGTGAGACTAGCCAAAAACTAAAGGACAAATACTGTATGGTCCCACTGATGTGAACCGACATTAGAAAATAAACTTGGAATATGTCATTGGTAACAGAGACCATCAGGAGTTAGAAATAGGGTAAGATAATGGGTAATTGGAGCTGAAGGGATACAGACTGTGCAACAGGACTGGATACAAAAACTCAAAAATGGACAGCACAATACTCCTAATTGTAATGTAATTATGTTAAAACACTGATTGAAGCTTCATCTGAACTATAGTCTTTTTTTGTTTTTTTTATATATTTTTTGTATTTTTTATTTTATTTTTTCTCTATGTTATCATTTTATTTCTTTTTCTATTGTCTTGCTATTTCTTTTTCTAAACTGATGCAAATGTACTAAGAAATGATGATCATACATCTATGTGATATTAAGAATTAGTGATGGCATATGTAGAATGGAATGATTTCTAAATGTTGTGTTAGTTAATTTTTTTAATTAATAAAAAAATGAGTACATTTAGAAAAAAATGCTATCAGCAATTGTAAGAAATGTTCTACACTGATGCAAGGTGTTGGTGGTGGGTTGGTGTATGGGAATCCTGTATTTCATGCATAATTGGTCTCTAAACACAGCTTCTCTAATAAATTTTTTTTTAATAAATAAAAATTCTTCCAGTCTCTATCCATTATCCAATTCCAAAGACACTTCCACATTTTTAGGTATTATCTATACTTCCCTGTATCAAAAACTGTCTTGGTAAAAAAAAAAGACAAATATCATCATACCTCAATCATATGGGCTAATTCTAACATAAAAAGCTCAATGAATTGACATTGAAAGCATGGGTTATTAGGTTAAGGCCTTTGTAAAACGTCCTAGATTTTAAGCTTACAGTCATCAGGAATGTTATTTCTGAATTCTGAGACATCTGTTTGTATATCACCTGGTTGCTTCCAGAAACTTTGGGTATTTATGTGACACCAGAGACACAGACTTAGAGCTCTGAAGCTATGAAAGTCAGCACTAGCCCATACAGGAACTGTTTAAAAAGATGAAAAAGGGATCAGACTTCAACTAGAGATATGAATGAAACTGGTTTGGATAGGACTGTGCTAGATCAGAAAACAGGGTAAAGGATGATATCGTCTATATTTTTAAAACTTCAACTTCTGTGTGAGGCCAAAGGGAGAGATGTTTATTTGGTGCAAAATTTATATTTTGGGTAGCACATCACTTAGTTTAACTTGTATGGCCAGTTTATTCGAACACCATAATTACATGGAGTCTTGAATAGAGTTGAGATCTTGTTGGTTTGTCCAGCTTAGTGTAATGATCTGATAGATCCCAGAGTAATTTAGACAGAGAATAAAAAAGTATTTGCAAAGTTCCCTTGGGGGACTGGGGAGAAAGGAGGAAATATTCAACTTTCCCATTTCGAGAATTCCTGATATTCTTGCAAGCAGTGGAGACAGCCAAATCAATAGGCTGAACCCTTAATCTCTCTTTTTTTTTTTTTTTTAGGTACAATGTTTTTTTCTTTTCTTTTTTGGGGATAAAATTTGAGGTGTGAGATTACTGAATCAAAGGATATGAATTAGTTTCTTAGGGCTGCTGTAACAAATGACCACAAATTGGGTGATTTAAAATGACACATTAATTCTCTCACAGTTCTGAAGTTTAGCAGTACAAAATCAAGGTGTCCCTCACAGGAGCTGCTCCCTCCAGAAGCTCTGGGGTAGAACCCCTTCTTGCCTTTCCTTGGCTTCTGCTGGTTCTTGGCACTCCTTGGTGTTCCTTGTGAGCCCTTAATCTTGAGGTTTGCCCCTATGAAACTTATACCTGCAAAGGATAAGCTAAGCCTACTTATAATGAGGACTAAGAGTCACCCCCAGAGAACCTCTTTTGTTGCTCACATATGGCCTCTCTCTCTAAGCCAACTCCACAGGTGAACTCCCTGCCCTCCCCTCTATGTGAGACATGACTCCAAGGGGTGTAAATCTCCCTGGCAATGTGAGACAGGACTCCAGGGATGAGCTGGGACCCAACAAAAGGGGGTTGAGAAAGCCTTCTTGACCAAAAGGGAGAAGAGAGAAATAAGACAAAATAAAGTTTCAGTAGCTGAGAGATTTCAAACAGAGTCAAGAGGTTATCCTGGAGGTTATTCTTATGCATTATACAGATATCCCTTTTTATTTATAGTGTATTGGAGTAGCTAAAGGGAAGTACCTGAAATTATAGAGCTGTGTTCCAGGAGCCTTAATTCTTAAAGACAACTGTATAAAGATATAGCATTTGCAGTGTGACTCTGTGATTGGGCAAACCTCGTGTCTGATGCTCCTTTTATCCAAGGTATGAACAGATGAGTAAAAAATATGGATAAAAAAATAATGGGGGGTTCAGGGGTAAAATAATTGGGTAGATGGAAATGCTAGTCGTCAGTGTGAGGAAGGGATAAGGGGTATGGCATGTATGAGTTTTTTCTTTTATCTTTTTTTCTGGAGTGATGCAAATGTTCTAAAAATGACCATGATGATGAATACACAACTATGTGATGATATTGTGAGCCCCTGATGGTATACCGTATATGAACTGTATGTGCGTGAAGATTTGTCAATAAGAAAAAATTTTTTTGAAAAATTGCCCTGGTTTCCTAGGGTTGCCATACAAAGTGCCACAAACACTGGGTATCTTAAAACACCAGAATTGAGAAATTTTAGATTGCATGTATGTTACTAGAGTAAAAATTAAAACAAACATAGGATGTATAACACAAATTGTGAATTCTACTGTAAACTATGGACTATAGTTTAATTATGATAATATTCTTCCATCAATTGTAACAAAGTGAATATACTACTGCAGAGTGTTGATTATATGGCTGGGGAGTTATATAGAAAATCTGTACTTTCTGCATGATTTTTCTGTAAACATACAACTTCCCTAATAAAAAAAAAATAAAAACAAAAACAAAGCCCAGGAACTTATTGCCTCACAATTATGGTGTCCAGATATTTGAAATCAAGGTGTCAGTAAAACCATGTTTCCTTTATAGGCTACAGAGTTCTCGTGGCTTGCTAGCACTGAATCTGTGACATTCATTGGCTTGTGACATAACTCAGTCTCAGTCTCCATTTTGGTTTGCTAATGTTGCCGAAATGCAAATATCCGAAATGGGTTGCTTTTACAATGGGGATTTATTAACTTAGAATTTATAGTTCTTGGACCATGAAAATGTCCAAATTAAGACATCAACCTGGACTGAAAAAAGGCTGCCAGCATCTGGGACACCTCTGTTACATGGGAAGGTGTGGTAGTTAGATTCAGTTGTCAACTTGGCCAGGTGAAGGCACCTAGTTTTGTTGCTACAGACATGAGCCAATGGTCCGTGAACCTCATCTGTTGCTAATTGCATCTGCAGTCGGCTAAGAGGCGTGCCTGCTGCAATGAATGACGTTTGACTTCATTGGCTGGTGCTTAAATGAGAGAGCACAATGTAGCACAGCCCAAGCAGCTCAGCATAACTCATCTGAGCACTCGCAGCTCAGCCCAGGCCTTTGGAGATGCAGAAAGGGATCACTCCAGGGAAAGCTGTTGGAACCCAGAGGCCTGGAGAGAAGGCCAGCAGAGATTACCCTGAGCTTTCCCATGTAAGAAAGAACCTCAGATGAAAGTTAGCTGCCTTTCCTCTGAAGAACTAATGAAATAAATCCCCTTCTGTTAAAAGCCAATCCGTCCCTGGTGTGTTGCATTCTGGCAGCTAGCAAACTAGAACAGAAGGTATATGGCCTTCTCTCCCAGGTTTCATTGCTTTCAGCTTCTTGTTCCAGTGGCTTCCTCTCTGAGTTTCTGTGTGTCATCTCTTAGCTTCTTGGGGGCTTTTTCTCTCTAGCTCTCTCGGCTTTTAAAAGGATTAACATCCATCTTGAATGGGGGGGTGGAAAGGTCACATCTCAATTAAAAGAACTTAACCGAAAGGTTGCACCCAGACTAGATCTATACCCACAGGAAGAGATTAAAAGAAAAAGGCCCTCTCTGGGGTACAGAATAGCTTCAAACCAGCATAGCCTCTATTATGTGACCATCATCACTCTGTCTAAAATTCCTCTTCTTATAAAGACAGTAGTCAGATTGGATTAGGATCCATCCTAATCCAGTTTGGCTTCATCTTTTTTTTTTTTTTTAACTCTTTTATTGTATAATATCACACATATATTAAGCAAAGAAATAAAAAAGTAATAGCTTTCAAAACACTCTTTAACAAGTAGTGACTGGACAGATCCCAGAGTTTGTCATGGGCTACCATACAATCCTCTCAGATTTTCCCTTTCTAGCTGCTCCAGAATATAGGAGGCTAGAAGGCTTAAATATTTTTTTATCATCACAATCGAATTTGTTTGTGGATATGAAAAATAACATATATACAAAAAGCAATAAATTTTAAAGCACAGCACCACAATTAGTTGTAGAACATGTTTCAGAGTTTGACATGGGCTACTATTCCACAATTTTAGATTTTTACTTCTAGCTGCTCTAAGATACTGGAAACTAAAAGAGATATCAATTTAATGATTTAGCAATCACATTCATTTGTTAAATCCTATCTTCTCTGTATAACTCCATCACCTTTGATCTTTCTATCCCTTTCTTTAGAGGTGTTTGCACTATGGCCATTCTAACTTTTTCACGTTGGAAGGATCTGTCAATAATATGGGGTAAGGAGATGGAACAATCTGATATTCTGGAGAGGTTGGGCCCTCTAGGTTTTAAGACTTATCTGGTCCATGGACCCATCTGGAGGCTGTAGGTTTCTGGACAGTTACACTAGTGCATGGAACCCTTGTGGATTCTTATATATTGCCTTAGGTATATATTTAGGATTGGCTGGAATGGTTCTGATTGGGGTTTGGCAGGTTATGATAGGTAGCAAGGTCTAACTGAAGCTTGCATAATAGCAACCTCCAGAGAAGCCTCTCGACTCTATGGCCTCATCTTAACTAATAACATCTTCTGAGATCCTATTTCCAAATAAGATCATATCCACAGTACCAGGAGTTATGACCTGAACATATCTATTGTTTTTTTACAGATATATTTTGTAGACTTTATTTTTAACAAATATTTACATAAACAATAAATGTGGAAAACTTCGTTTCAAGATAAGTGGCTTAGCATTCATAAATTTATTTCTAGTTCATATCCATTGTTATTTTCCTGAATGCTTATATTCTAAGAGCAGTGCAATTAGCCTATTATGCAGGGACCTGATCTGGTTTGTATGAAATATTTTATTAAAAAATGCAAACATTGAAGAGGATGACAAACTGGAGAATTCAAGATGATGTGGGGAAAAAAATTATTCCACATATCCAAATTAGAAAGCCTACTAAAAAGGCCTTCAGGTTTCCAGACTCCTTCATTTTTCACTTTCATGTAAGTGCTATAATTAATGAAACACACTGTTGCAGCAACTCCAAAGTAATCAATCTCATAGTCCCACAGATTCTTACTGAGTGTGATGGTTAATTTCATTTGTTGGGTGCTGAGTACTACTTCCCACTTTTTTCTCACAGGCACTTACATGCTTGCTTTTTAAAAAAAATTTTTTATTAATTAAAAAAAATTACAAGAAAGAAACACAAACATTCGTAATATATGCTCATTCCGCTCTACATATATAATCAGTAATTCACAATATCATCACATAGTTGCATATTCATCATCATGATCATTTCTTAGAACATTTGCATCAATTCAGAAAAAGAAATAAAAAGACAACAGAAAAATAAAACAAAAACAGAGAAAAAAATTTTACATACCATACCCAATGAAATATTCCAAGTTTATTCACTAATGTCAGTTCACATCAGTGAGACCATACAGTATTTGTCCTTTTGTTTTTGGCTAATCACACTCGGCATAATGTCCTTAAGGTCCACCCATGTTGTTACATACTTCATAACTTTATTGTGTCTTACAACTGCATAATATTCCATCGTATGTATATGCCACAGTTTGTTTAGCCACCCATCTGTTGATGGACATTTTGGCTGTTTCTATCTCTTGGTAATTGTAAATAATGCTGCTATAAACATTGGTGTGCAAATATCCATTTGTGTCCTTGCTCTCACGTCCTTTGAGTAAAGACAGCATATAGATGGGTCCTGTTTTTTAATTCATTCTGCCAGTCTATGTCTTTTGATTGGGGAGTTTAATCCATTAACATTTAGTGTTTAATCCATTAACATGTAATGTAATCCATTAACATTACTGCACGGGTAGTACTTTCTTCTACTATTTTGCCTTCTGGGTTTTATATGTCATATCTAATTTTCCTTCTTTTTATCTTTACTCATAGTCTTCCTTTCTACACTCTTCTCCACACCTCTCTCTTCTGTAATATATCATTTCCATTTTATAATGGAGGACTACTGTGTATGCCCAACTTTATGACAACTTTATTATATGTGGAACAGAAAATACCCAGCTCATGATAGCCAACTCAGGTCTCATGGTAATTGGTGGCCCATGGTTAAGCATTTAGTCTCTTCTAAGACTCAGTTGCAGGCTAAAATCTGTTTCTCAAAAGGAGAGTCATTATCTGCAGTGGAGGGTAAAGCTTTGCTCCAAAATCCTAAGGGTCTGTGCCATGATTTTCCTATAGGCACCTGCCAGAGACTCCAGACAGCATCCTTATTTGCCACTGACACATCCAGCACCATTGGTTCTGTGGGGCCATATGGCCCAAGTGGCAGAGCAGCTTGCACAACAGCCTGGACCTGTCACAAAGCCTCCTCTTATTCCAGTCCCCACTCAAAAACTAGCAGCTTTTATGGTCACTTGGTAAATGGGCCAGAGTAGCACACCCAAATGAGGACAATATTGTCTCCCAAATCCAAAGAGGCCAACTATGCATTGTGCCTCTTTTTTGATCATAGGAGGGGTCAGATGTAGCAGCTTATCTTTCACTTTAGAAGAGATATCCATTATGATGCCCATACCCACCTTGTCTATGGTGATTAACTATAACCACATGGCTTATGCCAACTCAGGATCTGATCATCCCATTCTGTTTAAGGATTCCAGCTCAGTGACAGCAGCTCCCACAGTAATATCTGATTTACAGAGAAGGGTAACTGTGGAGCTCTTCAGGGATGATGGAGTAGTCTCATGAATTTATTTCTCAAGGTTCTGGTGAAAGATGTTTCCTCTGGACATTCCTGGGGTGTGTGAGCATGTCTTCCATGATAAACCCACTCTAATATTCCAATCTCTGTAAGCCTCTGGATCCCCTTGTCTACATTATACCAAGGCAGTTCTGGCATTTTGACCTCAGGTAATCTCCATTACCTTTGGATCCATGTTTCAGCCTACCATACAAAGTGTCAATACCCTTTGTGCTGGCCTGAAAGGATTATGTACCCTAGAAAGCCATGTTTTAATTCTAATCCATCTTGTAGAGGCAGCCATTTCTTTTAAATGCTATTCAGTACTGTTTGAAACTTGATTAGATTATCGCCACGAAGATGTAACTCCACCCATTCCATATTGGTCTTGATTAGTTTACTGGAATCCTTAAAAAAAAGGGAGTATTTTGGAGAAATCTTCAGAATGATGAGATTTTGAGAGAGTAGAGCCACAACAGAGTGACAAGGATGACGAGAGCAGCAGAGACACAAGAACTACAGAGTCCAACTACTTTTGGAGATGAAGGAGAATGCCCCTTGGGATGCTTTCTGAAGCAAAAGGCTTGAAGAGGAAGCTAGATGTCACCATGTTTGCCATGTACCTTTCCAATTGAGAAACCTTGAACTTCATCAGCCTTTCTTGAGTGAAAATAACCTCTTGTGCCTTAATTTGGATATTTTTATAGACTTGCTTTAATTGGGACATTTTCTCAGTCTTAGAACTGTAAAATAGCAACTTACTAAATTCCCCCTTTTAAAAGCCATTCCATTTCTGGTATATTGCATTCCAATAGCTAGCAAACTAGAACATCCATTCTAATCCCTTGAGCTACAACATTGAATGCAGAATCTATGCTTAGTGGACCCATATCAATTAATTTAGCTTGTTCCAACTTTATATTCCTTCCACCATTATCCCACACCCTTAGTATCCATTTCTATGTATATTCTCCTAATTTCTATATAGATTGGAAAGTTCATGCAGTTCTTTTGGAGTATAGCATACCTCCTCATGGGTCTCACTTTGTACCTCACCCTTCAGGGCCTGTTGGGACTTTAGTGTAGTTATAGGTTTTTAAGAAAAGAGGGTGGTGGAGGTGGGTCATGAAAATAAATAAAAGTGTCTTTCAAGCCAATTCCTCAGGGCATTCCATTGTTTCATCTAGTGTAACAGGATTAGTTGCTCCAGACAGAGTAGTGAGGGCTATCTCCCCCAGGGGACATGGTTACAGGATTAGCAGAGTTAATCTCACTAGATGGAGGTTAGACTGCAAATTCTTCTGGGCAGACTGAAGGTTGGGAAACTTTCCTCAAGGCAGTCTATTACAGTTCTATCTAGCAAAATCTCATCAGATTCCAGGGAGTCCACCTTCCAGTCACCATCATTATCAAGCTATATATTCCTATCCCCAGTTTCAGGAACCCCCACTTTAACAGCAGACACCCTTCAAGATTGAGATTTTAGTTCACATTGTAAATCTGCTACTCATGCAAAAAGGCTCTGCATCTGTTTTTCAGAGATCTCAAGCCTGCAACCACAGGAAATAAGTTTTTTTCCAGGGCACACATGGAAACTTTTACATCATTCATATGGTAGTGAAGTGCAAATTTGAAACCTTCAGCTCATCCTTTCCCTCATCACTATATCCAGTATATCTAACAATAACCAGCCAATATCATCATACCTCTGAATTCCACAAAACTCCATAAAGGTGTCAAAAACACTCACACCCACAGCCTTGCCTCATATAACCATACAATTAGCAGAAACTAATGGTGACATTTTGAGTTTCTCCTTTGCCACCTGACACCAGGGACTGTCAGTGCCATCTTGTTTATTGAAAACAGAGCAATTAGCGCCTCTGAGTCTAGTCAGAGTAGAAAATCAATTTTAGAAACCCATTTTTAATAGTCTAGTCAGAGTAGAAAATCAATTTTAAAAACCCATCTAAGATTCAAGAATCACTCCCGATATCAAGCTCTGTTAGTCAGGGTTCTCTGGAGGAACAGAACCTATAGGAGATATCCCAACTATGAGAATGATAAAGTGTCTCATGCAACCGTGGGGCTGGAAGAGCCCAAAATCAGCAAGGCAGGCTGTGAAGCTGGCAGCTCCAATGAAAGATCTGGATGAACTCTACAGGTGAGGCTCACTGTCTGAAGAAGCAGTGAAAGAGTCTCTCTTCTTTATTAAAAGCCTTTGGCTGATTGGATTAGCTTGATGTGGGAGACATGCCTTAGTTGATTGCAGATGTAAGCAGCCACAGATACAATCAACTAACTGATGATTTAATACACCAGTCTTTCAGTTTTTTAACCAGCCATGAAATATCCTTGCAGCAATGGTCAGGCCAGTGCTTGCCTGACCAGACAACTGGGCATAATCACTTGACCAAGTTGACACCAGAACCTAACCATCACACATTTGTAAACCCAGCTCAGGTTTTTTCCACTTATGTCAGATGGCCATGGGAACTCCTCATAGCATCATAGGAAAGAGCTGAAAAAGGCAAAGGTGCAACAGTAATAAGTGAAATAGGGGTCTGAGTCATTTGTTATGTAACTAACTCATGCACTTGGGACATATGTACTTTAGTCTAGGGGTGAGCAAAATTTTTCTATAGTGGTCCAAATGGTAAGTAATTTCAACTTTGTGGGCCCTATCTGTGTTCCAGTACAAATTTACAAAAGCAGTCAGTGGGTTGAATTTTGGCTGTGGTCTGTAGTTTGTTGACCTCTACTCTAGCCCAATCCTGGATGTATCACTTCCATCTTACAGTGGACTGCTGCTAGAGTTTGAGAGTAACCAGCTCATGAAGGGCATTTATAGCTACAAAGTCCCTTGATATTCCATGGTTAGATATTCTGTTTCTACCAGGATCCAAGAGTGTGCCAGAAGCTGTTGTTTGAATGCTGTATAGTTCTCTGTTGTACATGTCTTGACCTTGTTTCTCCAGATGCCTATGTCTCTATATTACAATTTTCCTCTTGAAAATTGTCAGACACCAGACTCCACATGGATACACTTCATCATTGGCTGTTAGAGAAATGCAAATCAAAGCCAAAATGACATGCCATTTCACATCCATTAGAATGACTATTGTTAAAAAATAGGAAACTTTGTACATTGTTTATGGAATGTAATATCGTGCAGCCATTGTTGACAACAATTTTGAAGTTCATCAGAAAGTTAGATTGAGAAATTCCATATGTCCTAGCAATCCCACTTCTTGGCATACACACCCTAAAGAACTGAAAGCAGGGACTTGAACAGATACTTGTACACCAATGTTCATAATAATATTATTCACAGTTGTGAAAAGGTAGAAGCAACCAAAATGTCCATCACTAGATGAACGGATAAATAAAATGCATTATATACATAAATGGAATATTACTCAGCCATAAATAGGAAGTAAGGTTGAATACATGTCACTACAGGGATGATACTAGAAGACATGAAGACATCATGTTGAGTGAAGTAAGTCAGACACAAAAGGACATGTATTGCATGTTTCCACTTACATGAAATAGCTAGCATATGCACACTCATAGAGCCAGAAAAAATACAGTTTATCAGGGGCAGGAAGAATAGGGAATTATTGCACTATGGGTATAGGGCTCATATTGGGGGTGATGAAAATGTTCTGGTGGGGGATGATGTTGAGGGCAGTGTAGTATTGTGAATGTGATTAATCCCACTGAATGGTATGCTTGGTAGTGGTTGAAATGGGAAAGTTTACATTGTATATATGTTTCCAAAATTTAAAAAGAGAGAGAGAAACAATGACAATTAAATGCATCAAGTGATCCTGGATGGGATCTAATAATGGAGGAAAAAAGGCTCAAAAGGACATTATTATTGTAATATAAACTGTAAGCTTTATAACAATGTTAAATCTCTTCAGCTTGTTAACTGCACTTAAGGTGGTTACATAAGTGAATACCTTTGCTTTTAGCAAATTTACATGGAAGTATATGTGTACAAAATGATCTTCTTTTCCTGGGCATGCATGTGATCCTAGAAATTTCCCCATTTACACAGATACAAATGTCTCATTCTCCTAGGAAAGGGCGTTGTGTGTTGCACAGCTGTCACTCCAGGTAGCTGTGATTTGACTGGTCTCCTACAGTAAGCTGCCTCCAGGTACAGAGCAAGTTCTGTGCCTTGGCTCTGATTTAATCTAGACTGTTCCTAGTCAGATTGCTCTTTACGAAGCCAGTGAGGGAATGGGGAGGGGCCACCAAGGGTACCGGGAGATATCACGGTTTTGTTTTAGTTTTTTGTATTCGTGGGGGTCACATTTCATTTGATTACAGGTGAATATACCATTATTGCAGCATCTTTTGTTGTTTTCTTTCTTTCTTTTTTTTGGAGTGCCTGGCAGGGAATCAAACCCAGGTCTACTGCATGGCACATGAGAATTCTACCACTGAACTACCTATGCACACCCCCATAACACTTTTTTTTTTACTGTGAAAAGTAACATATACACACAAAAAAAGCAATAAATTGCCAAGTACATTTTAATAAGTAATTACATAACATTTTAAAGTTTGGTACGGGTTACAGTTCCAAGATTTTTCATTTTTTCTTCTAGCTGCTTCAAGACACTGGAGACCAAAAGAAATATCAATATAATTATTCAGCAGCCATACTCATTTGTTAAATCCTGTCCTCTCTGTTAAACTCCTCCTTCTCTCTTTTTTTCTTTTTTGTGATAAGTAACATATAAACAAAAAAGCAATAAATTTCAAAGTACATTGTAACTATTAGTTGTAGAACAGACTTCAGAGTTTGGTATGGGTTATAGTTTCACAATTTCAGGTCTTAACATTGAGCTGCGCTCAGGTACTGGAGACTGAAAGAAATATCAATATACTGATTCAGCACTCATATTCATTTGTTAAAGCCAAACTTCTCTGTATAACTCCACCATCACCTTTGATCTTTCTCTCACTCTTTAGGGGTATTTGGGCTATGGTTATTCTAACTTTTTCATTTTGGAAGGGGCTGTCAATAATATGGGATAGGGGATGGAACTAGTTGATATTCTAGAAAGGCTGGCCCCTCTGCATTTCAAGACTTATCTGGTCCAGGGACCCATACGGAGAGTGTAGGTTTCTGGAACCTAGTGCATGGAACTTTTGTAGAATCTTATATATTGCCCTAGGTGTTCTTTAGGATTGGTTGGAATGATTTTGGTTGGGGTTTAGCAAGTTATGATAGGTAGCAATGTCTAACTGAAGTTTGCATAAACCAACCTCTAGAGTTTGCTTGACTCTATTTGAACCCTCTCAGGCACTGATGCCTTATTTGTTACAATTCTTTCCCCCCTTTTGGTCAGGAAGGCATTGTCAATCTCACAGTACCAGGGCCAGGCTCATCCCTGGGAGTGATATCCCCTTTTGCCAAGGAGACTTTCACTCCTGGATGTCATGTCCCATGTAATGAGGGGACTAATGATTTCATTTGTGTTGAGCTGAGAGAGAGGCTTCATCTGAGCAACAAAAGAGGTCCTCTGGAAGTAATTCTTAGGCATAACTATAGGTAGGCTAAGTTTCTCCATTACATAAATAAGTTCACAAGAGCAAGCCTCAAGATCAAGGGCTTGGCTTATTGACTTGGCGAGCCCTAAAGTTTGAGACTATATCAGGGGTTTCCCTGGTGGTAAAGTTTAATAGTTCCATATTTTTTCTCCTACCCCTCAAGGGACTTTTCCAATACTTTTTAATTATCTGCTTCACATACTCTGGGATGTATTCTGGCATTACATTAAGCAATGCAGAATTACAAGTCCTCATTCCCATTCTGGGCTTTCTGTATTTGGGTTGTTTGAATCATCTTTCCAGATGGGTTGAGTTAGATGATGTGTTACAGAAAATTTAGGTTCTTGGCAAAATAAACCTCTCTTCCTCTGGTCTCATAGAGTAGGTGAAGTTCTAAACTATAGACAGTGTCTTCCCTATTCCTGTATTCTGATTTACCTTAGTCTGAATGTGAGTAGCTTCATTCTTATCTCTAATTGAAGCCTGATATATTTTTCAATTTCTTTAACAGTTGTGGTATGTGGCAATGCTGACTCTCAGACCTGCAGAACTCCTACTCTGAGGCTTAGGTAGCACACAGGAACCCAAAGTTTCAGGGAAATGCCAGGTTATCCATATACGGCACAGCCTCTCAAATATATAAATAACAGTTACCACTCCAGACTAAATGGGACTGCTATAAGAGCTTGCAATCTAGGTATCAATTTTCTTATAAACATTTTCTAAATAAGAGTATACAATATTTGCTCTTTTTGTTTCTGGCTTATTTTGCATCATATAATGTCCCACAGGTTCATTCACAGTGTTGCAGGCCTCACAACTTCATTCTTTTCTGTAGCAGCACAATATTTGATCCTATGTATACACCACAGTTCACCATCCTACACAGTTCGTAGTTCTCAGTTTCAGCATACCCTTTGGCCACTTCTACCCATTGGACATCATGTATAATGTCCAAAGTCAACAATCCATCAACACTTTCAATTTTAGACAATTTTCATTGCTCCTAAGAGAAAAATAACCAATAAACACACCCTTGCCAAACAAAAAATCCAAACTTTGCTTTAACTTTTGTCCCCCCACCCCAAATTATTTCCCCCTGGTATTGCTGTGGTACTATTGATGTTTTTCTGTTAAAGATAGCCCATAGCATGCAGTAGCAGTTTTCCCCCATTCCCTAATATTATAAACTCTTTGTACAAGGTTCATACCTTTGAAGTAGTTCATGCAACAACTTATTTATATTAGTGTGTTAACTGGTGGGATACATGGCTCTATACAACCTATTTCAATTATGGCAATATTACTTATAGACCCACTAATGAAATGCCTTTATTTCTATCAATTCCCTTACGTTTAAGTTAAACTTCATTAGTTAACTGTTCACCCATCTCTAGCTTTCATGTAATCTTTAGGTGTTCTATATTCTGTATTATAAGTCTCTGACTTTACCTTTACCATGGTCATAAAAGTGAAATCATATAGTATCTATCTTTTTGTGTCTGGGTTATTTCACTGAACATATGTCCTCAAAGTTGATCCATCTTGCCATGTGCTTCAGGATGTTATTTAGTCTTTTAGAATTTTGTGTGCATAGTATTCTATCATATGCCACATTTTTTTAATCCACTCATCTCTTGATGGGCACTTGGATTGTTTCCATCTATTGGCAAATATGATTAATGCTGTATGAACATAGGTTGCAAATATCCATTTATGTCACTGCTTTCAGGTCTTCTGGGTATATAGTGAGTAGTGGCATTGCCAGATCATAGGGCAACTTGATATTTAGTTTTCTAAGGAACCACCAGACTGTCTTCATACCATTATACATTTCCACCAGCAGTGTATGTGTACAAATTTCTCCAATTCTCTCCAATGTTTGTAGCTTCCTGTTTGTTTAAGAGCAGCCATCCTTATAGGTATAATGTCGTATGGTATCTCATTGTAGTATTGATCTGCATTATAGCTAACGAAAATGAGCATCTCTTCATGTACTTTTTAGCCAACTGTACTTGGTCATCAGAAAAATGCCTATTCATATCTTTAGCCCATTTTATAATTGAGTTGTTTGTTCTTTTGCTCATGAGTTGCATGATTTCTTTATCTATATAGGATATCAAACCTTTATCTGACATGTGATTTCCAAATATTTTCTCCCATTGAGTTGGCTGCCTCTTCATCTTTTTGTCAAAGTTTTTTGGGGCATGAAAGCATTTGATTTTGAGGAGTTCCCATTGATTTTTTCTTTCATTGCTTGCGCTTTGGATATAGAGTTTAGGAAACTACCTCCTATTACTAGGTCTTGAAGATATTTCCCTAAATTTTTTCCTAGAAGTTTTATGGTACTGGTTCTTATATTTAGGCCTTTGATCCACATTGAGTTAATTTTTGTATAGGGTGTAAGGTAAGGGTCCTCTTTCATTCTTTTGCCTATTGAAATCCAGTTCTCCCATGCCCATTTATTGAAAAGACAATTTTGTCCCAGTTCAGTGTATTTGGGAATCTTGTTCAATATCAGTTGACCATAGATTTAGTGGTCTATTTCCACGTCCTTGAGTCAATTACATTGGTCAATGCTGCTCTCTTTGTGCCAGTACCATGCTGTTTGACCATTGTGGCTTTATAATAAGTTTTGAAATCAGGAAGTATCAATCCTCTCACTTCATTATTCTTTTAAAGGATATTTTTAGCTGTTTGAGGCCTCTTTCCCTTCCAGATGAATTTGGTAACTAGCTTTTCCATGTCTTCAAAGTAGGTTGTTGGAATTTTGATTGGTATTGCATTGAATCTGTAGATCAATTTGGATAGAATTGACATCTGATCTACATTTAACCTTCCTACTCATGAGCAGGGAATGTCTTTCCTCCTATTTAGATCTTCTTAGATTTCTTTTAGCTATGTTATATAGTTTTATGTGTACAGGTCCTTTACATTCCTAGTTAAATTTGTTCCTAGATACCTGATTCTTTTGGTCATTATTTTGAATAGATTTTTTTTCCTTAATTGACTCCTCATATCATTGCTTGTGTAGAGAAACATTACTGATTTTTGCCCATTAATCTTATCCCATCATTTTGCTGAATTTGTTTAGTAGCTCAAGAAGCTTGATCATAAATTTCTCAGGATTTTCCTAGTATCATGTCATCTGCAAATAAGGAATGTTTAACTTCTTTTATTTATTTTTATTGCCCGATTACTCTAGCTAGAGCTTCTAGTACAATGTTGAATAATAGTGGTGACAGAGGGCATCCTTCTCTTGCTCTTGATCTTAGGGGGAATACTTTCAGTCTCTCACCATTAAGTATGATGCTGGCTATGGGTTTTTCATATTGAGGATGTTCTGGCCTTTATCATATTGAGGATGTTACCTTTGATTCCTATCTTTTGAAGTGTTTTTTTTAATCAAAAAAGGATATTGAATTTTGTCAAATGCTTTTTTAGCATCAATCGATATGATCATGTGATTTTTCCTTTTTGATGTATTAATATAATGGATTATATTGATTTTCTTATATTGAACCATCCTTGCATTCCTGATATTAATCCCACTTGGTCGTGGTGTATAACTTTCTAATGTGCCATTGGATTCAGTCTGCTAGTATTTTGTTGGAATTTTTGCATCTATGTTCACTAGGGAGATTGATCTGTAGTTTATCTTTCTTATACCTTTATGTCTTTACCTGGTTTTGGTATTAGAGTGATGTGAGCTTCATAAAATGAGTTAATGCTCCTTCTCCTCAATATTTGAGAAGAGTTTGAGCAGAATTGGTGTTAGTTCTTTTTGGAATGTTTGCATCCTCTTGCTCTTTTTCTTCATAAGCCTAACTAAGGATCCATTGATTTTATTGATTTTCTCAAAGAACCAACTTTTGGATTTATTAGTTCTTTCCATTGTTCTTCAATTCATTTAATTCAGCTTTAATCTTTGCTGTTTCTCTTCTTTTATTTGCTTTGGGGTTAGTTTGGTGTTCTTTCTTTGTTTCCTCCAAGAGAGCAGTTAAGTCTTTGATTTTTGTTCGTTCTTCTTTTTTAGTATAGGCATTTAGGGCAATAAGTTTCCCTGTCAGCACTCCCTTTGCTGCATCCCATAAATTCTGATATGTCATATTCTCATTTTCATCTGTCTCCAGATAGATATTGATTGATTTGACCCACTAATTGCTTAAGAGTGCATTATTTAATTTACATACATTTGTGAAAATTCTGGTTCTTTGGTGGTTATTCACTTCAAGTTTCATTCCATTGTGATCAGAGAAAGTGCTTTGAATAATTTCAGTATTTTTAAATTTATAAAAACCTGTTTTGTGCCCCAGCATATGACCTATCCTGGAGAACATTCCATGAGCACTAGAGAAGAATGTATGTCCTGGTTTTGGGGGTGTAATGACCTATATATGTCTGTTAGGTTTAATTCATTTTTCAAATTAAGTTCTCATTTATTTGTTGATTCTCTGCCTGGCTGTTCCATGTATAGAGGAGAGTGGTGTATTGAAGTCTTACACTATTAATGTTGAAACATCTATCATTCCCTTCAATTCTGACAATGTTTGCCTCATGTACTTTGGGGCTTCTTGATTGGAAGCATAAACATTTATGATTATTATTTCTCATTGGTGAATTATCCATTTTATTAATATGTAGTGTCTTTTGTCTCTTATGATGTCTTTACATTTAAATTATATTTTGTCTGATATTAGTATAGCTACTCCTGCTTTCTTTTGGTTATAACTTGCATGGAACATCTTTTTCAATCCTTTCACTTTCAATTTATTTGTATTCTTGGGTCTAAGATGAGTCTCTTGCAATCAGCATTAGCTGGATCATGTTTTGTAATCCATTCTGCCAATCTGTATCTTTTAATTGGTAGGTTTAGTCTGTTAATATTCAAAGTTATCACTATAAAGGCATTTCTTGAATCTACCATCTTATCCTTTGGATTTTATTTGCCAGATCTATATATTCTTTTCCTTCTTTTCTTTTTATCTTTTAATCTACCCTTACTGGTACTCTTCAAGTCTCTGCCCTCCTTAAGGCCTCCCTCTCCTGATGTTTTAAAAGCTGCCAGAATGCAATATACAGAAATGGAACAGCTTTTAAAAAGAGAATTTATTAAGTTGCGAGTTTATAGTCATAAGGTTATGAAAATGTCCAAATTAAGGCACTAACAAGAGGTTACCTTAACTCCAAATAAAGGGCCAAGGACGTTTGTTTTGGTCTTTCTCTCTCAGCTGGGGAGGAATATGGGGAAATCTGATAGCTTTCTCTCCCAGCTTCTTGTTTCATGAAGCTCCACTAGGGGTGTTTCCCTTCTGTATCTCCAAAGATCTCTGGCTGTGTGGGCTCTGTTGGTTCTGTGCTTTTTCCAAAATGCTTCCCTCTTAAACTGCTTCAGTAAGCAACCCCACCTGAATGGGTGGAGACACATCTCCATGGAAACTATCTAATCAAACATTCCCACCTACAATAGGGTGGTTCACATGTCCCTGGAAAAAAATAAAAAAGATCCCACCCAACAATAGTGAATGGGGATTAAAGAACTTGGCTTTTCTTGGGTAAACAACAAATTCAAACCAGCATGCCTATTTTTTTTTTCAGCTGACAGAACTCCCTTTAGTGTATCTTGTAGGGCTGGTCTCTTGCTGACTAATTCTCTCAGTATTTGTTTGTCTGTGAAAATTGTAATTTCTCCCTTATTTTTTTAATTTTTTTTACATGGACAGGCACCGGGAATCAAACCCGGGTCCTCTGGCATGGCAGGCAAGCATTCTTGCCTGCTGAGCCACTGTGGCCCGCCCTCTCCCTTATTTTGAAGGACAATATGGCTGGGTACAGTATTCTTGGCTGGAAATCTTTCTCTTTCAGGATCTTAAATATATCATAGCATTACCTTCTTGCCTCCATGGTGCCTGTTAAGTAGTCCAAAGTCAGTCTTGTGCAGTTTCCCTTGTATGTAGTAGATTGCTTTTCTTTTCTTAGCACTTTTGGGATTTTGTGCTTCTCTTCTACATTTGACAGTCTGATTATTATGTGTCTTGGAGTGGGTCTTTTTGGGGTTTATTATATTTGAGGTCCATTGGGCTTCTTTGATTTGCTGTGGGAAACAGACCTTTTTACCTTCAGGCTAAACCTTGAGGTGGTGACCGGGAATACTGGGTCATGTAGCTCTTACAGAACACCGCAGACAGCTCATCTCCTACAAGGAAGCTTGGAAGGGTAAAAGGGCCAGGGGCTAGAATGTGCTATTCTATGAATAGATTTCACAGCTAAACAACTTAGGTTAAAAGGTTTTGCATTTTCTTGTATTTTACATATTGGCATAATTGTAATTAACTTTAAAGATTAACTTGGTGTTACTTCCTCCTGCCTTTTGAAATAACCACTAATGAATAGCTGGAGCAAAATTAGCAAAGGGCTCTTGGTTCTAGAAGTTCAAGAGTCCCTGCTCCCATTTTCAGAAATCTGTCTGTCTTAATTCTCACGTTGCCCTGTCGGCAACAATTTGCATATTTATATATCTTTTTAAATTGGTTGGAATGTTTCCCCCTCCATTATCTCCTCAACTAATCTTCCTATCCCTTTACTCTTCTCTTCTCCTTCTGGGACATTGATGACTCTTATTTTTGTGTGCTTCATTTTGTCCATCATTTCCTTGAGACACAATTCAAAATTTTCTGTCTTTTTTGCCATTTGTTTTTTTGTGCATTCAAAATCAATTGTTCTGCCCTCTAATTCACTTATTCTTTCAAAGAGAATTACTAAAAAATGCACTAACTCAGAAACACTTCGAGATTTCATTAGACTCATATAGTCACAAAATTCAAAATATCAAACAAAAATAGCTCATGTACTTAACCACTTTTAATAAAGAACTTTAAAAAAGGAAATATGTAGAGCATCCCATGCAACTTGGAAGTCATTTAGGCAAGCAAATATTTAACAATATACAAAAGGACAGCATTAAAAACTAGAAATATCCAAATTTAAGGGAAATGTCTTTTCAAGTCCTGATATGTATTTGTATATGAAAAAAATACAGAAATATTTTAACTTAAAAATAAAACAGGTCTGTTATCCTTTCCTCAAATGGAATCTCCTGTCTAGCTTTCACTTAATGACTGCATAAATTTCATACTACAGTACTTCATTTACACCAAATCAGTGTTAGTTTAATATACTGGCTTAATGTGAAGCCCTCTAGATCCCATTTCACATATCCTCTCTATCACCTGATATTCCTTTACATGTTTGCACTGTGTTACAAGTAACTGAGATTGAGAATTTCAGGTCTTCAAAGGTATATACACAACTGTTTTTTTATATATATATATGCTGTATGGTGGGGTCACATTTCATTATTGTTCTATGTGAATATCCTGTTATTGCAGCACTATTTGTTGAATTTTTTGTTCATCTGTTTGTTTGTTTTTGGAGAAACGCATGGACTGAGAATTGACCCTGGGTCTCCCACATGTCAGGTAAGAATTCTATCACTGAACTATCCTTGCACTTCCTATACAATTCTGTTTTATTGCATGGTTCACAATATATAGTGTGGTAATAAGATTCAGTTGTCAACTTGGCCAGGTGAAGGTGCCTAGTTATATTGCTGAGGACTTGAGCCAATGGCATGTGAACCTCATCTGTTGCTGATTACATCTGCAGTCGGCTAGGAGACATACATGCTGTAATGAATGATGTTTGACTTAACTGGCTGGTGCTTAAATGAGAGGCTCAACATAGGACAGTCCAAGCAGCTCAATATACCTCATCTTAGCACTCGCAGCTCAGCCCAGGCCTTTGGAGATGCAGAAAGAAATCACCTCAGGGAAAGTTTTTGGAACCCAGAGGCCTGGAGAGAAGGCCAGTAGAGATTATCCTGTGCCTTCCCACATAAGAAAGAACCTCAGTTGAAAGTTAGCTGAAGAACTAACGAAATAAATCTTTTCTTTCCTCTGAAGAACTAATGAAATAAATCCCCTTTTATTAAAAGCCAATCTGTCTCTGGTGTGTTGCATTCTGGCAGCTAGCAAACTAGAACATATAGCATGTGATTATATACAGTCCTATAAGTTGAATATTGACTATTGAGGCAAAACACCAACTTTGTCCCACCTACAAATGAGACAAATAAGACAAATTTTTCACCATATAAAGGTTGTGCTTAATTTGTGGTGCAGTCCTGAGGGCTTATACCATCTCAAATTGTGTTAAATACAGAATCCATACATATTTTTGGTAGCATGAGACACAAAGTATAGGAAGTAAAACCCAAAATGTCCTGTGCTCATGAGGCATCTGTGCCACATACGTACCAGAAAGGCCATGTTTAAAGCTTTTCGATGAAGTTATTCAATTAAGTTTGCCTTTTCAAAATTATTACATTAGTTTATACTGAAGGTAAAAGCAATTGCTAGAATATCTTAGTTATTTATAACACATTGTATTTTAAAGTTCAGACAAAGCATTTAGCTACTGTAAGTTCTGTTCAGTCTTTTGTCAAATTTAAGCAGTCTACAGGATACACAAAACCATTTCTGGTAATGTATTTGCAGTAAGATTTTTAAAGATGCAAAAGGTAAAAATGAAATAAAAAGTATAATGAGTCTAAAAAACCCAATACAATATTAATTAAAAAAATATCATATATTTGAGACAGCAGAAACCAAAGCATTCTTCTTAGAATTCTGTTGTATTTCACAAAAGTGCTTCAGAACTTAGATTTCTATAATCTGCATGGAGTGTATAGAAAAAAGGAAGTATTGTAGAGTGATGAAAGTTTTGGTGATGGATGGATGGTGGTGATGGCAGTACAGCACTGTGAATATACTACTACTGAGTTGTACACCAAAAAAAGGCTAAAATGAGAAATTTTGTGTTTTATATGTTATTACAATGAAATTTTAAGTAAAAGGTAATGGCCAACATCAAGGACCAGTGGAGTTCACTCCCAAGGCCAAGCATCACCCTGGGCTAACTCACTGCTTTGTTCTAGGCCACCCAGAATGCCTACACATGCCCAGACACACACAGGTGTGAAGGAGGGAGTGGGGGCATCATAGTGCCTTCCTCATTCATTTCTGAAACTCAACTCCTTTCAAATTCTGACTCTAACAGGCCAAAAGATGCTACTCACATTATTTGGTGTCAAACCTTTGTATACAGAAATCTCTAAATCTGCATCTTGTTTTAAAAAATAAACTGCTGTTTCCAGCACAACACTGTTAAACAGAGCAGCTTTAAAGCTAGTTAGTTTCTTTTCTGCCAGACGAATGCTTGATAACATCTCCTAATCCTTTACAGTTGGAAGATACTGCATTTAGAGGTAAACAGCTTCTTTGGACTATATGTCCATAATTTGAGTAAGCTATTGATTGAGGCCTGATTTTATTTTGGTGGGTATATGTACATATTCACATACAGTTATCTAGAATGATGAAAAACTGGTAATAAGAAATCTAAATTTTCTATCCATGTCAGATGCTAGAAAATAATCCCAACTATATAATATTTATAGAGGTGGATTTAAAAAAAAATGATCATTCTCCAGTATGTTTCACATACTTCATTATTTATCTAACTCTCATTGTCATTTTGCTCCTTTTATCTGGATAAATTCTCTAAAAAATCGATTCATTTGACAAATAAGTTTTGGTCTGTGTTATGGAGTAAGTATGCCATCTGGTTATTTGTAACTCCTAAAATTTAAAATAACTCTTCAAATAAGCTTTATGCTTTCAAACTCTCATTATTTGTGTGTGTGTGTGTGTGTGTGTGTGTGTGTGTGTGTGTGTTTTGGCTCTGGGAATTGAACCCAGGTCTCTGGTATGCAGGTGAGAATTCTGCCACTGAGCTACCATTGCACAACCCCAAACTCTCATTATTTTAATTATACAATTGTAAACTTGGGTTCTCAAAATGTCAAAACCCTAAAAGCATCTTTTTCCAAGAGTAAAATAAAAAGACAGCTAACACTACGGTGTGGAAGCTATTTTTTGTGTTTTTTTTCCCCTTGTAACATCTAGAAACCAGAAAAAGAAAACAAAAACAACACTGAGCTGTTAATTAATTAACTTCTAAAATAAAATTTATGGAAATGTTTTTGTTCTGAGGAACAATCCAAGGTAACAGGATACTACTCAAAACTACTCAAGGAAAAAAAAAAACACCAAAGCCTCTTGGCACCCAGAGAAACATAGCTAACCTGAGTTTGATCTATACACAATATGTGTATGTTCTTAACAGGATTAAGCACCTCTAACAAAATTTAAGTCCCCCACCTTTTGATAATAAAATAAATGAGATTAATATAAGGATAATATAGAAGGGCTTAAGAGCACATTCTGAATGAAATGGGATGGAAACACTAGTGGTCAGTAAGAAGGAGGGGTAAAGTATATGGTATGTGTGCTGGTTTGAAAGGAGGTATGTCCCCTAGAAAAGCCATGTTTTAATCTAAATCCCATTTCATAAAGGCAGCGATATGGTATGTTTGAAACTATAATCAGATAATCTCCCTGGAGATGTGATTTAACCAAGAGTGGTTGTCAAACTGGATTAGGTGAGGACATGTCTCTATCCATTTGGGTGGGTCTTGATAAGTTTCTGGAGACCTATAAAAGAGGAAACATTTTGTAGAATGAAAGAGATTCAGAGAGAGCAGAGAATTCTGCAGCACCATGAAGCAGAGAGTCCACCAGCCAGCGACCTTTAGAGATGAAGAAGGAAAATGCCTCCCAGGGAGCTTCATGAAACAGGAAGAAAGGAGAAGAAGCCAGCAGATGATGCTGTGTTAACCATGTGCCCTTCCAGATGAGAGAGGAACCCTGACCATGTTCACTATGTGCCCTTTCAGATGAAAGAGAAACTCTGACTGTGTTCGCCATGTGCCTTCTCAGCTGAGAGAAACCCTGAACTTCATCAACCTTCTTGAACCAAGGTATCTTTTCCTGGATGCCTTTGATTGGACATTTCTATAGACTTGTTTTAATTGGGACATTTTCTTGGCCTTAAAACTGTAAACTAGCAACTTAATAAGTTTTCCTTTTTAAAAGCCATTCTGTTTCTGGCATATTACATTCTGGCAGCTAGCAAACTAGAACAGAATTTATAAGTTTTTTCTTTTATCTTTTAAATTCTTTTTCTGAAGTGATACAAATGTTCTAAAAAATGATCATCATGATGAATACACAACTATGTGATAATATTGTGAGTCACTGATTAATAAATGTATAATAAAAATAAATAAATTTTGAATTAAAAAAAGAATGAAACAGAAAACTTTCAAACTCAGATTGCAAAATGGGATCTTTCATTAGCTGCTTGATTCTATCATGTCTAAATAGAAACAGTCAGGATAATATCTCAATAAGTGCTTATTTTCAAAACTAATACAAGTTGTTTATCGTAAAAAGCCTATACCTAGAAAGCTGTTTTTCCATGTTGTAACATGTATGTGCTCAAGTTTAATGAAGATTATCCTCTGTAACTCCTCTGAAGAGCAGAGAAGCAAGAAATTGAGTTAGGATGTTATCTTGGAGGTTATCCTTATGTGTTATATAGGTATTCCTTTTTAATTTATAGTGTATTTGAGTTGTTAGAGGAAAGTACCTGAAACTGTAGAGCTGTGTTCCGGTAGCCATGTGTGCTGGTTTGAAAAGGTTTATGTACCCTAGAAAAGCCATATTTTAATCCTAATCAGCCTTGTAGAAGCAACAGTTTCTTCTAATCCCTGTTCAGTACTGTTTGACACTTTAATTAGATCATCTCCCTGGAGATGTGACTCAATCAAGAATGGTTGTTAAGCTGGATTATGTGGAGACATGCATCCACACATTCTAGGTGGGTCTTGATTACTTTACTGGAATTCTATAAAAGAGGAAACATTTTGGAGAAAGAAGGAGATGCAGAGAGAGCAGAGAATGACAGAGCTACAAAAAAGTCACAACAGAATACTACAGAACCATGAAGCAGAGTCCAGCAGCTTTTGGAGATGAAGAAGGAAAATGCCTCCTGGTAAGATGGAGAGAAAGCTAGCAGATGATGCTGTGTTCACCATATGCCTTTCCACTTGAGAGAGAAACCCTGAACTTCATCAGCCTTCTTGTATCAAGGTATCTTTCCCTGGATGCCTCACATTGGGCATTTCTATAGACTTGCTTTAATTGGGACATTTCCATGGCCTAAAATTGTTAACTTGAAACTTATTAAATTTCCCTTTTTAAAAGCCATTCCATTTCTGGTATATTGCATTTTAGCAGCTAGCAAACTAGAACACCATGTTTCTTGAAGATGATTTTATAATGATATGGCTTTTACAATGTGACTGTGTGATCGTCAAAACCTTATGTCTGATGCTTCTTTTATCTACGGTATGGACAGATTTGTAAAAAAATATGAATAAAAGTAAACAAATAATAGGGGGAATAAAGGTTAAAATAAATCGAGTACATTGAAATACTAATGGTCAATGAGAGGGAGGGGTAAGGGGTTTGGTATGTGTGAGTTTCTTCTTTTATCTTTTTTGTTTCTTTTGCTGGAGTGATACAAAGATTCAAAAAAATGATCATGGTGATGAATACACAACTATGTGATAATATTGTGAGCCACTGATTGTACACCATGTATGGAATGTTTGTATGTCAAAAATATTTGTATATTTATTACATTTTCACAATAAAAATATTTTTAAAAGATTAAAGGATTGAGAACCAAAGGTGAAAAAAGAAATGGAGCAACAAAAGTAAGCCTAAGAAGTCATAGGACTCTAAAAGCCTTTTCTCTGGCTTCTCATGCCACTTATATTTCAGTACAGAGGATAGAATGTTTTGGGAAAAAGAATCATCTTGACTAGTGGGTTTCTTGTCAAAGTCCATCAGACAGACAATTATTGGACCATTAGTCTAAAGCTCTTGGTAATGATTAAAAAATGAAAAAACTAATTTTCCTATTAAAACCTTTTATGTTGGAGATGGTTCTCTGAAGGCTCAAGTGGTTGGCTGTTGGCCAAGGGCATGAGCATTGGAACACCATGCTCAGCTGATGTGGAAAACTGCTGAAGCAAATGTTCTCAAGGACACTGACTCAAGAGCCTGAAGAGACCTGAATAGAGAGCATTCTGATATTCTGATAAGAAGTAAACAGTTTCTGGGACAGGAACTGGGCACCAAACTTTGTAGCTTTGCAGGCATGACAGATATTTAAAAATAATCTTGATTTGATTATACTCCCCAAAGCAGTTCCTGTGTAAGAGCACAATAAATATGTGGACATCAGTTTATTTGGGGCTCTTGCTCCTGATGAGCTTGAGTCCCCTGACCCCACTTAACTATCTTCTTTTATCTATTGTTTCTTAATCTTGCACAGTGCCCCTTCTTCTACCCTGTTCTCCAGGGAAACCCTGTCACTTTTATTTTGTTGTTCTTGGTATTTAAAGAATCAGTTCTGACCATAGTTCACTGTACCCTGGACTTAAGATACTAACCAGTATGTACTAATTAGAAACTAGGCAGAACTGCATTCTTCTTAGGTCTATTTGGTTGACTAATGACACTTAATTAATGATTCTTTCATATAACTTTATCATGAACTCATAAGTCACATTGATTATATACCAAGATATAAAGGACAAGTGGTAATTCAGATGGGCACCTCTGAAAAGGTTGATCAGTTTTCCTATCCTGTTCTAGCCAAATTTTTTGGAAAACCTTGGGAAAAGACTGAAATTCCCTGCCAATGTGAGACTGTATACAACATTAAGTGGAAAAAACAAGATCCCAAAAAAGCACCAAATAGCCCTCCACAAATAAAATCACAGATTAAGTGAGCATTGTGAGTTATTGCAGTGGGCAAATACTCCTTAATGGGATCTCAAAGGCAAAAAAAAGGACACTGCTGAATCCATTATGGAAAAGAATGGGCACAAAATCTTGATAATACTCTACAATTCCATGGAATTTCAGTGACCTGAAAGCTTGGTAAGTGTTTGTAAATGCCATGATGCTTGTGGTCTTGAAGCAATATTTGAACTCTTTCAAATGGAATGAAAATTGCTTCTGTTGTCCCTGCAAGTACTGCTGCCACACTCTAAGTTAAAACTCTGGGGGTGCTGACATGGTTATGGAGAAGGAAAGTAAAATCCTCAGACCAAACATAGGGGCCAGTGTTGTTGTCTTCTGCTTAATGCGGGAAAGATTCTGTGATACGAGTTTCAAAATCTATCCCTCCTCAACTGAAGTATTGCATTCCAGTTTTGATTCCATATAGCTGTTGCCAAAAGAGGACCTTCTAAATATGAAAAGTGATGGCCATATTGTTGAAAACTGTACAGCAGCCACACAAGTAGTGCTTTATTTCACACACATTTGTAATACGGGGTGATATATCTTGTTTGAAGATGTTATGACTGGTGGCTTCTGAATCCATAATGTTGCTTAAGAAATTTCTTCTTCATGAAGGATTTTTTAACCTTTTATACCATCTGGGCCTGGCAGTAGCTTTTTGATATCTCTCCCAATTTCATCCACTGTTAAAGGTTTTTAGGTTCTCTCTTCTGGAGACAATTGTAGTAACTGAATTTTCCATTGTTGCAGACATCCCAATCCATGCTGAGTAGCTGCCTGCCTGCAGGTCAGAGAGAGGGTGAGGCCATGAACCAGCACCTGTACAGGCCTCTAATATATTTTTGATTTGGTCTACAGCATCCTTAATCTCTGTTATATCTGCTATTTTTCTATTTATTCTTTCAAATTCTTCTTTATGCTTTTCTAGTGTCTTCTTGATCTCCTTTATATCATTAGCTTGAATTTTTTTTCAGTAGAGTTGTCTGAACATCTTTGATTAGTTGTTCCAAAGTCTGTGTCTCCTCTGGTGTTTTAATTTGGTCATTAGGATGGCTATAACTGTTTGCATCTTCATATGCTTTATGATTTTCTGTTGTCTTTGAGGCATGTAATTATCTCAAAAGGTTCTTTTGCAAGTTGAATTCCTTTGGTAGTCTGAAGTTTTCTGTTTCCATGATATGGCAAGACATGGGACATGGGACAGGATACAGTGGCATGGTAGTTGGTTGCAGTACAGGGCTAGGTGTGGGGTGGGGGTGCTATGGTGGTGCCCAGGAGCATGGAGTACAGGGTATGGAGTTGTGGTGGTGGTGGGGGGTGGCCTGGGGGCTGTGGGGACATGGCTTGGAGCATAGGGGCAGGGCATGATGTGGGGGACATGGAAGCAGGGTGTGATGGGAGGCAGATCAGGGGGGCTATGTGGATGCACAGGGGTGGGTGTGCAGGCAGGGTGTGGGTGCACATTTGGAGCATGGGGGTTGTGGGTATTGGGGCACTGATATCGGGGTACAGGGACTATGGGACATGGGTGTGCATGTATGCAGGGATCAAGGGTGTGGGTTGGGGATGGTGAGGTATGGGTATAGGGGGCAGGGATGGGTGTGCACATGCATGGGGTGTGGTGGGGGGCTGGGGTGGGAGTGCATGTGTGTGAGGGGTGGGGCATATGGGTACAGGTTACTGCAGGGAGCACAGGGCACAGATGCATGGGTCTTGTGGGGAGTGGGGGAGCATGGAATGGGTGTGCACGTGGTGTAGGGATATGGCACAGATGTGCAATAGAGCACCTGTGGTGGGGTGGGTCGGGGGGCTTCGGTGCACGGGGCATGGGGAGGGGAAGAATGTTGCAATGGGGGTGGGCTTCAGGTGTGTGGGAGGCTGGGGGAGTTCATGGGTCATGGGGGTACATGTACCTGTGCCTGACTTCCTAGCCCCTGATTCCCTGTCTGAGCATTCCTGAGGGCTCAAGGCCTCCATCTGGAGAGAGATGCATTAGGCTCTCTGCCCTAGCTGGATGGTCTCTGGCTCTCTGTGTCTCAATTCTTCAGCTCTTTCAACCAGGGCCTCCCTATGTGGTGTAGAAGACCCTCTCAGGTCACTTGCACCCTGGAATCGTTGTCCTGGTCAATTTTCTATTACTTCTCTAGCTGTTCCTTGGAACATGCATACCACTTTTTATAAGTTGCTGTGCTGGTTTGAAAGGAAGTATGCCCCCTAGAAAATCCATGTTTTAATCAAAATCCCATGTCATAAAGGTAGAATAATCCCTATTCAATACTGTATGTTTGAAACTGTAATGAGATCATCTCCCTGGATGATGTGATTTAGTCAGAGTGGTTGTTAAATTGGATTAGGTGATGACATGTCTCCACCCATTTGGGTGGTTCTTGATTGGTTTACTGGAGTCCTATAAAAGAGGAAACATTTTAGAGAATAAGAGATTCAGAGAGAGCAGCACCACAAAGCAGAGAGTCCACGTGCCAGTGACCTTTGGAGATGAAGAAGGAAAACACCTCCCGGGGAGCTTCATGAAACCAGAAGCCAGGAGAAGAAGCTAGCAGATGACGCCATGTTCGCCATGTGCCCTTCCAGATGAGAGAGAAACCCCGACTGTGTTTGCTGTGTGCCCTTCCACTTGAGAAAGAAACCCTGAACTTCATCGGCCTTCCTGAACCAAGATATCTTTCCCTGGATGCCTTAGATTGGACATTTTTATAGACTTGTTTTAATTGGGACATTTTCTTGGCCTTAGAACTGTAAATTAGCAACTTATTAAATTCCCCTTTTTAAAAGCCACTCTGTTTCTGGTATATTGCATTCTGGCAGCTAGCAAACTAGAACAGTTGCCTTTTTCTTGATTTAGCACTCACCCTGTTACTGAAATCCTTTAACTGTTCTGGAGTTTTGAAAAAGATGTTTTTGCTAGTTCTGTTTGTTGTTCAAAGGCTCTGGGGGGGGGCGGGGGGGGGAGAATAGAAACCCAGATAGTCTCACTCTGCAATCTTAATTGTACCTTTTACTTTTGAGGTGATGTTCTCTCATGCTCCAGACCACTTAATCCTTCAAACATTCATCATTGTGGCAGGCCTGTGAATCCTGGAATAGTTTAAGTACCATCCGTTGTAGTGTAATTGTGTTCATCCATATACATTCCAGTTCTCGCTCATCAGGTTCTAATAAAGTGACATCATCAATATAGTAGACCAATGTGATGTTCTGTGGAATGTCCAAATGCGGTCCATTTTCTTCATTCTATATTATGATACAGAGTAGGATTACTAACACAGCTCTGGGACAAAATAAAAATGTATAGTATCATGTGAAAACAAATAGTTTCTGATGCTATTTTTCATAGATAGCGAAATAACAGCATTAGGCAAATGAATAGTCAAATACCTTGTACTGGAAGCTGCATAAGCTTGCTCTTGAAAGGATACCACACTCAGCACAGCTACTGTAATTGTGGGTACTTCTTGGTTAAGTTTTCAGTAATTACTTATTATTTACCATAATCCATCTAGTTGTTCCAAGAATCAAACTGGTGAATTAAATAGTTATATGATGGGACAGCTATCCTTGCATCTTTCAAGCTTTTGAGGGTGGCACTATTTCATTACTACTGAGATACATTAACACTTTTAATTTTCTTTCTTGATTGAAGTTGGGAGGAAGTTTGAGGTACTTCCACTGGTCCTTTCTTACTACAAAGATTTTACTCCACACGCCAAGGAACCAATGTGAGGGTTCTGCCAACTGCTAAATGTGTCTATTTCAATTACTTATTTGGAAAACAGGGAAATAACCAACAAGTGGATGTGTGGGCACAGGCAACCTACAAAGAAATGAGTGGATCAGTAACAGATCTCCAATTATTTCCTGTTCCCCATATGCCTCTCCTCTAATAAGAGTCCATGATGGTGCTTCAGTTTCCCAGATATCAGTGTCAAATTGGATCCCATATCATTAGACCTGAAAAAAAAAACCTAAGTCTTTCTTTTCTTCAATGTATGGGTACAGAGGTTAACAGCCAAAGGTCCCATTAGGGAAGAACTGGGGAAGTTACTACTGTACTCACTTGCCATGGTATTATAGGGTGCTTCCTCAGAGGACCTGGCCTCTCCTTCAATCAATGAGTTCTGGATCGCAGAATAGGCTCAGGTATGGATACTGGGCAATGGATTGTAACTTTCTATTGGGGTACTAATTTCAACCTTCAGCTCTTTTTATTTTTTTATTTTTAATTTTTTTGCATGGGCAGGCACTGGGAATTGAACCCTGGTCTCTAGCATGGCAGGCAAGAATTCTGCCACTGAGCCACCATCACACCGCCCTTAGCTCATTCATTTTTGATCTATTTTTTTTTATTAATTAAAAAAATTAACTAACACAACATTAGAAATCAATCCATTCTACATTTGCAATCAGTAATTCTTAATATCATCACATAGGTGTATGGTCATCATTTCTCAGTACATATGCATCGATTTAGAGAAAGAAATAGCATGACAACAGAAAAAGAAATAAAGTGATAACACAGAGAAAACACAAATAAAAATAAAACGTACAAAAATATATAAGAGAAAGAAAAAAAAAACAAAAAAAATCTATAGATCAGATGCAGCTTCATTCAGCGTTCCAACATAATTACATTACAGTTAGGCAGTATTGTGCTGACCATTTTTTTTTTTTTTTTTTTAGACATCATACCATTCTACATATGCAATCAATAATTCTTAACATCATCACATAGATGCATGATCATCGTTTCTTAGTACATTTGCATCGGTTTAGAAGAACTAGCAGTATAACAGAAAAAAATATAGAATGTTAATATAGAGAAAAAAATAAAAGTAATAATAATAAGAACAAAACAAACAAAACAAAACAAAACAAGAACCTATCGCTCGGATGCAGCTTCGTTCAGTATTTTAACATGATTACTTTACAATTAGGTATTATTGTGCTGTCCATTTTTGAGTTTTTGTATCTAGTCCTATTGCACAGTCTGTATTCCATCAGCTCCAATTACCCATTATCTTACCCTGTTTCTAACTCCTGCTGAACTCTGTTACCAATGACATATTCCAAGTTTATTCTCGAGTGTCGATTCACATCATTGGGACCATACAGTATTTGTCTTTTAGTTTTTGGCTAGACTCACTCAGCATAATGTTCTCTAGGTCCATCCATGTTATTACACGCTTCATAAGTTTATCCTGCCTTAAAGCTGCATAATATTCCATCGTATGTATATACCAGAGTTTGTTTAGCCACTCCTCTGTTGATGGACATTTTGGCTGTTTCCATCTCTTTGCAATTATAAATAACGCTGCTATAAACATTGGTGTGCAAATGTCTGTTTGAGTTTTTGCCCTTAATTCCTTTGAGTAGATTCCCAGCAATGGTATTGCTGGGTTGTATGGCAATTCTATATTCAGCTTTTTGAGGAACCGCCAAACTGTTTTCCATAGTGGTTGCACCATTTGGCATTCCCACCAACAGTGGATAAGTGTGCCTCTTTCGCCGCATCCTCTCCAGCACTTGTCATTTTCTGTTTTGTTGATAATGGCCATTCTGGTGGGTGTGAGATGATATCTCATTGTGGTTTTGATTTGCATTTCTCTAATGGCCAGGGACATTGAGCATCTTTTCATGTGTCTTTTGGCCATTTGTATTTCCTCCTCTGAGAGGTGTCTATTCAAGTCTTTTTCCCATTTTGTAATTGGGTTGGCTATCTTTTTGTTGTTGAGTTGAACAATCTCATTATAAATTCTGGATACTAGACCTTTATCTGATATGTCGTTTCCAAATATTGATTCCCATTGTGTAGGCTGTCTTTCAACTTTCTTGATAAAGTTCTTTGATGCACAAAAGTGTTTAATTTTGAGGAGTTCCCATTTATTTATTTCCTTCTTCAGTGCTCTTGCTTTAGGTGTAAGGTCCATAAAACCGCCTCCAATTGTAAGATTCATAAGATATCTCCCGACATTTTCCTCTAACTGTTCTATGGTCTTAGACCTAATGTTTAGATCTTTGATCCATTTTGAGTTAACTTTTGTGTAGGGTGTGAGATATGGGTCTTCTTTCATTCTTTTGCATATGGATATCCAGTTCTCTAGGCACCATTTATTGAAGAGACTGTTCTGTCCCAGGTGAGTTGGCTTGACTGCCTTATCAAAGATCAAATGTCCATAGATGAGAGGGTCTATATCTGAGCACTCTATTCGACTCCATTGGTCGATATATCTATCTTTATGCCAATACCATGCTGTTTTGACCACTGTGGCTTCATAATATGCCTTAAAGTCAGGCAGTGCAAGACCTCCAGCTTGGTTTTTTTTCCTCAAGATGTTTTTAGCAATTCGGGGCACCCTGCCCTTCCAGATAAATTTGCTTATTGGTTTTTCTATTTCTGAAAAATACGTTGTTGGGATTTTGATTGGTATTGCATTGAATCTGTAAATCAATTTAGGTAGGATTGACATCTTAACTATATTTAGTCTTCCAATCCATGAACACGGTATGCCCTTCCATCTGTTTAGGTCTTCTGTGATTTCTTTTAGCAGTTTTTTGTAGTTTTCTTTATATAGGTTTTTTGTCTCTTTAGTTAAATTTATTCCTAGGTATTTTATTCTTTTAGTTGTAATTGTAAATAGGATTCGTTTCTTGATTTCCCCCTCCGCTTGTTCATTGCTAGTGTATAAAAATGCTACAGATTTTTGAATGTTGATCTTGTAACCTGCTACTTTGCTGTACTCATTTATTAGCTCTAGTAGTTTTGTTGTGGATTTTTCCGGGTTTTCGACGTATAGTATCATATCATCTGCAAACAGTGAGAGTTTTACTTCTTCCTTTCCAATTTTGATGCCTTGTATTTCTTTTTCTTGTCTAATTGCTCTGGCTAGAACCTCCAACACAATGTTGAATAATAGTGGTGATAGTGGACATCCTTGTCTTGTTCCTGATCTTAGGGGGAACGTTTTCAATTTTTCCCCATTTTTGATCTATTGATTATAATATCAAGCAATACTCTTGTTGGCTGCCCATCTATCTTACCTCTAGGAACACCATGACCTACCTATTTTGCATTTCCATAAACCTCTTACAGGTTAGTATCTCCTAGATTCCATTTAGACATTTCTGGCTAATTTGGCAATTTTGCTTACATTGGATTATTCTTGCTGCCATCTGGCCTTGCTTTTCTGAGATCTTATCCATCTTGCAGCTAGGGAGCTAAGTTCTATAATAACATCTCTCAGAGTCAGCTGCAGCCTGCAAAGAACAGATACAATAATGTGATACTCCCTTTTCCTGCTCATTTTGTATTGCCTGGTAAACAAAGTGCCCTTGGGTTCTCCCAAGGAAGATAGATGCCTTTGTGGGTTTTCCAGTCTTAAAGAGAAGATCCATTCTAGCACACACACTCCTCTGAGCCTTCTGATCTCATTCTCTACAATCTGCTGTGGAAATTCTGGCATCTCTACTTCATTTAATGTGAGCCACAACTTTTTTTTTTTAGAGCAGCTTTATTGAAATATAATTCACCTACCATGTAACTCAACCATTTTTTTTTTTTTTTAAAGGAAAGACAGAGAGAAGGAAGGAAGGATAGAAGGAAGGAAGGAAGGAAGAAAGGGAAACATCTTTAAACATTTTCTTGTTTTTATTGTATTCTGTTTCTCCGTTTTTGTTACATGGGCTGGGGCCGGGAATCGAACCGAGGTCCTCCGGCATAGCAGGCAAGCACTTTGCCCGCTGAGCCACCGCGGCCCGCCAAAGAATTCTCGGTAGCTTTTTTTTTTTTTTTTTTGAATGTACTTTTTAAGCTATGTTTTTTTTTTTCCACATGGGCAGGCACCGGGAATTGAACCTGGGTCCTCTGGCATGGCAGGCGAGAACTCTGCCTGCTGAGCCACTGTGGCCCGCTCAACCATTTTTAAAGTGCACAATTCAATGTATTTTTTTAGTATAGTCAGACTTGTTCAATGATCACCACAACCAATTTTAGAATATCTTAATCATCTCAAAAACAGTTTTAGAAAATTTTCATCATTCCATACCCAATCATTTCTCTTGAGTTTTTTTTACTTTTAAATTATATAGTATAATATAAACACATGAAGCAAAGAAATAAAAAAGCAGTAGTGTTTGAAGTACTCTTCAACGAGTAGTTACAGGACTGGTGTGAGGGTTCTACCCAGTTTGTCATCGGCTACCATACCATACTGTACCATACCATACCATACCATCATCTCAGATTTTTCCTTCTAGCTGCTCCAGAATATAGGAAGCTAGAAGGAATGCATTCTTTTTTATTATAACAATCAACTTTCTTCTTTTTTTTTAGTGAAAAATAATATATATACAAAAAAGCAGTAAATTTCAAAGCACAGCACCACAATTAGTTGTAGAATATATTCCAGAGTTTGGCATGGGTTACAATTCCACAATTTTAGGTTTTTACTTCTAGCTGTTCTAAGACACTGGAGACTAAAAGAGATATCAATTTAATGATTCAGCAATCATATTCATTTGTTAAATTTTATCTTCTCTGCATAATTCCACCATCACGTTTTATCTTTCTATCCCTCTCTTTAGGGGTATTTGGGCTATGGCCATTCTAACTTTTTCATGTTGGAAGGGACTGTCAATAATATGCTGTAGGGAGATGGAACTAGCTCATCTTCTGGAGAGGTTGGGCCCTTTAGGTTTTAGGACTTAGCTGGTCCAGGGACCCATCTGGAGGTTGTAGGTTTCTGGAAATTTACTCTAGTGCATGGAACCCTTGTGGAATCCTATATATTGCCCTAGGTGTTCTTTAGGATTGGCTGGAATGGTCCTGCCTGTACTTCAGCAAGTTATGATAGGTAGGAATGTCCAACTGAAACTTGCCTAAGAGCAACCTCGAGAGTAGCCTCTTGACTCTATTTGAACTCTCCCTACCACTGATAATTTATTAGTTACACTTCTTTCCCCCCTTTTGGTCAGGATTGAATTGTTGATCCCATGGTGCCAGGGCAAGAGTCATCCCTGGGAGTCATCTTCCATGCCACCAAGGAGACTTTCAAACCTGGATGTCATGTCCCATGTGGGGGTAGGGGTAGCAATGATTCCATTTGTAGAGTTGGGCTTACAGAGCATGAGGCCACATCTGAGCAACAAAAGAGGTCCTCCAGAAGTAACTCCTAGGCATACTGTTATTGAGTTTTAAGAGTTTCTTTTTCTTTTCTTTTTTGCATATTCTAGAAACAAGTCACTTACCAGGTGCTATATGATTTGCAAATATTTTCTCCCATTCTGAGTTGTATTTTCATATTTTTGATGGTGTTCTTTGCACAAATGTTTTTAAATCTAATTTAGTCCAATTTATATATTTGTCCTATTGCTACTTGTGTTTTTGGTGTCATATTTAAGAAACCAATGTCTAATCAAATGTCACAAAGATTTATGTACATATTTTCTCCTAAGAGTTTAATATTTTTAGCTCTTACATTTAAATTTTGATCCAATTTAAAAATTTTTGATCCATTTTGATATGATGCTGGTATATGGTATGAGGTAAATGTCCAACATCATTCTTTTACATGTGTATATCCAGTTTTCCAAGCATTATTTATTGAAAAGACTATCTTCATATATTGAATTTTCTTGGCACTGTTGTTGAAATTCAATTGACCATAAACATGAACATTGATTTCTGTACTCTTAATTCTATTCCATTGATCTATATGTCTTTCCTTATGCCAATATCACACTGTCTTGATACTCTAGTTTCATAGTTTCCTTTGAAATTTGTTTAGTGTTAACAATCAAGTGTGTTCTCTTATTCAGGAATGTTTTAGGTATTCTGGGTACTTTGAATTTACATATGAATTTTTTTTTTTATATATGGGCAGGCACTGGGAAACGAACCTGGGTCCTCTGGCATGGCAAGCAAGCATTCTTGCCTGCTGAGCCACCGTGGCCCACCCTACATATGAATTTTAAGATGAGTTTGTCAATTTCTGCAAAGAAGTCAACTGGTATTTGCTAGAGACTATGTTGATCAAGTTTGGGATATTGCCATCTAAACATCTGATCCTTGAACATAAAATGTCTTTCCATTTATTTAGATCTTTGTTTTGTAACATTGTGATGTAGTTTAAATTTTTGTAGTATATGTTTTGCATTTCTTTTGTTAAATTTATTCCTAATAAAATCCTAAGTATTTTATTCTTTTTAATGCTATTGTAAATGGAATTGTTTTTTTAGTATCATATTTGGAATGTTCATCCAAAGTATATTGAAATACAGTTAGTTTTGGTATACCGATCTTATGTTCCTGCAACCTTGCTGAACTCATTTATGAGTTCTAATAGTTATTTAGTAGGTTTCTTAGAATCCTCTCTAAAATCGTGTCAACTGCAGATAGAGATAGCATTATTCTTCTTTTCTAATAGGTATGCTTTTTTACTTCATTTCCTTGCCTGGCTCCGGCTAGAACCTCCAGTAAAATGTTAAATGGAAGTGGCAAGAATGGAGATTCTTGTCTTAAACTGTTGTTTTTAGGGAGACAGCATGAAGTCTTTCATCATTAAGTTTGATGTTATCTGTAGTTTTTTTTTTTTAAATAGATGTAAGGATATTTCCTTTTATTCCTAGTTTGTTGAGTGCTTTTATTATGAAAAGGTGTTGGATTGTGTCAAATGCTTTTTCTGTCTATTGATATGATCATGTGGGTTTTGTATTTTATTCTATTAATATGATGCACTACATGTTAAACCAATCTTGCAATACTGGGATAAATGCTAATTGGTCATGGTGTAGCATTCTTTTTACATGTTTCTGAATTTTGTTTACTGGTATTTTGTTGAGGATTTCTGTATCTGTTTCATAAGATATATTGATCCCTAGTTTTCTTTTCTTGCAATATCTGTCTGGTTTTGGTATCAGAGTAATACTGGCTTAATAATTGAGTTGGGAAGTGTTCCAATCTCTTCCATTTTTTGAAAGAGTTTGTGAAGAATTGGCATTAGTTATTCTTTTAATGTTTGCTAGAATTCACTAGTAGGGCCATTTGAGCCTAGGCTTTTCCTTGCATGTAGTATTTTATTATAACTAATTCAATAGCTTTACTTGTTATAGTCTGTTCCAATTTTCAATTTATTGTTGAGTCAGCTTCATGGTTTGTTTCTTTGTAGGAATACGTCCATTTCATCCAAGTAATCTACTTTATTGGCATAAATTGTTCACAGTATTGCCTTACAATCTTTCTTATTTCTGAAGATCTATAGTAATGTTTCTTCTTTCCTTTCTGATTTTAGTAACTTAAGTCTTCTCTTTTTCTTTTTGAGTTTAACTGAAGAGCTGTCAATTTTATCTTTTCAGAGAACCATACTACGGGTTCATTGATTTTCTGTATTGTTTCACTATTCTTTTTTTTATTATTAATAAAAAAAAATTAACTAACACAACATTTAGAAATCATTCCATTCTACATATGCAATCAGTAATTCTTAATATCATCACATAGGTGTATGGTCATCATTTCTTAGTACATATGCATCGATTTAGAGAAAGAAATAGCAAGACAACAGAAAAAGAAATAAAATGATAATATATAGAGAAAATAAAAATAAAAATAAAAAGTACAAAAATATATAAGAAAAAAACTATAGCTCAGATGCAGCTTCATTCAGTGTTTTAACATAATTACATTACAATTAGGTAGTATTGTGCTGACCATTTTTTTTTTTTTAGAAATCATACCATTCTACATATGCAATCAGTAATTCTTAACATCATCACATAGATGCATGATCATCGTTTCTTAGTACATTTGCATCGGTTTAGAAGAACTAGCAATATAACTGAAAAAGATATAGAATGTTAATATAGAGAAAAAAAATAAAAGTAATAATAGTAAGAACAAAACAAAACAAAACAAAACAAAACAAAAACCTATAGCTCGGATGCAGCTTCATTCAGTGTTTTAACATGATTACTTTACAATTAGGTATTATTGTGCTGTCCATTTTTGAGTTTTTGTATCTAGTCCTATTGCACAGTCTGTATTCCATCAGCTCCAATTACCCATTATCTTACCCTGTTTCTCACTCCTGCTGAACTCTGTTACCAATGACATATTCCAAGTTTATTCTCGAGTGTCGATTCACATCATTGGGACCATACAGTATTTGTCTTTTAGTTTTTGGCTAGACTCACTCAGCATAATGTTCTCTAGGTCCATCCATGTTATTATATGCTTCATAAGTTTATCCTGCCTTAAAGCTGCATAATATTCCATCGTATGTATATACCACAGTTTGTTTAGCCACTCGTCTGTTGATGGACATTTTGGCTGTTTCCATCTCTTTGCAATTGTAAATAACGCTGCTATAAACATTGGTGTGCAAATGTCCGTTTGAGTTTTTGCCCTTAATTCCTTTGAGTAGATTCCCAGCAATGGTATTGCTGGGTCGTATGGCAATTCTATATTCAGCTTTTTGAGGAACCGCCAAACTGCCTTCCACAGTGGTTGCACCATTTGACATTCCCACCAACAGTGGATAAGTGTGCCTCTTTCTCCGCATCCTCTCCAGCACTTGTCATTTTCTGTTTTGTTGATAATGGCCATTCTGGTGGGTGTGAGATGATATCTCATTGTGGTTTTGATTTGCATTTCTCTAATGGCCAGGGACATTGAGCATCTCTTCATGTGCCTTTTGGCCATTTGTATTTCCTCCTCTGAGAGGTGTCTATTCAAGTCTTTTTCCCATTTTGTAATTGGGTTGGCTGTCTTTTTGTTGTTGAGTTGAACAATCTCATTATAAATTCTGGATACTAGACCTTTATCTGATATTTCGTTTCCAAATATTGTCTCCCATTGTGTAGGCTGTCTTTCTACTTTCTTGATGAAGTTCTTTGATGCACAAAAGTGTTTAATTTTGAGGAGTTCCCATTTATTTATTTCCTTCTTCAGTGCTCTTGCTTTAGGTTTAAGGTCCATAAAACTGCCTCCAATTGTAAGATTCATAAGATATCTCCCGACATTTTCCTCTAACTGTTCTATGGTCTTAGACCTAATGTTTAGATCTTTGATCCATTTTGAGTTAACTTTTGTGTAGGGTGTGAGATATGGGTCTTCTTTCATTCTTTTGCATATGGATATCCAGTTCTCTAGGCACCATTTATTGAAGAGACTGTTCTGTCCCAGGTGAGTTGGCTTGACTGCCTTATCAAAGATCAAATGTCCATAGATGAGAGGATCTATATCTGAGCACTCTATTCGATTCCATTGGTCGATATATGTATCTTTATGCCAATACCATGCTGTTTTGACTACTGTGGCTTCATAATATGCCTTAAAGTCAGGCAGTGCAAGACCTCCAGCTTCGTTTTTTTTCCTCAAGATGTTTTTAGCAATTCGGGGCACCCTGCCCTTCCAGATAAATTTGCTTATTGGTTTTTCTATTTCTGAAAAATACGTTGTTGGGATTTTGATTGGTATTGCATTGAATCTGTAAATCAATTTAGGTAGGATTGACATCTTAACTATATTTAGTCTTCCAATCCATGAACACGGTATGCCCTTCCATCTGTTTAGGTCTTCTGTGATTTCTTTTAGCAGTTTTTTGTAGTTTTCTTTATATAGGTTTTTTGTCTCTTTAGTTAAATTTATTCCTAGGTATTTTATTCTTTTAGTTGCAATTGTAAATGGGATTCGTTTCTTGATTTTCCCCTCCGCTTGTTCATTGCTAGTGTATAGAAATGCTACAGATTTTTGAATGTTGATCTTGTAACCTGCTACTCTGCTGTCCTCATTTATTAGCTCTAGTAGTTTTGTTGTGGATTTTTCCGGGTTTTCGACGTATAGTATCATATCGTCTGCAAACAGTGATAGTTTTACTTCTTCCTTTCCAATTTTGATGCCTTGTATTTCTTTTTCTTGTCTAATTGCTCTGGCCAGAACCTCCAACACAATGTTGAATAATAGTGGTGATAGTGGACATCCTTGTCTTGTTCCTGATCTTAGGGGAAAAGTTTTCAATTTTTCCCCATTAAGGATGATATTAGCTGTGGATTTTTCATATATTCCCTCTATCATTTTAAGGAAGTTCCCTTGTATTCCTATCCTTTGAAGTGTTTTCAACAGGAAAGGATGTTGAATCTTGTCAAATGCGTTCTCTGCATCAATTGAGATGATCATGTGATTTTTCTGCTTTGATTTGTTGATATGGTGTATTACATTAATTGATTGTCTTATGTTGAACCATCCTTGCATACCTGGGATGAATCCTACTTGGTCATGATGAATAATTCTTTTAATGTGTTGTTGGATACGATTTGCTAGAATTTTATTGAGGATTTTTGCATCTATATTCATTAGAGAGATCGGCCTGTAGTTTTCTTTTCTTGTAATATCTTTGCCTGGTTTTGGTATGAGGGTAATGTTGGCTTCATAGAATGAATTGGGTAGTTTTCCCTCCGCTTTGATTTTTTTGAAGAATTTGAGAAGAGTTGGTACTAATTCTTTCTGGAATGTTTGATAGAATTCACATGTGAAGCCGTCTGGTCCTGGACTTTTCTTCTTAGGAAGCTTTTGAATGACTGATTCAATTTCTTTACTTGTGATTGGTTTGTTGAAGTCATCTATGTCTTCTTGAGTCAAAATTGGTTGTTCATGTCTTTCCAGGAACCCGTCCATTTCCTCTAAATTCTTGTATTTATTAGCGTAAAGTTGTTCATAGTATCCTGTTATTACCTCCTTTATTTCTGTGAGGTCAGTAGTTATGTCTCCTCTTCACTACCCGTTTTTTGTTAATTTCCACTCTAATGTTAATTTTTCTTCCTTTTGCTAGCTTTTGGTTTAGATTCCTCTTAACTTTTCCCATGCCTTATGGTGGAAGGTTAGATTATTGATTTGTGATCTTCTTTCTTGCTTAATATAGGTATTTATGGCTATAAATGTTCCTCTAAATTTTAGTAGAATACCAAAAGTTTTGGTATGTTGTGTCTTCATTTTTATTCAACTAAAGTAATTTCTAATTCCTGTTTTTATTTATACTTTGCCTTGTTGGCTATTTAGAAATGTGTTATATAATTTCCACATATTCTTGCATTTTCCAAATTTCTTTCTGGTATTGATTTCTAATTTCATTCCATTTTGTTTGGATAACACTCTTTTACAATTTCAATCTGTGAAATTTATTGAGATTTCTTTTAGCCTAGCAATGGACTATCCTGGAGAATGTTCCATGTTCAATTCCAAAGAATGTATATTTCACTGTTTGGGTTGTAGTATTATACTGATATCTGTTAGGTCCAGTTGGTTTATAGCATCATTTAAGTCTTCTACTTCTTGCTGATCTTCTCCCTAGTTGTTCTATCCATTACTAAAAGTGGGGTATTGAAGTCTCCAATTGTTGTTGTTGAATTGGCTATTTCTCCCACAATTCTATCAGCTTTTTCTTGTGCATTTTGGTGCTCTGTTATTAGACGCATGATGTTTATAATTGTTATATCTTCTTGATGGATTGTCCCCTTTACCATTATGAAATGCCCTTATTTATCCCTACCAACATTTTAAAAGTCTGTTTTGTCTGATATTAGTTTAGCCCATCTAGCTTTCTTGTGGTTGCTGTTTGCATGATGTATATTTTTCCACCTATTAAATTTTTATCTTTTGTAACTTTGAATCTCATGTGTGTCTACTCTAAATAGAATATAGGTGGATCTTGTTTTTTATCTAGTCAGACAATCTCTGCATTTTGGCTGTATTGTTTAATTGATTTACACAAGATGTTGATATAGTTGGATTTTTGACCACCATTTTACTTTTTGTTTTGTCTCATGTCTTTTGTTCCTCTGCTCCTCCTTTACTTCTTCTTTTGTATTAAGCACATATTTTTCTAGTGAAACATTTTAATCCTTTATTGATTTTTTCATTATGCTTTTTAGTATTTTCTTAGTGGTTGCTCTAGAGTTTATCATATACATCTTCAAATAATCTACCCCAGATTTATATTAACTTACTTTCAGTGAGACATAGAAATGTTACTCTGATATAGCTTTATTCCCTCTGCCCTTTTTGTGCTTATTATGCATATAATATCTAAATATGTTACAAACGAAACAACACATTTGAATAGTTATTACTTTATGTTATTTATTTATTTATTTATTTTGTTTTTTGTTTTCTTTTTTTGGTACGGGCAGTCATTGGGAATCAAACCCAGGTCTCTGGCATGGCAGGCAAGAACTCTGCCACTGGGCCACCAATGCCTGCCTGCTTTATGCTATTTTGAAAGTTTCTATTGCTATGTCTTCAAGGTCACTGATCTTTTATTTTGCATTATGGGATCTATCATTAAACTCCCCTAGCATCTAGTATATTTTTCATCTTAGACATTGCATTTTTATTTCTAGAAGTCTGATTTTGGTTTTGTTTCTATGCCAGTTTGAAACTATTATGTACCCCAGAAAAGTCATGTTTTAATCTTATTCAATCTGTGGGGCAGCCATTTCTTTTAATTCTCATTTAATATTGTAGGGTAGAAACTCCTGATCAGATCATCTCCACTAGATATGGCTCCATCCATTCAAGGTGGGTTTTGATTAGTTTACCAGAATCCTTTAAAAGGGGAAACATTCTGGAGAAACCTCACATGCAGAAGTTTGGAGAACAGTTGCTTCAGAGCTGACAGAGGCACAGATGTTTGGAGATGCTTGGTGTGCTGACAGAGAAAACAGATGCCTAGACATGGGCAGAGAGTCAAACAAACATGCCATATGCCTTCCTATGAGATGCTAAGCAAGTCAGAACCTGGAGAGAGCCAAGGGAAGCCAAGAGATGAAAGCTAGCCCTAGAGAAACAAAGTAAGGAACCCCCACAGGAACAGAAGCTGAAAGCAATGGAGCCCAGAGACCTGGACCCAGGGGCAAGGGACCAGCAGAAGCCAGCTACATGCCTTCTCAGTTGACAAAGGTGTTCTGGATAGTATCAGCCTTTCTTAGGAGAAGGTAACCTCTTGTTGGTGCCTTAATTTGAACATTTTCTCAGCCTTAGAACTGAAAACTTGTAGCTTATTAAATTCCCTTTATAAAAGCTGTTTCATTTATGATACATTGCATTCTGGTAGCTTAAGAAACTAATACAGTTTCTTTCATGTATCTTTTGTCTTGCATAACTTTTTTTTTGTATGCAATATGGCAGGGTCACGGTTCACTTTTTTTCCATGTGAGTATCCCATTATTGCAGCACCATTTGTTGAATTTTTTGTATTGTTTATTTTTGCTTATTTGTTTGTTTTGGGAAGTGCTCGGACTGGGAATCAAACTTGGATCTCCTAAATAGCAAGTGAGAGTTCTACCATTGAACTACCCTTGCCACCCCCCTTACCTTGCATAACTTTTGAACATATGGAATACACTTTTAATAACAGTTTGTTATTATTGTCTGTAATTCTAACATCTGTGTCAGTTCTGGGTTAGTTTAGATTTATTGCTTTTCTCTCCCTTATAGATTGTATTTTCTTGGTTTCTTTGCATGCCTGGTTATTTGGTTATTTATTATTTGATTTGAGACATGATTTTAACTTGCTGGACACTGGTTATTTTTGTATTCCATATATATTCCTAAGCTTTTACTTCTGGGACATACTAAGTTTTTGGAAGCTCTTCAGTTCTTTTATTCCCCCTAAACAAATAACCCATCCCCCAACCTCTTTCCCCTTATTCCCTGGTAACCTCTAATCTACTTTCTGTCTCTACAAATTTGCTATTTCTAATCTTCTCTTGTAAATTACATCATTCAATATGTGTGTTTGTGTCTTGCTTATTTCACTGAGCATAATCATTTCCCATTCTTCCACATTATAGCATCTCATAATTTTGTTTTTTCTTATGGCCGAATAACCCATTATGTTTATGTGCCACATTTTGTTCGTATATTCATTTGTTTTCACCTTTTGGCAATTACCAATAATGCTGCTATAAACTCTGGTTTGCAACTATCTGTGTGAGACCCAATTTTCAGTTTTCCTTGAGTAAAAGTGGAATTGCCAGACATTTGGTATCTTTTTCAGGAATTTTAATATTGTTTTTCACAGTGGTTGCATTATTTTACAACCCCATCTATAATGCACTGAAGTTTCAATTTCTCTGCAACTTCCCCACACTTAGTATTTTCTGTATTCTAATAATAGCCATCTTTGGGGGATGTGAAGTAGTATCTCATTGTGGTTTTCATTTGCATCTCCCTAATGGCTAAGGATATTGAGCCTTTTTTCACATGCTCTTTGGGCATTCATATGTCTTATTTGGAAAAATGTCTATGTAAGTTCTTTGCCTATTTTTAAATTGAGTTGTCTTTTTATTGTTACATTGTTAAGCCCTTATCCAAAACATGGTTTACAACTCTTTTTTAACATAGTTTCATTAAGAAATATTCACACAGCATACAAGCCATCAAAATTATGCAATCACTGGCTTACAGTATCATTACATAGTGTAACTCATTTTTTCCCCATTCTATAGGCTGCCTTTTCACTTCCTTGATAAATTCCTTTGATGCCAAAAACCTCTTAATTTTGACAAAGTCAGATTTATCTATTGTTTCTTGTGCTTTTGGTGCCATATCTAAAAAACCCATTGACAAATCCCCGGTATGAAGATTTACCCCATGTTATATTATGTGAGTCAGAGGCATTTGTGCCCAATAGCAGTGGTCATGGTTCCCATAAGGGACCAAACCTAGAGTGGGATACTGTTACTGGCTGTGTAGCCTCAAACCTGGTTCTGTGGCTGTCCCCAACATAAAATGATCCTTCACTTTCACATATATACATTCCATTATGTTTAAATTAGGACAGGGTTCAGTCCTTGTTCCTTTCTTTTCTGTAGGTAATCACTCCCTTGATGATCTCATCCATTCTCAAGGCTTTAAACATCATTTAAATATGATCTCTCAAATCTATTTTTCCATCCCAGACCCTTCTCCTAAATTCCCGACCCATATAAAGTAACTGCCAACTTGACAATCTCACTTGCATTTCTGACAGACATCTCAGATTCAACTTTTCCTAAACTTAATTTCTCTGATGGTTCTTCCTCAAACATACTTCTTCCAGTCTTCCCACCTCCATCTTTTTATTTACAGTCTGAACCGTGATATCCCCCTTGACTCCTGCTTCTCTCATAACTAAAATTTAATCCATTAGGAAATCCTGAAAAGCCTATCTTCAAACTACATCCAGAATCCAACTTCCCACTATTCTCACTGTCCATACCCTAGGCAATGTAACTGTTTCCAGGCTGGAATACTGCATGACTTTCCTACTCGTTTCCCTACAACTGAAGGGGGAAGGACAATGGAGCAGTGAAGATGGCCCAGCTGAGGAGTGACCCAGTCAAAGCCCAGGATGTCCTGAACACTGACTCATCCACCCTTGATTCCTCACAGCCGTCTCCTGTCCCCACCTGCAACACTAGCCACTGCAAACGGGGGTTCTGGAAGGGTCTCAGGGCTTCCATTTAAGTCCTTTCTCACATTTTTAGGAATCTTCTTCTCCTTTAACTAACCCATCAATCCCACCTCATGGCAGGAATTTGAAAAAACAAACTCACACCCAGATTTCCATTTTCACAGCAAGGGAGGAGGGGCAAATCAGATCAGAAAAGTCAATCTGGGCAGGGAACACAGGTCAGTGTGGGGTGGTGGTCTTGCTGGCAGGGGCAAGCTAATCTCCCATATCCTCACATTAATCTAATAGAAATGAAGAAACATTCAGATGCCAATTGCAGAAAGAGAGGTCAGGCTCCTTGAAGTCATACAGTGTATGTGCGGGGTGCTGTGTGTGAAAGAATCTTGTATCACTCAGTCCCACATAAGGAATCTATCATGTGCTATAAAAGAAAATAATTAAGAACAAATTCAGGCCCATCATTTTAAGTTTTTACATTATGAATATCCCATTGCACCTTCAAAATGTCCCAAAATAGGGAATCCACATGCCTTAACCAGGCGTGTCCTCTCTGACCCAATCTCTCTCCCATTTCAGGCCCTCCAGGGTCTCACCTTTATAAGCCATGAGAGACCCATCAAAGCCCTGGTCACTGTTGCTGCCTGGGGGAAGAATAAAAACAGGATCTGGTCAGAGCCCCCAGGGCAGATGTGAGAAAAGGAGGAATTATGGGGTGGATGAGCTGCCCTATGGGCTCCCCCAAGGTTCCCCTAAAGACTCAGGGATCAGACTTACACCCACCATTTCACCTCCCCCTCTGTACCACCACTTAACACAAGTCTGAGTATAGCTCCCTCCTTTTCTACCTGTAGGGGAATAAACTAGTGAGAAGCAGGACACCGAGGTCCTAGAGAACTAGTCCTGGATCACAGGAAAGTTTCCAGAACTGTGACTACAGACCCAGGCAAGATTAGGAACCATGAGAAAAGGAGACATGTGGGGATTGGACTATCTGTCCTCATGGACTGACTGCTGGAACAGGTGCCTCAATACTATCATTGGAGGAATGTTATCCAAACTAAGTATTGCTAATAGGCCCCATACTGAACCAGCACTTGTGTGAGGAGCAGCTTCATGGATCCAGGGAATAGTACAGGGCAAATTGCTACCCAGGACTGGAAATCCCCACAGTGGGACAAGAACCCTCAAGATCACTGCCCCTTTCCCTATCTGAGCTCTTCTTCCTCCAGATCAGAACCACAGCCACTATAGCTCCAAGGAGAACCAGGCCAACCACAATTTTCACAATAGGAATGGTTGGATGTAAGGTGGCTCTGAGAAGGGAGAGGATCCGACCCCTAGGGTTCAGTACTGACCTTGCTGGAGGAGCTCAGAAGGGACCCTGCTTTCCCTGAGAAGAGGTCCCCCTTTTTCCCTCTCTTTACACCATCTCAGGGTGAGGGGCTCTGACAGCCCTTCCTGCTGCACATGGTATGTGTATTTCTGCTCCTCTCCAGAGAGCACCACCAAAGTTGCCCACTGCTGGAAAGTTCCATCCCTTGCAGGCCTGATCTCCACAAACTCCATGTCCTGGGTCTGGCCCTCTATGTCCTGGGTCTGGTCCTCTCTGTCCTGCTGCCAGGTCAGTGTAATCTCCGCTGGGTAGAAGTCCAGGGCCCAGCACCTCAGCGTGACCTCATGGTCAGAGATTGGGTGGTGGGTCACGTGTGTCTTTGGTGGGTCTGTGGGAAGGTCAGAAACTTGAAGAACTTTCCATTACCTCTCATGGGTCACTCAAGCAGCACACACGTGACCATGTTGAGAATGGACAGGACATTTGGGGCGGGTATAGGGAGTGTAAAGCCCAGACATATCCAGAGTGGATCCAGGAGTATAGCATAATGAATTCCTTGGCAAGTTCTAGGATTAGGGTGAAACAGCCCAAGGTAGGAGGCTCCAGGTCTACTGTGGGGATAACAGGTACCTTGGTTCTGACCTAAATGGAGGTCCAGTGACTCATCAAAGCTGCAATAAGACGTCCAAAGACAGGTGTGGGACAGGGAAGAAGGCCTGAGAGCATAACTGCCCAATGGTTCCCAAAGGTATTGCCAGGTTAAAAGATAACTGCTGATCAGTTATTTTAGAGCTCATTTCCCCCCACTTCCCATCATCCCGGCAGAGACTGAATTACTTAATCGTCCCACGGGGAAGGGTGAGCTTTCTCTAGCACAGGATCTGGAAACTGGGACCAACTCTTTCCTCTGTGGATTCATGACAGGTTGTCAATTTTGGAATCAACCCCATTTTCCTCCTTCTGTGGGACATAAGCTGGGGATGCAGTCCCAGCCCGAGGGAGACCTGGGAGGCGCCCCGCGGCCCCTGGTACCTGTGCGTTGCAGCGTCTCCTTCCCGTTCTGCAGGTGTCTCTGTAGCCACTCCACGCACCTGCCCTCCAGGTAGGCCCTGCGGTGATCCGCACCCCTGATCGCCTCCCACTTGCGCCGCGTGATCTAAGCCGCCATGTCCGCCACCATCCGGGAGCGCAGGTCCTGGTTCAGGGCGATGTAATCGTGGCCGTCGTAGGCGACCAGATAGTACTCGTGGAGGAGGCGCACTTTAGGGGCCAAAACACAGCCAGATAAGACCTGGACAGCGTGAGAAACTGGCCCCGCCCCCACGGGCAGGTCCACCCACTTGGCCGCGCACCACGAGCGATGATTGGTCAAAGCCTGTTTTGGTTTAAACTGAAACCAAAACTAACTTCCGGCTCTTCCCGGAAAAAGGGCCTGGGTAGGAGGTCCCGCGGCGGGGTCTGCTCGGCTCCCTGACCGTCAGTAGGGGTTGGAGGTGGGACTCGTGACCCGCGCTGTGGGTCCCGCGTCGCTCACCGGCCTCGCTGTGGTTGTAGTAGCCGCGCAGAGTCCGCAGGTTCCCTCGGGAAGTCTGTGTGTTGTTCTTGGCCTTTCGAGTCTCCGGCTCCCAATACTCCGGCCCCTCCTGCTCCACCCACGGCGCCCGCGGCGCCATCCTCGGACTCGCTTCGTCGCTGTCGAACCGCACGAATTGAGTGTCGTCTACGTAGCCCACGGGGATGTAGCGGGAATCCCCGCCGTCGGGCCGGGACATGGCGGTGAGGAAATACCTCATGGAGTGGGGGCCTGGGGGCGGGGGCGGGGGGTGAGACCGGCCCGACCTTCCCCCCGCGGCTTCCCGGGCTCCTGCGCCCCCGCCGGGCGGGCCGCTCGCTCCCCTTCCCCGGGGGCATTCCCCCCCCCGACCCCGCACTCGCCTGCCCGGGTCTGGGTCAGGGCCAGGGCTCCCGAGAGCAGCAGGAGGCGGGCTCGCGGCGCCATGGCCGGGGTCCCCGCCTCTGGGGAGGATCTGAGTCCGGGCTTGTCCGCGCGGACGGTAATTGGCTTCTCCAGGAACCGGAGCCGCAATGGAAGTGAGCCCTGAGGCCGCGTCACGAGTGTCCGGGCAGGAGAACCTGACAGGTTGTCAGAGAGGGAGAAGTTGTTACTACATGGCACTTTTCAGAAGGGCTCGCAGTATCCCGCGCTACAAAGGAGAAACAGGCCTCCCTCTCAGTGTGGAGGTGGTTTATTGCAAATGCAGTTTGCCAGGAACTGGAGGAATCTTCCCCAAATCTGTTCAAACTGGAAATGTGAATCAGAGTTTTTATAAAACTCTAAATGGAAGGGGGCACGGGTCAAAAACTGAGTAATGTCCACTTGATTAATTTTTGTCAGATTAGTGACCAGGTTGAATCTTGCTGAGGAAGGCACGGGCAAATAATTGTCTCTTCCTGTGTTGTCTTAAGCACTCCTTGTTTCAGCTTCAGTGATTAGATTTAGATATTGAACGTGTAAGCTGTTTGTACAGGGTTTTCATGACGCTTTTCTTAGCTGATCCTCAGGAATGTCAGACTTTTATCTTTTGAGGAGGAAGTTACTGATTTATTGGGTCAACAGGGTGTTTCTTGATGCTATTCTGTTATTTCTGTAAGTAGATCAGAGAAGGTGGGGTTTATGTCCTGAAACTAAGTACAAAGAGTAAATTGCTAAGCGCAGCTGGGGCAAGCATATGTTACAGCTGTGGAGGTGAAATTCTGGGAAGATGGAGAATCCCTAGCGCTCTGCCTCTCAGCCCCACACACGAACCTCAGGGTCAAGCCTCTGAGAGCAAAGATTGGGGTCTTGGGACTTTTCCTGACCCTCTTCTCCTGCACCAGTCACTCTGTGTCACACTGTCTCTGTGACTCCTGGTCCTGGGACTCTTTACACACTTTCAAGATAGTGAGGACCCTAAAGAACTTTTGCTTATGTGGGTTATATCTGTTAATATTGACCATATTAGAAATTAAGAAGAATTTTAATATATTAATTAATTTAGAATAATATATTATTAACAATATTAATACCTATTAATTATCACTAGTTAACATAGATGTTTTGCAAGTTGTTGAACCATTGATTTAATTGAATATATACTACAATTTAGCATTTAGTTAACCCAGATTTTGAGTTAGTATTTTTATATGATTCTTTCCTCATTCTTTCACAGTGGATACACTGTTTTCTTGGCATCATTTGTTGAAGAGACAATTAAGTGAAGTTGGCACCCTTGTTAAAAATTAATTGGCCGTAGGGTGGGCCATGGTGGCTCAGCAGGCAGAGTTCTCGCCTGCCACACCTGAGACCCGGGTTCGATTCCCCGTGCCTGCCCATGCAAAAAAAAAAAAAAGGTAAGTGGCTGAGAGGTTCGAGACTGAGTGGAGAGGTTATCCTGGAGGTTATTCTTAGGCATTAAATAGATATCACCTTGTTACTCAAGATGTAACGGAGAGGCTGGAGGGAACTGCCTGAAAATGTAGAGCTGTGTTCCAGTAACCATGTTTCTTGATGGTTGTATAATGATATAACTTTCACAATTTGACTGTGTGATTGTGAAAACCTTGTGTCTGATGCTCCTTTTATTTGCCTTGTCAACAGATGAGTAGAACATGTGGAATAAAAATAAATAATGGGAACAAGTGTTAAAATAAATTTAGTTTGAAATGCTAGTGATCAATGAAAGGGAGGGTAAGGGATATGGTAATATGTTTTTTCTGTTTTCGTTTTATTTCTTTTTCTGTTGTCTTTTTATTTCCTTTTCTGAATTGAGGCAAAATGTTCTAAGCAATGATCATGATGATGAATATGCAACTATGTGATGATATTGTGAATATATGTAGAACGGAATGATCAAAATAGGAATGTTTGCGTTTAATTGGTGTTTTTTTTGTATTTAAAAAAATAAATTAATTAATTAATTGGCCATAGATATGTGTAGATTTATTTCTGAACTCTAAATTCTGTTCCGTTAGTCTATGTTTGCCTTTGTGCCTGTACCACACTGATTTGATTACTGTAGTTTTGTGATGTTTTAAAATCAGTTAAGAGTGAGGATTTCTTTTTTTCTAATTGAAAATTTTTTTTAAACATAACATGCAAACATGAACATTCTTAATCAGTAACTCACAATATCATCACATAGCTGTATATTCATCACCATGATCATTTCTTAGAACATTTGCATCAATTCAGAAGAAGAAAAAAAAAATTCATATATACCGTACCCCTTATCCCTCCCTCTCATTGATTGCTAGTATTTCCATCTGCCCGATATATTTTATCCTTTGTATTCCCTTGCGTGAAACATGACATTAAGTGGTAAGCCAGAATTACATAAATAGTAATTAACAGAAATTGTATGCAGATAGATAGATGGATAGGTAGATGGATGGATAGATATACACACATATACTTATACAGGCACATTCCCTTCCATCTAAATGACTTTCCTTAAAATTAGTTGTAGTTCAATACTGCCAAGAATGAATTTTCTCAGTTTTTGGTTCTCTAAAAGAACCTTTACTTCATAATCTTAAGAGTGTTGAATTTTCCCTTCCATGAACATGGTATAGTCCTCCATTTCTTTAGGTCTTATTATAGTTGTGAGAGTAAAGGATTTTTACCCTTTTCATTAAATTTATTTCCAAATATTATTTTTTACTTTTAAATACATTTTAAGTATTAGAATCCTTTTTAATTTACAAAAAAGTTGAAGAGATAGTACAAGCAAATGTAGTTATCCTTCACCTATAATTATATAATTATGTATTTATATACATATAAATATGTATATTATATATAAAATTTCATATATATTTTTAAATAAATTTTTATATTTTTAATTTATATAGAAATTATATAATTTCTCCTATAATTAGTACTTACATAAACATTGTAAATTTCTTACAATTATGACATGATCGTGGATTTATTATAATTGCTGCAACTGTAGACTTTGTATTTCAGCACTTTTATCATTCATTCCTTTTTTTCTGTTTCAGGATCCAATCTGAAATCCCATATCGCATTAGATAAGTATTCTGTAATATTTGTAAGTATTTGTAAATGGAAGATTTTTAAAATTTCATTTTCTTGTCATTGCTGCAGTATAGTAATACAATTGATTTTTATATACTAACCTTATATCCTGATATCCTGTGGCCCTGCTAAATTCATTTATTGATTCAAGTCACTTTGGGGATTTAAAAAAAATAGTTTTCTGACATATTTGATCATGCTCATTGTAAATAAGGGCAGTTTTGCTTCTTTTACTATCTGTAGGTCTTTCATTTCATTTTTATGTCCTGTTTTACTAGTTAGGAAATACAGAATAAGATTAAATAAAAATGGAGTGAATGGCCTTCTTTAACTTCTTGATCTTAGGAAGGAAACATTTAATCATTCATCATTCAGTATGATGTTAGCATTGACTTTTTGTTGAGACCTTGAGCCACATAGAGGAAATTGCTTTCTATTCCTAGTTTGCTCAGAGATTTTGTCTTGAAAAGGTGTTACATTTTGGCAAATGCTTTTACTGTATCTATAGTAATGTCGACATGGTGTTTCTCCCTTATCTAGTCATTGGAAAACTGTGTTTTTTGAGTTGCAGATGCTAAGCCAACTTTGCTTTCCCATGGTAATGTCCAATTTGGCCTTACCAAATTGTACTTGTTGAAGAGTGTTCTAGTTTGCTAGCTACCTGAATGCAATATACCAGGAATGGAATGACTTTTAAAAAGGGGAATTTAATAAGTTGCTAGTTTACAGTACTAAGGCTGAGAAAATGTCCCAATTAAAACAAGTCTATAGAAATGTCCAGTCAGAGGCATCCCGGAAAGATACCTTGGTTCAAGAGGGCCAGTGAAGTTCAGGGTCTCTCTCTCAAGTGAGACATGGCGAACACAGTTAGGGCCATGGCAAACATGGCATCATCTGCTAGCTTTCTCTCCTGGCTTCCTGTTTCATGAAGCTCCCCGGAAGGTGTTTTCCTTCTTCATCTCCAAAGGTCACTGGCTGGTAGACTCTCTGCTTCATGTGGGTATGTCATTCTCTGCTCTCTCAGAATCTCTCAGCTTTCTCTCTTGTCGTTCTCTTTTATAGGATTCCAGCAAACTAATCAAGACCCACCCGAATGGGTGGAGACATGTCTCTACCTAATCCACTTTAACAACCACTCTTGATCACTCAAGATCACACCAATATCACATCAAGATGTGACTCCCTAAGTCACATCTCCAGGAAGATGATCTAATTACAGTTTCAAACATGCAATACTTGTGCTGGTTTGAGAGGATGTATGTACCCTAGAAAAGCTATGTTTTAATCAAAACCCCATTTCATAAAGGTATAATAATCCCTATTCACCACTGTATGTTTGAAACTGTAATCAGATCATCTCCCTGGAGATGTGATTTAATCAAGAGTGGTTGTTAAGCTTGATTAGGTGACGACATGTCTCCACCTGTTTGGGTGGGTCTTGATAAGTTTCTGGAGTCCTATAAAAGTGGAAACATTTTGGAGAATGAAGTAGATTCAGAGAGAGCAGAGAATGCTGCAGTACCATGAAGCAGAGAGTTCATCAACCAGTGCTTTGGAGATGAAGGGAGATGCCTCCTGGGGAGCTTTATGAAACAGGAAGCCAGGAGAGGAGGCTAGCAGATGATGCTGTGCTCGCCATGTTCCCTTCCAGCTGAGGGAGAAACCATGACTGTGTTCACCATGTGCCTTCTCGTATGAGAGAGAGACCCTGAACTTCATCAGCCTTCTTGAACCAAGGTATCTTTCCCTGAATTCCTTTGGACATTTCTGTAGACTTGCTTTAATTGGGACATTATCTTGACCTTAGAACTGTAAACTAGCAACTTATTAAATTCCTCTTTTTAAAGCCATTCCATTTCTGGTAAATTGCATTCCAGCAGCTAGCAAACTAGAACAGTACTGAATAGGGATTAGAAGAAATGGTTGCCTTTGCAAATGGATTAGGATTAAAACAGGGCTTTTCTAGGGTACATACATACTTTCAAATGAGCACAAAAAGTACTTTGAAAGCTATTGCTTTTTTATGAATTTTTGAATTTGGTTTGCTATCATTTTGCATAGATTTTTTTAATGTGTCTCCCTCCATATATGTATATGTATATCTATACATACACACATAGAGAGGCAGATATGTGATATGTATATCATAGAGAATTTTGTTCACAACATTTTTTGGGGGCGGGGGTTGGACATGGGTTGGTAATTGAACCCTGATCTCCCACATGGCAGCAAGAATTCTAACACTGAATTATTCGTGCACCCCTTGCATAGATTTTTAATACATAACCATGAGGAATAATGGTCTGTAATTCTCTCTTTTCTTGTGATGTCTGCCTGTTTTTCTTTTTTTAATTTTTATTAGAGAAATTGTGGATTTATAGAAAAATCATGCATAAAAAACAGGATTCTCATATACCACCTGTTCTAGTTTGCTAGCTATTGGAATGCAATACACCAGAAATAGAATGGCTTTTTAAAAAGGGGAATTTAATAAGTTACAAGTTTACAGTTCTAAGGCCATGAAAATGTCCCAATTAAAGCAAGTCTATAGAAATGTCCAATCTAAGGCATCCAGGGAACAATAACTTGATTCAAGAAGGCTGATGAAGTTCAGCGTTTCTCTCTCAATGGAAAGGCACAGGTCGAATGCGGTGTTCTCTGCTCGTTTCCTCTCCAGGCCTCTTGCTTTATGAAATTCCCTCAGGGGTGCTCTCTTTCATCTCCAAAGGTCGCTGGCTGGTAGACTCTTCTATTTGGCTTTCGTCATTCTGTCATCCTTCTCTGCTCTCTCAGAATCTCCAAAGGTCACTGCCTGGTGGACTCTGTGGTTCTCTCGGCCTCATGGCTCTGCTGTGGCTTTCTCGTCATTCTCAAAAAGGCATTCTTTCAAAAAATGTCTCCTCTTTTATAGGATCCCAGTAAACTAATCAAGACTCATGTATAGAATGGATGGAGACATATCTCCATTTAATCAAGTTTAATATTCACAATTGATTGACTCTCATCTCCTTGGAGATAACCTAATCAAATGTCCAGGCTTTAGTACTGAATAGGTATTAGAAGTAACTGTTGCTCCCACAAGTTTGATTAGGATTAAAGCACGGCTTTTCTAGGGTGCACAAATCCTTTCAAACTGGCACACCACCTTTTTATTAACACTTTGCATTGGTGTGGTACATTTGTTACAGTTGGCAAAAGCACATTTTTATAATTGTACTATTAATTTTAGTCCATGGTTTAACTCAGGGCTCCCAATATAGTGCAGTTTCATGTTTTTTTAAATATTTTTATTGTATTACTGTATACACACACACACACAATGTAACATTTCCCCTTTTAACCACTTTCAGATATATATTTCAGTGTTGTTAATTATGTTCACAATTTCGTGCTATCAATACTACCCATTACCAAAACATTTCCGTCATTGCAAATTGGAGCTGTATACATTATTTTTATTATTATTTTTTTAATTTTTTCTACTGTATAATATAACATACAAAGCAAAGAAAGAAAAAAGCAATAGTTTTCAAAGTATTCTTCAACAAATACTTATGGGATGGATCCCAGAGTTTATCTTGGGCTACCATACCATCATCTCAGATTATACATTATTTTTTGAAAGAAAATAAAAGTAAAAGAACATACAAAATATCCCATCCCCCCCAACCTCTATTGTTTATTTTTTGTCTTTTTTTCTTACTCATCTGTCCTTTCACTGGATAAAGGGAGTGTAAGTCACAAGGTTTTCACAATCATACAGACAGACCTTAAAAACTCAATAGTTATTCAGTCATCTTCAAAAATCAAGGTTGTTGGATTACAGTTTAACAGTTTCAGGTGTTTCCCTCTAGCCTCTCCATACACCAAAAACAGAAGGATATCTATATATTGCAGAATAACCTCCAGAAGGACTTCTCAACTCTTTGAAATCTCTCAGCCACTGAAACTTTATTTTGTTTCATTTATCTTCCTCTTTTTGGTCAAGAAGGCTTGCTCACTTCCACATTGCCAGGGGATTGGCCAGGCTCATCCCCAGGACGCATGTCTGACATTGCCAGGGAGGTTTATTCCCCTAGGAGTCATGTCCCACTTAAGGGGGACAGCAGTGAGTTCACCTGTGGGGTAAGCTTAGAGAGGGAAGCCATATCTGAGCAACAAGAGATTGTCTGGGGGTGACTCTTAAGCATAATCATAAGGAGGCTTAGGCTCTCCTTTTCAGGAATATGTTTCATAAGGGCCAGTCCCAAGATTGAGGGCCTGGCCCATTAATTTGGCAATCCCCAGTGCTTGTGAGAATATCAGGTTATCCCCAGGTGGGGAAGTTTAAAATTTCCACTGTTTTACCCAGCCCCTCAAGGGGACTTTGTAAATACTTTTTAATCTTCTGCCCAGATTACTCTGGAATGTACTGGGGCATCACGCCATCCTGTACAACCAACAAGATCTCATTCTCTATTCATGGTTCTATGTAATTATCATCTTCAAGTAAGCTGATCATACAAGTCAAATTATGTAGTGTGCTACCGAAAGTATAAATTTTGCACCAAATAACCATCTCTTTTTTTGGTCTCCCACTGAAGATGAAGTTTTAAAATATAATCCATACCATCTTTTACCCTTTGGTCTGATTTACCTTAGTCCTACTCAGATCAGCTTCATTCGTATCTCTAACTGAAGTCTGATCACTTTATCAGTGTTTGCCACAGTTGCTGTATGGGGTATTGCTGACTTTTGTAGCTGCAAAACTCTAGACCTCAGTCTCAGGTATCATAAAATACCTGAAGTTCCAGTGAGCAGATTATATACAAAGGGCTCAGTATTTCAGAATATAGTAATCACAGTTACAACTCCAGAATAGATATGCCTGCTCTAAGAATTTACAATCTAGGAAAATTTAAAATAGACCTTCACCTGATAACCTATGCTTGCAAATTCAATTCTTAGAGTTTGTACATTATAATTAGTCCATATTAGTGAGGTGTTATAGTACTTGTCTTTTCATTTCTTTTGCCTGGTTTTTGAAGGAGGGTAATACTGGACCCATAAATGAGGTGCAAATTGCTGTCTTCTTAACTTTGTATAAAGGCTCATATATGATATTATTCTTCATTAAGTATTTTTATATGTATGATAAAATTCAGCAATGAGACTTTCTGGGCCTGGAGTTTCCTCTATGGAAAGGTTTTCTGTTATTTCTAAAATTGATAAAGGGATGGCTATAATTTTCTATTTCTTCTTGAGTCATTTTTTATAATTTGTGTTTTTCAAGAAAACTGTTTATTTCATCTAGGTTCAGAAATTTATTGGCATTTTCACTTATCCTTTTAATGTCTATAGAATTTGTATAGATATTCTGTCTCTAATTCCTGATATTGTTAATTTGTATTATTTTGTCTTGATCAATGTTGTCACAGGTTTATGAGACTTAATGATTTCTCCCATAAAAGAGGCATTTACTTTCATTATTTTTCTCTATTTTCAATTTCATTGATTTTTGGTCTTTATTATTTCTTTCCTTTTGCTTGCTTTAGGGAACTGCAGGACTGACCTCTTTTGTTATCCTTATCTCAGCCATCACAATCTGTGTGCTCCTCTTCTCCAGTGACTGAAAAATGTTGTTTCTTATATTTGTTTTAATTTATAGTTATTTAAGGCGGGAGAGTAAATATGGTCACTGTTACTTCATCATGATCCAAAACAAAAGTCCATACTAAGTTTCTAATTGAAATTATATATATATTGAGATATACATGCATTTTTCCTTAATTTTTATTATAAAAAACAAACAGCCACACAACATTCTTGACATGGTTACAACCAGTGGCTCACAGTATCTCACATAGCTGTGTATTCATCACTGTGATCATTTTTTTTGAACATTTATCTCTCCAGCAAAAGAAAGAAAAAAGAAAAAAATCATACATGCCATACCCCTTACCCCTCCCTCTTATTGACCACTAGTATTTCCCTCTACCCAATTTATTTTAACATTTGTTCCCCCTATTATTTATTTTATTTTTAATCCTTATTTTTTACTCATCTGTCCATACTATAGATAAAAGGAGCATCAGAATGAGGTTTTGACAATCACACAGTCACACTGTGAAAGCTATGTTATTATACAATCATTTTCAAGAAACATGGCTACAGGAACACAGTCTCCAGTTTCAGGCACTTCCCTCTAGCCTCTCTAATACACCTTAAACTAAAAAGGGGATATCTATATAATGCTGTAAGTTAACCTCCAGGGTAAACTCTCAGCTCTGTTTGAAATCTCTCAGCCACTGATACTTTATTTTGTCTCATTATGTCTTCCCCCTTTCATTAGAGAAGGTTTTCTCCATCCCTTGATACTGAGTCAAGCTCATTCTAGGCTTTCTGTCCCACGTTGCCAGGCAGGTTTACACTCCTGGGAGTAATGTCCCATGTAGAGAGGCAGAGGACAGTGAGTTTGCTTGCTGTGTTGGCTGAGAGATAGGCCAGATCTGAGCAATAAAAGAAGTTCTCTGGGGATGATGCTTAGGCCTAATATTTTTTTTTTTTACATGGGCAGGCACCGGGAATCGAACCTGGGTCCTCTGGCAAGGCAGGTGAGCATTCTTGCCTGCTGAGCCACCGTGGCCCGCCCATTAGGCCTAATTTTAAGTACGCTTAGCCTATCCTTTGCAGGGATAAGTTTCATATGAACAAACCCCAAGACTGAGGACTTGGCCTGTTGATTTTGTTGTGCTCACTGCTTGTGAGAGCATCAGGCCTTCTCCAAATGGGGAAGTTGAATTTTCCCCCTTTTTCACCATTCCCCCAAGGGGACTTTGCAAATAATTTTTTTATTCACTGTTCAAATCACTCTGGGATTTATCGGGGCATCACTCTGGACAAACCTACAAAATTTCATGCTCTATTCAAGTTTTCATGTACTTGTGGTGTTAAGTTACTGTCCATATAAGTTATATTAGGAAATGTACTAGTCAAAATATAAATTTTGTATCAAATAAACATTTTTTGCTTTAGTCTCACACATAAGTTAAAGTTTTAAAATATGAATTACCATCTATATTCAACACCCTGCAATATTGACATTCCTTTGTTTCTCCTCATGCAAAAAAATATTTTTAAATTTGTACATTTAGTCACTATTATTATACACTCTAGGCATTCCTAGATTATACCATCTCAGTCTTTATCCTCTATCTTTCCTTCTGGTTTCATTTGTTATCCCAGTCATCTTCCCTCTGTAATTTTCACATTCAGCTTTATTCAGTGTTCTAACATTATTGTATTACAATTAGGTAGTATTGTGCTATCCATTTGTGAATTTTTACTATCAGTCCTGTTGCACAATCTGTATCCCTTCAGCTCCAGTTACCCAATAACCCAATATCTACCCTATTTCTGTCTCCTGATGGTCTCTGTTCTTCACTGAAATTCTCCAAGTTCATGTTAGTTCATGTTCTAGTTTGCTAGCTGCTGGAATGCAATATACCAGAAACAGAATGGTTTTTAAAAAGGGGAATTTAATAAGTTGCTAGTTTATAGTTCTAAGCTGAGAAAATGTCCCAATTAAAACAAGTCTATAGAAATGTCCAATTTAAGGCATCCAGGGAAAGATAACTTGATTCAGGAAGATCGATGAAGTTCAGCGTTTCTCTCTCAGCTGCAAGGGCACATGCAGATGGTGGTATCTGCCGACTTTCTTGTGGCTCTACCAAAAAAGGGACTCTCTCCAAAATGTTTCCTCTTTTAAAGGATTCTAGTAAGCAACTCCACCTTCAGTGGGTGGAGACACACCTCCATGGAAATAATCTAATCACCCATAATTGAGTGGGTCACATCTTCATGGAAACAATCAAAATGCTCCCACCCAGCAATACTGAATGAGGATTTAAGGGCATGGCTTTTCTGGGGTCACCACAGATTCAGACTGGCACAGTTCATATCAATGAAACCATACAGTATTTGTCCCTCTGTTTCTGGCTAATCTCACTCAGCATAATGTCCTTAAGGTCCATCCATGTTACATGCTTCATGACTTTATTCTGTCTGTAGCTGCATAATATTCCATCCACAGCTTGTTTAGCCACTCATCTGTTGATGGACATTTGAGCTGTTTCCCCTCTCTTGGCAATTGTAAATAATGCTGTTATAAACATTGGTGTGCAAATGTCTGTTTGTATCCTTGCCTTCATGTCCTCTCAATAGATACCTAGCAGTGGTATTGCTGAATCATATGGCAATTCTATACTAAGCTTCCTGAGGAACCACCAAACTGCCTCCCACAGCAGTTGTACCATTTGACATTCCCACCCACAGTGGAAAAGTGTGCCTCTTTCTCCACATCCTCTCCAGTACTTGTCGTTTTCTGTTGTATTGATAATGGCCATACTCATGGCTGTGAGATGATATCTCATGGTGGTTTTGATTTCCAGTTCCCTAATAGCCAGGGAAGTTGAGCATCTTTTCACGTGCTTTTTAGCCATTTGTATTTCCTCCTCTGAGAAGTGTCTGCTTATATCTTTTCTCCATCTTGTAATTGGGCTGTTTGTCTTTGTGTTGTTGAGTTGACAATCTCTTTATATGTTCTGAATACTAGACCCTTATCTGATATATCATTTCCAAATATTGTCTCCCATTGTGTAGGCTGTCTTTTTACTTTCTTGACAAAGTTCTTGGATGCACAAAACTGTTTAATTTTGAGGAGTTCCCATTTATCTATTTCTTTCTTCAATGCTCGTGCTTTGGGTGTAAGATCTAGGAAACCATCTCGTACTACAGGTTTTATAAATTATTCCCCTACATCTTCCTCTAAAAGTTTTATGGTCTTAGCTCTAATGTTTAAATCTTTGATCTATTTTGAGTTAATTTTTGTGTAGGGTGTGAGATATGGATCCTCTTTCATTCTTTTGCATGTGGATATCCAGTTCTCCAAGCATGATTTATTGAAGAGACTGTTCTGTCCCACGTGAGTTGGCTTGACTGCCTTGTCAAAGATCAGTTGTCTGTAGATGAGAGGGTGTATATTTGAACACTCTATTTGATTCCATTGGTCAGTATATCTATCTTTATGTCAGTACCATGCTGTTTTGACCACTATAGCTTCATAATATGCCTTAAATTCAGATAGTGTGAGACCTCCGACTTCATTTTTCTTTCTCAGGATATTTTTAGCTTTTCGGGGCACCCTACCCTTCCAGACAAATTCGGTTATTGGTTTTTCTATTTCTGAAAAGTGAGTTGTTGGGATTTTAATTGGTATTGCATTGAACCTGTAAATCAATTTAGGTAGAATGGACATCTTAACTATATTTAGTCTTCCAATCCATGAACACGGTATGCCCTTCCATCTATATAGGTCTTCTGTGATTTCTTTTAACAATTTCTTGTAGTTTTCTTGGTATAGGTCTTTTGTCTCTTTAGTTAAATTTATTCCTAAATATTTTATTCTTTTGGTTGTAATTATACATCAAATTGTTTTCTTGATTTCCCCCTCAGATTGTTCATTATTAATGTATAGAAACACTGCAGATTTTTGAATATTGATCTTGTAACCTGCCACTTTGCTATACTTAATATATTAGCTCTAGTAGTTTTGCTGTGGATGTTTTTGGGTTTTCCATGTTATGGCATCACGTCATCGGCAAACAGTGAGAGTTTTACTTCTTCCTTTCCAATTTTGATGCCTTGCATTTCTTTTTCTTATCTAATTGCTCTGACTAGAACTTCCAACACAATGTTGAATAACAGTGGTGAACGTGGACATCCTTGACTTGTTCCTTAGGGGGAAAGCTTTCAGTCTTTCCCTGTTGAGGATGATGTTAGCTGTGGGTTTTTCATATATTCCCTTTATGATGTTGAGGAAGTCCCCTTCTATTCCTATCCTTTGAAGTGTTTTCAACAAGAACGGATGTTAAATTTTGTCAGATGCCTTTTCTGCATCAATTGAGATGATCATGCGGTTTTTCTGCTTTGATTTGTTGATAGGGTGTATTACATTAATTGATTTTGTTATGGTGAACCATCCTTGCATTCCTGGAATAAATCCCACTTGGTCATGGTGTGTAATTCTTTTAATGTGGAACTGGATTCGATTTGCAAGAGTTTTGTTGAGGATTTTTGCATTTATATTCATAAGAGAGTTTGGCCTGTACTTATCTTTTCTTATAGTATCTTTGTCTGGCTTTGGTATGAGGGTGATGTTGGCTTCATAGACATGAGTTAGGTAGCCTTCCCTCCTCAATTTTTTTGAAGAATTTGAGCAGGATTGGTACTAATTCTTTCTTAAATGCTTGGTAGAATTCACTTGTGAAGCCATCTGGTCTTGGACTTTTCTTTTTGGGGAGCTTCTTAATGACTGATTCAGTTTCTTTACTTGTGATTGTTGAGGTTGTCTATTTCTTCGAGTCATTGTTGGTTGTTCGTGCCTTTCTAGGAAGTTGTCCATTTCATCTACATTGTCTAGTTTATTAGCATAAAGTTGTTCATAGTATTCTCTCATTACCTCCTTTATTTCTCCGGGGTCAGCAGTTATGTCTCCTCTTCCATTACTAATTTTATTAATTTGCATCCTCTCTCCTTTTTGTCAACTTTGCTAAGGATCTATCAATTTTATTGATTTTCTCAAAGAACCAACTTCTGGTTTTGTTGATTTTGATTGCTTCCCTGTTCTTGATTTCATTTATTTCTGCTCTAATCTTCATTGTTTCTTTCCTTTTGCTTGGTTTGGGGTTAGTTTGCTGTTCTTTCTCTAGTTTTTCCAAGTGAGTAGTTAATTCCTCAATTTTTGCTATTCTTTTTTGATATAGGCATTTAAGGCAAGAAATTTTCCTTTTAGCATTGCCTTTGCTAATCCAATAAATTTTGATATGTTGTGTTTTCATTTTCATTTATCTCGAGGTATTTACTGATTTGATTTCTCTTATAATATCTTCCTTGATCCACTGGTTGTTTAAGAGTGTGTTGTTGAGCCTCTGTGTATTTGTGAATCTTCTGGCATTCTGCCTGTTACTGATTTTCATCTTCATTCCTTTATGTTCCAAGAAAGTGTTTTTTATGATTTCAGTCTAAGTTTATTGAGACATGCTTTGTGACCCAGCATATGGTCTATCCTTGAGAATAATCCATGAGCACTTGTGAAAAATTTGTATCCTGCTGTTGTGAGCTTAATGTTCTATAAATGTCTGTTAAGTCTAGTTCGTTTATTGTAATATTCAAATTCTCTGTTTCTTTATTGATCCTCTAAGTGTTCTATCCATTGATGAGAGCAGGGAATTGAAGTCTCCAACTATTGTGGTAGATGTGTCTATTTCTCTTTTCAGTGTTTGCCTCATGTTTTTGGAGCACTCTGGCTCAGTGCATAGATATTTACAATTGTTATGTCTTCTTGTTGAATTGATCCTTTTATTAATACATAATGTCCTTCTTTGTCTCTTTTAATTGTTTTACATTCGAAGACCAATTTGCCAGGTGTTAGTATAGCTACTCCTGCTCTTTTCTGATTGTTGTTTGCATGAAATACCTTTTTACCACCCTTTCACTTTCAACCTGTGTTTGTCCTTGTGTCTAAAATGCCTCACCTGTAGACAGCGTATAGACAGATCCTGTTTTTTAATCCATTTCTACCAGTCTGTGTCTTTTGATTGGGGAGTTTAATCCATTAACATTTAGTGTTATTACTGTAAAGGCAGTACCTTCTTCCACCATTTTGCCGTTTGAATTTTATATGTCATATCTAATTTTTTTCTCTTTTTATCTTTACTGATAGTCTTCATTTCTACACTCTTCACCACACCTCTTTCTCGTCTTTTCCTATCTGCTTCTAGTGCTCCCTTTAGAATTTCTTACAGAGGTAGTCTCTTGGTCACAAATTCTCCATGATTTTTTTGTCTGAAAATGTTTTAATTTCCTCCTCACTTATGAAGCACAATTTTGCTGGATATAGAATGCTTGGTTGGCAGTTTTTCTCTTTTAGAATCATAAATATATTGTACCACTGTCTTCTTGCCTTCATGGTTTCTGCTGAGAAATCTACACATAGTCTTATTGGGCTTCCCTTGTATATGATAGATTTCTTTTCTCTTGCTGTTTTCAAAATTCTCATTCTCTTTGACATCTCACATTCTGATAAGCAAATGTCTTGGAGTATGTCTATTTGGATCTATTCTGTTTGGGGTATGCTGCTCTTCTTGGATCTGTAATTTCATATCTTTCATAAGAGATGGTAAATTTTCAGTGATAATTTCCTCCATTAGTCTCTCTCCTCCTTTTCCCTTCTCCTCTCCTTCTGGGACACTCACAACATGTATATTTGTGTGCTTCATCTTCTCATTCAGTTCCCTGAGTCCCTGCTCATATTTTTCAGTTCTTTTCCCCATATTTTCTTTTGCTTTCAGATTGCAGATGTTCTGTCCTCCAGATCACTAATCCTTTCTTCTGCTTCTTCAAAGCTAACATTTTAGGATTCCACTGTTTTTTTTTTGTCATCTCTTCTACTGTACCTTTCATTCCCAAAAGTTCTGTGGATTGTTTTTTCAGACTTTTGATTTCTTCTTTTTTGCTCACCCATTGCCTTCTTTATGTCCTCCTTCAGCTCATTGATTTGATTTTCTAATGAGATTTTCTGTGTCTGTTGCAATATCCTGAATTAGTGTTTTCAACTCCTGTATCTAATTTGAATTGTTGGTTTGTTCCTTTGACTGGGGTCTAGGCATTTGATTTCCATATTTAGTTTATTCTGGAGATTGTTTTCACTCTTTTACCTAGGATTTTCCTGCTGGATGGCTTTGTTCTCTGGCTGCTCTTTGACATTCATTTCAGCTTATTCTAGACCTCTAGCATAGGTTTTGTTTAATGGGTCATGGTTTTTTCAGTTTTTGTTTTCTTGTTTTGTGCCCCACCTATATGGAGCTTTTTTTTTTTTCCCTTAGGAAAAAAAATCTACTTAAATATTATAGACCCCAGTCAGATTTTCCCAGACCAGACTGGCCTTCTCTCAGGAATGAAGAGTCACCTGCATCAGTTTTCCCTGACAGTGAGACTCAGCAGGCTGACAAACTTTCCTATGAAGCCTCTAGACTCTGTGCTTTTCCTGTCCTGCTCAGTATGTGGTGATTGTCTGCCTGCTGTTTCCCACCAGCATAAAGTGATGTGGTGCTTTTAACTTTAGCACACTCTCCCTGCTAGGTGCATGGTTGAGAAAGAGGAGATGTAGGCTGGCTTTAATTGCTTTACTTTTCCAGTCCCTAGGTTCTGAATTCCTTGCGGAAGGGATTCCACCTGAGCTGGGCCCCACCCTCTCCTGGGGAAGGCACAGCCTCTAGGGAATTAATTCCTTTCACCTAAGAAGCTCTTTGTCTCTCAGAGAAGCTTAATTCCGCCCCTGGGGCAGTTGGAGCCTGAGAAGTCTTACAGTTCTATCTAACAAACAGTTAAGTAGTAGAAACAAAGTAAAAAAAAAAAAAAAAAATCCTTTTCTCAGGTTTTCTAATCAAGAGCTTAAGTTGGGTACATTGCTCTATGTATCTCCATGTTCTGTGTGGGCCCCTTTTTTAGAGTCCAGCCCTTTTCAATTATTTTTTTGCTGTCTGATGCAAAATAAACTCTATTATTTTTTTGTTTTTTAATTTTTCTCTAGTTAGCCCTGCCTCCTCTGCACCAGGGCAAAAACCTTTAGTTCTTATTTGAAGTTTATCTGAGCTGGGGCCCTATTTTCAGTAGTCAGAATTTGTTAATTAATTGCACAATTGGAGCTTGGTTGAGCTAAGCCCCTGCTGCTAGTACAATCTATATATGCTTTCCCTTCTGGGAAGCAGCCTGTGGGGGAGGGGCACCAGCCTCCATGGCTTGGGGGACTTAAGTTCTGTGCAGGACTGCAGCTGGTCCAGCTTGTCCCGACTGGTGTACGCTGTGTGTCTGATCACTGATGTGTCCCCAGCAGTTGTTCTGTACTGTTCCTGGCTCTTTACTAGCTGCTCTGGAGGGTCCAACTTGTCTCGACTGGTGTACGCTGTGTGTCTGATCACTGATGTGTCCCCAGCAGTTGTTCTGTACTGTTCCTGGCTCTTTACTAGCTGCTCTGGAGGATGAACTAAATTCCACACCTCACTAAGCCACCATCTTGAAACCGTTCTGAAATTATTATATTTTTAACTTCCAGGAAGTATATTTGGTTCATGCACAAAACAGCTAGGTCACTTTAGGGTCCCGTGTTCTGCAGGAACTTTTAAGCTTGTCATTTTTCTTTATACAAAATAATTATGCTTATTTTTTGTATCCTATAACTCCAGTATTGAAGTTTTATGAGCCTCTTTTTACGATCTGTTGTTTCTGGGTGTATTAGTTAGGGTTCTCTAGAGAAAGAGAATCAATACGGAATGCTCACAAATATAAAATTTATTAAAGTGTCTCATGTGACCGCAAGAACACAGAGTTCAAAATCGGCTGGGCGGGCTGTGAAGCCAGTGATTCCTATGGAGGGTCTGGATGAACTCCACAGGAGAGGCTCACCAGCCAAAGCAGGAAGAGAACCTGTCTCTTCTGAATCCTCCTTAAAAGTCTTCCAGTGATTAGATTGAGCATTACTCATTGCAGAAGACACTCCCCTTGCCTGATTACAAATGGAATCAGTTGTGGATACAGCTGACGTGATCATGATTTAATTCTATGAAATGTCCTCATTGCCACAGACAGGTCAGCACTTGCCCAACCAGACAAACAGGTAGCACCACTTGGCCAAGTTGACACATGAACCTGACCATGACAGTCCGCCCCTTCTCAACTTGGCAGCTATACATACCACCTTAAACCATACCTAATTTCTAAATAAAAAACATTAAAACACACATTTTTTTCTTTCACCTAACAATACTCAGCTGTCCTGCATATAACTGGAAACAAACTCTCTCCAGAATAGGGTGTAAGTCCTTGGGTAATATTCATTCTTAAACTTGATGTCTTATAACTTAAATAGTATAACAGAAACAAAACAGTATCACAGTCTTCATTTCTATAACATGGCCGTAGTTCATATTTATCGCTACCTTCTTCCACTACCCATTCCATGTTCCCTTTACCCTCAGCAAGCACTTCAGCTGGCCGTGATTCTTTGCCTGGTGTGGTGCCCCAAACCTTCATTCCTGAAGTTTCAGATCCAGGTAGTCCTGCCTGGATTGGGCTGTTGCAGTTTTGCACTGATTTTAATCACAGGGCATGGTAGTACTAAAAGATGCCCAAGGGGAGCTCCTGTATTCCAAGAAAACTCTTCTTTACTTCCATTGTGTAGTTGCAGTCCTATTTCCCCCTGATGGTCAGGGTCAGTCACCCCATACAGTAATGCAATCCCCTTCATGGCTTTTTGATCCAGGGGCATGAATAGCCCAAAGTGACCAGGTGGCAATTTTAGATTCCAGTTCAGTGGAATCATTGTTGTTTCTCCTGGTGAAAGCACTCTCCCTTTTGGAACTAAAACCTATAGATAAGCAGAGCACAGAATCGCAGGGACAGGAAGCAGAAATTTTCCTAGTGAATCACTAAAGGTAATAGTGAGTGGTACCACTCCCATTTCCAACCCTTGGTTCCTGGACCCATGGATCCTGGCTATGGGAGAAACAGCAGATGCTGATTCAGAGCATCTACAGCTTCCTGGAGATCATTACCCTAGTCTTTCAAGGTATTGCCACCTAGTTGGCACTGTAATTGAGTTTTCAAAAGGCCATTCCGCTGTTCTATCGATATAGCTACTTCTGGATGATGGGGAACATGGTAAGACCAGAGAATTCCATGAGCATGTGCCCATTCCTATACTTCATTTGCTGTGATGTGTGTTCCTTGATCAGAAGCTATGCTATGTGGAATACCATGACGGTGGATGAGGCATTCTGTAAGCCCACGGATGGTAGTTTTGGCAGAAGCATTGCATGCAGGAAAAACAACCCCATATCTAGAGTATGTATCTATTCCAGTTAGAAGAAATCACTGCTCCTTCCATGAAGGGAGTGGTCTAATGTAATCAGCCTGCCACCATGTAACTGACTGGTCAGCTCGGGGAATGGTACCATACTGGGGCTGATTGTGGGTCTCTGCTGCTGGCAGATAGGGCACTCAGCAGTGGCTGTGACCAAGTCAGCCTTGGTGAGTGGAAGTCCATGTTGCTGAGCCCTTGCATAACCTCCATCCCTACCATCAGGACCACTTTGTTCATGAGCCCATTGGGCAACAGGAGTTACTCGGGAAAGAGGCTGACTTGTATCCACAGAACAGGTCATCTTATCCACTTGATTATTAAAACCTTCCTCTGCTGAAGTCACCCTCTGGTGCACTTTCACTTGGCCAAGTTGCCACATGAACCTGACCATGACACTGGGTTTTCATCATTTGCCTTTTTTTCTATTTCTGCTTATACATTTCTTGCTGTGAGGTGCAGTTTGTCCTTGTAAAATTGTGTATAATGTTTGGCTACATGGGTTAAACATGGATTTCTTAAGAGGCTTCTGTTTCCTTTTTCCAATATTCATCTTATCAGCGATCCAGCGCTGAGATATACTAAATACATAGCTTACAGTTATGTTGGCCCACAGGTTAGGCGTCTTTGGACAACACATCCACAGGAGAGCTGCCTGCTGTTTACAAATTCGCATGCTCTTGTTGCTATGAGGACATTTCATAGAATTAAATCATGATCATATAGGCTACATACATAGCTGATTCCATTTGTAATCAGCCGAGGGGAGTGTCTTCTGTAGGGAGTAATGCTTAATCTAATCACTGGAAGCCTTTTAAGGAGGATTCAGAAGAGACAGGCTCTCTTGCAACTTTGGCCAGCAAGCCTTTCCTGTGGAGTTCGTCCAGACCCTCCATTGGAGTCGTCAGCTTCACAGCCTGCCCTATGGATTTTGGACTCTATGTTCCCATGGTTACATAAGACACTTATAAATTTTATATTTACAGATGTTTCCTGTTGATTCTGTTTCTCTAGAGAACCCTAACTAAATACACAAACCATCTTCCCTCTCCCCAAGTGATTTTATCCTGTTTTTAGTTCATGAATGTTTCCTGAAAGGAAAAATATCCCCTACAGAGTGTACTCAACAAATACCAAGTGCAGGAATCCACCTCCCTCTTCTACATGCCTTTCCCAGTGGAACGGGGATCAAAGGTTGACTTTGATGCCACCAGGACTTTCCTCACAAGAGTTGCTCTCCCCTCCCCTCCATCCCCCAATTATGATCCCAGCACACAATTTTTTTTTTTTTTTTTTTTTTTGCAGCACACAATTTCAATTCTCTCTTCAGACAAGAACAATCCAGTCTTAAGAACCTGTTGCCCACCTGTGAATCTAAACTAGGGGCAGCTTTACAAACCCATGGGCTGGAACTGCAGCCAGCATCAGGACCCCTAGATTTGGGTAGGGGCAGAGAGGGAGGGCAGGTGGGCAGAGAAGGACCAAACCAAAAGGAATTAAATAAAGGAGAAACTATCAGATCCCTCTTTGCAAATTCCTGGCTAATTCCTTAGAAAAGATTGGGGGAAAGATGGAGAAAAGAATCCAGGAAACAGCCTAGAAGGAGGATGAGAACTGGATGAGTCTGAAAACTAGTCTTTCAGTACCAGACTCACATGTGCAGGATCCATCCTGGGCCTCACGGGGTCAGTGATGGTCAACATACCTCCTTTCTGCTGGGGCAGAGACAGGAAACCAGAGGAGGAGAAACCAGAATTCGTACACCAGAACAAGTATGCTGGTTTGAAAGGATGTATGTCCCCTAGAAAAGCCATGTTTTAATCTAAATCCCATTTCATAAAGGCAGAATAATCCCTGTTCATTACTGTATGTTTGAAACTGTAATCAGATCATCTCCCTGCAGATGTGATTTAATCAAGAGTGGTTGTTACATGTTTCCATCTGTTTGGGCAGATCTTGATAAGTTTCTGGAGTACTATAAAAGAGGAAACATTTTGGAGAATGAGAGAGATTCAGAGAGAGCAGAGAATGCTGCAGCACCACAAAGCAGAGAATCCATCAGCCAGTGACCTTTGGAGATGAAGGAAAACGCCTCCCAGGAGCTTCATGAAACTGGAAGCCAGGAGAGGAAGCTAGCAGATGCCATGTGCCCCTTCCAGCTGAGAGAGAAACCCTGAACTTCATGGGCCCTCTTGAACCAAGGTATCTTTCCCTGGATGGATGCCTTTGATTGATATTTCTATAGACTTGTTTTAATTGGGACATTTTCTCGGCCTGAAAACTGTAAACTAGCAACTTATTAAATTTCCCTTTTTAAAAGCCATTCCGTTTCTGGTATATTGCGTTCTGGCAGCTAGCAAACTAGAACAACAAGAAAACCATCATCCTCTACAAAATTACAGATTCATCAAATAAACACACAAACCAGGAGGGCCAAGAGGTGAACCAGGCCTGAGCTGGGGCGAACCTGGCCTCAAGAAGCCCTCGTTCCCAATGGGTCTGCAAATGGGATAAAACCTGGGTGATGTCCAAGACCCTGTGACCACAGGTTCTCATAGGACGAAGTTCACAGAAGTGAAAGGTAACAGGAGCAGAGAAGATGGCCCAGCTGAGAAGTGACTCAGGCAAACAGAGCTCAAGATGTCCTGAGGCCATCCATCCTCGACTCCCCACAGCTGTCTCCTGTCCCCACATGCAACATTCAGCACAGCAAACACACAGATTCTGGAATGTTCTCAGGTGAATTTATTTCCTTTCAATTCACTTAGAAATCTCAATTGTACGAATTGGTAAAATCAGATCATACCCAGATTTTCATTTTCAAGGGGAATAAGAAGGGGCAGCTCAGGGCAACATGAAGTGAGGCAGGGATGTTGATGTCTAATACCTGGACTCGGTGGGAAGAAGTTGGGACAGGGCGTGAGCTCTCTACCCAGAGCTTCACGTTATACTAATGGGAATGCAGACACATGTATATGCCAGCTACAGAGAGAACATCTTCATATCCCTTCATATCTCAAGGAAGGGGTTCTTGAAGTCACACATAGGGGCATGAACAATTCTTGTTTCACCCAGTCTCACACCAGGCAGCTTTCACAAACTACAAAAGAAAATATCAATATACTTACTTCTGTCATGTAAATGTTGATATTATGAACAGCCCAGTACACACACAAAATGTCCAAATCCAAAGAATCCCCATAACCCAGGCGTGTCCTCTGCCCCAACCCCTCTCCCATTTCAGGCCCTCCAGGGTCTCACCTTTAGAAGCTGTGAAAGACACATCAGAGCCCTGGGCACTGTCACCACCTGGGGAGGAACAAAAACAGGATCTGGTCAGAGCCTCCAGGGGAGATGTGAGTAAAGGAGGAATTATGGGGTGGGTGAGGTGCCCCGTGGGCTCACATCTACACTCTCCCAAAGTCTCAGGGATCAGACCTACACCCTCCATTCCACCTCCTGCCCTGCACCACCATTTACCAGCAACCTGAGCTTAGCTTCCTCCTTTTCCACCTGTGGGAAAAAACAACTAGTGAGAAGTAGGACATGAGGTCCTAGAGAACTAATCCTGGATCCCATGGAAGTTGCCAGAACTGTGACTGCAGACCTAGACAGGATCAGGAACCATGAAGAAAGGAGGTGTGTGGGGACTGCACTGTTTACCCTTCTGGAGTCTGTCCTCAGCAGGGACCTTCCCCTCTGATTGCTGGGAACAGGTGTCTCAATATAATCACTGTGGGAATATTATCATTCATTCTCTCCCAGGTTTTATAAAATTAAATGTAGCTTATAGGCCCCAGACTGGATCAGCACCTGTGTGAGGATAGGTTTCATGATTCCAGGGAGGGGGACAGGGCAAACTGCTGTCTGGGGCTGGAAGCAATCTAGTGGGGCAAGCACCCTCAGGCCCCTGCCCCCTTCCCTACCTGAGCTCTTCTTCCTCCATATCAGAACTCCAGCCACCATAGGCACTAGAGCTCCAAGGAGAATCTATGATTCTCACTATGGTGATGGGTGGGCTGTGATGGCGGCTCTGAGAAAGAAAGCAAATGTCAGGGGCCCTGAACTGTGGCCAGAGCCCTGACCCTGCTGGAGGAGTTCAGAAGGGTCTTTGCTCTCCTTGAAAAGAGGCCCCACCCTCCATCATAAGGAGGCCTCATCCCCCTCCTTACCCCATCTCAGGGTGAGGGGCTCAGACAGCCCCTCATGCTGCACATGGCACGTGTATCTCTGCTCCTCTCCAGAAGGCACCACCACAGCTGCCCACTTCTGGAAGGTTCTATCTCCCGCAGGCCTGGTGTCCACAAACTCTGTGTCCTGGGTTTGTTCTTCCCCGTCCCGCTGCCAGGTCAGTGTGATCTCCGCAGGGTAAAAGCCCAGGGCCCAGCACTTCAGCGTGACCTCATGGTCAGAGATTGGGTGGTGGGTCATGTGTGTCTTTGGCGGGTCTGTGGGAAGGTCAGGATAAAGTTCAGGATCTTTGAATTACTTCTCATGGCCATTCGAGCAGCACTCATGTGACCATGCTGAGAAGGATTAGGGGCAGTTTTGGTTGGGGAGGCAGTGCAAGTCTGAGACAACAGCCTGAGCACTGGGATGTGGGATAATCTTGTATTCCTTGTAATTCTCGAATCAGTGTGTGAAAGCCCAGCATAGGAGTTTTAGGTGCCTGAAGGGGAGATCAAGGTCTTCTAGAACTGATCTAAGTGGAGGCCCGGTAACTCAGAAAATCTGGAGGGAGACCTCCCAAGACAATGCGTATGGGGCAGGATAACATGGCCCAAGAACATTCTCGGTGGTTCCCAAGGCTGCCAAGGTCAAAGGGAACTGGGGACCAGTTGCTTCAGGGATCGTCCACCTCCATCGCTGGAGAGGCTGGATCCCTCATTGTCCCTGTCAGTGGTTCAGCCGCTGGGCAAATCCCTCTCTGATTCAGGGTCCCTCTGGACCCAAGGCAGGAGAGTGTTCGGGCATCAATCCTATTTCCTCCTCCCTGTGGGACGCCAGTTGGGAGCGCACAAACCAGCCCGAGGAAGATCCGGGCCCCTGGTACCTGGGCGCTGCAGCGTTTCCTTCCCATATTCTAGGTATCTTTGTAGTCTCTGCAAGCACTCCCCCTCCAGGTAGGCCCTACGGTAATCCGCAAGACGATGATGCTCCCAGAAGGTCTGGGCGATCTGAGCCACCGCGTCCGCCGCGTTCCAGGAGCGCAGGTCCTCGTTCAGGGCGATGAATTCATTGCCGTCATAGGCAAACTGATAGTACCCGCGAAGAAGGCGCCCGTCCGGCCCCAAGTCACAGCCATACATCCTTTGGAAGGTGTGATAACCTGCCCCCGCCCCCAGAGTCAGCGCCGCCGACTCCCCCGCCCCGCCCCGCCCCCAGGGGGTGATTGGTCGGAGCAGGTTTTGTTCTAATCTGAAAACGAAACGGAGTAAAAGTCCCTCCCACTCTTCCCGCTTAGGTAGGTGTTCACTGGTACCTCCGCCTCCGGATGAATTTCGAGTCCAGGGACTCCGGGCGACCCCGGCCCGTCCGTGCGAGATCCCGGGGTTCGTGCCCTGCGCCCCGGGCCCCCCGCGTCTTACCGGCCTCGCTCTGGTTGTAGAGGCTGCGCAGTTCCAGAATGTCAGTTAGCATACTCGTAGCGTTCCGCCGAGCCTTCCGCGTCTCGCGCTCCCAATACTCCGGCCCCTCCTGCTCCACCCATGGCGCCAGCGGTTCTACCCTTCCGCTCGCGCCGTCGCTGTCGAACCGCAGGAACTGTGTGTCGTCCACATAGCTAACTTCAATGTAGTGGTCGTCCGGCCCACTTATGGCGGTGGCGAAATACCTCAGGGAGTGGGAGCCTGGGGTGGGGGTGTGGGGCGTGAGACCGGCCCGACACTTCCCCCGCGACTTCCCGGGGTCCTACGCTCCCCCTTCCCGGGGCCATTTCCCCCCCGACCCCGCACTCACCTGCCCGGGTCTGGGTCAGGGCCAGAGCCCCCGAGAGCAGCAGGAGGAGGGCTCGCGGCGCCATGGCCGGGATCCTCTGCATTTGAGCAGAAACGGGTCGGAGTTCTGATTGGCTTCTCTAGAAGTCGAAACTCATTGGGCGTGAGCCCTGGGGCTGCATCATGTGTGTGAGGCTGAAAAGGGAATCCACAGTGCTCGGCTTCTGCACCCCACACACCAACCTCGGGGTCCCTGCACCGACGTGCACTCCGTCTCACTGACTCTGAGACAGTAGATTTAATTACTTTCCAAAGGAAAACAATGCAGTGAGAATCGTGGATCATTTCATATTTTTGTAACTCTTTCTTTGTTTTGCTTTCTCAATAGAAGACCTCTGAATTTTCGTATATGTTTTGTACTCAATCACTTATTTTTGGTTCCTACAAGAAGTTCAGCTTTGTAGTTAAAATGGGAGGAGTATTCTTAACCGTCTTTTCAGGTGATCATCAGTATTCATATTTCTTACTAGTCTATGCAGGTGGTAGTTTCTTAAAGCTTAGTTGCATATGAAATCTTATTGAATATCATCTTGTTACACTTAAATGCTTACTTCTTGCACATTGAATAGATCTTGTATTAATGCATGCTGGTATTGATGCACTACTTATTTCTTTTTTTAAAAAAGGAAGCTAGTCATTTTGTGGGACTTTGGAATATACCAGAAGTGCTTTCTTTGTTGTCTTTTCCCATTCATCAAATAGAATTTTTAGAAGATGTGCATAATGATCCATTTTTAAAAGAAACTTTTTATTGTATAATATAACATATATAAAAAGCAAAGGAAAAAAAAAACCTGTAATTTTCAAAGCACACTTCAACGAGTAGTTACATTACAGATCCCAGAGTGTGTCATGGGCTTCCATTCCATCCCAAATTTTCCTTCTAGCTGCTCCAAAGAGTTATCCAGAGAGGTTGATTTAAATTATGTATTACAGAAAATTTCAGTTCTAGATCTAATAAACCTCTCTGCTTTTGATCTCATAGAATAGCTGAAGATCTAGAGTACATACACTTATCATCTTTTACGCTGTATTCTAATTGACCATAGACCAAACCAGATTGGCTTTGTTTTAAACTCTTATCGAGGCCTGATCTCTTTTTTGGTTACCTCAACTGTTATTATATATAGCTATGCTAACTTTCAGTCTGCAGTATTGCATTTCAGGGTCCTTGGGTGTCACAGAGCTATTCAAAGTTCCAGGGAAATATCAGCTGATACACATATACCTCAGTTTCTCGGAATCCAGAAATATATCTACAACTTCAGACCTAATGTGGCTGCTATAAGGGCCCACAGTCTAGGCTCCCATTTTCTTATAAGTATTTTCTGAAATAGACCTTAGCATGTTTGTTCTTTTGTTTCTAGCTTATTTTGCACAACACATTGTCTCCAAGGTTTATACAGTTTGTTGTGTGCCCTTCGATGTCCCTCCCTTTTGTAGCAGCACCATATTCCACCATATAAATGTATCACCATTTACCATTGTGCTTCTCTGTCATTGTATCCTTCAGCTCCCTTCATCTATTGAGCATCATGAAAAGTGTCCAAATAAATGTGCTGGTTTGAAAGTATTATTATGTACCCTAGAAAAGCCATATTTTAATCCTGAATCTTGTAGGAGCTGTCATTTCTTTTTTTTTTTTTTTTTTTTTTAAGAGAGAGGGAGGAAAGGAAGGAAAGACAGAGAAGGAAGGAAGGATGGAAGGAAGGAAGGGAGGAAGAAAGGGAAACATTTTTAAACATTTTCTTGTTTTATTATATTTTGTTTGTTTGTTTGTTTTTTACATGGGCTGGGGCCGGGAATCGAACCGGGGTCCTCCGGCACGGCAGGCAAGCACTCTTGCCCGCTGAGCCACCGCGGCCCGCCCGAGGAGCTGTCATTTCTTTTAATCCTGATTCAATAATATAGGTTGGAATCTTTTTGACTAGATTATCTCCATGGAGATGTGACACACTCAATTGTAGGTATTAACTTTGATGGGATGGAGATGTGACTTTACCCATTCCAGTGGATCTTGATTAGCTTATGGGAATCCTTTAAAAGAGGAAATATTTTTTTTAACTTTTTTTTATTAATTAAAAAAATTAATAAACAAAACATTTAGATATCATTCCATTCTACATATACAATTAGTAGTTCTTAATATCATCACATAGTCGCATATTCATCATTTCTTAGTACATTTGCATCGATTTAGAAAAAGAAATAAAATGATAATAGAGAAAAAAAAACTGTATGTACCATACCCTTTACCCCTCACTTTCATTTACCACTATTTCAAACTGAATTTATTTTAATATTTGTTTCCCCTATTATTTATTTTTATTCCATATGTTCTACTCTTCTGTTGATATAATAGCTAAAAGGAGCATCAGATATAAGGTTTTCACATTCACAGAGTCTCATTGTGAAAGCTATATCATTGTTCAATCATTATCAAGAAACATGGCTACTGGAACACAGCACTACATTTTCAGGCAATTCCCTCTAGCCTCTCCACTACATCTTGAACAACAAGGTGATATCTACTTAATGCATAAGAATAATCTCCAGGATAACCTCTCGACTCTGGAATCTCTCAGCCATTGACACTTTGTCTCATTTTACTCTTCCCCCTTTTGGTCGGGAAGGTTCTCTCAATCCCTTGATGTTAATTCTCAGCTCATTCTAGGGTTTTTCTCAGTCCTTTGATGCTGAGTCTCAGCTCATTCCAGGATCTCTGTCCCACATTGCCAGGAAGGTCCACACCCCTGGGAGTCATGTCCCACACAGAGAGGGGGAGGGTGGTGAGACTGCTCATCATATTGGCTGGAGAGAGAGGCCACATCTGAGCAACAAAAGAGGCTCTCTTGGGGGTGACTCTTAGGCCTAAATTTTTTTTTCCCTTTTTCTGTTCTTTTTATTATTATTATTATTATTATTATTATTTTATTAATTAACGGAAAAAAGAAAAAAAAGAAATTAACCCAACATTTAGAAATCATACCATTCTACATATGCAATCAGTAATTCTTAACATCATCACATAGATGCATGATCATCGTTTCTTAGTACATTTGCATCAGTTTAGAAGAACTAGCAACACAACAGAAAAAGATAAAGAATGTTAATATATAGAAAAAAAATAAAAGTAATAATAATAGTGAAAACAAAAAAAAATAACCAGACAGACAAAAACAAACAAAAAACAAAACAACAACAAACAACAACAAAAAAAAACCTATAGCTCAGATGCAGCTTCATTCAGTGTTTTAACATGATTACTTTACAATTAGGTATTGTTGTGTTGTCCATTTTAGAGTTTTTGTATCTAGTCCTGCTGCACAGTTTGTATCCCTTCAGCTCCAATTACCCATTATCTTACCCTGTTTCTAACTCCTGCTGGACTCTGTTACCAATGACATATTCCAAGTTTATTCTCGAATGTCGGTTCACATCAGTGGGACCATACAGTATTTGTCTTTTAGTTTTTGGCTAGACTCACTCAGCATAATGTTCTCTAGGTCCATCCATGTTATTACATGCTTCATAAGTTTATCCTGTCTTAAAGCTGTATAATATTCCATCGTATGTATATACCACAGTTTGTTTAGCCACTCGTCTGTTGATGAACATTTTGGCTGTTTCCATCTCTTTGCAATTGTAAATAACGCTGCTATAAACATTGGTGTGCAAATGTCCATTTGTGTCTTTGCCCTTAAGTCCTTTGAGTAGATTCCCAGCAATGGTATTGCTGGGTCGTATGGCAATTTTATATTCAGCTTTTTGAGGAACCGCCAAACTGCCTTCCACAGTGGTTGCACCATTTGACATTCCCACCAACAGTGGATAAGTGTGCCTCTTTCTCCGCATCCTCTCCAGCACTTGTCATTTTCTGTTTTGTTGATAATGGCCATTCTGGTGGCTGTGAGATGATATCTCATTGTGGTTTTGATTTGCATTTCTAAAAGAGGAAATATTTTGGAGAGAAGACAGAAATGACAGAGCCTAGGGAAATGACAGAAATGAAAGAAACCTCAGAGCTGACAGAAACTTCACAGCAGAGCTGACACAGATGTGGAGACCTGGCGAACAGAGACACAGATGTTTGGAGATGCTTGGAGCCCAGCACATGCTTCCGTGAGATGTTAAGCAAATCAGAAACTGGAGAGAGCCAAAGGAAGCCAAGAGATGAAAGCCAGCCCCAGAGAAGCAAAGTAAGGGACCCCCACAGGAACAGAGGATGAAAGTGATGGAGCCCAGGAGCAAGGGACTAGCAGATGCAGCCACATGACTACCCAGCTGACAGACATGTTTCTGACCCATCAACCTTTCTTGAGTTAAGGTAACCTCTTGTTGGTGACTTAATTTGGACACTTTCACTTCCATAGAACTGTACACTTATAACTTATTAAATTCCCCCTTTTAAAAGCTATTCCAGCTTTGTTTGGCACATTGCATTCCAGCAGCTTGCAAACTAACACAATAAATAAACCATGTCTTAACAGTATGTTTGATTGTACAGTCAGTAGCACTCTCACTTTTAGACAATTTTCGCTGGCCTATAATGACAAAGAGCTGGCAAACATAATGCCACCAACTGTTGAATCAAAACTACCCCTTATCACTTGTCCCCCGTTCCCCCCTCCCTGGTTAGTTACCCCTGGTAGTGCTGTGGTACTGTTGATATCTTCCTGCTAATGCATGCCATAGCATGCATTTTTAGTTTTCTTCCTATATCCCTTTACTATTGACTCTTTCTCCACCATTGAACCATTGAAATAATTCATGCAGAACTTATTTATGATTGTAAATTTAATCAGTGGGATACATGCTCTATACATCCCCTTTCGATCATGTTCACTTTCAATATAGCAGTGTTACCCATAAACCTGCCAATTAGTTAGCATCACTTCTAACTGTGCCCCTGCATCTAGATTCCACCTCCTTGGACAGCCCTTCCTTTGTCTCTAGCCTCTGTACCTCTAAGTTTGCTGTATTCTACTGTGTAACCTCTGAGATTAACTTTACCAGAGTTGTAATAGTGAAATCATACAGTATATGTCCTTTTATGTCTCACTTATTTCACTCAGCATTATGTCCTCAAGTTTCATCCACATTGTCCTCTGTTTCAGGACATCATTTTGTCTTACTGCTGCATAATATATATCATATAGATATATATGTACACACACTACATTTTGTTTCTCCACTCATTTGTTGATGGGCACTAGGATTGTTTCCATTTCCTGGCAATCGTGAATAGTACTGCTTTGAACATCAGTGCACAAATGTCTGTACTTGCCACAGTCCTCAGCTCTTCTGGGTATATACCGTATATTGGTACTGCGAGGTCATAGGACAACTCAGTATTTAGTCCTCTGAGGAATTGCCAAACTGTCTTCCACAGTGGCTGCACCATTATACATTCCCACGAACAGTGAGTAAGTGTACTTATATCTCCACATTCTCTCTAACATTTGTAATTTCTTATTTGTTTAATAGCAGCCATTATAGGTGTGAGGTAATATCTCATTGTCACCTTAATTTCCATTTCCCTTATAGCTAATGAAATTGAACATCTTTTCATGTGCTTTTTAGCCATCTGTATTTGCGCTTCAGAAAAAGTGTCTATTCATATCTTCTGCCCATTTTATAATTGGGTTGCTTATTCTTGTATTATTGATCTGTATGATTTCTTTATGTACACAGGATAAACCACTGATATGTGGTTTCCAAATATTTTCTCCCATTGATTTGGTAGCCTCTTCACCTTTTTAAACAAACTTCTTTAGGCACAGAAGCTGTCAATCTTAAGGGTTCCAATTGTCTATTTTTTCTTTCACTGCATGTGCTTTAGGTGTAACATTTAAGAAGCTACCTCCTACTACTGGATCAGAAGATGTTTCCCTGAATTTTCTTCTAGAAGTTTTATGGTACTGGCTGTTACATTTATGTCTTTAATCCATTTTGAAATAATATTTGTGTAGGGTGTAAAGTAGGGGTCTTCTTTCATCTTTTGGCTATTGATATCCAATTCTCCCACACCCATTTATTGAAAAGACTATTCTGTTCTGGTTCAGTGGATTTGGGGACTGTGCCGGTTTGAAAGAATGTATGTATCTTAGAAAAGCTATGTTTTAATCCTAATCCCATTTTGTAAAGGCAGTTGTTTCTTCTAATCCCTATTCAGTACTGTATGTTTGAAAATTTAATTAAATTATCTCCCTGGAGATGTGACTCAATCAAGAGTGGTTGTTAAACTGGATTAGGTGAAGATGTGTCTCCACCCATTCTAGGTGGGTTGTGATTACTTTACTGGAATCCTATAAAAGAGGAAACATTTTGGAGAAAGCTTGAGAATCTGAGAGAGCAGAGAACACCACAGCACCATGAAGTAGAGAGTCCACCAGCCAGTTACTTTTGGAGATGAAGAAGGAAAATGCCTCCTGGGAAGCTGGAGGAAGCTAGCAGATGATGCCATGTTTGCCATGTGCCTTTCCAGCTAAGAGAGAAACCCTGACTGAGTTCACCATGTGCCTTTCCAGATAAGAAAGAAACCCTGAACCTCATCAACCTTCTTGAATCAAGGTGTCTTTCCCTGGATGCCTTAGATTGGACATTTCTATAGATTTACTTTAATTGGGACATTTCCACAGCCTAAAACTGTTAACTTGCAACTTATTAAATTCCCCTTTTAAAAAGCCATTCTGTTTCTGGTATATTGTATTCTGGCACCTAGCAAAGTAGAACAGAGGGGACTTCTCAAAGATCAGTTATCCATAAATTTGGTGGTCTATCTCTGCACCCTTGATTCTATTCTGTTGGTCAATACTTATATCTTTGTGCCACTGTTTTGCCTACTGTGCCTTTACAGTAAGCTTTAAAGTCAGGAAGTGATAGACCTACCAGTTTGCTCTTCTTTCTTTCTTTTCCATTAAAAATTTGTTTTATTGTGAAGAATAACATATATATGAAAAAAGTAATAAATTTCAAAGCATATCATGACAGTTAATTGTAGAAAAGATTTCAGAGTGGTATGGGTTACAATCCCCAATTTTAGGTTTTTACTTCTAGCTGCTGTAAGATACTGAGGACTAAAAAAAAATAACAGTATAATGATTCAGCAGTCATACTCATTTGTTAAACCCTACATTCTCTCTATAACTCCACCATCACCTTTGATCTTTCTCCCATTCTTTAGGGATCTTTGGGCAATGCTCATTCTAACTTTTTCACATTGTAAGGGGCTGTTGATAATATGGGATAGGGGGATGGAACTAGTTGATGTTCTGGAGAGGCTGGCTCCTCTACATTTCAGGACTTACCTGGTCCAGGAACCCATCTGGAAGTTGTAGGTTTCTGGAAAGTTACCCTAGTGCATAGAATCCTTGTAGAATCTTATATAATGCTTTAGGTGTTGTTTCGAATTGGCAGGGATGGTTTTGGTTGGGGATTGGCAAATTATGATAGGTAGCAATGTCTAACTGAAGCTTGCCTAAGAGTGATCTCCAGAGTAGCCTCTTGACTCTATTTGAATTCTCTCAGCCACTAGTACCTTATTTTTACAACTCTTTTACCCCTTTTGGTCAGGATGCTCTTTTTTTTTTTTTAAGATATCTTGAACTATTTGGGGTCTCTTTCCCTTCGAAATAAATTTGATAACCAGCTTTTCCAAGTCTTCAATGTAGGCTGTTGGGATTTTGATTGGTACTGCATTGAATGTGTAGATCAGTTTGGGTAGAACTGACATCTTAATGACATTTAATCTTCCAATCTATGAGCATGGAATTTCTTTCCATCTATTTAGATCATTTAAAATTTTTTTTTAGCATTTTTTTTTTTTTTTTGTAGTTTTCTGTGTGCAAGTACTTGACATCCCTGATTAGGAACAGCCTAGAGATCTGATTTTTTTTTGTCGTTGCTATTTTGAATTGATTTTTTCCTTAATTGTCTCCTCAGGTCATTGCTTCTGTAGAGAAACATTACTGAGTTTTGCACATTAATCTTGTATCCTGCCACTTTTCTGAATGTGTTCTTTAGCTCAAGTAGCTTTGCAATAGATTTCTAAGAGTTTCCTAAGTATAGAATCATGTCAGCTGCAAATAATGAAAAATTTACTTCTTCCTTTCCTATTTGGGTGCTTTTAAATTTCTTTTTCCTGTCTAATCACTCCAGCTAGGATTTCTAGTACAATATTGAATAATAGTGGTGACAAGGGGCATCCTTGTCTTGCTCTCTATCTTAGGCGGAAGGAATCCTTTCAGTCTCTCACCATTAAGGATGATGCTGGCTATGGGTTTTTCATAAATGCCCTTTATGGTATTGAGAAAGTTTCCTTCAATTCCTATTCCTACATTTTGAAATGTTTTTATCAATAAATAAAGCATATCAGAAAGGAAGCATTTTGTTGAATGCTTTTTCAGCATGAATCAACATGATCATGTGATTCCCTTTTAATTTGTTAATGTGCGGTATCTTGTTGATTGATTTTCTTATGTTGAACTATGCTTGCATCCCTGTTATATATCCCATTTGGTTGTGATGTATAATTCTTTGATGTTTCATTGCACTTGATTTGCTAGTATTTTATTATGAATTTTTGCATCTATGTTCACTAGGGAGATTGGTCTGTAGTTTTCCTACTTGTATCATCTTTATCTGATGATACAGATAAAGATGTATCTGTATCACTGTACACTGTAATATCAGTGATGTTAGCTTCATAAAATGAATTAAGTAGTGTTCTTTTTTCCTCAATTGTTTGGAATTGAGCAGGATTGGTGTTAGTTCTTTTTGGAATGTTTAATAAAATTCACCTGTGAAGATGTCTGGTCATGGGCTTTTCTTTGTGGGAAGATTTGGATTTCACCGATTGAATCTCTTTACTTATAATTGGTTTGCTGAGATCTTCTATTTCTTCTTGAGTCAGTATAGGTAATTCATGTGTTCTAGGAATTTGCCCATTTCATCTAAGTTTTATAGTTTTTTGGCATATAGCTATTCATGATATTCTCTTATGACTTTTTAAATTTCTTCACTGTCTCTGGTAATGATCCCTCTCTCATTTCTGATTTTGTTTGTTTGTGTCCCCTATCTTCTTTTCTTTGTTAGTCTACCTAGGAGTCCATCAATTTAATTGATTTTCTCAGAGAACCAACTTTTGGTTTTGTTGATTCTTTCTATTGTTTTATTGTTCTCCAGTTTGTTTATTTCTGCCTTAATCTTTGTTAATTATCTTCTGTTATATGCTTTGGGATTAGTTTGCTGTTCTTTCTCTAAATTCTCCAGATGGGTAGTTAAAATTATCAGGTTTTGCTCATTCTTATTTTTTAATATAGGCACTTAGGGCAATAAATTTCCCTCTTAGCACTTCCTTTGCTGCATCCCATAAGTTCTGATATGTTGTATTCCCATTATCATTCTTCTCCAGATATTTACCAATTTCTCTAGCAATTTCTTCCTTGACCCACTGATTATTTAAGAGTGTGTTGTTTAATCTCCATTTATTTGTGAGAGCTCTGGTTCTTTGGAGATAATGAATTTCCAGCTTCATTCTGTTGTGGCTAGAGAGAATGCTTTGAATAATTTCAATCCTATTAAATTTATAAAGACTCAGGGTTTTTTTCCCCAGCATATAATCTATCCTGGAGAACATTCCAAGTGTGCTAGAGAAGGATATACATTCTTCCTTCTTGGGAAGGAATTTTCGGGTGTAATGATCATATATGTCTATTAGTTCATATTCATTTATCCCATTCTTTAAATTCTCTATTTCCTTCTTGATCCTCTGTCTGATTGACAGAGTGGAGAGTGGTGTATAGACATCTCCCACTATTACTGTTGAAGTGTCTATACCTCCCATCAGTTTTGGCAATGTGTGCCTCATGTACTTTGGAGCTCCGTAATTGGAAGCGTAAACAATTAAGATCGTTATTTCTTCTTCATGAAGTGTCCCTTTTATTAATATGTAGTGTCCTTCCTTGTCTCTTATGACATGTTTACATTTAAAGTCTTACATCTGATATTAGTACAGCTACACCTGCTTTCTTTGGATTATAGCTTGCATAGAAGATCTTTTTTTATCCTTTCACTTTTAATCTAATTGTGTTTAATTGTGACAATCTAGTTGTCAGGTCCTGCTCCTGTCTTTTTTTCTTTTTTCAGCGGATAGGACTCCTTTTAGTATTCCTTGTAGAGCAAGTCTCTTGTTGACTAATTCTCTCAGTCTTTCTTGTCTTTGAATATTTTAATCTGTCCCTCAATTTTGAAGTATAACTTAGCTGGATGAAGAATTCTGGCTGAAAGCCTTTCTTGGTCAGGATCTTAAACATGTCATACTACTGCCTTGTTGCTTATGGTGCCTTTTAAGTAGTCTGGAGTCAGTCTTATGTGTTTTCTCTTGTACGTAGTAGATCGCTTTTCTTTGCTTTCAAGACTTTCTGTTTCTCTTCAACATTTGACAGTTTGATTAGTATGTATGTGTCTTTGAAGTAGGCCTGTTCAGATTTATTATATTTGAAGTTCATTATGCCTCTTCTATTTGCATATGTATGTCTTTTATAAGGGTTGGAAAGCTTTCCTACATTTTATCTTCAACTAACTTTCCCAGCCCTTTACTCTTTTCTTCTCCTTCTGGAACACCAGTTTTTCTTATATTTGTGTGCCTCTTGTTGTCTGTCATTTCCCTAAGATCCAATTGCATTATCCCATCTTTCTTGTCATTTGTTCTTTTGTGGGCTCTAGTTCAATTGTTCCCTCTTTTAGCTCACTTATTCTTTGTTCTGCTTCTTTGAATCTGCTATTGTGTGTCTCTAGTATATTTCTAGTTTGGTCTACTAAGTTTTTCATTTCTGTGAGATCTGCCATTTTTCTATTTAATCTTTTGAATTCTTCTTTATGCTTTTTCTAGTGTCTTCCTGATATTCTTTATTTCTTTATAAACATTCTTGAGTAGTTGTTCCATATTCTCTGTCTTTTTTCTTTTTCTTTTTCTTTTTAACCATTCTGCAACTCAATTTCTTCTTTGATAATATAAGGCTACAAATAGAATCTACCTCATTAAGTTGGTTAGAGGTTTTCCATGTATGATGGAGAATGCTTAGAGGTTTGTTGATACATAATAAATGCTTAATAAAGGTTTGCTGTTGATGATATAGTAATGGTGATGATAATAATGATGATGATGATGATGGTGATAATTTTCAACTGACTTGACCTCATCCCTCTACTACCATATCTGGGCTTCCAAAACCAAATATGGAATCAAGGTGGGATAATTTGATTAAGAGATGAAAGTATAATTTCTTCTCCCACAGAGATTTCACCAAAGACTAGTCTGCTTGACGTCTTGTGAGCTTCACAGAGAAGAGGCATGCTTTCTGAGATATTTGGGGTTCGCCAATATGGGACAGCACTGCCTGTTCAGGCAGTAATGTCTTAGATCAGGGGTAAACAAACTACAGCCCTGGGCCAAATCTATCCTTCACAGACATCTGTTTTTGTAAATAGTTTTAAGTAGAACTCACACACATGTATTTGTTTACTATTTGAAAAATATTTTTATTGAGAAATCTCTACACACGTGCAATCCATCCATAGTATACAATCAGTGGCTCACAATATCATCACATAGTTGTGTATTCATCACCATATCCATTTTTAAAACATTTGCATCACTCCAGAAAAAGAAAAAATAAAACTCATGCATCCCATACCCTTTATCCCTCCCTCTCATTGACCACTAGTATTTCAATCTACCCAAAAATCATTTTTACCCTTTATACCTTGTTTTATTTATTTATTTTTAATCCTATTTTTAAAATTCATCTGTCCATATCCTGGATAAAGGGAGCAACAAACAGAAGGTTTTCACAGTCATATGGTCATATTGTAAAAACTATATAGTTATATAATCATCATGAAAAATCAAGGCTACTGGAACACAGTTCAACAGTTTCAAGTACTTTCTTCTAGCCACTGCAATACACCATACACTAAAAATGGATATCTATATAATGTATAAGAATAATTTCCAGGATAACCTCTTGGCTCTCTTTGAAATCTCTCAGCCACTGAGACTTTATTTTGTCTCATTTCTCTTTTCTCCCTTTTCTCATTCTAATGATGCTGGGTCCTGGCTTATCCTTGGGACTTGAGTCCCACATTGCCAGGGAGATTTACACCCCTGGGAGTCATGTCGCACATACCCTGGAGGGCAGTGATTTTACCTGCCAAGGTGGCTTAGAGAGAGAGAGGCCACATCTGAGCAACAAAAGAGTTCTCTGGGGCGACTCTTAGACATATTTACCAGTAGACTCAACATCTTCCTTGCAGGAATAGGCTTCATAGGGCCAAGCACCAAGATTGAAGGCTCAGCCTACTGAACTGGTAGTCCCCACTGCTTGCAAAAACATCAAGAATTCCCTAGATAGGGAAGTTGAATATTTTCTTCTTTCTCCCCAGTCCCCAAAAGGGACTTCGCAAATATTTCTTTATTCATAGCCCAAATTTCTCTGGGGTATATCAGGGCATCACACTAACCTGATCTTATGCCCTATTCAAGATTCCATGTTGTTATGGTGTTTAACTAAACTGACCATACAAGTTAAATTAGATAATGCACTACCCAAAATATAAATTTTGCACCAAATAAACCTCTCTCCCTTTGGTCATATACAGAAGTTGAAGTTTTAAAATATGGACCATATCACCCTCCACCCTGTATTTTGATTTACCTGAGTCTTCTTCAGATCAGCTTCATTCATTTCTCTAGTCCAAGTCTGATCACTTTTTCAACTTATTTAACAGTTGCTGTTGGGGTAATGTTGACTTTCATAGCTTCAGTGCTCTAACTCTGAGCCTAAGGTGTCACATAAATACCTGCAGTTTCAGGGAAAAAACAGGTTATACACAAATAGTGTAATAGCTCAGAATTTAGAAATAACAGTTACTAGTCCTGAATATATGTGACTGAATATATGTGACTGCTGTAAGAACTTACACTCTAGGACCCTTTACAATAGGCCCCAACCTGATAATACATGCTTTCAACTTCAGTTCTCTGAATTTGTATATTATAGCTAGTACATATGAGTGAGGCATGATAATATTTGTTTTTTTGTTTGTTTCTGACATTTCATTCAACATACAGTCCTTAAGTTTCATTCATCTAGTTGCATACCTCAGAACTTCATTTCTTCTTGTAGTCACTCAGTAGGCCATTGTATGTATGCACCAAATTTCCCTCTTCCATCTCTCCATCATTGTACTCATAGGGCATCTCCAGCCATTGTGAATCATGAACACTACTGCCATAAAAACCAGTGTGCCAATGTCCATTTATGTCTCCACTCTCACTTCTTCCATGTATATACCTAGCAATGGGGTTGTAGGGTCATATGACAACCATACCCCTAGCCTCCTGTGCAAACCTTCTGGAGTTTTGATTTGGTCATTTGGCTGGGCCATTTCTGCTTGGATCTACATGTACTTTGTGACTTTCTGTTGTGTCTGGGGCATTTGATTATCTTAATATGGTTATTTTGAAAGTTGGTTTCATTCACTCATCTAAAGTTTTGTATTTACTTGGTTTGTAAGTTATTCTCCACCAAATCAAGACCTGGATCTCATGTAGGGGATACAATTCAATTTGAGTGTCTATTAGAGGCTAAGCCAGGGTGTATGGTTTCTTCAGTGGTAGAATGGCCACTCACTATGCAGGAGACCTGGTCTTGACTCCCAGCCCATGCACCCAAAGGAAGAAAAAAACAAAAAATAAATTAAATTAAATAAGAATAAAATTAAAATATGAAAGAACAACAACAAATCATACCTCAACAGTAGTAGGCCTCAGAGTCAGAAGACACTCCAAGATATACTGGGAATGAACTCAGACTGGTGCTCACCAAAGGAACAGAAAATTTAAGAAAAAAAAAAATAGAAAAATAAAAATAATATATATAAGAAACAAAAATATCAATAAAAATATATACAAATAAAAATAATGAAAAAACAATTATACTACTAATAAAAATATTTATTAAAATATTTTAAAGTAAATTTTAAATAAGTATTTAATATTTATTAAAAATATTTTATTAGTTACCACAAATCCTGAAGAAATAAAAGAAATCATATGATGATACTGTGAACAACTATACACCAACAAACTAGACAACTTTGATGAAATGGACAAATTCTTGGAGACACACAAACAAGCTACACTGACTCAGGAAGAAATGAAAGATCTCAACAAACCAATCACAAGTAAAGAGATTCAATCAATCATCAAAAGTCTTCCTACAAAGAAAAGCCCAGGGCCAGATGGCTTTACTGGGGAATTTTATCAAACATTCCAAAAAGAACTAACACCAATCCAGCTCAAATGTTTCCAAATATATTGAGGAAAAAGGAACTCTACCTAACTCATTTTATGAAGCTAACATCATATTAATACCAAAAACTGGGTAAAGATGCTATAAGAAAGGAAAACTACAGGCCAGTCTCCTTAATGAACATAGATACAAAAATACTCAATAAAATATTAGCAAATAGAATCCAACAGCACATTAAAAGTATTATACACCATGACTGAGTGGGTTTTATACCAGGAATGCAAGGATGGTTCAATACAAGAAAATCAATTAATGTAATACAGCATATTAACAAATCAAAAAGGAAAAATTACATGATCATTTCAATTGATGCTGAAAAAGTATTTAACAAAATTCAGCATTGTTTTCTGATGAAAATACTCCAAAAGATAAGAATCACAGGTAACTACCTCAATATGATAAAGGGAATTTATAAAAAACCAATAGCCAGCATTGCACTCAATGAAGAGAGACTGAAAGCTTTCCCTCTAAGATCAGGTACAAGACCAGGATGCCCACTGTCACCACTATTATTCAACATTGTGCTAGAAGTTCTAACTAGAGCAATGAGACAAGACAAAGAAATAAAAGGCATCCAAATTGGAAAGGAAGAAGTAAAACTCTCATTATTTGCAGATGATATGATATTATACTTGGAAGATCCTGAGAAATCTACAACAAAGTTACTTAAGCTAATCAACAAATTCAGTAAGTTGGTGGGATATAAAATTAATGTGCAAAAATCAGTAACATTTCTATACACAAGTGATAACCTAGCTGAGGAGTCAGTTAAGGGAAAAACTCCATTCAAAATAGCAACTAAAAGAATCAAGTGCTTAGGAATGAATGTAACTAGGGACATAAAGGACTTGTACACAGAAAACTACATAATGCTGCTAAAAGAAATCAAAGGAGATCTAAATAGGTGGAAAGATATTCCCTGCTCATGGATAGGAAGGCTAAATATAGTTAAGATGTCAATTCCCCCCAACTTCATTTACAAATTCAACACAGTACCAATCAAAATTCCAACAGCCAACTCAGAAGATTTGGAAAAACTAATTACCAAATTCATTTGGAAGAAAAAGAGACCATGATTAGCTAAAAGCATCCTAAAAAAGAAGAATGAAGTGGGAGGATTAACACTCCCTGACTTTAAAACCTATTATAAAGCCACAGTGGTCAAAACAGCATGTTACTCGCACAAAGATAGAAGCATTGACCAATGGAATTGAATTGAGAGTGCTGAAATAGACCACCAAATCTATGGTCAACTGATTTTGACAAGGCCCCCAAATCCTCTGAACTGGGACAAAATAGTCTTTTCAATAATTGCACATGGAAGAACTGGATATCAGTAGCCAAGAGAATGAAAGAGGACCCCTATCTTACACTCTACACAAAAATTAACTCAAAGTGAATCAGGCACCTAAATATAAGTACAAGCACCATAAAGCTTCTAGAAGAAAATGTAGGGAAACATCTTCAAGACCTAATAATAGGAGGTAGCTTCCTAAACTTTACACCCAAAGCATAAGCAACAAAAGAAAAAATAGATAAATGAGAACTCCTCAAAATTAAATGCTTCTGCACTTCAAAAGACTTTGTCAAAAAGGTGAAGAGGCAGCCAACTCAAAGGGAGAAAATATTTGGAAATCAGATATCAGACAAAGGTTTAATTTCCTGTATATGCAAAGAAATCATACAACTCAACAACAAAAGAACAAATAACCCAATTGTAAAATGGGATAAAGATATGAATAGGCATTTTTTCTGAACAGCAAATATGGGTGGCTCAAAAGCACATGAAGAGATGCTCATTTTCATTAGCTATAAGGGAAATGCAGATCAAGACTACAATTAAATACCTCACACCTATAGGAATGGCTGCTATTAAACAATCAGGAAACTATAAATGTTGGAGAGGATGTGGAGAATCTGGGACACTTATGTACTGCTGGTGGAAATCTATAATGGTGCAGCCACATTGGAAGACTGTTTGGCAGTTCCTTAGGAAACTAAATATTGACCTGCCCTATGACCCAGCAATAGCACTACTTGGTATATACCCAGAAGAGCTGAAAGGAATGACACAAACAGACATTTGCACACTGATGTTCACAGCAGCATTATTCACAATTGACAAAAGATGGAAACAAACCAAATGTCCATCACCAGACAAGTGGGTCAATAAAATGTGGTATATACATACAATGGAATATTATGCAGGAATAAGACAAAATGACATCCTGAAGCACATGACAAGATGTATGAGCCTTGAGGACATAATGCTGAGTGAAATTAGCCAGACACAAAATGATAGCTGCTGTATGATTCCACTTTTATCTTTTATGGCCAACATAAAGGTATAATCAAAGGCTTATAATACAGAATATAGGGGACTTAGAGATACATAGAAACTAGAGATGGGTGAACCATTAGCTAATGAGGTTGAATTCCAATGCAAGGGAATAGTTGGGTGTGAAGGTGGTTCTCTAGTGGGTCTGGGTCTAGAAGTAATATTACCATATTGAAGATGAACAAGATTGAAAGGGGTTGTATAGACCTTTATATCATGATTAACACTGGAAACATGAATTAGTTCTTGTGCAAATTACTCTAAAGACATGATTCTTATACAAAGAATGTTTAAGTCCAGAGTACGGGAGGAAACTGCTATTGCATGCTATGAGCTATGTTCAAAAGGAAACCATCAGCACTCCCACAATGGCAGAGTTAAATAATGTGTGGAGGGACAAGAGTTAAGAAGAGATTTAGATTTCCTATTTGGCGATAGTGTGTGGGAACAATGAAATTATCTAAAACTGAGAATGTTGATGGACCGTGGACTTTGGACCCTATACATGATACCCGATGAATGTAGGTGGCCGAAGGATGCACTGACAGAGAAGTAGATTGGCAAATGATGGTGTATACTTATGAATAAAGGTTATGCTGCTACAAAAAGGAACAAAGTCATGAAACATGCAACAATGTGAATGAACATGTAGGACATTTGGTGAGACAAAATAAGCCAGAAACAAAAGAACAACAATAGTATGGTCACCTTTAGAAAAGGATTATAAGAAAACAGGGGCCTAGATTGTGAGCTTTTAGGGCAGACACATTAAGTCCAGAGTGGTGATTATTATTGCTGGATTTTGAGAGGCTGTTTTATATATATTACCTGACATTTAGAGATAAGAATGAAGCTGAACAGGTTGGGGTTAAAGTAATTCAGAACATAGGGGTAAGGAAGACATGTCTATATTTTAGAACCACACATACTCTTTGAGACCAATAGAAGAAAGGTTTATTTGATCTGGAACTGAAATTTTCTGTAGTGCATAATCTGATTCAACCTATCTGTATAGCTCATTTGAACAACTGAAACACAGGGAGCACAGAATAAGAAAGAGGTTCTTTAATCCTGTACAGATTATTGTAATACCTAGAAACATCCTAGACTATATTAAGCAGATAATCAGAAAGTATTGGCAAAGTCTCCTAAGGAAGGGGAGAAAGACTATGGAACTATTAAACCTTACCATTGGGGAATCCCCTGATACTGCATCAAACTTTACAGACACCCAATCAATAGGCCATGCCCTTGTTCATAAGGCTGACTCTTGTGAGATTTATGTAGGTAGCACAGAAGGATAGACTACCTATAGTCATGCCCAAGTGTTACTTCTGGAGGACCTCTGTTGTTGCTCATATGTGGCCTCAGTCTCTCTAAGCCCAACTCTGCAAGTGAAATCATTGCCCTCTCCCCTATGTGGGACATGACATCCTGGGATGAAAGTCTCCCTGGCAACATGGGAGATGACTCCCAGGGATGAATCCAGACCTGGCACCATGGGATCACCAATTCCATCCTGACCAAAAAGGGGGAAAGAGGTGTATTTAATGAAGTATCATTGGCAGAGAGAATTCAAATAGAGTTGAAAGGCCACTCTGGAGGTCATGCTATGCAAGCTTTAGTTAGACCTTGCTGCCTACCATAACCTGCCAACCACTAACCAGGACCATTCCAGCCAATCCTACAGAACACCTAGGGCAATATGTAAGATTCCACTAGGTTTCCATGCACTAGAGTAACTTTCCAGAAACCTACAACTTCAGATGGGTCTCTGGTCCAGATAAGTCCTGAAACCTAGCCCAGCCTCTCAAGACTATCAGATAGTTCCATCTCCCTGCCCAATATTAGTGACAGACCCTTCCAATATGAAAAATTTAGAATTGCCATGGCTGAAACACCCCTAAAGAGAGGGATGGAAAGATCAAAGGTGATGGTGGACTTATACACATATACAAGTGAATGTGAATGCTGAATCATTAAAATGATATCTCTTTTAGTCTTCAGTATTTTAGAGCAGCTAGAAGTAAAAACCTAAAATTGTGAAATTGTAACCCATGTCAAATTCTGAAAAATGTTCTGCAACTAATTGTGGTGCTATGCTTTTAAATTTATAGCTTTTTTTGCATATATGTTATTTTTCAGAAAAAAAGAAGGAAGAAACATCGATTGTGATGATAGAAAATATTTAAGCTCTCTAGCCTCCTACATTCTGGAGCAGCTAAAAGGAAAAATCTGAGAGGATCATATAGTAGCCCATGACAAACTCTGGGATCTGTCCTGTAACTACTTGTTGAAGAGTGCTTTCAAAACTATTGCTTTTTTATTTCTTTCCTTTGTATATATGTTATACTATACAATAAAAAAGTTTAAAAAATATATAGAAAAATATACTTTAAAAAAAGAGGGGAGAAACAGAAAACGATATAAGGAAAAAAATCAACAAAATCCTCAGCAGAGTTCCCTTGCCTGCACTTACCCCTTCTCCCCAGCAGGTGGCAATCCCGAGGCACTTCCTCTCCTTAGGCTTCAGGAGCACATACTGCTTCTCACCAGCAGGTGGCACTACAGAGGGTCCTCCCTCCTCCAGTCCCTCCTGGATTTCAGGGGTTCAAAGACCCTTGTGCACAGTGGGGGACCATTCCTGGCCCTCAGGGCTGCAGAGCAGTCCTGCCCCCGGAGGATCAGCTGACCTGCAGCACCCAGTGCCTGGTGCATCTGCCAGACACCATGACTGCAGGGACGGCTATGGCACCAAACTGGTTGATCACTCTCAGTGGGAGGTGTGACCCCCCACTGTGGATGATCCTGTCCGCCTATAAGTTCCCACCAGTGCTGTCAACTTCAGATCAGTGTGGGTAGGTTAGGAACAATCAGTTTCTTCTGATCACACCTCTCCTAATGTCACAGCCCACCTCCTGGTGAGGATAATGGTCAACCAAACCAACCTGCTCTCCCTGTCAGGATTCCCCCACTCCCTCCTCCCCGCAATACTCTAGAGACCCTGTTAAACAAACAGGTCACACCCCAGGACTGTGGACCCGGCCATTTTCTCCCCATCCCCTATCTTGTTCCACGAAGCAGGAGTGAACTCAATCCACTCCACTCAGCCATCATCCTGGAAGTTACTTCGATCCATTTTGAGTTGATTTCTGTGTATGTTGTGAGGTAGGGGTCCTCCTTTCTTTTGCAAATGGAGGCCCCATTTCCCCAGCACCATTTGTGGAATAGACTATTCTTTTGTGCCTCAAAGGACTTTATCATGAATGTAAAATGACAACCTGCACAATGGGAGAAGATATTTGGAAACCACATATCTGATAAAGGTTTGATATCCAGAATATATAAAGAAATCCTTCAACTCCAAGAGTGTGCAAAAGACTCGAATAGAGCCAAGATGGCAGCTTAGCAAGGTATGGGATTTAGTTCGTCCTCCAGAACAGCTACTAAATGACCAGGAACAGTACAGAACAGCTCTTGGGGCCACATCAGTGACCAGACACACAGCGTACCCCAGTCTGGAGCAGCTGGACCAGCTGTGAGTCCCCCCAGAACTGTGAGTTCCCCAAGCTGCAGTGGCTGGTGCCCCTCCCCCACAGGCTGCTTCCCAGAGGGGAAAGGAAAGGGACTTTACTAGCAGCAGGGGCTGAGCACAACTAAGGTTCAAGTGTGGAATTAACTCACAAATTCTGACTACTAAAAATAGGCCCCCAGCTCAGGTGAACCTGGTCAAAGTGGAGGTTGCTGATTTTTGCCCCAGTGCTAAGGGGGCGGGGCTGATGGAAAAAGAAAACAAACAAACAGGTTTTTGTGGCTCTGTTTCTATGGAGGCTTGGATGCCCTTTGATACAGCAGCAGGGCTTCTCGGCCTGCAACTGCCCCAGGCATAGGCAGAAATAAGCTTGCATGAGAGCTTCTCTGGAGCCAGTGCCTTCCCCAGGGGAGGGGTGAGACCCAACTCAGGTGAAATCCCTCCCTCAAGGAATTCAGACCCCAGGGCTTGGTAATTGGAAGCCATTAAAACCAGCCTACAACCTCCCCTCTGTCTCCACCATGCCCCCAACAGGGAGAGTCTGCCAAAGTTAATGGTACTCATCATCTTATGCTGGTGGGACCTGCAGGCAGACAAGCACCACATACTGGGCAGGATAAGAAAAACAGAGTCCAGAGACTTCACAGGAAAGTCTTTCAAACTGCTAGGTCTCACCCTCAGGGAAAACTGATGCAGGTGACTCTTTCCTCCTGACAGAAGGCAGGTTTGGTCTGGGGAAATCTGGCTGGGGCCTATAATTCCTAAGTAGACCCTCCTAAGGGGGTGGGGTGGGGGGAAAGGCACCATACAGGCAGGGCAAGAAACAAGAAAACAAGAACTGAAAAATTCTCCTCTGTTAAACAAAACCTATGCTAGAGGTCTAGAATAAGCTGAACTGAATATCAAAGAACAGACAGACAACAAATTCATCCAGCAAGAAAATCCTAGGTAAAAGAAGTGAAAACAATGTCCAGAATAAACTAATTAAGGTAATTAAATGCCTAGACACCAGCAAAAAATAACAAATCACACTAGCAAAATTGAAGATATGGCCCAGTCAAAGGAACAAGCCAACAATTCAAATGAGATACAGGAGCTGAAACAATTAATTCAGAATATATGAACAGACATGGAAAACCTCATCAAAAATCAAATCAATGAGTTGAGGAAGGATATAAAGAAGGCAAAGAATGAATAAAAAGAAGAAATTGAAAGTCTGAAAAAACAAATCACGGAACTTATGGGAATGAAAGGCACAGTAGAAGAGATGAAAAAACAATGGAAACCTACAATGGTAGATTTCAAGAGGCAGAAGATAGGATTAGTGAACTGGAGGATGGAACATCTGAAATCTGACAAGAAACAGAAAATATAGGGAAAAAATGGAAAAATATGAGCAAGGACTCAGGGAATTGAAGGACAATATGAAGTGCACAAATATATGTGTTGTGGGTGTCCCAGAAGGAGAAGAGAAGGGAAAAGGAGGAGAAAAACTAATGGAGGAAATTATCACTGAAAATTTCCCAACTCTATGAAAGACTTAAAATTACAGATCCAAGAAGTGCAGCATACCCCAAACAGAATAGATCCAAATAGACGTACTCCAAGACACTTACTAATCAGAATGTCAGAGGTCAAAGAGAAAGAATCTTGAAAGCAGCAAGAGAAAAGGAATCCATCACATACAAGGGAAGCCCAATAAGACTATGCGTAGATTTCTCAGCAGAAACCATGGAGGCGAGAAAACAGTGGGATGATATATTTAAATTACTAAAAGAGAAAAACTGCCAACCAAGAATCCTATATCCAGCAAAACTGTCCTTCAAAAATGAGGGAGAAATTAAAACATTTTCAGACAAAAAATCACTGAGAGAATTTGTGACCAAGAGACCGGCTCTGCAAGAAATACTAAAGGGAGCACTAGAGACAGATATGAAAAGACAGAAGAGAGAGCTGTGGAGAAGAGTGTAGAAAGGAAGACTATCAGTAAAGGTAAAAAGAAGGAAAATTAGAAATGACATATAAAATCCAAAAGGCAAAATGGTAGAAGAAAGTACTACCTGTACAGTAATAACACTAAATGTTAATGGATTAAACTCCCCAATCAAAAGACATAGACTGGCAGAATGGATTAAAAAACAGGACCCATCTATATGCTGTCTACAGGAAACACATCTTAGATGCAAAGATAAACATAGGTTGAAAGTGAAAGGTCGGGAAAAGATATTTCATGCAAATAGCAATCAGAGAACAGCAGGAAGAGCTATACTAATATCAAATAAATTAGACTTCAAATGTAAAACAGTTAAAAGAGACAGAAGGACACTATGTATTAATAAAAGGAACAATTAAACATGAAGACATAACAATCATAAACATTTATGCACTGAACTAGAATGCTCCAAAATACATGAGGCAAACACTGAAAACACTGAAAAGAGAAATAGACAAATCTACCATAATAATTGGAGACTTCAATTCTCCACTCTCATCAATGGACAAAACATCTAGACAGAGGATCAATAAAAAAAAAAGAGAATTTGAATAATACAATAAATGAGCTAGACTTAACAGACATTTATAGAACATTACACCCCACAACAGCAGGATACACCTTTTTCTCAAGTGCTCATCAATCATTCTGAAGGATAGACCATATGCTGGGTCACAAAGCAAGTCTCAATAAATTTTAAAAGATTAAATCATACAAAACACTTTCTCAGATCATAAAGGAATGAAGTTGGATATCAATAATAGGCAGAGTGCCAGGAAATTCACAAATATGTGAAGGCTCAACAACACACTCTTAAACAACCAGTGGGCCAAGGAAGAAATTACAAGAGAAATCAGTAAATATCGAGGCAAATGAAAATGAAAACACAACATATCAAAACTTATGGGATGCAGCAAAGTCAGTGCTAAGAGGGAAATTTATTGCCCTAAATGCCTATATCAAAAAAGAAGAAAGGGCAAAAATCAAGGAATTAACTGTCCACTTGGAAAAACTAGAGAAAGAATAGCAAACTAACACCAAAGTAAGCAAAAGGAATGAAATAATGAAAATTAGAGGAGAAATAAATGAAATTGAGAACATGAAAACAATTTAGGAAATCAATAAAACCAGAAGTTGGTTCTATGAGAAAATCAATAAGATTGATGGATCCTTAGCAAGACTGACAAAAAGAAGAAGAGAGAGGATGCAAATAAATAAGATCAGAAATGGAAGAGGAGACATAACCACTGACCCCACAGAAATAAAGGAAGTAATGACAGGATACTATGAACAACTTTATGCTAATTTTGACTCAAGAAGAAATAGACGACCTCAACAAGCCAATCACAAGTAAAGAAATTTAATCAGTCATTAAGAAGCTCCCCCAAAAGAAAAGTCCAGGGCCAGATGGCTTCACATGTGAATTCTACCAAACATTCCAGAAAGAATTAGTACCAATCCTGCTCAAACTCTTCAAAAAAATTGAAGTGGAGGGAAAGCTACCTAACTCATTCTACGAAGCCAACATCACCCTCATACCAAAGCCAGACAAAGATATTACAAAAAAAGAATACTACAGACCAATATCTCTAATGAACATAGATGCAAAAATCCTCAACAAAATTCTAGCAAATCGAATCCAGCAACACATTAAAAGAATTATACATCATATCCAAGTAGGATTCATCCCAGGTATGCAAGGATGGTTCAACATAAGAAAATCAATTAATGTAATAAACCATATCAACAAATCAAAGCAGAAAAACCACATGATCTTCTCGATTGATGCAGAAAAGGCATCTGACAAAATTCAGCATCCTTTCCTGTTGAAAACACTTCAAAGGATAGGAGTAGAAGGGAACTTCCTCAACATCATAAAGTGAATATATGAAAAACCCACAGGTAACATCATCCTCAATGGGGAAAAACTGAAAACTTTCCCACTAAGATCAGGAACAAGACAAGGATGTCCAGTATCACCATTGTTATTCAACATTGTGTTGGAGGTTCTAGCCAGAGCAATTAGACAAGAAAAAGAAATACAAGGCATCAAAATTGGAAAGGAAGAAGTAAAACTCTCACTGTTTGCAGATGATATGATACTATACGTCAAAAACCTGAAAAATCCACAGTAAAACTACTAGAGCTAATAAATGAGTACAGCAAAGTGGCAGGTTATAAGATCAACACTCAAAAATCTGTAGTGCTTCTATACACTAGTAATGAACAATCTGAGGGGGAAATCAAGAAAAGAATTCCATTTATAATTGCAAACAAAAGAATAAAATATTTAGGAAGAGATTTAACTAAAGAGACAAAACACCTATACAAAGAAAGCTACAAGAAATTGTTAAAAGAAATCACAGAAGACCTGAATAGGTGGAAGGGCATACCGTGTTCATGAATTGGAAGACTAAATATAGTTAAGATGTCCATTCTACCTAAATTGATTCACAGATTCAATGCAATACCAATCAAAATCCCAACAACTTACTTTTCAGAAATAGAAAAAACAGTAAGAAAATTTATCTGGTAGGGCAGGGTGCCCTGAATAGCTAAAAATATCCTGAGGAAAAAAATGAAGTCAGAGGTCTCACACTGCCTGACTTTAAGGCATGTTATGAAGCTACAGTGGTCAAAACAGCATGGTATTGGCATGAAGATAGATATATTGACCAATGGAATCGAATAGAGTGTTCAGATCTAGACCTCTCATCTATGGACAATTGATCTTTGATAAGGTAGTCAAGCCAACTCACCTGGGACAGAACAGTCTCTTCACAATAAATGGTGCCTAGAGAACTGGATACCCATATGCAAAAGAATGAAAGAGGACCCATATCTCACACCCTATACAAAAATTAACTCAAAATGGATCAAAGACCTAAACATTAGATCTAAGACCATAAAACAGAAGAAAATGTAGGGAAATATCTTATAAATCTTATACTTGGAGGCAGTTTCCTAGACTTTACACCCAAAGCAAAAGCACTGAAGAAAGAAAGAAAGAAATGGGAACTCCTCAAAATTAAACACTTTTGCACATCAAAGAACTTCATCAAGAAAGTAAAAAGACAGCCTACACAATGGGAGACAATATTTGGAAACAACATATCAGATAAAGGTCTGGTATCCAGAATTTATAAAGAGATTGTTCAACTCAACAACAAAAAGACAGCCAACCCAATGACAAAATAGGCAAAAGGCTCGAAGAGACACCTCTCAGAAGAGGAAATACAAATGGCCAAAAGGCACACGAAGAGATGCTCAAGTTCCCTGGCCATTAGAAAAATGCAAATCCAAACCACAATGAGATATCATCTCACACCCACCAGAATGGCCATTATCAATAAAACAGAAAATGACAAATGCTGGAGAGGATGTGGAGAAAGAGGCACATGTAATCTCTGTTGATGGGAATGTTAAATGGTGCAATCACTGTGGAAGGCAGTTTGGCGGTTCCTCAAAAAGCTGAATATAGAATTGCCATATGACCCGGCAATACCATTGCTAGGTATCTGCTCAAAGGACATAAGGGCAAAAACACAATGGACGTTTGCATACCAATGTTTATAGCAGCATTATTTACAATTGCAAAGAGAAACAGCCAAAATGTCCATCCACAGAAGAGTGGCTAAACAAACTGTGGTATATACCTATGATGGAATATTATGCAGCTTTAAGACAGAATAAAGTCATGAAGTATGTAACAACATGGATGGACCTTGAGGACATTATGCTGAGTGAGATTAGCCATAAACAAAAGGACAAATACTGTATGGGCTCACTGATATGAACTGACATTAGTGAATGAACTTGGAGAATTTCACTGGTAACAGAGACCATCAGGAGGTAGAAATAGGGTAAGATATTGGGTAAATGGAGCTGAAGGGATACAGAATGTGCAGCAGGACTGAATATAAAAACTCAGAAATGGACAGCACAATACTACCTTACTGTAATACAATTATGTTAAAACACTGAATGAAGCTGAATGTGAGAATGAGGGAGGAGGGCTGGGGGCACAAATGAATTCAGAAAGAAAGATAGATGTTAAAAATTGAGATGGTATGATCTAGGAATGCCTAGAGTGCATAATAATAGTGACTAAATGTACAAATTTTTAAAATGTTGGTGCATGAGGAAGAACAAAGAATGTCATTACTGCAGGGTGCTGAAAATAGATGGTAATATTTTTAAATGTCACCTTATGCGTGAGACTAAAGCAATAAAGGTTTATTTGGTACGAAATTTATATTTTGCCTACTGCATTTCCTAATATAACTTATGTAGATAGCTTGGTTGAACACCATAAGTACTTGGAATCTTGGGTAGGACATGAGATTTTGTTGGTTTGTCCAGAGTGATGCCCTGATGAATCCCAGAGTGATTTGATCAGTGAGTGGAACAGTATTTGCAGAGTCCCCTTTGGGGAATGGTGAGAACGGAGAGAAATTCAACTTCCCCAAGTTGAATTCTTGATATTCTCACAAGCAGTGTGGACAACCAAAGCTATAGGCTGAGCCCCCAGTCTTGGGGTTTGTTCACATGAAATTTAATCCCACAAAGGATAGGTCAAGCCTACTTAAAATTTAGGCCTAAGTGTCACCCCCAAGAGAACCTCTTTTATTGCTCAGATGTGACCTCTTTCTCCAGCCAACACAACAAGCAAACTCACCACTCTCTCCCTGTCTATATGGGACACAACTACCAGGGGTGTGGACCTTCCTGGCAACGTGGGACAGAAATCCTAGAATAAGCTGACACTCAGCATCAAGGGATTGAGTAAAACCCTAGAATGAGCTGAGACTTAGCATCAAGGGATTGAGTAAACCTTCTCGACCAAAAGGGGGAAGAGTGAAATGAGACAAATTATCAATGGCTGAGAGATTCCAAACAGAGTTGAGAGGTTATCCTGGAGGTTATTCTTATCCATTAAGTAGTTATCACCTTGTTATTGAAGATATAATGGAGAGGCTTGAGGGTAGTGCCTGAAAATGTAGAGCTGTGTTCCAGTAGCCATGTTTCTTGAAGATGATTGTATAATGATATAGCTTTCACAGTGTGACTGTGTGATTGTGAAAACCTTGTGTCTGATGCTCCTTTTATCTACCTTGTCAACAGATGAGTAGAACATATGGAATAAAAATAAACAATGGGGGAACAAATGTTAAAATAAATTTAGTTTGAAATGCTAGTGATCAATGAAAGGGAGGGGTAAAGGTTATGGTATGTATAAATTTTTTTTCTGTTTTTGTTTTATTTCTTTTTCTGAATAGATGTAAATGTTCCAAGAAATGATCATGATGATGAATATTCAACTATGTGATGATATTGTGAATTACTGGTTATATATGTAGATCAGAATGATCAAAATAAGAATGTTTGCACTTGTTTGGTGTTTTCTGGTATTTAGAAGAACAAATGAAAAAAAAAAGACTCGAATAGACATCTCTCTGAAGTACATATACAGAAATGGCAAAAAAAAAAAAAAAAAACCATAAAAAACTGAATGTCATTAGCCATCAGGGAAATGGAAATTAAACCACATGAGATACCATTTCACACCCACTAGAATGGCTACTATAAGAAAAAAGCTGAAAATTACAGTTGTTGGAGAGTGTAGAAATAGGAACATTCATTCATTGCTGGTTGGAATGCAAGATGGTGCAGCCATTGTGGAAGACAGTTTGGTTGTTCCTCAGAAAGTTGAGTATAGATTTAGCACAGGACCCAGCAATCCTCCTTCTAGGTATATACCCCAAAGTATTGAAAGCAGGGTCTTGATCAGATATTTGTACACTCATGGTCATACTGGCATTACAGTTGACAAAAGATGGAAGCAACCAAAGTGTCCATCAACGGATGAATGGATAAACAAAACATGGTATGTACATAAAATTGAATGTTATTCAGCCGTAAAAAGTTCTGATACATGCAATAATATGGATAAATCTTGAAGTCACATTGTTGAGTGAAATAAGCCACACACAAAAGGCAAATATTGTATGATCTCAGTGATATGAAATAATAAGGATTAGCTTACTCATAGAATCGAAACCTAGAATACGGGTTGTCTTGGGATGGGGTGGGAGTAGGGGATAGAGTGTTAAGGCTTAAAGTGTAAAGAATTCCTCTTTGGAACGATGGGAATGTTTTGCTAATGGATGGTGGTGATGGTAGTAAAACATTGTGAATGTAATTGAAGGCACTGAAATATATATATAATATCTGAACGTGGTCAGAAGGAGAAATGTTAGGATGTATAAATGATAATGGAATAAAAGTTTTGTTTTTTTTTTAATTCCAGGGAACAGCCCAACACAAACAGGGAACCCTACGTTAAACAATCGACTAGAGTTATAGTACAATTCTAAAAATGTGTTTTCATCAATTTTAACGAATTTACCACTCCAATGAAAGATAGTAATAATAGTGTGGCATATGGGAATCCCACATTTGATACATGATTGTTCTGTAAACCCACAACTTCTCTAATTACCATATATATGTTAAAAAGATAAGAACTCAAGGATGATGATTTCAATAAGGTAGTAGTCTTTCTTAAACAAGAACATTTTAACATGAAACTTTTTTCCTGCAATAAATGGTGGCAAAGAATGTAATCACTACTGTCGCAGTTTGGTGCCCTAGCCTTGATTCTTGCTAAGGTGCCAGCAGTGCAAATGTCAAAAAACGAGAAAGCAAATTATATTTCAATAGTGCTATGAAAATAGTTTTGACCTCATAGATCAGTTTCATTCACTCTATAGGCACTGCAGACCACACTTGCAGGAGTTCTATTCTTAGTAAACCAGGGAGAGTGTCCCAAAAGGAGTCTTGTTGCCTCCCCTTCACTTTCAGAATCTGTCCCTGAGCAGGGCATCCTGCTTCCCACCATACAGATTAGGCCTCTTCTGGGCTCTTCTAGATGAAATTTGATGCCTCTGGGCTCTTCTAGATGAAATTTGATGCCTCAGAGTGCCCTCAGTCTGGGAACAGAGGAGGAACGGGGTTCCCCTTTGGGAGTGGGAACAGTTTGTGCCTGAAGAGACAAGGCAGAGAGTCACTTATGATCATCTTGGCTTTGTTATATGCCAGCTAAATATTTATCTATATCCCAGATAGTTGGAAATTGCATGCAATCTGTAACAAGAAAAAACATCAGCCTCTGTATTAGAAATTGGTCTAGTGCACCTGATTGGAGGTCCCACAAAGCATCAAGAGCGGCACTGTTGAGAAACTTTCTGCAATGAAGGAATTGCTTTTCACCTATTCTGTCCAACAGAATAGGCACTAGCCACATGTGACCACTGAATACTGGAAACGTGGTTAGTGCAAAAGAGCATATGAATTTTCAATTTTATTTAATTAATTTAAATCTAAATAGTCTCGTATGGCTGGCAGCTATTATTTGACATACCTAGAGGGCTTTTAGTTTTCTATCTCCCCTCCAAAAAGATACTCTATGACTTATAGATTCAAGTCTGTGAAAATCATTTTCACACAGGATCCATGGAGTCGTATTTGTGGGACTTAGACCTATCTTTAAAATAAAGAATGTTTATAAAGTGTACTTAAATATATTTTATCAGCTAGAGTGTACAGACAATAACGAAAATGTGATTTATCATGTCGAGACTACAAATGTTCAGAATGGGCATCACCAGTGCCTGACCTCATCTGCACATCTTTGGTACTCTAGACACTGTTAAACATAGGAGGCAAATAAATCTTTACTTAGCCCAAGAGAAAGTCTTTATTGAATATTACATATATCAAATACCCTGTAGACATATTTTTGAAATTATACAGCAAGAGATTTAACCTTAGATCTCTACCACCTTAGAATTACCTAATACTCTCCCTTCCCCCAGATTCAAACAATTCTGTTTCCTTTTTATTTTTTTAAAACAGAGGGAAACTGGTTTATTTTATTGTCAACAATTGGCAGCGTATTATCTTGAAAAAAATCTCATAGAAACACATTCACTTTACAGACTTTTTAAGCAGACCAAAGATACACCACTACTTCACTAAAGTACCCTATGATAGACCACAGTGAATAGTAAAGCAATAACACTGAAGGGAAAAATAAGATCTCCTTGTGATAGAAAACTTTCAGGAACAACAACAACAAAAAAAAAGCTTTCAAGAACAAAAAAATACTTGTTTTTTCAAGCACACACACAAAATTATCCAGTATGCTTCCCCCAAATTCAATAACAAATGATTATATATAGTTCTTTCTAATCCTTTTGTGGAGTTACGTAAAATTTTAAAACAAACTTGGTACTGTAGAATGCTTACATATTCTTTTTCCACTTCATATTACAAAGCAAACATTTCTTGAGGACATTAAATGTTCTGTGAAAATACGATCTTCAGCTGGCTGCTCCAAAATCTATTATAACGATCATAATTGTTCTAGTTTGCTAGCTGCTGGAATGTAATATACCAAAAACGGAAGGGCTTTTAAAAAGGGGAATTTAATAAGTAGCTAGTTTATAGTTCTAAGTCCAAGAAAATGCCCCAGTTAAAACAAACCTGTAGAAATGTTCAATCTAAGGCATCCAGGGAAAGATACCCTGGTTCAAGAAGGCCAATGATGTTCAGTATTTCTCTCTCAGCTGGTAAGATGCATGGCGAACATGGCAGCATCTGCTGGCTTTTTCTCTAGGCCTCTTGCTTCATGAAGCTCTCCAGGAGGCATTTTTCTTCTTCATCTCCAAAAGTCACTGGCTGATGAACTCTTTGCTTCGTGGTTCTGCAGCGTTCTGAAGCTTTCTAAAAAATATTTCGTCTTTTACAGGATTCCAGTAAACTGATCAAGACCCATGTAGAATGGGTGGAGACACATCTCCATCTGTTCAAGTTTAATACCTACAATTGATTGAGTCACATCTCTGTGGAGATGACCCAATCAAGTTTCCAATTTATAGTACTGAATAGGGATTAGAAGAAACAGTTACTCCCATAAGATTGATTAGGATTAAAACATGGCTTTTCTAGGGTACATAAATCCTTTCAAACCGACACAATAACTTACTCAAATTTTTGGATATTCAGATTGTTTTGAATTTCTGCTATTATAACTAATGCTATACTGAACACCTTTCTTTGTATATAATTCTCTGTATGCATCTCTGATAGCCTTTTAAAAAATATTGTTATTGTAAACCCTAGCAAACAAACATACAAACATTCTTGGCATATAAACATTCTATACATGTTGTACACTCAATGGCTCACAATATCACCACATTGTTGTGTATTCAGCTGATAGCCTTTAAAAGATAAATAGTTAGGAGGAACCAGTTCAGAGGATATAAATATGTTTGTCAGCCTTTTGATTCGTTTTACCAAACTTCACTACAGAAAGACTAAAAAAATTTAGTCACACCAATAAAAAGCCAGAGAGTTCCAGTTCTTCTCCATATTCCTTGGTGATACAGGAAACTGGATGTTATTCCAGCCCCTTGTATTGTTGCCAATGTGTGTATGTACAGAAGGGGTGGGGGATGATCTAACTCCTGTCTGTTTTCTAAATTGAAACATTTTTCTACCTCTGTACTGGTCATTTGTTTTTCTTCCAGTTTTTGAAACAGCCCAAATCCTGTAGAAGGAATTGCTAATATGTGCAATTTGGCATCTTTCTTATCACATGTTCTTCTTAAGCGGGTAAGGACATGGATGTTCCATGTTTATTTGAGTTAAGCAGGAGTTCCTGAAGTGACTGGTCTTGCAAAGTCCTATTTTCTCCTAGGCAGCCATGCTATTTTAATGTCTTGGTTATAAAACAGAGCATTGCTTTATTCTTCAGGGTGTGAATGGTTTCTGACCATTCCATGGACCCTATCTGAGGTACGGTAGTAAGGTTTCATTTGCATTTTCTTTCAGGGTCTTTAAGACTTGTCCACTGAAACCTCTTCCTTATGCTCCTTCCAGCAATCATAATCTGTCACCATGGCGATACTTGCATAGCAAATTCCTGCTTCCTTAGCAAGGACCATGTATTAGCTAGGGTTCTCTAGAGAAGCAGAATCAACAGGAAACACTCGCAAATATAAAATTTATAAAAGTGTCTCACGTGACCGCGGGAATGCAGAGTCCAAAATCCACAGAGTAGGCTGTAAAGCCGACAATTCCGATGGAGAATCTGGACAAACTCCACAGGAGAGGCTCACCAGCTGAAACAGGAAGAACCTGTCTCTTCTGAATCCTCCTTATAAGGTATTCAGTGATTAGATTAAGCATCACTCATTGCAGAGGACACGCCCCTTTGGCTGATTACAAATGGAATCAGCTGTGAATGCAGCTGACATGCTCATGATTTAATTCTATGAAATGTCCTCATTGCAACAGACAAGCCAGCACTTGCCCAACCACCACTTGGCCAAGTTGACACATGAACCTGACCATGACAGACCACCTCTGGAACTGTGGTCATATTGATAACATCTGCACCCCAGGTACGGAACGTGAAGCTTTCTGCTTGGGAGCTAAAACAGGTCCCTCAACTGTGACCATTGTCCCCTTCGGGTGACACCAGAGTCCCAGGTTCTTGGCAGTCACTAAGAGGACCTCTCTCATTGGGGCAAAATGGCTCAGCCACTGGAATGTGGCACATTTCCCTGGCTCAGGAATGTCTTCCATCATGGAAAGTCTTATGCATTATGGCAGTCCTGTCAATGAATTGACCGATAAAGGACAATATTGCTGGACTTAACTTCCTCCCTCAAGGAGCCACAAGCCGTGGTCACTACGAGGTGAGTATGGCCTTCCTCCTTCAAGGTCCAGAGTTTCGCCTAGTAGTTGACTTTGGAAGGCATGATGGGGTGCTGCCTCCCATGCCTTATGAGAAGGACACAATCAACATTTTTCTATCTTCCTCCAAATCAAGGCATCGGATGGCTTGCCAAATGGGGTATCCACATATTTTTCAGTTTTTCTTTCTAAAATTTCTGGATCATCCAGGCCTGTTCCACCAATTATTCCAATCTTCACTGCTGTGGTGGTAGCTCCTGAGGCCACGTCCATGGGAGGAAGGTGAGGCGCTGGGGAGGAGGCAGTGGCCGGAGAGTGCGCTGGGCATAGGCAAGCTGGGTTCCGGTGCGCAGCGAGGGAGTCTCAGTTTCCTTTTACACTTAGACCGCCTCTCCTCAACATCTCTTCCTAGATGAAAATGTACGTGGCATTTCTACCATTAAGGAGTGTGAAGTATTCCTAAGCTTGACCCTTTGATGAAAAAACTTAAAATGATGAAACTTCTCTCCGGCAACTCGCAAATACATGCCCATAATTAAAAGCAAAGACACACAAAATTTTTGATGGAAAAAAAGATAATAGGCAATGTGCCGATGCCCTTCGGCCCAAAGACCACCGAGAGCTTACAGCATTGAGCAAGTTGGGTTCATTACTCATTGCAGCCAGGAGCAGGCACACCAGAGAACCATGGGGCCTCTTCATAAGCGGTTGTGAGAAAGAACCTAGTAAAGGATTTGGGCTTCACTTAGGTGATTCTGAAGAGGGACTAAGGCAGCAGGGAGCAGGGCAACTCTGTGATTGATCTGTAGGGAGGGCAAAGTAGAGGAGGAGGAGGGTGTAATTGGAAAAGAAGCAGCAGTCACTCATTACTAGCTGGGAGAAGGGGATGTTGGGCAGTTAGTGGCGTATACTGTGCTTTTTTGTCTGTACTTAGATATAATTATGAAGTGTTTTTGCTCTGTCTTGCTTCCTCATGGTTTCAGTTAACTTGCCCAATCTTGGGATTTTGTGAGATGGTTTCTACCCACCAGGAGAGTGGCTTGGTAGTAAGTGAGCAGACCAGCCTCTAACAACACTGAGGTCTAGCTGTGAGTATTAGACCAGTTTCCAGATACTGTACTATATTAGTTTGCAACCTGATGCAATGCAGTATACTAGAACTGAAACAGCCTTTTTAAAAGGGGAATTTAATAAGTTACAAGTTTACAGTTCTAAGAATGTCCAAATTAAGAATATCCAAATTAAAGCAAGTATAAAAGTGACCAAATTAAGGCACCAACAAGAAAGTAACCTTCACTCAAGAAAGGTGGATGATGTTCAGGTTTTCTCTCTCAACTGGAAAGGCACATGGTGAACATGGCAAAGCATACTAGCTTTCTCTCCAGGCTTTTTGTTTTGTGAAGCTACCCTGGGGGTGTTTTCCTTCTTCATCTCCAAAGGTCTTTGCGTGGGCTCTCGTGGATCTGTGGCTCTTGTCTCTCTCTCTCTGTCTCCAAAATGTTTCCTCTATTAAAGGATTCCAGTAAGCTAATCAAGACCCACCTGGCATGGGTGGAATCATGTCTCCATCTAATCAAAATTTAATAGCCACAATTGGGTGTGTCACAACTGCATGGAGATAATCTAATTAAGGTTTCCAACCTACATTATTGAATCAGGATTAAAGAAATAGCTACTCCTACAAGATTGGATCAGGATTAAGACATGGCTTTTCTAGGGTACATCCTGCTTTCAAAACAGCACACCTTGCTTTAATTTGAACATTTTCATTGCCTTAAAACAGTAAACTTGCAAATTAATAAATTCCCCCTTATAAAAGCTGTTCCATTTCTGGTATATCGCATTCCAGCAACTTATAAACTAGAACACATGGGATCCAGGCAATGGAGGGAACCAGCACAAGAGAAAAGCTAAGGGATGACAAGGATGCTGGTGAAGGGGATTTAGGATGTCAGCTTGCCCCAGGCATGCAGCCACTAGTCAAGTGTCACAGGGTTGAGGCCTATCTTCAAAAAGATGAAGTTAGTAGAACACCTGATGTGCTTGAATATATTCAGTGGAGATTTAGTTGCTGGGGCAGAGTTTGGGAGTGATTTAGGAATGGAACAACACTTAGCAAATGGAAGAACAAGGCATCTGTAAACTCTGGATAGTAAAAAACTGAGTTCAAGAAAGGAAAGTAATCATGGTCTAGTGATGCTCAGTTGTGGTAAGCATTTACATGGTCATAATAAAGTAAAACTGCATGGGCATTTGTGAATGTGTACTAGTGCTAATCCAGTGTAAATGATACCTAAAAGTGAAAACAGTAAAGGAGCACTATCAACCTGTTCTTTAAAGGCAGAGAGGTAAGAGTAAAAGAATCAAAAGAAGTTGCTTCTGGGGATCAGGAAACGGAGGTCCAAGGAAGAAGGGGATGGCTGTCCACACAAACCTTGCAGAAATATTTGACTTTTAAAATTACGTGCATATATCCATGCATCAAAAAACAGCAGCAGCAGCATTTTCTAAAGACAGAACGGTAGGTGAGAAATAGACCTGAGATTTGTTCTGTCTGGAGTGTCATAGAAATGGGGCAGTAGTTGGAGGCAGCTACAGGAGCAGGTGATGGATTTCAATGTATGAGTTTGTTTTTATTGGTTTAGTTTGTGGTAATGGGAAATATTGTAAGATGTTTGTCTGTAGGAATGAATGAACCTGCAGAGAGTGGGAAATTGATTACACAGGGGAGGCAGAGTGCCTTATCTGGTGCCCAATTGGAGGGGAGGCCTGAGATAGGAGCGGGACCCTCATCGTGGCTGGTGGGAGGGCAGAGGATGCAGGTACAGGAGTGGAGGCTGTGTCGTTGGATGATAATGTAGGTCTCATCTGACTCTTTTTTTATGTGAAAAAAGAAATAAGCTGCTCAACGAAGTGTAAGGAAGTGGGGAGATAGTGGAAGGGTTTTAGGAGGGAGGGGTCTTAGGAAATGGCCTCTGGAGAGGGAGGTGCTGGGGGCTGCTGAGGTCTATGATCATTATCTTAGAGCAAATGTTTTCCAGCACTTGGACAGCGGCAGGAGGAGGCACAGGGAACAGACAAGAAAGACATGCACCAAAAGGCCTCTAGATGTGAGGAAGGGGCCTTATTTTTACTTTGTCTTTTATCATCTTCAGCATTTTATAATTTCTTTACAGCTAATATATATTATAATCAGAAAAAGTACATGGATGGTTTAGAAGAGTCCAGAGCTGGGGCAAAGAGCTGGAAATGCTAGGCTTCCATGTCTGGCTCCAAGCAATGAACTCAGAGCCTTTTCTGTCTCTCCCATTACCCTGTTCTCTAAGGGAACAAACCATCTTCTCCTTTTTTGAGGTTTGATTATTTATTACTATCTTTTCAGCTCTTTGATGCTTTTAAGAAGATAGTTTTGTATTTTTCATGGAATTTTTAATTGTTGTCAGTGGGAGGATTTGTCCACATAATCTAGCCCACCTTTTCAGAAGTAGAGATTCTAAAGCAAAATAATTCAGCTAAAGATCATTGATCATAGAGTAGAGAATCAGAATCTGAAGCTCCTGCCTCCTCTCCCTTCCCCAAACCTGAGAGCCCAGGACTCTGTGTGGGCCCTGCCTCTTTTCTTCTTCAGGGTTCTACGCAGATCCCGACCTGTATCCTGTATCCCCTCAGACCCTGCTCCTTGCCTTCCCAATCCCTTGATTGGAGAACTTGAAGGTGGGAGATCCTGGACTCATATCTAATTTCTGGTCTTGCCAACTGAACCAGAGGTTTGGGAGTTGCAGGTCAGGGAGGCCTCAGGGCCTGACATGAGGTGGGTTGAGCAAGAGTAAAGTTTTCTGGTTCTAAGGCTGCAACTAAGAGGACTCCATTGCCTAAAACCCCACAAATTTTCTAGGGACATCCCCTCCAGAGGCTGAGAGGCTTCAGAGGTAGCTGATGTCCATCTCTCGTCCTAGCCTGTGGCTGCATCAGAGTGTGGTGGGGCCAATGCAGGGCTTACTGGATTGTGCGTCCCCTGCCAGGGAAAAGCTAATGAGTTGTCCCCTTCCAGGTGCACAAACAAAGAGGAGCCCTGAATCTCATATCAGAAACTACCTACCTTTCTGACACAGGCTCAGCTTTAAAGAATTCTGGTCTCAAGATATATTCAGTCTTTAACAAATGTTTTTGAGCATCTATTGAGTTCCAGATACTATTGTGGGCATTTGGGATCTGTCAAGCCAAATTAGTTAAAAATCCCTGACCTTGGGAACTGGCATCAAGAGATTGAGGAAGCCTTCTTGACCAAAATGGGGAAGAGAGAAATGAGACAAAATAAAGTTTTAGTGGCTGAAAGATTTCAAACACAGTTAAGAGGTTATCCTGGAGGTTATTCTTATGCATTATATAGATATCCCTTTTTAGTTGATGGTGTATTGGAATGGCTAGAGAGAAGCCCCTGAAACTGTTGAGCTGTTTCTAGTGGCCTTGATTCTTGATGGCAATTGCATAAAGCTATAACTTTTACAGTGTTTACAGTACAGTATGATTGTGAAAACCTAGTGTCTGATGCTCCTTTTATCCCAGGTATGGATAGATGAGTAAAAAAAAATTGATAAAAAATAAATAAATAATAAGGGGAATAAGAGGTAAAATAATTTGGGTAGATGGAAATACCAAGAGAGGGAGTGATAAGGGAATGGAATATATGATTTTTTCCTTTTATCTTTTTATATCTTTTTCTGGAGTGCAATTGTTCTAAAAATGATCATGGTTATGAATACAAAACTATGTGATGATATTGTGAGCCACTGATTGTATACTATATATGGAATGTATGTGTGTGAAGATTTGTCAATGAAAATATATATTTTAAAAACCCTTGCCCTTATGGAGTGTACATTCTGGTAGAAGATTCAGGCAGTAAACAAGAAAGTAACTGAAATAAATTAGCAGAGTGTCAGAAAGCAAAGAGTGATTCAGAGGAAAAGAACAAGGTAGGGAAGATGAAGGGAGCTGGTAGCAATTTTAAGTATTATCCTCAGGGTAGATTTTACTGAGACGTAAAGTCCTGGAGGCGAGAGAGAGGACTCTACTATTGTCTTGAGAAATCTGTTCTGAGCACATCTGGGGCTGTAAAGGGAAAGAACAGCCTCTGTAGCCAGAAAGACTGAGTTAAATTTGGTAAGGACTTCCTGACTTGTAATTGTGGGGATCTTAGTTTCTGTATCTCCTGATCGCTCCTATTTGTACCTGATAGTAAAGAATAAAGGCGAATAACCATTGAATCATCTATATGCAGAAAATGCATTATAAAAATTCAGCACCATTCATGGTAAAATTTCTCAGTAAACTAAGAATATAAGGTATGGTGGTTTGAAGCTGTATGTGCCCCAGAAAACCGTATTGTTTAAGTTAATCCATTCCTGTGGCTGTGAACCTGTTATAAGCAGGACATTGTAAATAGGCCACTTAGTTAAGGCATGTAGCACCTCAATCAGGATGGGTCTTAACCCTGTTATGGGAGTCCTTTATAAATGGAGTGAAAAGATAGAGAGAGAGAGGGAGGGAGGGAGGGATGGAGGAAGAGAGAGAGAGAGAGAGAGAGAGAGAGAGAGAGAGAGAGAGAGAGAGAGAGAGAGAGAGAGAGAGAGAGAGAGGCCACAGGAAGCAATAAGCTAAAATAGAACATGGAAGAGAAGGAAGCGATCAGGAGATGCTACCTTGTGCCTTGCCATGAGACAAGCTAAGGACCCATGGTTAGCCAGCAGCCAGACTTGATTTTGCCTTCATTTGGACATTTTCCCAGCCTCTATATGCATTTGAAAAATATTGTCTATATTATTCATGTGGGTTGGGATAGTCTATAAATGCCACTTAGGCCAGGTTGATTTGGCTCAAGTCTTCTGTATTTTTACTGGTTTCTGTTTTCTTGTTCTACCAGTTATTGTGAGGGGAGTGTTGATCCCAAGATATAATTCTTAATTTGTGTATTTCTCTTTTCAGTTCTGACAGTTTATGCTTCTGTTATTTTGAAGCTCTGTTATTAGATGCTTATACATTCATTTAGTATGTATGCTTATAATATTGATTCTTTGCATTATAAATTATCCTTATTTTGTATCTAGCAATACTTCTTCTCTTAATGTCTATTTTATATTAATATTCCAGGTTTTTTTGTTCTTGCTATTTATGTGACATATCTGTTTCCACCCTTTAACTTTCAACCTATTTTTGTGTTTGAATTTAAAATGTGTCTCAAATAGATAACATATAGTTTGTATGGACTTTTTATCTAGTCTGACAATCTCTGCCTTTTATAATTTTAGTCCTTTTATATTGAATGTGATCATTGATATAGTTGGAATTAGGTCTGTCATTTTGCTATTTATTTTCAACTGGCCTCATTTCTTCTTGTTTTGCTGTATGTAGGTTTACCAAAATATCGTGCAGAGAGTACAGCTGTGCTGGTTTGAGAGGATTTATGTACCCTAGAAAAGTCATGCATTAATCCTAATCCCATTTTGTAAAGACAGCCATTTCTTCTAATTCCTATTCAGCACTGCATGCTGGAAATTTTAATTAGATTATCTCCATGGAGATGTGACTCAATCAAGTGTGGGTATTAAATTTGATTAGGTGGAGACATATCTCCACCCATTCCAGGTGGGTCTTGATTACTTTACTGGAATCCTTTAAAAGAGGAAGCATTTTGGAGAAAGCTTCAGAAAGACATAGACATGAGAAGCAGAGAGTCCACCAGCAACCTTTGGAGAATGAAGAAGGAGAACACCTTCCAGGGAGCTTCATAAAACAAGAAGCCTGGAGAGAAAGTCAGCAAACACCACCATGTTTGCCATGTGCCCTTCCAGCTGAGAGAGAAATGCTGAACGTCATCAGCCTTCTTGAACCAAGGTATCTTTCCTTGGATGCCTTAGATTGGGCATTTTCTTGGCCTTAGAACTATTAGAACTTAGCAACATATTAAATTCCCCTTTTTAAAAGCTGTTCCATTTCAGGTATATTGCATTCCAGCAGCTAGCAAACTAGAACAACAACATATACCCTTCTCACACATGCAGTTTTCCCAGTATTAAAACTTTGTAGTTAGGTTCAGGTGTTAATCACATCCTTGGTGACCTCATCCACTCCAAGGTGTAAAATATCACTTACATGGCATCACCTCCTATGCTGGTTGAATCTTTGGTGGACCCCAGAAAAGCCATGTCCTTTAGTCTTCATTCAGTATCGCTGGCTGGGAGCATTTTGATTGTTCTCATGGAGATGTGACCCCCCCAATTGTGGGTGGTAACTTTTGATCAGATAGCTTACCTGGAGTTCTGACTCCACCTATTAATCCTTTAAAAGAGGAAACATTTTGGAAATTTTTGTAGAGCCACAAGAAAGCCAACAGAAGCTGCCATGTTCACCATGTGCCCTTCTAGCTGAGAGAGAAACACTGAATGTCATCAGCCTTCTTGAAAAAGGTCTCTTTCCCTGGATGCCTTTAATTGGACATTTCTATAGACCTGCTTTAATTGGGACACTTTCTCGGCCTTAGAACTATAAACTAGCAACTTATTAAATTTCCTTCTTTAAAAGCCCTTCTATTTCTGGTATATGGCATTCTGGCAGCTAGCAAACTAGCACACCTCCCAACACTATTTCTCTAGCACAGAAACTTCTCCTAAACTCCAGATTCATATATCCAATGGCCAACTTGACACCTCATTTTATATTTCTGATGGACAGCTCATTAAACTTCCTGAACAAAATTCCTATAATGACCCTTCAAATATCCTCCTTCCAGGTTCTTCCCCATTTCCACTGATGAGGACTCCAAATTTCTATTTGCAAGATCTCTTCTCCTTTGTACAGAGGAAATTTTGGTGTTCTCCTTGATTCATCTCTATCTCATAACCTAAATTTAAACCAGTAGGAAATCCTATAAATTTTCAAAATATAAGCTTATATTTCCCACTATTTATACTGCACTATCCCAGGCAAAGCAACTGACGTTTCGAGTTGGAAGACTGTACTAATTTTATACTGTTGTCCCTCACTCACCCCTTGCTGACCCCTCACCTCTCAATTCTATTCTCAGCACAACAGCCAGAAAAATTGTTTAAGAGAAATACTAACATGTCTCGGTTGTTCAAAACTGCTTTGTAAGTCCCATCTCATGAAGAAAAATTAGTCTTTCAAAATCCACCAGACTGACAACCTCTGGCCGTACCTCTGACTTCATCTCAGTGACTCTGCTGCAGCCACACCGGCCTCCTGCATCTTTCCAGAACTCACAGACCCGGCCCTGCCCGCTGCCATGTGCTGCACGGTGCCCTGCCTGGGAAGACCTTCCCCCAGACATCCTTGTGGACAGCTCCTTCACATCCTTCAAATCCTTCCTCAAAGGTCATGACCTCAGCGGGGTCTGCCCAGACTACCTGAATTAAAACAGCATCTCTCCTCTCACTAAAGGCCTACGATTTCAGTCTGTTTATAGAAGGAAAAACAGTGTGTTCTATAGCCAGTACTCAGCAAATACCAGGTAGAGGGATGGTCAGTGAGAACCACCTCCCTCTCCTACAAGCCTTTCCAGTGAAGCTGAAGATCGAATGCTGTCTGGCGGCAGCTGCAGCACAACTTCCGCTCATCTTGACTTTGATGCCAGCAGGACTTTCCTCACAAAAGCTGCTCACCCCTCCCTCCCTCCCCCTCTGACCACAGCACATAATTCAATCCCCTCTTCAGACAAGAACAATCCAGGCTTAAGAGCCCTATTGCCCACCTGTGCATCTAAACTAGGGGCAGCTTTTCAAACCCACAGGCTGGGACTGCAGCCAGCACTGGGACCCCTAGAGATGGGTAGGGGCAGAGAGGGAGGGCAGGCAAGCAGAGAGGGACCAAACCCACAGGAATTAAATGAAGGAGAAACCATAAGATACCCTCCTCCCTGTTAATTCCTGAATCGGATTCCTTAGAAAACATTGGGGGAAAGGATGAAAAAACAATGCAGGAAATACCCCAGGGGAGGGTAAGAGCTGGACGAGTCTGAACACTAGTCTCTTGGACCCAGAGAGCCGCATGTGCAGGAGCTGTCCTGGGCCTTGTAGGGACAGTGACAGTCAGCACACCTCCTGCTGGGGTAGAGAAGGGACACCAGAGGAGGAGGAGACCACCAAGAACAAGAAAACCATCATCCTGTACAAAATCACACATTCATCAAATAAACACACAAACAGTGGAGGCCGAGGGTCAGACCAGGCCTGAGCCCAGGCTGACCAGGCCACAGGAAGTCCTCATTGCTGATGGTTCTGCAGATGGGATGATGCTAGGTGATGGCTGAGACCCTGGGACCACAGGTCCTGGTGGGAGAAGGTTCACAGAAGGGAAAGGACAGAGGAGCAGAGAAGATGAACCAGCTGAGGAGTGACCCAAAGTCCACGATATCCTGAGCCCTGAGCACCCTCAGGGCTCCACAGTCATCTCTTGTTCTCTCCTGCAATACTCAGCACAACAAACATGCAGATTCTGGTAAGTATGCAGGTCAATTTATTTTCTCTCTCAAAAATTAAGACACTTCCTCTCTCTCAATTGAATCATACAGTAAGAGTTTGAAATGCAAAATTATACCCAGATTTTTATTTTCAAGGGAAATAATAAGGCGCAGCTCTGGGCCACATGAAGATAAGACAAGGATGGAGACATCTGATACCCATCTGCTGGAAAAGGAAAATTGATAAGGCCAGGGAACACAGGTCAGTGTGGGGAGGAGGTTCTGGGAACAGGGGGTGAGCTCTGTCCCACATCTTCCCATTATACTAACGGGAATGTAGACACATAGAGATGCCAGCCGCAGAAAGAAAAGTCTTCACATCCAAAAGGAAGGGCTTCTTGGAGTCACAAATGGAGGTATGGACAACCCTTGTAGGCCACAGTTCCACTCAATGCAGCTTTCTAACACCACAGAAGAAAATAATCAAGACGTAAGTCATGTCATTATGTAAATGTCGACATTATGAACAGCCCTTCACACACACAAAATGTCCATATCCAAGGAATCCCCATCACCCAGGCGTGTCCTCTCTGCCCCAACCCCTCTCCCATTTCAGGCCCTCCAGGGTTTCACCTTTAGAAGCCGTAAGAGACTCATCAGAGCCCTGGGAACCATCACCACCTGGGGAGGAACAAAAACAGGATCTGGTCAGAGCCTCCCGGGGAGATGTGAGTAAAGGAGGAATTATGGGGTGGATGAGCTGCCCCGTGGACTCCCGTCTACACTACCCCAAACTCTCAGGGATCAGACTCACACCCTCCATACCACCTGCCCCTCCATCCCACCACTTACCAGCAGCCTGAGTATGGCTCTCTCCATTTCCACCTGTAGGAAAAACCACTAGTGAAAGGCAGGACATGAGGTTCTAGAGAACTAGTCCTGGATCCTAGGAAAGTTTCCAGAACTATGACTGCAGACCCAGGGCAGGATCAGGAACCATGGAGAAAGGAGATTGTGGGACTGGACTATCTGTCCTCATGGAAGTCTGTCCTCAGCAGGGACCTTCCCTCTGACTGCTGGGAACAAGTGCCTTGATATCATCACTTGGGAAAATTATCCTTCATTCTCTCACAGGTTTTATAAAAGTAACTACGGCTAACATGTCCTAGAGGGTATAAACTCAGGTATGAGGAGGGGCTTCATGGTACCAGGGAAGAGGACAGGGCAAACTGCTATCGGGGGCTGGAAACCCCTGAGTGGAACAAGAACCCTCAGACCCCTGCCCCTTTCCCTACCTGAGCTCTTGTTCCTCCAGTTCACAACTGTAGCCACCACAGCCACTATAGCTCCAAGGAGAACCAGGCCAGCCATAATTTCCACCAAGAGGATGGGGAACTCTGAAGGTGGCTCTGAGAAGGGAAGGAAAGGTCAGTGGCCCTGACCCTGCTGGAGGAGCTCAGAAGGGCCCCTGCTTCCCCTGAGAAGAGGCCCCACACTTATCCCCCTCCTTACCCCATCTCAGGGTGAGGGGTTCAGTCAACCCCTCGTGCTGCACATGGCATGTGTATCTCTGCTCCTCTCCAGGGGGCACTAACAATGCTGCCCACTTCTGGAAGGTTCCATCCCCCGCAGGCCTGGTCTCCACAAACTCCGTGTCCTGGGTCTGGTCCTCCCCCTCCCTCTGCCAGGTCAGTGTGATCTCCGCTGGGTAGAAGTCCAGGGCCCAGCACCTCAGCATGACCTCACGGTCAGAGATGGGGTGGTGGGTCACGTTTGTCTTTGGAGGATCTGTGGGAAAGTCAGAAACTTGAGGAACCTTCCATTACCTAATGTGCCAGTTTGAAAGGATTTATGTACCCTAGAAAAGACATGTTTTAATCCTACTCCTGTGGTGCAACAGTTTCTTCTAATCCCTGTTCAGTACTATAAACTAGAAACTTTATTAGATTATCTCCAATGGAGATGTAACTCAATCAATGGTGGGTATTAAACTTGACTAGATGAAGACGTGTCTCCACCCATTCTTCGTGGGTATTGATTACTTTACTGGAATCCTATAAAAGAGGAGAAATTTTGGAGAGTTCTTTTTTGAGAACGAGGAGAGAGCTGCAGAATCATGACAGAATGACAAGAGAACCACAGAGTCCACCAGTAAGTGACCTGTGGAGACGAAGAAGGAAAATGCTTCCCGGGAGCTTCATGAAGCAAGAGGCCTGGAGAGGAAGCCAGTAGATGTCGCTATGTTCACCACGTGCCTTTCCCAGTGGCGAGAGAAACCCTGAACTTCACTGGCATTTCTCCAGTGAAGGTACCCTTGGTGCCTTAATTTGGACATTTTTATAGACTTGCTTTAATTGGGACATTTTCTCGGCCTTAGAACTGTAAAATGCAACTTATTAAATTCCCCTTTTTATTTTTTTAAAATTTTAATTAATAAAATTGATCAACAAACTACATGAATATTCTTTTCGTGTGAACATTCCATACTTGGTGTGCAAACAATGGCTCACAATATCATCACATAGTTGTATATTCATCACCATGATAATTTCTCAGAACATTTAGTCCAGAAAAAGAAATCAAAAGAAAAAAGAAAAAACTCATACATACCATACCCCTTTCCCTTCCCTCTCATTGACCACTAGTATTTCCCTCTACTCAATTTATTTTAATATTTGTTCCCCCATTATTGATTTATTTTTAATTCCTATTTTTTACTCATCTGTCCATACCGTAGATAAAAGGAGCATCAGAACAAGGTTTTCACAATCATACAGTCACTTTGAAAAAGCTATATCATTATACGATCATCTTAATGAAAGTGGCTACTGGAACACAGTTCTACAGCTTCAGGCACTTCCCTCTAGCTTCTCTAATATACCTTAAACTGAAAAGAGGTTATCTATATAATGCATAAGAATAACCTCAAGGATAACCTCTTGACTCTATTTGAAATCTCTCAGCCACTGACACTTTATTTTGTCTCATTTCTCTCTTCACCTTTCAGTTGAGAAGTTTTTCTCAATCCCTTGATACTGAGTCCCAGTTCATTCTAGTATTTCTGTCCCATGTTACCAGGGAGGTTTACACCCCTGGGAGTCATGTCCCACATAGAGAGGGGGAGGGCAGTGAGTTTCCAGGCAGACAGAGCAGTAATGAAAGAAACTAGAGCGTTCAAAAGGCCAGCAGCTTCCAGTGCAAGGGGCCTTGGTGGAACTAATCCTAGAGGATATGAGAAATACTTCAAAAAGATGCAGAGGGGGCGGGCCGCGGTGGCTCAGCGGGCAAAGTGCTTGCCTGCTATGCCGGAGGACCTCGGTTCGATTCCCGGCCCCAGCCCATGTAACAAAAAACGGAAAAACAAAATACAATAAAACAAGAAAATGTTTAAAAGATGTTTCCCTTTCTTCCTTCCTTCCTTCCTTCCTTCCTTCTCTCTGTCTTTCCTTTAAAAAAAAAAAAAAAAAAAAGATGCAGAGACTCCACACTATTCAGAGATTTCTCATCACTAAGCTTGGAAACCAACATGGAAGTGGAAGGAATATTGGTTTTAAAGTCAGAAAAAGTCAGAGGTCTTATGTCCTTCAGACTCTTGGTGGAATCACCTTGACAGAACAATGGTTTAAATTCCCCTTTTAAAAAGCCATTCCATTTCTGGTAAATTGCATTCTGCCAGCTAGCCAACTAGAACAGATTCTGGTACCAGAGGAGTTGGGTGCTGCTATGGTTTGCAAATACCAAACATGCTGGAACGGCTTTTTAAATGGATAAGGGGAAGATTTTGGAGGAGTTGTGAGGAGCTTGATAGAGAAGTCCTAGAGTGTGTTGAAGACACTGTTGGTAGAAATGTGGACTCAAAAGACACTTCTGACGAGGCTCTAAACAGAGATGAGGCGCGTGGTATTATAGACTGGAAGGAAGGTGATCCTTGGCGTGGTATTATAGACTGGAAGGAAAGTGATCCTTGATTTAAAATGGCAGATAATCTGTCAAAATTGACTAGTGGCTTTGGCTGGAAGGTTGATTTTAAAAGCCATGAATTTGGATATTTAGGTTGTTTGAGCAGCACACATCTGACCATCCTGAGAAAGGACAGGATATTTGGGGTGAGGGTAGGGATTGTAAAGCCCAGACAAATCCAGAATGGACCCAGAAATATGGCATAATGAGGTCCTTGGAAAGTTTTGGGATCAGGATGAGATGGCAGAAGGTAGGAGGCTCCAGGTCTTTTGGGGGAGAATAGGTACTTTGGCCCTGACATAGATGGAGATCCAGTGACTCAGAAAAGCTGTAGTCAGACCTCCAAAGATGGGTGTGGGGGTGGGGAAGGGAAGAAAGCCTGAGAGAACAACTCCTCAGTGGTTCCCAAAGGTGCCCCAGGTTCAAAGGTAACTGTGGATACGTTATTTTAGAGATTTTCTCCGCCTGCACTTACGTCCTCCAATCCCTGGAAAGGCTGGATGTCTTAACTGTCTTTTACACAGGTCAGGCCCTCTGGGCGAATGCCTCTCTGGTTCAGAGTCTGGAAACCCAGGCCAACTCCTCCCACTCTGGACCCAAGGCAGGAGAGGGTTCTGTCACAGATCCTATTTCCTCCCCTTGTGGGACACTAGGTGGGTGCGCAGACCCAGCCCGAGGGAGATCCGGGCCCCTGGTACCTGTGCGCTGCAGCGTCTCCTTCCCGTTCTCCAGGTATCTTTGGAGCCACTCCACGCACCTCCCCTCCAGGTAGGCCCGGTAGCAGTCTGCATCTCTGGCCACCTCCAGTTTGCTCCGGGTGACCTGAGCCGCCGTGTCCGCCGAGGTCCAGGAGCGCAGGTCCTCGTTCAGGGCGATGTAATCGTGGCCGTCGTAGGCCTGCTGTTCATACCCGCGGAGGAAGTGCCCATCGGGCCCCACGTCGCAGCCAGACATTCACTGAAGAGTATGAGACCCTGGTCCGGTCCCCGCCATGGTCAGCATTGCCCAATCTGCCCCGATTCCTTCCCCGACCCTCATGCAGTGCGTGGTGGCATCCCGTTTTGGTCTAAACGGGAAACGAAAACGAGGAAAAATCTCTACCACTCTTGCCGGGTTAAGGGTCCGCGCGGATCCCGCGGCCTCAGAATAAAGCTCAGAAACTCGGGCGACCCGGGCGGACTTTGGGGGATCCCTGAGCTCGAGATCTGCGCCCCGAGCCCCGCGTCGCTCACCGGCTTCGCTCTGGTTGTAGTAGCCGCGCAGGGTCCGCAGGTCCACTCGGAAAGTCTGTGCGTTGGTCTTGGCGTTCTGCGTGTTCCGCTTCCAATACTCCGGCCCCTCCTGCTCCACCCACGGCGCCCGCGGCTCCATCCTCGGACTCGCCGCGTCGCTGTCGAACCGCACGAACTGCGTGTAGTCCACGTAGCCGACGGCGATGAAGCGGGAATCCCCGCGGTCCGGCCGGACACGGCGGTGCTGAAATACCTCAGGGAGTGGGGGCCTGGGGGCGGGTAAGGGTGGTGGTGAAGGGGTGGAGAGGGGACTCTGGAGAAGGAATCCGGGTTGGACGGGGCGCAGACTTAGGGGAGGGAGGTGGGAGACTGTGTTCCGAGATCTGGGCGGGGAGAGGAGGGGGCGGGACGTGGCTTCCCGGGGTCCTCGCTCCCCCTCCCGGGAGGCATTTCCCCCCCGACCCCGCACTCACCCGCCCGGGTCTGGGTCAGGGCCAGGGCGCCCGAGAGCAGCGGGAGGAGGGCTCGCGGCGCCATGGCCGGGGTCTCCCGGTCTGGGGAGGATCGGAGACGGGCGGGTCCGCGGGGACTTTATAACCGGGAGCCGCGGGGACGCTGATTGGCTTCTCCAGGAGCCGGAGCCGCAATGGGAGTGAGCCCTGGGGTCGCGTCACGAGTGTCCGGGCAGGAGGACCTGACACAGGTTGTGAGAGGGAAAGTGGGAGAATCCCCAGCGCTCGGCCTCCCCACCCCACACGCGAAGCTCGTGGAGAGACCCGGGTCCTGGGACTGGCCCTGACCCTCTCGTCGTGCACAATGAGACACTCTGTCAGTGAATCCTGGTCCTGGGACTCTTCACACGCTTACAAAATAGCGAGGACTCCAAAGAAACTTTGTTTCACTGGGTTACTACTATTGATCTTTATCATACTATAAATTAAAACAGAATTTAGAGTATTAATTTCTTTACGCATTACATGTTATAGCTATTTCCAAAAGAAAAAGTATATAATGAGAAGAGTGGATCGTTTTACGGTTTTGTAAGTCTCTTTCTTGTCTGTCTCAATAGAGCACACCTGGACTTTCACATCACATTCAATCTGTTATTTGGGGTTGTACGAAAAAAGTAGCTCCATACAAATATGTTGTTGAAAGAGAGAGGAGAATGTTTAATAGCCGTTTCAGGTGAGTGTTGACATTCATCTTTGGCTATGCTAAAAACACACAAGTGGGAGTTTCTTAAAAGTGAGTTGCAGTCTGAAATCTTATTGTTGAATATTTCATATTGCCACAATAAGTATCCTTAGGTCTGCCTTTGCACATTGAATGCATCTTGTACTAATGCATGATCATTTTAAAGCAATTCATTGGCTCATTGAGTCACGTGGACCTTCTAGTATTGAGACATTTCATTACAAATTTTCTAAAGGTCACATTTCTTACCATTACCAGGGAGCCCACCAGATAGTTTGTAAGTAGCTAGCTGTCAAGCTTAAGGTGGTGGATACAAGCTTTCCAAATTTCTAATTTTCCCTTGAGAGCTTCTCATTTTATCATTCGCGACAAATACTGTAAAGAGATTACCTTGAGGTGACATAGTCACCTTGTTCTATTTTAAGAAATTATCTGCCTGGTATTCACATTCAAATAGCCTTAGTTTCTCTGTCATTGATACTTTCAAAAAATTAAAAAAAAGATTTTCCATAAAAAAGAGACCAGCTCAGTTCACAGATATTGCTTTGTTTTGGACATAGATAGTACTTTGGAATGCCTCAGAAGTGCCATGTGTGTATTTCCCACTTCATAGAATATTTGAAAGAGTCAGAGTTCAGGATAGTGATTTAGTAAAGTTAATAATTTCTACTTCTTTATAAGGATATTTTGAACTGAAACTGACTTTTTTGTTTCAGTTTTTACTGTTGTGGAGTGAGGTAGGATTCCCTAAGCATGACCCTTTGAAGAAAAATTTTAAAGAAAAATTAGGAACATCTCTTTGACAAACACAAACTCACAAATATGCAAATACATTCCATAATCAAAATGAAACGCATAAACAACATGTCAGACAAAAAAGTAACATGTCTCAATGCATTTCAGCCAAAAGCCACCAGCAACACCCATGTTGTTGAGTAAGGTGGGTTTTCACTCATTGCAGCCTTAGGAGGGGTGCCTAAGGAAGGAATGGTTCTCTTGAGCTTGCCACTGTGGGGGAATGGGAACAACCCTATGACTGGGTAGTCCATCTGTACATCCACTGTGTGGTGGACAGACTAGAACAAGGAGAAAGCTGTAACTGGTAAAGAAGCAACAGTCATTCATCTCAGCCAGAAGAGGATGTTTAGTACTTTGTGGGTAGCACAGTGCTTTGTTCTGTCTGTACTTAGACAAAATTATGAACTGGTCTTCCTATGTCTCACTGCATTACCTTCTCAGAAGGTCCACACGTGATGCTGTGAGATCGTTGCATCCAACAGGAGAACAACATGGCCTTGCTGTGAGCACGAGGCCAGCCTCTAACAATTGTGAGGCCTGTGTCAGAACAGTTTCCAGCTCCCAGGGTTGTTTCATTCTTTCTTAAATTCAATATTTTAAAATACCTAAATCCCATTTGGAAATAATTAAAGAATATTAGACAAAACTTAAAGAAAATGTCGATTGTCAAATAAATATATTAATAATAGATAAATGTTATCAAAACAAGAATGTAGATCAAGAAATGGAGATAAAAATTAAAATCTATCAGATTGGCAAAGAAGAAAGAGAAATGAGAGCATTGGCCAGTATGTTTAAAAATGTACTGTCTTAGGAGCTAGAATTAGTGAATTGGAGGATGGAACATATGAATTCCAAAAAGAAACAGAACCTATAGGGAAAAGAATGGAAAAATTTGAACAGGGGATCAGGGAACTGAATGACAATATGAAGCGCACAAATATACGTGTTGTGGGTGTCCCAGAAGGAGAAGAGAAGGGAAAAGGAGGAGAAAAACTAATGGAAGAAATTATCACTGAAAATTTCCCAACTCTTATGAAAGACCTAAAATTATAGATCCAAGAAGTGCAGCACACCCCAAAGAGAATAGACCCAAATAGGCGTTCTCAAAGACACTTACTAGTTAGAATGTCAGAGGTCAAAGAGAAAGAGAGGATCTTGAAAGCAGCAAGAGAAAAACAATCCATCACATACAAGGGAAACCCAATAAGAATATGTGTAGATTTCTCAGCAGAAACCATGGAAGCTAGAAGACAGTGGGATGATATATTTAAATTACTAAAAGAGAAAAACTGCCAACCAAGACTTCTATATCCAGCAAAATTATCCTTCACAAATGAGGGAGAAATTAAAACATTTTCAGACAAAAAGTCACTGAGAGAATTTGTGACCAAGAGACCAGCTCTGCAATAAATACTAAAGGGAGCACTAGAGTCAGATATGAAAAGACAGAAGAGAGAGGTATGGAGAAGAGTGTAGAAAGAAGGAAAATCAAATATGATATATATGATACAAAAGGCAAAATGGTAGAGGAAAATATTATCCAAAGAGTAATAACACTAAATGTTAATGGACTGAATTCCCCAATCAAAAGGCATAGACTGGTAGAATGGATTAAAAAACAGGATCCTTCTATATGCTGTCTACAGGAAACACATCTTAGACCCAAAGATAAACATAGGTTGAAAGTGAAAGGTTGGGAAAAGATATTTCATGCAAATAACAACCAGAAAAGAGCAGGAGTAGCTATACTAATATCCAAAAAATTAGACTTCAAATGTAAAACAGTTAAAAGAGACAAAGAAGGATACTATCTACTCATAAAAGGAACAATTAAACAAGAAGACATAACAATCATAGATATTTATGCACCAAACCAGAATGCCCCTAAATACGTGAGGAATACACTACAAACACTGAAAAGGGAAATAGACACATATACCATAATAGTTGGAGACTTCAATTCACCACTCTCATCAATGGACAGAACATCTAGACAGAGGATCAATAAAGAAATAGAGAATCTGAATATTACTATAAAGGAGCTAGACTTAACAGACATTTATAGGACATTACATCCCACAACAGCAGGATACACCTTTTTCTCAAGTGCTCATGGATCATTCTCAAAGATAGACCATATGCTGGGTCACAAAGCAAGTCTTAACAAATTTAAAAAGATTGAAATCATACACAACACTTTCTCGGATCATAAAGGAATGAAGTTGGAAATCAATAATAGGCGGAGTGCCAGAAAATTCACAAATACGTGGAGGCTCAACAACACACTCTTAAACAATGAGTGGGTCATGGAAGAAATTGCAAAAGAAATTAGTAAATATTTCGAGGTGAATGAAAATGAAAACACAACATATCAAAACCTATGGGACACAGCAAAGGCAGTGCTAAGAGGGAAATTTATTGTCCTAAATGCCTATATCAGAAAAGAAGAAAAGGCAAAAATTCAGGAATTAACTGTCCACTTGGAAGAACTGGAGAAAGAACAGCAAACTAACCCCAAAGCAAGCAAAAGGAAAGAAATAACAAAGATCAGAGCAGAAATAAATGAAATTAAAAACAGGAAAACAATAGAGAAAATCAATAAGACCAGAAGTTGTTTCTATGAGAAAATCAATAAGACTGATGGGCCCTTAGCAAGATTGACAAAAAGAAGAAGAGAGAGGATGCAAATAAATAAGATCAGAAATGGAAGAGGAGACATAACCACTGACCCCACAGAAATAAAGGAGGTAATAACAGGATACTATGAACAACTTTACGCTAATAAATACAACAATTTAGATGAAATGGACGGATTCCTGGAAAGACATGAACAACCAACTTTGACTCAAGAAGAAATAGATGACCTCAACAAACAAATCACAAGTAAAGAAATTGAATCAGTCATTCAAAAGCTTCCTAAAAAGAAGAGTCCAGGACCAGATGGCTTCACTTGTGAATTCTACCAAACATTCCAGAAAGATTTAGTACCAATCCTGCTCAAACTCTTCCAAAAAATTGAAGTGGAGGGAAAGCTGCCTAATTCATTCTATGAAGCCAAATCACTCTCATACCAAAATCAGGCAAAGATATTACAAAAAAAGAAAACTACAGACCAATCTCTGTAATGAATATAGATGCAAAAATCCTCAACAAAATTCTAGCAAATTGAATCCAGCAACACATTAAAAGAATTATACATCATGACCAAGTAGGATTCATCCCAGGTATGCAAGGATGGTTCAACATAAGAAAATCAATTAATGTAATACACCATATCAACAAATCAAAGCAGAATAATCACATGATCATCTCAATTGATGCAGAGAAGGCATCTGACAAGATTCAACATCCTTTCCTGTTGAAAACACTTCAAAGGATAGGAATACAAGGGAACTTCCTTAAAATGATAGAGGGAATATATGAAAAACCCACAGCTAATATCATCCTCAATGGGGAAAAATTGAAAACTTTCCCCCTAAGATCAGGAACAAGACAAGGATGTCCATTATCACCACTATTATTCAACATCGTGTTGGAGGTTCTAGCCAGAGCAATTAGACAAGAAATAGAAATACAAGGCATCAAAATTGGAAAGGAAGAAGTAAAACTATCACTGTTTGCAGACGATATGATATTATACATCAAAAACCCGGAAAAATCCACAACGAAACTACTAGAGCTAATAAATGAGTACAGCAAAGTAGCAGGTTACAAGATCAACACTCAAAAATCTGTAGCATTTCTATACACTAGTAATGAACAAGCTGAGGGGGAAATCAAGAAATGAATCCCATTTACAATTGCAACTAAAAGAATAAAATACCTAGGAATAAATTTAACTAAAGAGACAAAAAACCTATACAAAGAAAACTACAAAAAACTGTTAAAAGAAATCACAGAAGACCTAAATAGATGGAAGGGCATACCGTGTTCATGGATTGGAAGACTAAATATAGTTAAGATGTCAATCCGATCTAAATTGATTTACAGATTCAATGCAATACCAATCAAAATCCCAACAACTTATTTTTCAGAAATAGAAAAACCAATAAGCAAATTTATCTGGAAGAGCAGGGTGCCCCAAATTGCTAAAAGTATCTTGAGGAAAATAAATGAAGCTGGAGGTCTCACACTGCCGGACTTTAAGGCATATTATGAAGCCACAGTGGTCAAAACAGCATGGTATTGGCATAAAGATAGATATATTGACCAATGGAATTGAATAGAGTGCTCAGATATAGACCATCTCATCTATGGACATTTGATCTTTGATAAGGCAGTCAAGCCAACTCACCTGGGACAGAACAGTCTCTTCAATAAATGGTGCCTAGAGAACTGGATATCCATATGCAAAAGAATGAAAGAGGACCCGTATCTCACACCCTATACAAAAGTTAACTCAAAATGGATCAAAGATCTAAACATTAGGTCTAAGACCATAAAACAGTTAGAGGAAAAGGTAGGAAGATATCTTATGAAACTTACAATTGGAGGCGGTTTTATGGACCTTAAACCTAAAGCAAGAGCACTGAAGATAGAAATAAATAAATGGGAGCTCCTCAAAATTAAACACTTTTGTGCATCAAAGAACTTCATCAAGAAAGTAGAAAGACAGCCTACACAATGGGAGACAATATTTGGAAACAACATATCAGATAAAGGTCTAGTATCCAGAATTTATAAAGAGATTGTTCAACTCAAAAACAAAAAGACAGCCAACCCAGTTACAAAATGGGAAGAAGACTTGAACAGACACCTCTCAGAAGAGGAAATACAAATGGCCAAAAGGCACATGAAGAGATGCTCAATGTCCCTGGCCATTAGAGAAATGCAAATCAAAACCACAATGAGATATCATCTCACACACCCACCAAAATGGCCATTATCAACAAAACAGAAAATGACAAGTGCTGGAGAGGATTCAGAGAAAGAGGCACACTTATCCACTGTTGGTGGGAATGTCAAATGGTGCAACCACTGTGGAAGGCAGTTTGGCGGTTCCTCAAAAAACTGAATATAGAACTACCATATGAACCAGCAATACCATTGCTAGGTATCTACTGAAAGGACTTAAGGGCAAAGACACAAACGGACATTTGCACACCAATGTTTATAGCAGCGTTATTTACAATTGCAAAGAGATGGAAACAGCCAAAATGTCCATCAACAGACGAGTGGCTAAACAAACTGTGGTATATACACACGATGGAATATTAAGCAGCTTTAAGACCGAATAAACTTATGAAGCATGTAGTAACATGGATGGACCTAGAGAACGTTATGCTGAGTGAGTCTAGTCAAAAACTAAAGGACAAATACTGTATGGTCCCAATGATGTGAACCGACATTCGAGAATAAACTTGGAATATGTCATTGGTAACAGAGTTCAGCAGGAGTTAGAAACAGGGTAAGATAATGGGTAATTGGAGCTGAAGGGATACAGTCTGTTCAACAGGACTAATACAAAAACTCAAAAATGGACAGCACAATACTACCTAACTGTAATGTAATTATGTTAAAACACTGAATGAAGCTGCATCTGAACTATAGTTTTTGTTTGTTTGTTTGTTTGTGTCTTTTGTTTTTTTCTTTTTCTTTTTCTTTTTCTTTTTTATTATTATTATTATTTTATTTTTTCTCTATATTAACATTCTATATCTTTTTCTGTTGTTTTGCTAGTTCTTTTCCTAAATCGATGCAAATGTACTAAGAAATGATGATCATGCATCTCTGTGATGATGTTAAGAATTACTGATTGCATATGTAGAATGGAATGATTTTTAAATGTTGTGTTAATTTCTTTTTTTCTTTAATTAATAAAAAAAAAGTACTGTCTTAAGTGTTGCTGGGATTGAAAACTGGCATGAACTTTCTATAGGGAATACTTGTAAAACATCTGAACAATGTTATGTGCTTACATTTTTAAAAATTTTTTCTTGGCTTTTATTATCATGTGCTAAAATCATATTATCCAACACAATACCAACAGAGCATGTATTGTTCTGAATAAAGTACTTTAGAAAAATAATACAACTTTTTAAATTGGGCATTCTTGTCTTGTTCATAAATTTGGATTACAATCAGGGCATGAAAGGAGAAACAGAATGCAGTGTTAAAGAGAATGAAAGACTTAGTTAAGAATCGGGTTGAAGACCATGTCCCATTCTTCCCACTTCCTTGCTGAATGAAAAATTATGTGCTTATGTTTTAAGAGTATTTTTTTAAGAAAATAAACAATACACTTAGAACCATCAAAAATGGATATCTTAGTTAACCATAGGCATATCTAAATAAAGTATGTATCCATATAATCACTGTAAAACCTGTGTTTGTGCAATTAGTTTCATAAACAATTTAAAATTAGGACAAAAAAGAAGAAAAATCTACAAATTCAGATAGCAAAGTTCTTAAATTCGAAGTATTAAGTACTAACTAAGATACCATTTGATCAGCTGTCAAAACTGTGAATGTTCTCAAAATGTTATGTAGAAAGTTCTTACAAGTATCTCCATGGCTATATAATGATCTATGTTACTAAATATTTTCCTGACTTCAGGAAAATATGAAGATTCAAATATTTTAACATATGGAAATCTTAACCACCTAAAATGGATATCTTATTTAGCTTATCCATAGGCATATTTTAAAAAAAAGTCTAAGTAATCATCATAAAACCTGTTTGTATAATAGGTTTCATAAACCAATTTAAAATGAAAGCAAGGGCTCTCCCTGGCTTCTTGTCTTGGCTGCACCTCTCCTTCGACTCTTAGCAGCCATCACCGCTGCCACCAAAATGTCTGCAGGTGGGTCTGTAGGTTCAAGCTCTGCCTCTGGCAGTAATTGAAGACTTCTGCAGCACAAATCAAGTTGATGAGGTGGTGGACATCATGAGATTCAACGTGGATAAAGTGTTAGAAAGAGCTCAGAAGCTGTCAGAGTTAGAAGACCATGCAGATGCACTTTTACAGGCAGAGCTTCCTAGTTTGAAATAAGTGCTGCCAAGCTGAAGAGAAAATATTGGTGGAAGAATTGCAAGATGTGGGCAATTGGAATTACCATTGTTGTTATCATCGTCATCATCATCATGTGGTGTTTTTCTTCATGAATAACCAGAGAAACTCAAGCCTTCTGTTCAAGAAACCTCTTCAAGACTTTTGACTCAGAACCTGCTACATTAGCAAGCCCACTGTCATGGTCAGGTTCATGTGTCAACTTGGTCAAGTGTTGGTACCTGTTTGTCTGGTTGGGCAAGTGCTCACCTGCTTATTGTGATGAGGATATTTCATAGAATTAAATCATGATCACATCAGCTGCATCCACAGCTGATTCCATTTGTAATCAGGCAAGGGGAGTGTCTTCTGCAATGAGTGATGCTTAATCTAATCACTGGAAGCCTTTTAAGGAGGATTCAGAAGAGACAGGCTCTCTTCCTGCTTCAGCTGGCAAGCCTCTCCTGTGGAATTCATCCAAACCCTCCATCAGAATCATTGGATTCACAGCCTGCCCAGTAGATTTTGGACTCTGTGTTCCCATGATTGTGAGACGCTTTTATAAATTTTAAATTTGCGAGTGTTTCCTATTGATTCTGATTCTGATACAACTTGGTACCAGGAGTGGTTCTTAAGAAATAGGATCTTAAAAATGGGTTTTTATGAATGGTTTTCTACTCTGACTGGACTCAAAGGCACTGAGGACTCTGATTCCCATAATCAGAATGACATTGTCAATCCATGGAGTGAGTTGGCAAACGAGATAGTCAAAAATCACCATTCTAATCTTCTAATGCTTCGCTTGTATGAAGCCAGGCTCTGGAGGATAGTGTTTTTGACACCTTTACAGAGGTTTGTGGAAATGAGAGGTATAGAGATGTTGGCTGGTTGTTGTTAGATATACTGGCTACATTAAGGAGTGAAAGGGATGGGCTTAAGGCTTCAACCAAGAAGCCTAAGTGCCGTCTGACAAATGTAGAAGTTTCTATGAGCACCCTGAAGGAAAATCTTGTTTCCTGTAGCCATAGACTTGAGATCTCTGAAAATCAGACGCAGAATCTTATTGTTAGAGTAGTAACTTTATAACAAAAACTGAAAATCTCAATGTTGCATGGTGTCTGCCATCAAAGTGAGGGCATTGATTGCAAAGTTGTGGGACCCTGAAAAATGGGATGGTGATACATGGATTGATAATGATGTCTGGGGTGAGGTTGAAACCCTAGGTCATGCTGAGTCTTCTCTAGATAACCCTGTAATAGTCTTCCCTGAAAATATAGCTGCCCCACCTCCAGCCTGCCTTCAGGAGTTGGCCACCCAACCTCCTACTGAAGGGATTAACCCTAGAGTGATTAATCTTGTTTCACCAGATGAAACTGCAAATGAATGCCCTGAGGAAAATGGCATGGAAGATATTAATAATTCTTTTCATGACCCACCACCAGCACCCCTCATTTCTTCCAGACCTATAACTAAACTAAAGTTCCAACAGGCCCCTAAAGGTGAGGTCCAAAGTATCACACATGAGGAGGTATGTTACACTTCAAAAGAACTGTGTGAGTTTTCCAATTTATATAGACAGAAATCAGGGGAATATGTGTGGCAATGGATTTTAAGGGTGTGGGATAATGGTGGGAGGAATATAAGGCTGGATCAGGCTGAATTTATTGATATGGACCCACTAAGCAGAGATTCTGCATTCAATGTTATAGCTCAGGGGGTTAGAAAAGGCATTAACAGTTTGTTTGGATGGGTGATTGAAATATGGATCAAAAGGTGGCTGACATTACCTGAAGTTGAAATGCCAGAACTGCACTGCTATAATGTAGATGAGGGGATCCAGAGGCTTAGAGAGATTGGGATGTTAGAGTGGATTTGTCATGCAAAACCTGCTTTTATACCCCAGGAATGTCCAGAGGATGCACCTTTTACCAGAACAGTGAGAAATAAATTTGTGAGACTAGCACCAACATCCCTGAAGAGCTCTATACTTGCACTTCTCTGCAGGTCAGATATTTCTGTGGGAACTGCTGTCACTGAGCTGGAATCCTTAAACACAATGGGGATGACTGGATCCCGAGTTGGCAGAAGTCAGGTAGCAGCACTTAATCACCAAATACAGGATGGATGTGGCTATTATAATAGACCGCAAACTCAGGGCAGGAGTCAAAATAATATGACTCGCAGAGATTTGTGGCATTGGCTAGTAAATCATGGGGTACTTATAAATACAATAGATGGGCAGCCTACTAAATTCTTGTTCAGCTGTGTAAACAAAAAACAAGTGAACAGAAGTCTAACCTGAATTACAAAAAATGCAGAGTCACGGCCCCTTAATCAATTTCCAGACTTGAGCAGTTTACAGACCCAGAGCCCCTTGAATGAAGGGGAGGCAAGGTCCCTTTGGTGAAGAACCCAAAATCAGTATATATTGTTACACTACCACAAATCCTAGCTGTTAATCTTCCCCCAAGCCTTCCCCAAGGAGACCAATGACCTTTTACCAGGGTAACTGTGCATTGGGGAAAAGGAAATGATCAGATATTTTGGGGATTATTAGACACTGGTTCAGAAATGACATTAATTCCAGGGGACCCAAAACGTCACTCTGGACCACCAGTCAGAGTGGGGGCTTATGGAGGCCATGTGATCAATGGAGTTTTAGCTCAGGTCCATCTCACAGTGGGTCCTCTGGGCCCCTGGACCCACTCTGTAGTTATTTCCTCAGTTCCAGAATGTATAATTGGAATAGACATACTGAGCAACTGGCAGAATACCCATTAGCTCTCTAACTCATGCAGTGAGGGCTATTATGGTGGGAAAGGCCAAGTGGAAGCCACTAGAACTGCCCCTACCTAGCAAAATAGTAAATCAGAAACAATAGTGTATTCCTGTAGTGATTGCAGAGATTATTGCCACTCTTAAGGACTTGAAGGATGCAGGGGTGGTGATTCCCACCACATCCCCATTCAACTCTCTTATTTGGCCTGTGCAGAAAATAGATGGGTCTTGGAGGGTGTTAGTGGATTATCATAAGCTCAACCAAGTGGTAACTCCAATTGCAGCTGCTGTTTCAGATGTGGTATCATGGCTTGAGCAAATCAGTACATCCCCTGGTACCTGATATGAAGCTATTGATCTGGCAAATGCTTTTTTCTCAATATCTATTAGTAAGAACCACCAGAAACAGTTTGCTTTTGGTTGGCAAGGTCAGCAATATACTTTCACTGTGCCACCTCAAGGGTATATCAACTCTCCAGCCCTATGTCATAATTTTGTCTGCAGGGTTCTTGATCGTTTCTCCTTCCTACAAGACATCACACTAGTCCATTATGTTGATGATATCATGTTGATTGGACCTGGTGAGCAAGAAGTAACAACTACCATAGATTTATTGGTAAGGCAATTGCATGTCAGAGTATGGGAGATAAATCCAACAAAAATACAGGGGCCTTCCACCTTAGTGAAACTTCTAGGTGCACAGTGGTGTGGGGCATGTTGAGATATCCCTTCTAAGGTGAAGGATAAATTGTTGCATGTGGCCCCTTCTATGACCAAAAAAGAGGCACAGCACTTAGTTGGTCTCTTTGGATTTGGGCGACAACATATTCCTCATTTGGGTGTCCTACTCCCACCCATTTATTGAGTGACTGGAAAAGCTGCTAATTTTGAGTGGGGACCTGAATAAGAGGAGGCTCTACAACAGGTCCAGGCTGCTGTGCAGTCTGCTCTGCCACTTGGGCCATATGATCCAGCAGATCCAGTGGTACTGGAAGTGTCAGTGACAAATAGAGATCCTGTTTGGAGGCTTTGGCAGAACTCTATAGAAGAATCACAGCGCAGACCCTTAGGATTTTGGAGCAAAGACTTACCATCTGCTGCAGAAAATTACTCTCCTTTTGAGAAACAGCTTTTGGCCTGCTACTGGGCCTTAGTAAAGACTGAATGCTTAACCATGGGCCACCAAGTTACCATGTGACCTGAGTTGCCTATCATGAGCTGGGTGTTGTCTGACTCACCAAGCCATAAAGTTGGGTGTGTACAGCAGCACTCTATTGTAAAATGGAAATGTTATATATGAGATAGGGCCAGAGCATGTCCTGAAGGCATGAGCAAGTTACATGAGGAAGTGGCCCAAATGCCCATGGTCTCCACTCCTGCCACATTACGTTTTCTTTCCCAGACCAGAGCTATGACCTCTTGGGGGAATTCCTTTCAGTGAATTGACTGAGGAAAAGAAAACTTGGGCCTCGTTTACAGATGGTTCAGCATGATATGCAGGTACCACCTGAAAGTGGACACCTGCAGCACTACAACCTCTTTCTGGGGTGTCCTTGAAGGACAGTGGTGAGGGAAAATCCAGTAGTCAGAACTTCGAGCAGTGCACCTGGTTGTTCATTTTGCTTGGAAGGAAAACTGGCCAGAGGTGCGTTTGTATACTGACTTATGGGCTGTTGCTGATGGTTTGGCTGGATGGTCAGGGACTTGGAAAGACCGTAATTGGAAAATTGGTGACAAAGAGGTCTGGGTAAGAAGTATGTGGATAGACCTTTCTGAGTGGGCTAAAAACTTGAAGATATTTGTGTCCCATGTGAAGGCGCACCAGAGGGTGATTTCAACAGAGGTAGGTCTTAATAATCAGGGAATAAGATGACCCATTCTGTGGATACCAGTCAACCTCTTTCCCCAGCAACTCCTGTCATTACCCAATGGGCTCATGAACAAAGTGGTCATGGTGGTAGGGATGGAGGTTATTCATGGGCTCAGCAACATGGACTTCCACTCACTAAGACTGACTTGGTTATAGTCGCTGCTGAGTGCCCAATCTGCCAGCAGCAGAGACCCACAATCAGCCCCAATGTGGCACCGTTCCCTGAGCTGACCAGCCAGCTACATGGTGGCAGGTTGATTACATTGGACCACTCCCTTCATGAAAGGGGCAGTGATTTGTTATAACTGGAATAGACACATACTCTGGATATGGGTTTGCTTTCCCTGCATGCAATGCTTCTGCCCAATCTACCATCTGTGGACTTACAGAATGCCTTATCCATTGTCATGATATTCCACATAGCATTGCTTCTGATCAAGGAACACACTTCACAGCAAATGAAGTGCAGGAATGGGCACATGCTCATGGAATTCTCTGGTCTTACCATGTTCCCCATCATCCAGAAGCAACTGGATTGATAGAACGGTGGAATGGCCTTTTGAAAACTCAATTATGGTTCCAAATAGGTGGCAATACCTTGAAGGGCTGGGGTAATGTTCTCCAGAAAGCTTATATGCTCTGAATCAGCATCCACTATATGGTGCTGTTTCTCCCATAGCCAGGATCCGTGGGTCCAGGAACCAAGAGCTGGAAATGGGAGTGTTACCACTCACTGTTACTCCTAGTGATCCAGTAGGAAAATTTCTGGTCTCTGTCCCTGCGACCCTGAGCTCTACCAGTCTGCAGGTTTTAGTTATGAAAGGGGGAGTGCTTCTACCAAGAGAAACAACAATGATTCCATTGATCTGGAATCTAAGATCGCCACCTTGTCACTTTGGGCTACCCATGCCCCTGGATCAACAAGCCAAGAAGGAAATTGCATTATTGTCTGGGGTGATTGACCCTGACTATCAGGGAAATAGGACTGCAACTACACAATGGAGGTAAAGAAGAGTTTGCTTGGAATACAGGAGATCCCCTAGGGCATTTTTTAGTACTACCATGTCCTGAGATTAAAACCAATAGAAAACTGCAACAACCCAATCCAGGCAGAGCTGCCAATGGCTCTGAAACTTCAAGAATGAAGGTTTGGGTCACCCCACCAGGCATAGAACCATGGCCAGCTGAAGTGCTTGCTGAGAGTAAAGGGAACATGAAATGGGTATTGGATGAAGGTAGTGATAAATTTGAACAACGACCATATGATCAATTACAGAAACGAGGACTGTAATGCTGTTTTGTTCATATTATACTATTTAAATCATAAGATATCAAGTTTAGGAATGAATATTACCCAAGGACTTGCAAATCTCTCCTATTCTGGAGAGATTTAATGTGTTTCCAGTTATATGCAGGACAATTGAGTATTTATTGATTTTTATTTAGAGATTAGGTATGGTTTAAGGTGATATGTATAGCTGCCAAGTTGACAAGGGGTGGACTATCATGGTTAGGTTCATGCGTCAACTTGGCCAAGTGGTGGTACCTGCTTGTCTGGTTGGGCAAGTGCTGGCCTGACTTGTAATGAGAACATTTCATAGAATTAAAGCATGATCACATCAGCTACATCCACAGATGATTCCATTTGTAATCACCAAAGGGAGTGTCTTCTGCAATGAATGATGCTTAATCTAATCACTGGAAGTCTTTTAAGAAGGATTCAGGAGAGACAGGCTCTCCTCCTGCTTTGGCTGGTGAGCCTCTCCTGTGGCATTCATCCACACCTTCCATTGGAATCGTTGGCTTCACAGCCTGTCCTATGGATTTTGGACTCTGCGCTCCCATGATTATGTGAGACACTTTTATAAATTTCATATTTGTGTGTGTTTCCTGTTGATTCTTTTTCTCTAGAGAACCCTAACTAATACAACCACCTACTGTGATACTTAAAATAATATTTTTCTGTTAGTTAGTGTCACGTTTGATTTCTAGGAAATGTGCCTTTGTTTTTTTAATATACACTCAAACTAGAAATATAATCAGGTTAGCTCACATTTTGCACAGTGACTTAACAAATTTACAAATTGGGTGTTTAAGACTTCTTGAGTTCCAGAGTGCTATAATCTAGAAGTAATATTGTCACTGACTAACTGCTGTTGATTCCAATTGTGGGAATTTGTTCTAAGTCAGCTGTCTTCTTCACATGTATTATCTGCAACACCGTATTTTAAACCTTTGAGTAATTACATTTTCAACTTGTGCCCTCCATAGAAAACACTGCTGCTTAGTACAAATCTATAACAGTAGCAGACTGTGCCTTATTTTGGTATTTTTCTGATTCTCTATAAGGGAACCTGCTACTGTTTGTAAGCACTACTGACTCTCACTGTGTAAAATAAGAGGCTGGTAAGGACTTTTAGATAGGAAGATGTTTGCTTTGTTATTGTTATATATCACTTTCTAAAAATATTACTTTAATCAGACATAAAAAATACATAGCTTTTATAGAGCTATGGCTATGTTCTAGTTTGCTAGCTGCTGGAATGCAATACACCAGAAACAGAATGGCTTCTAAAAAGGGGAATTTAATAAGTTGCTAGTTTACAGTTCGAAGCCTGAGAAAAATGTCCCAAATAAAACAAGTCTATAGAAATGTCCAATAAAAAGCATCCAGAGAAAGACACCTTGGTTCAAGAAGGCTGATGAAGTTCAGGGTTTCTCTCTCAAGTGAGAAGGTACATGGTGAACACAGGGCTTCTCTCTTAGCTGTAAGGGCACATGGTGAGCATGGCATCATTGCTAGCTTTGTCTCCTGGCTTCCGGTTTCATGAAGCTCCCCAGGAGGCATTTTCCTTCTTCATCTCCAAAGGTCGCTGGATCATGAACTCTGCTTCGTGGTGCTGCAGCATTCTCTGCTCTCTCCGAATCTCCCATTCTCCAAAATGTTTCCTCTTTTATAGTACTTCAGAAACTAATTAAGACCCACCCAAATGGGTGGAGACATGCCTCTGCCTAATCCAGCTTAACAACCACTCTTGATTAAATTGCATCTCCAGGGAGATGATCTGATTACAGTTTCAAACATACAGTATTGAATAGGGATTATGCTGCCCTTATGAAATGGGATTTAGATTAAAACATGGCTTTTCTAGGGGACATACATCCTTTCAAATCAGCACAGGCTGTGACCGAAGTTTCTATTTTGCCAAAAAGTTAAATCCCAGCAATGTATCCTTTAAGCTTGTTATGGACAGATAAATTCAGAAAAGTGCCAAACGGAACTCAAGGGACCCTTCAGAATTAAAATTGTAAAACTGCCTGTGAACATTCTATATCCTGGCAGACTTTTCTTAAAAAAATTTTTTTTGTTGTAGAGAAATCTTCATACACATACATTCCATACATGGCATACAATCAGTGGCTCACAACATTATCACATAGTTGTGCATTCATCACCATGATCATCTTTTAGAACATTTGCATCACTCCAGAAGAAGTGAAAAAAGTAAAAAGAAAAAACTCACACATAGCATAATCCTTACCCCCCTCATTGACCACTAGTGTTTTCATCTACCCAATATATTTTACCCTTTATCCCCCTATTATTTATTTATTCATTTTTATTCATGTTTTTTTTTTACTCATCTGTCCATACCCTGGATATAAGGAGCATCAGACACAAGGTTCTCACAATCACACAGTCAAATTGTAAATGTTATGTCTTTTATATAATCATCTTCAAGAATCAAGGCTACTAGCACACAGCTCCAGAGTTTGAGGTACTTTCCTCTACTGGCAGGCCTTTCTTGCCTTCGAAATGCTGTATGAGGTGCAGCCACCTTTCCAATGCAGCATTTTCTCCAGGAGTTAAGGAAGATTTGAGCTAGACTCTGATTGTCTCATACCAATAGATAATGAGTTTTACATAGCAATATACAGATTATTGGTGGACTCCCATATTTTTCCAATAATTATGTGAAAAACAGTTTATAGACTTCAGGCAAGACCACTTGTGATTGGGTTATTATCTGGCCCAATCCTGAGAGCCTAGCATTGTGGAGTGTATTTCTTATTTTTACTTCATAGTACACTTCCAATATCAGTCTTCTAAATTACACTTTTAATTAGACATTAGTCAGGGCTGGATGACTCTTTTCCCAGAGAATAGCTAATCAAAGACACTTTCTTTCTTCAGTGTCACAAACCATATTTGGAAATAGCTGCTTTGGAAATAGCTGTTGTTGTCTGTGAGACTTGCATACTCTGAGACTTTCAACATCAGGGTGTATGACTTAGAGACTGGAGTCCAGGTACAAGTGAAAACAGGCAAGTGGGCACTAAGGGAGAAACACCAAGGCCTTATCACATCTGGCCCATTGTAACCAGAATGTTGTAAGATTCCTGTTTACATGCTATCACATAACTCACAAAGGAAGAACAGCTGAAGTGCACTCAGACTCTGGTACTGTTTCTTTAGTATCAGTTTCCCTAACATCACTGAACTGGTTGTTGGAGGCATGCCTTGCAGTAAGTCCAACTATGTGAAGACAGTTGTCAGAGCCAGGACATCAGCCCATCTTTTGCCCAGAGTCTCTGGCCAGATCTGTTGCTGAGACCTCAGTGCTGTCTCCACAGCCTCAGTGCTCAGTCCATTGTAATACAATGGCTCTGTCTTTAACCCAAGAAGACCTCACTTATATCTGTACATTTAGCTGGGAACTTGCCTGCTAGAATGGACTGAATAAAATGCTTGTAAATAGAAAAAAAAATTAAACCAAGGAAAGAAGAAAATCTGTAAATACAGATAGAATTTCTTAAAGTCTAAATATTAAACACTATCTTAAATACCACTTGATTAACTATTAAAACTGTATGCCTTCTCAAAATATCAAGTAAAAAATTATTACAAATATCTACTTTGCTATAGTAGTGAGCTATGCTACTAAATATTTTAAACTTTTGATTTCAGGAATTTATTTGACCTAATATCACATTAGCTGCCTATGGTAGTCATTTTTTTTTACTGTTTATTTTTTTGTTGTGAAATATAACATATGTGTATATATATATATATATATATATATATATATATATATATATACACACACACACATATATATACATACACATACACACAAAGAAAAGGAAGAATAAAACAATAATTTTCAAAGAACACTTAAACAAGCAGTTACAGAACATGTCCCAGAGTTTGTCCTGTGCTACCATGCCCTTATCTCAGATTTTTTTCTCCTAGCTGCTCCAAAACACTGGCAGCTCTACCAGAGTCATAGTAATGGAATCATTTATTATATCTCCTTTTGTGTCTGACTTATTTCACTCAGCATTATGTCCTCAAGATTCATCCATGTTGTCAAATGTTTTGGGACATCATTTTGTCTAAATGCTGCATGATATTCCCTTGTATGTATATACCACATTTTATTTATCCACTTGTCTGTTGATGGGCAGCTGGATTGTTTCCATCTTTTGGCAGTTGTGAATGGTGCTGCTATGAATATTGGTGTGCAAATGTCTGCCCGTGTCACTGCCCTCAATTCTTTTGGGTATATATTGAGTATTGGTATTGCCAGGTCATATGGCCAAACTGACTTCCACAGTGACTGAACCATTTTACCTTCCCAGTAGCAGTGAATAAGTTTCTAATTTCTCTGCATCCTCTTTGACATTTATAGTCTCCATTTTGTTTTATAGCAACCCTTCTTATAGGTGTGAGGTGATATTGCATTGTTGTCTTAATTTGAATTTTCCTCATAGCCAATGAAGATGAGCAGCTCTTCATGTGCTTCTTCTTCTTCTTCTTCTTCTTTTTTTTTGGCATGGGCAGGCTCCGGGAATTGAACCTGGGTCTCCAACATGGCAGGCAAGAGTTCTGCCCCTGAGCCACCATTGCCCGCCTTCTTCATGTGCTTTTTAGCCATCTGTATTTGCTCTTCAGAAAAGAGCCTATTCATTTCCTGTGCCCATTTTATAATTGGGTTGTTTGTTCTTTTGTTGTTGAGCTGTATAATTTCTTTATATACACAGGATATCAAGCCTTTATCCAATATATGATTTCCAAATATTTTCTCCCATTGAGTTGGCAGCCTCTTAACCTTTTTAACAAAGTCCTTTGAGGCACAAAAACCCTTGGTCTTAAGGAGTTCCCATTTATCTGTTTTTTTTTTCTTTTGCATTTGTGTTTTAAGTATAAAGCTTAAGAAGCTACCTCTGATTATAGTATCTTGAAGATGTTTACCTACATTTTTTTCTAGAAGTTTTATGGTTCTGGCTCTTACATTTAGGTCCTTTACCCATTTTGAATTAATTTTGGTACAGGATATAAGGTAGGGGTCCTCTTCCATTCTTTTGATTATTGAAATCCAATTCTCCCATGCCCATTTATTGAAAAGACTATTTTGTCCCAGTTCAGTGAATTTGAGAGCCTTATTGAAAATCAAATGTCCGTAAATTTTGTGGTCAATCTCTGCATCTCGATTCTATTCCACTGGCCAGTCCTTACATCTTTGTGCCAGTACCATGCTGTTTTGACCACTGTGGCTCTATGGTAAGCTTTAAAGTCAGGAAATGATAGACCTCCCAGTTCGCTCTTCTTTTTATTTTTTGGGATATCTTTAAATATTCAGGATCTCTTTCACTTCCATAGAAATGTGATAAACACATTTTCCAAGTGTTCAAAATAGGTTGTTGGGATTTTTATTGTTATTAGAGGGAATCTGTAGATTAGTTGGGGTAGAATTGACGTCTTGATGATATTCAACCTTCCATGAGCATGGACTATCTTCCCTTCTATTTGGGTCATTTTAAATTTCTTTTAGTAATCTTTTTTAATTTTCTGTGTACAAGTACTTGACATCCTTGGTTAGGCTTCTTCCTAGATACCTGATTCTTCTGGTTGCTGTTTTGAAAGGAATTTTTCCATAGTTGTTGACTCAGGTATCATTGCTTGTGTATAGAAACATTACTGATTTTTGTACATTAATCTTGTATCCTGCCTTTGCTGAATTTGTTCATTAGCTCAAGTAGTTTTGCTTTAGATTTCTCAGGGTTTTCTAAGTATAAGGTCATGTCATCTGTAAAGAATGAAAGTTTTACTTTTTCCTTTCCTATTTGGATACATTTTATTTTCTTTCTCTTGTCTAATCACTCCAGCTAGTACTTCTAATACAAATGTTGAATAATAGTGTTGACAATGGGCATTCTTTTCTTGTCCCTGATCTCAAGTGGAATGCTTTGAATTTCTCGCCATAAAGTATGATGCTGGCTATGAGTTTTTCACCCTATAGCCTTTATGATATTGAGAAAGTTTCCTTTGATCCCTACCTTTTGAAGTGTTTCTATAAGGAAAGTGTGCTGGCTTTAGTTAAGTGCTTTTTCAACATGAATCATTATGATCATGTGATTTTTTTCCCTTTTGACTTGTTAATTTGCTGTATTACATTGATTTTATTATGTTGAACCATCTTTGCATTCCTGGTATGAATCCCATTTGGTCATGGTGTATAATTCTTTTAATGTGATGTTGAATATGATTTACTAGTATTTTGTTAAGAATTTTCACATCTATGTTCATTAGGGAGATTGACCTGTAGTTTTCTTTTCTTGTATTGTCTTTATCTGATTTTGGTATTAGAGGGATGTTAGTGTCATAAAATGAGCTAGGCAGCATTCCTTTTTACTCAATCTTTTGGAAGAGTTTGAGCAGAATCTGCATTAGTTCTTTTTGAAATGTTTGATAAATTTCTCTTTTGAAGTCATCTGGTCCCAGGCTTTTTTTTTTTTGTGGGAAGATTTTTGATGAGTGATTGGCTCTCTTTACTTGTAATTGGTTTGCTGAGATCTTCTATTTCTTGTTGAGTGAGTGTAGGAAGTTCATGTGTTTCAAGGAATTTTTACCATTTCATCTAAGTTGTCTAGTTTATTGGCATATAGTTGTTCATAGTATTCTCTTATGATTTTTAAAATTTCTTCATCATCTGTGTTAACAACCACCCTAATTTTGTTTATTTGTTTCCTCTCTCTTTTTTCTTCATTAGTCTAGCTAGGGGACCATCAATTTTATTGATTTTCTCAAAGAGCCAGTTTTTAGTTTTGTTGATTCTTTCTATTGTTTTATTGTTCCCCAGTTTGTTTATTTCTGCTTTAGTCTTTATTATTTCACTTCTTTCATTTGCTTTGGGCTTAGTTTTCTGTTCTTTCTCTAAATTCTCCAGGTGAGCAGTTAAATCCTCAAGTTTTGCTCATTCTAGGTTTTTTTTGTTTTTTTTTTTTTTAACATGGGCAGGCACCGGGAATCGAACCTGGGTCCTCTGGCATGGCAGGTGAGCATTCTTGCCTGCTGAGCCACCGTGGCCCTCTAGGATTTTAATATAAGCATTTAGGGCAATAAATTTCACTCTTAGTCCTTCCTTTGCCACATTCTATATGCTTTGCTTTGTTTTTTTTTTTTTTGCATGGGAGGACACCAAGGAAACAAACCCGGATCTCCAGCATGGTAGCTGTGCACTCTGCCTGCTGAAGCACCATGGCCCACCCCCATAAGTTTTGATATGTTGCATTCTCCTTATCAATCATCTCCAATTATTTACTGATTTCTCCAGCAATTTCTTCCTTGGCCCACTGATTATTTAAGAGTGTGTTGTTTAACCTCCAAATATTTGTGAAAGTTCTGGTTTTGGTGATTATTAATTTATAGTTTTATTTCGTTGTGATCAAAGAAAGTGCTTTGGATAATTTCAATCTTACTAAATTTATAGAGATTCAGTTTATGTCCCAGTAAATGATCTATCCTGGAGAATGTTCCATGTGTGCTAGAGAAGAATGTGTATCCTGGTGTTTTGGGATGTAATGATCTATATATGTCCATTAGATCAAATTCATTTATCTTATTGGTTATGTTCTCTATTTCCTTGTTGATCCTCTGTGTTGTTGTTCTATGTATAGTGGAGAGTGCAGTATTGAAGTCTCCCATTATTACTGTTGATATGTCTATAGCTCCCTTCATTTTTTTCTAATATGTGTCTCATGAACTTTGGAGCTCCTTGATTGGGAGTATATGCATTTATGATTGTTATTTCTTCCTGGTGAATTGTCCCTTTTATTAATATGTAGTGTCTTTCTTTGTCTTTTATGATGTCTTTACATTTGAAGTCTATTCTGTCTGATATTAGTATAGCTACTCCTGCTTTCTTTTGGTTACAGCTTGCATAGAAGATCTTTTCCCATCCTTTCACTTTCAATTTACTGTGTCCTTAAGCCTAAGATGCATCCCTTGTATACAGCATATAGATGGATTATGTTTTTTGATCCATTTTTTCAGTCTGTATCTTCTAATTGGTGAGTTTAGTCCATTAACATTCAAAGTAATTACTATAAAAGCAGTTTTTGACTCTACCATCTTCTCCTTTAGTTTTTATTTGCCAGATCTGTGTATTACTTTCCTTCTCTCTCTCTTTTCATTTAAATTGCCTTTACTCATATTCTTCAATTCTGTGTCCTCCTCCAGACCTCTCTTTCCAATCTTTTTTTTTTATCAACTGACAGGACTTCCTTTAGTATTTCTTGTAGGGCTCTTCTGTTTTCCAATAGTTCTCTCTATCCTTCTTTGTCTTTGAAGATTTTAATCTCTCCCTCAATTTTGGAGGATAAGTTGGCTGCATAAAGAATTCTTGGTTGACAGCCTTTCTCATTCAGGATCGTAAAAATATCATACCAATGCCTTCTTGCTTCCATAGTGCCTGTTGAGTAGTCTGAATTAAGTCTTATATATTTTTCCTTATATGTAGTAGATTGCTTTTCTCATGCTACTTTCAGGACTTTCTGTTTCTCTTCAACACTGGATAGTCTGATTAGTATGTGTCTTGGAGTGGGCCTGTTCAGATTTATTCTATTTCGAGTCTCCTTAATTTGTATATTCATGTCTTTAATAATGGTTGGGGGCCATGGTGGCTCAGCAGGCAAGAATGCTTGCCTGCCATGCCAGAGGACCCTGGTTTGATTCCCGGTGCCTGCCCATGTTTTAAAAAAAAAAATTGTTCGAAAGTTTTCTCCAATTATATCTTCAGCTAACATTCCCAAGCCTTTACTCTTCTCTTCTCCTTCTGGAACACCAATAATTCTTATATTTGTATGCCTTTTGTTGTCCATCATTTCCCTAAGATCCAGTTGCATTTTTTCCATTTCTCTTGCTATTTGTTCTTTTGTGCACTCTAGTTCTATCTTCTAGCTCACTTATTCTTCCTTCTCCTTCTTTGAATCTGCTATCTTGTGTCTCCAATATATTTTTTATTTGTCTACTGTATTTTTCATTTCTGTGAGATCTGCTATTTTTCTATTTAACCTCCTGAATTCTTCCTTCTGCTTTTCTAGTGTCTTCCTGATATCCTTTATTTCTTTATAAATATCCTTGAGTAGTTGTTCCATATTTTGTATCCCCTCTGGAATTTTGATTTGGTCATTTGGCTGGGCCATTTGTGCTTGGAACTTCATGTGCTTTGTGATTTTCTGTTCGGTTCAGGGCATTTGATTATCTTGATATGATTATTTTGCAAGTTGGTTTCCTTCACACTTCTAAAGCTTTGTATTTATTTAGTTTTTGCTGAATGTTTCCTTTTGCACTTTGTTGTCAGTTATTCTCTGCCAAATCAATGTCTGGATTTCATGTAGAGGATAGAATTCAACTTAAGGGTCTATTAGAAGCTAGGCTGGAGTGCATGGGTACTGCAGTGGCAGAATGGCTGCCCACCACACAGGAGACCCAGGCTTGACTCCCAGCCTATGCACAAAAAAGAAAAGAAAAGAAAAAAGAGATAATAATAATAAAGTTAAAATAATGATATAATGAAAATCAAAACCCAAAAACAAGAACCTCAACAAAATACACCTCAAACTTAGTAGGATCAATTGACCTGGGCCAGTCCAAGATGGTGGCATAGGGAGGTGTGGAATTTAGTTCATCTTCCAGAGCAGCTAGTAAAGAGCCAGAAATAGTACAGAACAATTGCTGGGGCCACATCCGACTGGACACACAGCATATTCCAGTCTGGACAAGTTGGAACATCTGTGATCACATCCAGAACTGTAAGTCCCCCAGGCCATGGAGGCCTTCTCCCCTCCCCCACAGCTGGTTACTGGAGGGGAAAGGAAAGAGACTTTACTAGCAGCAGGGGCTGAGCTCAACCAAGCTCCAATTCTGGAATTAATTGACAAATTGACTACTGAAAACAGGTTCCTAGCTCAGATAAACCTCAAATAAGAGCTAAAGATAGTTTTTGCCCTGGCTCAGAGGGGGCAGGGCTGATGGAAAAAGCAAAACAAAGAAAAATAGGTTTTTTGGATCAGGCAGCAAAAAATCCTTGGAAAGGTCTGGACCCTACAAAAAGGAGGGGGGACACATAGGACCTGGAGACACATAAAGCAATGTACCAACTTAAGTTCTTGATTAACAAACCCAAGCGATGGGGGGCTCTGCCATGAAAAGGATTTTTTGGCTTGTTTCTACTGCTTAACTGCTCATTAGATACAGCTGTAAGGATTCTCATGCTCTAGCTGCCAAGGAAAGGGCAGAATTAAGCTTATCTGAGAGACAAAGAGGCTGGTCAGGTGAAAGGAATTAATTCCCCGGAGGCTGTGCCTTCCCCAGGAGAGGGATGCAGCCCAGCTCAGGTGAAATCCATCCCTCAAGGAATTCAGACCCCAGGGATTGGAAAACTGAAGCAATTAAAGCCAGCCTACCATATCTCCTCTGTCTGACCACACCCCAGCTGTGAAAGTCTGCTGAAGTTAAAGGTACCACATCACTTCATGCTGGTGGGACCTGAAGGCAGACAAGCAACACATACTGTGCAGGACAGGAGAAGCACAGGTTTTGGAGGCTTCATAAGTAAGTCTGTCAACTTGCTGGGTCTCACCCTCAGGGAAAATGGATGCAGCTAAGTCTTTTCTCCTGAGAGAAGGCCAGTCTGGTCTGGGAAAGTCTGACTGAGGTCTGTAATATCTAAGCAGATCCTGCTAAGGAAAAAAAGTCTCCATATAGTCAGGGCAAAAAACAAGAAAGCAAGAACTGAAAAATTCTGATCTGTTAAACAAAACCTATGCTAGAGGTCTAGAATAAGCTGAACTGAATGTCAAAAACAGATAGAGAACAAAGACATCCAGCAAGAAAATCCTAGGTAAAGGAATGAAAACAATCTCCAGAATAAACTAATTAGAGAAATTAAATGCCTAGACACCAGCAAAAAGTAACAGATCATACTAGGAAAATTGAAGAAATGACCCAGGCAAAGGAACAAATCAACAATTCAAATGTGATACAGGAGTTGAAACAACTAATTCAGGATGTTCGAACAGACATGGAAAATCTCAACAAAAATCAAATCAATGAGTTGAGAGAGGATATAAATAAGGCAATGAATGAACGAAAGGAAGAAACTGAAAGTCTGAGAAAACAAATCACAGAACCAATGGGAATGAAAGGCACAGTAGTAGAGATGAAGGAAAAAAACAATGGAAGCCTACAATGTTAGATTTCAAGAGGCAGAGAAAGGATTAGTGAACTGGAGGATGGGACATCTGAAATGAGAGTAACAAAGGAAAATATAGAGAAGAGAATGGAAAAATATGAGCAGGCACTTAGGGAGCTGAATGTTGTTGCTCTCCTTCTGGTGTTCCAGAAGGAGAAGAGAAGGGAAAAGGAGGAAAGAGACTAATGGATGAAATTATCACTGAATATTCCCGTCTTTTATGAAAGACATAAAATTACTAATCCAAGGAGTGCAGCATACCCAAAACAGAGTAGATCCAAATAGACATACTCCAAGACACTTACTAATCAGAATGTCAGATGTCAAAGAGAAAGAGAGAATTTTGAAAGCAGCAAGAGAAAAGCAATCCATCACATACAAGGGAAGCCCACTAAGACTATGTGTAGATTTCTCCACTGAAGCCATGGAGATGAGAAGACAATGATATGATATATTTAAGATTCTTAAAGAGAAAAACAGCCAATCAAGAATTCTATATCCAGCAAAATTGTCCTTCAAAAATGAGAGGGGAATTAAAATATTTTCAGACAAAAAGAATCACAGAGAATTTGTGATGCAGAGACTGGTTCTGCAAGAAATACTAGAGGGAGCACTAGAGACAGATAAGAAAAGACGGGAGAGAGAAGTGTGGAGAAGACTGTCGAAATGAAGACTATCAGTAAAGGTTAAACGAGAAAAAAATTAGATATGACACATAAAATCCAAAAGGCAAAACAATAGATGAAAGTACTGCCCTTACAGTAATAACACTAAATGTTAATGGATTAAGCTCCCCAATCAAAAGACATAAACTGGCAGAATGGATTAAAAAACAGGACCCATCTATATTCTGCCTCTTTGAGACTCATTTTAGACCCAAGGACAAACATAGGTTGAAAGTGAAAGGCTGGGAAAAAATATTTCATGCAATCAACAATCATAAAAGAGCAAGAGTAGCTATACTAATATCCAACAAATTAGACTTCAAATATAAAACAATTACAAGATCCAAAGAAGGACATTATGTATTAATAAAAGGAACAATTGAGAAAATCAACAAAACTAGGAGTTGGTTCTTTGTGAAAATCAGTAAAATTGATTAACTCTTAGCAAGTTTGATAATAAAAGAAGAGAGAGGATGCAGATAAATAAAATCAGATAAATAAAATCAGAAACATAGCCACTGACCCTGCAGAAATAAAGGAGGTAGTGAGAGGATACTATGAACAACTTTATGCTAATAACCTAGACAATGTAAATGAAATGGACAACTTCCTAGAAAGACATGAGCAACCAAATTTGACTGAGGAGAAGAAATAGACAACCTCAACAAACCAATAACAAGTAAAGAAATTGAATCAGTCATTAAGAAGCTCCCAAAAAAGAAAAGTCCAGGACCAGATGGCTTCACATGTGAATTCTACCAAGTGTTCAAGAAAGAATTAGTACCAATCCTGCTCAAACTCTTCAAAAAATTGAAAAGGATGGATGGCTACCTAGCTCTTTCTTTGAAGCCAGCATCACCCTCATACTAAAGCCAAACAAAGATACTATAAGAAAAGAAAATTACAGACCAATCTCTCTAATGAATATAGATGCAAAAATCCTCATCAAAATTCTTGCAAATCAAATCCAGCAACACATTAAAAGAATTATACACCATGATCAAGTTGGATTTATCCCAGGTATGCAAGGATGGTTCAGCTTAAGAAAATCAATTAATGTAATACACCATATCGAAAGCAGAGAAACCACACGATCATCTCATTTGATGCAGAAAAGGCATTTGACAAAATTCAACATCCTTTCTTGTTGAAAACACTTCAAAGGATAGGAATAGAAGGGAACTTCCTCAACATGATAAGGGAATATATGAAAAACCCACAGCTAACATCATCCTCAATGGGGAAAGACTGAGAGCTTTCTCTCTAAAATAAGGAAAAAGGCAAGGATGTCTACTCTCACCAATATTATTCATCATTGTGTTGGAAGTTCTAGCCAGAAGAATTAGACAAGAAAAAGAAATACAAGGCATCAAAATTGGAAATGAAGAAGTAAAATTCTCATTGTTTGCAGATGATATATGTTTAAAAATAAAACCAAAAATCCACAGCAAAACCACTAGAGCAAATAAATGAAAAAAGCGAAGTGGCAAGTTACAAGATCAACACTCAAAAAATCTATAGTGTTTCTATACACTAATAATGAGCAATCTGAGGGGGAAAACCAAGACAAAAATTTCATTTATAATTGCAACCAAAAGTATAAAATAATTAGGAATAACTTTAAGGATACAAAAGCCCTATCCACAGAAAACTATAAGCAATTGCTAAAAGAAATCACAGAACACCTAAATAAATGGAAGGGCATATAGTGTTTGTGAATTGGAAGACTAAATATGTTAGGATGTTCATTTTACCTAAATTGATTTATAGATTCAATGCAATACCAATTAAAATCCCAAAAACTTACTTTGCAGAAATAGAAAAACCAGTGACCAAATTTATCTGGATGGGCAGCGTGTCCTGAATAGCTAAAAATATCTCGAGGAAGAAACGTGAATTTGGAGGTTTCACACTACCTGACTTTAAGGTGTATTATGAAGCTACAGTGGTCAAAACAGCATGGTTCTGGCATAAAGATAGATATACTGACCAATGGAATCAAATAGAGTATTCAGATATAGACCCTCTCATCTATGGACAACTGATATTTGATAAGCCAGTCAAGCCAACTCACTTGGGATGAAACAGTCTCTTCAATAAATTGTGCTTGGAGAACTGGATATTCACATGCAAAAGAATGAAAGAGAGTCCATATCTCACACCCTATACAAAAAAATTAACTCAAAAATGGGTCAGTGACCTAAACATTAGAGCTAAGACCATAAAACTTTTAGGAGAAAATGTAGGGAAATATAATAAAACTTGTAACAGGAGGTATTTTCTTAGATCTTACACCCAAAGCATGACCATTGAAGAAAGAAATAGAGAAATGGGATGTCCTCAAAATTAAACACTTTTGTGCATCTAAGAACTTTGTCAAGAAAGTAAAAAGGCAGCCTACACAATGGGAGACAATATTTGGAAACAACATATCAGATAGGCGTCTAGTATTCAGAATATATAAAGAGATTGCTCAACTCAACAACAAAAAGGCAAACAACCCTATCAAAAATGGGCAAAAGATATGAACAGACACTTCTCAGAAGAGGAAAAAGAAATAACTAAAAGGCACATGAAAAGATGCTCAATTTCCCTGGCTATTAGGGAAATGCTTATCAAAACGACCATGAGATATCATCTCCCACCCACTAGAATGACCATTATCAATAAAACAGAAAATGACAAGTGCTGGAGAGGATGTGGAGAAAGAGACACATTTATCCACTGTTGGTGGGAATGAAAAATGGTGCAACCATGGTGAAAGGCAGTTTGGCAGTTTCTCAGGAAGCTCAGTATAGAATTACCATATGATCCAACAATACCATTGCTAGGTATCTACTCAGAGGACATGCGGGTAAGGACACAAACAGACATTTGCACACCAATGTTTATGGCAGAATTATTTGCAGTTGCCGAGAGATTGAAACAGCCCATATATCCATCAACAGATGAATGGCTAAACAAGCTGTGGTATATACATATGATGGAATACTATGCAGCTGTAAGACAAATAAAGTCATGAAGCATATAACAACATGGAACCTTGAGGGCATTATGCTGAGTGAGTTTAGCCAGAAACAAAAGGACAAATACTAATGGTCTCACTGATAGGAAATAACATTTATGAGTGAGCTTGGAGAATTTCAGTTAAGAACAGAGGTTATCAGGCTATAGAAATAGGGTAGAGATTGGGTAATTGGAGCTGAATGCATACAGATTGTGCAACAGGGATGATTGTAAAAATTCAGAAATGGATAGATAATATACCTGATTGTAGCACAATAATATAACTACACTGAATGAAGCTGAATGTGAGAATGATAGGGGGAGGAGGACTGGGGGCACATATGAAGCCAGAAGGAAAAATAGATGATAAAGACTGAGATGGTATAATCTAGGAATACCTAGAGTGTACGATGATAGTGACTAAATGTACAAATTAAAAAATGTTTTTATGTGAGGAAGAACAAAGGAATGTCAATATTGCAGGGTATTCAAAATAGATGGTCATTCATATTTTAAAATTTCCACTTCTATGTGAGACTAAAGCAAGAAATGTTTATTTCATACAAAATTTATATTTTGACTAGTACATTTCCTAATTTAACCTATATGGACAGTTTAATTGAACACCATAAGTACATGGAACCTTGAGTAGGGCATGAGATTTTGAAGGTTTTTCCAGGTTAGTGTGATGCTCCGATAAACCCCAGAGTGATTTGAACAGCGAATAAAGAAGTATTTGCAACATCCTCTTGGGGGAATGGTGAGAAAAGGGAGAAAATTCAACTTCCTCATTTGGAGAATTCCTGATATTCTTGCAAGCAGTGGCGACAACCCTGCTAAGCCCTCAATCTTGGGGTTTGTTCCTATGAAACTTATCCCTGCAAAGGATAGGCTAAGCTTACTTAAAATTCAGCCTAAGAGTCACCCCCAAAGAACCTCATTTGTTGCTCAGATGTGGACTGTCTTTCTGTCAGTCAACACGACAAGCAAACTCACTGCCCTCCTCCTCTCTACATGGGACACGACTCCCAGGGGTGTAAACCTCCCTGGCAACATGGGACAGAAATCCTAGAATGAGCTGGGACTCATCATCAAGGGATTGAGAAAACCTTCTCAACTGTAAGGGGGATGAGAGAAATGAGACAAAATAAAGTGTCAGTGGCTGAGAGATTTCAGAGTTGAGAGGTTATCCTGGAGGTTATTCTTACATAATATATAGATATCACCTTTTTAGTTTATGGTGTATTAGAGAGGCTAGAGGGAAGTGCCTGATACTGTAGAGCTGTGTTCCAGTAGCCATGTTTCTTGAAGATGATTGTTTAATGATATAGCTTTCTCAATGTGACTGTGTGATTGTGAAAACCTTGTGTCTGCTGCTCTTTATATCTATGGTATGGACAGATGAGTAAAAAATATGGATAAAAAAGAAATAATAGGGAGAACACAGGTTAAAGTAAATTGAGTAGATTGAACTACTAGTGGTCAATGAAAGGGAGTGGTAAGGGGTTTGGCATGCATGAGGTTTTTTTTTTTCTTTCTTTTGCTGGAGAGATGCAAATGTTCAAAAAAATGATCATGGTGATGAATGCACAACTACGTGATGATATTGTGAGCCATTGATTATAACCATGTCCACAATGTTTGTATGTCAAAAATGATTATATGTCAAGAATGTTGGTATGACATTTCATTATTTATAATAAAAATATATATTTTTTTAAAGTAATAGGCACCAGAATCAAAAGGAGATGTCCCAGGATATACTGGGAATGATGTCAGGTCAGTACCCACCAGAGGGAGGGAAATTTAAGAGAAAAAAAAATAGTAATAATACAAATAAAGGAAATGGAATACTAAAAATTGGTATGTGAAATAAAAAATAGAAAATAAATAATAAAATTTAATAATATAAAATGTCTATAAAAATGAAAAAGGACAATTATATTACTAATAAAAATGTATAAAAAGAATATATTTTAAAAGGGGAGGAATTAAAAAATAATGTTAAGAAGAAAAAAATAAAAATAAGGACCTCGGTAGATAGGGAGTTCGCTTGCTTGCTTATGTCTTCTCCCTAGCTCGAGTCTCCTCCTCTCTAAGCCTGGCCCCTCCTGGCTGGAGAGACTTGAGGTGGGTGTATTCAGCTGGACGGATGCTCTGCCAGAGGCAGCCACCAAAGGGTCTCTGTCAGGGGGACTTGGGAGCTGACCAGCATGTGGGGAATCAGCTGATAAACAGTGCTGGCAGGCTTGCCAGACACTGCAACTGTAAGCTGGCCATTTTTGCACCTGGCAGGGTGACCATTCCCCCCACCCTGAGGCCTGCCCTGCAGTGGACTATCACCACCTCTTGGCTCCCTGCTGGAGCTACCCACTGCAACCATGTAGGGAGGTTTCCCCAGCCCTGCCTGCTGGAGCCGAGGGTCAGTTCCCTCCTATTGCATCTCCCTAGTGCACTGCAACTGCCCAGTGGGGATCCCAGTCACCCATCCCACTCACTCTCCCTGATCCACCAATGCTCTCCTCTGCAAAACTGCCTAAAGACCCTCCTAGTTTACTCATACCCTGGGACCTGTAGTCCTGGGCATTTTCTCCCCATCTCCTATCTTGTTTCATGGAGCAGGAGTGAACTCACTCAACTCTGGTCTGCCATTTTTCCAGAAGTCTTAGGTGGGATCTTTTTTATTGTTTCCATGGCAATGGCACCCACACAATTGTGGATGGCAATTTTTGACTGTTTAGTTTCCATGGAGATGTGTTTCCACCCATTCAAGGTAGGGATGCTTACTGGAGCCCTTTAAGAGGGAACCGTTTTGGAAAAAGCTTTAGAGCTAACAGAGCCCACAGAGCCAAAGACCTTCGGAGATGCAGGAAGGAAACACCCCCAGGGAAGCCTTATGAAATGAGGAGAGAAAGCCAGCAGAGTTTGCTTTCTGCCTTTTCCAGCTGAGAGAAAAATTCTGAATGTCATCATTTCTTTCTTTGGATTTCTCCCAATGCCTTGGTTTGGACAATTTCACAGCCTTAGAACTATAAACTTGCAACTTAATAAATTCCTCATTTAAAAGTCATTCCATTTCTGGTATATCACATTCCAGTAGCTTTAGCTAACTAAAACAGAACCCATCTGGATTTTGTAGGTTTCTGGAAAGTATTCATAGTGCATGGAACATTTGTAGGATCTCAGAGCCCTAGATGTTCTTTAGGGTTGGAAGGAACGGTTTTGATAGGGGTTTGGCACACCATGGTAAACAGCAATATCTAGCTTGAGCTTACCTAGAAGTAGCATCCAGAATAGGTTCTTGATCCTATTTGAACTCTCAACCACTGATACCATATTTTGTTACAATTATTTCCCTCCATTAGTTCAGGCAAACACTGTTGATCCCACAGTGCCAGGGCCAGGCTCTTCCCTAGAATTCATATCCCACGTTGCCAGGGAGACTTAAACTCCTGAATATTATGGAGTTCCCCCTCACAGGGGGAAGTGTAATGATTTTATTTTTACAGGTGGGCTTAGAGAGAGAGAGGCCATATCTGAGCAACAAAAGAGGGCCCCTGGAAGTAACTCTTAGGCATAAATATAGGTAGTCTTAGTTTCTTCACTACACAAATAAGCTTCACAAGAGAAAACTCAAGATCAAGGGCTTGGCCTATTGGCTTGGGAGTTCCTAATGTTTGAGACAGTACCAAGGGCTTCCCCAGTGGTAAGCTTAATAGCTCCAAATTTCCTCTCCCATCCCTCAAGGGACTTTGGCAATACTTTTGTTTTTTTTGGCCTGGGCAGGCTCCGGGAATCAAACTCAGGTCTCCATCACGGCAGGCGAAAATTCTACTACTGAGCCACCATTAAACCTCTCTGCCAATACTTTTTAATTAACTGCTGAACATATTCTAGGGTATATCTTGGCTTTACATTAAGCTATACAGAATTACAAGCCCACATTCCCATTCTGGGCTCCCTGTGTTTGTGTTGCTTAAATGATCTATCCAGACAGGTTGAGTTAGATTATGTGATACAGAAAATTTAGGTTTTGAAGAAAATAAACCTCTTTTCTTTTGGTCTCATACAGTAGGTGAGGTTCTAAAATACAGACAATGTTCTCCTTACCCTTTGTGTTATTTTGTAAGGTGCCAGATACACTATACCAGAAATGAAACAGCTTCTATAAAGGGAATTTAATAAGTTGCAAGTTTTTCAGTTCTAAGGAAATGAAAGTGTCCAAATTAAGGTACCAACAAGAGGTTACCTTCACTCAAGAGAAGGCAATGGGTCAGAAACACCTCTCTCAGTGGGGTAGTCACATGGCTGGATCTGCTGTCCTTTGCTCCTGGGTTCTACTGCTTTCAGCCTCTGTTCCTGTGGGGGTTCCTCACTTTACTTCTCCAGGGCTGGCTTTCATCTCTTGGCTTCCCTTGGCTCTCTTGAGTTTCAGGCTTGCTTAACATCTCATGGCAATGTCTGCTGGGCGCCAAGCATCTCCAAATATCTCTCTTCTGTACATGTCTGCATCTGCATCACCTCTGCTGTGATGTTTCCATCAGCTCTGAAACTTCTGTCATTTCTGGCTCTCTTCAAAATGTTTCCTCTTTTAAAGGATTCCAGTAAACTAATCAAGACTCACCTGGAATTGGTGGAGTCACATCTCCATCTAATTAAAAAATCACGCCCACAGTTGGGTGTGTCACGTTTACATTGAGATATTCTAGTCAAAAGTTTCCAACCTAAGTATTGAACCAAGATTAAAAGAAACAATTCCTCTCACAAGATTGCATCAGGATTAAAGCATGGCTTTTCTGGGGGTACATAATAGAGTCAAAGCAGCATACCCTGAATTCTGATTTAACTTATTCCTGATTGGATCAGCTCTGTTCTTATCTCTAATTGAAGCCTGGTCACTCTTTCACATTTTTTTTAACCAGTTGTTCCATATGGGAATGCTGACTTTCAGACCTACAAAACTCTTATTCTGAGTCTTAGGTGGCACACAGGTACCCCATGTTCCAAAGAAATACAAGGTTATACATACATAACACAGCCTCTCAAAATCCAGAAATAACCATGACAACTCTGGACTAAATGTGACTGCTATAAGAGCTTACAATCTAGGCCCCAAGGTTCTTATAATTATTTTCTAAAAAAGATTATACAGTATTTGCTGTTTTGTTTCTGGCTTATTTTGCATCAAATAATGCCCCCGAGGTGGAGCTGACTCTATCATTCCTGAAATTTTTAGTGTTTTGGAGTGAAAAAGGACTTTCTAAGCATGATCCTTAGATGAAAAACTGTAAAGGAAAATTAAAAACTTCTCTATGATAACCAAAACCTCAAAAATATGCAAATGCATTCCATAATCAAAATCAAAGACAGCAAAAACTGTTAAAAGGTAACATGCCTCAAAGGACTTAAGCCAAAAACAATCAGAAGCACATGTGCAGTTAAATTTGGGTTTTTTACTCATTGCAGCCAGGAGAAAGCATGCCACAGGGATCCCCGGGGCATGAATTAGAGAGAATATTGATTAGAGAGAATGCGGGTATTAGAGAGAATTTGCAAAGGCTCTGGAGTTTTCCTTCGGTACTTGTAAGGAGGGTCTAAGGAAGCAATGGTTCTCTTGAGATTGTCACTGTCGGGGAATGGGGGCAGTCCATCTGTACGTCTGCTCTGTGTGGCAGACAGACTATAACAAGGAGAAAGCTGTAACTGGTAAAGGAGCAGCAGTCATTCATCTCAGCCAGAAGAAAATGGTTAGGACTTTGTGGGTTGCACATTGCTTTGTTCTTTCTGTACTTAGACAAAATTAAGAAGTGGTCTTTTCACATCCCACTGCATCACGATCTCAGAGGAGTCACAGTGATGTTGTGAGATGGTTTCAACCACTAAGAGAACAATGTGGCCTCACTGAGCACCAGGCCAGCTCCTAATAACTCTGAGGTCTGTGTCAGAACAGTTTCCAGCTATCAGTGCTGCTTTATTCTTTCTTAAATTCAGTATTTCAAAATATTTACATCCTATTTGGAAAATGATTAAAGAATATTTTAAAAACAACCTGGAGAAAAAGGCAAATGTCAAATAAATATATTAATACTAAATAAGATCACCAGGATGGATAGTGAATCCATAGAGAGAACCACACTTACGTGTTCATGAAAAAGATTTCAAGGTAATTAATGGGAGAAAGTGATAAGCAGACTTTTTAACAAATGATGTTGGAATAAATTGACATTCAAAAAGAAAAGAATGAACACTATATACAAAAACTAACTTGAAATCAATCATAGATCTAAATATGAGAGCTATCAGTATCCAGCTTAAAAATACTACTGTCCCATGGAAATATAATTGGAGCCACATACGAGTACCACATATGCATTTTTTAATTTTCTAGCGGGTATATTAAAAAAGTAACAGTCAAAATTAATCCAAATAACGTTTCTTTTACCCGATATGCCCACTATTATAATTTTTGCATGTGTACAAAAGAAAAGATTATTGATGAGATCACTTACATTTCGTTTCCATATTTTCTGTTTCTTGGAATTATTGTTTTGAGATGCCAGGAGTTATAAATTCTTTAATTTCATGTCCTGACATATACAGACTTCCCTCCTGATCCAGGAATTCTAGGATTTGCTGAACACGTTGCTGTCCCTTACAACTCCACCTCTGGATGCAGGAGAATGAGCACAAGAGGCAGGTTTGGGCGTGGAATTCACCTTACAAACTCTCTTCCTTCCTCTTCTCTACCTTGGTTATTTTTCTCTAAATCACTGTTTACTTTCTGACACCACTATAAATAACTTCATTTACTCCGTGGTTGGTTCTCTGAGTCTTCTATTAGAAGGTACATTCCCTAAGTACAGGACTTGCCTGATCCTGCCTAGAATAATGCTGGGACATAAGACTCTCAACAAGCTTTTGTTAAGGACTGAACAAATGTAAGAACCAGAACTCCTTAAAGCTGAGTCTGTGGCAGAAAAGCCTGTAGTTTCTGTTGTGTGACTTGGGAATCCTCTTAGTGTGTGTGGAGGGAGTGGTGGCAGGGCATCCAGCCAGTGCTGCAGCGACCCTCACACTCTACAAGCAGCAGAGGCCCATGGTCGACAGACAAAGCAGGACTGTCAGTTGATCCACAGTGTCTTGGGGTCCAGAGGAGGTGTCCTGGCCAGGTCTTGGGAGTCTTGAGGGATGGAGTCCTCCAGTTCAGCCTAGCTCCAGAACCTTCCACTGTTGCACAGCTCCCATACCCAACCCCCGTCCCCGCCCAGCTGCAGCCTGGCTGGCCCTGGGAACAGCCCTCTGTCCCCCAACTCCCAAACCTGTGGGTCAGTGAGCAGGTCGAGAAAATAGATTTGGGTTCAGGATTGCAGGACCTGTCGTTTCAGGGGATTGGAGGTGGCAGGGAGCAAGATCTGAGGGGATCTAGACAGCGTGTTGTTGTCTTAGGTCCACCAAGAAGAAAAGTGGTGGGACAGGGGGTCCTGGGCTCTCAGGGCTAAGGTGGGCAGGGCGAGGGCAGCACGTGGCATGCAGGCTGGAGACCAAAATTGACTACAGGAACAAGCGATAAGAGGGGGCGGAGGCTTCTTCCCAACATCCATCCCCCTTGAACCTAAGGCCTGTCCCTCTGTGCTTCCCCAGATCTCCAGCTCACCGGTGTTCCAGCACCATCCTCCTGGACACCAGTGGTGGGCTTTCCCCACTAGTCTACCCACCAGCTACCACCTGGAAGCTTGGAAAGCATCTCCTTCGACCTGCCCTCCGCCCTCCAGGAACGCTGTCTCCATGGCTGCCTGCATTGGGGCCACCTCTCCTACCTCAACCCCAAGGACATTCTTCTTGGCCCAGCATTTTTAGATGAGGAAGCCCCTTCCAGGTAGCCAAGGGTGTCCAGAGGCGGATCCAATAGTGGCTGATAGAGAGAAAGACCCTGGCAACCTTAGAACAAGGAACAGCCACCCCTCCAGGAGCTACACAGGCCTTGCTCTCCACTCCGCTCGGGTCCTTGATGTCCTCTCCACCCAGTCTTAGCAAAGGCTGCCCTGGAAAACACCCTTAATCACTTTCATCCCTCATCCTGTCTTTCTCTCTTTTTTCCCTCTGTGTGTGTTTGAATTATACCGTACCTGTAAATGCAGAAAAAATCTTAAAATTTATCAATAGCTTACATTCTAACTATAGGGCTAAACCTCTGAAAGTACCTCCAGGTGAAACATAGAGACCTCTCCGTCACCCTAGCCAGAAGCCCTCTGTGCCTCTCACCAAGAGACCCCGTCCCTCCCCTCATGTCCCCTTCCTTCGTGACTCCTCCCCACCCACTCCTTTTCTCTCCATCCCCCCAATTGTCCCAGTTTCCTCCCTCTTTTTTTCACTTCACTGGGATCCTCCCCTTGGTCCTAGGCCAATGCCACGGGGGCTCTGACGCCCAGATCCTAGAGCTGGAGACTTATCACTGGCTGATTCCTGGGAGGAGGGGTCTGCATCCCTGGAAGGAGCAGCAGGAATAAGTGTCAGGGCTGTGGGAGTTCAAAGACCTATCACAGGAGACTGAGGGGCTGGTACTGGGACACCTTGTGTGTTTGTGGGGTCCACTGCGGAGATCTTGCTCTGCCCTAAAGCCAGAGCTCACGGTCATTCCCTGGGAGGAAACATCTGCCCTCCCTGGGAGGGCAGGTCCCCACTGAGGAGGGAAAAGGGAAGCTCGGGGCTTCTGACCTGCACCCTGTTGTCACACGGGGGGCACTGCAGCTGCCCTTGGAAAGTTCTGACATTCTAACTCTGCTGCCTGGGAGGGGTTTGGGCTCCAGTGGCGCAGAGTTGGCTGACCTGGATTGGGCATTAAGAGGGGGATGTGGGGGATGAACTTGTCTTCTGAGCCTCCCTGGAATCCTCCGGAGTTAGACTCCCAGGTGGTGCAGGGAGCAGAGAAGAGGAGCACTTAGAAGCCCGTGTGCCCTCGATGAGGTTTCCATCTCATCCCCACTATCTCAGGCAGCTTCATGGCAACACCTGGGAACACTGAAAAGTAGACAATATGTTAATCTACTTTCTATTCCTTTGCAGAACGCTGGGGTGTTTAAATAAATATTTTATCTTAGAGTTGTCTTCGATTTACTAAAAAATGGTGAAGGTATTCAGAGAGCTCCCAGATAACCGCAGTTTCCCCTATTGTTAAAATCTTACATTACTCTAGTGCATTTGCAACCACACAAACAGTGCTAATGAAGCAGTATTGATGCAGCATTAGCAATTAAACTCTGAAATCTATTTGGATTTCATTAGTTTTACCCTAATGTCCTTTCCCTTTTCCATATTCCATTTAGTCCCCATCAGGTCTCCTCTGCCTCCTCTGGCCATGACAGGTTCTGGAACTTTCCTTCTTTTGGGTGACAATGACAATTCTAGGGAGACTTTCACACGATCACACAATATGTTGAATGTCTTTTAATTTGTGTTTGGTTGATAGTTTTCTCATGGTTAGATGGAAGCTGTGGTTTTGGGGGGAAAAGACCACAGAGAAAACATTTCTGAACGGCAAAACAAGAGGACATGATGTGAACCTGATTCTTCACTGGTGGTATTAGCCTCTGTTATCTGGCTAGGGTGGTGTTTCCCAGGATTCTCCACTGTGAGGTTACTGCTCACATTCCCCCTTCCATACTGTACTCTTAGGAATGAAGCCATGTGTGCAGCGCCCTTTAAGGGGTGGGGAGTTATGGTTCCGTCACTGAGGGTGGATTATCAACATAATTTATCTGGAATTCTTTTGTTTGGCGATTTGTCTATTCTTCCCATTCAATTATTTATTCAGTCATTTAGAGACCCATGTATCTTGATTTTACACTTTTGCTATAATCTAATTCTGTGTTATTATTTTGAGGTTAAAATTGTTCCAGTTTTAGATGTAAGAAGTTCTTCCAGGTGGCTCCTGGGTCCTTTCAACATATCCCATGGTTGTATTTTTTGTGCAATACTCACTTTCTGGCATTAGCAGATGCTATACACTTTATTTCCTACCTCAGTCCTAGATTCAGCCTTTTCTCAGAGCCTTAGTCAGTTTTTTAGATAATGTATTAAATACCATAGTCTACACATTGGGTCTGCTCACTGCTAATGTGGTGTCATTGCTTCTAGGCCCTCTCAGTAGAGAGAACTAGGAAATATGTGATATACTAATGCATGTATCCATATATATCTATAACACCCTATACACACATCTTTTAGATTTATTGACAAGAACAGTAGGGGATCTGTTAGGTCTCCTGGTTATCTGTAGTCATGTCAGCAACTTTTCCCTCACACATATGGCTCAGGTATTCTTTTCCACTCACTTTGCTAGTTTTTGCCCAGTGTCTGTTTCCCTTCTGACAGTGCAGTGCCCCTCACCAAGGCCCTACTTTTGCTCTTCCTTGTATCTCCCGTGTCCAGCAGATCATCTGATTCACCAGAGTCATTGAACTATATGATGCTGGATGAATGACCTTGAGTTGTGCTTTGGGCAGTTACGCCCACAGCTTTTCCATGCCCTTCTGTGCTCTGATCCCAGCAGCCTCCTTTCTAGAATGTTCTGGAATTCTGAAACTGCTCACTAGTATGGAATGCAGAGTGAAACACGCCTACCTGATGGATGGGGAAATGTGAAAGAGGAGTCAAGAAGACCTCTGAGAGAGTCCCTTGGGTCCACTAGAGCTGCATCAGCCCCTTTACCTCTCTGTATCGCCTTTCACCAGCAGTAGAAAGAGATCACACTTTGGCTAACTCACGGCTTTGTTTGGAGGATAAAACTTAACCCATGTAATGTCCATGGTTATTGCGTGTCATATTAACTGTTCCACTATTCATAGTTACCATCATTGTGTTGATAGAAGATTTAGGTTATTTCCATTCTTTTGCTTTTGTAAACTAAAATTCAAGAAGCATCCTTGTTTGTGTATTTTTGACAACATGTGATATTAAGATAAATTTGTAAAAGAGAAATTTCTGTGTCAAAATGTAAACACATCAATGTGTTGAGACGCTTTACAAAAATGTCCTATAGAAAGTTCAGGCCAATTTTCTATCCCATCAATGTTTATGACCCTTCATTTTCCTTACACGCTGGCCAATACTCCCATCGCATCTTCTTCATCATTTCCACACTGGTAGATTTTAATTTTTATTTCCATTTCTTATTCAGTGTTCTTATTTTGGTCATATTTATTTAATATTAATACATTTATTTGACATTTATCTTTTTCTCCAACTTGTTTCTAATATATTCTTTAATCATTTTCCAAGTTGGATATAAATATTTTGAAATATTGAAGTTGAGTAAGAAAACAAGCAGCCCTGAGAACTGGAAACTGTTCTGACACAGGCCTCAGCATTGTTAGAAGCTGGCCTGGTGCTCACAGCGAGGCTACGTTGTTCTCCTGTTGGATGCAACCATCTCACAGCATCACTGAGGACCCTCTGAGACGTGATGCAGTGAGACATGAGAAGACCATTTCGTAATTTTATGTACGTACAGACAGAACAAAGCACTGTACAACCCATAAAGTACTAAACATCCTCTTCTGGCTGAGATGAATGACTGCTGCTCCTTTACCAGTTACAGCTTTCTCCTTGTTCTAGTCTGTCCGCCACACAGAGCAGATGTACAGATGGACTGCCCAGTCATAGGATTGTCCCCATTCCCTGACAGTGACAAGCTCAAGAGAACCACTGCTTCCATAGACCCTCCTCACAAGCACACAAGGAAACCCCAGATCCACTGTAGTCCTTTCTAACACCCACCTGCTGCGATGCCCCATGGATTCCTGCCGTGTGCTTTCTCGTCACTGCAGTGAGTGAAAAATCCAACTTCAACTACATGTTTTCTGATTGTTTTTGGCTGCAGTGCTCTGAGATATGTTACCCTTTAACAGTTTTTGTTGTCTTTGATTTTGATTATGGAATACATTTGTATATTTGTGAGGTTTTGGTTGTCACAGGGAAGTTATTAGTTTTTCTTTACAGTTTCTTATCTAAGGGTCATGAAGGACTTAGAAAGTCCTTCTTCACTCCAAAACATTAAAAATTTTGAGAATGAAAAACTCAGTTTCACCTTGGGTGTGTGCATGTGTGTGTGTGCATTATATGATGCAAAATAAGCCAGAAACAAAAGAGCAAATATTGTATGGTCTCTTTTAGAAAATAATTATAAGAAACTAGAGACCTAGATTGTACACTTTTCTAACAGTCACATTTATTCTGGAGCTGTCATTGTTATTTCTAGATTTTGAGGGGCTGTGCCATGTATGTATAACCTGGATTTCCTTGGAACTTTGGGTACCTATGTAACACCTAAGACTCAGAGTAGGAATTTTGTAGGTCTGAAAGTCAGCATTGCCACATTCAACTGGCAGAAAAAAACGTGAAAAAGAGATCAGGCTTCAACAAGAGATAAGAATGAAGCTGATTGGGTTGGGACTAAGGTAAATCAGAATTCATGGGTGTGCTGGTTTGAATCCATTATGTACCAGAGAAAAGTAATGTTTAAGTCCTGATCCAATCTTGTGGGAGCAGCTCTTTCTTTTCATCCTAATTCAATACTGTAGGTTGGAAGCTTTCAATTAGATTATCTCCATGGAGATGTGACACACCCAATTGTGGGTGTAATCTTTTGACTAGATGGAGAGGTGACTGCATGCATTCCAGGTGGGTCTTGATCAGTTCACTGGAATCCTTTAAAAGCGGAAACATTTTGGAGAGAGTCAGAAATGACAGAAGCCTCAGAGCCGACAGAAACTTCATGGCAGAGCTGACACAGATGCGTGCACATGGAGAACAGAGACACGTATGTTTAGAGATGCTTGTTGCCCAGCAAACATTGCAATGAGATGTTCAGGATCTCCTGAACCTGGAGAGAGCCAAGAGAAGCCAAGAGATGAAAGTCATTCATGGAGAAGTAAAGTGAGGAAACCCCCCAAGAAAAGAGGCTGAAAGCAGCAGAGCCCAGGAGCAAGGGACCAGTACATGCCAGCGACATGACTACCCAGCTGACAGAGCTGTTCCTGACCCATTGGCCTTCCTTGAGTGAGGATAACCTCTTGTTACCTGTTAATTTGAACATTTCACTTCCTTAGAACTGAAAAGCTTGTAACCTATTAAATTTCCCTTTATAAAAGCCATTCTATTTCTGGTATTCTGTGAGCTTTCAAACTAGCACAAGAGGTAAGGACATGTCTGTATTTTAGAACTTCACCTGCTATATGACAAGAAAGGAAAAGAGTTTTATTTTCTCCAAAACTAAATTTTCTGTATCACATAATCTAATTCAACTTCTCTGTATAGATCATTTAAACAACTCAAACACATGGAGTCCAGAATGGGCTTGTAATTCTGTAGAGCTTAATGTAAATCACAGATATATCTCAGAGTATGCTGAGCAGATAATTAAAAAGTATCGGAGAAGCCCCTTGAGGGATTGGATAGAAAATATGGAACTATTAAGCTTTACCACAGGGGAAACCCTGATATTGTCTCAAACATAAAGACTCCCAAGTCAATAGCCAAGTCCTTGATCTTGAGGCTTTTGTGAAGCTTATTTCTGTAGTGGAGAAGCTAAGACTACCTATAGGTATGCCTAAGAGTTACTTCCAGAGGAGACGTGGCCTCTGTATGACCAACTCTGCAAGTGAAATCATTACCCTACCTGCTACGTGGTACATAACATCCAGGAGTGAAAGTCTCCCTGGAAACATGGGATATGACTCCCAGGAAAGAGCCTGGCCCTGGCACCATGGGATCCACAATGTTTGCTTGAAAAAATAAGGGGAAAGACTTGTAATAAAATGAGGCATCAGTGGTTGAGTGAGTAAAAATAGAGTCAAGAGGCTTTTCTGGAGGCTACTGTTAGGCAAGCTTCAGCTAGATATTACTATTAAGATCATGGTTTGCTAAACCCCTATCAAAACCATTCCTTCCAACCCTAAAGAACATCTAGGGCTCTGAGATACTACAAAATTTCCATGCACAATGATTAGTTTCCAGAAATCTACAAAATCCAGATGGGTTTGTTTTAGTTTGCTAAAGCTGCCGGAATGCAATATACCAGAAACACAATGACTTTCAAACAGGGAATTTATTAAGTTGCAAGTTTATAGTCCTAAGGCCATAAAAATGTCCAAACTACGGCATCCAGGTAAGGATACTTTAAATCCAAAGAAAGAAAGGATGACATTCAGGGTTTTTCTTTCAGCTGGGAGGGCACATGGCAACCCCTGCTTGCTTTCTCTCCTCATTTCATAAGACTTCACAGGGGGCATTTCCTTCCGGAATCTCCAAAGGTCTTTGGCTTTGTGGGTTCTGTTAGCTCTAAAGCTTTTTCCAAAATGGTCCTCTCTTAGAGGGCTCCAGTAAGCAATCTCCACCTTGAATGGGTGGAGACACATCTCCATGGAAACCAACTAATCAATTGTGTGTTACCACACACAATTGGGTGGGTCCCATCTCCATGGAAACATAAAAAATATCCCACTCAGCAATGTTGAATGAGGATTAAAGAACATGACTTTTCTGGGGTACATTACAGTTTCAAACCAGCACAGGTTCTTAGGCCAGATATGTCCTGAAATGCAGAGAGGCCAGCCTCTCTAGAACATCAACTAGTTCCATTCCCCTACCCAGATTACTGACAACCCCTTTCAACATGAAAAAGTTAGAATGGGCAGAGCCCAAATACACATAAGGAGTTGGAGAAAAATCAAAGGAGAGGGTGCAGTAATAAAAGAGAAGATAGGACTTAACAAATGAGCATGACTGCTGAATCACTATATTGATATTTCTTTTAGTTTCTAGTGTCCTCGAGCAGCTAGAAGAAAAAACCTGAAATTGTGGAACTATAATCCATACAAAACCTGAAATCTGCTCTACAACTAATTGTTGTGATGTGCTTTGAAATTTAGTGCTTTTGGTATATATGTTATATTTCAACATAAGAAAAAAAAGAAAAAAAATTCAGTTTCACTTTAAAATGTCCTTGCTGAAGAGAGCTGAACCCTCCTCCTCCCCTGGAGCCAGCCCTCCAGCCCCTGCACACCGCCCACCTGGGCTCACCTGCCTGCCCTCTTCAGGAGTCCTTGGCTGTTTCTGCCATGTTTCCCCACTTCCTCTGTGTTTCTTTGCTGTCCCTCCATCCCCATACCCACATGTCACACAAAAGGCAACATGATATTTGTGGCCACTTAATTTATAGGTTCAGATTCACGGACAACACAGACTTCAGTGATATCAAAACAGATTTTATTAGGAAAGTAATTAAAAGAGCTTTCAAAAATAAGGCATCTTTACATCACCAAGTAAGATGACACCAACACCTGAAGAGGAGTGCTGGGAAATTTCAGAAGCAGCATTCCAAGTCTCATTAGTAAAAATCCATAGCAATCTTGGACACAGCATTCAGAGTCTTCTTAGTAAAAATCCACAGCAAAGCATTCTTTTCCCAGATAAGATTCTTTCTCCTAAGATTCTCCCCTCTCTTTCTTCTTCTTTCTCCTAAGTTTCTCCTCTCTCTCTAATTGCTTGCCAAGAAGTTTTTATGATATCTTTACATGAAGTGGCCAAAGTCCAATTAGCTTTCGTGAACAGGCCTTTTGTTACTCTGGGAACTGGCTAGGGACTGAAGGAGCTTCCTGGGACATAGATATCTTTTTCAAATAGCCAGTCCTCCCAGCTAAAGTCCACATTTCAAGTGTTTCTTACGAAGGTCATGCAATAACAATGTCAGTTGCATGTAGGAGCCAGGGTTAATGGAAAACCTGTGGAATTTATTGGGAGCAACTGGATTCGGAGTGGCATCGGCAATAAACTGTGGAGACTGCTATCTGCTTAATTGGAGGACAGCCTGAGATGGAGAGAGTGTTTGTTTTTTCTTAAGTCCCAAGATCTTGTTAGCTATCTCTTGTACGTAGGGAGCAATATACTGATAAGTAGGCACTCTGTTTTTTCACGAAATGTATGCATACTTTTAGTCACCTAAACCCTGCACTATATAAGTAGGAACTAGTTAAGAATAAAGTTGTCTGTTGTCTGTTATGGCTAAGCTTCAGACCCCCTGATCCCGTCTGTCTCTTTCTTTCTTTCTTTCTTTCTCGTCATTCTTTAATATCGTTTGAGCTCCGTTTCATAGGAAGCAACAGCTGCATGCAATGGCAACGTCAATTGAACAGAACAGATGACAAATTTATCTTTTCCTTACACCATAGCATAACCTTAAGCTCTTTCTCTTTCCTATTTCAGTGTTACCTGCTTGTTTGCTTTGCTTGAGTTCCTGCCTGTCTCAGGGGACAAGTTCACAGGCTGAGGTTTTGCTTACCCCGCCCAGCTGGAGTTAGAGACTCAGACACGAGTGATGAGGTTTCTGGCACCTCACAAAGGGATGTTGACATCCTGGGGTCCCTGGGGTGGGGGCTGAGGCCTAAACCATATCTTTGAAAGCCCAGCCCACCTGCCCTGAGCCCTGGGGCTTGCACAGTCAGAACTAAAAAGAGGAAAACAAACAGTACATAGCATTCACTTTATTAAATTACCATCCTTCAATCCACGTTTTTAATGTTCTACTATATGAAGTGCAAAGTACACATAAAAGCACTTCTGCCACATTCCACAGTACCACGTGTGTCCAAAAGAAAACAGTTTGTGTGAACTGAACTGACTTTTTAATGGAAAACCATTTTTATTTGAGAGTACCAATGACAGAGAGATTAAGACAACTTGGATTTGGATCCTGGGCAGACATTTTCTTCAAAATAGTGTGAGTCTGTCACCTCAAGGAAATGTGCTGAGAGTATCTGTTGCCCATAATAAAAGGTAAAATTTCAAGAGAAAATTAAAATTTTGGAAAACTAGAATCCATCACCTTAAGCTTGACAGCTTTCCAATAGAACACTTTTTACAGTCAGATCTGTGTTAGCTGTTAACAAGTATGAACTTATGGAAATATGTAACGAAATCTGTCAACAGTGAGAAATCACATAACTCAGTGAACTAATGAACTACTTTACACTGATCATGCCTTAGAACAAGATCCATTCAATGTGCAAAAATAGATCTAAGGATGTTAGTGTAACAATATGAATGTTCAACAATAAGATTTCAGACTACAACACAAGTGTAGGAAACTACCATTTGTGTACCTAAAAGTATCCGATATGAATGTCACCCCTCACCTGAGAAGACTCTTAAAAATACTCTATGCCAAAGAATTTACTTGTGTGAGACTGAATAGCTGTTGAAATCAAAATAGCAAACTTAATGTGATATGACAGTGTAGGGAGGCTGTTTAGAGTAGAAAGATGTGAAAATACGTAAAATGATCCACACATCTCTTTACATTGTCTACTTTTGGAAAGTTAATAACGTGTAATGGGTTATTAGTATTAACATTATTCTAAAGGAATTAAAGATTTTAATTTCTATTTTTAATTTCTTACGTGGCAAATATAAACAGAAGTAACCCACATATAAAAAAAATATCTTTGGGGTGAATGTGCAGGGGGAGAGGGTTAGGGCAAGTCCCAGCTCCCCCGAGGTTGGTGTGTGGGGTGGGGAAGCTGAGCGCTGGGGATCCCCCATCTCCCCGAGTTTCACTTTCCCTCTCACAACCTGTCAGGTCCTCCTACCCGGACACTCGTGACGCGACCCCAGGGCTCACTCCCATTGGGCTCCGGTTCCTGGGGAAGCCAATCAGCGTCCCCGTGGCTCGGGTTATGAAGTCTCCGCGGACCCGCCTAGACTCAAATCCTCCCCAGACCCGGGGACGCCGGTCATGGTGCCGCGAGCCCTCCTCCTGGTGCTCTCGGGGGCCCTGGCCCTGACCCAGACCCGGGCGGGTGAGTGCAGGGTCGGGGGGAAAATGCCCCCGGGGAGGGGGAACGAGGGACCCGCCTGGCGGGGGCGCCTGAACCGGGGAAGCCGCGGGGCGAGGGTCGGGCCGATCTCACCCCCCGCCCCATCCCCAGGCCCTCACTCCCTGAGTTATCTTCGCGCCGCCGTGTCCCGCCCCGACCGCGGGGATTCCCGCTTCATCACCGTCGGCTACGTGGACGACACGCAGTTCGTGCGGTTCGACAGCGACGCGGCGAATCCGAGGATGGAGCCGCGGGCGCCGTGGGTGGAGCAGGAGGGGCCCGGGTATTGGGAGCGGGAGACGCGGATCTCAAAGCAGAACGCACAGAATTACGGAATGGCCCTGCGAAACCTGCGCGGCTACTACAACCAGAGCGAGGCCGGTGAGCGACGCTGGACCTGGGGTGTAGGGCACTAGCTCGAGATCCCCCACGGACTAGCTGGGGTCACCCCGAGTCCCCGGGTGCAAGGTTCACCCGAGGCTGCGGGAGCCTTCTGTCTGTTGTAGCCGGCAGAGCGGGAAGGAAGTTACTGGGTTTAGTTTCAGTTTAGGCCCAAGCGGCTTCCGACCAATCAATGCCCAGGGTTCCGGGAGGGGGCGGGGGAAAGGAGGCGGGGCTGACCGTGGGGGCGGGGCCAGGGTCTCACACCTATCAGAGTATGTATGGCTGCGTCGTGGGGCCCGATGGGCGCCTCCTCCGCGGATACTCTCAGTACGCCTATGACGGCCACGATTACATCGCCCTGAACGAGGACTTGCGCTCCTGGACCACGGCGGACACTGCGGCTCAGATCACGCGGCGCAAGTGGGAGGCGACCAGGGGTGCGGAACACCGCAGGGCCTACCTGGAGGGCACGTGCGTGGAGTGGCTACAGAGACACCTGGAGAACGGGAAGGAGACGCTGCAGCGCACAGGTACCAGGGACCGCGGGGCCCCTCCCAGGTCTCCCTTGGGCTGGGACTGTCACCCACCGCTGGCGTCCCACAGGGGGAAGAAATAGGATTGATGCCAGAATCCTCTCCTGCTTTCAGTCCAGAGAGGGAGGAGTCAGCCCTGGTTTCCAGACCTTGAACCAGACAGGGATTCGTCCAGAAGGCCTAACTTCTGTCAGGGACAATGAAGGGATCCAGCCTGTACAGGGGTGGAAGGAGAGGATCCCTAAAGTAACTGGTCAGCAGTTCCCTTTTTTTTAAGCATTTTTTAAAATTGTGAAACAACAAATATACACACACAAAATACAAGTTTCAAAACACACCACAGCAATTAGTTTTAGAACAGATTTCAGAGTTTGGTATAGGTTACAGTTCCACAATTTTAGTTTACAAGTTCTCTTTGACCCTGGAAGCCTTGGGAACAACCTGGGCCCTGTTCTCAGCCCCACACCTATTCTCTTTGGAGGTTTGACTCCAACTTTGCTGAGTCTCTTGGCCTTGACTCAGGACAGGTCTAGAAGTTCCTGACCTCCCCCTAAGAAGCCTGCAGCCTCCTACCCTGACTTTCTCACCCTGATCCTAGAATTTCCAAAGAATAGGTCTAGTCCTGTGTCTCTGAATCCAGTCTGGTATCTGAGATTTGCACTGCCTTGTCAACCAAAACTGACCAGTCCCTTCTCAGGATGGTCACGTGAACAGTCCTTGAATGTCCATGAGAGTTAATGGAAAGTTCCTAAAGTTTCTGATTTTCCCACAGATCCCCCAAAGACACACGTGACCCACCACCCCATCTCTGACCGTGAGGTCACGCTGAAGTGCTGGGCCCTGGGCTTCTACCCAGCGGAGATCACACTGACCTGGCAGTGGGAGGGGGAGGACCAGACCCAGGACATGGAGTTTGTGGAGACCAGGCCTGCGGGGGATGGAACCTTCCAGAAGTGGGCAGCTGTGGTGGTGCCTTCTGGAGAAGAACAGAGATACATGTGCCTTGTGCAGCACGAGGGACTGTCTGAGCCCCTTACTCTGAGATGGGGTAAGGCTGGGGATGAGGGTGGGGTCTCTTCTCAAGGAAAGCAGGGACCCTTCTGAGCTCCTCCAGCAGGTTCAGGGCTGAGGCTTGGGGTCAGGGCCCGTGACCCTCCCTTCCCTTTTCAGAACCACCTTCAGAGTCTGCCATCCCCATTGTGGTAATTTTGACTGGTCTGGTTCTCCTTGGAACTATAGTACCTGTGGTGGCTGGAATTCTGATCTGGAGGAAGAAGAGCTCAGGTAGGGAAGGGGCAGGGGTCTGTGTTGTCCCACTCGGGGTTTTCCGGCCCAGGTTAGCAGTTTTCCCTCTCCCCTTCCCTGGTACCGTGAAGCCCCTCCTCACACATGTATGTATCCAGCCTGGGGTCTCTTAGCTACACTTGTATAAAACTATGAGAGAATGAAGAATAATATTCCCACAGTGATGATTCTGAGGTGTCCGTTCCCAGCAGTCAGAGGGAAGGTCCCTGCTGAGACTGACACCCAAGAAGACAGAAAGACCAGTCCACACATCTGCTTTCCTCATGGTTCCTGATCCTGCCCTGGGTCTGCAATCACAGTTCTGGAAACTTCCTTGTAATCCAGGACTAGTTCTCTAGGACCTCATGTCCTGCCTCTCATTAGTTGTTTTTTCCCACAGGTCAAAAAGGAGGAAGCTATGCTCAGGCTGCTTGTAAGTGGTGGGACAGAAGTGGGAGGTAATATAGAGGGCGTAAGTCTGATCCTTGAGACTTTGGGGGAGTTTAGATGGGAGCCCATGGGACAGCTCACCCACCTAATAATTCCTCCTTTACTCATATCTCCCTGGGGGCTCTGACCTGATCCTGTTTTTGTTCCTCCACAGGCAGTGACAGTGTCCAGGGCGGCTTCCGGAAGTGAGACCCTGGAAGGGGTAGGGGTTGGGGCAAATAGGAACACACCCGGGTGATGGGGATTCCTTAGATTTGGACATTGTATCTGTGTGGATGGCTGTTTATAATGTTAACATTTATGTGATGGACCTGACTGTGCTCTTCTGTAGTGTGAGAAAGCTGCCTTGTGTGGGTCTGAGTGATACAAGAGTTGTTTTTGCCCTCACCTGTGACTTCAAGAACCCCTTCTTTTGGGACATGAAAACTGTTCTGTCTGCAGCTGGCATCTGCATGTGTCTGAATTCCCATTAGTATAGTGTGAAAATGTGGCCAGATAGTTCACTCCCTGTCCCCACAATGTCCTCCCCACACTGACCTGTGCGCCCTGCCTTGATCAACTCCTGTTGCTGCAGACTTGGGTATTGGTCGTCTCCATGCCTTTCT